>NW_027555625.1:285487300-286824800 GCF_003287225.1 Phascolarctos cinereus | reverse complement strand
TGATCATACCTTACAAAGCCCCAACCATGGCTTACTTCCATCACCTGCCACTTCCATGTATCTCTCAACAGATCAGGAGGAAATGATGAGACCATGTTGACTGGGGCTTCTACATTTTATGTTATCTAATCTTAACTCTCTAGTGTGTATCTATGGAGAATCCCACCTATCGAATCTATACCTTCATTGCAGCAAGAAGAAATTCTATAGTTGATTTACCATTCATTCCACTCTCTACAATAGCTATTCCAAATAGTCTCATTTCTCCTCAAACCCTTCATTGCATTCCTTTTCCCACCCTTTCAGTTTAGGATCTGCCTCATATTTTACCTCACATGCTTCAGACATCTTCCTCCACTACCTCCTCCTAAATTCTGGTCTCAGATGAAGAGGAGACCCTTTTCCTTTCCAAGGCATGCCCCATTATCTATATCCTTGATCCCATCCTTTCTGGGCTTCTCTAACAAATTGCCCCAATTATCATCCACCCCTCTCATCTTCAATCTCTCTCTATCTACTAACTCCTTCATTGTTGCCTATAAATATGACCATGTTTCTCTGATATTTTTTAAAAAAAGAAAAAAACACTCTCACTTGGTTTGCTCATCTCTGCATTAGCTATTGTTTCATATCTCTCCTCCTGTCTGTGGTTAACCTCCTTGAGAAAGCCGTCTATAATTGGTTCCTTCATTTCCTCTCCTCTCACTCTCTTCTAAACCATTTGGAATCTGGTTTCCGACCTCATCATTCAACTGAAACCACCCTTTGTAAATTAACAATGATCTCTTAATTGCCATATCCAATGGCTTTTTCTCAATCCTGATCCAAATCTCGGGTCTGACTATGTCACTCCCTCCATCTCCCCACTCAATAAACTCCAGTGTCTCTCAGTCACCTCCAAGAATAAATAAGAATCCTTGGTTGGATATTCAATGTCTTTCATAACCTAGCCCCCTCCTACCTTTGTAGTATTCTTAAACTTTACTTCCTACCATATACTCTTTGATCCAGTGACATTAGTCTCCTTACTTTTCTAGAAATAAGATACTCTACCTGTCACCTCTGGGCATTTTCTCTGATTGTACCCTATGGCTGCAATGTTCTCTCTCCTCATCTCTGCCTACTTCATTTTCTTTAAGTTGCAACCAAAATCACACCTACAGGAAGCCTTCTCCAACATCTCTTAATTCTCCTGTCTTCCTTCTGTTAATTATTTGCTATTTATAGCTTGTTGGTACATAACTTGTTTACGTGTTGTCTCTCACATTAGATTGTGAGCTCCTCGAGGAAAGAGAGTGTCTTTTGCCTCTTTTTGTATCCTAGCACTTAGCACAGTGCTTGGCATATATATGGCACTTAAATGTTTATTGACTTGCTCTTTGCAGTATTTGATACTATCAATCACCTCTTTCTGGATACTCTTCCCTCTCTAGGTTTTTGTGACTGTTCTCTCTTTATGACTGTTTCTTGCCGTATTTGTTCAACTGCTCATTTTCTGACTCATTCACTTGTTCTTCATCAATGTCATATCTTCTAACTGTGGTGACCTCCAAGACTATAGACTTGGCCCTCTTATCTTTTTACTATATTATCTCATTTGGTGACCTCATCAGCTCCCTAGGATCCAATTATCATCTCCTTGCAGGTGACTCCTAAATCTATAGTCCTAGTCTTCTGCTGAGCTATAGTCTCCAACCACCTCTTGGTCATGTCAAACATCCCATCCCTGGCCCTTATTATCTGTAATACCTTGATTCCATAGGCATATCAAACTTGAATGTCCAAAATACAGCTTATTATCTTTTCCCAAAAAATGTGGCCTCTTTTTTGCACTTTCTCACCACTGTTGAGAGCATCACCATCAACCTAGTCATTCAGTATTGTGTCATTCTCAACTCCTTTCTCTCACTCGACCCATATATCCAACCCATTACCAAATCTTGTTACCGTAACACAATGTCTCATATTTAAGTCTCCTTCTCCCCATTCATGCAGCCATAACTTTAGTTCAGTCTATCATCACCTATTGCCTAGACTTCTAATTAGAACCTTCTAATTATTCTTCCTGCCTCACAGCTGTCTCCTCACTCCATTTTCCACTCAGCTGCCAAAGCGAATTTTCTAAAGCCTGGGTTTAATCTTGTCACTTTTCTGCTCAAGGAACTGCAGTGGCTCCCAATTACCTTCAGAATCAAATATAAATTTCTCTGCCTGGCCTTTAAAATTCTTTATAACCTGACCCTTTCCTACCTTTCCAACCCCTTTGTACCTTACTCCACCCCATGTATTCTGCACTCCACCTCTCATCCCTATGCATTTGCATGCATTGTACTCCATTCCTGGAATGTTTTGCCACCTCAACTCTACTTAGTTTCTTTGGCTTCTTTCAAGACTTAGCTCAAATCACATTTTACAGGAGACATTTCTTTGGTCCTTCCAGTTGCTAATAATGACTTCCCATTTCAGATTATCATCATATACTGTGCACATAACTTGTATGTACCTAAATACTTACATGATGTCTCACCCACTGGAATGTCCACTTCTTGAGAGTAGGGATCATCTTTTTTTTTTAATTTTGTTTTAGTTTAGTTTGGTTGTTTTTCTTTCTTTGAATCCTGAACAATTAGCAAAGTACCTGACCCATAGCAATCACTCACTAAATGCTTCTTGACTCATTGAATGACTGGCTGGTTCTTGAATCAGAAGACTTTAGTTCAAATCCCCCGGCACTTATCACCTTATTATCTTGAGCAAACTATTAACCTATCAGGGCCTTAGGTTGTTCATCTATAAAATGGACTAGAAAACTTTTGATAATCCTTCCAGCTCTTGATCTATGATCTTATGAATATTGGGAATCAACTGAGATCTCCCTTGAATGTCAAAGATGGCTGTCCAGTTCAGGTATGTTTCTAGGAAAGACAAATTTAGGTGTGCATGTGGGAAGCCTTCACACAAAGCATTTTTCCAGCTGGTAAGGATCTTATGAGACATGTGTGATATTGCAGAAAGAGGATTAATTAACTTCAGAGTTTTAAGACCCAAGTCTGAGTCCTGACTTTGCCACCAATTTTGTATTTGACTTTCGACAAATCATTCAACCTCTCTGATTCTCAATTTCCAGGCCCATAAAATGAATGGTTTGAGCATAACAATATACACAATGACCATACTAATCTAAATACAGAGGACACGAAAAGAAAGCTGAACACTCAGTGTTTGCCATGACTGATCTTGGTCTTAGAGAATCCATCATGAAACAGGAATCTTTTCCCTTGGCTGAGAGGTGGGGGACCACAGAAGCACCATCAGACAGATTCACTGGGACAGTTTTTTTTTCCCCTCCTTAACTGTTTCTCTTTGTTATTAAGAAAGAGATAAATATCAGAAGGGGAGGGAGGACAGGAGCAGTTGACATATCTAAAAACGATTGTGATTTTAAAATAAAGAGTAAAAAAAAGGCAAGCAGAAAAAGGAAGTAAAATATATTATTTTAATAAAGAAAAAAATGAGGAAGTTTGCCTAATGATGTTGAAGGTCCCTCCTTATTTTAATACCATGGTTCTAAGAATGCTTAGGTATAATATCACACTTTTTTGTTCTTTTCTTTTTATCCTTTAAAAGCATTGCATTTAATCATTTTCATCTGAAACCCCATTCAGGAAATCTGGCAAATGAAAATGTTTTATACTTCTTGCCTTCCCTTTCCCTTTTCCTGGTCTGGACACCCAGAACTCATGGGGCTAGCCTGGTTGTGGAAAGACTGGCACCTCTGAGGTCATCTTCTCTCTTTTCCTTCCTTTTATCCCATCCCCCCTTACCCTGGGACTTCCCAGAACCCATCCTTGTGGCCTGATTGCTCATATGGCCTGGATGACATGGATATTACTAATTCTATTCATTCCAATGAGATATAAGATCACCAGTTCTTATCATCTGCCCTGCAACTCTCCCCTAAGGTCTCTAGGCCTAACCATCTGCCCTGTGACTCTCCCCTAAGGTCCCTAGGCCTTATCATCTGCTCTGCCACAATACTCTTCAGACCTTCAGCTCTGTCCTCTGACCTAAGCTGAGGATCTCCAAGCCTTGCCATCTACGTGGTTACTGGTTCCTTAGGAAATTCAGGTCTAACTGCCATGGAGCTGAAATTTCTTTTATTTGTTGACTCCTCCAATTAGAATGTGAGCTCCCTGAGAGCAGATGTTTCTTACGTTTTCTACTTGTATCTTCAGCACTTAGCAGATGTCTTGGCACATAGTAAGCATTTAATGAATAAATGCTTTTTCATTCATTCAGTCATGAATTCAGCTGTGCTAGTTATCTCTGAGGGTAGAACTGGATGCTAATGAGATCAAGGGTTGTCTCTTCATGGACCAGTAAGCTCTACTCTGTCTCAAGGCCAAGATCATATCCCTAACCCTGATCGACCATCATATTAAGATGTATTGTTAGTCACATAAGACACTGGCAAAGTCTGACTGAAAGCATCCCATCTCTGTTGCTGAGCATTGCTCCTTACCCACATTCCGATGATAGTGGGTTAGCAGGATAGCACAGTGCTTGTATTTATTAAATACCTTCTACCTGTGAGGTTTCAAGAGAAGGCACAGTGGGAAAAAAGGCTTGTTTTGAGGTCAGAGAACCTTGATTTGACTCTCAGCTGTCAAGCTTACTATAAGTCATTACTCCTGGGCAATTAATTTCTCTTCTCTGGGCCTCAATTTCCTCATTAGAAAAATGAAGGTGTCACCCCAGTTTCAAACTTGGAGTATTTTACTAATATTAAATTTAATTTTAATTTAAAGAATTTCTCCTGAGATAATAAGGATTGGATTAAAAGATCTCTTAGGTCTTTTCTAGCTCAAAATCTCTGATCAGAAGCCTGGATAACTGGGAAAGTGGTAGTACCATTAACAGAAATTTTTAAAAAAATCAGGAGTGAGAGAATGTGAGTTTCATTCATTTTATTCAAGGTGGCACTATTAAAGGCTGCTGAAACAAGCTGATTTGGAGGCAGAGGGGCTCTGGAATGAGTGAAGCAGGGAATGCAAGTTCTTCTCCTCTGGCCCTTTTTCTCTGATAAAAGTAAATGGATATGATAATAATAGCTAGAATACATATAGCACTTTGCAGTTTCAAAAGTACATATGTTATATATCATTTGATCTTCACAACAACCTTTGGTGATAGGTGTTATTATTATTATCACACCCATTTTTCAAATGAGGATCCCACAGCAAGTAAGCAGAGGTAGGATTGGAATCCAGGACTTCCAGGTCCATCACTCTCCTTAGTATGCCATCTCACTGATAAGCAGAGCCATCTGGCCCTCTGTGATCGGTGCATGGGTCCAAGCTCCAGTGGGTCAAAGTCAGGAGCTACATCTCTGGTTCCCAGGCTTTCACTTTAGAGACCCTGGAACCATAAAAGGAAAACATTTCCAGAGAACCAAATTTAGGTTGATGTCTTCATTTTTCCCAATCTGGGGAGTCTGCTAGGTCTATTGGACAACCTGGATCTGCTGGGAGGATTTTAATGCACTGTATGAACTCATTTCTCCATTGCAATGAGAGGGACGTTGGCCATTGAGGAGCCCTGAAATCTGCATGTTGGCTGCTTGACAAGTCTGTTTTAGAAGTCAAAGACCACAGAAGAATGTTTTCTCTGCTCTCCTGTCCTCCCTCCCAAAAACTTGATTCTCCCTCTCCCTGTCTCTTCCTAACCACTCCCTCCCACAAAAAAAGGAACTAAAAAACACCTCATTAAGCTGAAGGTTCTGATTAAAGCATTGGTCACTGGGAGAAAATGATGCTGTCATTTCTGCAGTCTCCATAGGCCTTGTACTCAAACACCCACACAGTGGCCTCTGAACCCCTTTATCCTCAGACTGAGGGAACATTTGCCTAATTGAGCGAAGATTTCAATTGTAAACATAAGCCATTGGCAAAGTGGCAAAGGTCTTTGTAGTCTTGGCCTTGGGATCTGCTCTGGGCAGTTCCCTGTGGTTGGAACATCTTCCCAGGCCTGGATAATTTTTGTTTGTTTTTTCTTTCTCCAAAAGTATTTGAAATCAAAATGTCAGGGAGCTTCCTCCACTAAACGATGAAGTTGGTTGCTGGTGCTCTCCTAAATTCCCTATTAACAGCCCCTCTGAGAAACTCCATGACATGACATTCCCTTGCCCTCCCTCCTATGTCCTCTCCTTGCTCTCAGCTGGCAGTTAAGTAATCCCTGCTGAGGTGTCAGCTGCTAACTAAGGAATAAGCTGATAATGGTTTAAGATGGTAATTGCTTCCTCCTACAAGACTGGAAAATTTTGAATGCAAGACCCCTGCCTTATCTAAACTTTTGTTAAAAGAAAAAAAAAATCTCACAGTGTCCAGCACTGTTCCCTGCACCTGGTAAGTACCAAATAGACCTTGATGGGTTGAGGACGGGTGGGATATTTTCATTTTAAGAGGAGCTTCATTCTTGAAGATCCTAAGAAATCAAGTTACAATGCCCTTTCGTTGTTTTAGATGCATTTTATTGATTTTTCTTTTTTTTTTTTGGTTTTCATATCTCCATTTCCCGGTGTAGCCTTCCTCTCTCCCTTTCTCAGAAAGCAATCTCGTATAACAAAGAATAAAAAAGAAGTGGGAAAAACAGCTCTGCTAAACCAACTAAAATATTGAAAGGAAAATGTACCTATTGACTGCTCCTAATCTCATCCACTCAATGTGGAGAAAAAAGGTGAGAAGGTGACTTTTCCTCTCTCTTCTTTGTTAACTGTTTGACTAGGCCTAAACTTAGTCATCTAATGTACCATTTACAGATGGCAGGGTGGGTGTCTGAACATGCTTGGCATCCTCACAGATCCAACTAGACCAGGTGAGGATCTCTTGACTCTGTGCACTCATAAGACCCACCCTATCAACCACTCAAACACACACACACACACACCACCCCCACACACAAACAACTGGATTTGTTACTTCATTGGCATTGGGAGCCACCAATGAGAAGACTCTTTCTACCAACAGACATCACCATCTTTTTTGCAGCTTGTAATCTTAGAGAAGTATATGGGGTGCTAAGAGAGATTGTCTTGCCCAAGATTGCAAGCCAGTAATTGACACTCCGAGAATAGCTAGGAGTCTATCCATTACACCACTTCTACCAATAAAGTATTATCCATTAAATATAAGAGCAGCTGCTCAGTCCTTGAATGGCCAGACTTGTGGTATGGAAGAGTTCTACCTTATTTACATGAAGTAGGAATTAAGACAGAAAATGTTAAGTATACAAGGAGTTTGGAAGAAAGAGGACTTTGGATGGGTTGGGGAAGCTTTCATGGAAGAAGTGGCATTTAAACTGAGCCTTGAAGGCTGGATAGGATTTTGTCAGACAGAGCTGACAGAAGGTGGGATGAGGAATTTCAGGCACAGGGGACAGACTGAGAAAGGTCCAGAGCTGGGAATACCATGGCATGCTTAGGACCTGTCAAGAAATCCAGTTTGACTAGAGTGTGGTACATGCTGAGGATGCAGAAGTAGGCTGGATAGACACTTTGTAACTTTATTACAGAGTATCTCAAATTCCAGGCTAGAAAGTCTGAACTAGATATGGTAGGCATCAGAAGGGATTACTTGGGAGATTGTGGACAGAAGCAAGAGAAAAGCAGAAGCCGTATAGTGTCGGAGGCTTCTGTGGCGGCAGTACAAGGGCTGACCCCTAAAAGCACCACTACACATTACAGAGAGCCCCCTTTGCCCTCTTCCTCCCCCCCAGTATGATCTCTTGCAGTGTGTTAAAGTGTCATAAATTTGGGGCTGTGAGTCTCCACAAACCAAACACTGCTGTTAAATTTTATTCTTACTGTCCAATAAAACTCCAGGGCACCATTGACCTGTGTTGCTTTGTTCCAAAGTCGAAATGCATTAGAGGGATGATGGAGAGGGAGCTCTCAGCCATGCCAAAGCTCAGGGCCACAGAGGGGTGGGAGGGATTCTGAACTGGCTCTCAGCATCAGACCAGACAACCAAAGCCCAAGGCTTTGGGGGAAGGGCCTATAACTGCCTGTATCCCCTCAAACCCTGGTGCTCCAGTTTTCAGTCCTGCTCCGTGATGTGGCGTCTACATTTAACAGGAAAGTAAATGTGATGGATGGGTCCGATCGAATACGTGTCTCCATAAAGGTTTTATTTGGCTCAGCAATCAGCCTCTATAATTACCATGTGTTTATTACATTTTAAAGACTGTGTATTGATTGTGTTCAAATGAGTTATGTGGGTGCAGAGCGGGTGTGCACAGTTGGTGGAGTCTGCCACTGGCAGAAAGACATTTGCTCCTGGGTGGGATGTCCCATTCCCATTGTAGACTAGAACCCTCCCACTTTGTGGCTTCAGAGGGTCAGTCCCCTTAGGCTGGATGCTCTGGGCAGGGATACTTCTTACCGTAGTCTGTCCTCCTGTCTACTATGTGCTGTACTTCAGGGCAAAGAAGCAGCTCAGATGTTGGGCCCCTTCCTAGAGTCACTGGGCAGAACGCAGCCCGGTATAACACAGAACTGGGAGTCAGGAGGCTGGATTCCAGATTCAGCTCTGTCATTAACTCACTGAGGGATCCTGGGTAATTCAACACCTGGTAGAGTGGATAGAGTGTGGGAGTTGGAAGTGGGGAAGATCCAGGAGGATCCGGATCAAATCCCTGCTCTGCCACCTGTGCAAGTCATTTAACTTACGTGTACCTTAGTAGTAGCTAGGTGGTACAGAGGATAGAGTGCTGGGCTTGTAGTCGGGAAGACTCATCTTCCTGAGTTCAAATCTAGCCTCAGACACTTACTAGTTGTGTGACCCTGGGCAAGTCACCTAACCCTGTTTGCCTCAGTTTCCTCATCTGTAAAATGAGCTAGAGAAGGAAATGGCAAACCACTCCAGTATCCTTGCCAAGAAAACCTCCAAAATGGGTCATGAAGATTTGGACACAATTGAAACAACTCAACAACACCAACAACACGTCAGTTTCTTCACCCTTAAAAAGGGGATTCTAGCTCTAAATTTACGGTACTATTAAAGGGACAGTATGATACAGACTGATAGACTTGGAGTCAGGAAAACCTAGGCTCCAGTCCTCTGACACGTATTAGCTGTGTGGCCATGGACAGATCACTTGATGTTTCTGAGCCTTGGTTTCCTCATCTGTAAAATGGGGAAAATGATACTTGTTAATACCTACCTCACAGGGTTGTTGTTGGCAAAGCTCTTTGCAGAACCTAAAGTGCTATTATTGTGAAAAAAAAAGCATTTATTAAGTGTCTGTTGTATGTCCAGTGCTTAGGACCTGCCTGGCACGAAAAAAGTTGTTTAATAAATGTTTACTGACTGTTAACGTACAAGACTCTGTGCAAAGACGAAATAAGATGATCCCTGACCTTTAGAAGCCTACTTTCTTTTTTTTTTCTTTTTTAGGCAGTTGGGGTTAAGTGACTTGCCCAGGGTCACACAGCTAGTAAGTGTCACAGACAAAATCCTACCCAGGGCCGAGAATCCACAGGTTCCCCACCCCTGTAGACTATACCATTACTTGAGGAGGGAAAGAACATTTAGAGTTAGTGGGATTGGAGCTTGGACCAGATTGCCTCCAGGGTCCTTTCCAGCTCTAGGGTTGTGATCCTTGTGCTGCTGTTTCTAAAGTCTCTTCTACCACCAATAATGAGTTTCTCTCATTCATCTTCTGCCACTAGGATTTCTCTGAATAGCCATTTTGTGTAGGATTCAGCAAGAAGTGAATAGAAATTGAGAGGTATGGACTGCATCCAGACTTCCAGGAAAGTTGAAAACAGATGGAAGCTTGTGATTGCTGTGTATTTATTAGAGCTATATATTCAGCCTTAGTCCTTCTCTTGAGCTATAATCACATAGTCACATCAGACTAGATGTCCCATGTTGCTGTCATTTCAATCATATCTGACTCTTTGTGACCCCATTTGGGGTATTCTTGGCAAAGATACTAGAGTGATTTGCCATTTCCTTCTCCAGCTTATTTGACAGACAAGGAAACTGAGGCAAACAGGGTTAGGTGACTTGCCCGGGATCACACAGCTAATAAGTGTTTGAGGCCATATTTAAACTCAGGAAGATGAGTCTTTGTGATTCCAAGCCCAGCACTCTATCTACTGTGCCATCTTGTTGCCCTAGATATGAACTGACTTGTGCTGGTTCACAGAGGTAGAAAGTAGATGATGAAGGATTTGAAAATATGTTCTCAGATTCCAAAATGAGGCCACCTTTTTATAATACTGCACTGCCTCTTAATCTGTACTATACTGTTAAGCTCTTGATTTTATGCTGTGTATTTCCCATTCTTGTTTTGTGTCTTAAACCACAGCCTGCTACAACCGTAAGATTAGAGTCGTCCACCAATTCAGTTCCCTTATTTTACAGACAGGGAAACTGAAATCCAGAGTAATCTATTCATTAATAGACATTTATTAAACACCTGCCATGTACCAGGCATTCTGTTAGGCACCGAGTATATGAAGACAAAAAAAATGAAACAGTCTTTGCCCTCAAGTAGCATACATTCTGTTGGGAAGACAACTTGTGAAACTACACAAGTATACAGGTAGGATTAGATAAGTGGGAATAACTAACCCTGTGAAGTGCTTTGCATTATTGGAATTCAAACTGCATGTTCCTGAAGGTTTGGACCAATTACCATATTTTACACAATTGTAGCTTTGAATAGTGGGAAATCAAACCATTTCATGGGATTTATTATTCACACTAATTGGGACCTAACTGTCCACAGAATAAACACAAAATAAATACAAGGTAGTTTAAGAAAAGAGGGCATTAGCAGCTGGAAGAACCATGGAAAGCTCCATGGAAAAGGTGTTGCTTTCAGCTGAGTCCTGAAGAAGAAGAGGGATTCTGTGAATTGGAGGTGAGGAGGGACTGTATTCCAGCCATGTGGAATGGTCAATATAAAATACAGAGAAAAGACATGGATGGAGTGCGGTGTGTGAATAAGGCTACAAGGATGGGCAGCTAGGTGGCGTCAGAGTGCCAGAGTGCTGGGCCTGGAGTCAGGAAGACATCTTCCTGAGTTCAAATCTGGCCTCAGATATTTACTAGCTGTGTGAACCTGGGCAAGTCACCTAACCCTGTGTGCCTCAGTTTCCTCATCTGTAAAACAATCTGGAGAAGGAAATGGCAAACCACTCCAGTATCTTTGTCAAGAAAATCTCAAATGAGGGACATGAGGAGTCAGACATGTCTGAGAAAGGACTGAACAATGTACAATGAGGAAGAAAGGAAGGAGGAGGCACTGAGCATTTATTAAGTAGTAACTCCATGCCAGGCACTGTGCTAAGCACTTTACAAATATCTCATCTGATTCTCACAACGACCTTGTAAGGGAGAGGCTATTGTTAAAACTGAGGTCAAGTGACTTGCTCAGGGTCATACAACTATTAAGTTCCTAAGGCTGCAAACTCAGGTCTTT
The DNA here is from genome assembly GCF_003287225.1 of Phascolarctos cinereus. Lineage (NCBI taxonomy): Eukaryota > Metazoa > Chordata > Mammalia > Diprotodontia > Phascolarctidae > Phascolarctos > Phascolarctos cinereus. Next base: position 286,813,310 of record NW_027555625.1, on the reverse strand, counting down.
CTGGCTTTAGGCTCAGTGCTTTATCCACTGTATCACATAGCTGCCAGCCCTGGAGGCTGCAAAGACAGGCAGTAGCTAAGCTGTGAAAGGCTTTAAAAGCCAACAGAGTTTATAGTTTGTCCTGAAGTCAATAGGAGATCTCTGGAGTTTATTGGGTAGGGAAGTGACTTGTTTAAAGTCTTATGTGGAGACAGTGACAGAACAGGCCCTCAAACACCTAATTTCTATACTAGTTATCTTTTTACAACTCTACATGTTACAATCTTAACTCTCCAAAGAGACTATCAGCTCCCTGAGAGCAGGGGCTATTTCTCCTCTTTCTCTTGTAACCCTTGCAGATGCTTCTTAGAATTTATTTGTTGGCTCAGATTCTTAAAATCTAGCCGCTGCTCAGATTCTTATAATCTAGCCAACAGTTCACTAATATTCAGATGCCTTAAGAGTCTGGCCAATATGGCAGATGTTCTAATAAACCTTGTCTTTGGCTGAAAGAAAACTTGGGTCGAATTCTTTTAGCAGGACCAGTGTTTCTTACTCTTGATATTTTGCGGTGGGGTCCCAGAACCCCTAAACCTCTAAACCTCAACATTTTGGTGGCCTGTAAGGGGAAACAGCCTAACCCCAAGTTCTTCTCCAGCCAAGACTGGAAGATATGTAAGTCTCCCACCTTCTTTCTTGCTTTGCAGTTGGAGTCTCTCTACAAGCACCCAAGAAGGCCTGGAAGTGCTTTTCAGGCAGACATTTATGAGGCTGTCTTGAACTCAGGCCTGACACTCTCAGGCTCTCAGGCCACTGATTCAGTGTGACGCGGTGGACCTGGGTACATCTTCTGCAGCATGGAAGACAAGGACAGACGCCCTATCTGGAAGTGTATGCTCAATTCTGTCAATTCTCTTTGTGCTAGGGAATTGGGAAAACTGCAGGTACTTTTTGGTTCCCTGAGGCTTACTTACTCCCTTCCCTTTACACCCCTGAATCCTCCTTCATGGAGGTTATCAGGAAAGGTTGGAACAGCTAAAAACATCTTAGCAGATTCTGGAAGTTTTGTGATCAATCATTAAGGAGTTTTGAAACACCTCCTTAAATCCCCGGTCACTCCGTTATCCTACTTCCCTCCCTTGAGTCAAGAGGGTAACTTTTAATCCCTCTCATAGGAGAGGGGAGTTTCACCCTCTCCCCCCAACCCCTTCCTCTGAATTCACTCTCTACAGCTTGGGCCCCACTGGCAATGGCCTTGGGCCCTGGGGTGACCTTTGCCTAGAAACGTCACCCAGTTTTGGCACATCCTGCTCAAGGTAAAAAAGCTAGCCTTCCGAACTTGGGTAAGCACGCTCTTTTAAAGTTGTGGTTTTAACTGTTCATGATGAGATGTTGATTCTCTGTGTAAAGTAATTTGGAAATGCATTTAACAAAACTGAAGTCACCTGATTGGTAATGGGTTCATTTCAAGTTTCAAATTGGTGAACTTTTGTATCAGTTACATCAAGCAATTTTTCATAATTTGGTTACCTCTAAAATAATTTGGCTATTGTTGGTTATTGTTTTAATGTGTAAACTTGCCAAAAAGCTTGCTTGGGTTTTGTCTTGCTGAGAATTTACAAGTATAAAGAAATAATCTCTAACATAGACCAGAACAAAATTAAATTTGAGATGTAAATCCTGGGAAAGTTTTTCCTAAGCTGTGATTAGTGAAACTTGCTGTTTGAGGTAAAAGGTCATAAGATTTTATTTTGACTTGTCTGATGGATCAAAATCCATCGATAATCAATAATCTACTATCTGAGAGAAATGCCACAAACTACTCAGAGAATGTAATACTGGTGGGAAGTCAGCATCGGGAAAAGCTGAGAGGACAATTTTAGCCTCAGTCTAAGATGAGATCCTCCTGACTCAGTTTCCCCATTATGTTCCTTTGAAAAGGAATGTTACCCACCTGGCTATTCCTGAGTCTGGCTATGAGGTGGATTTGATACTGCAAGGTTGGAAAACTAAATTATCTGAATCTAAATAGAGCTAAGGATGTTTTATCCTGTCATATCTGGACCCTGCAATCTTTTCTGTCAGATTTTTGTTTTCCAGACTACAGGCCATTCACCTACAATTGGTACAGCGGGTACCAGCCAATGTCTCCCAGTCCTTCCCTGGATGCAGCCTGTGCTCAGTTCCAAGTCAACCTCCTCTTTGGGACCTCCTTGAGGCAGGGACAGCTCTATGTCCCTTGCCAGCAGGAAGCAGTTTCAGAAGCCGAGACCTTCGCCCCTTACTCCAAAAGAATTTGGGCCCCATTTGTTTGAGGGGGGAATGATGAGAATGGGATCTGGACCTCAAAAAGGAAAAACTTTGGACTTTCGCACACGGCCAGATCTCTGGCATTCACCTGAGGCTATCAACTATCCCCTCAACTGGCCTTTTATTATCGCCTAGCCCTATCTCCCAATTCTGTTCCCTTAACCTAGCCTAGCCCTCCATTGTCTTAGCTCCCTATGGCCCCTGGCCATTTCCCACCCTTAATTCTAGCTAGGCTCCATTCTTCCTTGGCCACATGGTCCAGGTCCCAGGCATTCTATTACCTCACAGTCCCAGCAGACTACTTGGCCACTCCTAGATCTCTCCCACAGTCTTTCTGTATATAACGTCCATCTTGTCTCCATTAAGGTGCTCAGATTCTTAAAATCTAGCCAATACCTCAGTAATGTTCAGATTCCTTAAGAGTCTGGCCAATGTGGTGGATGTTCTAATAAACTTTGTCTTTGGCTAAAAAAAAAAAAAGAATTTATTTGTTGATTGTGTGTTAAGATTTTGTATAAGCTTTCAAATACTCAAAACATCAATTGTTTCATCTGTGTGGGTATTCCCTCACTGATACAGATGCCAACTCATCCATGCCTTTGTGAAAAAGCCCCCCCACACCTTTTGTGATTTGCTATGCCCCTCACCCCCCAATTCATGACCTGGTGGTCAGCCCTTTTTGCTTATGTCAACATTTAACCAGTGGCTCATCTCAGCAGGCACATTCAGCCCAACACTGAGCTTATAGTTGAAGTCTTTTCAGATTGGTTGGGCCTGATAATTATCCTCAGATGTTGCTGCTCTAGCCTTTGAAAACCTAGAATCAACTCCAGGCCAACCTGGGTCATAAGAGAGATATTTTAAACAAGAACTCAGTGATGTTAAAGCACCAATTGACATAGTGACCAAAGTGCCTCATTGGACCACTTGAGTTCCAATCTTCTCCAATGGTAGCTTAATATTCCACCAATTTATAGACTCCGTGGTGTGGAGAAACCAAGACATTGGAAAATTCAATGCCATGTCCATTGCCAGACTGAAAATCAGGACTAAGCTGAGGAAAAGGCACGATCTTTCCCCACAGGTCCTTGGTTCAGTGTTTACTTCATTAGACACCCTTGGTCCTCTAAGCATTGTTTCCACTCAGCTGCCTTCATCCTTTTGAGAAATCCTGAGACCAGAGATAGATTAATGAGCGTGGCTGGTTCAAACACAATTAAATTATTAATAATCTATTCATGATACAAGGCAGTATTTTTTCCCTAGCCCCATAAGCTATGTTTGAAGGCCTGGGGAGGATTCTATAAATCATGCCAATTTGATGCTACCACCGTTCGATAGTTACACGGAAGAATCTATTGCTCAAAAAACACTTAATGGATTGTTGCCGCATGGCTACTTCCAGCATGTTATTTTCATTGTCGGGTTGCGGGATAGTTTCACGATTTTAATACAGACCCAGGAAGCGATTAATAAGGGAGTTCCAGATATAGAGTGACAAGCCGCAAGCTCTCCCAAAGGGTAATGCTAGTTGATTCTCAGCCCCAATATTTCAGCTCTTATTCGTATGCTTTGGGAGGTCTTAGTTCTCAGTCATTAATGAAACACCTTTTCCATGTCTTCTCCCCTTCTGTCTTGACCCAGATCTTCATGTCTCATTGTCACTGGAAATGGAAACATCTGTTACTCCCCAGTGGAAAAAAAAAATCCAATTCAATTCAATTAGACAAATACTTATAAGGAGCCCATCGTGTGCCTGGTGCTGAGGATATGAAGCCAAACAATCAATCAATTTATGACCTTAAGGAGCTTGCCTCCTACTAGGGGGAAACAAGAGGAGTAAGGGAATAAGCATTTATTAAATGCCTAGTGTCAACCAGGTACTATGCTAATCCTTTTACAAGTATGGTCTCCTTTGATCCTCAAAAGAACCCTGTGAGTTCATGCTATCACTATTCCCATTTCACAGTTGAGGAAACTAAGGCCAGCAGAAGTTAAGTGATTTGCTCAAGGTCACACAGTTAGTAAGTGTCTAAGGATGGATTTGAACTCAAATCTTCCTGACTCTAGGCCTAGTTCTCTATCCATTGTTCCACCTGTTCAGTTGTTTTAATTGCATCATAAGTGTGATCACATTTGGGGTTTTCTTGGCAAAGATACTGGAGTGCTTTGCCATTTCCTTCTCCAGTTCATTTTACAGACTGGGAAACTGAGGCAAACGGGGCTAAGTGACTTGCCCAGTGTTATACACCTAGTGAAATTCTTAGTCCAAATTTGAATTCAGGAAGATGAGTCTTCCTGGCTCTAGGCCCAGTACTTTAATCACTACGCCATCTAGCTACTATAATAAGCAACATATTAGTAAGCATAAAATAAAAGCAAATGATTTTTAAAATCACTTTTTAAAAATAAAAATATATTTTGAAAAATTGGAATAGTGATTTTTTTTTAAGAGGAAGTACTATCAAATGGGTTGGAGGGAAGGGCCTTGCATAGGAGTTGACACTTGAGGTGAATCTTGAAAGAAGCCAGAGCTTCCAAGAGGCAGAGATGAGTAGGGAGTATCAGTTATACAGGATAATGTACACAACTATAAAAGTGAGAGATGGATGTTACAGTGGTGAGTGAACCAAAGCATTGATTTCTAAAACTACATCTGATAATTAGTGTAGGATGGTTTTGTTTTGGTTTTTTGTTTTTTGGGGTTTTTGGGGTTTTTTTGCACTAAAGATTTCCTTCTAAGATTTAGCATAATAAGATAGGAGTTCTACTCAGTTCCAAAAAGCTGCACCAGTGGAACCCGAGTCCTACCATGCTGGAAAGGCTTTAGGATTTGGCTGAGCTCATGTCTGGGTGGTACCTGCTGTGCGTGGGCCAACCCAGCTAGGTGTGGAAAGATTCATTCGCATCACGGATGATGAATTTTTTGTACCCCGGCGATTTGGTGAAGACAGTGCCCTAAGTCATGGAAAGGCCATGATCAATACAATTTCATGGAGTACCTGTGATAATTCATATCTCAAGTAGAAATCTATTAGCATTTTAAGGATCACAGGGGACTATTTCCAAGAATCCTATCAGACAAATGGCACAAATAGTAAGCCCATTTCACAGTAAAAACCTGAGGATCTGAAATTAAATGACTTTCTCAAGGTCACATGGTTACTAAGTATTTAAGCAGGGATTCACACTCCTCCAGAAAGTCTTCCTTGGTCTCTGATCCTTCCCTCCACCATCTACCATTTTTAATACTCTCTTTAATACCTACTTTCTCTTTTTTTCCTCCTCAAATTTATGGTTGTGCTTGGTGCAATCCTCAGCAGAACGTAAGCTTCTAAACGGCAAGGTCACTTTCTTTTCTCTTATATCCTTAAAGGCAAGGCAGCTAGGTGATGTTGTGGCTGGGGCACAGTACCTAGATTTAGGAAGGCCTCAGTTCAAATTCTGTTTCAAATATTGACTAGCTATATGACCTTGGACAAGTTGCTCAATCCCTTTCTGCCTCAGTTTATTCATCTGTTAAATGATGATAATAGTACCTCCCTCTGGGTTGTGAGGATTAAAGCACTGTATGAAATTTAGCTGTTTTATTATTTAACTAATTATTTTATTAAATTATTAAATTTGCTTTATTAATTTATATAATTATATAACGCTAGATGGACTTACGGTCTGAAAGACTTGTGTGTGGTCTTTTGGTCACATTTTTCTCTTCTCTGTAAAATGGGGCTCATAATACCTCTAGCATCTACCTCAGGGTTATCATGAGGCTAAAATGAAATAAAGTCACATATGTAGAGTACTTTGCAAACCCTAACACACTATTATTGGAATATGTTTGTTAAAGTATTGAATTAAATTAAGTGGGCCACTTAGTGGATTATTAAGGAGTGTGTGAAGGAAGGAAGGAGGGTTACCATTAGACGGTAATTACATTGTAATTCCCAGATTTTAGAAAGGGAGAGAGGAAGTCCATTAAAATAACATTTTGTATCATTGGTAGGAGTTAATTATTGAAGAATTTCATTTCCTAAGGGTATCTCCTACTCATTTACCTTGGGGCCTTAATTCATTTTATCATATAAATGGAGACAATAGCAGGGCCCTGAGACAGAAGCTTGGTGTAGTTAGAAGCTCTGAGATTGTAGTTAGCATGGGAGGAGGAAGGGAGGGAGGGAGGGAAAGGGCTATTTTCTTAATAAATCCAAAGCAGTAGTTGTTGTGGGTATACTAGCCCAGGCTTAATTTGCATAAATAAGTAAACATGTACCGTTGCACTTGGGGAATTATACATTGTTTATAAATTCCATCTCTTAGGTCTGCTAAATCCAGCTGCTGCCAGTATCTCTGTCCTCTTTGATAAGAGACCCATGCCACTTGGGTTCTTTAGAATGGGAACATTCTCATGACAGAGGAAATGCCGAGGAGTATCTTTCTAAAATTTCATTTATGTTCCCTGCCCTAATGCAGTCATTCAGCTGGTGATTTCCTTATATGGCCATTAGGCTAACATAAAAGTGGCTGCTGAAAAGACCATTAGTTAATTATAAAGTAATTTAGACCAAACCAAAAGGAACTTCTATTTAATTTACTCTAATTGTTTAGAAATTCTCTGCTTTTCCAGACACGGCTTCAGGGAGCAGCTCATACTAATACTGGCTAATTGTTGCCCAAGAGGAAAGATTTCCTCAATGAAGCTCAGGTTCCCCGACCTTAGAGGCGCAATCGTAGAGCCCTGATGGTGGTGGAACCTGTGTCCGTGGAGATATCGATTCACTGATGGCCCATGAGGAGAAGGATCCCAGGCTTTGTTTTCTGACGCAGCCTCTGCCTTCGGTGGAGCTGGAATTATGGGTATGTGTTGAGAGGTGGAGTTGGGGAGAAAAGAGAGCAGAGGGGGAGGAACTTGTCGCTGCCTGCGCTGCAAAGAGTTAAATCACACTCAGCTGCGGATGGCACCCTGCAGAGAATCTTGCCTTCTGCATTTGCTTACGCTGTTGGTTCTTAGTAGGAGAGTGGGGAATGGCAAGGGGGAATGGTGGATGGAGGGAACAGGCATTTGGTACTGCTCACAAGAAACATCATAAGTTGTGCATTGCAATTCTGCCCCTCCCATTCCCCCAATGACACATGCACTCCAATTACAGTGACTGACAGCTTTCTTCCAGGGTGCAAGTTCTCTAATGGCAAATGCGTTATTTCAGACACTTTGATAAGACTGAAAATGAGGGGAGGGGAAGCCCCACACACCAAAAAACCTCTCTTGCATGTGCCCACCTGTATCCCTAGCTAGTATCCCCAGCTTACTGGTCATCTGTTCCTCACTAAAGTGTTAGGAATATTTTCAGTCATTTCTCCACACTTTTGTCTTCTGGGCTATGTCTGCACCTGCTAAATAAGTGAAGTAATAAGGCAATTATCCAGCTAATTCAAGACTCTTGATACACCTTTGCTTCACCTACTCCATCCTGTTTCAGGATATTGTAGATAAAAGTAGCCTCCGGATTCCATTCTGCAGTCTCTCTCTCCCAGTCTCCATTGGTCCAGGTGGGACTAGCTTCCACATCTGTCAATCACGTTTTCTTTCCCCATACTGTCTCCATCTCTGCATCTGCTCACTAAATAAACTTCATTAGAGGGAGGAGAGAACCAGCCTTCATGCTTTGCACCAAGAATATCTTTAGCTCCTAGTAGTAGGAGCACTGAAATAGGCTGGCATATTAAGCGTTTGTTTGCAGCCAGACCATGCTAAAAGTATGCATTTTTCCCTGACCAGAAGCCTTTGTGCTGAGAAATTTTGTGGAGACCACAGCCAGGTTACAGCAGCACAACAGCCAGACTATGACAATGAATTCTTCTTTGTCCCCAAGTCCAACCTGATGACTTTTCCACTGCTCAGGGAGGAAAGGGTAACTTTGTAATAAAAGAATCTTACCACTTTTTTCTTTTATGAAGTGTCACCTGAGAGATATGAAGATATAGAACAGGGCTTTGAGGAATAGCTATATTTCAGGAAAGTTGGCTGTAAACTAAATCCTATTTTCCCACTGACTCCCATTGTATAATCAAAGCTACATTTTCTGGAAGCACATCTATTGACTCTCAACTTTAACTTATCCTCCATACCTCATCCCTCACCAAATCGTATTGATTTGCATCTTCCTCAATGGCCTTCCATTTCCAACACTTCCCCTCCGAACCATACCTTCAAAATCAGGTAAGGTAGAAGCTAAGCCACTCAGCTCCATGTCCATAGGACCACGCAGCTGCCTCTTCACTTCACTTGGCCATTTAACACCTTGCTGCCACATTTATGCTCTTCCCTCTTCTACCTCTTGCTTTGAAAACTCATCAAATCACCACTACAATTGCTTCTAGAAAGAGTTTGTTCACTGACACCCATATGGCCCCAATCCACATCTTGATGACTTCCAGGCCATAACTCCCTTTCCTAACTAACTATAACTCTCCTATAAGGGCCCTCTGTCCCATTAGAATGTAAGCTCCTTGAAGTCAGAGATTGCCTTGCTTTTGTATTAATGTCTTCTCCACTTAGCACCATGCTTTGCATCATTACTTAAGAGGGGCAACTAGACGGCTCAGTGGATAAAGCAGCAGGCCTGGAGTCAGGAAGACCTGAATTCAAATCCAACCTCAGACACTTACGAGCTGTGTGACCCTGGGCAAATCACTTTACTCTATTTGCCTCAGTTTACTCATCTGTAAAATGAAGGGGGAAGGAAATAGCAAACCACTTTGGTAGCTTTGACAAAAAAAACCCAAATGGGGTCATGAAGAGTCAGACACAACTGAAAAACAACTGAACTGAACTGAAATCTGTCCTCAGACACCTACTGGCTGTGCGACCCTGGGCAAGTTACTTAATCTCTATTTGCCTTAATCCACTGGAGAAAGAAATGCCAAGAAAGAAATCTCTGCCAAGAAAGCCCTGTGGATGGTATGATCCATGAGGTCACAAAGAACTGGTAGGACTGAACAATGGGCACTTAATGGCTTTTTGATCATTCAGTAAAACTTTGTATCAGTCCTTGTGAGGGCCAGCCCTAAGGAGTCTGATCTGGGCTGAAGATCCAGGATAGCGTTTGACTCTTGCCTAATCTTGACCCCTAGGGCTCACATTCTCAGGAAAGTTGGCTCGCCAATCTCCCGTGCAAGGGAGGTTCTTGGAACATTCCTTCCTGCCCTTTGAACTCTTAGATTTATATACCAATCTCCCATTCAGGTGGTGCCAGGGAGGATTTTGGAAGATACTGCCCTGTCTCAGAACCCTGATAACAAGGAAACATAAGTTGTAATGTCACGTATACAGACTATGTATGGGGAGTGTTTCACTGGAATGACTCTGAAGTTGTGTAAGGTTTTTTTTGTATATACTGTAACCCTCAGATGAATAAACGGTTTAGTCTTTACTGACCCACCTGGCCCACGTCTTCTCATTTTCCAGCTTTCCCATGGGGTGCCCCACTTGCTGCAGGCAACAAGTCCCTTCTTTTCCTTTCCTATTCCTTTCATTTTCCTTCCCAATTCAAGTCCTCATCATCTCATGTCTTGAATATTGACCCAAATTGCTTCTCTGTTTTCAGACTTACCTCTTCTCTAATCCATCCTACCCATTACCAAAAGACAGATTTTCCTTTCTTTTAATTAATTAATCAATTAATTGTTTTTTTTTTTTGGTTAGGCAATTGGGGTAAAGTGACTTGCCTAGGATCACACAGATACTAAGTGTCAAGTGCTTGAACTCAGGTCCTCCTGACTTCAGGGCCAGTGCTCTATCCATTGTGCCACCTAGCTGCCACAAGACAGATTTTCCTAAGGCATTGCTCTTGTCACTTCCTCCTCTGAACACAGCTCCAAGCCCTTCTCTGGTTCCCCACTGCCTATAGGATAAAAGTCACACTATCTAAGTCTGATGTCCAAGGGTTCCCTCAGCCTAGCCCCATTACTTCCTATGTGGAGACTTCTCTGACCTTCCCAGCTCTCCATAATCTGCTCTTCCCATGGACTCTTAAAGCACTTGCTGGCTCTGGCACTCAGCAGGAATCTTTATATTGTTATTTTCTTTTTGACACATTTGTGTTTTGCATTTCCTACTGGACTATATGTAAGACATCTGAGGACAGGACCATTGCTTATTCAGTCTATACCCCATCAGACTTCACATACCCAAGGGAAAACAATCCAATAACTGTGTAGTGCATGGACCAAGCAGGAGGATTCCCTTTAGAAGCTAACTGGCAAATTTTGGGTGAGAAATGTGGAGAATTTCATGGCACATCAGCATATCTCTTCCCACAGATGTAGGAGTCACCTAACAAATAACCTGTTATAGTGCTTTCCCAACTCTGAGATCTTTGGATTGTTGACCACTTGTCCTAAGTCATGGGCATCTCTTTTCTCCTATGGCGGGAATCTCTTGATGTCACCTACTAAGGTTCCCAAATTTCCTCTCGTCGTCTTTTATTTGTAGGTGTTGTTGTGTAAGATCCAGAAAATGTCTGAAGTTTTAGGTTTTAGCCCTAAGAAACAAATGAGTCACTTAACTTTTCCAGTTTTCTGAAGTCAACAAAGTAACATAATAATGTAGAAAGTACGTGGAATAATGGACAGAAAGCCGAAAGACTCATATTATAGGTCTATATATGTCTGTGTGTGTGTGTGTGTGTGTGTGTACACATATATATATATATATACATATACACAGAGAGAGAGAGATTCTCTAGTTTAACCCTTTCATTTTATAGCTGAGGAAATAGAGGACCACAGGGGTAAAATAACATATAGATCACATATTTAGAATTGGAAGGAACTTGAGGTATCACCTAACCCAATCTCCTCATTTTAGAGACTAAGAAATAGACTTGGAGAGGTGAAGTGGTAAGTGGCAAAGTTAAGATTTAAATCCAATTCCTCTGATCAGAACTTCAACTAGGGTGGGATGACTAGGGCTCTGTCAAGGATACCAAAATTTAAGGGGCAGCTAGGTGGCACAGTGAATAGAGCTCTGGCCTTGGAGTCAGAAGGACCTGAGTTCAAATCCAGCCTCAGACACCTAACACTTACTAGCTATGTGACCTTGGGCAAGTCACTTAACCCCATTGCCTCGCCAAAAAGCAAAAAAAAGAAGAAAAGGATACCAAAATTTAAATGTTACAAAATTTTTAACAATGATTGTGCAATTTAAAAATTGTACTTATTGCATTTACATTTTACATTTCTTTCACTCCTTCAACAGTGTTGAAACAAATTAGCAAGAATAATTAGTTAAACTGGAAAGCTACCATATGTCATACTTTTTTCCTGCCCTTCTGCACACCAGGTGAACTCCTTTCCAGGTGGCACCTCTGCAGCAGTGGCTTTTTGGCATTATAGCATCTCCCTCTTCCTCTTCCTCTCCCTCTCCCTCTCCCTCTCCCTCTCCCTCTCCCTCTCCCTCTCCCTCTCTCTTTCATGTCCCCAGTATCCTCCACCTCAGTTGATTTTCAGGGCATGTTTCAAGGAGCTTGCCCTGAGTGTAGTAATTGCTGGATGGGACTCCACCTCTGACTCCAAATTTGGATCTCTATCCACTGCACCACTTGCCTCACGTATCACAGTTAATATACAGCACTGATAGTATTTAAGATCAGATCCTTTGAGTAGAAATCCAGTTCTTTTTCTACCACATCATACTGCCTCCTCTTTGTACTCTCTTGATTTATTTGTGCTTCCCCTTTCCTAGAAATGTTTTTTTTTATTCCATTCCCCTCTTATTCGTTTTTTTCCTAGGATACTCTAGAATCTATTTTCAGGCCTGGAAATTTAGTATTCCAAGGACAATCAATCAGAATAACTTAAGATTAATCTTGATTTATCAAAGGAAAAGATGAAAAGACATTCCAAATAGCAAAGATAATTTGGCATCCTGAAATAACCTCCTGCAAAGATGGGCCTATGCATTGAAGAAAATTGGAAATTTAGGAAAAGAGAAGAATTACGTTACTCTTTTAAAGGAACCCAGAGGTGAGTAGGCTATTCAATATGTAAAATGACCAAAAACAAGAAAGTTGCACTCTTTCAGACTGCAATGAAATTGAATGTTTGTTTTCATGTACCTAGAGCTAGGCAAGGCTATAACTATGTCGGGAAAAAAGTCCTTTTTTGTGTTTTTATTTTCTTTAAGAAAAGAAAAGAAACTTACACATTTTCTGAGAGATGCTGAAAATACAAAGAGAGTATCAGTAACATAAAAATCTTAGCAGTAAAAGACCTAAGGGAGAAAATCAGGAGAGTGGGAGGAAAAAGTAAATTAGTATCATTGGAACAGAATATCTCATTCTCTCAATAATCAGTATTATTGGTGGCTGGGTAATATAGAGGAATTCTTTTCAGCTAGGAAGTAATAAAGATGGGACAATAGTAGACTGGTCAAGATCAAGAGAAGAGGTACCTGAAAGGCTTTCTATTTCTCTCCCTGCATTTGTGGTGGTGGAAGAATAAGAATGAGACATTGAGGGGCAGATAATTGAGGGTGAAGTGAAACTTGGATCATGCCAGCATGAAGGAAACAATCTGATATCATCGGGAAACATTCCGATGTAAGTGAGAAGAATGGAGACGGGTCTTGAAACAAATTCTGTTGGAATAATAAGGGTGAATGCTTCAGAGAAAAACAAACAAACAAACAAACAAACAAACAAAAAAACAGCTCCAAGTTAGTTTCTTGCTTCTCAACTCAAACTCCCAGTAGAGGACAGGAAGTTGTTGGGACCTTAACTGGGGGATGTGGAAGACAACTCAAATGATGCCATAACATCAAAGGAAAGAATAACAGTTAATACGGAAAAAGGCAGAGAACAGGATTTGCCTTCTGGATTTAGGTTACAAAGCATTTCTGCTCTGTCCTGCTGCTTCCATCAAAAACAAGCATTCCTGGAAACTGATTCTAAAGTATCCCAGAAGGAAAAAGGAATAAGAGAATGGAAATGGAATGGAAAAAGCCATTTCTAGGAAAGGGGCAGTACAAACTAACCTGGAGAGTAACAAAGAGGGGGCAGTAAGATGTGATAGAAAAAGAACTGGATTTGCACTCAGAAGATCTGGTCTTAAATACCATCAGTGCTGTATACCAACTGTGAGACCTGAGGCAAGTGATGCGGTGGATAAAGATCCAAATTTGGAGTCAGAGGCAGAGTCCTAGCTAGCAATTACTGCAAAATATTCTAAAGTTTGATGCTGATTTTTTTTTTTTGGAGAATTAAGCTTAGAGTTTCTTTGTCTTGGTTTTCTGTGAAATCTCTTGATCTCTTGCAGCAGAATAGGAATGTGCAGATGTTTACTTATGCAAAGAAAAGTTGAACAAAAAGGTCTCTTTAGATTTAAAATATGAAATAACTTCTGCCCAGACCCAGTCATGAATTCACTAATTTGTCCTTCTATGTTGTATAATACCCAAGTGGTAAACCACTAGGTAATACCTGTTGTACAAGGTCAAATTATTGAGCTAGTTTCCAGACAAAGAACTCAATTTCACATAAAAAAAAGTATTGCTCTAGACTAGCTCATTGAGGGTCCTATCCATATCAAGCCCATGATGCTGGAGTTCCCCATATAGCCAGTTGTTCACTAGAGATATTATTAAGTTTCCTCCCTGCCCCTACTCCCATTAGAAGCATTAGCTCATTCTCACTTACCTTTTCTATCAGTTTAATAAAATTATTTTTGCTACTATATATTGTGACTCCCATTCCTTAGTATTCTGCACATGAAGGTCAACAGTTGTACTCTGACATCTGCCTCAAACATTTCTGGGAAATTACCTAATTTTCTGAAATTTAATATTCAGGCTTTTTGAAAAAAAAATCTACTTTTATGAATGAATGAATGAATGAAAAAGCATTTATTAATTGCTTATTATATATCTCTATCTATCTACATACACACACACATACACACACACAGAGTACTATGCTAAGCACTGGGGGATGCAAAAAGAAAAGCAAGAAAGTGTCAGCTCTCAAAAAGCTCACATTCTAATAGGGGAGACATCACATACGGAAGGTTTCAGCTATGAGTCAAATGGAAAGGTCCCATGGTCTTTAAGGTACAACAACAAAGTAGATGGCAATGTCTCCTCTTTAATGTCATTTCTACTTATAAAATCATATCTATATTTGATTTTGAACCATTTGACAGTGCCAAGGACTTCGGTGGCAAGAGTATTTTCTATGCATCTTCACTGGTATTGGCTATAGCATCTACAGGAACTGTAACCAGGCTATATCTCTATGGGGTTGCTTCCTACGATGACAGCTAAAGGCACTGAGCTAGAAGCACTGCTAATCCCAGAGTTCTTAATTAAGTCTTTGTTATGGTTTAGAGATGATCGGAACTTTGATTTTACTTGTCTACTGTCTCTCCTTCGGGATCTCTTGCTAGGCTGGCTTGCCTATGGGTGGAAGATGGTTGGCAGTTGGTGGGTATAGCTGCTTCCTCTCCATAGGAGTTGTTTACCTGGATAATATCTGTGAAGTCTGGGGGTAGAGTGTGTGGGCTGCCACTCCTGGGCTATCGTGACTATCTGCTTGATGGCAGCAGTCTGTAGTTGCTGTGTTCAGCAATAAGGAAGGTGGACCTCTTCTCCCCAGTGATTTCTCCCCCTCAATGATGGCTGCAGGCTTGAAGTAGAGCTGATGGTTTGGGGAGGGGGCACTGACATTCACAAGAACCTTGGGTTCAGGGCATTGGGCTTTCTCCATTGGGGTCTGAAGGGAAAAGTTGGTTAAGGCGGTAGTGCTCTGACTTGCCTGACACATGCTTCCTCTAATCTCCCCTTCACCATGCCTTCTGCTTCAGCTAGGATGAACACCTACAATCCTTCAATTATCTATTTGCATCATATCTTTGGTTTGCATATTCTTTTTGAATTTTTTTACTAATTTATTTTTATTTATCAACAATCACTTCCATAAGCTTTTGAATTTGATTTGCATTTTCTTGTTCTGTATAACTTATTTATGCTTCCAACTTTTTACAAAAATTTTGTTGAATTAATTTTCTTTCTGCATCTACACTTTTGTACTACTTTTGAAAAAAATTTACAGAGAGTTTACTATTTTGGAGAGCATGTCTGTTTTTTTTTCTAAGTTATGTAATCCTTTGTTAGCCTTGTTGATTTCTTCCTTGAAAGTCTTAAATTTGTTCCCTCTTACTTGTTCATATTTATTCTCCCACGTTTAGAATGGGAATTTCTTGGCAGTTGAGATGATCTCCCTTTTCTATTAGTATCCTCAGAACTCGGGGTTCTGTGCTTGTTCTTGGGGCTCAGTGCTTACCAGAAGACAAATCCTTAATAAATACTTTAATTCATTCATACGTTATTTTCACTTAATTCCTTGATTTCTTTTTAGAACTGTTCTAGAGGTTCTCCATATTTAAGGGAGTATATCAGAATTTGTTGTAACACTTTCACTTTCCTTAGGAGATTTTGACTCAGTTTCCTTTGGTGTGAAAGACTTGTTCATTGGGGTGACTTTTCTTCTGTTGTTGTTGTTTTAGTATACCCTCTTCAAAATACAAATAATTGTATTTTGTCCATGTTATTCTTGCTGTAAGAATGCTTCTTACCATCAGATCTTTCCCTTTTGTAGGCTCAGTCTTTGTTCTCCTTCAGGCCTACCTGCCTGTTCTATTTTCTCTTAGATGACAGATCTGTTCGAAGAGATCTGGGGTCTTCAGAGTGTTAAGGGGCATCATTATAGGGGAATACTAAGTGGCCATTGTGGTTGGACCTCTTCTCCATTTCCTCGTGTCCCATATACCCTCCTTTCTGCAAATGCCTTTCTTCAGTCACCAGGCTGAGGGGGAGGAGGACAGGTCATGAAGAAGGTGGGAAAAAGTTCCCCTCCTCAGCATTGAGGTTAACCCAGAGAAATTTTGCTATTTAATAGTTCTTATCTCTACATTTCTCATATTCCTTTTTCTACCTGTTTATTTCCTGCTCTATAACATTAAATACTCACAGCAGACAAACTCCTTACTCCTGGGCTACTTTCTTTGATGATCTTCAGCCATGGGATTCACATTCCTGTAAAGTCCATTCCCTCAGGGTTGGTCTGATTCATGGAACTCATCCTACCCAGGAAATAAATGTTCTTTCCATCTCCCACTGCCAAGAGGCTAACTTCAAAGTCAGTGCTTAAAACTAGTGCTGCCATAAGATCTGTCGGGCTGTCCTCTGCCAGTTTGTGGGCTGAAGGAAGAGAGAGGCAGGGGAAGGAACAAAGGGTTAGTCAGCTGGCTTTAGTTAATTTTTCTAGAAGAATTATTTTGTGGTGGCTTATTTTCAATTTGCCTTTTTGTTATTGATTTATTGCTCCCTATTGTGGGGCATTTTTCTTGTTTATTTGGGGCTTCATGGGCATTGGGGGCTATGCCTTTGGCTACTTTCATTTTATCATCTTCCCCTCTTGCAGGTATTTGTGAACTTTGTTGTGTACCCTGTACCCTTTTGTCAATGTGGTAAAGCCTAGGGACCCCTTCTCAGAAGAATGTTGTTAAGTACGTAAAATGGAGCACATAGAACTACAAAGGAAACCAATTATATAGAAATACAGTGAGGTGGCACAATGGGTAGAGTGCTAGTTCAAATCTGGCCTCAGATACTTACTGGCTGTGATCCTGAGCAAGTCATTTAATCTTGTTTGCCTCAGTTTCTTCATCTGTAAAATGAGCTGGAGAAGGAAATAGCAAACCACTTTGGTATCTTTGACAAGGAAACCCCAAATAGGGTCACAAAGAGTTGGGACACCATTGAAATGACTGAACAACAGTTATCAAAATATTTTTTAAAAAAGGTCACAAAGACCAGGTTAAGAATACCTTGCAAAGAGGCAAATGTGACGAGAATCAGTAGAAAACTGGGTTTGAATCTCACCTTTAACATTTATTATCTGCATCACTATGGGGAAATAATTTAATCTCTTAACCTTACTTTCATCATCCATAAAATGGGCATAATACCTGTAGTAGCTATGTCACAGAGTTGCTGTGCTATATAAATCATATAATTTATGTGAAGCTATGGCACTAGATAAATGTTGGTTGTATTTATTATTGTAGCCCTCACTATGGGATAGTCATCTGACTTGTTCTAGTGCTTTTGATTTGGGTCTCTTGAGAGTGGCTGCTGTTTCCAGGTTCTAGTGGCATCCCGTAGATCTATAAGCCTAAACTACAACCCATAAGCCTCAGCTTGTGAGCTTACATTTAGCAATCACAATAGACACAATTAACTCAAACCAAAGTCATTTTCCTAAGATGGCACAGTAATAATTGGAGTACCTTTGAAAAGCCAGAGCGCATTCCACAACAAATACGTATGCCTCTGAGTTCTTTTAACATAGCACCTGTGGGAGTACAATATACTTAGAATATACTGGAATAGTGAGAAACACGTGCAGATAATGCGTGTCTTGGAAAAGTCATGCCTCAGGTACTAATCAGACCTTTTTATCCTCATGTAGTGTTCACACTCTCCCCTCCCTCTGGTGGAACAAGATACTCAGAAGGGCTCACAGGCTGTTTCTCTCCATGTTTCCGCTCTCGACTGCCAAAGCTAGTTCTCTCTTGGGTCCACAGGCATCTCTCTCCTTTGCTGCTAGAGGTCCCTCTCTGTGCAGCTACTCTGTGCACATGTCTCCCTGGAGACTGTGTGCCTGGTCCCTGCTGGTACCAGTTGGTGTCTTCAACTTGGCAAGCAGCTCCAATGCCATGTCTGATGGAGGTAGGGGAGGGATGGGAAGGGAGGAAATCCCTTCTCTCCTCCAACCCTAGAGGCTTAGGTTGGTATTTATAAATCTCTACAAGTTGCTTCTGGCTTCAGCTGATTAAAGAACTTAGTAAGCTAGCTTTTTAAAGTTGGCCTCATGTCTGAGAGACAGATGGGACAGAAATAAGCGTAGGAGCTGTGTCACATGAATGGATCATCATGCGCATAAAGCTTATGAGCTCCTATGGAAATCAAACTTGTGACGTTAACCTCCTAGAACCATCTTCTAAGTGCCTAGGCTAAACAACCAGTGGGCTTCATTGCCTGCATGCGAATCAGGCCCCAGAGACTCCATCCGCCAAAGACAACTAAGTCGAAAAGCAAAGGGGTCACTCTCTGGGAGCTCCATCATGCAGGCAAGAAGGTATCTTTAGCCATTCAAAGAGCAGAGAAGCAGGAAAGACAGTTACTTAATGCCTTATATGTGTGTTCCTTCCTTTATCTCCTGGCATCCTGGGAATAAATGCCACAGGGCCAAAGGTTCAAGTTATGAGTGAACCTCATTTGCTTTCTCAGTGAGTAAAAGGAACTTGGGGAAGGCCAGAAGTAGAAGTATGTGGACCGCTGAGGCTGATTTTTATCTCCCCTTTTTATAGAATGTAGCTTCAGGTAGAAGATGGGGGTAATTATTTCCTTATGACTGTTTGTAGATATAATTGTGTCCTCACTGCTCACGAATTTATATTGGGAAAATAATTGCTATTGGATTAACTACATTGACAATCTTTTAATTCCACTATCACTGCTGTTTGCATTTAAGCTCAGTTGCCTCTCTGACAATCTGACGGGTCTGGTGCATGTGCTCTTCAACTCAATTAGTGTCTTGCTAACAATCAAATTATCTTTAATATGATATAATTACTTTTTTATTAAGCTAAACTGGGGGATCCTGAGTTGGGAAAGTCTGTTCCAGCTCTGAGAAGTGATTTATAGAAACACATACAGGCATAATACACAAATGGAGCACATGCTTCTCTAAGGAGTGGAAAGTACCTTTGGAAGGGTTAAAAAACCCAAATTAGTCCATACGGAGCTTCCAGTACCACCAGATCTGGGTCTAAGCTCATCAACTACAGGAAGCTTTCCTTGATTAATTCTACTTGACTAGACTCCTACAACCCCCCCCCACACACACACACCACGAACAGGCACATAATAAATCCATGGTACATCATCGCATATTTATTAACTTTTTATATTCCCTACGATGCTCTATAGCAGGGCTTCTTAAACTAGGTTGTATGAACTTTAATAGATAGATGGATAGATAGACAAGTGCCTTTATAATTCCTTTGTAATCTTACATATTTTGTTTTATGCATAGATTGCACCAAAATGCTGGAAAGGCTTATGACATCAAAAATGTTAAGAAATACTGTTTTAGGGCAGCTAGGTGGCACAGTAGATAGAGCTCCAGCCTTGGAGTCAGGAGGACCTGAGTTCAAATCCAGCCTCAGACATATGATACTTACTGTATTCCCAACTGGATTCTGAACTCCAAGAGGATGGGGCCATGCCTTCTGTTTCTAGGGCTTTTGTTGCCAACATAAGGCTAGACAACACGTTAAGTGCTTATAAGAGTTTCACCTTGCACCAAAGAAAATCATCTAGCATGTGTCCATTAATCAGCCTATCACAGCAGAAATTCGTCCCTGGTTTTGTGTATGGCAATGAATTATATATTCTGGGATCTGGGATATCGTTAAGGGGGATATTTTACTCAATACTTTAGATCTGGTGATTTTTTTCGTCCTTAAAATCCAGAAGCTAAGTGTATGCCTCTGAGATGGTCTGATCCTGAATGCTTCAAGCCCACAATGATTTCTACTTGAGAATCAGAAGATTTGGGTTCTAATTATAACCTACATGTGAGATATTGGACAAGTCTCCATCCCTCTTTGGATTTCTGATTCCTCAGTTGTATGGTGAGGATATGAGTTAGATGTTCCCTGCGGTCCCTGCTAGCTCTAATGTTCTATGATTTTCTAATTTCTTTTGCACTGGTAATTGTTTTCTTTTTTACTTTGTTTGTTTGTTTTGTAAATCACAGCCTGCTGGCTTCTCTAATCGAGTACTTGGAAATGTGTCTCATCTACTTAACCAGATCCACATTCCTTTGAGGTCAGGAATTATGCTGATGCCTTTCCTAACATGCTTCACATAGCTAGGCACAGAAACAGTAGACACTCATTAAATAGCTCTTAGCCAATTGAGTTTGATCATCTCTAACCACAATTATGGACTGTTAAATAATAATAATAATAGGAGTGCTTTTTGTTATCTTACATCCCCATCATTTTCCAACCTCAATCTCTCCAGAACCTTTCCTTGCAACAAAGTAAAATGGTTAAACAGAGGAAATAGATATATTCATCTTGCCAGGCAGTGTATATAGCATTCCTCACCCATAATTCACTAATAATGAAACCTTGCCATCTTTCCTCTGGAGTCAAGATCAGTCACTGTTGTTGTCATTGTTCAGTTGTTTTTCAGTCACATCCAACTCTTTGTGGCCCCATTTGAGATTTTCTTGACAGATACTGGAGTGGTTTGCCATTTCCTTCTCTAGCTCATTTTACAGATGAGGAAATTGAGGCAAACAGGGTTAAGTGAATTGTCCAGGGTCACACAACTAGTAAGTGTCTGAGGCCAGATTTGAACTCATGAAGAGGAGTCTTCCTGACTCTAGGCCCAGCACCCTATCGATTGTGTCACCTTGCTGCCCCAAGATCAGCCACTAAATTAATCTAAATTCTGAGGGCTCATAGCATATTCCTTTAAGGCTCTTAACCTACAAAGAGTGATCTATCTCAAGCTTCACTGAGTGTTGACTCTCTCTGAGACTTGCCTTATCCTACTCTAGAGTCACCATAGTATAATAAGTTAACAGAAACACTTTTTTTGTGGGAATCAAAAGCTTCCTTTGACATTGTTACCTGAAGCAGAAGTGCGCAGAAGCACCTGCTTTGGAGACAAAAGGCTTAGGTTCAAACCCCAGTCCTGCTGCTTACATGTCACCAGTTGTCTCCTGTGGAAAGTGACTAGGGCAGACATCTCTAAGCATTCCTGGAACTCTAAAGCTTATTGACTTTCTGACACATCTAATAGGATAGTTTGACTATCAACAACTAGGAAGGTGTGCTGCAGGGGTGACGAATCACTCTCCTTAGTTAGTGTGGGGCCCTCCCACCAGTTTGTGGGCCCCATAAAGAAGATCCTCTTATCCACATTTCATCCAAGCCTGGTATTAATAAGGGACCCCAAGAACTTTTTTACTTTATCTGGGTCTTGCTAGGAACACCACCTCTTACATCTGGCATCAATCACCCGTTCTCAAACAGGCTCATTTTGGAGGTAAATAATTTTACCACCTGAACCCCAGTTTTGAGTGTGTTCCCACTCTAATACTTCTCCTTCACCCTCAGGCTAGGGTGAGTTTCTTTCATGTGCGAACAAAGCTCTGTCTGTTTCTATTGCCATAGAATGTATTCCTATATTTTGTTTACCTGCTAGCTGTGTTGAATAACAGTAAAACTTGTGATTGTATCTTTGCCCTGAGCATCAAATTTCTAGAAACTCTGAACCCACGTATTTACTTTAACCCAAGCCATCAGAGGCCAAATAAAGCAGGTCAACGGCCAATAGTCATTCAGTGAGATTTCTTAAACACTCACTACATATCAGTCACTGTGTTAATAGAAGGATTGACAAAGAAAGCCTCCCCCACCTCCCACCCAAAAAAACTCAAACAACTCTGTCCCTGACTTCAAGGAGCTTATTTATATTCTAATGGGGGAGATTAAGTATACATAGCTATGTACAGAAAAGCCAAGGTTAAACTTCCCAAGTTTTCTAATTAAGTTGGTTAAGGAATAGGCAAAGTTAAGTCTAAAGCCAGGGGGAAAAAAGTTTATTATTAGAGCTGTCCATAGGGACTGAGGAATAGGCTGCCTAAGGAAGTAGAAGGTTCCCCTTAATTGGAAGTCTTTAAACAGAGGCTGGACAACCATTTGTCAACTATTAGTAATAATAATAACTAACATTTATGTAGCACTTACAATGTACCAGATATTGTGCTAAGCACTTTATGATTATTATCTTATTTGACCCTTACAAGAACCCTCTGAGGAAAGACCTATTAAAGGAAAAGGAAACTGAGGCAAACAGAGGTTAGGTAACTTGTCCAGGGTCAAATATCTTGTAAGTGTCTGATTAGAACTCAGGTCTGCCTGACTGCAAGCTCAGTGCTCTATCCACTAGGCCAGGGGTGAGGAACCAGTGGCCTCCAGGCCACATGTGGCCTTCTAGGTCCTTGGGTGTGGCTTTTTGACTGAGTCCAAGTTTTACAGAACAAATCCTTTATTAAGGGGATTTGTTCTGTGAAGTTTACATTCAGTCAAAGAGCCACACTTGAGGATCTAGAGGCCCTCTAGGTCCACATGTGGCCTTGAGGCCGCAGTTTCCCCACCCCTGCACTAGGCTACCTGGCTGCCTTCCAGGAAAGGACAGTCAGGTAAGAGGTGCACAGGTAGGAGATGTAAAATCATGTACAAGGAAGAGCAAGGAGGCCAGACATGCTGAAATGTGAAGTATAAAGAATTCTGGAGGGCCCTAAGAGAGAAGCAAAGGATTTTATATTTGATCCTGGGGGTAAGAGGGAAGTCTATATGGAATTTATACGAAGGTTGTCAATCGGGGAATGGCTGAACAAGCTGTGCTGTATGATTGTGATGGAATACTACTGTGCTATAAGAAGTGATGAGCTCCATGATCTTAGAAAAACATGGATAGACTTAGATGAGATAATGAAGAGCGAAATGAGCAGAGCCAAGAGAACATTGTATATAGTAACACCAATAGGGTTTTAAGAACAATTTTGAGCAACTAAGTCATTGTAACTATTATAAATACCCAAATTAAATACAAAGGACATGTGAAGGAAGACCCTATCTGCATCCAAAGAAAGAATTGATAAATAGAAGTATATATAGAATGATTTTACATATGTCCATATTTGTGTCTAATGGGGGAGAGAGAGGACAGAAGAAAAAAGAAATTTACATGATAAATTTATTATTTATTTAAAAGGAATAGCAAGTTGTACATAATAGATTTGCAGTTTCATGTGCAATCATATTTTTATTATTCTACTATGTTACAGAAATACTTGTTTTATTTTATAAATTAAACATAAAATTATTTTTTAAAAAGTAACAATAGCGTCTACCTCCCAGGGGTGTTGTGAGGATCAAATGAGATAACATTTGTAAAGTGCTTGGTACATAGCAGGTACTTTAAAAAAAAAAAGCTGCTTTGTTTATTCCCTTCTTTCCTTCTTTCTTTCCTTCCTTCCTAGAATGTTCTATCTCCTTATCACTGCTTCAGGTGTCTAAGATTTCTTCAAGACTTAGCTTAAATTCTACCTTCTATAAGAAATCTTTCCCCTTTCCCTTCGATTCCTTGCCTTTGAGATTACCTACCATTTACCATATGTGTATGTGTGTGTCTGCATATACATATGTGTGTGTGTGTATGTGTGTAACTGGTTTTGTGTTGTTTCTTTCACTAGAATACAAGCTCCTTGAGAACAGGGGACCATGTTTTTTACTTTCTTTGTATCCCTATCACTTAACACAAAACCTGGCACTCAGTAAGTTCCTAATAAATGTTAACTAACTGACTGTCCAACTAAAATTCTGTGATTCTATGATTCTAGGGGCAAAGGCAATAATTCTCATTTCTTTGAGCCCTCTTTGGGAATCCAAGCAGCATTGAGCCCCCTTCCCAATCCCCACCCCCAAAAGGGAACATTTCAACTTGGGAGACAAATAAGAGCAGTAATAACAGCAGCAGTAACAACATCAATTAGGCTTGTAAAGCACATTATCTACATAAATAGCTTGTAAGATACGGAGGAAACATCTTTCAGTAATAATGATAATAATAATACTCCATTACATGTGCAAAGTGCTCTGAGGTTTATAAATCACTTTCACAAAAGCATCTGAAAGTGGAAGGCGAATGTTTACAGACTGCAAAGATCCTGAGCTTCCTCAGATTACCTATGGGACCCAAAGGCAGCTGACAACAGGCCAGCTCTCTAGTAACACCTCCTGCATGCCAATGCAATAGCCCTCCAGGCTGCTTGCAGCTAGCTGCTAGACAAATGGCAGATAGTATTGCAGGGAAGTACTCAGATCCAGAGGCCAAGGCTGACGTCACCATGGAAATAAGCACAGAAGAAACAGATTTAGCCAGGAATGACCAAAGGTGAGAAGGCTTCTCACTACCATGGATGTGCATTTTAAATGAAAATTTAAATTCTTAAATATTATGAGATTTCTGCCCTTTCACTTCCATTTTTTCCACCTTTCTTTTTATTCCTATCTCTTCTGAAGGTACTGCTACCTGTGATACAGATAATTAGCTCTCCATGCTTTCTCATGTTTTGAGAACTCTCATTCAGGTTCTCCTGTCAGTTCTTTGAGGGAAGGTCCACTCAATGATTTGGAGAACATCTTAATCTCTTGACACTACATAAATACTAATGTAGTACCCATCCTCTCCATCTGTTATCCTTTGCTCTTGCTACATATCTGTTCCATTTCCTCCTCAGGTTATTCATCTCTTTGATGATATCTTTTATGCTGCTTTGTAAGGCAATTCATCATCTAATATACTTCAGATACCATGTGTCTCCATACTACATTTGGATAACGTGCAATTTTGATCCTTGGAGATTGCAGTGTATTGGCTGTTCCACTTAACCCCCTTCTTGCCTCATATTCAGTGTGGGGTGTTTGTGGTAAACATAATATGCAAAATGGGGGTTTAAGCCCCTGATTCCATTCAATCTTTTCTTTCAAACCAACCAGTATTTCAGTCAATACAGAAAAATAATGAATGAGGAAACAAATCGGGTAACAAAAACATTCTCAGTCCTCATGAAGAAATAAATTCAATCTTCTACAAGTTCCCAAGGAATTATAAGAGCCCATGAAGAGGGCTCTCCTACAGCCCGAAGTTTACTGAGGTTTGTATTGTAGGTTTGAGTGCTATTATCACATCACGATTTCTGTGATGGAAGAGAGCACACAGTCCAATCCATACCTGAATGAGAGAGCCTCCTCAACAAGTGGTCAGCCGGCTCGAAGAGCTCTGATGTGGAGGAACATTTGCCCTAACTGGTATTGTTACTACTGCTGCTGCTGCTATGGCAGCTCTTATTTGTCTCCCAAGTTGAAATGTTCCCTTTTGGGAGTGGGGCTTGGGAAGGGGGTTCAATGCTCCTTGGACTCCCAAGGAGGACTCAAAGAAATGAGAATTATTGCCTCCACCCCTAGAATCATAGAATCATGGAATTTTCGTCGCACTACTTTTTGGGCCACTCAAGTTGCCAGGAACGTTTTCCTGACATTAGACCTAAATTTGCCCCCATCACAACTTTAACTCATTGCTCTTGGTTCTGCCCTTCAAAGCTAAACAGAGCAAGTCCAATCCCTCTTTCACTTAACTTCAAACACTTGAAGACAGCCATCATGTTCCCCTAAGTCTTCTCTCATTCGAGAAGATTGTCCAAAGTTTCTTCAACCAAATCCTCACATGGTATAAAGAAGAAAATCCCTCATCATCCTGGTTTCCTTTGCCTGCATATTCTCCAGCTTATCAATAATGTCTTTCCTTAAATGTGCTACCTAGAACTGAATATAATACTTCAGATGTGGTCTGACCAGAGCAGAGCATGGTAGAACTATCACTTCTTCATTCCATGGGAGGGAGTGCAGCCTAAGATCATAATAGTTTTCTTTTAAACCGCCCTATAACACTATTGACAAATACTGAGTTTATAATCCACTAAAAAACAAACAAAAACCTTTTTTTTTTCAGATGCCATGTTGTCCCATTTTGTGATTATAAAATTGAGAATCTATTGTACAATGGAAAGAAACACATGGGGTTTGGAATCAGAGGGTTCAAATCCAGGTTTTATTACTTGTTATTTATGCAACCTTGGGAAGGTCACTAAACTTCTCTGGTCTTAGTTACCTCACATGTAAAATGGGGAGGTTGAACTAAATAACCTCTAAGGTCTCTGAAACTATTGAAGTGAGTCGATTTTTGAAACTGCGTATATTGTAAATATTTATTTCAATTTATTTATCTTATTAGATTTGACCCAACATCTTAGCCTAGCAAAATCTTTTTGAATCCAGATTCTGTTTTACTGGAAGCTATCCCTTCCATTTTGAGGTCATCTGGATCTCCATCCCCTTCCTAACCCAGCTCCTGGCACATAATAGGCATTTACTAAATACATGTTGATGAATTAATTGATTAATCAATAGGTTCCCCCATCCTCCTTCAGTGAAGGCACTCATGAGGTACATTATCTGATCCTCATTTCCATCCACAGGGCAGGCTAGCCAGGGTAGTTGAAGAGACAAGTTGCCTGAGGGAATTATGAGAAGTGGTGTCCCTTCTACGTGAGTCAGATCTTTACCCTCATCTCCACCACTACCCTCAGACCTTGATGGTGACCCCCACAGACCCCAGGCCACGAGCCCCTAGAAGAGCAGCACCGGCAGACTTTCTGCTTCCAGCCCGGCCCCCCACAGCCATCAGCCCTTGTGGAGATGCAACCTGACCACAGCTCCTACCTCCCCCTCAGCCACAGCTACTGAAGAAGTGGAAAAGAAAGTACTTATCACTGAAGTCTTTGGCACTTTTAAGATGCCACTAGTGGCCACTTTTTTTTTTTAAAGGCAATTTCAACAACAGAAACTGTTGATTTGTTTTGGCTATACTTAATAGTTACAAAAGAATTTTTTTTTTAGGGGAGTGGTGTTTGGTTGGTAATAAGAGTGTTACAAAAAAGAAAGAAAAAAGTATCAGTGAAACATTTAAAACTGCACAGAAAATTCAAAAAGGGGCACAGAACAGGTTGACTATTATTACATTAAACTTGGGGCAGCTAGGTGGAGCAGTGCATAGAGTGCCTGTCCTGAAGTCGGAAAGACTCATCTTCCTGAGTTCAAACCTTCCGTCAGACACTTATTAGCTGGGTGACCCTGGGTAAGTTACCAAACTCTGTTTGCCTCGGCTTCCTCATCTGTAAAATGAGCTGGAGAAGAAAATGGCCAACCACTCCAGTATCATTGCCAAGAAAACCCCAAACGGGGCCATGAAGGGCTGGACGTGGCTGAACAACAGCAAAAAACTTTTCCTGCTGGTAAGCTCACTGAGGACAAGGACCATGGGGTTTATTTTTCCTTGTAATACTAATGCTACTACTACTACTACTGACCACCAGCACAACAACATCGACTCCCAGTTACATAACAGTTGGGCCTTACAAAGTGTCATCGTCACAATAACCATGTGGGATAGATACTGCGGGCAGTATTATCACCACTTATATATGAAGAAAATGAGCCTTAGAGAAAGTTAAGTCACTTGCCAATGTCATAGAATTAATAAGCATCAGGGCTGTAATTAGAACCACAAGTCTTCCATGACACCTCCCCCATTGCCTGTCAGAGGGTCTTGTAAATAGTATGGTCTTAATATTTCATTTTTTTTTAACCTAAAGGTAAAACATAGTACAGTGGAAAGAGTGATTGTTTTGCAGTCAAAGGCTTTGGGTTCAAATCCTCACTCTGCCCCTTTCTGCCAATGTGACCTTGAACAAGTAATTTTATCTCTCTGAGCCTCCATTTCTTTACTTACAAAATGAGAGATTTAGATTATAGGACCTTTAAGAGCCCTTCCAGCTCTATGTCTATAATTCCATGAACATAGGCATTGTCTAGGGTCTGAGAAAGTAAACTGAAACTGCCTAAAGGTTATCTAGTCCAGCCCCTTGTCTTCAGCCATAGTGCCATCTAAACCCTCTCATTTCCTTCCTGGAGTTTTCCTGGAATGCTTCTATTACCCAATCCAAGATTTGATCTGCCTGATTATCAAAAAGTTATTCATTAAGTCTGGCTGGATTCCAAGGAGATTCATTCATAACTTTCCTTACCCATCAGCAGCATCCCTTGGTATCCTTGGCACAGGGCTCTTCCCACCTGCATACGATGACCCATCTGTCCTCCATCCAAGCAGAATTGTCACTACATTAGGGAAGGGTTTTTTTCAGTAAAGAATTCTGATTTTTCGAAGGAAGACCTTTAGGAGAACAAGATCCTAGGGTCAGTCCTACAGTGGAAAAGCCAGAGCTCCCAGGTTAATGGTTTCCAAAAATTTATGTCATTTCTCTCCAAAGTCTCTGATTGGAGGTTGCTGCTAAAAATAGTGACCCACTTACATACTGCAAGTAGCACCTGAAAAAGTCCCAGTTGGACTTAGCTGGCTGTTTTATTTAAGCCTCACTCTGAAAGCATCATTAACATACCAATCACTCTTATCACAGGCTCCTGGTGTCAGAATGACTGAAAACAAAAGGAGTTGGTCTTGAAGTGTGGTTGGGTTTATCAGAGAATTCAGACAGTATTCCTCATGCTCCATCTCAGAGTGTGTCGGCTAGTTAATTAACAAATTATCAGCAGCCCTAGAGACGTGAGCCAAATAAACCCCAGGGAAGAGCTGGGCTGGGGAGGGACTGAATTCAGCATATGGTACAGCTGGCTGCCTTCCTCCAGGGTCTGTAGTAGAGTCACAGCCTCCAGGATAAGGGTATTAAACCCCAAAAAGAGGGAGAGTGTTGGGGAGGTGGGGAAGATAAAGAACAATGGACTTGGAGCCAGGGGAAGTAGTAAGAATCCTGGAAATGGCTAAGAAATTCAAGTCTCTAACCTTGTCTCCTCATCTGCAAAATGAGGATGGAGGCAGGAGCTAGAAGAGCAGGCTTAAGAATGTTGCTTCTGAAACATACTGGCTGTGTTACCCTGAGCAAATCATGTTACCCCCTCAGCACCCCAGAAGACTCTTTAAAACTGTAAGTTTTATTAGTTGTTGCTCTGTGTTGGTAGAAGGAAATCCCTCATAAGGATTTTCTTTGTTTATGAAACTACTCTGATGAAATGACAGGTCAGGACTTTATGTGCCAGCCACATAGGAGGAATTTAACAAATGCTTGTTGATCGATTGAAGGCAAAATTATAAGGACTGGCAATAGAAAGAGAAAAACTATGCAACAGTCCCTATCCTCTGAGAGCTTACGTTGTACTGGGAATTTATGGCATTTACATATAATGGGGGGGGAAGAGAGATGAGATAGAGAGACAGAGATAGAAAGAGATAGAGACAGACAAAGACAGAGATAGGCAGGGAGAGAGACAGAAACAGAGACAGAAACTGAGAGACAGAAATACAAAAAGAGATAGAAAGAGAGATAGGCATGTAGAGAAATGGAGAAACAGAAACAGAGATAGAGAGAGAAAGAGAGATGAGACAGAGAGACAGATATAAAGAGACAGAGACAGAGACAGCAGTGAGAGAGACAAAGAGAGAGAGCTAGAAAGACAAAGAGAGAAAGAGATAGGCAGGGAGAGAGAGAGAGAGAGAGAGAGAGAGAGAGAGAGAGAGAGAGAGAGAGAGAGAGAGAGAGAGAGAGAGAAACAGAAACTAATGGCGAAGGGTAGAGAGAGGAGGCACAGAGGAGATGGTATTTGACCTGAGCCCTGAAGCAAGATAATGATTTAGAAAGACACAGATGAAGGGAGATTGCATCCCAGGCATGGGAGGCAGCTTGGAGTGTGAATGGAGTGGGAAGATGTCATGTTACAGCTAGAATGTCTAATTTATTGAAGGGAAATAATGAGCATTAAGTTTGGAAAGACAAGTTGGAGCAATATTGTGCAGAACCTTAAGTTACTGACTGAGGGATTTTCATTTTATTCTATAGGCAATAGAAAGTCCCCAAAGGGTTTCAAGCATGGGAATGATAAGGTCAGATTGGTGTTTTGGGAAAATTATTCTCCTTTCTCTTGGAGTGTGGTTTGGGAAGCAGAGACTGGAAGCAGGGAGACCAATTATGAAGCCATTGCAGTAGGCCAGGGGAAAACCCATCAGTTTGACAAAAATGACCGAAGAAGGATAATGACAATTGTTGAAAAGGCTATAGTGAGAATCACCTGAATGTACTATTGGGGAAGGTGTGAATTGGTCTAGACATTTGGGAAAGCAATTGGAAACTACACTCCAAAAGTCACTGAATTGTGCAGACCCATTGATGCAAGGTACCACTATTAAGTCTATACCTCCAAAGACATCAAATAAAGAAGAAAAAGACCCATAAATATTTATAGCAGCTCTTTTTTGTAGAGGGTAGAACTGAAAACTAAGGGGATTCCTATAAAACTGGGAAATGACTGATCAAATTAACATATGTGAATGGAATGGTATACTACTGTACTATAAGAAATTATAAAAGGGATGGTTTCAGGAAAATCTGGGAAAAGTCTTATAAACTGATGCAGAATGAAGTGATGCAGAACCAGGAGAATGGTTTATATGCTATCAATAATATTACCAAGACAAACAACTTTGAAAGATTTAAGATCTGATTGATTCAACAACACATCCCAAATCCAGAGGACCAATGATGGCATATGCTACCTTCAAAAGATGTATATTGAGACATGGATTTTCAGGCATGACCAATGTGCAGATTTGTTGTGACTGACTATGAATACTAAAGACAAAAGTTTTGTTTTACCTGCTCAAATTTGAGAGGGCAGGGAGTTAAGTTATAAGAGGGGGTATAGCAATAGGATCGCCAAAGTGGAAGAAATAAGAAAAGTAAGAAAAGGTCATTGAAGCTTTAAAAAACAGAACATGCACAGAAGGAACTGACAGGTTGTGAACCACACTGT
This sequence comes from Phascolarctos cinereus, assembly GCF_003287225.1. Classification (NCBI taxonomy): domain Eukaryota; kingdom Metazoa; phylum Chordata; class Mammalia; order Diprotodontia; family Phascolarctidae; genus Phascolarctos; species Phascolarctos cinereus. The sequence goes on along the minus strand of NW_027555625.1, from coordinate 286,782,377 downwards.
TAGAGGGAGTGCCCATGATGATGAGCTAAAACAACGGTTGGCAAACTATGGTCTACAAGACAAATCCTGCCTGCAGCCTGTTTTTGTACAGACCTGGGAGCTAAGAATGTTTTTTTTTTAATTTTTAAATCTTATATTTAAAATTTTAAAAATTATTCTTAGCTTACTGTTCCATACTAAAAAAAAAGATAGCAGGCAAGATATGACTGGTAGATTGTAGTTTACTGAACCTTGAATTAAAATCGTCCTTGAAGTTATCAAAGTCAAGCTAAGTCAATTAATGTTTATTAAGCACCTACTATGTGCAGGGTACTATACTGAGGGCAGGAGATTAAAAAAAAAGGCAAAAAACATACCCTGCTCTCTAGGAGCTTATATTCTAATGAGGGAGAGAAAGTAACTATCCTCAGTACTTCACACGTTGCCCTGCATACAGTAAGCACTTGAGGGCTTAATTTAAAAAAAAAGTCTGAATCTCTGTTCAGTGTAGTCATTCCTATACATGCCATAGTGCCCTACAAGAATATGAGCTTTATAAGAATAAGAATCATGTCCGATCTAACTTTGCAGCTCTCCAGGACTGAGGACAGTGCTCTGTACAAAGTAAGGTGTGCACAATTCAATCAATCAATAAGGATTTATTATTAAGGCACTGTGCTAAACACTGAGGTTACAAAAACAGGGGACAAAAATATTTTCTACTCTCAAGGATCTCATAGTCTACTGGAGGGAGACAATAAACAAATAGCCATGTATAAACAAGATATACATATAAAAACTATATATTCAAGGATCATTTCTTTAGTATGTTAGGTACATAATATATGGTAATAAATAACTACAGCGATCTAGTGTTTGATAAACCCAAAGATCCAAGCTTTTGGGGTAAAAACTCACAATTTGAAAAAAAAATTGCTGAAAAAACCAGAAATCGGTTGAGCATGAACTAGGTATAGAACAACATCTCACATAGTATATATCAAGATAAGGTCAGGATGGATAAATAATTTAGATGTAAAGGATGATGTCATACGTAAATTAGGGAAGAATGGAAAAATGTACCTGTTTGATGTATGGGCAAGAGAAGAGTTGATGACAAAACAAAAGGATAGAGAGGATTATAGGTAGTAAAATAGATAATTTTGATTACATAAAATTTAAAAGCTTTTGCACAAACAAAACTAATGCAGCTTGTTGGTGGGGTTGTGAGCTGATCTAACCATTCTGGAGAACAATTTGAAACTATGCCCAAAAGGCTGTATAATTGTGTGTACCCAATGATTGAATGATACCATTTCTAGGTCTGTATCTCAAGGACATCATAAAAAAAGGGGAAAGGATCCACATGTACAAAAATATTTATAGCAGCTCTTTTTTGTGGTGGCAAAGAACTGGAAATTGAGGGGATGCCCATCAATTGGGGAGTGGCTCTATAAGTTGTAGCATGTGAATGTGATGGAATACTATTTTGCTATAAGAAATGATGAGGGAGCAGCTAGGTGGACCTTGGGTGGAACTCATACAAAGTGAAGTGACCAGAATCAGGAGATCATTGTACACAGTAATAGCATTATTGTGAGGATAATCAGACAAAGACTTAGCTATTCCAATCAAGTTAACGATCCCAAATAATTCCAAATGACCCATGACGAAAAATGTTACCCATCTCAGAAAGGAGAACTGAGGAACTCTGAATGGAGATAGAAGCATATTTTTTAACTTCCTCTATTTTTCTTTTTGTCTGTGTTTTCTTTTGTAATATGGCTAATATGAAAATGTGTTTTGCATGATGTCACATGTATAATTGATACCATATTTCTTGCCTTCTCTAGGAGGGGGATGGGGTAGGAGGGAGGGAGAGAATTTGGAAATCAACGTGTTAAAAAATGAATGTTAAATTTTTTACATGTAATTGGGAAATATTTAATAAAATAAAAAATGTATTTAAAAAACAAGATATGTGCAGGGTAAATTAGAGATAATCAACAGTGGGAAACACTAATACTGTGTGGACATATCACATTCTCCTTTACATCATCCTTACTACCCCTAGCAATATATATAGTCAGTAAATTCAGCTTCATATCTAACTTAAGTAATTCAAGTCTGTTGCAACTCTCTGTGTCCTTAGATAAAATGAGAAATGATTGCTTATCGCTCTCACTTTATTGGTTTCTTCTTTTTGTGCCCATGTAAGAAAGGCAAAGGGTGGTGGAAATATTTAGAGGCAAGGTGGTTCCCTGTTTGGGAAGTAAAATGAATCCACTCAGTACCTAGAGAAATCTCATAGGCTGCCTGTCACTCATTCTTAAGTCTCATTAGTCAACTAAATGATTGATGGCATTAGTTGAAGTGGGTTATTAATTATCTAGAAATAGTATTAAGGAGTTAATGCATTGATACTTTAGATTCACATTTTTCTGGGACTGAGGAATTGTTTTTGCCATACCCTGAGAAGGTAATGTTTGTTTTCCCATCATTGTGTTTCCAAGAAAGTGCTTATGAAAGAATTCCTTCCACTTTCCTTTTGTCTACCTTCCTGATTTCTACCAGTTAATTGGAGACAGGAATGAATTCACCGTTACCACCCCCCTACCCATCCCCTCTACTCCTATAAATAGTTCATTAATCAGAAGGTGCTACCAGAAAATCATTCCAAATATCTGTCTCTACATTTGAGTTTTTAGCAGCTTCTTCCAAGTGGCTTTCTGGCAAATGGAAGTAACCATCGTGTTCTGTCATTTATGAAAAATTTGGATCTTTCAAACTACTTTCTTTTTCCTCAGGAACTTGTGTTTTCCTGACCCTGTATTTAGTAGGGGGACAAAAAATTCAAGAATTTTGCATGTTTTTCTCCTTTCTCCTCACCCCTCCCAAGTAGATAGTGACATTTGTCATTCTCATACATACAAAATTGGGTATGATTCAATTTAACTAAATTTAACAAGCATTTTTGGGGCACCTATCATGTGCCAAGCATACTCCTAAGTACTGAAAAAACTGAGGATAAAAGCAAAAATGAAAACAGACCTGACCTCAAGAAGTTGACATCCTAGTAGGAAACAGGCAGGCATTTATGACTTCATAAATAAGCAAGAACAAAATATAGGGAATCCTAGGGACAAGACTTGTGGTTTCATTGGACTAGAGAACTCCAGGTGAGGGAATTCCCTCTATTAGTGCAGGCCAGCACGATCCCTCCCACAAAGTTGCCTAGAGCTGCCATGATGAGAGCCCATGATATGCTTGGGATCACACAGCCAGTATGTGTCAGAGGGAGGCCTTAAACCCAGACTTTTCTGGCTTCGAGGACAATTCTGTACATCCTATAAATAGGTAGATATAGAGTATTGTATATGGGGAAAAACAGGTCTCTTCCACTCCCCCTCACTAACTTTATTACTATTGAAAAAGTCGATGGAGAGGTCAGAGTGGAACTACACTCAAACAGTTTTGGAAAAAGCCTTAAATATTCTGATTGACTTCGACTTGGCTCTAGAGTATAAACATGTGGAAGGCTAGCAGGCAGTAAGTCTGAAAAGGTAGGCAGAAGCAGTATTGTAGAGGACTTTGAATACAATTCCATAAATTTTTAATACATACTCAAACTGGACTGCTCACTGATTCTTGAAGACACACATCTTAACCTTTGGGTCATGTTCTTCCTGAATTCTAAAAAAACGATCCTATCCTATCCTCACTCTTATGTCTACCTGTTGAAATCTTACCCATTTTTTTCAGTCAAGGTCAAATGCCATATTTTGTATGTAACCTTCCTGGATCTCCTTCCACCTACCCTTCCTCTAACTGGATGTGATTTCTCCTTCCTCTAAACCTCCATAGAATTATATTCCTTTCCCTGGGCATATATCACAACCTGTCTTGTGCTAAAGTCATCTGTGTCCTTGTTTTATTTCCTTGTACCAGACCAGAGGCTCTTATTCTCTTCTACATCATGGACCTCCCTTGGAAATCTGGCAAAGTCTATGGACCCCTTATCAGAGTAATGTTTTTAAAAGCACAAACTAAGATACATAGGATTACAAAGAAAATCATTTATGTTGAAATATAGTTATCAAAACATTAAAAATAAAAGTTCATGGACCCAAAATTAAGAAGCCTTGTACTAGCTGAGCTCTGTGAGTTTCCATATGCCATTTTATTTATCTCTCATCTCCCACATGCTCAAAATATAGTCAGTAAATTCAGCTTCATATCTAACTTAAGTAATTCAAGTCTATTGCAACTCTCTGTGTCCTTAGATAAAATGAGAAATAAGTGTGTTTTGAATTTAGGAGGGAAGAGTCCCTACTGTTTCCTTCTTGATTTCAGGAAAAATTTGGACCTGATTATAAAGCCTAAGGAAAAGATCTCCTAGATCTTATGTTTGTTTGTTTTTCCCCCTTCCCTTCTGGACCTTGGATGAAAGTAATCTAACTGGATCCCAGCTTATGAGGAGTGAGTTTAAAAAATGGTGCACTCCAGAACTAGTTTAGGCTAATTTGAAACCTACTAAGGCACAATCATAAGCACTCATTGATAGTTGGTATTAAATGGGTCTGCACTAGCAACATCTTCCCTCTGTTAACCATTCCGCATCCTAGAACTTTGACAAAGCTTATGGAACCCAGTGTCTGACCAGTATGCAGCCAGAAAATGTGGCTGTAGCATTTTGTCCTGCAACTCAATTGGAATAAAACAGAAAGCAGAGCGTGGACTGGTTATGACAGGTAAGGATGGCCAAGATGCACAGGGCACCTGAGGCAGTCAGCGACTCCCTCCATCCTGCTCAAAATTTGTTTGAAATGAATTGGAGGGTGTGTTTGACACAGAACATTAGGGGAAGGGAGAACTGGTTATTCTACATGTATATTTCTGCAAGTTATTTCTTTAATCAGTGTCTTCTGCCAGTCTGTTTTCTGCTAGAAGAGATAAAAATGCTGAAGTTTGGAAAGGCACAGGGACGGAGGGGACAGATCTGGGAAATTTCAGAATTCACTTGCCCTTTGGTGCCTTCAAACACTGGAAGCAATGGCAGCTTCTGTGGATGGACTTTGCTTTGTCTGAGGAGGTCATTATCATTACTGACCATGGGCCCTGGGGAGGACCAAAGGATGCTGTTTATATTGCCAATGCCATTCTCTGCCACTTTGACTCTGGGCTCTTGCAGCATCTGGCTTTATCTTTCATACCAATAGCAGGAAGGATTAAGCCCTGAATTTTTCCCAGAAACACATAAATACTTTTAATTCTGTGACGCGCTTGCCTTTCCTCCTATATGTCTGGTCCCCAGGTCTTACTTTGATGCAAACTTTATTGTTCTTTTCTTGGTGACACATATGTCATCAAAAGGAAGGATTCTACTGCATTTCTTGATAAAGCCAACACTAGAAAACCCCAGGATATGAATAAGGGAAAAAACTACAGGGACAAAAAGTAATCTTTCCCCAATCAACAAGAGCCTTACCTATCCCCCTTTAGCACTACCCTTCACTGGCATTCGCTTCCCTTCATTTCATTCATTCAATAGCTAAGCATTAATTGTGTGAAAAACATGCTGGGTGCTAAGAGAGAAGAAGAGTTCGAGTGAGATGTACTTTCTTCATTTATGAAGATTGCAGTCTAATGATGGTGGTGGTGGGGGGGCTTGTTATAGACCAAGAAAGTCATGATATGCATTTCTACTTGTAGTCCTGTTCCTCTCAATGTGGCACCTGACAATACTGTTTTATGTTGATCTCTACATGCTTCACAAATTAGTGTTATCTCCCCATATATTCAAGGGCTAAGAATGTCTTTACTGATATGCTATCCCTTATACTACTTGGTCAGCACTTGTGAACTCTCTCACATGGTTCATCCTTTCTAATCCCAAGACACTGGTGCTGATCATTGAAGAAAATGGAATAGCCCAGGCTAAGTGCCTAGGCTAGAACTGGAGATATTTTAATAATGACTGCCTTGTAGCAGGAGGAGACAGGCAGAAGTAGAATTTACCAAGGTGATTTCAGCAGTAAAGGTGAGAGGCAGAATTTGAACCCAGGTCCTCTGCCTCCAGAAACACTAGTTGTTGAGGTGGAAATAAAGGGAACCTGGGAGGGTGGACAGGAAATGATCATCTCATCATAGAATTTGTAATAGGAAAGAAAAATAAAACTGGTAATGATCCAATATGTATAATAAGTTGTGGGAGAGCAGATTTCAAAGTGTCCAGAGCAAGGATTTTTTTCATTTTAATCTAATTTTATTGTATAATAATAAAACTGTATATTTAATAGTTCACTAAGGCTTACAGAGTACTGAAGGGAAATACTCGATTTCAGGAGGAAGGCCACATACTAAGATTGGTTTCCATGAACTAAGTTTCTATAGTAGAACCCAGCCCAGGAGGGATGGGAAGCTCTGAAGAAAAAAAAAATTGGAAGACACAAAGATAAATACTTATGATAAGGATTAAAGGGCATAAATCTCCTTTCTTTGATGCTGTTCCTTGCTGGGGTGTAGCTAGGCAAGAGCCTAAGACTATGTATGTGAGAGGGTGCTGTGGGGTGGATAACCAGAGAACAAAGGTGTCAAAAGGGATAGAAATGATGGAGACTCAGCAGTGAAGAAGAAGGTGTTAAAGGTTTTTCAAGACCATGGAGAAATCAAGACAGAGGAAGCAAGATGGCAGTGGGGACAGAGATTTCTGCTCCTGTCCTGCAGCTAGGTTTCCCATGATGAGTAACATGGCGATGAGGTTGTTCCCACAGGCAGGAGAGGGTTTGTGAGGTGAGTACTGAGGCTGGAGGGACTGTATGCATGGCCCAAGTAGAGCAGCTGGCATTGAGAAAAGGTAGCCAAGGATTACTTGGGTCTAATTTGTCCATGAGGAGGAGCCTGAGACAACAAAGTTGCTGCAAACCATGAGTTTCTCTCAATAGATTCGACATTGTCCTCCTGGAAGCCACCAATGGTGTAGCATTTGGGAATACTTTTCCATTTCCAAAGGCAGCAAATGATAGGAGAGTGTCTAGGCAACTAAATGTCTCTTAACTCCTGAAACTGGGGCATGCCTAGAGCCTGCTTAAGCACTGCCTGGCTCTAGGAAGAGCTCTGTACAGAGTTACATTGGAGTTGTTTAAATATGTATTTGATTTTTTCCCCTTTTTCCTTTTATGTTTATGCATAAAAACAACAACTGTGTAGTTTTAACTATAGTTCTTTCATTGACTGCATTTTGCAGTGCTCCACTGAGGATCCTCCCTCTATGTGAAGATTTTTCTAATTCCTCCAATAGGTAGTGTTCTGTCCCCTACCCCGACCCCAATGCAACCGTGTTAGATTTTGTGTCTATTTCATATCTATTTTGTATGTGACTATATATTCCTGATAGAAAATCCAGAGGGTACGTGAGACAGTTCATAATCAACTTCCTAAATCCAAGATGGGAGAGATGTACCTGGATTTCAGTCTGTCTGAAAAACATGCTTCCTTCTGAGTACAGGGGGTGTATCTTTTTTGCTTTGATCTCTTCTGTGCCTAGCACATCTGGATCATGGTGGGTACCTAATAAATGTTTGTTGATTGATTCCTGTGATCAGGGTTCTTTGAGACACAATAGCTTAGGTAGGAGAGTAAAGTTTTGAGTGAGGGCTTGAGCTGAGATTCTGATTAGGTAAAATTGCATTGATCACATCCCCTAGATCCAGAGTTCTTAAATTTTGTGTGTCACGAAGCCCTCTGACAGTGTGGAGAAGCTCATGGACCCCTCCTCCAGATAAATGAACTTAAACATATAAAATAAAATGCATAAGATCACAATATTAAAATATAATATTGAAATATAATTATCAATAATAGGTTTAAAAAACACCAGATTCACTGGGTTAAGAACTCCTGTGCCAGACTAAGGAGGAGAGGAATCGTCTACCAAGAGACCAAGCTAGATGATTAAGGCAACAATTCTCTGGGAAGCACATGAAGCTTGGCAGCTCTCCCAAGTGCCCTTTTTACTTGTTTCAGTCGTGTCCTCTTCTTCCTGACCCCGTTTGGGGTTTTCTTGGTAGAGATACTAGAGTGATTTGCAATTTCCTTCTTCAGCTCATTTTACAGATGAGGAAACTGAGGCAAACAGGGTGAACTGACTAACCCAGGGTCACACAGCTAATAAGTGGCTGAGGCTGAATTTGAACTCAGGTCTTCCTGACTCCAGGCCCAGCGCTGTATCCACTGTGCCATCTTGCTGCCCCAAAGCACCATCTGACATTGGGTAAAATCATGAGGGAGAGCATGGGACTACCCAGTACCAGGTTTTCACTGTGAATAGGACTAAACTAGTGGCCATGGTATCCACTGGATACTGAATGTGGATGCAGATGGAACTGAATGATCCATTTAAATGGGGGCAAGGAGATGGGGAGATGGACACAAGATGGGAAAAAAGGATAAGTGATAAAGAATGAATTCAGAAGTGTAGTATGGTCCTTTAAAAATAGTGTTGTGAGAAGTAAAGCTCAGAATGATCTGAGGCTGGCTAGAAAATCGAAGGACAATTTTTTAAAAATGTGTTTTGAAAGCTGTATTGGGGAAAGAGAAAAACTGAGGATGAGATAGGTTTACTTCACTTTAGCCTCCCCTGTGCCTCAGTTTCCTCATCTGTAAAATGCAGGGGTTGGACTTAATAGATTCTGAGGTCCCCTCTGGCTCTAAAGCTATGCCTGTAACCTCTCCCATACCTCAGTTTCCTTGTCTGTAAAATGCAAGTGTTGGACTTGATGGACTCTGAGACCCCCTCTGGCTGGAGTGAGTGGAGAGAATGTAACTCCCTTTGGACTAAATAGGAGAGACCAAATATGACTAATAGAGAATAGATATCTGAGATAAGTAAAGAGATTTTAAAAGAATACTTAGCAGCCCTTGATGAATTCAAGTGACACAGGCCCAAATTAACCACAACCTACAGTCCTGAAGAACTGGCAAATATAATTGCAGGGTCACTGTCAGTAATCTTTGTGAAGTTGTAAAGAGGTGAACAAGAGGTAGACCATAGGATCAGAGAAGAGCGAATGGAAGAGCAGGGAGTCTGCAAACAATACGCCAGGGTACATGGCTTCAATTCTGGTTAAGAGTTTGGAACAGAATACTGAGGACTGGGCTGGGGAACTGCAGCCCCACCCCTGACTCAAGGAATGGCTAGTGAACGCCTAGAAAACAAAGCATGACTTTCTTAAGAACAAGTTTAGCTAGATTAACCTCACTTCCTTTTTTCTACAGGATTGCGAGACTGGAAGATCAAGGAGATGCATTAGTTATAAATAATTTATCTAGATTTTATCAAAGCACTTGATAAAGTATCTCGTGCTATTCTTGTGGGAAAAGCAGAAATGTGGACCAGACTATTCAGTAAAATTAGATTCAGGGTTATTAAAATTGTTAGACATATTGAGTAGTCAAGGATCTAGGCTTGGCCTTGCACAGTTTAACATTTTATCAGTTACTTAGATAAAGGCCTAGATGGCTCACTCATCACATTTTCAGATGGCACAAAGCTTAAGAGGTACAGTTAGCACACCAGATGATAGAGTCAGGATTCACAAATGTTCTGATGGGCTAGAAAATTGTGCTGAATCTACTAAGGTTTAATTTAATAGGGATAAACATTAGATAATGTATGCTTGAGGAGACATTGTCAGTAATCTTTGTGAAGGGACTTAGTGGCCTTAGGGAGTTAGGGACTTAGTAGTCACTGGGTCTCAGTTTGTCTGAAAAATGTCTGAGACTTTTAGTGGAATACCAACTCAATAATAATTAATATTGTGATGTGGCAGCCAGGTAAGTGAGGGATGTTGTAGAAAGATTTCTTTTTCAGATACAGGTCAGACTAGATGACTTCTGAGTTCTTTTTGAACTGTGAGATTCTGTGTTAATCTTGGTCGGACAAAGCTCTGAGCCTCAGTTTCCCCCTGTGTAAAATGCAGTGGTTGGGCTAGATCATATCTGGGGCCCCCTACAACCTTAAGTCCTCTAATCCGGTGAAATACCACTGAAACACTGCTGGTACCCAAATTGTTACTCTTGCTAACGACCCAGGGTCCAGGCAGGTGGTAGCAAGGCCACTAAGTTCCTTCAACTTTCCTCAGGAATAGTATTCTTGAAAGAAGGAACAGATGTTTGTTTAAAGCCTGTTCAGGCCAATCCAAACAGGCTCCCACTCCTTGACATCTGTCTTCATCACTGTATGACTAATGAAATGTGTCTTTGCGAAAAGAGGATGAGCCATCTTGGCTTGGCTGTTACCATGCATCTCAGGGCAGGGTGTCCAGGCTTGGATAATCCCTGTAGATGATCAAGTGCCTAAAAACCTTCCCATATTAATGAAAGCGGAGGTTTTAGATGTGTGGTCAGCTCTGCATTGGGCTCTGTCCTTATGCTCCAGGGGTGTGTGTGTGTGTGTGTGTGTGTGTGTGTGTGTGTGTGTTTTCTCATGCTGTTTCAGCAATGGGATGAACTTTTGGGATCATCACATTTATAGCTAAAAGGGGTCTTGTAGGACAATGAAAAGCTGCCTAGTACAGTAGAAAGAATGCTGGCTTTGGAGTCAGTGGATGCGGATTCAAATCCTGGCTCTGTCACTTCTATCTGGCCATTTAACTTCTCTGGTCCCCTGGGCTTTTCATCTGTAAAATGAGAAAGTTGGACTACATGACCTCTAAAACACTCTCCAGCTCTAAACATATTATTCTATAATCTTTGATTTTACTGATAGAAAGAAACTGAGGCCCAGACAAGGAATGTGGCTTCCCAGAGGTCACATAAGTAGTGAGCAGGAGAATTGAGGTTCCTACCTAACACTGTCTACTTCTCTTTCCCCTCTACTGCTCTCTGGGAAATAAATTCAAAGGAAGAAGTAGAGTATAAGATGCCCAGAAGTCTTTTCTACTCTTCTCTGACCCCATCCCTGCCATTTTAAAGTCACCTTGCTTTGGGGGAAAGCTGGAAATCACACTAGTAATAAAGGGGAAAATGCACAGTTTAACATGGTGTCAGTGGTACCTAGTAGCATGGCATGCTCTCTTCTATCTTGGCACCTAGCAGAAACAGGATGACCCCATGGGGAAGGTAAAATCTTCATCATTACTGTCTTGAATCACAAATCTTGGCTGACAAGTAGTCAAAAAGGAACAAGGGGGTCCAGAGGGCATTTATAATTTTATTTTCCTCTCATTTTTTCCCCTGCCAATTGAGGAGAATAGACCAGAGGATTTCTTAAGTTTACTTTCATCTTTGATATTCTACGATTCCTCACCTTTGAGGGTAGCTAGGTGATGCAGTGGATAGAATGCTGGGCCTGGAGTCTGGAAGACCTGAGTTCAAATCCAGCCTCAGACACTTAACTAGCTATGTGACTTAAAACCTGTTTGCTCATTTGTCAAATGAGCTGGAAAAGGTAATGTCAAACCATTTCAGTATCTTGCCCAGAAAACCCCAAATGGGGTCATGAAGAGTTGAACATGACTGAAATGACTGCAACAACAACATGAATCCTCTTACTCTTAATCAGTTGTCTTCAAAGTGAGGGCCACAGATCCTTGGCAAGGGTAGGGGGAACATGGTCTGAACCCAAGGGAGGTCTGTGACATGACTTTGACATGTAATCAACCAATTATGTGGCAAGAAAGTCATCTGAATCCCACCTTTGCTTGAAATACACAATCATAGGGCTTGTCCCCAACAAACATGCACCTACTCTTCAACTGTTATTGCTCAACCACATCCCACTGTGCTCCTTCCTTATGTTCTATGAACATAACTCGATTTTCTTCTGCCCCAGAGGTGAGTCCTTCAGGTCAGTTATAACAGAACTGCTACCAGAGTACCTACAGCAATAGCTTGTGTGCTATTGGGAAAATCCCTCCGCCACCCCCATCCGCATCCACACACACGTACCTCTTCACATACTGTCCCTGCCCCCTAGATCACTTCCTGGCTATTATGGTGTATAGCCCTCAAAAGGTGGACTACTTGCTCTAAGGCCGGTAAATCTGGCTCCCTTTTTAGCAAATTTTGGATGGGACAAAGTGAGTTCCACAGTATTACATGTATATGATTTATGAATAAATTAATATACATATGTGGGTAATACATGCTCCCCTTTTTTAAACTTAGAGAGGTACATGAACAAAAATCTGGAGAACACTGTCCTAAGTGAATGTTGGCATCCATAGTTAGGAATATTCACTAAAATGCCTCGTATTACCATCAGCCTTACATTAATTTGTGACTTCCTTGAGAACAGAGAGTGTTTTTTGGTTTGTTTGTTTGGCTTTCTTTGTATCCTTACCACTTAAGCACTGAGCCTGTAACTTGGTATGTATTTAGGAAATGTTTCTTGACTTGACTTCACATCACCTACCTTCCTATGACCTGTCTGATGTCGTGGTCCTCTTTGAGAATGAAGGACAGGGGGCAGTTAGGTGGCACAGTGGATAGAGCGCTGGCCCTGACGTCAGGAGGACCTGAGTACAAATCCGGCCTCAGACCAAACACTTGACACTTAACTAGCTGTGTGACCCTGGGCAAGTCACTTAACCCCGATTGCCTTAAAAAAAAAAGAGAGAGAGAATGAAAGACAAACAGCAGCAGTCATTGAATGTTGCCTCAGTCAAACAGAGACCTGTTAAAGATCTTAGCTTGAAATCCTGGGCCATCTCCAGTAGTCCTGATCTATATGTGACCACTGGACCCAGATGGCTCCAGTGAGGCTGGTGACTTTGCACAACCCTCCCTTATATAAATCCAATTCCCTTGCATGTCATGGTGTTACCTCCCTGATGTCATGATCCTCTTCGCGAATGAAGGATAAACAGCAGCAGCCTTCTGCTGTCCTTCTAGGCACTCCATATGCTGGGTCTCACGTATTCTAATAAATAGCCTTTAAATGGAGTAAAAATGGCGTGTGTGTGTGTGTGTGTGTGTGTGTGTGTGTGTGTGTGTGTGTGTGTGTAGGAGTGGGAAGGTGCTTAGACATATAGGAATATAATTTTTCCAGCCTTCCAAGTTCAATTTACTGATTAGCTTAATTACTATACTAATTGAGGTATGTAGAAAGCCTACTGTTTCTGTCCTGAAAATGCCAAGTCAAGCAAAGACATATGTGTCAGGGCCAAAAAGAAAAAAAAAGGAAAAAACAAATTTGAACTGCTGTGAAGCTTTTCATAATGCCTCTTCTCTGTGGTTTTGTATCTTGTTCCTATTATTTGTGTAAAGATAAGGAAGTAAAGTGATTTTCCCCTCCCCTATGGGATCTGAGTTAGTATTTTACCTGTAGAATCTAAAAAAGAAAAAAACAAACAAACAAACCTATAAACACCTTTATATGGCTTTTGATTCTTCACTTAAGAGAACAACCCAAGGTCATTCTCTTGATTCTTTTCAGAAAAGTGGCATGTGGCTCATAAATGTGAATTGTTCCTTGTTTTCCTCCAAAACCAGAAGAAAATATCTCCTCCACATTGCCCGTTAATGAGTCTATAGATGAAGGGTCCATCTAGGCCCCGGGTGGCCTCCTAGCACCTAGCACCATTTGCTAACACTCTCCACATTCTCCTTGTTAGCTCACCATGAGTAAAGCAGGGACCATTCACTCTCATTGTCTTTAGCCAGTCACTGAGCTTAAAGATCCCAAAGATCTCTCTAAAAGCTGAAGTCCCAGAGAGTAAGAGATGGTTCTGTGCCAGTCACCAAACTCCAGCTTTTCTTTTTTCATATGAGCAACAGGCCATCTTGAAGGTCTGTTGAAAATGTCCCCTCTTATAGGGGGCTTCTAGGAAGAGAAGGAGTAAGCTCTTAATTGTCCATTTGGAGAACTTCTACTTTATGGATTTGAGGAAGGGGAAAGCTGGGGAGACCAGATTTGGATTTCCGTGGTTTAGGAGACATCTAAAGAGAAAAGCCTTGATGCTGATGCAATTTAGTATCTGTTTTACAATTTATAGACTTGGAGTTGTCTGGGGCATTGAGAAGTCCAGTTAATCTACTAGTCGAACAACAATCAATAAACATTTTTTAAGTGCTTACTATGTGTCAGACATATTGCAAAGTACTAAGGCTAAAAAGGAGACAAAAACAGTTATCCTCTAGGAGCTTACATTCTAGTAAGGGAGACGAATATTAATATTAAGGGAGGCAAGATATTAAGAGCTAATATTTACATAACGCTTTAAGGTTTGTAAAATGTTACATTTGTTATTTTACTTGGTCCTTACATCAATCAATATTTAGTAAGTGCCTACCATCCCTGTAAGTTAAGTACTATTATTATTCCCATTTTATGAGCAAGAGAACTGGAGCACAGAGAGTTTAATTGACTTGCCTATGGTCACACAGCTAGGAAGTACTTGAGGCAGGATTGGAACTCAAGTCTTTCTAACTCCAAAGCCAGTACTTTATTACATCACTCAGCCTACATTCAGAGTAGATCAAAGGGGAAGATTTAGGGTCACACAACAAATGCATATGAAGGACAGGACTTGATCTCAGGCCTTCCTGACTCTGAGGACAGCTTGTCATTTGCTGTGTTGTATTATCTTTGCTTTATGGAATATCTGAAATGAATATTTAGTCCTCAGCTAACTCCCTCCAGTTTTCCCCAAGATCTCATTTGGTGCCTGCTTAGGGAATACAAGCTCATTCTCCTGTCAATGGGAGAGAAACATAATTAGGAAATTGAGTCTTCTAAGGGGAAAAACCCCAAAACAGAATCAGAGAGACTGTTGGAGTACCTAGCGTGCAGATATATGCCTTTTGGATCATCTGTTGTTTCTTATTATCTGACATGATGTCAGGGATCCTTGTAGTGCTGGCCTATTTTTATTTTTCTCCTTATTCCACCCACGGTGCTGTCAGCTCCTACCAAACCTTGAGATACCAAGTCCTTTTTAGCAACACACATGTGAAAATTAATCCTTGCTCAGCCTCCCCCAGCCCCATCTAGGTCAGGCAGAAGGTCGTTCCCATGAAACTGCATTCCTTCATTCCTGAAGAGGCACCAGGCTATGATGTTAAGTGGGACCCCAGTAGGCAGGCTCAGAGAATCTGATATCCAGCCAGTCACTGCCCACTTCCATTAAGCATGATTCTTTAATATGGAAAATTAGAAGTGAAGGGCTGTGTCCTCCCTTCTGCACATAGATCCATCTCCCATTAGCACTAATAAGCAGCCCTCAGATTGAGCAGAGTGCAGGCGCTGGGTAGGTAGAGGAAGGGAGACCCCCCCCCCAAGAATATAGTTTTTCTAGCGTACTTAATTCTATTTACTCATTAGTCTAATTATTATACTCACTGAGGTGTGTGGGAAGTGCTGGGCCATGCATACCAACCTGCATATGCTCCTCTCTACACTGAAGTGGAGAGGCTAGCTCATCATCTAAAATAAGATGATTTGGGGCATTATTGGATACCAGCAGAGCAGAACAGGCAGGGCCTTAGAGATTATCTCTTATCTAGTTGAAACCCTTCATTTTATCGATGAGGAATTTGGAGCTCTGACAAGAATTGAAGTGACTGAGATAACGAAATCATTGAGGACAGGGATCTTGTCTTATTTCTCTATCACTCTTGGTTGCATAGTGTAGTGGAAAGAGGACCAATCTTCAAATCCCAAAGATCTGGGGCCAATTCCTGCCTCAGCACATCATCACCACACCAGTGGGGAATGGGCCAATCCATCACTCTATGGCTCCACTCACCATCCTTGTGACATTCCACATGAAAGCATCCCTTCCTGGTTACCTTGCCCTTATCCTTTTAGAAAGCAAGCTCCTTGAGGGCAGGGACTGATCTTCTGTTTATAACTTTAGCTACTTAGAATAGTCTGCCTCTTTCATATCAAGCACTTAATAAAGACATTTTCATTCATTCATTCATTCATTCATTCACATTAGTTATGTGATCATGAGGAGTCACAATCTTTCAGTGACTCTAGGTAACTCTCTAAAATAAGAAATTGCAGATAAGTTGCTAATTTACATTGATGGAGGAAGTTTTCCTGCCCAGGAGTGCCCTCCTACAGATTTAATGACTGATCTAGACCACCATCCCTTTTCTTCCCTTCCCTAGCATCACCATCTTGCAGAATCTCATCAGCCTTGGTACTTCACCTCATCACTGTCCCTCTGACTAGAGGGTGGGGTTATCAGCACCAGAGTATCTATTCAAGGAGGAAGCTCAGATCAGATGTCATTTCTCACCTGGCTGCACTATTCTGGGACTTCTTTGACTTCTGAACACTATCCCTCTCTCCTTCCACTTTTCAGCTTCCTTTAGTGTTGCTTTTTAATTAATTTATTTTAATTTATCAACAATCACTTCCATAAGCTTTTGAGTTTAAAATTTTTCTCCCCTTCCCTCCCTGTCTTCCTCCCCAAGACGGCACACAATCTGATATAGGCTATATATATGCATTCCTATTAAACATATTTTCACATTAGTGATGTTGTAAGGAAGAATTAGAACCAATATAGGAGGAACCACAAGAAAGAGAAAACAAAACACAACAGAAGAAGAAAAAGAGCAAATAATATGCCTTGATCTGCATTCAAACTCCATATTTCTTTCTTTGGATGTGGATAGCATTTTCCATCATGAGGCCTTTGGAGATGTCTTAGATCTTTGCATTGTTGAGAAGGGCTAAGTCTATCAACATTAGTCATCGCCTTTTATGTTATTTTATAGCTTGTAAGCTCCTTGAGGGCAGAAACTGTCTTTTTTATTTTTTCTTTTTATATCCTCAATGCTTAGCATAGTGTCCGACACATAGTAGGCATTTAATAGACTATTCTCTGCAATACATAATCTTAGAGAGTTGCTTAAAGCAGTGAAAGCTTATTGCCAAAGGTCATGCACAAGTTATGTGTCAGAGATTGGACTTCTATGCTGCCTCTTGCTGTACATCATAGGTGCTTATTAAATACTCATAAGAATGACCTGTCCAAGGTCATGCACCAAGTTATGACATAGCTAGAACTAGAGTCCAAGCATTTAGGCTCTCCAGCAGGAGACACCCCTCTAATAACACTTAATAATAGCTAATATAGCACCTGCTATGTGCTAGGTACTGTGCTAAGCGCTTTACAATTATTATCTCATTTGATCCTCACAGCAACCCTGGGAAGGTGCTAGTATTAATCTCAGTTTTACTATGAAGAAGTTGAGGCAAATAGAGGGTAATGACTTGCCAGGGTCACACAGCTTGTAAGTGTCTCAGGTCACATTTGAACTCAGGTCTTGCCGACTCAATCTACTGTGTCACCTAGCTACACTTAGCTAGTCCTCTATGTGACCTTGGACTATTCTAGACATCCTCCCCAAAGTGGCCTGTCAGAGAGGACTCCAGCCACGAGGAGAGAAACTGACATTTTATTTCCTGGACTCTTCAAGCTAGAGCCCATCCCTATCAGGAAAACAATTGGCTTCTTCCACAGCAAAGTCTGGGACCTTTTGCAAAGCTGCTGAAGGCCCAGGGTTGTTGAAACTCCTTTTAGGCTCCACCAGACCCCGTGGAAATCCTTACCCTGGCTTTGTGGTGCTGGTGCTCTGACGTTATAAAAACCATATTTCAAGAGTCTCTGACAGTTCATGCTTGAAAGCATGCCAAGAGTGTCTTCACTATGCATGCCATATTTGTTTTCCCTTGGAGCGAGGCTGATAAGCACTGACATTACAGGATATTATATTTGACCTGACATACATTAGGAGATAGTCATAAAAATCTCACCACCATCAACAGCATTAGGCGGCATCCTGATTATTCCCTGCCAGTGGTATACACTTGTTATTATTTAGAGTTTACAGGGCACTTTATATTGGAAGAGCCCAGACAGGAAAGGTTATTGCTGCCCTGTCCTCATTTTGAGTATACCTGCAAGGGACAACAGTTATGCTTAGAGAGGGAGGCCATGTTTAGGGCATATGACCTTGTGTTTTCATGTTTGGAGAAAGGAACACAAGACCATGTGATGGTTTTTCATGTCAATGTGACTGAAAAGCCCCTTACATCTCAAGCTGACAGCACCAAAGGAGAGATGAGGAGATAGGCTAGTCGAAGCATCAAGGCACCCTGAAGGAGTGGGAAGAGGTGGCATGTGCCAAGCAAGTGAATCCATGAGCACATTTAAACTACCACCTCCCTTAGAGAATCCAATAGATACAGCACAGGACTCTGAAACTAAGAGCCTTGGAAATAAGAGGAACCTCCAGACCACTGGCCCTGATTCCAACCTAGCCCTGAGGATATCATTGAAGGGAGAAGTCACTGTGGAGAATGGACACCCCTTACTTAATACCACCTCCATCAACTGTTGACTAATTACCACCAACTGGTTAGTAAACCAAAGCCCCCTGAGAGTGACTGTATTGCCCTCCCAAGACCAGACCCACAGCCATCATCACAAGATCAACCCCTTTGGAGAAGGGGCCAGCCATCCCCACCAATGGCCATCTTTGGTTCAGGCAAGCCAGTCTAGCTGGAGCACCAAGGGGCACTGAGGGATAGAAAGAAGGTGCCATGTTTCAGGCAAATCAAACCCACTCTACCATCTTGACCACTCACACTTTCCCATGACACTCAGATGGAGATATCTCAGGACGCTGAACCCAAGAGTTTGGTAATATCAATGTCCCCAGAAACATGAGCTCTGCGTCCAGCTCAAGCCCCACTGCCATTATGGAAGGAAGCAATTGCCACAGTGTAGAGACTAACCACTTTCCTTGCTACAATCGAGACGAACTCTTGCCAACTGCCACCATCAGGCAGGTAAGCCCAAGAACTTGAGGAGCAGCAGCAACCCCCAGATCACTGGCCTTGTGTCTAACCTAGCCCTCACCTCCATCATTATGGGAAGCAAATCTCAGTGAAGAGTCAGCCTTTGCTTTGTGGATGCTAAAGCCACAGCCCCTGAAGACCCAGAAAATAAAATTCTTACCACCAAAGTCCTTGCAACCATCAAATGGTTCAGCATCAGAAACTGATCGGATTTTATCAAAGTAAATGACACTGATGAAGAGGTATCTCCATCTCTTTTGCTGCTGAATCCTAATGACCATGCGGCTTTTCCATTTGACTTGCAGCAGAATCCTTCCATATGTGCTGTCTCCCCACTTAAAATGTGACTCCTCGAGAGCAGGGTCAGCCTCTATTTTTATATTTGTATCCCCAGTGCTTTGCACATAGTAAGTACTTAATGATTTTATTCATTCATTCATTCATAAAAAATAGGTCTCTACTTCTGATTTCATCGGTGTAAAAAGTCCCTTAGTTTGGGAGAGGGAGGAATAAGCAAATATATCATCTACTATGTGCTAGGCATTATGCTAAGTATTCTATGAATATCATCTCATTCAATCCTCACAATTTTGTGACGTAGGTGCTATTATTATCCCCATTTTAGAGTTGAGGAAACTGAGGCAAGTGGTTGGCCCAGAGTCAACAGAGCTAGTAAGTGTCTGAAGTTATATTTGAACTCAGGTCTTCCTGACTCCAGATCCAGAACTCTATTCATTGTACCACCTAGTTGCCCTAAAGACAATGTATTTGTGAATTGTTGTAGCAAAAAAAAAAAAAATCATCAGCTAGTAGCCCACCTTGAGCTAGCCAGTCCTTAGGCAGCTGAATCCTTTCTACTGGGTAGGGCCTGTTGGAACTTACATCCTATTTACATTAGCTTCAAGAAGCCAGGCTATCATTATATTACTAAAAGACTGGTTCAGCTAGGCCACTTCCTCCTCAGAAAGCTCCACAGGCTTCCTATTACCTCTAGAATTAATTACAAACTTTTTATTTGCCATCTAAAAGCCTTCACAATCCAGTCCAGTTTACCTTCCCAGGCTGATTACATATTATTCCTGTAAGCTGTCTGTGACCCAGCCGAAGTGGCCTGTTTGCTGTTTGTCCTATAAGAAGTTGCATCTCCTGTCACTGGCCCTTCAACTGGCTGTCCTCCATGCCTGGAGGAATCTTTCTACTTACTTTCACTTAGTGTAGTGAGGGACTCCCAGGTAGCCAGAGCTGGCCCCCATGTATATCACAGGGGTGTGACTGGGGCTGTATTACAATCCCTCATTTCCTTCAAAACTCAGTTGAAATGTTACACAAAACCTTTCCTGAGATGAAATTTGTAAAGTGCTTAGCACAGAGTGTGGCACAAAGTAGGCTCTTAATAAATGCTTGTTCACTGACCCCAAAACTGATTTTGACATGTCCTACCTCCTATTTCCTTTACATATATTTTATAAATATTTATATTCATGTCAAACATATTGTTTCCTCTGAGAAAATGTATTATGCTTCTGGAGAGCAGGGATTGTTCTGGTCTTTGTCTTTACATTCTGAACCCTCAGCCTATTGACTAATTGCTTTCTGATTAACAAACTTTAGTGGAGGATTCTAGTTCTATGTTAGACAGGTTGTGACTTGTGCATGGTCACATAGCAACTTGAACCCTGCCATGAGTTTGGGCAAGCTTCATAGAACTTTTCATATCTGCAATTTATCATCACAATAAATGCTGAGGAAAGCATGCCTGCAGAAGGGTGAATGGGTCCCTCTCCTCTAATCATGTCAAGAAAATTATCTACAGTGGTCTAAGGATGCTGACCCTGAAAGCTTTTCTTGGAATGTATGGTATTAGGGAAATGCTACACAGTCTCAGTTGTGTGGCCCTGGTGGTAAGAACTCTGTATTTAGAGGAAGAAGACTCTGGTTCGAACCCTTACTTTTCCCTTTGTTACCTATCTATATGACCTTGGATAAGTCACTGGTCCACTCTCTGCTAAGCTCTTCACAAATTTCAGCTCAGGAAAGGCTTCCCGTAGCATTCCAACTGAACTTTGAAGGAAACTAGGAATTGTAATATAACCCAGTCACAACCCCCCATGCTATATACAGGGGAGCCCTTTACTACACTAAAAAGCTGAAGTGAGCAGAGAGAATCCTTTAGGCAATGGAGGACAGCTAGTCCAAGTGCCTGAGACAGGAGATGCAACTTTATATAGGAAGAATACAAACTGGCCTCTTTGGCTGGTATCGCAGGCACCTGTGTCCCTGACAGTGTTTATTTTCTGGTGAGTATGAGAGACAGAAAGAGATACATGAGCCAGGTGGGTAACAGGTCCAGAACCAGTTCCGTTTATTGATCTGAGGGCTAGGGTTTTTATATCCCATTCATGGGAACAGAACCCAGAGTGGAAAAAGCCAAGTATCAACACTAATTTTTCTCATGGGAAAGGTAACTGGGAGGAGTCCCCCTGGAGTTGTCTCCTCGCTTCCCAGTTATCTTTCAAGGTTTCTTGAAAATCCTTCATCTTCTCAAGGGACAGACAACACTTGGGAGAGGTTGGAGAGCCTACGTTCTGACCTAGGTGGCTCTTAGATAATAGATAGGAACAGAAACAACCCAGCCTGACCTAAATCCTCAAAACCATCAGTGCAAGCCCTCAACAGGCTGGGTCATTGGCTACTTGAAGAGAGTCATATGTAACCAGCCTGGGAAGGTAAACTGGACTGGGTGTGAAGGCCTTTAGATGGCAAATAGAAGAGTTTATGACTGATTCTCAGTTTCCTTGTCTCTAAAATGGGCTTGGATGAGGTGATCCTTAAGGTCCAAATCCTACATTCCCATTATTCTTAAGCAGGACCCAGGGATCCTGAGTCCACAGTATGGCATAGGTGTCTTCCAGATGGGTGCACAGCTTTGGGACAACTGAAGGCTTCCTTCCCAGGGGGGAATTCTGGTGTTCATACAAGTAGATTGAAAGGAGACTGAGGCCGCTTCTGGGAGCCAAGATAGCGGAATAAAAAGGTAGTCACTCTCACCCTCCCCATCAATCTCTGAAAACCCAGAAAATATCACCCCAGAAAAAAAGAAGCCCTGAAACAGCTGAACTAGAAGAAAGATGGGGAACAGTAGTGCAGCAGGCCAGCAAACAGGTCTCCAAGTGCCTCAGCAAAAGTAAGTGAAGCAGCACTACAAAGGACCCTGCAGCATTCATCTGAAAGGAGCTGAAGAAAGCAATGTAGAGTCTTCCTAAAGTCCCAGCCTTGCTGAGTCCAACCCAACACCAGGTAAGCTGTTAGAACCCTACACTCCAACTGTCAACTAGGAGGAGATTCTGAAGCCCAGGTGGTAGAGCAGGCAAACACCAATACCTGGACCTCCAAATGCCTCAGTGGGGAGGGGGGGGAACCGGTGGAAACCAGCTCAGAAAACTACTGGGTGCCTCAGCACTCTACCACAAAGGAATCTCCCAGTGCATTAGCAGAAACGAGGGAAGCAGCATTGCAAGGGGCCCCAGGAAGATAAACACCCTGCAGCACCCATCTAAAAGGAGCTGAAGAAAGCTAAAGGAAAGGAAAAGTGGGCAACCTAGAATTGCCTGAAAGTTCCAGCCTTGCTGATTCCAGCCCAACACGAAGTAAGCTGCCAACTCCCTATAGCCTCCAACTGCCAACTTAAGAGGCCCCAGCACACAAAGCCAGTGACCAAGACCTAGGTTCCCAACACAAGAAGCTTGGGTCAGTGCCCTCTGTTCCCCAGCAGGAGAGCTCAATCTTGTTAAAGGCCAGGCAATAAAGAAACCATGAGTAAAAAGAAATGTAGATTCATATTATGAGAAGAGGGAAGATCAAGACAGAAATTCTGAAAAGGACAACATTGTCGACAAACCCACATCTGCAACATCTAAAGGGAATATGAACTGGTCTGAGGCCCAAAAAGCCTTCTTAGAAGAGCTCAAGAAGGATTTTAAAAGTCTAACGAGAGAGGTAGAAGAGTCCTTAAAAAATACAATTGGCCAATTGGAAAAAAAAAAATTACACTGAAGAAAACAAGTCCCTTAAAGATACAATTGGCCAGTTGAAGAAGGAAGTACAAAAACTAACAGAGGGAAAACAATCTGTTAAAAACTAGAATTGGACAAATGGAAACTAATGACTCTATGAGAGAGCAAGAATCAGTCAAACAGAAACAAAAAAATGAAAAAATAGATGAAAACATAAAATACCTCACTGGTAAAACAACTGACCTGGAAAATCAATCAGGAGAGACAATTTAAAAATCATTGGACTACCTGAAAATCATGATGAAAAAAAGAGCCTGGACAGTATCTTTCAGGAAATCATAAAGGAAAACTTCCTGAAGTCCTAGAACCAGAAGGTAAAATAACCATAGAAAGAATACACCGCTCACCCTGAAAGAGATCCCAAATTGACAATGCCAAGGAATATAATAGCAAAATTCCAAAATTACCAGATGAAAGAGAAGGTGCTGCAAGCAGCCAGAAAGAAACAATTTAAATATCATGGAACCACAGTCAGGATTACACAGGACCTTGCAGCTTCTACATTAAAAGACAGGGCATGGAACATGATATTCCGTAAGGCAAAGGAGCTTGGATTGCAGCCAAGGATCAACTACCCAGCAAAAATGAGCATGATTTTTCAAGGGAGAGATGGATATTCAACAAATAGGGGACTTCCAAACCTTCCTCATAAAAAGACCAGAGCTCAACAAAAAATTTGATCTTCAAGTACAAGATTCAAGAAAGACATAAAAAGGTAAATGGGACAGAAAGATACAAAATGTTGTTAATAAGGGGACTGTTTACATCCCTACAAGGGAAGATGACACTTGCAACTCTTGAGAACTGTATTGTTATTACACCATGTTAAAGGAGTATACATAAAGGGGGTGGATATTAGTTGACTTTGATGTAATGATAAAAAAAATCTAATCAAGTGGGTTAAATGGATCCAAGTAAGTGGATTAGTCTGATCTTAGAAAATGTACTGAGAAAGGAGGAGGCAGACAAGGGTAAATTACATTACAGGAAAAGACAGAAAATCCTATTACAGCAGAGGGAAAGAAGGGAGGGGGTGAGCATTGTTTGAACCTTGCTCTCATCAGATTTGGCTCAAGAAGGGAATAACATAATCAGTTAGGTATAGAAATCTAACTTGCCCTATAGGCAGTAGGAGGGAAAAGGGGAAAGAAAAGGGAGGGGGATAGAAGGAGGGAAGAAGCAGTAAGGCAAAGGGGAAGAAAAGGAAAGGGATAATAGAAGGGAGGAGAGACTGAAGGAGGGTGGTCAAAAGCAAAACTAGTGGGGGGGGAAAGGAGAAAGGAGAAAGAAAAGCATAAATGGGGGAAACAGGATGGAGAAAAAGACACAGATAGTAATCATAACTGTGAAAGTTGAATAGCTATCTTTCTTTTTCTCTTCTGTTGAGTTTTTATTTCCTCTTTCTGAAGGTTCTTCCTATTGGTTTTAATTTTTACTTACAACTTCACTAATGTGAAAATATGGTCAACAGGAATGTAAATGTATAGCCTATATAACATTGTGCACCATCCTGGAAGGGTGGTGGGGAGGAAGGGGGAGAAAAATTTTAAACTCAAAAGCATATGGAAGTGATTGTTGATACATCAAAATAAATTAAAAAGAATAAACAAATTAAAAAAAGAAAGAAAGCAGCCTGAGCCAAAGCAGCAGGGAAGAGAAAGAAGGTGAGTTTGTGAATCCCTTAGTCTGATTTCTTCCTCAACCCACAGGTCTACTGAGCACCTGCTGAGTGCAGGGAGCGATACTAGCCATGTGGGTGGGAGTGGGATGGGAATGAAGGATGGGCCAAAAGCAGCCCCTACCTGGGCGCGGGGGTAGAGTGGAATGGGGGGGGTACTCATTCTAATAATAATGGCTTCTATTTCTATAGTACTTGTTGGCTGGTTTACAAAGTGAATCTGGCAATGAAAGCGTTAGCCCCATTTTACTATATGGGGCTTTTACATATAACTTATACATTAATCTCTTAGTGACCGAAATTGCAGAATAGTTGCTGATCTGTGTTGGTAGATGGAGTCTCCTCACTAGGAGTTCCCTATAGGTCCAGACAAAAATAAAACAAAGCAAAACAAAACAAAACAAAAGCCCAGGGAGTCAGTCAACAAATATTTATTAAGCACTTAACACTATGTGCCTGCCATTGTGCTAAGCACTTGGTGATACAGATACCAATAAAGTCTTTGTCCTCAAGGAGTTTACTACCTAATGGGGGAAGACAACCCACAGAAGGAAAGGGGTTGGGGTGGAGAAGGTATGCATTTTAGGGGTGTGATGGAGACTTCCAAAGAAGTCCAAAACTGTTATGGATTTTGGGAAATGGGAAGAAAAACTGTGATAGGTAAAGTGGCCTGTCCACAATCACAGACCTAGGAAGTATTGGACTTACTCTTCAACCTCAGGCCTCGTAACTTAAATCTGGTACTCTTTCTATTATGCCATGTACCTTAAGGCATAGAAGACTCAAACTCAAGCCCTCTGGCTCCTAACCTAGAGTTCTTTCCACGATGCCCGTGGGACATGTTCAGCAATGCTAAGAGGCAGCGTGTGGGTAAGTGCCAAACTGGGTTACACTGACTCTGTCAGTCAGAGCAGGAGAGGGTGGAGAATGAGAGGGGGGGATGTGACATTACCATACAAGGAATCGCTGAAGAGGTGATATTTCATCTGAAAACACAGGTAAGCTGTAGATAGGCTGAGAAAGGGAGAGGGAGTGGGATTCCAGGAATGGAGAAGAGTCTTGTGTGCTGGGGACCCTGGGAGATACAGAGGTGTGGATGAGACAACTTGCTGCTTGTGAGGCATCAACACAAGTAGCTGGGGAGACAATATTGAACTATGTAAAAACGTTAGCAAACAATCTAAGGCAGTGGACCACCGTTAAGCACAGACAGAGGCATAGTGTAAGAGGTCAGGCATGAGTGAGATAGAACTTGGGCCAGAGAAGTCCAGGGGGACACCATGAATGTGGGCTTTGAAGGCTGGCTCACTTTGGAAGTGATAGAATCTCCCTCTGCCCTTTTCAACAGGGTCTAAGTTTTCTCAAACAAGACAAGCCATCTCCTCTCTCTTTCCTTTCCCTGGTTGACCCCCATGCATGGACTCTGTCCCCCATCTTCATCTCCTGACTT
The DNA here is from genome assembly GCF_003287225.1 of Phascolarctos cinereus. NCBI lineage: Eukaryota > Metazoa > Chordata > Mammalia > Diprotodontia > Phascolarctidae > Phascolarctos > Phascolarctos cinereus. The sequence continues at coordinate 286,756,374 of NW_027555625.1, read as the reverse complement.
TTCCTTCACATTTCAGCTGGAGTCCTATCTTCTGCAGGAAGGCTTTCCCGACCCCCTTTCATGCTAATGCTTTCCTTCTGAGACTATCTCTAATCTACCCTGTATATAATCTTGTTTGTACATAGCTGTTTCCATGTGTTCTCCCTCATTTAACTATAAACAACTTGAGATCAGGAACTTTTTTTCCCCCTCCCTTTTTATCCTCAATGCTAAGCACAGTGCCTGGCACAAGTAGTCCCTTAATAATCCATGCTGATTTGTTGACTTTGCACACTTCATAGTCAGGAACTGTAGAAACTCTTGAGGAATCTAACACCATTCTTCCTGCTAGCCATCATGGGCTATGTTTCCATAATGTTGGCAAAGTAACAGCTCCAAGGAATGCCATTGAGGGGAACCTTTGCAAAAGAAACATTGTAATCCTGAACACTTGGGTGATGCTAGGTTTGGAGACAGAGTCATAGCATGGAAGAGCTGGAACGGACTTTAGAGATCATCAAGTCCACCCCTGGCATTTCCAGGAGAGGAAACTGAGGCCTAGGAAGGTAAATGGACATTCCCAAGGATATGCGGTAGCAAATAGCAGATCTGGGATGGGAACCAAGCATTTGATATGGAATCAGAAAACCAGTAACAAAGACCAGCTCTGTTATTTAATATTTGTGTGGACTTCAGCAAGTCCATCTCCTTTTCTAGGATTCAGTTTGCCCATCTTTAAAATGAGGACCATTTGGGCTAGAAGCATAGATACTAATTTGGGATCTGTGTTTTTTTAAAATATTTTAATAACTCTTTCAGCAGAACTGGTTTCCTTTGCATTTATTTTTTAGTATTTATAAACATCATTCTGAAAAGGAATCTCTTGGCTTCCTCAGATTGTCGAAGGGCTCCATAACAACAACAAGATTAGATCTCCTAGGCCAGATCATCTCTAAGATACCTTCAAACTCTCTCAGATTTGGTGATTCTCTGATTCAAAATCCAAGACTCCTTCTACTACGCACCAGGATATTGTTAAAGTCTTCACAAAGTGAACTCCAAAGTAGAGCATAGGGTTTCCTATGCCAGATCCATGTCTCTGTAACTCTCTCACACTTGGTATTCACGAGGCTCGAGCAGCATTTGAAAGAACATGTTGCTGCTGTCAGAGAGCTCTGTGCTTGCTATACCACTGACTTGAAATGGAAGGACAGAATCAAACACTTATTTCCTCAGCCATATGGTTAGACAGTACGGGCAGAAGGGAAAGAGAAATCATCACAAATAACTGTTGCAGTTCTTCCTGATATGCAAGGGGATGATCTAGCAAGAGCATCTGAGCATTCAAGTCCCAGTGGGGAGGCTCTAGCTCATGCCCCATCATCCTCAGAGCCCTTTTATCCAGGGACCCAAATTGAGGGAAACAAATTCCAAGAAGTCTATGTCAGTTTTGATATTTAGGCAGAGCAGGGAAGGTTCAACCCTGTTGAATACAGAGGGCAGCCTCTTCCCATGATGGACTTGAGGCAAAGGTTATTTGTCAGCGTGGTAGGAGAAAAGGGGCAAGTTTGAGATGAACCTCAGGTCTGCCCTGGCTCTTAGAAGCTTCTGTTTAGATTGAGGCAAGAGTTATTTCAGGGAAGGGAAAGATAGAGATCCAGAAATGTTACAAATTTTATTTTAAGCCAGTTCAGTCTGATAGGGCTCAGTGACATTAGGAACAGAAGGGATAGCTTTCCTTACTGCCCATTTTTTGCGTCTCCCTGTCCATCAATCCTGGGGAATATTGTCTGTCAAGAGCAACCATCCCAACAGATGACAATGGAGACTGTTCATAGACGATGAGTGCAAAATACCAATATGAGTAGATGGTGTGTAGCCGAATTGGTGATGGGATGGGGGTGGGGTGGGAAGGAGGGAACAGAAGTGAAGAAAGGATGCTCAAAATCATGTCAGATAAGTAATTTGGAAACAAAATGTCATGGTGAAGCAGCTTGGTATCCTGGACTTAGATTCTAGTCCTTGCTCCAGCACTGACTCAATTTTTTAATTTAGTCAAGTCTCTTTTCTTCTCAGAGCCTGATTTTGCGTGGGCTAAAGTTAGCTGAGCTCTACCAAACCTTCCAAACTTTGAGGTTATATACATGTACGGAGTATAGAGAATTTTTTAGAATTTAAAATTTTAATTAGTGCCTTTTGTTTTTGATGTTGCCTTCATTTCCAAATATCCCTTTCTTACTCAGTGAGAAAACAAAAACAAAAAGAAATTTAAAAAATAAAAAGAAATAGAAGAAAGAAATCAGTACAGAAAAATTAGATAACATCAGCTGTTTAACAGTATACAGTGTTCCATACCTATGCTCCCTTCACCCCACCTCTCCAATAAAGGGAAGGGGGTACAGTACATTTTTGCTAGGCTTGGTCATTAAATCATTTAGATTTCATGGGGAGGGAGAGAGAAATCTAAATACCATCTTTACTTTATTTTACAAATATTTTTCTCATTTGATCCTCACAGTAATCCTGCAAGGTAGATGCCATTGTTATTTCCCATTTTACAAGTGAGAAAAATGAGGCAGACAGAGGTTAAGGGACTTGCCCAAGATCACACAGCTGCTAAGTGTCTGAAGCCAAATTTGGACTCAGGTCTTCCTGCCTCCAGCACTCTACCTACTGTATCACTTAGCTGCCTCACAGCTTTTAGATTTGTTGTCATTGTTTTCATTTCCTTTGTTGTAGACATTTCGTATATGATTTTTCTGCTTCTGCTTACTCTACTCTGCACTGGATCATAATATTCCCATGGTTCTCTGAGTTCTTCATATTTATTGTTTCCTGCACATGGAGAATTATAGTAGTTTGAGACTGGTAGACAAAACATACGGAAAGTCTAGAAACAATTGTAACTGTTCAGAAAATCTGGTGAGGGGGGTGATTAGTCTTTTCTCCATCCTCATCCTTTTCGACCTCTTGACAGCTTTTGATGCTACTGACCACCTCTTGGAAACTTTCTCCTCTCTTCCTTGGCTTTTTGATTCTACCTCTGCAGTATCTCCAACATCTGTATCCTTCTTTCCCCTCATGCAGCCATTCCCTTCTCTCTAGCTCGCCTAGGCTATTGTAATAACTCCCTAACTGGTCCCCTTGCTTCCAGTCTCTCTCCTCTCCATTTCATCCTCTACCAGCGGCCAAAATAATCATACTCATAACAATTATCCGTGTCACACCCCTGTTCAAAAATCTTCAGTGTATTCCTAATGTTTCTAGGATACAACAAATCCCCAACCTGCTATCTAAAACATTTACAATTCTTCACAACTGGGCTCCAGCTTACCTCGTTCACATTACTCCGCTTCACACAGTCTACATTACAGTCAGTCTGGATCACTTGCTATTCCTCAAACTAGGCATTCTATCTCCTGTCTTCATGGGTGCCTCAAATGTACTCCTTTGTCTCCCCACCATTCCCTTAGAAGCCTTAGCCTTCTTTGTATCCCCTCCATCCTCTTAGAAGCCTTAGCTTTCTTCAAGGCTTGACTCAGCTGCTACCTCCTACTCACAATCTTTCTTTATGCCCTCAACTGCTAGTGTTTTATCCTCTTCCAATTACCTTGTATTTACTTACCTACATATATGTTGTATACCCTTGGGTCAAATCTAAGCTCCTAGAGGGCAGGGACTGTTTTGTTTTGGTTTTGTTTGTTTGTTTTTTGTTTCCCCTTTGGATCTCTGGCAAAACTAGCAAGTGCCTGGCACACAGTAGTCATTATAAGTTGAATTGAATAGAATTGAGGGTGGGGATGGAGATTGATAAGAAGCTCCCTTGTCCTTAGTTGTCCTGCTCCTCCTCAGCTTCCCCAAAGATGATGGAAGAAAATCAAGGACCCCGCTGTCTTTAGAAATAGAATCTTTCGTCAGCTAATCTCTGTTAGTGGCTTATGTCTAAAATCTAATCCTGTACGTCCTGGACACTGTTTCCATGTGGTCAGATATAAGGAGGAAGCAATCTCCAAAAGATAAATGAGAGCAGGAAACAGAGGTAATACAGTCAGATAAAGAGATCAGGCATAAACTGAATATGGCTGATTGTTTCCCATTTATCTCCCTTAAGCAGTTTCAAATTTGTCAATCTTTCTGTTACATCCCAGTGCCATCAATTTATTGCCCCTGTCACAGAACCAAAGCGCTCTCGCTCTCTCTCTCTCTCTCTCTCTCTCTCTCTCTCTCTCTCTCTCTCTCTCTCTCTCCACCCCCCATATGAATGAGTATTGCTTTTCAATATTGACTGAAGCTCTTCCTGATTTCTCTTTTGGGCTCCATAAAACCTCATATAACCATTCCCTAAATCTGGCAGTCACCCTGACAACTGAATAAGTTACAAGCTGTCTTGCCCACCCCCTCAATTTCATAGTTTTTCACACAGTCATAGACCAAAAGGCCAGAGACTTATGAAAATGGACAGGCTGTCATGAGCAAGTTATAGGCTTATATGTAGACATAAGCCATACTTTATATACATAAGGAGAATTTATATCTGTTGTCTTGATTATTTCTCACCAACAGCTTTCTGGGATAAGTAAGATATATATTATCCCCATTTGACAGATTCAGAAACTAAGGTCCTGAGAACTTGAACTGTGAGGAAAAATATGAATAATTCAGCTAAACAATAGCAAAGTTGGGACTACAACTCAAGTGTCTTAATTCAAATCAATTCAATTCAATAAACATTTATTAAGTGCCAGGCACTTGTTAAATGTTGGGAACACAAAGAAAGTCAAAAGACAAATCCTTTCATTTAGGGAGTTCACAATCTAATGGGAGAAGACAACACATAAAAGGAATCTGAAAAGGTGTGTGGGGGGGGGTGAGGAGGAGGGTGCCCAGCATGACAGCATGATGAAATCCTGCAACCAGGAGGGAGATGAGGAAGCTGCCCAGGGCCCCCAAATTAAATGGAAGATCTGAGAGGAGCTCTCCAACATCATTTCCCACATCCTTCCCAGAGTGAATAAGGGGCAGCAGGGGCAGGGAGTATTGAGGAGGTGTGAATTTCAGAGTTGATTCAGTCTATCTGGAAGATGAATTACTAGAGACAGTGGAGAGGTCCTAGTTTATTGTGTCCATGAAGTGTGCTTCACCAAACACAAAGCCTCAAGGGTACGGACTTATTTGTGTTTCCAAATGTCATCCAATATCATTTTTAAGGATCTTCCTCTTTGGTCTGCATTAATTGCTGGAAAAAGAAACTGGTAGGTACTCTTAAGAGTGTCTTATTTCCACAGTGGCAGATTGACTCCCTAACCCTCTTCAACCCAGATCTTGGATGAAGAACATCTCTGCTCTTGACCTAGAGGATTCAACACCATCCATTCTCAAGAGAGGTCTGTGAGTCTCTTGGCCTAGTTTCCAAATAACCAGAAATTCTGTCTGACCTTTTCCAGCCCTAAAGTGACATTTGTTCTGGCAAAATGAATTCAGATACAACTGATCAACAGGATATTTAAATAGATAGCCCCGTAAGTCTGAGTGTGAGTTACTTTTGTAGCCTTGATTTTTTATCTGGCTTCCTTCAAAAAGCATAGGATCAGGTGGACAAGGGCTGCTGGTGTTAGCCACATATCTCTGTAGTGGTTCAAAGGAAAATGTCCTCAGTAGAAAAGTCTGGGCTGGGCCTGATGTATTCTGTCATTCCTTCTATCCATATAGGGCTTGGAGGCAGATTGAAAGACAAAAGGCAGGCTGGCTGAAGATACTGACATCAAGCAGAATCCATCTGCCTAACCTCTTTGGAAAGACATTAGCCAAGCAGACTGCTTTCTCTAACTGGAGGTTAATTCTAAATTCTCCCTCCTACCACTTCCAAATGAAGATTACCCAGCTGTGAAAGAGGTCTCACTTGGTAAAGATGGTATGGAAGAGACTCATTCTAGGGCTTCATTCAGGGATAGGGGCAACTTTATGCAAAAGTAGAGTAGGTGGTATGATTTGAGGGGAATAAGGAAGGCCACTCATCCCCAAATATCTTCCTGACCATTACCTCCAATTTCACTGGTAGAGATTCATTCCTTTGTATTGTTTCCCTTAAAAATTACACATCCCTCAGGAAGGAGCCACGTGAAGTTATTAATATCTTAGTGTGAATGAGTTTATTAGATGCAGGAGAGACCATGGCAGCATTGAATGTCTCTCCATTCTCTGGAAGGAGAGAAGTGGGTGTTGAAGGGTGGGGGAAGGGGGAAGAGTAAGGAGAGGCAAAGAATGGATGCTGAGTTTATACTTTGGTTCAACAAACAATAAAAACTATGAGCAAGATGTTGTGCTAAGCACTGAAAATGAAAAGCAGCACAGTACCCTGGAAAGATTCTTTTGACTGCTCTGTAACAGATGGATTGGCAGTGTTCAGGGGCAGAGGACTAGGTTAGAGACTGGACCCTGTGCGCCACCTAGCTGCCTCTAGAGGCAGGGAGACTAGGTTTGGAGGCTGTCCGAAAGAGACATTAGGATGCTTTTGAAATAGAGTGGTAGAGGTAGTCGTAATTGAACTCAAAGATTTGTTAAACACCTACTGTATGAAACACACTGTACAAGCTGCTAGTTGGAGACAGAACAGTACCACATTTTTTGCTGAGGGTAGCCTCATCCTGGGTTCTGAGATGTTGATCATTTTGTCTGAGGCCATTTGTGGGAAGCTTTCAACTATCCAAGAGTGACCAGCTGTGTTACTTTTTTTTCTCATCGAGGTCTACATCCTTTACAAAGCTTAGTAGACTTGGGCTCATGAGAGATGTTTAACATACATTGTTATAAGCATGGATGTATGCAGGAATTTTGTACTAATATGTGATTATGAGTCAGGGAGATGCAACCCAGAAAAATGGAGAGACTCAACCCAGAATGATGGATAGACAGAGAGTTAGCACTACTATCAGAGTATATAACAAGAGTTCTTAATGTGTGATCTGTGAATTAAAAAAAAATTTCAATCACTGTATTTCAATAGAGTTTCTTTCTTTTAACATCTTATGTGTTTGATATTCTTTTGTAAATTTAAACACTGTTCTGAGAAGAGGTCCACAGGCTTCCTCAGACTGCCATAAGGGTCTATGATACACAGAAAGGAAATGGCTTGTGTTCTGTGTGTGGCCCACAATTCTCTTAAGTGTGGCAGAACCAGATTAAAACGTGGTTCCTAGTGTAGTGTGTAATTAGTGTGGTAATGTATAAATTTTAAAAAATTAAACATCTTATAATTTTCTAAGTCCCTAGGTAGCCTACGGGGATCATTCGGTACGTTAGTGGCCCCGTTTCTATTTGAGTCTAACACCACTGCCCTGCCTGGATTCTAGGAGTGTTCTGAGGATTCATGAACTGATGTTTGTAAAAACACTTTATAAAGTATGAAGCTTATACATATATGAGGTTCAATTCTCAATGATTTATGAAGGATCTACTATGTAAAGGACACGAACTGCCCCACTTTTATATCTGTGTCCCTAGCACCTACCATAATACCTGGCAGATAGGAGGCACTTAAATATTTGTTAATTGATTAATTGAAAAAAATGGAGGCAGCTAAGAGGCTGAGTAGATAAAGTGCTGAGCTCAGAGTCAAGAAGAGTTCAAATCCGGCCTCAGATTCTTACTAGCTGTGTGACCCTGGGCAAGTCACTTAACTTCTATTTGCCTCAATCCACTGGAAAAAGAAACAGCAAAACACTCTGGTATCTTTGCCAAGAAAATCCCACAGACAATATTGGTGTGCCATGGTCCACGGGGTCACAAAGAGTCAGATATAACTGAATGACTGAACAACAATGGTAAGAAGGCAAAATTATAGGTTCTGGCAATATAAACACACACAAAAAATATCTGTAACAGCATCCCCAATACATTGTATTGGGGAGTCATAGGATGTATACACATAAATAAATACAATATAATTTGATCGAGGAGAAACAAAGTGAAGAGAGAGGCACAAAGAAACTGATGGTGAGAGACACAGAGATGGGGCAGAGAAAGAGTGTGTTTGTCACAGGCAGAAAGACAGATGGACGGCGAGGTGGTGGAGTGAAGAGTGTTGGCTTTGGAATCAGAAAGACTTGAATTGAAATCCAGCCTCAAAAATTAATAGCTGTGTGACCCTGGGAAAGTTACTTAATCTTCTGCTTCAGTGTCTTTATCTATAAAATGGAGCTAATTACAACACCTTTCCTCTAGGATTGTTGTAAGGATGAAATAAGACGATCTTTGTAAAGTACTTTACAAACCTTAAAGTGCTATAGCTATAGATTTATCTATCTATCTATCTATCTATCTTTCTATCTATCTATCTATCTATCTTCTATCTCTAATCTATCAATATACAAGTGAAGTTTGCTGACATCTGTTCAGTGACTTAGATTTTGTGGACTCATCATACTTTGTTTGAGGAGGACAACATTTGGCTTCCAGTGGTATCTTTCTTATCCTTCAACTTCTACTGGAGCTGGCTAGCCTTAGAATGATTGACAGCTTAGCCACCCAGGGTCTAGGCACACAGCAATGGTAGAAGGTATTAGACTCCTTCCCCCTCTTCCCTGGTTGAGATGCAACATAAATTGCAGTTAGGAGAGTGGGGCATGGCATATCCAGATGGTGCAGTGAGATGATGGTGTGGTTGTAGGGTAATAGGATTTAGAACTGAAAGGAACTTTGGAAATAATTTAGTCCTACCTCCTCATTCTAGAGATGAGAAAATGGAGGTTCAAAGAGGCAAAGTTAGAATTAGACCTTTCCCAAGGTCTTGCAAGTAGCAAGTAGCAGAACCCATATCTTCTGACTCAAAATCCAAATTCTTTCTTAAATTCCCTCCTGCATCACATAACAATTCTTGTAAATCTATATATATATATATATATATATATATATATATATATATATATATATATATATATATATATATAATATATATATATATATATATATATAACACACACACACACACACACACACACATACACACACACACACCAACTTGCACACCTAACTGTTTTTCTCTCTTTTTGAGTCTAAGCAATCTTTCTACCTCCTCCATTCTGCTCCAGTAATTGCTCCCCTGATTGTCTGGGGAAAAGGATTCTATGCATATTCATGAACCCCCTATCTTTCAGCAGTACCCAGGTTTGCATGTTTCTCTGTCAAACATCATTTCATTAAAGAAGCAAGCTCAGCTATTTTTTTTGCATACTCCTTCCAAACTTGTGGGTGACTTACTGTCTTTAGGTAATGATTCTTAGGTGTCTAAATAGAAATCCTTTCAAATGCATGTTTCATGTGACAGTACACATGGGCTGACTGAGGCATGTTCTACAATGCAGTGAAATTCTGCTGAAGCTTGTCAGCCTTGTCTTGTCAGCCTGTGTAGTGGCACACAGGTATTATGAGGGGAAACCTCATATGAACATCACATTGGCACTCTCACAGTCAGGCCAGATGTTTCTCTAGTTCAGGGCTCTACTTCTGATTGGGGACGTCCGGGAGGGTTACTGGAAAAGCCTGGACTTTGACCTCCCTGATAGCATCTTCCCATATGACAGACATGACCCATGCAGGACAAGCAATGATGTAAATAAAGCCTATATGTTGGGAAGATGCAAAAACCAGAAGAAATAAACACCTCTTATCCTATTGTGCCAAAAATAACTCATCTTTCCCCCTTATTGCTTTCAAGGGCGCTACCGTTCTCCCAGACACTCAGTTTTGTAGTAATGGAATCATCCCTTACTCCTGATTCTTCCCTCTCTTTCCCATCACATATTGAATCAGTTGCTGAGTCTGGTTATAATTTTACTTTGACAGCATCTCTTGAATTGCACACCTTCTCTCCATTCACACAGCCACTACCATAATGTGGGTTCTCACTGTGTCTCAGATGCATGACTCTAATAGCTTCCTAATTAACCTCTCTGCTTCCAGTTTCTCCTCTTTCCTATCAGTTCTCCAAACACCTGTCATTATGGTCATCCTTAAACACAGGTGTGACCATGTTATTCCACTGATTAAACACTTTCTGTGGGTCCCTCTTCTTCATAGGATAGAATATAAATTCCTTAGCGCAGTATGTAAGGGCTTCCACCATTCTGTTGCAGCCTACATTTCTAGCCTTCTTTCACATTATTCTCATTAATTGCATATTCGAGCAAAACTGTTGACATTCCACGTGCCACTTCATTCATTTGCTAAAGGAGTCTCCCATGCCTGACATGCAATCTTTCTTCAGTTCTGTTTGTTTGAATGTCATGGGAAAATGGTCATCCAGCCTCCTCCTTCAGTTCTTGGTGACAGGGAACTCATTACTTCCTAAGGCAGCCCATTCTATTTTTGGATGACTATATTTGCTAGGAGATTTCCCTGCCTTATTTGTTGTTGTTGTTGGGCAGCTAGGTGGTGTGGTGGATAGAGTGCCTGGTCTGAAGTCAGAAAGACTCATCTTTCTGAGTTCAAATCTGGTTTCAAACACTTATTAGGCATGTGACCCTCAGCAAGTCACTTAACCTTGTTTGCTTCAGTTCCCTCATCTATAAAATGAACTGAAGAAGGAAATGGCAAACCACTCCAGTATCTTTGCCAAGAAGCCCCCAAATGGGGTCACAAAGAGTTACATGTGACTGAACAATAACAACAAATTTGCTAGAATTTTTTTTCCTTATGAGGAGCTTTAAAATCTGCCTTTCTACAACTTCCACCCACGGTTCTTCATTCTATACTCCAGGGTGAGGTTTAATCCTCTTCTACATGACAACCCTTAAATATTTAAAGACAGCGACCATGTCCACTCTTAAATCTCATCTTCAACAGGTCAAGTATCCTACTTCTTTCAACTGATTTTCATCTGGTGTAGTTTCCTATACTTTCTCCATCCTGATTATCACCCTCTTCATGCATCTGGTTTGTTAATATCCTTCCCAAAATGTGGTACACCATATGTGTTCTGACTGAGGCAAAATAAATTGGAACCAATACCTCCCCTCTTCTGGACTTCATACTTATTAAGGTGGCCTAAAACTGAATCAGTTTGTGAACCTTTGTTTTGGTTTGGTTTTGGTTACCATATTACACTCTTTTCTCACATCCACCCTGTAAGCAAATAAAGTTCAAAGATCTTTTTCACATGAGCTGTTGTCCAGTCAAACTGTGTGTATAGTTGATTTTTTCAAATCAACCATAGGACTTTACATTTATCCCAATTAAGTTTCATTTGACTTGCAGTGGGATCAAGATGAAATATAATAGGGATAAATGTAAAGCCCTCCAGTTAGGCTGTGAGTCATGTAACACCAATCTCCAAAGAATAAAAAATGAGTATCACTCAAAGGGCAGTGGAGGTACATGGTAAATGAGAGCAGGTTGTAACACTTAACAAATAAGGAACTATGAAGAAGAGCCAGAGTAAAGTAGATTATCAAAGAAATGTATGACAGGAAAATATGATGGGCTAGTCACATGACTAGAATAAAGGATGATTGATGGACAGCTTGTGTGTTTCACTGTTACCTTCACAATGTCAGTAGAAAAAGAGGAAAGCAACTAATACAGTGAATGGGTTCCTACGGGTAAAGTAAATGGACAAAAATCACATAGATTGGGAAGGCAGGCAACATCTATATCCAAATATACAATATAAACTTGAATATCATCCTATTGATTAACAGCTTCTTCAAGTTTCTTTTTTGATTTTTTTAACTTTTAGTACTACATATTTTTTTCCTGTTCATCCATCCATCTACCCATCCATCCATCCTTTGACATAATTCTATATAACAGTAATCTATCTTAAGAGAAATGTTGAACCTCCTATAGCTGGCTGTTTAGTTCACTTTCAACACAACAAACATTCCCAACTCCCTCTTAAGTTTTTATGCCTCTCTCCGATTTAAGCAGCTAGGTAGTGCAATGGATAGAGTGTTGGACTTGGAGTCAGGAAGGACTGACTTATAATCTTGCCTCAGATATTTGCTGATTGTTTGACCTTGGGCTCGTCATTTAATTGCTCTCCACCTGTTTATTCATCCATAAAATAAGGATAGTAATAGCTCCTACCTCACAGCATTATTGTGAGGATTAAATGGGACGAAATATGTGAATCACATTGCAAAAACTTAAAGTATTCTATAAACTCTAAATAATATTATTATTATCATTGTTATTATATTATTTCAGCTGTTTTAGCCTTTCATTATCTTTTTTGGATCCCAACTCTGTTCTGTCATCCTACTGATTTACTATTTCTTTCAGTTTCTTTCTTTAGTTTTCTTTCAACTTTTAGTACTATGCTTTTTTCCCTGTTCATCCATCCATCCATCCATCCATCCATCCATCCATTCATCCATCTGTATTTTGTCATAGTTTTGTACAAGAGTAATATATCTTAAGAGAAATACTGAACCTCTCATATCTGGCTGATTGTTTACTCTCAACACCACAGACATTCCAAATTTCCCGTTAAGTTTTTAAGCTTCTATCACTCAAGAATTCACCTAGACTTCTCTTGAGTTAACTTTTCAGCTAGCTTGACTCTCAGAACAAACTTTATCTTTTGTTGAGTAGAAATCTCATACTTTCTCCAAACAATTCCCAAATAGAATGGACTATCTTGGGAGGTAGTGGTTTTCTATCCCATTGAATGTTTCTAAGCAGAGGCTGAATGACTACCCACTGATTATGGTACAGAGGAGATTCTCATTCACATGAGGTTTGGACTAAATCACCTTGGAAGTCCCTTCCAACTCTGAACTTCTGTGACTATTCAACATTGCATAGTGAAAAAATACTGGATTTGGAGTTAAAAGAGACATGGTTCAAATTCTGGAATACTTCCTATGTGACCTTGGGAAAGATTTCTGAGCCTCATTTTTCTCATTGGTAAAATTGGACTTAATGATACTTATGTTTCCTACCTCACAAGATTACTTTGAGGGAAACACTTTACAAGCTTTAAAGCTCTATAGAAAGCACTGCAATTATTATTCATTCATTCATCACATTTATTGTATGCTTAAAATGTTCATGTTCTGTTTTAATTTGCGGGTCCTTAGTGCTTCTCCTAGATCACGTTCACAAACTTGCAGTCTCTCTAAGACATGTTGATTCCTTGTTATGTATTTCATTTCTGCCCTTGGAAAAAAAAAAGAAGCATTAAAAAATCCAGACATTTGAAGGGACCAAGGGACCAGGCTGTTTCAGACTTTTGTTTACTTATTTGAAAATTAATGAGGATGTCGAAAGACATAGACATCACCTTTGGTCCCTCAAGTCCAAGATCAATAAGTATTTGTTAAGCACCTGTACTCAGCAAATCAAACAAATACCTTCTCTGCCTACTGAAGTTCCCTGGGCTGATTTTACATCCTCCCCAGGCTTGAAACCCTTTTGTTATCTTTGACTCTCCCTTTCCATCGCCTTGGTATGTGACATCCAATAGGTCAGCCATTAAGTCTTGTTGATTTTTTTCTGTCTTCCATTGCCTTGTTTCCCTCCTTGGTGCCACCATCCCGGTTCAGGTTCACATTATGTCTCAGAGGTGGCTGAAAGAAGATTCCAGTTCAGGTAGAGGTTGGACTACATGGTCTCCTAAGTCCCTTCCAACTCTGAGGTCCCGTGACTTTGTGACCTGTACCACTGCACTGCAATTTCCTCTTAGTACTCTTCCTTCTTTCAATCTATTCTGCACAGGTTACCAAATTAGTCTCCCCACTGTACTACTCTTATGATGTCATTCCTCTACTGAAAACAAAACAAAACAAAACAAAACTTCTGTGGCTCCCCTTTGCCTATAAGATGAATGTGAAATGCCTTGCCTAATAAAATTAATGCTGTTTAGATCTAGCATCTGCTTTTCTAACCTAGCTGTCTACTCACCCTCTCTACAAAACCATCCGTGATCATTCCAGTCTATGCTGAGGTCTCCTTCTCCTTAGAAATTATGGTGATTGTTTGTTTTTAATACCATTTATAGCATTAGTCTATTCAGGGAGATAAGTTATATATATGAAACTGTATTGTTAATGAACCTTGAAGATGTTCAAACTTCTTGACAATAGGGACTGTACCTTATACTTCGTATATCTTGTAATGCTTTCCATTAAGGTGATCATACAACGAGTGCTTAGCATTGTTGACTTTATTTTCTATGAAACTCAGATGGACACACTAAAGTCATATGGAGAATAGTACTGGAATTTTTAGGGTCAGGATTTGAACCCAGATGTCCTGACTCCAAATGCAGTCCTCTTTCCCCTACATTCCATAGTCCTTTCCATACTCCCCTCCCCCTAAAATCAACATGCTTCAGAAATATAGTCTTTGGGAATGAAAATTAAACAACAGTGTTCAAGGACTACATCCCTTCTAAGTGATGTATGAGAAATGCTGAATGTTAAAAATAAATTTATTGTCTATTTCTCACTAAGGGAAAATGGAGGTAGAGACATGAGGATACCTCCATTTGGTCTAGAATAAATTTCCCATGCTGCAGATTGATCAGTGTACAGATGTTTTCCTGAATAGGTTGAGCATAAATCAATTTTTGAAAATAAATTGAATCCTATTTCAAATTCATCACAAGTTCTTACTTTTTAAAGGAATCTATAAAAAATCTTTTCTTTTTCAAGCATCCCCTAAATGTAATTTTTTTTTGTTTTATTTTAGGAAGATAAATCTGGTCCATTTCCACATCTATAAAATAAAGGGCTTGGATTCAATGATTTCTAATGCTCCCTCTAGCATTAATGAAATTTCACTTGAAATGTTCATATGTTGGGTTTGTTTAAAGTGAAGGACACTGAAAAGGTTAGTGCCATTTTCCATTTTTTGACTTCAATTGAAAAAATAACTCAACATTTGCTTCTTTGAAGCCTGGGCAATGGACAAAATTTTGGTTTGGAATTTGGCTCAAATGGCTGGAAACTGAGCTCAAAACTTGTTCTGTAGTAATTTCTTCTCTGATGGTCACAGCTCAAAGTCACCCTTATGACCTTGTCCTAAATATAGTCTCTTACTCATAGAAATATGTTTTATTTTCTTAAAAAAATAAAAAGGAGAAAGATCTGGAGGCCAAGGTCATTGATTTAATTATCTTTGCTATTGGTGTCATTACTATTTTATATAAAAGTCTCTCTGGAGATTGTTGATTTTTTTCCTTTTAATTATTGGGCTGCCCTAGATGTCAGCCTCGTGGAAACCTTTTTCTTTCTAAACATCGTGCACCTAGAAATGTCTGTGGGTGTTTAAATGAAATCTGTGTGAACTTTTCAAGAGAATAGTAAAGCAATCCCCTGGACATCTACCTTCCCCTTCTCCCTCCCCCCCAAAAAAAAAGAATCACCAAAAAGTAACTTCTTTCTTAGGGAACACATGCACACATACAAACAAGTCAGGATGAGATTAGACAGTTGTTGGCCAAGATAAATAAGCTCTTATCATCTTCCATCCTGAATCACTGAACTGGGACAATAAGATTTGTTACAATGGAACAAGTAAGTGATTTGGAGTTGTGGAAGGGACTTCAGAGATTATCTAGCCCAATACATACCTAAACAGGAAATCCCCAACAACTCATACTTGTTATTCAGCCTCTACTTAAGGACATTCAGTGGAAAAAGGTGTCACTACTGCCCAAGGCTGCCCAGCTGACTTTTGGACATTTGATTAAAAATGTTTCTTTTTACTGAATTGAAATCTGCTTCTCTGCTACTGCCACACATGACTTCTATCTCTCTTTTCTGGGAACAAGTAGAATAATTTCAATCCCTCTTTTATCTCACAGTTCTTCAAATACTTGAAGGCATTCAATGTATGTATCATGGCTTTCCTAAGTCTTTGCTTCTCGAGGCTAACCACTTTTACTTCCTTCCTCATATGGAATATGAAATGTCTCCTTCTCTGGATGCTGAGAAGTCCATCAATGTCCTTCCTAAACTAAAATGTGAAGCCCTGAATAGAAGACAATATTCTTGATGAGGCTGGCCAGGGCATAGCACAGTAGAATTCTTGTCTCTCTCATTTTGGACACTATACTCTATTAATGCAACCTAAGATAACTTTAGATATTTTTGGCTCCCACCTGATGTTATTGACTCATATTGAATTTGCATTGGATTAAAATTCCTAGAAAGCTTTCATACAATTGTTGGCTAGCCTTACCATCCCTATCTTGTATTTGGGCAGTTGATTCCTTAAACACAAGAACCCTATTGAGTTTTATCTCATTGGTAGTCCCATGATTTGTCCATTATTCTAGTCTATAGAGATCTTTTTGTATGCTGACTCTGTCATCCAATATATTAGTTTTCCCTTCCAGCTTTGTGTCATCTACACATCTGATGAGCCTGCCATCTATGGCATCCCTTGTGTCACTGATAAAAATTTTGAATAGTTATTCTCAGTAGATGGGATGATGATAACTGATGACAGAGAAGGAAGAGCTGCTAAATTATGATTTTGAGCCTGGCTTCTTTGCCAAGGAGAATGATATCTGGCCTGAAAAGAACAGAACAAAACTGATTAATTAGGAAGCTAATACTAAAGATAAGAAAGGAGACAGTAAGAAAGTGCCTAGCTATACTAGATAAGTTGGATTCACTTGTCCCAGATGAATTGTGTCCTTTGGTATTGAAAGAACTGACTGACTTGATTGCTTAGAAACTGTCAATTATATTTTAAATATCATGGAGAATCAGGCTGGAGAAGGGCATATATTTCAATGCTTTTAGGAAAAAAAGGAAGTGGAATAGAATATATAAACACTAGGCCAGTTAGCTTGAATTCAATTCTTGGTAAAATTCTAGAATGGATATTAAAGAGAATTTTAGTAAATATTTAGAAAAGAAAGTAGTGATCACCAGGAGCTAGCATGGCTTTCGCAAGAAATATGATCCCAGACTCTGTTTTCCTTATTTGATAGGGGTTACTCTGCTGGTAGATCATGAGAGTGTTGTAGATAGCAAGCATTTGATAATATTTCTATATTCACTGGAAAGTCAAATACTGAAGCTGAAGCTTATATATTTTTGGCTTCAAGATGAGAAGATAGGATTCACTGGAAAAGACTCTAATGTTGGGAAAGATTGAAGGCAAAAAGAGAAGGGGACAGGAAAGGATGAGATGGATAGCATCATAGAAGCAATGAACATGAATTTGGACAGACTTTGAGACACAGAGAAAGATAGAAGGACTTGGTGTGCTATGGTCCTTGGGATCATGAAGACTTGGACATGACTGAATAACAACATTCTTGTGGAAAAGATTAAGATGTGTGGGGTAGCTGATAGCACAATTATATATAACTTGTTTGTGGTCATAAGATCATATATCCTAAGCTGGAAAGGACCTCAGAGATCAATTAATACAATCTCTTCATTTTATAGATGAAGAAACTGAGGCCAAAGAGATTAAATGACTTGTTCAAGGCCATTAAGGTAGTAAGCACCAGAGACAGGATTTGAACCCAGGTCTGGCAAGCTAGTACTCTCTTCATTTTATGACATGGCCTCTTTTGAATGACTAGACTCAAAGGGTAGGCCATTGATGTTTCAATGTCACCTTGGAAGTGGCATGCCCCAGGCATCTATGCTTGGTTATATGCTGCTTCGTATTTTTATCAGTGATTTGGACAAAGGCCTACAAATCATGCTTATCAAATTTGCAGATGACACAGGGTGGGAAGGATAAATAGCAGAAAATAATAAGGGATTTATGCAATTAACTTATATTGTTCCACTGGGAAAGTCACTTTTCATCTCTGAGCCTTGATTTCCCCATCTCTACAATGAAGGAATTGAACTAGATGTCTAACTTGGGGACTGTCTAACTCAGCTCATGAGTATAGATTCCTATTAAGTATCTGTGCAGGACTTGTAGGTAAAAAGGGGTAAAGGATAGGAATTGAATTGGTGAGTTAAGAATAATTCAGTGTTATTTATCTTCTTGGTTGTAGGAAAATAGTTATTCCATGAAAGATAGGAACTTGGAGTTTAGGGAACTGCCATTTGGGGACATTATAACACAAAGTAAGCCTTATGTTGTCCCACAAACCATCCCATAGTGTCACAATCAGAGTGAGAATATAGAAGTAGGTAGGCCAATGGCATTCCTCATGTTCATATGCTTATTAAAGTCCCTCCAAAGTAAAAGTCCTTCCAAAAAGCACTGGAATAATGATCCTTTTCACATTTATAGGGCTTTTAACTTTGGTATCTATTATCTCAATTGTTCCTGATAGCCACCCTTTCTGTCAGGTTGGTAGGGTAGAAATTAGCAGACCTATTTTGGAAATACATAAACTAAGTCCCTGGAATAGTCAAATAAAGGTCAAGGTCATGTTGCAAGTCAGTAGCAGAGTCAGGATGGAATTCAGGGCTTCTGACTCCCTAGTCCATTTTCTCTATTTTTAAAAAATGAACAAACAAACAAGCAAACAAATGAATGAATGAATAATCAAATAGACAAATAGATAAATTTAGTATCCCCTTCCCCCAAGTGAGGGGTCACAATCAATCCCTTGCCTAGCTGAAAAGGAATGTCTGTGGCTAATTTGGGGTTATTAATGGGCAATTTAAAGATGATGGTTAAAGGAGAATCTACTTTTCTTCTGCTCTAACCTTTGTGTCAGGGGCTAAGGGAGGACCACATCAGGCAGAGGATAGATAGATGGATAGATAGATGAGAGATAGAGATATCACCAAAATTTTCTCTGATGTCATCCCTTCCTCTCCTCCTCCCAGAGAGCCATCCCATAGGACAAATAATATTTTTTTAAAAAGTAGAGAGAAAAGAGGAAAAAAATCATCAAAACTGATCAATGCATCAAAAACCTAAAGATATGTGCAATGCATTACATCTGTGGTCCTCTTGCTTCTACAAAGATGTGGGGTTCCCTGGCCACTTTCTAATGCACCTCTGTGCCACCATTCAGGCTTGTTTTCCCATTTCTTCCCACTGATCACATCCCCACCTTAATGTAGAGCTCAAGCTAAATTTACTCCCTTGTCAACCAAAATCTATTCTGCAGCCTCTGGGGAAAAATTTTGGTCTTGGGCATGGTTTGATCATCTCAGGAAGGGGGACAATCCAGATGTGGTGTGATCAACTTCCTTTGGGAAGAGAATGCTGCTGCCAGTCTCTCATCATTAGGTATGCTGTCCTTTGTTCATCTCCACCTGCAGATCCCAGAGGATGTCCTTCGCTTTGTGGATACAGTTTATATATGAAAAATAAAATCAAATCCTGAAGCCCAAGGCTCTTCTCCTGCTGGGCTGGGTAATCCCAGAATGACAGTCCCAGAGTCACTTTGAGTTCAATACAAAATTCATTTTCAGATTCCTTTGATCATTTTGCCTGGTATGCAGCTGGTACCTTTTTGTGTATGAAAACCTATCATATGTTGAAATGGCTCCATATTTATAGAATCAGCTTTTTTGGTTTAGGGACTTGCTCAGTTCAATGTTGGGGAAAGGACTGTGATTAGGGATTTTCATTCATTCTTGGGATATTGTCATCATTAATTTGACAGGTTCCCCCTACCCCCTCCACTCCCTTGCACATGTACGTGTGTGTGCTTGGGGAGGGCTGTTCAGGGAGGGTAGGGTTCAGCTGGTATGCTGAATGTCCATTATATATACAGCTCTGTACTAGGTGCTGAGGTAGATACATGAAAAGAAGGTGCAGATTCTGCTATCAAGGATCTTAGCATCTACTTAGGAGACAGTTATCTTTTCCTGCATCTCTGATCCAAGAAGAAAGATGAGAAGTCTAATGGTTCAGTGGAAAGGCCTTTTAATTGGCATTCAAGGAGCCTGTATTCCACCCATGCTGTATCACTAACTCACTGGATGACATTAGACAAGTCTCTCCATCTCTCTAGGTCTCAGTTTATTTGTCTGATATCACCTCTAAGTTTCTTTATAACTTTAAAGCTCTCTGAATCTCTAATAAGTGCTACATGGGAGAAAGGCCTGAGTTCAGAGAATGCTTCATTCAGAAAATGTAGGACTTAGCTCAAGCTTGAAGAATCGGTAAGCTGAAATGAGGAGGAGAGGGAAGAGAAGAGCATTCTGTGTTTGATGGAGAAATAGGAGGCACAGAAATTGTAGAATCATTGATAGGACCACAGGTTGAGAGTTGAAGGAGAGCTCAGAGGATATCTAGTATAATGCTCTTATTTTTAAAACTCTTCTTTTGATTATAAGCTTCTTGAAGGGTTGACTGCCTTTTGCCTCTTTTTGAGTCGCCAGCACTTCCCAGTGCCTGGCACATAGTAGGAGCTTAATATATATTTATTGATTATTGACTGACTGATTATTTACTAGATGAAGGAACTCTAGGGAGGTGAAAGGATTTGCTGTAGGTCACATGGGTAGTAGGAAACAGAAGCAGGCTTTGAATAGAGGTCTGGTACAAAAGTGGTGCCATGCAAAAGTAATTGGGTAACAGAGGTTAGAGCAGTCAAGTGGAGGTATAGAGTATATGTTGGAGAGTAGTGAGAAATAAAGATAGGAAGGCATATTACCCCCAGGGGATGGTTGCAGAAAGCCTTAAATGTCAGGCTGAGAAACAGGGTCATTATCCTAAAAGCAATAGAAATAACAAGATTAAAAGAGGAATGATTCTGCTGTCCAAAGGCCTACATCATCCAGAACAGGAATCTAGCCTAGCAGTCAGAGGGAATCTGTGACTTTTCTCTCTCAGATCTAGTTCAGACATCTCCTTGCCCTGGTCTTTAGCCTCTGATCTTTAGCTCAGTTATGGGCTTTGTCCTATATAAGGAGCCTCTGGTTGGGTCCTTCCCCATATCCCTAGCAAATTTTATCTTTCAAGCAGTTTTCTCGATTCCTGAAATTTTAGGAAATAGCTTTAAATTTCCCCAAACGGAGCAAGTTTCTCTGTTGTGTCTGTCGCCATCTGCTGGCCACACTCTAGAGCTGAGCAGGCTCAGCATCTCCACCCAGGGCTCAGGGATGAGGATTGCACCCATTTAATGCTGGTAGATGTTCTTTCCACTGGTGCCAAAGCACTATGGGTGGACTGATTGAGTGGGGTGGAGAGAACTGAGCAGAGCTCCTGAGGTAGGGCAGAGCTTCCGTATAATGTCAAAGCTTCCGCATGCGGCTGTAGAGTTTTGACTAGCCAGATGTGGCCCTTGATAAGCTTCTAGTCTGATATAGAATATATGAAGACACACACACACACACACACACACACACACACACACACACACACACATATTACATAGTTGCATAGTCTCTGCCTGGCACTGTTGAAGCTACATCATCCTGCAAGGGGCTAGGCTGTGGCTATTGCACTGAGAGGATGGTGCTAGGCTTTCTGGGATGGTGACCCATAGTGAAAACATTGCTAGTGCATTCTGGGCAGCCAACTTTTCCTCTAGCCCCTCACAACGCTTTAAGTCTCTTGTGTATCTTACAAGGCCAACCCTGGGAAAAACCGAACTTGACTTTCAGTACCTCTAATCTCTGTTCTAGGTCTTTTCCCACTCTGTGATATTTCTTCCCCCATAAACACACTCCTAGTAAAATCCTTCTGATCTCAGATCTTTTCCTGAGGGTGAATTGTAATGGGGGAGAAGAGGGAGAATAGTCATTGCTATAGGGCAGATGTCAGAGCTCAGATGTACCTTATCCTTCCTGCTTTCCCCTTCCTTGTTACCTCCAGGATCAAATATCAAATGCAATTTGGCATTTAAAGTCCTTTACAACCTGGTTCTTCCTGCTTTTCTAGTCTTCTTACTCTTCCCCACCACCATTCTGCATCCTCCTTGCTGTTCCTCGCACAGGACAATCTTCCTCTCATCACTGCTCCTTTGCACTGGCTGTCCCTCACCTGGCAATGCTCTGCCCTTCCCTTCTACCTCTTTATTTCCTTGGTGCTTTTAAGATCCAGCTCAAAGCCCCATTTTTGTAGGAGGCTGTGCCTTCCTTTTAAGATTACCCCCTTCCTACTGTCTGCCTCTTGTAAAAAGCTGCTTGCATGTTATTTTTCCCATTAGAATGGGAGCTCCTTGAAAGCAGGGACTGTTGACCATTCTTTGTATCCTCAGTGCTTAGCAAAGTGCCTGGCATATAATAAGCACTTACTAAATGCTTGCTGACTGAATGACAAGAAGAGGAGCCCAGAGAAGTCCAAGGAATAAGACTCATCTTTCATTACAGAAGAAAAAGCTGTCCATTGGGAAAGGAGCTCAGGATACCAGCTTGGGACAGATGGTGAGAGGTAGAGAAGTGAGCATTTGGGATGGGGCCCTAAAAACCCCTAGACCAGGGGTAGAAGATGGGGTCTGTGAGCTTGTTTCAAAAAAAATGACAATTGTATTTCAATATATTGGTTTCATTTACAATCCTATGTATTTTATTCTATGCACTTAAAATGAGAAGAGATTACACACTGGATAGAGCACTGGCCTTGGAGTCAGGAGGGCCTGAGTTCAAATCTGGTCTCAGACCAGAGACTTGACCCTTATTACTTGTGTGACCCTGGGCAGGTCACTTAACACCAATTGCCTTGCCAAAAAAAATGAGAAGGGATTCATAGAAGGGGTTCACTAGACTATCTAATGGGTCCATGGCATAAGAAAGATTAAGAACCCCAGACTGCTGAGATCACATGGGGCACCTATTTTTGCCACCTTAACATCTATGTCCCTGGCTGGTCTTTTCCATTAATCCATGCCCTGCTTTCTACCTTCTCAAAGCTTACCCCAGGTGAGAATGCCGGGCCCTAATCTGTAACCCTATACTCCGGGAGCCACTATTGTTCCTGGGTTCTGTGTGCACAGATTCTTCCCTCTCTTCATTTTGTAACATCAAATCAATTAGCCAACAGTCTTGTTTTCAAAGCCCTAGCACATAACACAGGCCACACACTCTTCATAACTGTCATAGACTCTCTCTTCTTCATCAGTTTCTTTTCTTCTGTGAACTCTGGGACAGGTCTAGTTGTCAAGAAGTTTTCCTTATCAACTCTAAACCCTTCCCTCTGCGCCTTTCATCCATTGTTCCTATCACTATCTTCTGCCAAGCAGAACCAATTGAATCCTTGCTCTACAAGACCACTTTTCACATTCTTGGACAGTTATTATCCTCCCAGTCCCCCAACCACCAAGACTCTTGTTCTTAAAGCAAAATGCCCTAGTTTCTTTAACAGTGACATAGCTTCTAGTCTCCTCACTCCCATTGATCAGTATCCTTCCTCCTTTTACCCAGGTCCCTGAACCTCATCTATACAACAATGGGGATGGATTAGATAACTTTGGAGGTCCCTGCCAGGTCCTAGATCTAATTATCCTTGGAAAAAATGAAGCTCAAAGAAAAGGAAGGAACTGGTCTTATATTGATGGGATGATGATAACTGACAACGGACAGAAGGCAAAGACGCTTAAATCTTATCTGGATATTTTTTCTTTCCTCGAAAAGGAGAATGATCTTTGGACTGGAAAGATCAGAACCAAATGGTTAATGAGGTTGTTGTAAGGATCCAGTGAGGAAATGTGTATACAGAACTTTGTAAACCTCTAAGTGCTAAATAAATGCCAATTATTTTATCAATTTATAGATGTATCTTCGTATTTATCTGCTTATTGTCTAGGCCTATGATTTCATTGGTTTAGGTAATTCCTGGTGAGAAAACTCTCTGTATTAATATAGATCAGCAACTATTCTTTAACTTAGAGTCATGAGATTAAGTTATTGGCCCAGGGTAACATGGACAGTATATGTCATGTGTCAAAGGCAGAATTTGAATTCAGGTCTTCCCAACTCCAGAGCCTGCTTTCTATACACTAGTCTAGACTGCGCTGTCTCTCTCTCTCTCTCTCTCTCTCTCTCTCTCTCTCTCTCTCTCTCTCTCTCTCATTATTATTAGTGGTAGTCATGGTGGTAATAGTAGTAGTAGTAGTAGTTGTTGTTGTTTTATCATTAATATCATGAGAGGCAGTTTGCTATAGTGGGACCCTCAGCCTCGAAACCAGGAAGATGTGGATTTAAGTTATACCTCTGTGTAATCCTGCCGCAAGTCACTTAACTTTTCAGCCCTTTAAGCCATTAGAGTTGTGAATTGAAGAGAAGGTATTGGCCTCACGTAGTAGAAGGACTTCCTTAAACCAGTGGAATCAGGGGTCTAGTCCCTATCCTATTCATGTTACATGGAGATTTCTACTGGTGACAAAAGCAATAGAAGTATACATTCATTAAAAATATTTTAAGCATGTCCTGTATAGTTATAATCAGATTTCATAGGATCAAAGATTTTGAGCCAAAAAGGAACTCAGAAAGCATTTAATCCTACCCCATTGTTTTACATGTGAGGAAATGGAAGCTGAAGCAAGTTAAATGACCTGACCCAGGGCATACAGGTAGTAAGTGTCAGAGTTAGCATTTGAACCCAGGTCTCCTGATTAACTGACATCCATAGAGGTTAAATGACTTGCCCAGAGTCACACAGGTGGTAAGTGAACAGAAATAGTATTTGAATCCAGGTCCTTTCACTCCAGAGCCAATACTTTCCCACTGTACCACACTGCCTTCCAAGACCATTAAGAGATCCTTGGATACATGACTATTATATTGCCAAGGCTGCGAATGAAGAGCGTGGGAAAATCAGTGTTCATTTAACATGGCTATAAAATCCCTATGCTTTGTTTGTCCTCCTCTGTATGTGTGGAATTAGTGACACTAATAATAGGATAATCCAGACCTCAGGCAGGCAATCTGACTCAATCCCATCCCCTAATGGGGCTTTAAAAAATGACTAAATAGAGCATCCTCTAGCTTCCTATTTAAAGAGAAGGAGATTTTAAGACCAACATACCTTGTGATGTACCTAAGTCGTCTTTTGACAGTCTGGAGGAAAGAAGAACACTGGGGAAAAAGTCCCTTGAGAAATACTGAGTGGCTTCCTGTCCAATCCAGTCTTTTTCTATTCCCAAGTACTCAGAGTACATGGTTATGAATCAGTCACCTCTCACGGATTCAGACTGACTGGAGGCAAGGTTTGTCCAAATTAATGACAAGTCTGATGATAGACTGTTGTTGGAGAAACATAGTTGGATTACTCTGAAACACCCAACTTTGTTCTTCTTTATCCCAGCCTCTTTATCCCATTTCTTGTATCTATCTTCTCTCCATGCACATTACAATCACACTCATTCAGGACTTCTCACTTCTCACATGAACTATTGTAATAGTTTCCCAATAGGCCTTCCTATTTTCAGTCTCTTCCTCTCCAATCCATCCTATCCAATCCATCAGATAAGAGGCCCGCAGGCTATGATCCACACAACACTCCTGAGAGTGGTCCAAACCAGATTAAAATGTAGTTCCTATCTGATTATAGTATGTTGATGTATTAATAAAAAAGGAAACATTTAAACACGTATGGTTTTTCAAGTCAATATAGCACCCACAAGGATACTTCTGTATGATTTAATGACCACTGTTTCTATTTGAGTTTGACATCATTGCTCCACATAGCTGCCATTTTAATAGTCTTAAGCACAGGTCTGACCATGTCACTCCACTGCTCAAGAACCTTCAACGTCTCCTTATTGTGTCTTGGAAAAAATACAAACTCTTCTTTTTGGTCTTTAAAGCTCTTCATGATGATCTGGCTCTCATTATTTCATCAGGGTGTGGAGATGAGGTTATACCAATGGAACAAAAACCTGGGCAAATCTTACTAGCCTGGAGAGATTTTTATGATGGGTTTAGTGATGAGTGATATATCCGCAGTCCAAGAACTGAACTAGCTAACTTTGAAGGGGCCCCTTACCAGAAAGTTAGCCCCCAGGTGACATATTCTTTTTTTCATTGATAACAATTTATAGAAAACACTTATTTAAACATAGAGCACTTGAAATATAACCGACAAAATTGGGAATCCTTGAACATTGTTGTAAGAAAAATCATTTCAATTAAATTCAACCCTTACTTGTTCATTGCTTACTACTTGCAAGGCTATATCCCCCCCCAACCCCCACATTTGCTAACTCCTCTTCAGATATCTTGAAATCAAACCTTCATTTTCCTTAAGATTGTGTCACTTCCAGTAGATTGTAACTTGGTCTAGTTCTGGCCCTCTTCTCATTTTTGTTTTCTTTAAAGCCATTTCTACTTCCTGCAGCAGAACAAGGGCTGTGATATTTAGTGTTCAAATGTGACCATTTCACTGTCATTGATGTCACTGATGGAGGGAGGTAGACCCTGTGATAGTAATCTTGATACAGCTTTTCCATTTTTGCTCAATTTGTTGTCATCTTTTTGGTTTCATCCTTATATGCTTTTATTATTTTCTAGCTTAATTGGGTGCATCACCAAAGTTTTTTGTAAACATTTTTTTCAATAATTTCTTATATTGCTTATAATCTTCTACCATCTTCTTCTATAAGATTTCACAAACAAGTATATATTCTTTTTTAAAAATTTTAATTAATTAATTAATTTAGTTTTTAACACTCACTTCCATAAGATTTTGAGTTCTAAATTTCTTCCTCCTTTCTCCCCTCCCCCCCCACCAAGATGGCATGCAATCTGATATAGGCTCTATACATACATTCATATTAAACATTTTCACAATAGTCATGTTGTAAAGAAGAATTAGAACCAATGGGAGAAACCACAAGAAAGAAGAAACAAAAAACAAAAAAATAGAGCAAACAGTATGCTTCAATCTGCATTCAGACTTCATAGCTCTTTTTCTGGATGTGTATAGTATTTCCATCATGGGTCTTTTGGAGTTGTCTTAGATCCTTGCATTGCTGAGAAGAGCTAAGTCTATTAAATGTTGCTGTTACTACGTACAACATTCTCCTGGTTCTGCTCACTTCACTCAGCGTCATTTCATGTAAGTCTTTCCAGGTTTTTCTGAAGTCTGCCTACTAATCATTTCTTATGAAACGATAGT
The DNA here is from genome assembly GCF_003287225.1 of Phascolarctos cinereus. Taxonomy (NCBI): domain Eukaryota; kingdom Metazoa; phylum Chordata; class Mammalia; order Diprotodontia; family Phascolarctidae; genus Phascolarctos; species Phascolarctos cinereus. The sequence goes on along the minus strand of NW_027555625.1, from coordinate 286,729,446 downwards.
ATTCCACCACATTCATATACCACAACTTGTTCAGTAATTCCTCAATTGATGGGCATCCCCTCAATTTCCAATTCTTGTCCAACACAAAAAGAGCTGCTATAAATATTTTTGTACATGTGGGTCCTTTTCCCATTTTTATGTTCTCCTTGGCATACAGACCTAGAAGTGGTATTGCTGGGTCAAAGGTTATGCACAGTTTTATAGCATTTTGGGCATAGTTCCAAATTGCTTTCCCAAATGGTTGGATCAGTTCACAACTCTACCAACAATGCATTAGTGTCCCAATTTTCCCACATGTTTTCCAACATTTATCATTTTCCTGTTTTGTCATGTCATGATACATATGATGTGGCACTTCAGAGTTTTTTTGATTTGCATTTCTCTGATCAGTAGTGATTTAGAGCATTTTTAAAAATATGACTATAGATAGATTTAACTTCTTCATCTGAAAAGTGCCTGTTCATTATCCTTTGACCATTTATCAATTGGGGAATGACTAAACAAGTATCTATTCTAAAACAATGTGTCCTTTTGGGGGCCATGACTCTACTTTTTCAAAGAAACAAAATGTTTTTTGGCTAAAAAGCCTTCTGGGATCTTTTGGTCTCCTTATTGAGCAATAGACTTGGATTTGTTAAAGTTCCTTAGAAAACGGTGATAGACTGTATTGATGCCTGTCTTTTTATCCATTTTCCATTTCTTGAGTATCTACAACTTGTTTAAATATATGAAATTGGAGTTGTTTCTTATCTTATATGTATCTTCTTATCTTACTTATTCTTCTAATTTGGTATTGATTTTGATTTTTACTCCAAGAAATAAACAGTCTCTCTTTATATAAACAGCTGACCAAGAATGACTCCCACATTGATTGCTACTTATTTCTTCTCTAGCATACATTAATCTGCTTTGTGTGTATGTAAACTTACATGGTACTCACCATACCTAGTGCTTACTAGATTGCTTCTTAAAGGAAGTATTCATGCTATATAGGAATGAGGCTTCTGCATAGTCTAAAAGCTCCTGGTCTCTCTTGTTTCTTACTCCTGATCCATGTTTTATACTATTCATGATAATGGTTAGCAATTTTCACACTTTAAAGTTTGCAAAGTGCTTTAAATATGCTATCTTATTTGATCATCCTCATTTTACATATAAGAAATTGAGTCTGAGAGAGGTAACATGAATTGCCTAGGGTTATCCAGCTAAAAATATATATAAGGCAGGATTTGAACTCAGGTCTCCTGATTTCAAATACAGTGTTCCATTCCTTGACCCACCTAAATGTTTTCCATCATTTTTTTGTGATCCTGCTTCTACCTTTTCAGTGAAGTCACCTAGTCTGAATACACAATGATTTGATTCAGAGGACCTCAATGAATTCTTCACTGAATTTCTTTACCTCCTTATCCTCTGCAACATATGTTGGTGCATCAGGTACAAATGTCTTCACAGTCATCTTTTTACAAGTACCTATCATAAGCACAGCAATGCTAAAAGAACAAGTGTCCCATGAAATGCTGTTTCCTTTTGTCTTTGGACACACAGTAAAGTCAATGCTGCTAGCAACTCTGTCTCATGAGAAAATGTGAGCCACCCTTCCGATGGACTGCAACTTCCTTTGTGGTCTCTTGGTTTCATTTATAGCAAGAAAAGCAATTGAGAAAATATCAGTAACTACCGACCCATATGCCTGCTTTTCCATCTCAATAAAATCTTTATGAGTATAATCTCCATACATATCAGCGAGATGAGAAGGGAATAGGCAGGCTTTCACAAACAGTATTTTTACAGCAGACCCATCTTCCAGTTACGGAAATGACTGAAAGGTGTAGAAAATACAAGGGCCCATTGTGTTTATCATTTGCTGACTATAAAAAAGAAATGGATTTGGTGGAGCGAGACTCCTTAAAGGCTGTCCTCTAACAAGGTGTCTTCATGGGGTGTGTTAAAATCATATAAGATTCCTCAAAATATATAACAACAGAGATAACTTTGTTTGACAGTCTTCTGACTATTAGTATCAATTGAGGCATAAAAGAAGTAGACGTGTTCTTACTAAAGGCCTTTTCTCCTGTCGTGGAGAATATGCAGCCCAGAGACCAAGTCAAAGAGATATTCCTTATAGGTGGTGAGGTCCTTCTTTCTGTTGATGACATTATGTTAATTGCACCAACCCCTGGGATATTTAAAAACTTCCAAAGTTAGATCCATCTTCACTAGAAGGAGTTTGGCTTGTATCCCCCAGGAAAACCTAAAGGGATGAAGAATGCCTACTATCTATATTATCAAATGTGATCATATGGGCAGCTCCTAGATCTGGCTCATCAGTGCATAAAGTGTCCCAAAACTCTTAGTTCAGTTTTAATCTTTAATAATTTTAGAAGTATAAACGCTAGAGGCTTACAAAAGTATCATTTGAAAGTTTAATTACATTTGGAAGTGCTTTGTATGACTTCATATGTATAATAAATATAATTTTTCTTTCCATCTCAACAAGGGGAGGGGTAAAGGGAGGGAGAGAATTTGGAAATTAAAATAAAAATTAAAAAAAGAAAGTTAAATTATTTAAATTTCCTTTACACTTAGTTTTTTTGAACTTTCAATAATAAATTAAAACTTTAAATTTTAACAAGATAGGCACTATGTCATTATGCATTCCAAGTACAATATTTTTTAGATGACATTTTCAGAGACCAGTGACTGGGTAGAGGAAGACCTCTTGCTTGCCCACCTTGGTCCCCTGATCTATGTCCATTAGACTTTTATTTTCACAGGAGGTGGTGTCATATCAAACTTGTCATGTATGTATCAAAATTTCATTGTTTGGATGATCATAATTCTTGGATTATAAATGTGATTTTTTCAGGCACTGAGGAGTAATGGATGGAAATTTTACAAAGTTCAAAAACTGACTAGAGTGATGATGGTTATATTGAAATTTAATAAGAAACCTATCAATATTTTTAAAATATAAATAATCACCCTTTCAAATATTACTTTTTGTAAGTTTGTAGCATTTGTGCTTCTAAAGTTTTTAAAGTTTAAAGTTGCACTAAAACTTTTAGGATAGTTATATTTTTTACATAGTAAGTGAAGATGCACCATGAATTAGGTCTAGAACCATATAGAAGGAGAATGGAGAGAAGGATGGATTGCTTTGGTGAAACCATGCATTACTTTTCCTTCCTTCCTTCCTTCCTTCCTTCCTTCCTTCCTTCCTTCCTTCCTTCCTTCCTTCCTTCCTTCCTTCCTTCCTTCCCTCCTTCCTTCCTTCTTTCCTTTCTTCCTTCCCTCCTTCCTTCCTTCTTTCCTTTCTTCCTTCCCTCCTTCCTTCCTTCTTTCCTATCAACAACTATAAGCTTATTCCTGCAACAGAAATTTGTCTATTTTTGTAAACATCAATGGTTTTTTGGTATAGATCCAAGTCCTGTAATTTGTATCTGTCATAGTCTCTGGAACATTAAAGTCGTGGGTCTTTAAGGCAACAGGGAGGTGTGGGGTGTCAGGAGAGAGGGTGTGCATAGACTCTGACATATTACTAATGTAGAATTGCAGAGGAGAAGTAGCCTAAAAGTTATCATCACATCTTATATCATCATATAATATATGCCTGAAAAGGAGGTGAGCTGGTTATAGAATTAGAGGGACAACCCATGAACATCCTGCAGATGGCTACATCACGTCAAAAGGTCTAATAGAATGCCTCCACTGTATTGAGTCAACCCTCTGTGAAGAATTTATGGGAGGACACAGAATGAAGTCTCATAGGATGGGAAGGCAATGATGGGTTGTGATCTGCACAATTGGAGAGAGTAAGTACCCACGTCAATGAGAACACAGAGTCAACAGAGTTATCAGGGTATGTGCAAGGCACAAACATGTTTTAATGCAGCTTAGACAGAGAGCTACTTGTCACAGATTCTTAATTAACAGAGCACAGATTAATGACAGATTATTGTAGTTTATAATTTCATATCTGGAATGGTCAATTTCCACTCCATCCCCCCATCTCATTTTTTCCATCTACCCCTCTTCCTTCTCTGGTTCCTTATATATCCTTACAATGGTAAAGGACCACCCAGCATGACATCCTGCATCAAAGAAGGCATTGTGCTCTATGAGTGATGCAGAATTGCAGAAGCTTAAAAGAAACATGTGATGAACAAATTTAGATATGTCCACGCCAAATGTTCATACAGACTATTTGTGCTCGACCTGTGGTAAAGCCTTCCAAATTCATATTGATCTGATCAGCCGTAGTCGGACACCTTGTACCTTGACTCCAACATAGTGATGTCATTTTGGTCCTCTTCTAGAGCAAAAGACAACAACCAACCACATATTGAAGGTTAAAGACTTCTCACTGGTGACTTGCTGATTCTAGAATAAAACTGGCTATATACGAAACTTAAGAAAGTCACAGAGATAGGTAAGCCTTTGCATAGCTCCAGACTCAGTGGGTCAAGAAGTCTTTAGTAGTAATTTACCAGCACAACAGAAAGGAAACCCTCAGAAACCAAGTGATGAGGCACAAAACCACATTTTCCATCTCCCAACTTCATGTTCCATTGCCATATTGTTCCCCATTATGCTACAACTGTTATTAAGTCTCGATTTTGGAGATAATGGTATTTAATTAAACTACTTTGTGGCTTACTACTGTTTCGGGAATTTACTAATTAATCTTTATGTAATTGCTTTGCAATGGTTGTACAGCAAAAGTACTTAAATTATAAGTTGTACCTCTCACAGAGAATCTAATTCTAAACATAACCCCACATTAATAAGTAAAAGATCAAAGAGTTAGGGAGTTAACTGTTTAAGGTCCTCCTAACGCTTAAGTCTTCTTGCCCATGGACCCAGCATGTTGGCAATAAAATATATACTTACAGAGAACATTTCCTTAAAGAAGCTCAAAGATTACTCAAAGTCAAAGTCATTATTACTTTTTTAATGCATTAGAAATAGTAGCCTTTCCAGCGCCCTCCCAAGTCCGAAACTGTACTTTTTATTGAAACCATAGGCTTTATCCTGGTAGACTGGAGCAGATGCAATTGAACATTCTTTCAGTTGAAATTCAAAACAAAACAAAACAAAACAAAACCCAAGTTAATGACTTGATCCAGGAGGCAGGTGACTCTACGAGGTTGCAGAAATACCACAAGGTCTTTCTTGAAAAGTTAGACTTTCCTCTCCTCTATTCCCCTCCCTCTCCTTTTCTCTCTTTTCTCTTTGTCTCTCTTGCTCTGTTACTTTCTCTGTCTTTGTCTGTGTCTCTATTTTTCTCTGTCTTTATTTTTAAAATTATTTTTACTTTATTATATATATAAAATATTATTTATTACTTTCCCAGTAATTACTAGACAGATTCTGGTTTCTAAAGAGATAGGAAACTAGACCTACCCACCAAGAGGGTGTGCTTATTTCAGGTGACATAGGTCATTTCTTGCTTGGTACTCACCTTGCCAAATTAAAAATTAGAAGATTGATGAATGGAGAATTTGAGCATAGCAGGTTAGGTATTCTTTAGGGATACTTCCATCAAAATATAATATCTTAGTGAGTTGTGCTGCCAGAGTTCTTCTAACTAGATAATTGATTCATTTACCTCCTACCTTCTTTACAGGAATGGAGGACTGTGGGCATGGTACACTGATATCATACCAGACTTTTGATAGGTTAATTAGTTATGCTGAACTGTTCTGTTTCCCCCTCTTTTTTAGTCTTTGTTATATCAGATGATTCTCTAGAGGGTGAGGAGGGAGGAATTCATTGGAAACCTAGGTGGTATAAAAATATCAATAAAATATGGTTTAACTTCCACTAATCATTAGGATCAGAGAAGCCTTCAACTAGAAAAGTTTGGGAGATATAGTGAAACATTACCATTCTTTGGTTCTTCTTTTTAGCCTGTATTGCAAATGGCTCCCCTTATTTCTACATTTGTCATTAACATGTTAATTTTCAAATTAATAGCTCAACCTTTCCTTAGTTGCTTTTAGATTCATTTCTGTCTACCCCTGGTAGATTTGCAGAAGTGCCCTAGCTTGTATTTTGAGTTGTGACTAGACTCTTAAATAGCCTGAATCAAACTCATTTAGGGAGGGTGACTTCCGTACAAAGCTACTCTCATCTACAGAGTGCAATTTCCTGGAGAGCAAAGGGCTATCTTCAGTTAGTATTTGTATCCCTAATACTTAGTTGGGGCTGATAGTACCATTGCTCATAACACCACATCAGGTGTGTTCCCCATTGATTACCATCTAATTAAGTTTGTCTAATTGAAAATGTGTTTTGCTGCTTCATTTTAGCTTCAATTTCACAGGATTGCATTTTCCGAAATTATCTCCCACTACCAGGGGTGCCCCCTGTGTTTGGAACCTAGAGTCACTGAACTACAATCTTTTAGAACAAAACCCTCTCAAATTTTGAGGGAAAATGTATTATTGTCAATAAGATCACTTCACTTCAGCAAACATTTATTAAGAAACCATTGCAAATATAACATACCTTCTGGGCCTACTTTCCCAAACACCTATTTGCATTGGTGGGCCATGTTCCAGCAAAGGACCTGCTTATTCTTCTTTTCATGGATAACTCTAAGGGATTGGATTTTCCAGTACTATTGTACATCTAGTCTACTTTTGATTGATTATAGGCTAGCCAGACAATCAAATTTAAGAACAGATATTTACTAATATGGTATAGCAAGGACAGTTGGTACAAAAAAAAAAAACCCAATCCAGGGACACGTTATTTCCTTGCACACACGAGGTTCCTGGGGGGAGTGGGCGCACATGGCCAAAGTTTAAATATGCGGTTTCTAGTTACTAGAAGTCCTTTTCTCCTTTATGAGTTTCCTTAGGTGTATCTATCTTCTGGACTTTGAAGTTCAGTGCCTTTGTAGGACCTAAATCTGCCATTTCTCACTCAGTTTAATTTATCTTCAGTGTGTATTTAAGCTCCCTATGTGGATGCTGTCATCAGCTATTGTAGTTTCAGGGATATTGCCATAGAAATGATAATTGGAACTCCATAGCTTTTGACCTTTTGAGGCTCACAAAGTCTTCTTCACCTGCTCAGTGGTCAGGGTGGAAGGAGGAGGAAGGGAGAACAGAAATTCCCTTGACCGCTACTGCTGCCGGAATGCTCAGATTTCTGGGACTGCCTTGATATTTTATCTACAGTTCTATAGGGTATTGGTTAGTGCAAAATCTTTCCTTTGGGTAGCCAATTGCTTTTGTCCAATGATCAAAGCACTCTACTCCTCCCAAATTGATTGATGACTTGTTTTCATCTATACCTTTGAATATAAAATTATACCTTTGATTGAATCAAGAAAGTCTGGGCTAGAGGTAGGTAGGTGGTGCAGTGGATACAGTTCTGGCCTTACAGTCAGGAGGACCTGAGTTCAAATTCAGCCTCAGACACTTGACACTTACTAGCTGTGTGACCCTGGGCAAGTCACTTAACCCCATTACCTCACCAAAAAGCAAAAAACAAAAACAAAAACAAAGAAATCTAGGCTCTCTGAGTTTATATTAATTGGAGTTGAAATCTCTCACCCTTATATATGCAAAACCCTATGAAATCTCTCACCTTTATGTATGCAAAACCCTATGCTGGGAAGGGGTAAAGAAAGCCAAAAACAAAACAGTTTTTGGGATAAGAACTCACTAGTTAACAAAAACTGCTGGGAAAACTGGAAAATAGTATGGCAGAAAGTAGGTATAGTCCAACATCTTACACCTTATACCAAGATAAAGTCAAAATGGGTACATGATTTAATTATACAGGCTGATACTATAAGCAAACTAGGAAAGCAAGGAATGCTATCAGATTTATGGAGAAGGGAAGAATTTATGACTAAACAAGAGATAGAGAACATTACGAAATGTAAAATGAGTGATTTTGATTATCTTAACTTGAAAAGGTTTTGCACAAACAAATGCAATGCAACCAAGATTAGAAAGGAAGCAGAAAGCTGGGAAACAATTTTTACAACCAGTGTCTCTGATAAAGGCCTCATTTCTAAAATACACAAAGAACTGAATCAAATTTGTAAGAATACAAATCATTCCCCACTCAAGAAAGGCCAAACGATATGAACAGGCTATTTTCAGATGAAGAAATTGAAGTTATTTATAGTCATATGAAAAAATGCTCTAAATCACTATTGATTAGATAAATGCAAATCAAAACAATTCTGATACCATATCATACCTATCAGATTGGCTAACATGACAAAACAAGAAAATGATGAATGTTGGAAAAGACGTGGGAAAATTGGAACATTAATGCACTGTTGGTGGATTTGTGAACTGCTCCAATCATTCTGGAGAGCAATTTGGAACTGTGGCCAAAGGGCTATAAAACTGTGCATATCCTATGCCCCAGCAATACTACTTCTAGGTCTGTATCCTGGAAATCATAAAAATGGGAAAAGGACCCACATGTATAAAAATATTTATAGCAGCTCTTTTTGTGGTGGCCAAGAATTAGAAATTGAGGGATGCCCATCAACTGGGGAATGCTGAGCAAGTTGTGGTATATGAATGTAGTGGAATACTATTGTGCTATAAGAAATGATGAGCAGGCAGACTTCAGAAAGACCCAGAAAGACTTGTATGGACTAATGCTGAGTGAAGTGAGCAGAACCAGGGGAACATTGTACACAGTAACAGCAACATTTGATAGACTTAGGTCTTCTCAGCAATGCAAGGGTCTAAGACATCCCAAAAGACTCATGATGGAAAATGCTGCCCACGTCGAGAGAAAGAGCCATGGAGTCTGAATGCAGATCGAAGCATAGTATTTGCTCTTTTTTGGTGTTGTTTTGGTTTGTTTCTTCTTTCTCATGGTTCCTCCCATTGGTTTTAATTCTTCTTTACAACATGACTAATGTGAAAATATATTTAAGGTGAATGTATATGTAGAGCCTATATCAGATTGCACACTATCTTGGCAAGGGGGAGAAAATTTAAAACTCAGAAGCTTATGGAACTGAATGTGGAAAACTAAAAATAAATTAATTAATTAAAAAAAAGATTTATAGTGTCCTTTCTTCACAGAAACCTGTAAAATGGTAATATACACGTTATTTTAATATATATTTTATTTCTCCCTCAACTACATGTTAAAACAACTTAACATTTTGGGGTTTTTTTTAAGTTTTGAATTGCAAATTCTATCCCTCCTTTCCTCCCTCCTCTAACCCCCTCCCTGAGAGGGTAAGCAATCAGAAATAGGTTATTTATATGAAATCATGAAAAACATTTCCATATTAGTCATTTTGTACAAGAACTTAAGTATTATTAATCTCAGACTCAGTCTCCTAATCTATAAAATGGGGATAAAAACTGCTCAGGGTCACAGAACTAGAGACAGGAACCTAGCCTCTAGTCTACAACTCTTCTCACTACACCATGTTATTTCCTTTCCACTCAAAGCCAGACAAATAAAAGATGCTCTCTTTTCCCTACAGAATTGCTAATATAGTAAACACCTCTTTAATCTGCATGCTTAGCTTATCCATCTAGTTATGTTTGGGGAACAGGGTATGATTGTTGAATGTACCTATTGACTTGGAAAATGTAGCTATTTGAGCATGGACTTTTTAAGTGAATAGGATAAACGGGAATTAAATAACTTAAATTGAATTTATAAAGCAATCCATACTTCTTTAAAATTCTTTCTCTCTCTCTCACACACATACATCCATACATATATACAGAGACACACATACACAAAGAACCTTATTAAGCAAGATGCCAACTGACAAATATGAGAGTAATACTGGGGAGTACACGCTCCTGTCCTCCAAACAGAGACAACTCACGCAATGGTTCCCCATAGCCAAGGTATTCCACTATCAAAGTATTCTATAGGTCTAAATATGCATAAAATTGTAGCTCACAAGCCCCTAACTATGTGTTTGCTTTGCTAGTCAAGCAAAGAACATATTCAGTTCAAGAAAAAGGAATTTAATGAAATTGCATAGTAAGAAGAGTAATAAAATAACATTTTCCTTATAAATACATAAGCCATCAGGAAGAATGGACAAATCTAAGGAACACTGAGGAGGAGTTGTAGGTGTAGGGAAAATGTGTGGCCAGTGCACACACATGGAGGAACATATATTTAGGGAAGACATGTGCATGTGGAGAGGCCACAAAGAGAACAAATAACACTTCCAGTGCTAAATGGCTGCTGGTGCCTGCTGGTGATAGCATCACATTGCTCCCACTAGGCCTGCTCCCCACTAGTTAATAACTGTCCCTTAAGATGCCCCCACACATGTCTCATCCATTACTTCAACGTTTACATCTTCTCACTAGTATGGGTACAGCTTCTCTTCATCCAGAAAGCCACACTGTCTCATGATAAGCCATATAAGTGTCTATCCAGTATGCTGGAGGTATTCCTATAAGACGTTTAGCATTTAATGGGTACCAGTGCAGTACTCTGGTCATCCATTTGTTAGGTTTTATTTTTGCTGTATGACTGGTCTGCCTCCTTTCCTGATTATACATTACTTAGATGATACCTTTTACATCACATCTTATGCACATGTTATCATAGATAATCTAATGCAAACTATTCCTCTGTCTTCCTTTGGGTCATTCAGTTTTTAGTTTTCAGAGACCTGATTGTTATAAAATCTTCAGCCATAACATCATCAGGAGAATATTTAGCATTAAAAAATGGGTTTTGCATCAGGAAGGAATTTGGGAGGATTGACACTTTTATACAATTTTCCAGCTGCAATTCCAATTGTTTTCTTCTTCCTTTGTAAATCTGGGCCTGCTTACTGACCATCTGCAGAAAAAAAAGCCCCAACAAACAAACAAACAAAAAAAAAAACCCTGGAACTCATTTTCCTTTCCCCTAAACTCTCTACCTATACTTTTCCTTATTACTGTAGAGGGCAACACCATGTTCCTAGTTCATCAGGCTAGCAACCTTGCAGTCACCTTGGATTCCTTTCTCTCCAAGCTGCCCAGGCCCTTCAATTTCACCTTTGCAACTTCTCTGGACTATGTCCCCATAGGCCTTCATCACCTCACACCTGGACTACTGCAATAGCCTGCTGATAGGTCTGCCTGCCTCCAGTCTCTTCCACTCCTCCTTCCATTCCATCCTCCATTTGGCCAACAAAATGATTTTCCTAAAGTGCAGGTCCCACTGTATCACTCTCAAACTCAATAAATTTCACTGGCTCCCTATCACCTCCAGGACCAACTACAAAACCTCTGTTTGACATCTAAAGCCCTTCCTAGTCCAGCTTCCACTTACCTTTCCAGTCTTCTTACATCTTACATCTTCTCCATATACTCTTCAGTCCAATGACAGTGGCTTCCTGGCTGTTTCATGAACAAGACACTCCACCTGTCAGCCCTGGGGCATTTTCTCTGGCTGTCTTCCATGTCCGGAACGCTTTCCCATGTCTACTCCATCTACTGGCTTTCCTGACTTCCGTTAAATTCCAACTAAAATCCTACCTTCAGAGGTTCCCAAACTTATTTGGCCTACCTCCCCCTTTAAAAAAAAATTACTCAGGGGCAGCTAGGTGGTGCAATGGATAGAGCACCGGCCCTGAAGTCAGGAGGACCTGAGTTCAAATCTGGCCTCAGACACAACATTTGACACTTACTAGCTGTGTGACCTTGGGCAAGTCACTTAACCCCAATTGCCTAAAAGCAAAAAAAAAAAATTACTCAGCACCCCCCTGGAAATCTACTTTCTTTAACCCTTTAACGGTCTTTTTTGTTTGTTTGTTTGCATCAATTCAAAAAAAAAATAATTTTATTTTAAGATGATGCATCTTAAATTGAATAATTTATTGTAAACTTGTGGGGTGTTTCCCTGCATTAAAATTGTGATGATGCAATATTGTGTCACATAATCACATAGTATCATATTGTAAACAAATTATTACATGCACATGTTCCTGCCAATGCATGCTGGACACCCTGACAATGTGCAACATGCTTGCCTGCCAACACTTGCTTGTTAAGACCTGTTGGTGGACTTGACCACTGATTGGTTATAACTTTCATTTTGTGTGTTTATTTAGAAAATAATGTAATCCCTATGACTTTAAACGCAACAGATGAAACAAGCACAAACAGTTTTTCAAAATTTTCTTCTCTTTTCTTCTTTACTTATGCTTCTGCCACCGCCTTATTTTTATTCAACCCTCCCCCCAATTGCATCTGAGGCTACTACCAATCTCTTAGATTGGTCCAGCACCTCCTGGGTGTGGTATCGCCCACTTTGGGAACCTATAAGAATCCCTTCCAACCCCTCTTAATTCTAGTGCCTTCCCTCTCTTTTTAGCCAGGATTTGCTTATTTGTATATATTTGTTTGCATGTTATAAGCTTCCTAAGGGCAAGAACTATCTTTTGACTCTTTTTGTATCCCCCCTGCTTAGTACAGTGTCTGGCACATAGTAGGCACTTAATAAATGTTCATCAATTGATTGCTTGCTTATTACTGACTAACCCAATGTCATATTAATGGGAGACTAGACCTGCCCAACATAAGGAATTGCTCTGTGTAAATGGTATTGATGGTCTCTTAGGTAGAGTTGGTCTTATTAAATACAGATTAGAAAATTGCTGCATTAGTAATAGGCATTTTTCATTCATTTGCCCTTTCCTCTGTGATATGTAAAACAGCTGACCTCTGCTGAGTGATTGTGGATCCCAAGGATTAGGTCCTGCAGAGTTCTGGAGATTCAGTCCAATATGCAAACAGGAACATCTGGAGGACCTCATCTTCTGTGGGACTCTCTCTTCTATCTGGGCCCTGTATTTGACATCCTCAAAGACAGTGGGGATTTTTGTGATTGATCATATATTTCCCTGTTTTTATGGCTTGCTGAATATTGATAATCAATTTTCCAGCTTCTCTCTGTGGTTGCATCTATCAAAGAAACTTTAATATGTTTGGTTATCCATTTTATTATAACTTGATGAAATTCTAGTTTCATTTTTTATATTTCTCTTGATAGTGTATCTTCCTTTCTGACATTTCAGCCTACTCAGCCACAATTTTTAAAATGTCATTATATTAATACTCTCTCTTCTGTTGTTGGTTCATTTCTCTGGATTTTTTTCTCCTTCCAGAAACCAATTTTCTTTTGGATGTTTCTATTAATTTTACTTCTGTTTGTGACTTCATTTGAGTGATATAACAGAGATATGGTGGAGGCTGGCTGCTGATTGTTAAACTTTCAGTGTGAGCATTTACATGTTAGAAATCAGCAAACACTACAAATCAGGGCCTGATTTATTGTTCTGTTGATTATCTATATTAAGAAGGTGATGAATAAAGAGTTAATAATGCAGATTAAATTTAAATGTGTGTTGCGAATAGCTGTTGATTCCCCCCCCCCCGAATGGTTATTAAATATTTACCAGCATACCCTTCAACACAGATATTAAGAGACTAAGTTGTTGTTGGGCTGTTCCTATGGAGCAGATATCTTATACATCCTAAGGACTCTTGGGTCTTGCTGTTAGACTTCTAGCTGTGCCTTCAGGATCTCTGGTCCTTTTCTTTTGCATTGCAGCTGAGCTCTAATACATGGGCCTTTTTTCCCCAGTTAGACTCTGAGTTCCTTGAGAGACAATAATGTCTTCTTTTTCCATTTGTATCTCTAGCACTTAGCTCAGTTGTTGGCATATAGTAAACACAATACATGCTTTTCCCTTTATTCATTCATTCATTCTCAATCTTCCCCTAAAGCCTTCTTTCTGAAGTCTATTTTTATTTCTCTATTTTGTTCAGTTGTTTTTCAATTGTGTCCAACTATTCATGACCCCATTTGGGGTTTTCTTGGCAAAGATACAGAAGTGGTTTGCCATTTTCTTTTCCAGCTCATTTTATAGGTGAGGAAACTGAGGCAGATGGTGTTAAGTGACTGGGCCAGGGTCACACAGCTAGCAAGTGTCTGAGGCCAGATTTGAATTTAGGAAGACGAGTTTTCCTGACCCCAGGCCTGGCACTCTGTCCACTGCACCACCTAGCTCCTTCTTTTTCTATCTAGTCTAGTCCTATAAGAAGCATATTATCAGTCTAGAGTCCAGTTACTTCAGCCTACAAGAAAATTTCAAGTCCATTGGATGAAACATATTCCTTTTTACCAATAATTGTTGTTTCCAGAAAAGAATGACATGGATCTAGGAGACTCTGCCTGGGAGTTCTGGGGTTACTATACAGTCTTTGGCAAACCATATGCCACAGTGCTGTCTTCTTGAGGCACACAAACTCTGCTGGCTAAAGGCAGCCTTCTCTGTGCCACATCTAAAGACCTCACAAAGCAATGTGGAAAGCTTCCCTGTAGGCGCAAGATGGGCCAGGATTAAATCAGTACTGTTTCCTAAATTGCCGGTAGAAACTCAGTTTCTGGACAACATGGAAGAAAATGCCAGTTGAGTCCTTCCTAATTCAATGGCTAGGCTGAAATAAAAGTCACAATTTCTAAAGACCAAGGATCATTAGAAAGAATGGATCATTCACCTATTTCTTTATGTTTTACTATAAGGATCCCCAAAGCAGAAGATATGGGTTCATATTGAAAAAGTCCTGCTGTTTGGTGAGCATTTCATGAGATGAATAGGGATTGAGAGAAGATAACTCAAACCAGGCTGGCTCCATGATGGAATATTCCATTGTGGCCTCTGCTAAGCAGACATTTTCAGGAAGCTCCTTACCCATACACACACATCACAGAATGTTTAGAGCAAGAATGAACTTCAGAAATCATCTGGTCCTTGTCACAGCAGAAAAAGTGACAGGCTTAGCGTCCAAGGATCTGAGCTCAAATGTTAGCTCTGTCTGTTACTACTGGTGACCTCAGGTCAGTTACTCCATCTCTAACTCCTGTAATCCTAAACCTTTGTTCTATACATTGACTAATTGTCATTTTTTCTTCCTATATTTTTCTAGATAAATATCTCCTAATTAGCTTTAAAAAACAAGAAAGAAAAAAGATGGGAGGGTATTTTGCTTGGTGCTAGACATGGGGGATTTTAAACCTGAAAGTAGTGTTAAGCAATAGAGACCAATTTAATACTTAGAGCATCTTTTTGATCTTGGATAGATCATTCAATAAGCAGGCCTACATGCCAAAATTCCAGGAAAATTCGTGCTCTTCTGTCTCCACAACCATGATCTCATTCTTCTTTCTAGATCATACAAGGACCCATGCCGTTTCTAAATGTAGGTCTGTGAAAATCTCACTATAGGTGGGCCTCAATTTAAATAATAGATGCATTTCAGTCAAAGGGTAGGAATTGAGTTGTATTGTTTTTGTTTTTGTTTTTTCCCCCAAATCCAAAACTGAAGTTCTGAGGTACACTGCAAATTAAGAATCCGTGCAGAGACATTGTCTGTTATGTAAATTCATTTTTGTGTAGTGAGTTTTCTCAGCTGGAACTTCCTACATGGGGAGGGTCCGTTTTGATTATAGTACAGTAATTACAATAACAATAATGATAATTCAGATTTCTTATAACTGTGAATATATGTGTGTGTCCATAAGATACAAAACCTGCTTTAAGGTTTATAAGGTACTATCTTCCCAATCATCCTGTGAGGTAGTTAGTAGAATGGGGCACATGATGTAGTAGAAAGAACACTGGATTCAGAATTAGATGACCAGGTTTAAATCCTGGTTCTGCCACTTCATTATCTGTGTGACCCTGGGCAAGTAATTTATCTTCTCCGGTCTCCAGCTTTCTCAAATCCTTTTTGGCTTTATACCTGACAATTCTATAAACATTATCTCCATTGTAGAGATGAGAAAATTGAGGTTCACAGAAAGATTTGAACTGAAAAGACCTGTGTTCAAATCCCAGTTTTGACACTTATTATTACATGTGTGACCTGGGGGAATTCACTTAACTTCTCTGGAATTCAGTTTCTTCATTGGCAAAATAAGGGACTTGAATTAGATACCCACATAGGTCTCTTCCATCTCTAAATCTGTGATCTGATGACCTTGGGAAATGAAGAGACTTACCCATGGTCATATATGTAAGTGTCAGAGCTGGACCTTAAACCCAATGTCCCTAACTCTAAATACAGTGGGCAGAGGGGTTTGTGAGATACTCATTTATATCTCTATGGGGACTTCTCTTCTATAACTTGGGAGAAGAAACTGAAGCCTCTCAAAGAAAACAGTTGGGACAAGATTTGTTGTTATTGAGTCATTTCACTCATGCACACTTCATGACCCCATTTAGGGTTTTCTTGGCAAAGATACCAGAGTGGTTTGCCATTTCCTTCTCTAGCTCATTTTAGAGATGAGGAAACTGAGGCAAACAGGGTTAAGTGACTTGCCCAGGGTCACATAGCTAGTAAGTGTCTGAGGTCAGATTTGAACTTAGGTCCTCCTGACTCCAGAGCCAGCACTTTATGCACTGCGCCATGATTACTTGGACCAAAACCAGCCAGTTCACTTCAATTCAACAAGTATTTCTTGATTGTCGAGTATTTTGTGTGTGCCAAGTATGTTCCCCTTCCTGATTTCTCACCTCCACCTTGTTTCCCTGTTGTGGCTTGGTGGCTCTCCTCTCTTTCTTTGAAGCCTGACAACAGGAGAAAATTATAGTCATTAATGCTCACTATTATATGACAGCCAACATTGAGACTGAGAATCCCTGGTGAATTCCAAATGTTTTGGTTAGGAGGAAAACCTGATCTGGATTTAGAGTGTAAGTCAAATCAGGAAAGCCTAGGAAGCATGGAATGGCATAGAGGGGAAATTTGAAGGGTCATTAGTAAAATCGGAAATGTCATATTTATGCGTGTATATTAAGCAAAAGATTACTAGGATGAGCCAAACGACTTGAGAACCAGCTCTGCCACTCATTTAACATGTGAAGTTTAGCAAATCATTTATTCTAATGAGGCTCAGTTTCCTCCTCTGAAAGACCAAAGATTCAAAGAGCCAAAAGGCAAAAGTGGTTAAAGGGCCAGCATTACAGTCAGAAGAATTCCTGTATACAAGTGTGCCAACTCCCTAAAATTATAATCATGGACAAATTACATTGTTGGAGGGAGTTTCCATACTGGGAATTGACTAATGAAATTATGTCTAGATATTCATACACCCACATACCCACACAAAGATGAGGAGGTTGCAGGAGGTATTCTCTCAATTTTTTTTTTTTACAATTAGATATTCTATGATTCCATAAGCACTAACTCTACATGACAACTACAGAACAGGAAAACTAGTAATTGTAATTAGTAATACTCTATAAAGATAGGCAGCAGTTAGTGAATATATTGAAACATGTTGAAAATCTTATTTTTCTTTTGTACTCACTTATGCCTCTACGTGGTTGTGTAGGGTCAATAGCATCACTCCCATTTTACAGATGAGGTCCAGAAAGGGCCAAGGTCATATAGCAAAGACATGGCAGAGCAAAGAAAAGGTAAACAATGACAGCATGGAAGTCCATCAATGATTAACCAACAAACATTTATTAAGGCACTGTGCTAGGTGCTGAATATGTAAGCACAAGGGATGAAAAAACCCCTATTCATAAATGGCTCATATTCTACCAGGGATATAAAATACTATATGCATATATTAATGTACCGTGTATAGACATGTGTATATATGTCCATGTCTATACATATATGCATGCATGTGCACATGTATGCATACATATATATGTATGTATTGTATATATGTATTACATACACACAAAATAAATATAAGGAAAATAAATACAAGTTAATTTGAAAGGGAGGCATTAGTAGGTGAGGGTTTCAGAAAAGGATTCATTTTCAGGTAGAAGGCTGTTGTGGAAAGAACTTGGATTAGGCATCACAAAACCTGCATTCTAGTCTTTTGAAAAAAAAAGACTCATAATCTTACAATCTGTTTTCTTGGAGTAGATGCCTATACTTTAGGATATGACTACGAAATGAAAAGCACAACACTTTCTGCATCCAGAGCAAAGCCCTTCTCCCCCATTCTCAAGAACTCTGGCAAGAACTCTCAGGAGTCTTGGACAAATCCTATATATTTACCTGTTTGGCCTTCCTCTATCCTCCAGGTGAGTCAGTCAATCATTCAGCCAGTGAACACTTATTTAAGAGTGTGCTGAATGTCAGATACTGGGCTAGACAGTACCTGGCGCAAAGACAAAAACGATCTAGTCTATGTCTTCAAAGTGCTTACATTCCAATGAGGAAGGCAATGTGTACACACATAAGTACCTACAGAATACATACCCCATAATGGATACCAAGTGGTTTTGGGAGGAGGCACTAATAACTTCAGGGATCAGGAAAAGTTTTACATAGAAGTTGACCCTTGAGCTGAGAACTTGAAGGAAACTAGAAATCCCAAGAGGCATAAACAAAAAGGAAGTATATTTCAGACATGGAGAGTAGGTAGCACCAAGGTGTGGAGAGAGGAGATGGAGTGTCCTGTGTGAGAAATGGCAGGGATGCCAGAAGAGCTGGGCCATAGAATTAGTGGAGGGGTGTCATGTGTAAGAAGAATGGAAAGGGAGGAAAGGGCCAGGTTATAAAGAACTTGACAAAGAGACAAGTTTGTATTATTTGATCCTATAGGTAATAAAGAACCTGTGGAATTTATTGATGAAGGGAGGGCAAAATGGTCAGACTTTAGGGAAAACTCTGTGGCAGCTGAGTGGAAGATAAATTGGAGTGGGAAAGACTTGAGGCAGGGAGAGAAGTTAGAAGGCTGTCTTGACAGTTTAAGAGAGAGATGATGAGGGCTGGAATGAGGGTAGTGTCTGTGTGAGTGGAGAGAAGAGGATACTTTTAAGAGATGTTGTGAAGATGAAAATAACAAGATTTAGCATTCAATTGGATATTTGGGGTGAGAGAGAGTGAGACGTCAAGGATGATGCTGACATTGCAAACCTGGGTAACTGGCAGGGTATCGGGGCCTTGACAATAATAGAACAAAGAGAAATAGATATTGGAAAATACATACATACATGAATACATACACACATATTTTATGTATTTCCAAGTATATGTATTTATGTGTGTATGTATCTATCCATCTATCTACCTATCTATCTAAGTTCTGTTTTGGACATGTTAAATTTGATATGGCTTCAGGGAATTTACTTTAAAATGTCTAATAGGCAGTTCATGATGTAAGACTGGAGTTCAGGTGGGGCATTAGGGTTGGATATACAGATCTGGGAATTATCTTATACAAATAAACCCATGAGAACTAATGAAATCACCAAGTATGAGAGTGTAGAGAAAAAAGAGGATTGAGGATGGAGTGATGGGTACACGTATAGTTAGTGGGTATGACATGAATGAAGGTCTGAGAAAAAAGACTAAGAAAGGGTGGGAGAATAGGAAGAAAACCAGAAGAAGGCAATATCACAAAATCTCAGAGTAAATTATCCAGGAGGAGAGAGTGATTAACAATTGCAAGCTGCAGAGAACTAAAGAAAAATGAGAGATTGAACATGGCCACTAGGTTTGACAATAGAGAAATCACTGATAACTTCGAGGAGAGAAGTTTCAGTTGAGTGAAACCAGATAACAGAGAAGAAAATTTACATTTAGAAGAGAATCAGGAAAAGTAGAGCCAGTGGGTATAGACAGCTTTTCCAAGTTTGGTTGAGACAAGGAGAGTTATAGAAAATTACTTCCAGGAATAGTAGAATCTTGTGTGGATTAAGGATGAGAGAGATTTAGTCATGCTCATAGGCATCTGGGAAGCACCTAATAGATAGGATGATAGTAAAGACAATTTGCTATATAAGATAGGATGGGATGGGATCAACGGCACTTGAAGAACTGTTGGCACTGGGGAGATAAAAGGCCACCTCTTTATCAGAAGATGGAGTTAGCAAGGGAGTGGGCAATGATATCAAGGGATTGAGATGTGAGAAGGAAGAGTTCTGAAATGGAAAGGAGAGGAGAAAGAGAGAAAGGAAGGGCATAAGACTTTATATAGCACCTACTATGGGCCAGGTACTGTGCTAAGCCCTTTATAAATATTATTTCATTTGAGAAGAAAGTGCTCACTTCAAGGGGTTTTTGTTTTCTTGTTAAAGTATGTGTCAGGTTCCTCAGTTTAAAGGATATGGTTATGAGATATTGTGGAAGGCTGGAAGAAAAATGTTTAGAGCAGTCATTGGGGTAAGTAGTATAGGAAAGCATTTATGGAGGAATGGAAAGGTGGCCTTGCTGCAAGAGAAGACCTAGTGATATTAGATAACATAAATTTTTAGCAGACTTAGTTAGCATGATATGACTTCTCCACTATCATTCAGCAGCACCTAAGGAGGAAAGGTGGCAATTGGGAAAAACCATGAAGAAAGACATGGAGATAGGAGATGGACTGTCATGTGTGAGGAGCAGCAAGAGGGTCAGTTTGGCAGGATCACAGGAAACATGGAGGAGAATAATGTGTAATAGCCCAGGAATGTTAGACTGGAGCCAGGTTGCCAAACAGAGGAGTCTGTATTTGATCATGAAGAAACTCACTTGGGCCTCACACAATTGATCCAGGCCCTGTCCTAAGGCATGATGTGTCTGGAGATGGGCTGTGGGGGGTGGGAATGGGATAGGGAAGAAACAGCCCCCCCTCATAGCCTGGGGAGGAATAAACTTTCTGCTGTGAATCTGGAAGGCATAAATGCAATGTTAAGCCTAATTATCCCCACATGGATAGCTCTGAAACTTTTCCAGCTGACAGCCCCCTTTATGATTGCAATAAGCTCTCTTCTTCCCTTTTGGCTTTAGTTGTGGAAGGGAGTATTTAGCTTAGGGGCCATTATACAAGTTTAATCAAGGGCCTTATTGATAATGTGTTGGGCCACTGCAGATTCAGTTCTCCTGCTGTGATAAAGAGTTGATCAATGTTCCATTATCCTTTTCTTTATTGGCCATTCTCCTGCTCCTCTCCTGTGCACATCATCTAATAGTATCATAGACTTGGGGCTGGGTGATCGCTTGTCTTTCCACTGTTTGCAAGAGGTTGATTCATGGGTCTTAACCTTTGATGGTATTGTCTGGAAATGGTATGCCAGATTTCTTCTAGTATCCCCAATTTCTCTCTTGCAAACAGGTATTCAGAAAGAAAGAGTCCAGTTTGGGGGACCAATTCTTCCAATTTAGCAGGGGTGGGGGAATAAAATCAAAATAAAGAATTAGTCATTAGCAATTAGCTGTAACATTGGCTTTTGGAGAGAGGAAGGGGTAAGATACTCATGATTCAGTAGAAACTGACTGGAAATTAGGGTTAGAAGAACTGGATTCAAATCCTGAATCTGTCATTTATTGGTTTTGGTCCTTGACCTGTCAAAACCTCAGTTTATTGCCAGTCAAGCTGAACTTCTTCCTGTTCCCTATACACAATCTTCATTTCTCCCTGGAGTAACACTATCCTAGTTCCAGCCTTGGTTACCTCTCACCTGGGCTATGACAATGGCCTTCTAATGTTCCCCCTGTCCTGTCTTTCCCACTCGGGTCTATTCTCCATTTAGCTGCCATGATGATTTCCCTAAAACAAAGGTGTGGCCACTCTATCACCCCATTCAACAAATTCCTCTGACTCTTTGCACAGGCTGATCCTCGTGCTTGAAATGCACTTACTCCTTTCCGTCACCCTCATTTGCTTGAAAAGTCAGCTCAAGAGCCTTCTTAAACACAGCTTTTCCTGGTGCAGCCAGTCACGTCTCACCTACCTTGGATTATTTTGCAGATATTTGGTGTATAGCTATTAGATATACACGTGTTGTGCCCCCCCACACACACACATACAGTCTCTCACACTCACATGTAAAGAAAATGTAAGGCTTCCTGAAGACACAGACTATTTTACTTTTGTTTTTGTATCCCTAGTACCTTGTTCAGTCATTTTGGTCATGTCCGATTCTGCATGACCCCATTTGGGGTTTTCTTGGCAAAGATACTAGACTAGAGTGGTTTGCCATTTCCTTCTCCCAGCTCATTTTACAAATGAGGAAACTGAGGTAAAAAAAAGGTTAAGTGACTTGCCCAGGGTCACGCACCTAGTAAGCATCTGAAGCCAGATTTGAACTCAGGAAGAAGAGTGTTCCTGACTTCAGGACCATTACTTCATCTACTTCTCCACCTAGTTGCCCTTTCCTCAGTACCTAATACTTCATAAATGCTTGTTGCTTTGTTGAGAAATAATTATGCAGTGATATAGTGTGCTAAGGTTTGCAAAATATTTTCCTTATAACTCGGTACAGAATATTATTGTTATGTTAACAAGTTATGGATTATCAACTATTTTCTATAAGAGGGAGGAAAAAAAAAACAAGCTGAGGTCATTAGAAGTGAATGGATGGATCAAAGCCCATGCCTGGTAAGGACAGACCTGGAAGAAGCCGTAGATAAACAGAATTGAATGCTATAGGGTGATACCACAAGACAGACTCTGTGGTGTAATGGAAAAAGTTCTATTCTTATAGTTGGTAGGTCTAGATTTGTTTTCTAACTTGAACTGTTTGTGTAAAACTGCAAGTCACTTCATCGTGTGTTTCCTTCTCTGGAGAATGGGGATTTATATATGCTAACTACCTTGAGGTTGGATCTTAGGAAGGCATTTAGTCAATCAATCAGTTGATCAATAAGGATTTATTAACCAACTATTATGTGTCAGATACTGGGCTAAGCTCTGGAAGCACAAAAAGAGGCAAAGGACAGTTTCTGCCCATCAAAGAGCTTATAATCTAATGGAGGACACAACACATAAACAACCATGTACAAAGCAAGCTATATATGAGATAAATAGGAAATGATTAATAAAAGGAAGACCCTAGAATTAAGAGGGGTTGGGGAAGGCTTCCCATAGAAGGTTAGATGTTAGCTGGGACTTAAAGGAAGTCAGGGAGGTCAGTAGTGAGAGGAAGGGAGAGTGTTCCAGGTGTGGGGAACGGCCTGAGAGAACGCCTGGAGCTGAGAGATGGAATGACTTGCTTGTGGACCAGCCAGAAGGCCAGTGTTACTGGATCAAAGTGTACGTGTCAGGGAGTAAGGTATAAGAAAACTGGAAAGGAAGGAAGGGGCTAGTTTATAAAGGTCTTTGAATGCTAAACAACATTTTGTATTTGATCCTGTAGGGGATAGAGAACCAGTAAAGTATTGAGCAGTAGAATGACAGGGATGGATCTGCATCCCATCCAGACGCTTGAGGCAGGCAGACCGACCCCCTAGCAGGTGCTACAATAATCCAGCCCATACACTGTTAGAGCTGGAAGAAACTTTAGAGATCATCCATTCTAACCTCCTTATTTTGTAGATGAGGAAACTGAGCCTTAAAGTGGTTAAATACCTTCCCCTGGTCCCATAGCTACATTGTGGCAAAGCCAGGACCTGAACCCATGTCTCCTGACTTCTGTTCCAGGGCTTTTTCTACTCTCGCCATGCTGCTTTTAAACTACATACCAGCATCATATATACTAGGGGCAGCTGAGAAGTGGGTCTTTTTTTTCTTTTTTTGGTGAGGCAATTGGGATTAAGTGACTCACCTAGGGTCACACAGCTAGTATGTATCATATGTCTGAGGCCAGATTTGATCTTAGGTCCTCCTGATTCCAGGGCCTCCAGTACTCTATCCACTGTGCCACCTAGCTGCCCCCAGAAGTGGGTCTTAGAGAAGGAGAAAAAAGGAAAGATTTAAGGAAGAGAGATGCTGTTTGGGTAGTTTATCCCTGAGCACTAGTGGTCCCTGACTGTTATACATATATACATGTATGCACACACACACACACACACATATATATATATATACATGAACACCTCTGTGTGTATGCATGTCCTAGACAGAGCAAGTTAGATAATTTGTCTCTGTGCTTTTGGCCTGTGTGTATGTGAGCACATCTATATATATATGCATACATTCATATTCATGAATATATACATATGTCTACATACATATGAACTCATACCCATACTTTTCCAAACAATTTGGAAATCATATTAGGAAAAAATCATAACATCCAAGCCTCAGAATGTTGGCTTTATGTGTCCACAATTAAGGCCTAGGGCTTAAATTAGGCAAAACAAACCTCACCTTAGACTGTGTTAAGGGACTGAAGATTTAATTCAACAATTCAACATGTTTATTAAATATCTACTCTGTATTCCTAGCATTGAATGCAGTACCTTGCATTATTTTTTCCCCCAAAGTTTAGGAGCAGAGACTAACTTTTTTAATTTCTCTCCAATAGCCACCTACCAAGGCCTCAGATTAATCTTTCTAGAGTTGGCTGAGCTAAGAGAGGTTTGCGAGCAGGAAGTTGAGCTGGGCAATCCTGTTCTTTCCTGAAACAGTTTTCCAAATCACAAGCTTATCTACTGGCTACATCATCAGGGTCCCTGCCTGTTTCCCCTACTGTTCTTGGATCAATGAATATGGTGGAAAAGAGGACCTGGGGAGATTTCCCGAAGAAAACAGTGGTTTTTTTTTTCTCTTTCTCTCTCAAAGTCCCTAAGACACTTGCTTCCCTTGTCTACCATTATTGATTTTATTGGCCTTGGGTTTGCCCTCCATCTACCACCTGAGAATGAAAAGTCATTAATGCTGAGAAAGGTTATTTCCAACCCAAACAATTGAAAGGGATTCATGGTCAGAAAGAGGGAAAATGGATCAAATGTTCACCTACTAAAGATAAAGATACGTAACATAGGTACTAGGGGTCTTCTCATGTCCCACACTGAGAGAGACAAATGTCAGTGAGGTTGAGTCATCGAAAGGCAAGGATCAAAAAAGAACACAGCATTACACTAACTCTTGGATTATAAGTGAAGACAGGTGATAAAGAACTAACTAAAATGCAAGGAACAGGGACTGTGAACAACTTAAAAACTTGTCACTCCTGTCCATTCTACTGTTCTAAGTTATCAGCCTCAGCTGCTTTCCTGGCTCTGTCAATGCTCCATCATTGTTTCCTCTGAGGGAAAGATGCTAAGTGGTACACTGGAAATATACTGGATTTGGAGTCAGAGAATCTGGGTTCAAATTTAGGCTGTGGGCACTGTGGGTGAAGTTGTGAAATTTGGAACTAAGTTTAAAAATAAGTCACTGAGACATGTATACCCTTTTTCCCAGAGATATCACTACTAGGTTTCTACCCTAAAGAGGAAAGAACCCATATATACGAAAATACAGCACCTTGTGAGTGTGGGTGCATGTGGGTGTGTTGTCAAAGAACTGGAAACTATAGGTGTACCCATCAATTCAGGAATGATTAAAGAAATTATAGTATATTAATATGATGGAATACTACTGTGCCATAAGAAATGATGAAAAGATGGGTTCAAAGAAACCTGGAAAGATGTTAGTGAACTGATACAGAATAAAATGAACAGAACAAGGGTGAGTAGAATAGCACCTACCTAGCAGGGTTGCTTGTGATGAGCAAATGAATCAGTCAATGCATGCAAAGTGCTCTACAAACCCTAAAGCACTATTATTGTTACAACCAACTATATTTCAAGAAGAGTCCAAAAGCCCATTGTGTTTTAAATGGAGCAGTTGACTCCACCTTAAAACCCAAATCATTCTGGCTTTTATTGTATGGACAATAATAGCCTGGCCTTTCAAGTAGCTCATTGTTTAGATTTTAATGGCTTAGAATGAGTGTAAATAGCAATTGTTTTCTGTTCTGGCCTGAAACTAGCAGGGTCTTCCACTCCCAGATTGATATCTTTGTGATGGTAAATTGAATCATCTTTTGTCTCAATTCTTACCCAGGCCTTAATTATTGAAAGGATCAGACCTCAGACAAACTGAGACCTGGGAGGTTAAAAGACCAAGGCCAGCCACTGCATCCTAGGCCATCTGCAGTTGTCTTAACCTTCGTCTGGCCACTGGACATCCATGACTCTGGAGGAGAGAGTGAAGCTGATGATTTTATGTGACTCTGCCCCGTTCATATCCAATTCACTCCCAAGTCAAAATATTACCCTTGTGATGTCATCGGTCCTCTTCTAGAACAAAGGATGAAAAACAACAACCACCAGCATCATCACAGCCAGCGCCCAATGGTTTTGGTCACATGAGTGCTCAACCAAGTCCCTCCCATTTAGTGCTTTGTTCCATAATCCACAGTTTCAGAGATGTTTGGATTATTCTTACACCTGGTGAGCTACCTACTAAATGCTAGTCTATTTACAACATCTCCTAAATCTGATTGGCTGAGGAGTTAGTTCTCAACAACGTAAGGTTAAAAATACTCATGAGGCCTATCCATGCCTTCTCCTTTACAAGGTGAAGAAGACAAACACAAAACACCAATCTGCTGTGAAGAAAATATCCACGAAGTGCTAGATAGTAAAGAGTCTTTGGCTCAAGAGTAGTTTGGGGTTTATAGGTGGGCCTTACTTTAACTAATGGTTTTGTGCTCTTGAAAAAAAAAGATGCATTCAAAATGATAGCTAACATTTATACAGTACTTGAAGTTTGGCAAAACAATCTATGCATTGTTTTTCTTATTTGATCTTCATAAGATCTTGGGAGATAAGTACTATTTTTATCCTTTTTATAGGTGGGAAAGCTGAGGCTGAGAGAGGGTAAGTGACTTATTCAGGGTCACACAGTAAGTGTCTGAGGCAGCATTCAAACTTGGTTCTTCCTGATTCCAAGTCCAATGCTGTCTACTACATTGGGTTGCCTCTAACTTAAGCTCTCTTTTAAACACATCCAGTGAATTTAAAGAATGCATCATGGAATTCCTTTAAATAGCAAAGTATAGAATTACCCTCATTTTCTCAGGGAGCAACATGATATAGCAGGGAAAACACTGAATTTGGAGTCAAAGATGTCTGTTTTGGAGTGCGGCTTCTGACAGTTGCTGTTTGCTCTTTGCTTTGAAGCAGACTGACGGCATCACGGGGTCATGTCTTGACTCATGTATGAATTGGATTTAAGTGAGGCAGAGCCACACAAAGTTGTCACCCTCACTCTCTCTTCCAGAGTCACTGAAGTCCAGAGGCAAAACAAAAATCAGGATGACTGGTGATGGCCAAGGATGCAGGAGATGGTCTTGGCCTCTTTGATGTCTGACCAAGCTCTGAGCACTCCATAGTGCCTGCTTCAGCCACCTTCATGAGCATTGGAATAAATTGTTCTTATCTGCCCATTCCACCAGGGAAGTCTTCACATGCTTGGGGTAGACATCCCTCTAACTCACCGATGGGGTTGAGGCCTGTCAGTTACCCTCAACCTGGTTTAGCCCATCTGCTAAAATGGTTTTACTAGGGTATGGTCACTACCTATGCTACAGTTTCTTGGAGACACGGATGAGAGTTAGGTGACAGCTAGATGAGCAGCCCTGAAAAGGCCTCACACCAGAAGTGCTAGTCCTCCCCGAGCGCTCCATATACCCTGCTCTGTCAATTACTACCTGTGAGGACACCATTGTCAGCTTCAGTTTTCTCGTCTGTAAAATGTATTGAATAACATTTATACTACATATTTCATTGGGGTGTTATGAAGAAGGCACTTTATAAACATCAAAGTGATATATAAATTTTACTAGCTTCAACCAGCCTACACAGAGCTACTCTGACTCCTAAAAGAAGAGCACTCCACTTAAGCCAACTCAAAGCACCACTCAGTTTTGCAGAGTAGATGACGATAATCAATCCACAAAAATGCCAATGGCATTTCTCAGGAGTCTCATGCTCTAGACCAGGGTTTGGCTTTCTGATGACAATGGCACTATCTATTTCTCAGGTTCCTTCCAAGAAACAGTGAACTTAGATGAAGGGGAGGAGGGGGGATCAGATGGGAATTCAGACTCAGTTAAGTACCCTCATGTACTTCCTGATTGTATGAGAAATGATGTAGTACAAAGAGCACTGGATGAGGAATCAGCAGGCCTGGGATTGAGTATAATATATATATATATATATGTAAGACCCTTGAGGGCAGGAACTATTTCCCCAGACCCTAACATAATGTCTGGCACATAGTAGGTCCACAATAAATTCTTGTTGAACAAATGCATGCGAGACTCTGCTTGCTAAACTAGAACTTGGACAAGTCATCAAACCACTCTAAGCCTCATTTTAATCCTTTATAAAATGAAGGGCTGGTCTCTTCCTGGTCCAATTTTCTCCTAGTCTATGAGAGACAGAATTATGTCCTTCCCTTGAGACTCTGGTGAAATAAACTAGAAATAGGCAATTGTTTTGGGGAAGGAGGCAACAGTGACTCCTGGATGGGAAAGGCTACATTTGCTTGTACAGATGTGAGCAAAGCAGATGGCAATGTTTATTATATTGGATTATTTGAATGCTGTCCAGGTGCTGAGCTATACTGCTGGGGCACTGGGTTTGTCTCCAGGGTACAGATGAGAGGTTAAGCTGATTCTCTCTGCTGGATTATGAACTCAAGGGTTCTAAGAACTGGAATGTTTCAAACCTACCATTCTGTCCACCAGATTTCTCTTCCAGCTACTCCATAATTTGCCACAGTCAGATACAAAGTTGCAATCATTTTCCTTCTGCCCTCTACCCTCTCACTGGTGTTCAATATAGACATTCTAAATCAAAAGTTAAATAGTGTGGTTAGAGATGTGCAGAGACAGCATACAGCCAAAGCTTGTACCGTGCACCCTTCCTAGTTTTAAGCCTCCTCCTCTGGGGATCCATACCAGCCAACTCTTCCCTGTAGAAAGAAGGGGAAAGTGAGGCGCATTAATGTTCATAGATGCCAAGTCTGTAACAGGATATAGATCACTGAATTTTAGAGCTGTTAGAAACATTAGCGATCATCTTGTCCTACCACTTTATCTCATGGATAAGAAACTCAGGCCCAAAGAATTCTGAGGTACAGTAGAAAAAAGCCTGGACTTGTAGTTAGATGTTGTAGAGTTCCAATCCTAGCTCTCAATTATTATCTAAGTGACATTGAACAAGCAACTTACCAACCTGGGCCTCAGTTTCCTCATCTGTGAAGTGAGAGGGGTTGTACCATCTAGTCATTATCATCTGATAATATCAAAGACCCTTCTAGTTCCAGATCAATGAGCCTCTGATCCTGATTTGGCTAAGGTCACACAGCAAATTAGAAGGCCCAGAGGTGTTCTTTCCCTGGCTCTTAGTTCAGTGTTCATTCCTCTATGCTATACTGAGAGTCCTCAGTTTTCCTGCCTATGAAATGGGTAGTTTAGAGCAGGAAAGCACCCTTGAGCCCATCCAGTACAGTGGTCTATAATTCTGTTATGGCATCACTGGCTCAAACTTTCCAAAGGACTTCTTTAGTAAATCCTTGATGAAGAGAGAATAAATGAAAAATCATTGAGTGAGCATTCATTCTATGCCAAGCATCATGAAATGTGCTGAGGATACAAAAAGCAAAACCAAGACAGTCTCTTCCCTCAAGGAGCTTACATTCTAATGGGGGAGATAGCAATCATAGGTGAGGGTAACCAGTGAAGTGACTTTGGTCCAGAAATGTGGCAGGCAGGCTAAATACAGCTATAGAGGAGTAAACTGACATACCCCTTCTAGGAACAGCGTCAGAGCTGACTGATCATGTTTGAGAACTGGAATGGAGAGGGAAGGTATCTGGGCAACCACATGCATACTGGACAGGCTGTTGAGAAAATGGCCAAGAAATAGGTAGCTGGTTGTCCTTTTTCACAGATCTTCCTCCATCACCATCATCTCCACCACCTTCTTCCTCCAATAAGTCAACCAGACTAGAGGATACCCTTGCTATTCTGGACATCGTGAAGAATATATAGCCTTTTCCCTCAAGAGCTCTACTCAGAGGAAACAATTTTTCTTTGTTGTTTTTTTTTTGAGTCCTAAAATAGTAAACAATATCAGTAACTACAAAAGCATAAGCACTTCTTTTTTTATGTTTTATTCATAGTATTTTTTATACCAGTCATTTCTGGGTCGCTCCTTCATTACCTCCATTCCTGACTCCTTGAAATAAACAACAGTTAAATAAAACTGCCCAATACAATAAATGTCTGAAAGTGGATACAAATATTCTGCTCCCATAGTCCCTGAAAAGAGAGTATATAATTCATTATCCATTCTTGGAGACAAGGTTCAGCTGCCTTTCAATGTTATTTTCATTTACATTATTGTAGTCATTAAAGATAGATAGATAGATAGATAGATAGATAGATAGATAGATAGATAGATAGACAGATAGATAGATAGATGGATCAATGGACAGATGGATAGATAGATAGATAGACAGACAGACAGACAGACAGACAGACACAGACAGACAGACAGATAGATAGATAGATAGATAAATAGATAGATTTCCTTACTACAGCTTGCATCAGCTCATATAAGTCTCCCCATACTTCTCTAAGTTTTTCATATTCATGGTTCTTATTTGTGCAATAGTATTCTATTCTATTCACATACCAGAGTTTGTTTAACCATTCTCAATTGATCCATACTCATTTAGTTTCCAGGGGTTTTTTTGCTCTCATAAAAGTTCTATGATGAATATTTTGATACTTACTATAGGAGCTTATGAGTCACTTTAGAAGGAGAATCAACCTCAGAGACAACAAGAAGTAGGTTTTGCCTCTGACACATACTGACTTTGTGACCCTGGGAAGTCACTTAACTCTTAAGTGCTCCAGGCAACTCTCTAAGACTACAATCTGCAGAATACTTGCAGATCTTGATATGGAGAGTTTCCTTAGCAAGAGTTCCCTAAATCAATGAAATTCTATTTCTGGACCAAAAAAACCCAAAAAACAAAAAGGGGGGGGAGGGAAGGAAGGGAAGGGGAAGTGAAGAGAAAAGAAAAGAAAAAAGGAAAGGGAAAGGAAAAAAGGAAATGAAAGAAAAAAAGAAAAAAGGCAAAGAAAAAGGAAAAAAGAAAGAAAGAAAAAGGAAAAAGAAAAAGAAGAAAGAAAAAAAATAGAAAGGAAAAAGAAAGAAGGGAAAGAAAAGAAAAAAGAGAAGAGCTCATATATCTCATATAAGAAAAAAGGAGATAACCACTGCTACGCATCAGGGACTTTGCTCCAGGCTACCAACATTAGAAGATTGCTGTCAGCTTCAACCATACTCAGCTAGCATAGAAATAACATAGCTTAGTACCAAGTCAGCAAGAACAATTAATTAAAAGGAGAAGCTGAAAAATATTGAGCTAGAGAGACCTTTTTCCCTTCCTCCTTTCTTCTGTCCCTTAGAATCCTCAATTTCAAAACTCAATTTAAGGAGCATGTTCCACAAGGGAGTTTTCCCCATTCTACCCCCCACCCCACTCCTTCCAGCTGCTAGTGCCTTTCTTAAAAAGTTTTATACACACACACACATACATATTGTGAACCCCAAATCCCATGAACCCCAAGAATTCCAATTTGAAACTGTCTGCTCTAAGAAAGAGACAAACAAAATTGGAGTATGTGTGTCCTTGGTTTAATTTCTCAAAGTGGCTTGACATGCACTGCAATGAGAGTTTAATTCAAAATGGCACCCCCTTCCCCATTCCCCATCCCCGTTAGTTGAGAAATGGCTCAGTTTAGGATTTTGGGGTGCAGTATTATATGCCCTTCCAAGAGTAGGTATTCCTAAGGGGGTGCCAATCAACCATGATTGGTCGACATACTAGGAGGTAGGTGAGGTCCTTAGATCACTCAGTCCACAGGGCCCGAAAGCCAACATCAAAGGAATTACCACCCCTAATCTTGGAAGTCTGTCTCCAGTAGGATAAAATCAATTCAGGCCTGCATTGGAGTTAGACCAAAATAAGAAGATTCAATGCAATCTCATTATCAGAGATGTCCTTCTGAGGAACTTTGAAGCAGAAGGCTGGTAGGGTGGAGCTCTGAGTCTCCAAGACACAGATTACCAAGAGAAATCATTTTTAACAATACATAGACACATACACACACACACACACACACACACATACATATATATACACACACACACATATATATACACACGCACATACATATATGTATGGAAATATACATATGTATGTGTACATGTACATACATACATATACATATACGTACACATTTGTAAATATTGACTCCACAGATAGAACATAAGCTTCTTGAGTATAGGGACTACTTCTTTTTGCTTGTGTAGCTCCAGTGCCTAGAACAGAGTATGGCATATACATTGTGCTAATAAATACTGTGCTTAATAAATATTTGATTGATTGACTTGGTGACGCTCCCTGTTGCACATTCTCTCTTCTCAGGCTCAGTTTGCATTACTTGCCTAGGGCACAAAATTCTTGGTTGTAGCTTTGAAGAAACATACCAGCCTAAGTGCAAATCACCAAGTGGGCACTTAGGACTGTTTCCAGAAATCAAGGCCCCATGATCATGGAACAGAAACTTTCAAAACAGGGATTTAAAGAAGGAAGCTTCCTGGACATCTTTGTATAAAATGGTTTCAGAAGTTGCATTAATGGAGAAATTTCTTTGGGGGCTTAAGGTTCTATTTACCTTTTGTGACATGGTTAAAAAGAAAAAAAAATCTCATTATCTTTCCCTCCCACAATCTCTACCGAAAAGAGGAGATAAGGCCAGCTCCAAATGAATTGACTGCTCAGTATGCAGGAATGATATCTAAAGCGTTCCTTAACAAACACAGTCTTTAACAAGCCGTAATACTCGCAATTTTAGTGTGGGGCGATAAGAATAATTGTATTCATTACACAGTAGAATACTGGGACATATTTCTGAAATAATTTTTCCTTGTCTACAATTACAGAGAATTCCACTGAGTGGAACGTTCAAGTGAATTTTTATTAGATGGGTTATACCACGCAATGCTCGGTGGCAGAAAACCCCTACATTTAATTTAATTTTTCAGAACTAGGGTATTGTTAAGAAGACTTCAGATGGGCACTGACTTCTGGTTAACACAAGGAAAGCCTTGCTAATCGCAGTACGTATTCTTACCCTGGTGAGACCAAAGAGAACTTGTGTGAAAACTCATTTATTCAGGAGTAGATAGCAAAGTGCTTCAGATTTTGAAGGAGTCAAATGTTTTCTTCCTCTTAGCACCTTCCCTTTGCATCCTGACGTGGGGGAAATCCTTTGACCGAAGTGTGGAAAAAATAAGACCCAGTTGAAATCTTTGTCCACGGATGCCCTGGGGATGGGAATGAGAGGAGAGGAGAAGGAAGTAGTTTATTTTGTGTAACTGGTTGGCACACACAGGGCATTCCCATCCCTGTCCCGCTGCTGGTGAGGATCTGAAGAAGAAAGGCTCCCATACTTTTTGAAAATTCATTGAAATATGTAAGCTCTTTTCATTTTTCTTTTCCTTTTATTGCTCAGGGCCTGTGATCCTATTGGTGTAGAGAACTCTAGATTTTGGTAGCTTTGTCTATGAATGCAAGTCTGTAGCTATTCTTTAGCTTATGATTTCAGAGAGTTGTCTGGGACACTGAGGGAGCAGTGACTTGCCCAGGGTCACATAGCCACTGTGTGTCAGAGTTCCAGTCAGAATTCAAATTTAAAAAAAAAAAATTTTAAATAGAATTCAAATTATTAAATCTGTAGTCAAACCTCCCTCTGATTAAGAGGTGATGGTGGTACAGCCAACCTGAGAGTGTGAAGTCTGAATTATAGAATAAATAGAATGGAATAGAATGGAATGGAATGGAATGGAATAGAATAGAATAGAATAGAATAGAATAGAATAGAATAGAATAGAATAGAATAGAATAGAATAGAATAGAATAGGATAGGATAGGATAGGATAGGATAGGATAGGATAGGATAGGATAGGATAGAATAGAATAGGATGGAATTGCTTAATGCAGATAGTAATCATAGTCTCTCCTAACCAGTTACTATCACATAAAGATCACAATGAGTGGTCCTTTAATGTCCAGATAGCACATATCTGTAATTACCAGTTCCAGTATGGCACATTAGTTATATGCAAACAGTTGAATTAAATAGGCTCAACAGTACCTTTGCACTAGGGATTACTAAGGAAATGAAAAGTAAAAGATTGGGGGGGCAGGGAAGGGAGGATGTAACTTGGGCCCAGGCTGGGTTTAATTAGCATACATTCTACATGACTAAGGAAGGTCAGAATTGATTATGTTTTGTTGTACAGGACTATGTTAGCCCATGTGTTTCTTATGAAATCTACAGTTTAGGGGGAATTAGTACTTTTCTAAATAAGTCTCTAATTAAACTTTGAACATAAACTATGGAACATGACTCACTCTAATCAACTGAGATGCATTTTTATCGACATGTTTACTTAAATGTAAAAAAAAAAGATGATATATTGCATGAATAGAGAAATAAATTGTTTTTCCTACAATCTTTCCATCACTACCAATGCCAAGACAGCCATTTGCAGCATTAGTCAAACATTAGTTTCTCAGAAGGAAACTCAGTCCAGGCAAACACTGGATTAGCTTGAACAGAGGGAAAAAAAAAACCCTCTTCATATTGACCTCAAGTTTTCCTAAAACTGTAAATCACCCAAGAGGGGACTGGAGCCTGAATATAGACAAGACTCCATTCTAGGGGAGTTCATTGGACATTATGAAAGGCTATTATATATATATATTCACAAGAATTTAAAGTGTAAATGCTGAGTGACAACACCATGTTTTGAAATAAAACAAATTATTTTCCATTTTAGCCTGCTTCATTAAATTAAGATGTCATTTAAGTCTCTTGCCTATATTCGAACTTTATTAAAACCTACTTGAGGCAAATGTCCTTTGACAAATTATTCATGAGAGAGTCCCAGGACTTCTTCACAAGAAGTGACCTGGTTTCTATATTGTAACCCAACATAGAACATCAGGTAATGGTATAACAGGAACAAATAATCTATAAAATTTATGAACTGAGGTTCTACTTGTGCTTCTACTATCGTAGCTAATGGTCAGCTTTAGTAAGAAGATCTGTGGGTAGACATATTGCCTGAGTTTGGGTCCTTGCTAGGAAATCCTCTCTTGTAAACATGGAAATTCATTCACAGTTGCATTAATGCATGGCCATGAATGGCCTTGATCAAAGCAGAGTATCTTACTTAAAACAAACATTAAAAAAATATACTTAAAGTTCAAACCCTGATAAAAGAAACAGAACCAGACCAAATTCATGAATTTCATAATCAACCTTCCTTCTTAGATATTGGGTAGTGTTTAATCTTTATCAATTATATTACTATACTCCACTAATGACCACCCCGACAATTCGTATACTTAGACATATCCATCTTTTAATAGGTTATAAGACGTACCTCATAGAATTGCTTATACTGTTTCAATCTGAATCAGCAACACAAATTGCTTCTGAACAAATGATGATGATATTGATGCTGTGGCTACTAGACCACATTAAACAGACTTCTCAGGATTAAGGATTGTCTTTTGCCTTTCTTTTCATCCTCATCACATAGCATAGTACCTGGGCATATAGTAGGTACTTAACAAATGCTTACTGACTGACTGATAGGATGTGTCCATACAGATGAGCAGCAGCAGCAGAACTGAGGAATCTTAGGACTCCCTCTTTTTATGTGACCTTGGGTCAGTCACTTAATCTCCCTAGAACTCCAGACCCTCGTCTATAAAATGAAGGGGTTGTACTAAATTTAGTACCTCTAAGATCCCTTCTAGTACTAAATGGGGGCGGGGCCCAAGCCAAGATCTTTACCCCTTGCCCCAAAGGGAATCTGGCTCCCATTTGTCTACTGGCCCCAGCCCCTCATCTCCCTTTGAAAGCCTTAGCCCTACTATTTGATCTTATTCAGATGCGCCTTTGCCCCTTGCCCTAAAAAAGAATCTGGCTCCTGTTTGTCTACAGGACCCAGAAAATTCTTAAACTTTCAGGTTCCTTATCAGCTCTTCTTATCTCCCTTTGAAAGCCTTAGCCCTGTCTTTTGAACTTACTCCGATGCCTTCCAGTTCCCTTCATTACAGGCCCCATAAAACACTTCCAGTTCCCTCCATTACCTATTCCCATTCTCTATTCAATCTCTCAGACCTCCCAATCAGAATTCTTACCTAGACCCTTTTCCCAGCCCTCTTCTCTGGCCACCCAAAGTTACTTCAGTGTATAAAAATTCCACCCTGGCCCCATTCAGACGCTGAGAATCTCATGCCCCAAAGGCTGAGACTTTCTCACGCCTGCTCATCCTTACAGGCGTCACCTGGCCTAAGTGTTTTATCACTAATAAATTTTTCCTCTGGCTGAAAGAAGATTTGAGTTGAATTCATTCAGGCAGACCTGGCATTGCGATCTCGGGGTTTGCCATGAGCACCCCAAAGTCCTAGACCTCTTCACTAATACTCTTTGAAGGTTTATCAATCAATTGACTTTTCTTGTTTCTTTGATTCTTACAACAATCACATGAAGTCACGACTACAGATATTATGTCCATTTTACAGACAAGGAAATTGAGGCCGAGAGGCCTAACTTTTCTATCTGGTAACAAAGAACTATGAAATATATCTATGTGTAAATATAAATATATACATATATACATGTATGTATGTGTATGTATGCATATATAGGCATACATACACATACACATAATACAATAGGCTCCCAGGGCCAAAGACTTTGCCCTCCCCCTTCCAATCCAGCCTTAACTCCAACAAGCTCCACTCCACTCTACTCCACTCAACACCTGCCCTGAGGCTGAGAAGGTAAGTGATTTGTTCATGATCATAAAGCTAGGGAGTCTCAGAAAGTGGATTCTACCTCCTGGCTCCAAAGCCAGTGCTTTTAACACACACACACACACACACACACACACACACACACACACACACAATCTTGTCATTGGAGAATCCCCCTAACACTCTCTTATGATGGATTCCACTGATAACTAGGAACCTCAGCATTGAAAACCAGCTGCAGAAGTAAGCTCAGTCTCTGAATAATGGTGTCCACAATGAAATGTGCCTAAGGACAGCCATGTTATTCCACTGCCAGTGAGGATGCTAGCTCTGGAAATAAGTATCTAAAATTCATTCTAAGAAGCCAATCCTTGGGGTGGACAAGTGCCTTTTTAATAGAAGTGCTTCTCAGGCACTACTGCATCTGTAGAACCTAAATCTTTGCCTGGAAATCCAATGGAACGTTTAAAGTTTATCCCCTCCCCATCTCCACTCTTTTATGAATTCCATTTTTGGGGATCTCATGACCAAATATATGTAATAAAATAACAACTGCTGAGCTAGAGGGGCCTAGGAAAGGAATGCTCTGGGATTGCAAACAGTCAATTCTATTCCTTTAGCTGATAACCATAATTCTTAGGATTGTTTATAAACAAAACAGCCAGGGCAGTAAATCCTAATTGAATTAATTTAAAGAGACTGGAAAAGGAAATGCTAAATCGTAGCAGCCTATGGTAAAGTATTAAATAAGATGGGAGAAAACTGAAAAAAAGTTTGGTTTGGTTTGGTTTTTTTTCTCATGTGAATGTTCTGTCTTGGAGCATCCCAGAGTCAAGTAGCTAGTCAAAACAATGGAGATCCCAATCGATAGGACTCTTGGGCCCAGGGAATTTATCCTGAAGTAGGAAACCAGGTGAATCTGTTGGCAATATAAAGGAAATGGAAGAAAGTTTCAAAACTCCATTTGATCAGGGGATATAAACCACCTTGAAAAAAATCAGAATGTAGCCCCCAAACAAACAAACAACCCAACACATTTGTCATAGCTTTCAATAGAATTAATCAGAAACCTCTACATATCCTAGATCTGGGATGTGAGAGTATATACCACCAAGAGCTGATTTTACAACCTTTACAACTTTTACACCTTTACAACTGTTGATCTTTCGTTCTTCCCTGAAGTAGAGCAGGAATTATCATACCCATTTGGCTGTGGAGGAAACTGAGGTTGTGAGAAGATATACTCCTTACCCAAAGTGACCCAGAGTGGTAGGAGCAGAATTGGTACCAGAACCCAGGGCACCTAACTCACAGCCTGGGTATCTGATTAATAGATCACATAGAACAGTATGAGTACTCACCAATCTATCCTTGTACATAGATGCAATCATGGCATAATGATTGGAGTGCTGTCTTCAGAGCCAGGAAGACCTGGGTTCAAGTCCCTTCTCTGACTCCTAGTGACTGTGTGACCCTAGTCACTTAACCTCTTAGTGTTCTAGTCAACTCAGTAAAATGATAAGTTGGAGAGAAAGTCCAGATCTGCCTTAGTAGAGGGAGTTTCCTCAACTGGGCGTTCCTTATACCAATGAGATTACAGGTTCAGTTAATTATCCAGTCCCTATCATTCTTCTCCTAGCCCTGCCCTGTTCCTGACTTTCTCTGGATTTCAGAACCATACCCCTTCTATTGCTGGTTCATCCTGGAATTTCCATCCTAGTATCTCCACACCTGGAACACTCTTACTACCACAGTAGTCCATTCACCCTTCAATGTTCCTCTGAAAGATCCCCCACTCCCCACTCCATTGCTTTTCCCATTGGTGAGTTCCTCCTAAAACTTCCCTTTTTGTAGATGGACATAAGCTGGCCTCCCTTTATTCTCTTTCTGGCCTTGTTCCTGACTTTCTCTGAACTTTAAAACCATGCCTCCATGCTGGGTATCTTCATCCAGTTCTCCAGTTCACTTTTCAGCTCCTTTTACTGCCATTAGAATGTAAGCTCCTTGAGGTTAGGAATTTTTCTTTTATTTTGTTCATATTGCCAGTGCTTAGCACAGTACCAGGCATTGTGCCATTTATTAAGTATTTAATATATGGTTGTTTTCTTCCTTCCTTCCTTCCATCCTTCCTTCCTTCCTTCCTTCCTTCCTTCCTTCCTTCTTCCTTCCTTCCTTCCTTCTTTCCTTCCTTCTTTCCTACTTCCCTTCTTCCCTCCCTCCTTCCCTTTCTTCTTACAATGTGCAGTCCCAAACTGATTACAATAGTCCAGATATGGTCAATGTGACCAATGGTCTTTTTTTGAAAATAAATGGGAAAATTCTTCCTCTGAGGTTACCTCAGCATGCCAAACAACAGTGATAATGGATCCCTGAAACATGGCTACATATTCCCCCTCCTTTCCAACTTTAGAACATGTCCTTAGATATAGAAATTCTAAAAACCATACACTAGAAAGACAGAATCAGACCTGGATTTAATAAAAGCTGTCTCCCAGGCAAAGAGCTAATATTATCAAAAACCACGTCTTTTCAAATTAGTGCCTAATTATTTACTGCTACAATGTATCAGAGTATAATTAGATTTGTAGGAAATCACATCCAACTACCTCTAATATGGGTCTTTTGAAGGATAAATACTGAATGGCAATGCTATGTTAACTAATTATTCTTAATCTTGTAATTCCTAAAAGTTAGGGAGAAGTAAATGCACATATTCACACATACTCTTTCTTTTTTCCTTCCACGTCCCTCTTCATCCCCCACCATTGCATTCATTGGCTGAATTACAAAGATACATCCTTAGATCATGTTAGTTCCATGTTTCCAAGGAAGACAAATGTGATGGTGTGACTTTCCATCTATAGGCTTTCTTGGAAATCCTGTCAAATCTGGGCATCAGTTGAATGACTGTCATTGGAAATTACTGTAGAATTAATAGGCTGCCCACCAATGGTTTTCCAAGTCAAACATTTTTGCAACTGTCTCATAAAATTCAGTGCCAAATAAAGCTGTTATAACAAACACACCTTTCTGGAAAGAGACGATTCCTTTCTATTTGCCTTCCGTTCCTTTGGCATAGACTAGGAGCCAGCTGTCATCAAAGAAAAAAAGGAATATTGAAATGCTCCCAGTTCAATCCAACAAATGCCCACTATGTGCAGAGAGCTCGTATACGTGGGGCTGGGGGAGATGTGTCCTGCCATCATAGAATGTACTTTCTAATAAGGTAACAGGGGCGTACACATTGGTGCTTTGGGGGACAGCCAGTTTAGCTGATGTATAGAGAAGAGGTGGAGGTAAGCAATAAGAAATAAGGCTGTGATGGTGAGATGGCAACACATCATGGAAGGTCTTGAACTCCAGGCTGCAATGTATTCTTGAATAACTAGGTGTAGCAGACTCCTGCGTCCACTACAAAGTTTAATCTCCGATGAGGCTTAAAAGAGTGAAAAAGAAAGAAGGAAAGAAAGAGAGAGACAGAGAAGAGAGAGAGAGAGAGAGACAGACAGACAGACAGACAGAGAGACAGACAGAGAGACAGACAGAGAGACAGACAGAGAGAGAGGAGAGAGAGAGAGAGAGAGAGAGAGAGAGAGAGAGAGAGAGAGAGAAAATAATGCGGACCAGGGTGTAGCAAGTTATAAATAACCTCCGTTTATTGATCTGAGGGTTAGGGTTATTATACCCCCTTCCTGGGAACAGAATCCAGAGTGGAAAAAACCAAGTTTCAACAATTAATTTTTCTCATGGTAACAGTAACTGGGGGGAGTATCCCCCCAGAGTTGTCTCCTTGCTTCCCGATTATCTTTCAAGGTTTATTGAAAAATCCTTCATCCTCTCAAGGGACAGACAGCACCTGGAAGAAGTCAGAGAGCCTACGTTCTGACCTAGACGGCTCTTAGATAATGGACAGGAACAGGAACATCCTGACATGACCTATATCCTCAATCCCATCAGCGAAAGCCCTCAACAGCTAGGTCTATGGGAAATCATACCCAACTAGCTCTAATTTTTACCTTTTAAAGTTTGAACTTTATTTGGGAGGCAATAGAGAGCCTCTTGAGATTTGATACCTTTAGCATGTCACATAACACGACAAATAGAAGAATTACAAAGAAAAGCAATATAGATGCTCTGATAGGGTGGTAACAACCAGCCAGGGTGGTCAGGCATGGATTCACAGAGAATGAGCATCTGAGTTGGACCTTAAGGATGGGAGATAATTCAACAAATGAAGAAGGGAAGAGTGGCCCTTCCAAGCACAAGCAAAGGCATGGAAAGATGAGAGAACACAAGGGTTTGGCTTGGAGTTTAGAGCACATGGAAAAGTACAGTTATGAGATAAGTCTGAAAGGCAGGGTGGTATTAGATTGTGGAGGGCCTGAAAGCCAGGCTAAGCAACCATGGAGGAAACAGTTCACCGGGCTCAGAGTCAAGAAGACTTGGGTTCGAATATTATTTGGACAGTTAGCATGTGACCCTACACAAGTCAGTTACCATCTCTGAGCTTGTTTCCTCATCTGGAAAATGAAGATAATAATAGAGTCTCTCATGAGATGATAAATATGTAAAAAAGCTTACCAAACCTCAAAGTACTCTATAGATGTTAGGTATTATTATTCTGATTACTATAATTATACATCTCTCTTCATATCATCATTATCATCATTATTTATTACTATTATTAAATCACTATCAAGTGATTTAAGCAGAGTAATGACATTATTAGGTCTATGTAAGAAGCAGTCTAGTTAGCAGAAGGATGAATTGAGGGGAGGTACCTAGCAGATGGGGAAGGCCTGCTGAGGGGCTATTCCAATAGTCTTAGGCGGGTGGTAACTGTGTGTGGGGGAGAGGTTGTACTAGACTGGTGAAAGTGATGATAGAGAAAAGGTGGTAAATCAG
This sequence comes from Phascolarctos cinereus, assembly GCF_003287225.1. Taxonomy (NCBI): domain Eukaryota; kingdom Metazoa; phylum Chordata; class Mammalia; order Diprotodontia; family Phascolarctidae; genus Phascolarctos; species Phascolarctos cinereus. Next base: position 286,687,917 of record NW_027555625.1, on the reverse strand, counting down.
AGATACTGTAAAGATAGAACCAACTGGACATGGCTCAGCCTCTCATTTCCAGAAATAGCACCAAGGCTTTAAAAATACTGAAAGCTGGTTGAATTATGGTGCCGGTGACAAAAGTAAAGAAGTCACAAAGAGAGATAGGTATGTGTACATATGCATGTTTTCGTGTGTGTGTCTGTGTATTGGAGGGGGAGGTGGGAAGAGGATAAAACTGATTTTAAATATATTGAATTTGCTTGTAGGAAATTCTGGCAGAAATGTGCTATAGGAAGTCAGAGATGAAAGTCTAAAACTCAAGAGAAAAGGACAGGCTCTAAAGGTAAAGCTTTGGAAGACCCCTTAATAGAGGTGAAAATTGAAGCGATGAAAATGAATGAGACAGAGGGGGTTGGGGAAAAGGATGGGGAGAGAGGAAGACAGAGAGGTAGAGGTGGGGAGAGGAGGGATAGTGAGAGGGAGAAAGAAGAAAAGTAGGTCAGAGACAGAACCTTGGAGAAATGCTTACCCTAAGGGGTCAGAAAGAGGATGAGAAGTGAGTGAAGGAAACAGGAGAAACAGAAAGGGAGGAGAAGAATGTTTTGTTTCTGAAGCTCAAGGAAAAGGAGAATCCAGGTGGTGGTGAATAGTGTCAAAAGTTGAAAGAGTTCTAGGAAGGTGCAACTTAAAAAAAAAGTCATTGGATTTGGTGAAAGGTCTTTTGTAATCTTTGGGAGAGAAATGTCAACTGAGTAGTATCAGTCAGACTGCAAAGGGTTTTAGAGAGACTGAGTGGGGAGAAATTAAAAATAATAGGTTTAAGTGACTTTTTCAAGAACTTTGATAGGGAAAGAAGGAGCTCCTGTAACAGAATATTCATCACAACTTGGTTTTTCTTACTGAATTTCCTTACTTATTCAATCAATGTGAATTCTGGGAATACATTTTAGAATTAGCTTGAAAACCATAAGTAGCATGATACTTTTATTACTTAGAATTCAAGTGACTGTGTGTGTGTGTGTGTGTGTGTGTGTATGTGTGTGTATGTGTCTATTCGGTGGATTTATTTTAAAATTATACGTTGTTAGTACCAGTAGTGATGGAGCTTAGGTATTGATAATCATCTCCCGGCCTCTTTCCTTCCCTCTTTCTTTCCCTCCTTCTCATCTTATCTTCATCCTTCCTTCCTTCCTTCCTTCCTTCCTTCCTTCCTTCCTTCCTTCCTTCCTTTCTTCCCTCTCTCCTTTCTTCCTTCCTTCTTTCTTCCCTCTCTCCTTTCTTCCTTCCTCCCTTCTTCCCTTTTTCCTTTCTCTCTTCTCTCCTTCTTTCCTTTCTTCCTCCCTTCTTCCCCTTTCCCTTCCTCTCTTCTCTTCTTCCTCTCTCCCTCCTTACCTCTCTCTTCTTTTCCTTCCTTCCTACCTCATTTCTTTTCTTCCCTCTTTTCTCCTCTCTTCATCTTCCTTCCCTCCCTCCTTCCCTCTCTTTTCTCTTCCTTCCTTCCTTCCTTCCTTCCTTCTTCTTCCTTCCTTCCTTCCTTCCTTCCTTCATTCCTTCCTTCCTTCCTTCCTCCCTTCTTCCTTCTTTCCTTCCTTCCTTCCTTCCTTCCTTCCTTCCTTCCTTCCTTCCTTCCTTCCTTCCTTCCTTCCTTCCTTCCTTCCTTCCTTCCTTCCTTCCTCCCTTCCTATCTTCCTTACACAATCACTAAACAACTACACAGGACAGAACATAAGATAGTCCCACAATGCAATAAAAAGAGGGCTAGATCTCATTCAGAAAACTTGGGTTTCCAACCCTGGCTTTACCACTTATAGTCTGTGTGACCTGAGTCAAGTCACTTTACTTTTCTAGGCCTCAGTTACCTCATCTGTAAAGGGGGGGGGGGAGTTGGACTAGATTATAAGAGGTAGGCCTGGCTATCTACTACTACTTGCTGCCTCTCCCTACAGTTAAGAGTCTTTTCAGAGTTGCTTTGAAGGTCAAAGCAATTGGTCAAATTCAGCTAAGTCTAGATACCTACAGGAGGCCAAACAAGTACTAAAAGAGAAAATTGAAAAGAATTTTGAAGATCTAAGCATAAAGAAGGATTATTCTCCAGTAGACTATTTTGGTATGAAAGACAGATTGGAAGGAAGAGAGCAGAAGACTTGTTAGGAGACCCTGGAAAGTAAGAGGTTAGCACAGGGTCCCAGTCACTCACTGGATTAATCAAGTATCGATGGTCCTTGTTATCAGCTATATTGCGAAGTGGAATTCTATAGCTGTCCTTGCATTTTGACAGAGGGAGGCCCAAGGGCCCCTTGACCTGTGGTTATTTCCATCCCATGGGTATAGGACAGGAGGTAGGGGACAGGAAGGACTGAGAAACAAGAGGACAGACTGATGACAGGGCAGGTCAAACATCATATAGTCAAGGAAAGTCCAATCAAGGATTTACTAAGCAATTTCTACGTGCTAGGCATGTTGTTAGGTGCTGGATAACAATAGCCAGCATTTATATAGCCCCTTAAGGTTTACAAAGTACTTTATACATATAATTTCATTTGATCCTAACAATAACTCTGTAAGGTAAGTCCTGTTATTATCCCCATTTTACAGATGAGGAAACTGGGGCTGTGAGAAATTACGCAATTTGCCCAGGGTCACACAGCTAGGATTTGAGCCCAGGTTTTTCTGACTCATAAATCTACCACTCTATACATCCCACCACCTAACTACTGCCCAAAATACAGAAGCCCCTCAGGTAATGTAGAGGTATCATCTCTCCTCCTCTTTTCCCAACTATGCTTTAGACTTTTTCAGAAGTCGTCTTATACTGTACTATCCTTGTCTTTCTTAAGGGCATGTAGGACTTTAGGCTCACTTCCAACATCTTACCCTCTTGTTTCATGATGGGCCTCAGTGTCTCCAAATTTTACTGAATTAAAATGAATAACACAGGAAAATCTTTCCATTCTTGGAGGGAAGTGGGAGGCTAAGTTCCCAGGACCTTGTGCCATGTACTTAAGGGATATTTGATTTACAAGTTAAAAACCAAATATGGTTCCTGTCCTCAGCAAGCTTCCAATCTAATAATCTACCGGCTCTCCACTCCAAGGTGACAACATAACCTCTTACCGTCATGCCTCTACTTCCACTTCTATCCACGCCTTTCTTCTACTTCTCTGTTTTCTTAATAGTGATCAGGCTTTTAAAGCCCATCTCAAACACCACCTCTGTCAGTATCTTTCACATAGTAGGCATTTCATAAACACTTGTTGAATTGAAACCAGGAGGGTGATAAGACACATACAGATTGCTCTACTATAGGTTCTAATCTGATCAGTGATTAGAAGAGGCTCTTCTAAATGGAATGACATGAGAGATTCAAAGAGGGGTACCCACTACACTGTTTTTCTTCTTACTGTTGTCTCATATGGTTAAAAAACAATGGTCCCATAACTTTTCACATGTTTATATATTGTCTCCTTCACTGAAGCCCTGTGAGAGCCTGGCTGTCTCTTTCGATTCACAGTATGGGGTCTTGCATGAAGTAGGTGCTCATTGTTTGTTGTTAATTGTCATAGTTACTTAAATCTAAAGAGAACCAGCTTTAAAAACCAGCCATGAAACATTGGAATAAAAATCCGGAATGAAAGACAGCCATATGTCTCTGATCCAGTAACGCCTTTGCCATACAGCTGCAAAAGTTTGGACAAAGTCTGTGACTGAGGGGGAGAGTTAACTCTGGGGAAGAGCCAGCCCAAATATACCAATATCTTCCATGATCCATAATGATAAATTCATTCTTAATGATGAATGGTTTAGATCCAGGAACAAATAGAGACTGTCTGGAGTAATTAAATGTGTTTCACTTGGAGATGATTATGTGTTTCTGAAAAGCTTGTTTATAATAATTCTTGCTTAGGTGGAGAAGGAAAAGCTTTGGAAATCAATGAAACCCAGATTAATGCTATTGATGCAGGTACCTGGAAACTTGGCATCTCCTCTCTGTAAGAGGTTAGTTTAGTGATTAAACCAAGTGAACTCAGCCAAGAATATTAGAACAGACCTGGAAGGAATCCTGTGTCCGGAAAATACAAAATGTGCCGCACACAGAAAACAGTATTGCCTCCTGTCCTCCTTCCAGCTGCTGGCACTTGTGTGTGGTAGAGGCTCTGTCCCTCGAGACATTGGACAGACTGGTCAGGGACATGGTACATGAACCCAATCACAAAATTAGTCTTTGGCCTCCATGTTCTCTTAGCTTAAAGATGTTTTTGATCATCCTTGTACCTACAAACTGGTCAATACAGAAAACTTGTTGTTTCCATTCAATCTATCAGTCTATCAATCAAAATCATTTATCAGATAACTACTATGTGTCATGTGCTATGCTAGGGGCTGGAGATTTAACAACAAAAAACAAACAGTCCCTTCCCTCATAGAGCTTAACTAATATAGGATGAAGAATGAGAACTACGAGTCTACCCCAATTTATGCAATGGCTATGTTTCTCAGATATTTTGTGGCATTCAGAATCCACTTTGACCACTAACTGATATGGTCATTTTAAAGAGGTTGTTGTAGCATATAGTGAAAGAGTCTTGGTTTGGTAGTCAGGGGACCAGGGAGAAAATTCCAGATGTGTTTCTGGATGCCTGTCAATCATGACCAAGTCACTTAACCTCTTCCAGGACAGATGTAGGACTAGTTAAACTATAAGATCTTTCTCTACCCCCCTTCCTATTTTTCATTTTTTTTGTATTGTCTTCCCCCGTTAGATTATAAGCTCCCTGAGGGTAGGCACTGTCTCTTTTCTTTACCTGTATCCCCAGCACTTAGAACAGTGCCTAGTACATAAGTGCTTAATAAATATTTCTTGAACTGAATTTTAAATGAATATGGAATTGAACTGGAATTCATGACTAGCTAATGGTAGTGGCTCCTAAGAGTTTTAACTTTGAGTTTCTCCATTCCTTTTCCTCTCCAAATCAACTAGGATTATGGAATTTTGAGTCTTAAGATTGTTTAGATCATCCCCTTCATTTTCTAGATGAGGAAATAAAAGGCCAAATGACTTTCCCAAGGTCACGCAGGTAGCAAGTATCAGAGCCAGGTTTTGAACCCCGGCATTCCAGTGCCCCTCTCACTGAACTGTACCATATGTCTTTCTTGCCTATCACCTAAATGCAGAAGAGTGCTCTTATTAAAATCAATCCTTTTTGTGATGCAAATAACTCCTTCACCCAAGTTAGGCTTTTCATATATTAGTTTTACTTTGAAGTTTAAAGGCTCCAAGTAGACTTCTACTAAATAGATCCTTTGCTGACCTCTTCTATGCAGCAGGAATGTGGAGCTGACATGGAACCAGACCAAGATCAATAGCAGAAATACCACCTGAAGTTCTAGATCTAGTTAGCAAAGTCTGATTAGAATTCTTAGCCAAACTCCAGGACTGGGGAGGTCACTCCTCCCAATGACCATTGTTTCTCAGGCCTCAGTTCCTGTGTCTATAAAATGAAGAGTTTGGACTAGGTAGTCTCTGAGGCCCTTTCCCTCTGTTTATGATCTATATTCCCAAGAGCCTCCGAGCCCAAACCAGATTAAAATGTAATTAGAAAATATTTAACAAAATAAATGAAAATACAATAGAACATAGATATTGCTAATATGTGGCTTTCTAAGTCAATATGAGACCTGCAGGGATACTTAGGTATGGCTTAGTGGCCCCAGGTTCTATTTGAGATTGACACTAGTGACCTAGAGGGTCAAGACCTTGATCACCAGGGAGAGGCATCTAGGTATCAGAGATCACTGGGCCTATAGTCCCAAAGACCTGAGTACAATTCCAGCCTCAGATACTTAGTAGCTGTGGGACCCTGGGCAAGTCATTTAATTTCTGTTTGCCTCATATTGGCAAAGTGCCTGGCACATAGTAAGTGCTATATAAATATTATATGTAAATATTAGCTATTATGAGAGCTAAGATCAAGAGATGATACTTTAGAATTCAGGGGTCCCATGATTCTAAGTAAATTACATAGCCCTTTTCTGAAGACTAACAATCTCAGAATTGCTCTTTACACTTTGGTGGATCTGTGCTTTAATCAATATGGGTAGTCTATGTCTCCCTCCCCCACCCCCACCCCCACCTCCTGCTCAATCTTGTCTGTGTCTTCCTATAAATCCTCCACAGAGGGTATACTTCTGGTGCAGTTCAGGACTTGGAATCAGGAAGACCTGAGTTCAAATCCCTCAGACTCTTCCAAGCTGTGGAACCATGAACAAGTCATTGAGCCTATCTTAGCCTCAGTTTTCTTCATCTATAACATGGGATTGATAATAGAACCTACCTCATAGGATTGTTGTGAGGATGAACTGAAATAGATAAACACTGGCTATAATTATTTATTATTATTATTATTGTCTTAGGAGTAACAACGTAGCACTGGGGCTATCTTATCTGTTGTCCTTCAGTTTTTCTACATGACCCGTTTCCTGCTCATTTGTACCTCAATAATATCTTTTATGTCAGAGCTGTAGGACACAAAAATAGAAACCCTGGGAGTGAAGAAGCTTCACAGGTTGTCACAAAGTTCCTCCCCTTTTCTCACTGTGTCTGGGCCTGACCTGAGGACAAACAAGCAGCCACCACCTCAACAAAAGAGATCGGCTTACATCTAATCATGACGCTCGGGCTCTTGCTCTCTCTGCTGCTTTCCCTCTGCTCCTGGTTGCTATCTTCAGAGAACAATTGAAAATGAAAATAAAGAAGCTCGAGCTAAAGAGGTCATGTCATTGAACACGGTCCTTTTTAATTACAGGCTTGTGATATGATGGGCCTTTCACTAAAGAGAAGGAAGTGTCTGAATTAATTCAAATTCACCAATTTAGTCCACTCAATGAAATAATGCATCCGGCATGTACACTCTCTTCACTTTTAAGGTAGAAGAGTATCTCTGCTGATGGCTGTTGCTATCTTTGGAAGCTCCCGGGGGTGGGAAGGAGCCAGGATACCATAAAGTTTGTTTTCTGAATTATTCATGTGTTATTAATAGCAGTGGTGATAATGAAAACAATAATTATAATGCTGTGTCTCTTTGAGGGAGAGAGGAGATGTCCATCTGAGCCCAGGGCCCAGGGTGTTAATATCAGTTTTCCTGGAAGAGGCAGTCAGTATGGTGCAGTGAATAGACTGATTCAGTGGGAGTCAGGAAGACCTGGATTCAAATGCCACCTGAGTGGTCAAGTCCCTTAACCACTCACAGCCTCGGTTTCCTCTTCTATAAAATTCAGCTGATCTTAAGCATTGACCTCAAAGGATTGTTGGGGGAATTAAGTGAGATAATGTATATAAAGCTCTTCAAAAACCTTAAGATACTACATAAATCAGATGATGAGGATGATAATGAGAATGGTGATGGTGATAGTGGTCAATTTTCTTACTGGGTCTGTGGTCCTAGAGTTGATCATTCAGAAGAAGGTAACCCACTTGTGCCTGACCAAAAAAAGATAATGTAGCCAGAGAGATATTCTCTCCCTCACCATGGGTGTTCAGGAGAGATATGATATCTCTTTGAGAAAATAGGCTACTTGCCTAGCTTGGGCACCCATTTACCCAGCCCAGGACTGTGTTTCTGTGCCAGGCATTATAAGGGAGCAGGGCAAATGAAGTATAAGACAATCTTAGCCCTCTGTGATCTGGTCCTTAACTCTGATTATGGGAGCCAGAAGGGTCAAAGCACTGGCCAAGCCTCCAGATTAGATGTTCATCACCCACTTCTCAAGAAACTCCCTCTCCCTTACTTTGTTGCTGTTCAGTTGTTCCAGTCGTGTCTGACTCTGTGACCCAATTTGGAGTTTTCTTGGCAAAGATACTAGAGTGGTTTGCCATTGCCTTCTCTGGTTCATTTCACGGATGAGAAAACTGAGGCAGACAGGGTTAAGTGACTTGCCCAGGGTCGCAGTGCTAGTAAGTCTAAGGCCATGTAGAACTCAGGAAGATGAGTCTTCCTGACTTCAGGCCCAGCACTCTATCCACTATGCCATCTAACTGCCCTTCTTTAACCGTTTCCAAACTCTTTCGAGTGTTTTCAGTGACATACCCCTTTCTCTCAGGGATAAAGCCACAGTTCAGAGCCACAATGGCTCATAGACTCTCTCTGAAAGAGTAATGAGTTGCCCTTTCTCTGACTTTTTCAGTGCTTCAAATTTGATGCTCAGGTCAGTCCAAATCTTTAGCCTATTTATCGCTTTTCTGCCCAAGTAATAAAATCTTTCTTCTAGCCAGGATGGTGTGTAAAGAAAGCAGCAAAGGGTAGTGAGAAATACTAGAGACCGCCTTGCAGGGAGGTAGAGGCTTGAGCAGCCTTGTTTCCTTATTCAGCCTTCTTCTGAAGTTTTGGCTTGTAGCCATGCACAGAAATTCTTTTGGCAGCCCTGGGAATGGGTATCCATCAGCAGAAGGGGGTTAAGTATGCAAATAAGGCACTCTTCCAGGAGGCATTTTTTCAGGTAAGCAACCTGTCCTGTTTTACTCATCTCAGGTAGGCAGGAGGGACAGAGCAATATTTACCAGAGACCCTCTGAGGTTCTTTTCCCAATGGGCAATTATTTTGATAAATAATTCAAATAAACATTTATTGAGCATCTACTATATGTGAGGCTCTATGGAGATCCAGAGATGAATAAGATGTGGTCACTAAAGGTAGAATGTAAACATAGCATAGGAAACACACAGAGGCCTATTGGATGGAGATCCTTCTAACCAGATTCTGTTCTGGCCAGAATGCTCATGATGGAGTAGCATATGAGCAGGGCATAAAAGATCAGTAGAAATTCCAACAGAGAGCAGGCATGGAAGAGCATTTCAGGGGAGGAAACAGTTTGAATAATAACCTAAAGTTGAGAAAAACATTGGGGCCTATTAGGGGAATACTGAATAGTCACAGAATTGGATTTTAGACTTTCAGAGTTGTCTGAGACCTCAGAGCTCATCTAGTGTAACCAGTCCATGAACTGGAATCTTCTCTACTTATATCCCTTTCCATTCATCCAATGATAGGGAAATCTTCCCTATCCTGATGGTCTGTCTTAATGGTTTCCCAAAAAGTCCATTCTACTGTTGGATAAATACAGTAGGCAGTTTTTACTTACATTAAGCCAAAATCTGCCTCATTGCCATTTCCATCCATTTTGTCCAGGGTTGTTAGTTTTGTTCTCTGGGGCCAAGGAGAACAAGTCTAATCTCTCTTCCATGTGACAGCTTTTTCATATCCTTCAAGACCAGCAGCAATCATGGCCCCTGGAAGTCTTATTTTCTGATTGCTTGCGGGCAATCTCCATGCAACAGGCTTGGCTCATTCATCTCACATTCATTTTTTTTTTTAACCTGGGGTCTAGTGGGTGGGAGAATGATATAGTCCCGAAAAGGCATTGAAAAATTCCTTTCTACAAGAAAGGCTTAGTTAAGAAATAACTTGCTATTTGGTGACTTTGAGCAGTCTAAGTGTCTAAGGGATAAGAACCCTAACCTTAGCAACCATACTATTATTTAAATTTTCCTATAAGCCACTTAGAGTAATACTGGAGACACCAGAATACCTGGCCCTGATCTTTCTGTTCCTCTGTTTCCTTCCTTTCGCTTGGTCTGGAGCACACTGCTCACCTAACCTCTCAAGAGACCCACAATTGAAATGGTTTAGGGCTCCAGGGCCTAGCTTTGAACTCCAAGAATTGAAATGAAATCCTGAGTTAGAATCCTCTAGGCATGTTCTGATTTTCTTGTCAGGCCTGACTGTGTCCCGGAAACCCAACGGATTGTTGTTTCCCTATCACAAAGAGCAGATCTATTAGCCTGCCATCAGTCACTGCAGGATCGAATTAGAAAATATTTCTTGAGGACAAATGGTATTTATTATTAAGGTAGCTATGCCACTATTGTGTGTCATTAGGCCTTCGATGTAATCAAGTTTTAGGGATCTTTTTTTCTCCTCCCAGAAAACTGTAATGCCAGGGCATGAACTAGAGATATGACTATAGGAGGTCAGGTTCCTGATCTCAGAAAGAAACTTTCAGAGAAGTAGGAGAAAAAAAATTCTCCTGAGACATGCATATTCTATGTAATTGCTTTAGGATGGAATCTCCAAGCAATGGGACAAAATCTGTGAACAACGGAAAGAGAGGGAATGACCGAATTTCTTGTCTGTTCACATTACTTCAGAGTCAGCTCTTCCAGTAGAAAACCTGCTTGGATTTTACATTAACTTCACATCTGGCCCAAGATCCAGTTCTTTTCCATCAGGAAGTCAGCAGGATTTTAAAGAGGTTAAGCTATATTTATATATACATATTATATATATATATATATATATATATATATATATATATATATAATATATATATACATATATATATACATATTATATATATATACATATATATACATATTATATATATATACATATATATATACACATTATATAAACACATACACATACATACATGTATATATACACACATATTCATATATGTGTATCTGTGTATGTATATATATATGTGTGTGTGTGTGTGTGTATATATATATATATATATGTGTGTATATATATATATGTGTGTGTGTATATATATATATATATATATCTATATCTATATATATATATATATCTATATCTATATATATAGATATATATATATATATATATATCTGTATATATATTTTTAGGTAGTGTTCAGTTCCAGATACAATTGCCCAAAAGTCAGAAAGTCGAGGGATGAAAGGACTTTCTGATGCCAGGGAGAAAACTCTGGAGAGTTTTAGAATCCCAAACGCATAGTAGCTTTGAGCTAGAAGGGATCTAAGAGGTCACGTAGTCCAAACTGCCCCCCTCTCCAGTAAAACTTGCCTGAGCCAGGGGTCTCAGATGGCTCCTGACATAAAGTAATCCAGTCTCTGCTTAAATGTCTCCAGTGGAGCCTCCTTATTCATAAGGCCATGGCCAGTGTGCTCCTCAAGTGGGCAAGGCTATAGGAACTTTAGGTGGTTTGAGATTAAGAATGTTGCCATTTCTTCTTTATTCAGTAAGTCTTTGAGTTGAGGTAAGGACTTAAAAATCCTTAGGATAACCCAGTGCTTTAGGGCAACCTGGCTTGATTTTAATTTCCATACAGGAAAATGGTACCCTGAGAAATTCTCTGCCAGGTGGATCCTCTTATTTGTTATTGGATGTTAGGGACGAATTCTACAGGTCTCTAATCTATTATCCTAACCCTGGGAACAAAGAAGAAAACAAAAAACACTCTCCTGAATGTCAAATGCCTGTATCAATGGTTCTGAGGGATGGAAGAGAAAGTACCCAAGATGTCAGCATGCCCATACCTGCTTTCTGCCTCTTATTCTTCTCACACTTAGCATCAACAAATCATACAAAAATCTCTACATAGATAGGCAAGGGAAATCACATCTCTCAGTTACAGAAGGGACTCCTGAGGCCTCAGTAGCATACTCAGCATAGGGAATTCGCTAGTGATAGAAACACCATAATGACAATAGCAGGGAACCTTGGGCTATTGGTCAAATAATACTTATGAATACCAAACTGTTCTGCCCAACTATCTACTCACAGGGTTGCAGTGATGCACACTTTAATGGGTAGTTGTTTATTTTACCATGAGTAACCGTCACCATCTTCATCATGATAATTCATCCATCTACTCCAATGTTTCTGCACCTTCTCAACCATGTCCTGGAGGAAGTAAGCCCCTTAGCTTTGGAATTCTCATCCTGGGGCCATACTGTCCCGACTGATGAAAGGCCATTCTATCTAGCCCAAACCTAACCATCCCTCATCCCAGCCAGCTTCTAGTTATCCATCCTATCACCTTTCCTATACTAATCCACATCTTTCTACCTCTTTCTATGAGAATGGTAACCAAATCAACTCTACTATTGTTTCTGGAAAGGGCATGCCAAGTGACTATGCTATGATCCCATTCACCATCTCTGTTTCTGCCCAGACCAAGGTACCCATCCATACCCTTCCATAGCCACCACTACCACACTGACTCCTCCTATTATAATGTAAGCTCTTTGAGGTCCAAGACTACTTTTCCTTTTTCATTCATTCATTTATTCATCATCAATCACATTGATATAGTGCTTTAAGATCTGCTATATGCTTTCTTTACAAAAACCTCTGTAAAGTAGGTCATGAAAGTATAATTATCTCCATTTGAGAGATGAGGAAACTGAGATTCAGAAAGGTTATTTGTGACTTTCCTAACTAAGATTCCACAAGTAAACTCAGAGGTAGGATTCAAACTGCAGTTTCTCTTAACTCTAAGCCAATGATTGGAGAATCAGGAAAGCTGTCATTGCCCAGAAATAGCCATCATCTTTTGTAGTGCTATAAGTTTCCACCATCAGGTACTGCTTTGCCCCAAGCTGTTAAAGGGTCTGAAAAATACACTATCATTATCACTAACTATGGACAAAAGCACAGATCATTTGCTTAGAACAACTTCCAATATTTGGTAGGTAGATTTTGAAGAGGGGAAATGAAGGACATGGCCAGTGAGTTCTGATGGAAAGATATGAGGGTGGGGATGAATAGAGGAAGGGAAGAAAGATAGGAATATAATAGTAGCCTAACCTAGAGGACAACTCCTGCAAGTGTCAGATCAGTCCAAGGGAATTGGACACCAGTAGGGAGAAGAGCAGAGACAGAGGGTGGCAGATGGATGGACATCGCAGATAGTCTTCCACTACTTCATAAATTTTCCTTAGGTTCTTATCATCTTGGTCTTTTTCCAGTACATATAACATTTTCACTGCAATTCATGAAATTAACACACATGTATGTGCATGTATAAATATGCGTACACATTGTTTGTAGATCAATTAACCAGAATGGGTGATAGGCTGGGGGTAGGGTGTGTGTGAAGGTGAGACCTAAAATTCAATTCAACTCATGTAAATAAAGTTTAGTAAACATATATTAAGCAATGCTTATGTGTAAGTCAGGGCATTGGCAACTGTTTTAAGTGGTATTATTATGGTTCTATGATACCATCCAATTACAGGGAACTCACAAAGCCATAAACTAGAACAGTACACCTTAGTGCCATTAGGGACCTCAGAGAGCATCTAGTCAGGCCTCCCCCATGCTTTTTGTATTTGGAGAAACTGAGGCTTACCAGAAAATGTCTGGCAGAACCAGGACTTAACACTAGGTTACTTTACTCCCAGACTGGGGCTCATTTTGCTACAAGGTGATAGGTACTAGGTAGAATAGCCATTCTTCAAGATGATAGTTATGGGATAGCTAGATGATACATTGGATAGAGTGCTGGGCCTGAAGTCAGGAAGACCTGAGTTCAAATCTGGCCTTGGACACTTACTAACTGTGTGACCTTGGGTAAGTCACTTGCCTCAGTTTCCTTACCTGTCAAATGAGCTGGAGAAGGAAATGGCAGATTTTTGCCAGGATCTTTGCCAAGAAAACCCAAATGGGGTCATGAAGAGTCAGACACAACTGAAAAACAACAATAACAACAGGCTGATAGTGCCAGCACTGGCTGTCATGAGTGTTGCTCTCCCACTGATTGTATTGCAGGAGGGGAGGAGGTTGTCGCCTGTGCTCTTGAGGAGGCCTTGATGAACAAGGGCATGAATCCATCCCCAATTATTACACTTCCTTAAATTATTCAGTTGTCAGATGCTACAAATATGCTGTTCACTGAGGCAATTTTAAATCAACATTATTGTCTCTGTGGGGGGAAAAAAGGAGACCAAAAAAATTCAATCACTGCTTATTTTTATTTTAGAAGAGAGCATGTAGAGAATTTCATTTTGTGTATCGAGCTAGATAAGATTTATTGGTGTGTGTCCTGCATCTGATGGTCCTAACAGGACAATCAAGGGAAAGAGCCATTATTTTGCTGTTGATGCCTCAGTATAAGTGGCAGATTCAGAGAGGGGCTGGAAGCCTGCAAAGCAGGCTCTAGAACTCCAAGTAAGTAGTGACAAGGAAAAGATTAGTCAGTGCTTGGCCTGGACATCCATAGGGAAACAGTGGGCTATAGGGGAAGAAGCACAGACCATGGGGTTGTGGGGCCTGAGTTCAAAGCCTTTCTCTGACACTTACCACTTGGACCTTTGGCAAATCACTTCTACTTCACCAGGATTTTGTTCCCTCATCTGTAAAATAAGGGTGCTGGACTGCATGCCTTTGCATTCTTTCTAGCTGTTGATCTATGATCTATGTGTGATGCTATGATGATTTAAGGCAGGGATGGGGAACCTGAGGCCTCGAGGCCACAGGTTCCCCACCCCTGGGTTTCTTTCACCTCAAAATCCAATCTATGATTGCAGAGAGGTTTAAGTCTCAATTTTCAAATTTGATTTCCAAAGCAGCTTGCCGTAAGGTTCCTGGTTCTGGGACCCGGTAGAACAAATTTAATCTCTCTTCAGCCATTCAAATACTTGATTACAGCCAAAGTATTATAGCCACTTCCCCAAATTTTCTTTTTCTCTACTTTAAACATCCTCTTCTTATATGCCATTAGTTTAAGATAATTCATCACCCTAGTTGCCCTCCTCCAAACACTGTCCAAATTATTGATGCCTTTCCTAAAACGCAGCCCCCAGAACTGAAGGCCATCCTCCATATGTGCTCTGGACAGGGCAGAGTGCCCAGCAGAGTTGTCTCTTCCTTATTCCTGGATACTTTGATTCTTCCAATGCAGTTTAAGAGCTTATTAGCTCAGCAGAAAAAAAAAATAAACTTAGGTGAAAATACTAGGTAGGAACTAGGATATTAACCTGTCAAAAAAGATCCTGATTAAGCTTGGAATAATGTCCTCATCATTCAGTCACCTCCTTCCTCCTGATCTTCCTTCACAGGATAGAAGCACTTAGCATTGAAGAAAAGAGAGCCATTTCAAAGGCCTGTCATTGGAGACTGTCAGCACTTCCTACCCAGTAGATGATTGTTTGTTTTGGGGACTGCCAAATTCAGAGGCACAAATTATCAAAAAATATATATATATATATTAAAGTTGGAAAACCTGTGTAAATAATGCCCCTGATGCTTGTTGTCATGCTTCTTCTCCCCCCCCCCTTTTTAAAACTACCTTGGGCCTGGAACACAGTGAGTAATTTAATTCTCTCAAAGCTGCATTGTTTAGATAGGATGGCTGGATCAGATATTTTTTTTCCCTTCTTTTAACAGCCATTGGGATTGCATGAGCTGAGGAGTACAGCTGAGCTGCCTGTTAAACAAGCATCTAACAGCACCAAAATGGACGTGTGTGTGTGTGTGTGTGTGTGTGTGTGTGTGTGTGTGTGATGGGAGAAGGACAGATCTTCGATATTTCAGCTTAACAGAAATTCTGATTCTAAAAATCCCCTTCCTGGACAATCTTCTTACCAGGAAGGCTCAGAAAAGATGAATGCTGTTTCTGAGGTTGGTCCAAGAAGATGAATTCTTCCACTGTACAGATACCATTAAATTAATTAGCCAGTTTTCTGCAGAATCCAATCTAATTCACTTCAACTAAATGGGCCTAGAGTTAGGAAGACTCCTATTCCTGAGTTCAAACCTGGCCTCAGACACTTACTAGCTGTGTGACCCTGTGCAAGTCACTTAATCCTGTTTGCCTCAGTTTCCTCATCAGAAAAATGAGCTAGAAAAGGAAATGGCACACCACTTCAGTATTTTTGCCAAGAAAACCCCAAAGTCAGCTGGACATAACTGAAAGAATGACAACAACAATAACAATAAAACAATCATTTCTCCAGCACCTACAATGTGTAGTACAGCAATGTTCTGGGAGTTAGACATACGGACTCGAGAATTGAGCCTACCCACTAAGTAAAAGACGACAGTGGCAAGGGTGTATACGGCACTTTGAGTTCTACAAAACATTTAAGTATTTTCTCTTATTTGAACAGACAAATAAATGCAACACAATTTAAAAAGGAAGTGATTAATTAACAGCTAGGGAGATCACAAAAGGCTTTGTATAGCAGAGGGCATGGTAATCGAGCCTGGCAAGAAGCTAAGTATCCTAAGAGGCAAACAACCTGTGACCAGACAGAAGAGGGCTTTAAATAGCAGCCTGAGAAGTTTGTATATTATACCAGAGACAATGAGGAGCCACTGAATAGTCTGAAGTAGGAAAACATGGTTAGACATGTTTTAGGAAGATTATGATGGCAGCAGTGTGGGAGATGGATTGGCAAGGAGGGGCAGGGGAGTGAGGAGAATGGAAGAATAGAAGCCTGAAAGGAGACTCTTTCAATAGTCCAGATGGGAAGGGAAGAGGACTTCACTTAGGGTGGGGTCTGTATGAGTGGCTAGAAGAGAACCGATGTGAGAGATGTGGACATAGAAATAATAAGACTTCGGCATTGATTAGGTAATTCAGATAAGGAAGTTTGAATAATTGAGGTTGACTCTGAGTTTGTGAACCAAGATGATTGGAAACACGGCTGTATTTTCCATAGAAACAGGGAAGTTTGGAAGAGGTAGGCCTGAGGATTGTTGGTGTTCACTGTTGATGTTTCAGGGGAGGGGTGGATATTGGTAGAATTAATGAGCTCTATTTTGTACACGTTGAATTAGAGATGCCTGTGGGATATCCTGCTAGAGTTGTCTGGTAGACAAATGGTAACCTGGTACCCTAGATAGGAAAAGAAAGATCAGTGCTAGAGATACAGATTTGAGAATCAAAAGCATAGAGAATGATTGATCCTATGGGAAATAATGAAGTCATTGAAAGTGAATGTGGGGAGAGAAGGGTAAGAAACGTAGGACACAGTTTTTGGGGACACATATAGTTATAAATGGAGTGGATTATGACCCAGCAAAAGAGATCATAAAATTCTCATTATAGAGACTAATTTCCCAAGCATATATTTTGCTCTAACTCAGTGGGAAAGGTGAAATAAGTTCCAACTGTCATGACACATTTCATCTAAATTGCTAATTTAAAAAGACCAAACATTTCCTAATTGTGTAAGGTAGTATGTTAGAAGCTAGAGAGATAAAGACAAAGCGGATAGCCTCATGTCTCCTTCAAGGGGTTTATAATCTTCCTAACTTCTTAGAATGAATTAGTTATCATTAATTTGGGCAACTCTTTGGGAGATTTGGTTCTGGATTGGAGGTTCATCACGTTGGCCTTGATTTCAATTAGTGCCTATCTTTCCATAAGCACAATGTGGTACTTATAAGAACTAAACATATCAAATGGTCAGAGAATAACATGCTGGAAATACATCTTCAAATGGGTTTTTAAATCCTTGAGGTCATGGACCATATTTTTGACTCTTTTTTCTCTCCAGCACATGGCTATGCACAAAGGAAGGACTGAAACATTTGCTGATTTACCATTAAATGCCTGTTGACTGAATGCCTATCTGGTGCTGGGTGTCACCTGCAAAGAAACTATAGATGCAATGAAACATAATTGGTTTTTTTGTCCATCAGGGACTATATATATAAGTACTGATTTTAGTGTTTCATGGGACTATAACTTTTTACTCCAGAGAAAGATGAGGTCTGTTGGGTTAGGCAACTAGTTGACGAAGTATAGAGAGTGCTAGACTCTTTTGGAGTTGTGAAGATCTGAGTTCAAGCCCTGCCTCAGATTCCTAATAGCTGTGTGACCCCAAACAAATCACTTAACCTCTCTCAGCCTCAGTTTCTTCACCTGTAAAACAGAGATAATAACAGCATGTACCTCACAGGGTTGCTTTGTGGATCAAAAGAAATAACTTTGCAACTAAGCACTTTGCAAACTTTAAAGTACTCCATAAATTCTAGCTATTATTAATATTAGTAGTAATAGGAGGAGGAGTAGCAGCAGCAGCAACAGCAGCAGCTAGTAGTAATAGTAGCAGCAGTTGTAGTAGTAGCTGTAGTAATAGTAGCAGTAGTAGTTGTAGTAATAAGAACCTATTGCAGAAGCTTGAGGGGGATTAAGTTGGGACTGTTCTTGGAGCATGGATATTAATGAAAGCAAAGAAAGTAAACTATCAATAAACTAGCAGATATTAAGATACGTCTTGGTCTTTTGTTCTCCTTATACTCCTAAGACATAGAGATCTTCAAAAGGAGGAGTCTGGAACCATAGACTTACTTATGAAGAAAATCAAGCGCTGGTAGAGACAACTACAAAGATTTTATATCAAGCCTTCATTAACTAATCCTTGGTGAGTCGTCACATCCATCTTCAGTATCCAGTAATTTGAATGGCATCACAAAAATCAGAATAAACACTATTATTAGGAAGAGGAAAGAAATTGAGGCAGAACCAGACACCCAAATATTTGGAGTTTACTGCCAGTCTCTACTAGTCAACTGTTATATAAACCACTTTATGGCATTACATTGGTTTCCCCATTTAGAATATAGGCAATAATGAATCCCTCTCTACCCCCCTGCCCCACCTACCTTCCACCTCTGTACTTTAAGTCATGCAAACAGTGCTAGGGGCTGGGAAGGAAACAGGGGAAAAAGATAAGGTCACTCTCTTCCCTTCCTCCCAAGGAGTTTGGGACTAAGCTAGGACTAAGTTAGGAAGATAAGATTGAAAACTACAAAACTAAAGAATGGTGATGAACAATGTATGTATTCTATGAATTCTACTTATTCTATGTATTCTACATATTCTAATAATTCAGAGCAGGAAGGCATCAGTGTGGCTGGAGTGAGAATACACAAAACTGTAGAATTCATTTGCTCTCCCTTGGAATGCTCCAGCGAAGATCTGGAGGGAGTCACAGAGCTTCTTTGACACTATACTGGGGGAAAGCCAACGCACCACCATCTTGTAAAGTGTCCAGGGGAAAAGACAGAATAGTTTAAGCAACACAGTTGGGTCCTATTTCCCTTCTTCATAGAGGTTACACAATGACCCAATTTTCTGAGAGAGGAGAAGAAGAGATCTCTACTATCCTCTGACAATCTCCTTACCAGACAAATGGATTTTTTTCTCCAGCTCCTATCGGGTAGGAACAGTCAAGCCCAATGAACCAAATTAGCACACTCCACAATCTATACTATGATAAGTATAATATCAAACTACTGAGTGTCCAGAATGCATTTCTCAGTTTTAAATTACTGAATGAAATTATTCTTCCCTCACTGCCATACTTGATAAACCAGTTCACATTCTAGTTTTATTTGATGATTTATACACACATAGAAGAGACCTACAATTCTGATTGCATCTGCTGCCTTTATAACAGCCACTAATAGGTCAAACTGGGGGGAAATGGTTATAACACTTAGAATATATTGAAATAGCCTGAGTGAATCTAAGAAAGCAGTCAAAATTTCCCTTGCATTTGGATTAAATAAGATCATCAGACCATAGGCTCATAGACTAAATAAGCTGAAGGCACCAATACCTCCATCACAGTGTAACAGTTATGGTGCCTTCAAGAAAATAGAGAAAGATGCTCTGGAAAATTGTCCACAATTAATTCTTGATAGATTTATGGAATTACAGCATGAAAGAACTAAAAAGGATTGTTATTAAAATATTCTCATTTTACAGATAATGAAACTGAGTAACAATGAAGAAAGTGATTTCTCATAAATAATATCTAAGGCCACTATTGATTGTAACAACTAGTTCTATAGCCCTTTTTGGCTTTACAGAGTGCTTTCTTCACAACCCTCTTGGAAAAGAGATAAAAGAAAACCTAGGGTCCCCATTTGACAATGAAAGAAATTCAGGCTCAAAGAGTTATAGAGCTAATATGCTTAAGAATCATAGGGCTAATAATTGTCAAAGCTAGGTTTTTGAACCCATCTGCTGACTCTAGGTCAAGTGTTCATGCTTGGCCTTTTCTAATTGTCCTTTCCTGTTCCAACTGATCTAATCTAAATTGCTCTATTTATGGAACAAAGTAGGGTTCCTGAAAGATGCCTGTAGGACAAACAGGGGAGAAAACTCAGAATTGCAGGCTAATAATAGATGAACTCTGACATGCAATACAGAAAATATCCCAGGCCACCCCCTTCTATTAAATCCAAGGTAAATTGTAATAATTGTAAAACTTTCAGCCCAGGAGATTCTCAGGACTACACTTTTCATGTTAAGTCATTAATGTACTGTTGTTTCTCCATTGCCAGGATGGTAATCAATCAATCAATCAATCAATTAATAAGCATTTATTAAGTGCCAAACATAAGCCAGGCACTATGCTAAGTACTGGGGATGCAAAAAGAGGCAAAAGACAATCACTGTCCTTAAAGGCGCTTACAATATAATGGTACTATGATTCATCTAGCAGATGACGCCCACAGAAGAGCCAGTTTAGCTGAGACTACTCTGGGGAATCAAGGATGACAGCAAGAGAATGGCACTATTGCTAAGCAATAAATTCACATTAGCATAGAGAACATTTCTGATATTGTGAAATGATGTTCTGTATGGGCAGATGATGTGTGCACACAAATGAATTTAATGATAATTGCTAGCATTTATATACTACTATAAGGTTTGCAAAGAGCTTTTACATGTATCTCTTTTAATCCTTACAACAACCCTGTGAGATAGGTGCTACTATTATTCCCCATTTTATAGATGAGGCTGAGAGAGATTAAGAGACTTGTCCAGAGTCACATAGCTAGTAGTATCTGAGGCAGGATTCAAACTCAGGTCTTTCTGAATGCAAATCCAGAGCTCTATCTCCTGTGCCACCTAGTTCATACTGTAGTATGGTGAATGAGTACAGTGGAAATTTATGTGGCCCCTTCCTTTCCACTCCGAGGGTTTGAACAAATTTCTAGACAATGTTTACCATCTCCCTCAGGCAGCTTCCTGAACTATGGGAAAGAGAGGGGTAGAACTCTCTTTACCTCTAATACTGCCAAGCTGGAAATGTTCAATCTACCTCGCCCACTCTTTGGGTAACAACTGAGTCTTTACTGAGAGCTAACTTTGTATCACAACCTGTCCTGAGCACCCAGTGGATGCAGACCAAGAAGCAGACCCAGTCCTTGACTTTAAGAAGCTGATAATCTTGTTGGGGAGGAAAAAAGAATAAATCAATGGACAAGAAAATATATAGTAAAATGCTAAACTATGTAGTAATCCCTTTCGGTACAAAGCACATGTGAAATTGTTTCACCAATAAGTCTTTGTACCAGGTCATTTCTTCACACACCAGGAGCTTCACATAATATAACAGGACTAGAAAAAAAAATTGGACAACTCCCAGGATTCCTGTCATCATTAACACTGCCCTACGGGGAGCCACAGTCATCATTAACATTAAATAGCTACTGTCTTCTGATTGACACTTCCAGTTGAAGGGAACACTCCCTATTTTGGCATTGAGATATCTCTGAAATCCTTTTCTCTTATCAAATGGCAGTCCCCTGAACCTAAGTCAACCTTCAACAAAACAAGGGAAATATGTTAATTATGTATTTCTGCATAGGTCAGTTTCCAATGTCCTCCAGCAACTCTGCCTGTTAATTTGATGGAAGCTGCTTCCACTGGGACAATCACATCACCTCTTATATCTCTTTAAAGGAGTGACACATGGAGACTGGATTATTGTTCAACTGACACTCAGTTTTCTGGTACCAATTCGAGGCTGTCATGTGGGTGGTTTTGCCCAGCAGAGGTAAGCCCAGAAAACTGGCAAGGACATCTGGAATTTTCTTTTTAAATGGAAAATTTCCCCATCCATCTATAAACAGAAGAACACAATTCATATATTTTAGTTTGTTTTTACAGGAAGGTTCAGTTAATGCCAACTGTTCCAATGTAATGGAAATCATTTTAAACTCAGGTCTTTTCCCTAAATGCAAGCAGTGTGTTAAGTAATTTCAGGAACAGTGGGCCACTCTACTTCAGTATATTAAATGTTTTTCAATCTCCCACTCTGTTCATTATGGAAAAGCAAATTTACTTAGCTGCTAAATACCAAATGTTCTTTCAGGAAACATTAAGGTATGTGATCAAGAGATTTTCTTTCTTGAGAAATAATTGCCTCAAAGCTGTATAAACCTCCTTTCAGCTAAAACACAAAGTTCACCTTTTCCAGGGGAATCCTGAGATGATTGCTAGGAACTCAGCAGTTGGCAGATTTACACATTTATTAAGAATTATTTCCATTAATTTTCTTCTTCTACCCTCTCACTCTTCGTAAAAACACCATCTGCTTTTCCAGTACAATGCTGGTCAGTGTGTGTGGAGAGCTAGAACTAAAAATCGGACTCTTGGTTTCCATTGCAAAGAGTGTGGGTTTTATATTCATTTGTTTTATAGGAATTCTGGTAAGTGACTCTGAAGTATTCCTATGCATACTGAGTCAGCTAGTCGATAAGCATATATTAAGCACTTACCATGTGCTAGGCAAAAGCTGGTTTCCTCAGATTCAAAGATCGATACTGAAGACGTAGGAGGAATGACAATTCATAGGTCATGTGTTCCTCCTAATAACCCTCTCTTTTTCTCACTCTTTCTACAGGATTACAAATACAGTTTTTCCTTCCACGTCATGACTTTCCCCCATCACAGCTTCAATATATTGCAGGTTGGCATAAGAAATTAAAAGGGAATTTTGGGGGAGTTTTGCAGAAGCACAAATGACATGCAAAGGCCAACAGATGACCCAGAAAAGTTTAGAAACTCAGAAACGCATAAAATATATGTATAGTATTATATAGTATCAACATATTTTATCTTTTAATGCCATAATAATTCAGACTTCTTCTCCGGTACAAAGGGAAGGCCAAAAAATTTTACGCAAATTTTCCAGATTGAGGAGGCGCCATGCTCCTAACTCTCACAATGTGGAAGAGATAACTGTACTTTGATGATTGACTGAATTCTTCACTGTTTTAGAGACTCAGGCTCAACCTCCTGAGAGGCTACATGGGGGCTTCAATAAAAATAACTTTAACATTTATTGTTTTTTTAGGTGCACAACATTGTTTGGTGCTGAGGACAAAAAAAAAAGAAACGTGGAAAAAAACCCTCAGATCTTAGTTATGAAGGAGTTTATAGTCTAATAAAGGATGCAGCATATATACAAATGACTAGAATTAAAGACAGAATGTGATAAAGGCCACAGAGACCCAGCCAAAGGACTAGAGTAATTTTGAGGAAAGTTTTGCTGAAGATATAGTAACTGTGTTGGGCCTTGAAAACAATAATAAAAAGAGGAGGAGGAACCCAGAATTAGGGGTTGGGGAACAGGGAGAGTATATTCCAAACACAAGATCATAGATTTAGAGATAGAAGAGACCTTTGACTGCTTGACTCATTTCACATTTGAGCAAACTGTGGTGGTCCAAAGAGTGACTTGCCCAAGATTACGTAAACAGTAAGTAGCAGGATTTGGACCCAAGTACCTCAAATACTAATTCCTCTCTCTTTTGCCTCTACCACGTTGCCAACAGTGAGGAGGGCATGAATAAAGGCACCAATGAAGTTTTTATAGAGTCTCTACCATGTACTCATTTATGTGCTAAGGTTAGGTTGAAAGGAGAAGTGTATATAATATAATATAGATAACTTTCGCAAGGCATTTAGCTGAGAAGGGGAAATGGTGGGAAAAAAAAATTTTTTTTAAGATGGGAAAGATATGGGCACATTGGTAAGCATCAGGGAAAAGGCCAATAGTTAGAAAGAGATATAAAATAAGAGAAGGGGGATGATAGTAGAGACATCAGCTGGAGAAGATGGGAAGGGTTTGGATCAAAGCTGTGCGTAAAAGGGCTGTCCTTGGTAGGGTAGGCTATGTCTTAATCCAAAACCAGAATAAAAGAGGAAATAGTGGAGGAAGATATACGAGTGATATGAGATGAGGAGAGAAGAAAAGGAAACTCCCAACTAACAGCCTCTTATTTTCAGTGAAGTAAGAGGCAAAGTCAACAGCATAGAGAATAGATGGAAGGGTACCATGGGAGGCCTGAGGAGAATTAAATCCAGATGAGTACACCATTGAAGACTGAATCCAGGTAGACTATCAGTAGTTAGAAAGGGTTCTATTGAGGGAGGAACAGGGCAGGTTGCCTGAACTGGCAGCTAGAAAAGGCTCTTGGGGAGGGGCAAGCTGCCTGGGCTGGGCTCAATAGGGTGAGAATATGGGGAGAGGTGGTAAGGAAAGTGGATTCAACACCTATGTAGCCAGTGGTTCAGCACAGACATTAGAGGACCAAGATGTTAGAATTTTCTAGGGTTAAGAGAAGGACCTGTTGCTTGGAATAGATAGTTGGAGTGGAGTGGTGACTGGGAAAGTCACATGATGGAGGTCAACATTAATGAAAGATGTTTTAAGCCCTAGCAACCCATTAGGGTCTTTCCCTTCCACTGGGGACACCCCTACCTTTAAGGTCATGTGGGCAGGGAAGGCAGAGAAAGCAGATTTTACAGCTATTAATGTCAATAGGCTTTTGATCCCTGGCAGCACACAGTATGCCTTCTCTTTTACTACTGGTACCAGTTGTCACCAGTGTCCTTTCTCTGTTTGGCTTACAAAGCCCTCCATGACTTGCTCCCTTCATCCCTTTTTAGTCTTCTTACACCCCACTCTCTTCCAGGTACTCTGTTATCAGTGAGACTAGCCTTCATATTGTTCCTAGAACAAGACACTCCATTTCCTGAATACATGCATTTTCACTAGCTGTTTCCCATGCCTGGAACACTCTCCCTCCTCATCTCCACCTTCTGGCTTCCTGTAAGTCTCAGTTAAAGACCCACCTTCTGCCAGAAGACTTTCCCAGTTGTCCTTAATCTTAGTGTCTTCCCTCCACTAATTATCCTCTCTCCCTCTCTGTCTCTCTGTTTCTGTGTCCTTGTCTGCCTATGTATATGTGTGTGTTTATGTGCATATATATGTGTATATATATATATATATATGTGTGTGTATAGATAGATAGATAGATGTACATATACAATGTATATTGCCTAGAGAAGCAGAGGTGGTATAAGGACTCAAGCCTATGTCACACATTAACCACAAGACTTCAGACAAATTTCTAAATGTCCAAGGAAAATTTCTAAAATTATCAATTTCAGAGAAAATACAGATTTGAATTCATGGATGAAATTTTTCACTGTGTTATTGTTCCTTTCACTAATGAAACAATACATTTATATATATATATATATATATATATATATATATATATATATATAAACATATGTAAGCAACTATGCACAAACAAGATATATATATATGTGTGTATATATATAAATCTTCTGTCTATATGTACTATATACATATATGCACACATATGTATGTATGTGTGTATGTGTGTGTGTATATATATATATATATATACACATACATACACATATATAAAATCTTATTTGTACATAATTGTTTACATGTTGTCTTTCCCATTAGGCTGTGAGCTTCTAGAGAGCAGAGACCATCTTTCTGCCTTTCTCTCTCTCTCTCTGCCTCCGTCTTTTTTTCTCTCTCTTTCTGTCTGTCTGTCTGTCTCTGTCTCTCTATATATCTAGATATAGTTATAGATGACATAGATATAGCTATGGATGATATAGATATAGATGTATAGTGACGTGTGTGTCCATCTATCACTTATCACAGAGCCTGGCATACAGCAGTTGCTTAATAAATACTTGTTGATATGACTAATGTAGATATAGGTTTTACATGATTATAACCTATACCAAATTACTGTTTTAGAAAGGGTGGAGGGAAGGGAGGGAGAGAGAAAAATCTGGAACTCAAAATTTTTAAAAAATGAATGTTAAAAATTGTCTTCACATGGAATTGGAAAAAAATACTATTTAAAAATAGATAAGTGCTTATTGACTGGCTAGCTACTGGTGATCTTTCTCTTGCAGTCCACCTCCTTTTCTAGTTATATGTATGCTTGCTGCTGTTTTTGATATCAATAGCTAGGTTGGTGATGCGTAGCAGCCTACTAATCCTGCCCATGTGCTTCTCTATTGCCCTCTAGGTCAGTAGAAATTGTCAGCACAGGAGTGTCCAGAGCACAGTTTGGTTGTGCCCAGGTGTATTGGCACACTCTGGGGTGGGCACTTGTATTTTCCCTTCCCTTCCCTTCAGGGGATCTCTGTCCATATGATTATCCCTCCACATAAAGATCAGGGGTTCACATGATTATAGCAACCAGACTGGAAGTGTCCTTAGACACTTAGAAGGGTCTAACCCCTTCATGTTGAACTTAGGAAATTCAGGATAGTCGTTATGTGACTTGCCCTGGGTCTCACAAGCCTTTAAACAGAGGCCTTTCTGACTCTCTACAGGCCTTCTATGCAATCAATTAACAAGGGGGAGGGAATAAGCATTTATAAAATGCCTACTGTGTGTTAGACATTATGCTAAGTGCTTTACAAATATTATCTCATTTAATCTCACAACAACCCTGTGAGGTAGGTGCTATTATTATCCCCATTTCACAGTTGAGGAAACAAGACAAGCAGAGGTTAAGTGATTGGTTCAGGGTCACACAGATAGAGTCATAGGTCAGATCTGAACTCAGGTCACTATGACTCTAGGCCCAGTGCTCTATCCATGGCACTATCTAGCTGCCCCAAAGACAGCTTTATAAATTGGTTATCCAAGTAAATAAATGGCATTGTTTTATAGGTGAGGAAATTGAAGCCCACAAAGATTAAATGATTTGTCCAAAGACACAGGAGGTAAATAGGAGAACCGGGACCTAAATTTGGGTCATCTGACTCCAAATCTGGTGGTTTTTCCACTATACTCAGTCTTGGCATCTTTCCTTTACTTAAAATGGGATATACTGTATTATTGTTTGGGAGGAGTGGTTTTATTAGTGGAGGGAGTACCACTGCCTGGAGAAATTTCTTTCACGAATGTCTATCTGAGTTTTCTCTGAAACCTGTGATTTTACAAAGTTGTCTTGAGCATTGAGAGATTGGTCCCAGGTCTTATGGCCAGTGAGCAGCTAGGTGATGGTGCACAGAGGGCCAGACCTGGAGTCAGGAAGACTCATCTTCCTGAGTTCAAATCACAACTGTGTAACCCTGGGCAAGTCACTTAACCTTGTTTGCCTCAGTTTCCTCATCTGTAAAATGAGCTGGAGAAGGAAATGGCAATTCACTCTAGTACCTTTTCTAAGAAAACCCCAAATGGGGTCACAAAGAGTCAGACATGACTGAAAAACTTCCAACTGAATGAATGGATGGTCAGTATGTGGCACGTACTAGACTCTAATTCAGGATTCCTGATTCTGAGGCCCATTCTTGGTATAGTATCTAAACCACCTTTGCTTCCCTAGGCAATAAACACTGGGAATATTTACACCTACTGTTGGAATAGACACAATTCCTGCATTATTGAGGTGGACGTAGCCCTCAGCTTTTTAAAGGTTTTCGGTGCTGTTGGTTTTTCTGTAGCAGCACTATCATAATTTGCTGGGAGCCAGGGTGGATTTATTCTTCGGGTCACCTCAAGGATGAACCCTCCTCCTACTGGCAGCATAGTAAATGACACTATACTCCACCTGATGTCTTCGTTTAATATGCCTGTTAATATGGCGGACAGTTTAGAGAAGTCAGCCCTGGCTCCATAAATATTCTGGTGACAGTCAGTTGAGCTCCAGGGATGGAAATGATTTGTCAGTCCACTCCATTAGCTTGGGCTGCACATGGCTGCAGGCAGCCTTCAATAAAAACAGAAGAGCAAAAAAGCCCAGAGATCAGCCTAGTGCTCCTGTATGGATGTCCTTTGCTGGAATGCATCTCATCACAATGAACAGATCTCTATAAAAGTCATGGCCTCTGCCCCTTGGGCCCTTCACCTATGGATGATCCAATAAGCATACCGGACAGCTTACGAGTAATGGTAGATCAGAGCCTGCAGAAACACAATGTCCATGGGACCTGGTGATAGGTGACAGAGCCACCTTTTTTTTTTAATTCCTGAGGGAAATGAAATGCTAAAACTCTGTAGGAGGCTAAGGAGCAATACATATCTTTCCATCTAAATAGGACAGCTTCCTGGCCATATAGAATCTAATGATAAACCAAGGACATAGATGGTATAATTTAACTGCACTGTACCAATACACAAAAGGTCACATGGCCTCAGGCAAAAGTATCAAACACTGGAACACTTGAATGCTGCTGGTACCAGATTAAAATGTAATTGGGCAATATTTAACAAAATTAATAAAAAAAAACAATAAAAATACAATACAATAAAACATAGGCAATCTTAATTTGTGGTTTGCTAAGTCAATAAGAGGCTCAGAGGGATCATCATCTAATGCCCTCACCCACCCCACTTTCTATTTTGAATTTCAGCCCACTGACCCAGGAGACAGTCTCCTCAGAGTCAGGAAAGACTTGCTTGGTCCAAGGACCTCTTCTGATACTCACTGGCTGGGTTAAGTGGGTAAGTCACTAAATCTCCCAGGTCTCACAGTAACGCTTTAAGGCTGTAAGTGAAGTCAATGGGCATTTATTAAAAATATAGGGATACAAAAGCAAAAACAATCCTGCCCTGAAAGGGGTTCACAATCTAATAGAGACAACATGCAAACAACCATGTACAAACAGGAAATATAGAAGATAAATTAAGAGTGATCTCGGAGGAAAGGCACTAAAATTTAAGAGGGCTGGGAAAAGCTTGCAAAAATATGGAAACAGCTGAAACTTGAATAAAGCCATGGTAGACAGGAGGCAGAGACAAAGAGAAGGGGAATTCCAGGCATAAGAGATAGCAGTCAACAGTACCCAGTGGGCATTCCCTTTACTAATGAAATCACAGATTCAGAACAACACGCACACACATATATACATTCACCTAATATGCATGATTTTTAGTATATTCAAGGAAGAATTTGGTACAATCATTCCCTGTCATTGTGATATTTTAATCTAAGTTCCATTAACATTTGTCTTTACAATGTAAAATGGAGAA
Source organism: Phascolarctos cinereus (assembly GCF_003287225.1). NCBI lineage: Eukaryota > Metazoa > Chordata > Mammalia > Diprotodontia > Phascolarctidae > Phascolarctos > Phascolarctos cinereus. Next base: position 286,659,041 of record NW_027555625.1, on the reverse strand, counting down.
TGCCAAGAAACTAAGATATTCAAATTAGGTAGTATGACCCCCATTGAATGAGACTGTCATGGAGTCAGAAGATCCACTTTTAAAGACTTAACACATTTAATGATTAAAAGCAGGTGGGAGAGAGGAAAAATCCTTACCTCCTCCCCTATCTACCCCCCACCCCCCCAACTAAGCCTTGCCTCAAGTATTATGTGGCTACTGTCAACTCTGAATTGCATTCCTTGTATTTAAACATCTGTCCTAGCTTATGACCTTTCCTGGAAACTGATATTGATTAACTCACAGTCCTTAAAAGTGCAAGTTCAAATTGTGTTTGAATGTTCATTACTTTTCTTATCACCAGTTAAGGTCAATTTCTCAAGATATATAGACTTCCTTTGGTATCCACAGGGCTCCTGGGATGGAGGAGACTCATAGAGTGTAATGATGCCCCAAAGTCAAATGTCACAGCGGTCAGGATAAAGTGCTACAAGGGTTTTGGTCACTCAAGCTAATGGGGGAAAACAATCTTTACCTCTTTTGCCTTTGGAAATGTTGAGACTATTCTAGTTGAGGACTTCTGTACCAATCAGCTCATTTGCCATTCAGCTCATGCACCCACCAACACCAAGATAAATGGGAAGATATTTATATGAAATCCTTCATTAAGAAATGCTCTTCAACTCGTGCTGTGAGATGATTTCAACTAGGGGAGGTTGATCACAGAAAATGATTTATAATGGGGGGAGCTGAAATATTTCCCAAAAGTTCACAGTTGTAGGCATTACTTTAATATAGACGGGCTTTCCATATATAAACACAGGCTTGAAAAAATCCTCTCGTTAAGTGTGGCACTAAGTGAAATAATTGGAAACTGAACTTGCTATTCACTAAGGAGCTCTTCAGTAGGCTCCATGCTTTGTCCTTGGACTTTTCTCATTCTTTATTTACTTATTAGAGCGCAGAGGCAGTGTGGTTCAGTGGGTAGAGAGGTGGTCTAAAATTCAGGAACACCTGCCTCCGACACGTAATGGGTGTGTGACTCTGCACAGATCAACTTAACTTCAGGGCTCTGGGCATCTCCTTGAAGCTTAAAGTTCTGGAGAAGGGCTGACCTGCTCTACTAGAGGGAGTTTCCTAAAGCAATGGAATCACTGCTCTATCCCCTATCCCCTTAGAGCTGAGTCAGAACCAAAGGGGAAGGAGTCGCTCTTCAACTCTATGCCTGGATAAGCAATATCAGGATTGTTCAACCAGAGGAAGACACCTAAGAAAGGTGGGCTTGTGAAAAGATCTGGCCATGGGCTGTCTCAGTAAGTTGCATAGGCTGATGCTGTCCAGGTCATCATTTAGCCCCAATCTTAATACCTAAAATCATTTTGATGAACAAAAAGGCAGGCTATTAATACTGTTAAAATTTCTGGTCTGGTGATTTTACATGTTATTTAAATGGGATAGCCCAGATTGCAAGCCCTTAGAGGGCAGGTTCTATACATAGGGATCTCAGTGCTTGTGACAGTGCCCCACACAGTCAGTTTTTTAGTTCTTTAAAGAAAGTGGTGGCTCAGGATTTCACAAGATTTAGCAGTTGTAGTTTCATCTTTTTTTTTTTAGTATATTATACTATGGAAATACTTGTTTTAGCCCATAAATTAAAAATAAAATAAATTTGAAAGGAAAAAAATAAATAAAAATAAAAGATAGCAGCTTACATGAAGACTTTTTACATAGTAGGTAATTCATAAATATTTGTTGAATTGAATCCAAGTGACAGTAATGAGAAGCCAATGGTCGCAAGTATGACAATCTCAACCTGGAAGCAGGAATGTTACAACAATAGCTTTATTTTTTGTTTGATCTTCCTGAGATTTGGGACAACAACTTGCTCCTAGATCTGACAGTTAGCTAAATAAATAAATTAAATAAGGTGCATAGTACTTTTTCTCTCTTGAACCGATAATTGTAAACAAACAATGCAAAATGTGTCTATGTCTATTACTAAATCAATTGAGAAAGAAGTCGTTGGCCTAATAGTAACAATGATGGTCTTATCAGATGATAAGGTTTCATTTCATTTGATTATTTAATTATGTTCTAGAGCTTAAACATTCCCTTTGGATCAGAAATCTACTTCAACTTGTGATTATGATATTTATAAAATAGAGGGCAGATACCCAATGATAGAGAATGAAAGCCCTTCATTGTTATTATCATCTATTTGTGTAAAGGATTTCTTACAGTGCAGCTGGGGGAGTTTAATACAATGGATAGAACACAACACTTAGAGTTAAGAAGACCTGAGTTCAAATCCCACTATGGACAAATAAGTCATTTAACAACTCTGGGCTGGAAAATGGGCAATATATACTAGCTTTGTGCTTACTTAACCTTTAGGTAGCTCAGGCAATTACAAGATTTGAAGTTACAGATGACTTGTCAATGTAGATCTAGGCTACCACTCATCCATCCACTCAAATAAAATGGGGAATAATCATAACACAAATCTCACAGGGTTGCTGTGAGCCATGGATTAAAATGATGCTCATACCAGGTTGACAACATGAGTCATTCTCAACTCTTCCTTCTAACTTAGTCTCCATACTGAATCAGCAGCCAAGTCTTCTTGACTCTATGTCTATATCTTCCCCACCTTTTCTCTTCACTCATACCACAACAGCCCTACTTTATTCCCTTATGACCTCTCATGCAGGCTATGGCAATAGCCTCCTAATTGGTCTGGGGACTTTCAGACTCTACATTCTTCAATATATTCTCCATGAGGCTGCCAAACTGATACCTCCAAAGCATACTTCTCCCAAGTCACTATCAGGTTCAAGAAGTTTCACAGTCTCCCCATTGACTCTAATATAAAATACATACTACATTTCAATGAAGTATGAAATGTGGCATTTCAAGCCCTTCACAATTTGGTGACAATCTCTTTTCCCAGGTTGATGACTCACTGCTGAATCATGAGACCTGTGTTCATATGCTGGATCTGTTTTTCTTATTACTTATGTGACTTAGAGCATTTCTATCTCCATCTCTGGGCCTTAGTTTACTTATCTGTAAAATAATAAACCTTTCACAATCAGGCACTGGTCTATCTTTCCATATTGATTTCACATGAATGTCTTTTACATACTCTTCATACCAGCCACACTGGCCCATTTGTTACCCACAAAAGATGCAGCCTCCTCTCTGTGTTTTTGCACCAATACCTGGCCCCCCAGCAGCCTACAACACTCCCAACTGGGGCCTAAAGCAGATTAAAACGTAATTGGAAAATAGTTAACCAAAAAAAAAATACAATAGAGCATAGACAGTGTCAATAAGTGTTTTTCTAAGTCTATCTGTTGTCCCCAGGGATCCTTATGTACACTTTAGTGGCCCCCAATTTTATTTTAGTTTGACACCACCACCTGGGAGTGGTCGCCCTCCTCTGTCTCTTGGAACTTCTGACTCCCTTCAGGACTCAGCTTAAGTACTTCTTCCTTTACAAAAGCTTTTCCTGGCCCTAATTGTTAGTGCTCAATAAACCAATGGACAAACATCTATTAATGTTTAGCTCTTGCTATGTTCCAGGCATTCTCCCAAGCACTGGAAATACAAAGACAAAATGGAAACATTCTCCACTCAAAGACCTTACTTTTTTTAGTGGGGAGACAACATGTACACACATATATAGGGAATTTCTCCTCCTCCCTCCTTCTCCTCCTCCTCCTCCTCTCCCCCTCCTCCTCCTCTTCCTCCTCCTCCTCCTTCTTCTTTTCAGGGTCTTTGTTAATTCTCTCCAGGAGAATACAACCACTTTGAAGGCAAGAGGCTGGTTTTTATTTGCTCTCCAGAGAGTAGCACAGTGTCTAGCACATGGCTGGGCTTAATAAATGCTTATCAATTTGGATGGAAAGTGCTTTATAAGCCCTGGACTATATGAATGTCAATCAACTGTGTTGGTACCATTAAAACAAGATCCACCCCTCTGCAGTTCAGAAAATGCCAGGCCATCTGCCTCTTGATAAGAGCAGGCCTCCTTCATTCAGGCCAGGCCTGTTCTCAGGCCACCAGGCAATGTTTCCGGGGCACTCAAGTTCTGCTATTTCTCTTTCTATCCTCCCATCAGTAGTAAGTGCTGCAACCGTGAGCTCTGTATCAATCTACTGTATGGCATAGTTCAGTCCTGTCAAACTCAAATAGGAACTGGACCATGAAATCACACATAAGGATCCCTGCAGGCAGCATATTGACTCAAAATCAAAAATTAACATTATCTATGTTTTATTGCAATATTACTTATTTTGTTAAATATTTCCCAATTACATTTTCCTCATACCAGGGCTGCAGTGTTTGCCACCTCTGGTACAGTGGATAGTATGTTACATTTAGAGCTAGGACCACCTGGGATCAAATTCCATCTTTGACACTTACAGACCCTGCATAACTCATTTATTTAATTTTTAAAAATTGATTTATTTTATTTTATTCATCCATTTATTTATTTATTTAATCTTTATGGTTCTTAATTTCTTCATCAAGAAAGTAGCACATGTAGCATATTCCAGGTCACTGTTAGGCTCAACTGATATAATAAATGTAAAGCACTTGTAGACCATAGCATGTCATATAAATAGTAGGCACTTAATAAATGTTGGTTAAACTGATTGATTGGTTGAATCTAACCCACCCTTTTTCCTGAGCTATCATTATGTGGGGTCATCATAGTCTCTTGTCCACCAACTCCAGGGCGCCAAGCTCTCTACAGCAGAATGTGGGTGATTTGTCCAGACACCAAAGCCATCTGAGCATGCAGACCTGTTTCTCTTTACAACTCTCAACCTGATTTGAACAAATCAGCTCCAGTCTGTCTTTCTGGAGGGAGACCTTGGATGCCAGGTTTCTGCCTGGAGCACTTTTTTTTTTTTACTGTCAGATTATAAACTGTTGAAAAATTGACTTTATAATAGAAAGGCTGACAGATTCTCAGCCATGGACTCTTTAAGTAGTCGCCACCAGAAAGCTGCCAGAAATATTTATTACAATTTCCTCAAATGGTCCCTTTTTAATACCTGCCACATCTGTGTATTATTTGTAACTATCCTAAGCCCTGTAAGCTCGGTTGCAAGTCTCTGGATTTCCCTTGATAGCATAAAATGGGAATGTGGAGAGGTCAGAGTCAGAATGGATGCTGGCAGTGACAGCTGAGGCTGAATCCCTTTTGCTGAAAGGGAAAAGTGCATTATTAGATTTTAATACCAACTGTTCACTAGCCTTTGGAGAAAATTTGCTCTGGGACTAGAGCAGTGCCTAGATAAGCACAGTTGTGGTTAACCATAGCAGAACTTTCCAATACTATAGTATCCTGGAGGGCAAGGATTGTGTCCAAATGATTAATTCTACAAAGCATGGCAAACAAAAAAACCCAATAATTCTCCTTTTTGGTTCATTAGCTACCTAGTGTTATTTGTTTGTGACAACAGTGCTGTTGCTGCTAATAATAATAATAAAGGGGATGGAAAAAACACGGCTCCAGAGTTGTGTTATAGCCAGCACTTTAGATTCCTCCCAAGGTGAAGAAGCCTCCAAAATCAGATTTTTAAACATATAGATCCAAATCCCTCCTAAACTTTCTTTGCCCGCTGGCTTCCAAAGGTGGCTATTTTTGCTTTCTTTGTGTGAATTCATGTTATGGCTACCTGCTGTCTGAGCAGAGTGCTGGAGTGTTATGTGTGATAGGAAGCAGACCAAAAGGTAGATCGTCAAAGTTATTGTTCAGTCATTTTTGTCATGTCCAAGTCTTTATGACCCCATCTAGGATTTTCTTGGCAAAGATTCTATTTTTTTGTTTGTTTGTTTGCCATTTCCTTCTCCAGCTCATGTTACAGATGAGGAAACTGAGGCAAACAGGGTTAAGTGACTTACCCAAGGTTACACAGCTAGTAAGTGTCTGAGTCCAGATTTAAACTTAAGAAGTTGAATTTTCCTTACTCCAGGCCCTGTGCCACCTAGCTACCCCAATTATCAAAGAGTCAGAGCTCAATAAATATATGTTGAACTGAATTCCCTGAAATGTTGCTAAGTAAAATTATGTGCAAGGCACTGTGTTCAATGCTGAAAAAAAGAAAAGCATTTATTAAACACCTTTTATGTGCCCATGACTATAGCACAATGAACATAAAGACAAGAATGAAAGCATCTGCTCTCAAGCAGCATACTTAGGGTAGTAATAATGAAAATCACTGAGCATGGGTCCAGGCATGTCTAGCTAAATTCTGAGAGGCGCATCAATGGAATGGCTTCAGGGTGCTAAATTTTTTAGCAACAACAACTGAGGAACAGTGTCACCTGAGGGGCAGAGAGGTAGCAAGCAGCAGGGAAGGGGAGGGGCTGAAGAAATACCCACACTAATGACTTCATGGATTCATTAAAATGTAAGTAATGAGATGTCATGTGTAGAGGAGTCTTTTAAGGCCTGCTAAAATGAAACACCACTTAGTACCTGCCCTCAAGAAACTTTTTACTACTAATGAAAGGATCTTTCAATTAAATTCAACATATATTTATTAACTGCCCATACTTTGCAAGGATCTGAGATTGCTTGGCCTTAGCATTCACCAAAATGAAACTCTTGATTCCCTGAGGAACTCACATTTTACTGGGAGGTGTGTGTGTGTGTGTGTGTGTGTGTGTGTGTGTGTGTGTGTGTAGTGGGAAGATAAAATTCATATACAAAGATCAATAAATACAAGTAACTGAAAGAGAGAAAGGGGAGGGGTGAGGGGAGGAAAGGAGAAGAGAAGAAAGGAGAGGAGAATATGAATAGGAATAATATGAAATAAGCTTGTAAAGGTAGACTGGAGCTGGATTTGTTGAAAGTATTAAACACCAGTCTGATAAGTTTGTATTTTATCTTAGAGGCAACAGGGAGCCATGGAAGATTTTTGAACAGGAGAGTGATATACTCAGACCTGTGCCTTAGAACAATTATTTTGATGCTGTGTGGAGAATAAAGAGACTGGATGTACATCTTAGAATTCCAAGCTCATTTTGAGGCTGAGCTCCAATGTCATCTTCTGCCTTAAGTCTTTGCTGATGCTGTCCCAGTGACTAGTGATCTCTCTTCTGATCCACTTCTCTGCAATGACTTTGTATATATTTTTCCTTTACTTATCCGTGTACATGCTGCTTATGTCCTTCTGAATGTAGATTCCTTGAGGACAGGGATTATTTTATTTCTGTCATTGTTTTCCCAGAGCTTAATATAGTAATGTAATGCTTGGCACATAATAGATGCTCAGAATGCACCTACTATGCTCAAGATGCCTATTTTGACTTTAAGTAGACTGGTTAGGGGACTAATAGAAGAGTTCATATGTGAGTGGTGAAAAGGATCCTAACTAGGTTACCAGAAAAAAGAAGCAGATATAAGGAAAAGTGACAGAACCTGGCAACTGACTGAATTGGGGAGAGGTAAGAAAAAGAAAAGAGTCAAAGAGGACTCAGAGGTTATGAATTTGAGTGACTATGAGGATATAGGAAACAGGGTCATGTAATGCAAGGAATGTTGAATTAGAAGAAGATCTTGGGGTCAAACTCCAGCTGTATTACTCTCTAAGTGACCTTGGTCAAGTCACAACTTCTCTGGACCTCAGTTTTTCTCACCAGTAAAATGAATAGCTTGTTCTAGTCTAGGCAATCTCCAATCAATCAATCAACAAACATTTGATAAGTACTTACTTAGAGGTGGTGCCAGATGGAGTGCTGGGCCTGGAGTTATTGAGTTCAAATTCAACCTTAGATACTTACTACCTGTGTGACCTTGACCAAGGCAACTAGGCGGCACTGTGGATAGAACACTGGCTTGGAATCATGAAGACTCATCTTCATGAGTTCAAATCCAGCCTCAGACACTTATTAGCTATGTGACTGTGGGCAAGTCACTTAACCCTATTTGCCTTGGTTCCTCATCTGTAAAATAGGCTTGCAGAAGGAAATGACAAATCACTCCAGGATCTTTGCCAAGAAAACCCTGAATGGGGTCATGAAGAGTTGGACATGACTGAAACAACTTAACGACATAAAAAAAAAACCCTGGACAACTCTATTTGCTTTAGTTTCCTCAACTGTAAAATAGAGATAATAGCACCTACTTCCCAAGATTGTTGAGAAGATAAAATGAGATAACATTTGCAAAGCATTTAGTACAGTACCTAACACATAGTAGGTACCCTATAAATGCTAGCTATTCTTATGGTTATTATTATCATTATTATGTCTTTTCCTCCCCCAAACCCTACGATCCTATGGTGATAATGATTGAGAAGTTTGGAGAAGAAACAGATTTAATAGGGATGAAGATGATGAGGTCCAATTTGGACATGTTGAGTCTGAGATACAAACGGGATATAGGCTATAGTTGGTGTTGTAGGACAGGAGTTTAGAAGAAAAATTAGGGCTGGACACACAGATTTGGAAGTTACAGTCATCCCTTTCGCATTGTGACTTTCCCCGTTGCAGTTTTGGTATATCATGGGTTGGCATAAGAAATTAAATGGGAATTTGGGGGGAGTTTTGTGGAAAATACAGACAACACACAAAGACCAGCAGATGACACAGAAACTCAAAAATGTGCAAAATGTACATATGGTATACTATTAACATATTTTATCTTTTAATATATAATCATTCAGACTTCTCTAGTATGGAGGGCTAAAACAATATATCAGGATTTTCCAAATTGTGGGGGTCCATGCCATTAACTCTGGCAATATGGAAGGGTTAACTGTGCATGCAAAGATACGATGGTTGAACTCATGAGATCAGACGAAATCACAAAGGGAGAGAATATAAAGAGATAAGAGCAGAAGGACCAGAAGAGAGTCTTAGGGGACATCCATGGCTAGGGGACAGAGATGGAAAATGATCCGGCAAAGGAGATGGACTGAACAGGAGCAGCTAAACAGGAAGGAGAAGAAGAAATAGAGAACAAAACCAAAAGAAGAGAGAGTTTCCAGGAGGGAAATGGTTAATAGCATCAAACACTTTAAAGAGGTATAATAGGATAAAGATTGAAAAAAGACATTGGATTTTGCAGCTAAGGGATTATGGGTAACTGTAGGGAGTGCAGTTAAGACTGGTGGTGAGGTTAGAAGTCAGATTGCAGTGGTAAAAGCAGGGAGTGGGAGGTGAAAAAATGGTGTCACCAAGTATAGATGATTTTATTTTCTAGGAGTTTGGCTGTAAAAAGAAGAGAAGGGCAACTAGGTGGCACAGTGGGTAGAGCACCGGCCCTGGAATCAGGAGGACCTGAGTTCAAATCTGGCCTCAGACACTTGACACTTACTAGCTGTGTGACCCTGGGCAAGTCACTTAGCCCCACTGCCCAGCAAAAAAATGAAAAACAAAACAAAAGGAGAAGAGATATAGGATTATAGTATGAGAGGAAGGCAAGGTCACATGCAGGTTTTATTTGTTTTAAGGGAAGGGGAGACTCAGGTGTGTTTGTAGATAGTAGGAAAAGAACCAATAGATTTGGTAAGATTAAAGGTGAATGAGGGTGAAGAAACGATTGAGGGTGCATGCTTCCAGAGAAGACAGGTAGGCACAGGATCTAGAGGATGAGTAGGGGAACTGGTTTTGGTAACAAGAAGAATCACCTCCTCCTAAGAGACTAGAGCAAAAGAGGAGAGGAGATAATATGGAGAGCGTTTGAGAAGAGTGAAAAGGGTGAAGACATCTGCTAAGGGAGAGGGAGGAGGGAGATGGTATAGACTAGGTCGTGAGCAGAAAAAAGTTTTGTAGCAGCCACAACAGGGGAGTGGAATAGTCACTTAGAGAAGAATCAAAGTTTGGCATTGCAGTAATGACAGCTCAGCTGAGGTTATTGTTGTTTGGTTGTGTCTGACTCTTCATGACTGGAATGGTTTGTCATCTCCTTCTCCAGCTCATTTTACGTATGAGGAAACTGAGGCAAAAAGGGTTAAGCGACTTGCACTGTGTTTGAGGCTGGATTCGAACTCAGGTCTTCCTGACTCCAGGCCCAGTGCTCTAGCCATTGCAACACCTAGCTGCCACCCCACCACCTTACCCCCTTTAAAGTTAGAAAATGTAAATCCATAGTCAGCACTGTTGTGTGGCTTCCTTTGCAGGCAGTCAGCAGCACGCAAATAGGAATAGAGTGGGGCTAACCTAAGGTTGCAATTTGCCAAGGTGCAAATTGTAACTGAACAGAGGAGTGAGGATTCCAGGGCAGAGGATACTGTAGGGTTCAGGTGATCCACTATGAGGTCAAGCCTGTGAAGGTAGGAAAGGTAGGCCATAGCAGAGGTGGTGGGCAGGGAGGATAAGTCAGGGTAGAAGGCCGTCTGTTGCAAAGAATGGGCTCAGGAGGATAGAGGCAGAGGGAGACGCCATTCTTATCAGAAGGAGATAGTTCAGAACGAGGGCTCATGGAAAGGAATGAAAGTCCATTTACCATATTAAGTACTTACTATGTGCCAAGCACTAAGCTAACTACCAGGGATACAAATAGAAAAGCATGATGGCCCCTTCTATCAAAGAGCCCATCTCCTAATTAGGGGAGAAAAAGTCTAGAGGAAGCTCTAGCCTGGTGGCCCTGAAGGTGTAATGGCAGGCGCTGCTGATGGCAAGCTGTGGTAATGGCAGAGAGGAGCCTCTTCTGCATGAGGCGGTAGAGAGAGGCAGATGCTCTGAGTAAAGAACCAAACACTTCAAAGATGGAGCTTCTCATCAGTCCAGTCCCCCCTAGAGACATTTGCCATGCTTCTGCAGGCCGGAGTGTGAAGCCCTGCTCCCCAGTGTGTGTAGATGTGTGTTTTCTGAGATTACTTTTTTCTATTTTTGAATTTAAATTTTCTTTTGCTCTATGCTATAGTTCCAATTAAATGTATTTTCCCTGTCTGGTTTATTAGCCTAGTGTAAGCTGAGTGCAGATAATCTTAGATGTTTCCAGTAAAACTGGGATGGAGACTTGGGCCTAAGGAGCATGTTTATCATCCAAATGATCCACATTGAGCCCAATAATCTGAGTGAATACAGAACTGAGCAGTGTATGGGTTATACATAGCTAATAATACTAGCTAGCATTTATATATTGCTTTAACCTTTGCCGAGTGCTATACATGTTATCTCATTTGACCCTCAAAAAATCACTGTGAGGTGTTTTGAGTCATTTTTCAGTCATGTCTGACTCTTTGTGACATCATGCAGGGTTTTCTCCACAAAGATACTGGAGTGGTTTGCCATTTCCTTCTCCAGTTCATTTTACAAATGAGGTAACAAGGTAAACCAGGTATGGTGACTTGCTTAGGGTCATACAGCTAATAAGTAGTCTGAGACCAAATCTGAACTCAGGTCTCCCTGACTCCAGGACAGGCACTCCACCCAGCTGCCCTACTATGAGGTACATGCTAGTGTTAGTCCCATTTTAAAGATGAGGAAACTGAGGCTGAGAGAGGTTAAGTGATTTATCTAGTGTTGTATAGCTAGTAAGTATTTGAGGCAGGATTTGAACTTGGGCCACCCTCACTCCACTCTTATACATTATGCCACCTGACTTCACCTCAGCTGATTGCTTCAGTGGACAGAGTTCATCATGCTGCCTCAGGCACTTACTAACAGTTCCTCATCTGTAAAATGGGGATAATAATAACACCTATCTCACAGTGGTGTTGTGAGGATCAAGTGAAATGATATTTGTAAAGGGCTTTGCAAACCTTAAAGCACTATATACATGCTTTTTATTATTGTGACAGCTTATATTTGCACAGTAACATTAATGAGATTGGGAACGAGGAAAGAGAGGGCTAAGTTCATCTCCCAGCTTCTACCGGATGCTGAGCCTGCTGTACCCCCAAATCTATTAGGGTTCCAGGCTCAGTTCTGGAATCTCTTACCCTCTTTGTCCCTTTTGGAAGTCTGATAAAACCTATGAACCCCTTCTGAAAATAATTTTTAAATGCATAAATTTATATATATACATATATAATTATAAAGGAAACAAATCAGGTCAAAATATAATTATTGAATTTTTTTTCAAAAACAAATTTGTGGATCCCAGGTTAAGAACCCCTTTCCTAGTGAGAATGGTGTTTAATGAGAACTGTCAGAAGATAGACTATGAGGAATTCTTAGCCCGATAGTGAACATATCCATTCAGTATAGATTGAACTAACAAGTATACAAACTTTCAAGGGAATTATTATTAGCTCAACAACATACAGCTATCAATAATGACATTCATATAATTAGAATATTTAACAATAATTCTAAACATATATATCACATAAGAAGATGATACTACATAACTTCTTTTAGTCCTATCTGAGCATATATCTCCTGGATCCATGCAGGTGTCCTTTGCAGAAAGGCTACAAATCTATGTCTCTCTACTCTATGGTGGCCACAGGAAGGGAACAGGCCCTAAGCCCAGCCCAGAGGCTGAAACATCTCATTACTTAGTCAACAAACATTTCTTTTTTTTTTTTTAATTTTATTTTTTTTCATTTTTAGTCAATTGGGGTTAAGTGACTTGCCCAGGGTCACACAGCTAGGAAGTGTCAAGTGTTTGGTCTAAGTCCGGATTTGAACTCCTGACTTCAGGGCCGGTGCTGTATCCACTGTGCCACCTAGCTACCCTCAATGAACATTTCTGAAGTGCTTACTATGTGCCAGGCACTGTGTTAAACACAGGAGATACAAAGAAAGGTAAAAAGCGTCCCTGCTCTCAAAGAGCTCACAGTCTAATGGAACAATATATAGACATCTAGGTACATGTATGATAAATTAGAGATAATCAACAGAGAAAAGGCACTAGAATAAAGAAGGATGGTTTCTAGTGGGAAGAGACAGAAGGTTGATGTTTTCCTAGGTGGGAGACAGAAGGAGAGAAAAAGACAGAGAGAGAGAGAGACAGAGAAAGAGAAGGAGAGAAACAGACAGAGAGGCAGACAGAGACAGAGACAGAGATACAGAGAGATGCAGAAAGACACAGAGACAGAGACACAGAGAGTGGGAGGGCCATCCCTTCAATCCCATGATCCATTGGGCACTATCTCCACTGGCTGGTACCAGGAAGTAGGCTCTGGGAGATTGTGAACAGGTCATCTTTGCGCTTCAAGGAGTCAGACAGTCTCCACAGTTAACTGACATTTCCAAGAATAATGGAGCTAGGGATAACTTTTAAGAGAATGTTAAGTTTCACAACCCTTACCTATATACATTTAATTTAATCCTTTAATTATTTAATCCTCACCCTATAAGGCTGGTGATGGAAGTAATTACCTCTATTTTTTACATATGAGAAAATAAGGCTTAGTTCAAATTCCCCTAAGTAACAAAGCTAGTTAGCTACAGATGGGGATTCAAACCCAAGTCTCTTCCCTCCTCTCCACTATTCCACAAGCCTAACTGGACCAATGGAATTAAGTTATATGGGGACAGCAGCTATGTGGGAAATGAACCTGACACTTAATTTGTAAGAGAAGGCTACCGTATTGGGGTCTGGGTTTTGGATACTTCTCATAAGCCGTGTAACCAGATAACTCAAAGGTCAGCTTTCCCAAGACTGGTATAGATAAGCTATACCAAAAAATAAAATAAAATAAAATAAAAAATAAAGGTTTAAAAAGTTTTCAAAAGCAACAAAATAAAACTAAAACCCATTAAAATAGATTTTAACCGCAATAGCTTTCTGCTGAAAGCTTGACAAAAGACCTGCATTCTCCCTGGCCATGCCTCATTTTTCCTGTGCTCAGGCCAAGATTGTTCTAGTTGTCTTTGCGAGCAGACATCCCCAAGGTCTCTCATTGGGACAGCTGGGTTCAGCAATGTCACGTCAGGAAATAAACATCTGCACTGCGAATCCTAGAGGCTGGTTAACATTAGCTTCTTATTTAAACACAAGGGAACAGGGCCCTTTCTCTTGTTTCTGGGCTGCAGCCGAACGTCTGAGCAGGAGTAGCTGAGGTCACCAGGTCACCCGATATGTCCACATAACTGCTTCTCCCTGAGCCTTGACTGACAGGCCTGTGCCTCATGGCTCATTCTGATTAGCTCTCACACACACATCTCTTCCACACTATCTTGTCAGCAGACAGGCAGGTCTGGGAAGAAGCAGCTTCTCTCTGGAAGGCACACAATTTCCTTTCTCTTCTTCCCAGAAAGCTCTGCTTTGAGGACCTGCCTTTGGCAAAAAATAATCTTGCACACCTGGCCTCTCCATAATCACCTTTTCCCTGTACCTTATTCTACCAGTCCCTATTTCCTCTTCAAGGCTCACAGTCTCCTATATCTCTCCCCTTCCCTCCCAAAAACATTGCTTTCACATCAGTCAATTATACCTTAGTGTAAATAAGTCATCAGAACATAGATCTAGAGGTAGAAGGAGCCTTAGATATTATCGAGTTAAACCCCCTAATTTTACAAGTTAGAAAATCAAGGCCCAGAGAGCAATGATTTGCCTAAGGTCATGTGGTTAGTAAAAGGCATAGCTAGGAATTAAATCCAGGCTCTCTGAACTTCAAATCCAAACTATTTTTCACTCTATTAATCCCTGGATTTCCTTTCCTATGGTGACTTGCATCCTAAGCCTGACCTCATTGTAAAATGGAACATAATATCCCCCTTCCATTAGACTGGTCCCTCTAAAGTTCCATTCTGGCCAATTGTCTCTTACTCTGAGGTGAGATCATGAGTAAAAGAACCAAAGAAGTAGACAGAAGAAGCCTCAAAGGGCTTCTAGCCCAAATGCTTCATTTTACATGTGAGGAAACCAAGGCCCAAAGAGTGTTAAGTGATTTCTCCAAGGTCATGTGGCTTATAAGTTCCAGAGCTAGGATTCGAACTAAGGTCCCCTGACTTCAAACCCATCTCTCTCCTATTAAACCACACTGCCTCTTCTCTTTCCTCATGACTGAAATTCTTCACCTCCCTACCAGCCAACCATTCCACCATGCTTTTTATCTCTATCAGCTTATTGATTGAAAATACCCACAAAGCACAGGAATAGTTGGGGCCTGGCCCTACCAGGCCAAAGCTCACAGACAGCTAAAGGTAAAATCAAATTGTATCGATTCATGGCTAAGACTCATCAGATGGGCACAATTTATTTTTAGAAGTTGGGTAATTTCTGGGCAAAAAAAAAAGAGTGGTCAGATTTTCAGTTTCCTAACCTCAATGCATGCTGACTGCTGAATCAATTTCTTAAAAATAAAGCAAACAATATAAAAAGGCAGGATCTTACATTCTCTTCTTGTGATTTCTCTACATATTGTGATCTGGCGATCTCACCTGCCTTCTTCTATTGTGAAGAGACCATGTGATGGCCTATATCTCAATGATGTAACGGGGCCATAGCAGAAACGGACCTGCACCAGGACAGAGAACACCTAGTTCAGCTCTCTACTCATTTAGTAATGAACTGTGTGACCTTGGGAAGTCATTCAGGCCCTTGGAACTTTAGTATCTTCTTCTGTGGGGATGGTACCTGCTCTGGCTTTCTCCTACATGACTCGGTTGTTGTAAGAATCAAATGAGATAATGTCCATTGGCCCATTCTCTTAGTTCAGGGTAAATTGCCCCCACAATCATCCCCTTTCTCTCTCTAATCTTCAATCTCTCCCCCTCTCCTATATCCTTTCTTACTGCCTACAAAGTCAACCAAAAAATATTCATCAAGTGCCTACCTACTGCGTGCCAGGCTCCTCCATTCTGAAACAATTCTCACTAGATCTACCATCCTCTCAAGCTATTGATCTAGATCTCTAATTGATGTAGATCTCCACCAACTGCCTCCATTTTTTCCACTTCTTACACTTTGAAATCTAGAATTCACACCTCGTAACTGAGCTCTCTCTTAATTGCCATTATCTGATGGTTTTTCTTAATTCTCATCCTTCTTGGCTTCTCTGTAGCACTTGGCATTTTTGATCACTCTCTCTTCCTAGATGGTGTCTCTTCTGTGGGCTTTTATAATGTTGCTCTATCTTGGTTCTCCACCTACCCATGTGAAGATACCTCAGCTTCTTTTGCTAGTTCATTATCTATACCGCACCGTCAGATTATGGATGTTCCCCAAGGCTCTATCCTGAGTCCTTTCCAATTATCTCTCTATACTCTCACTTGAAGACCTCATTGGTTCCTAAAAGTTTAATTACCATTTCTAGGCAGATGACTCCTAAATATAAATGTTCCATCCTAGTCTCTCTTGAGCTCTAGCCATGCATCTTCAGCTGCTTGATGGATATTTTAAACAGGATATACTGCAGGCATCCCGAGCTCAACATGTCCAAAACTTAACTCAGTCTCTTCTCCTCTACCCCAACTTTTATCCCTTTTCTTCTAGCAAATTTATGTCTATTAAAGGCGCCATCATCCTTTCAATCATGCAAGTTCACCACTTTGGTGTTATCTTTGATTCTTCACTTATCTAATCAATTGTCAAGTCTACCTCCTCAATATCTTTATCATCTCTCCCTTTCTTTCCACTTACACAACCAAGTCAGTTCAAGCCTTAATCACCTTTTGCATGGACTTCTACAGCAAGTGCTCCATGTCTGTTCTCTCTCTAATCTACTCTTCACACAGTTACCAGTGATTTTCCATCAAGTCTGACCATGTTATTCCCCTATTCAATAAACTGTAATTATACCCTATTGCCTCTACTACAAGCTCCTCTGTTTAGCCCTATAAAACCTGCCCTCAACCTATCTTTCGAATGTCCCTATACATTACTCCCCTTTCTGTACTTTATGGTCTGGCTAATCTGGCTTTCTTGCTTTTTGTCACATGACATTCCATCTCCCAATCTCCTATATTCATGCATTTGCACTAGCTGTCTCTTATTCCTGGACCCTTTTAGATTCCTTTGTTTTCTTCAAAATTTTCTCTAAGTCATCCTTTACAGAAGTCTTTCCTAACTCCCCCTCTCCCCACCTCAAATAGATAGTGCTCTCCCTCACCAAAATTATTCTTTATATTTGTTCTGCATTTATCTTCTGCATAATGATTTCTTTCTTTTTTTCCTTTGGGGGAGGGGTGAGGGAGATTGGGGTTAAGTCACACAGCTAGTAAGTGTTATATGTCTAAGGCCAGATTTGAACTCAGGTCCTCCTGACTTCAGGGCTGCTGCTCTATCCACTGCACCACCTCATTGCCCAATAATGATTTCTTTATGGTTTCTCCCCGATAGACTTATTGACAGAGACTTCATGTAGGCAGGGACTTTTTCTTGTTCTTGTTGTTTTTGAATTACCAGAACCTAGCCTAGCATGTATTTATTAAGTACTTGTTGATTGACTTAATTCAGAACAGGGACTAGACCCCAGGTCTCCTGACTCCTAATTCAGTGCTCACTTCCTATATGCTGCCTATCTCTTCCTATTTGGGGCCAATTCTAACTGACTTCTCCCAGGTGTGACCTTTTCTTCTCTTTGTGTTGGTTGATTGATCGAAGTTATCGGTATTTATCATAAATCCAAATAGATTATCAGTATTTCTGTATATTATCAATAAAACCCAGCAAGAAAAGATAAAAAGGAATGTTTGTGAGTCCACCTGCCTAGATTCCTACAGGAACTAGATGACTACGACTACAAAATATTCTTTATAGAAATACAGGCTTTTTTTTTGTTAGGCAATTGGGGTTAAGTGACTTGCCCAGAGTCACACACCCGGTAAGTGTCAAGTGTCTTAGGCCAGATTTGAACTCAGGTCCTCCTGACTCCAAGGCTGGAGCTTTATCCACTGCACCATCTAGCTGCCCCAGAAATACAGACTTAAAAAATTAGAAAAGTATCAATTGTTCATGGATAGGCTGAGCCAATAAAATATAAATGATAATGCTACCTAAATTAATTTGCTTATTCAGTGTTATGCCAATCAAACTACCAGAGGATTATTGATAGATCTAAAAAAAAATTCACCAGGAGAAACAAAAGATCAAGAAAACCAAGGGAATTAATGAAATAAAGAGAGATGGAAGGGGGACCTGAAAGTACTAGATCTGAAACTATATTGCAGAGCAGTAATCATCAAAGCAATTTGGTACTGGTCAAGAAATAAAAAGGTTGATTAGTGGAACAGTTTGGTGTACAACATATTGAAGCATACAAACTCAGTCGACTAGTGTTTGATAAAGTCAAATATCTCAGGTCTCCAATCTGCTGGGGAAACTGGGAGATGGTCTAGTAAGAACTGCAAATCAACCAACATCTCACTCTATATACCAAGACATGCAGCAGATAGCTATATGACAAACATAAAAAGTGATATCACAAATAAATTAAAGAAGGAAGGAAGGAAGAAATTCCCCTATAGATAGTGAAGAATTCACAACAAAACAGAATAGAGAGAATTATAGAAAATCAAAAGGACAATTTTGATAACAAAATTATTTTTTTTCACAAACAAAATAACTTTAGATAAAATTAGAAGGGAAACAGATAAAAGGAGAAAAAATCTTTGCAGAAAGTGGCTCTTATAAGGATCTCATAAGTTGGGTGCCTCAGTGAATAGATTACTGTGCCTGGAGAAAGACCTCAGATACTTACTTGCTATGTGACCATGGACAAGTGATTTAACCTCTGTTTACCTCAATTTCTTCATCTGTAAAGTGAGGATAATAGTAGTACCTACCTCAAAGGATTGTAGGCATCATGCAAATGCTTGTTCTCTTCCCTTTCCCCTCATTTCCAAGAGATGCTAAAAATTGATTCAAATTTACAAAAGCCAGAGCCATCCTTTAATTGATAAATATTAAAAAGGATATGACTTCTCAGGTCACAAAGGAAAAAAAAATCCAAGCTGTCAATAGCCATAGGAAAAATACTCCAAATCACTAATAGCTAGAGAAATGCAAATTAAAGTAATTTTTAGGTTCTACCTCATAGCCATCATATTGGCAAAATGATAAAAAATGGGAAAATGACAAATGGTGGGTACATTATATGTCAACAGAAACATCAATACTCTGTAAGTGGAGCTGTAAATTTGTCTAGCTATTCTGGAAAACAATTTGGTATTTTGCCCCAGAAAGTTACTAAACTGTGCATACTCTTTGACCTAATGATACCACTATTAGTCCTATACCCCAAAGATCTCCAAGAAAAAAGAGAAAGAACTCACATGCACAAAAATACTTATAGCAGCTATTATTACTTTTGCAAATAAGTGGAAACTAAAGGGATGCTAATCAATTAGGGAATGGCTAAACACATTATGGTGTAGAAATATAAGGAAATACTATTGTGTTTTAAGAAATGCCGAAAGTGATGGTTTCAGGGAAACCTAGAAAGACTTATATGAACTGATGCACAGTGAAATGAGAAGAATCAGGAAAACAATTTATATGTAACAATATTGTAAAGTTACTTTGAAAAACTTCAGGACTCTTAATGCAACAATCAAGAGTTATTCCTGGAAACTGATGACGAACTATGCTACTTGCCTCCTCACAGAGGACTTAGGATACAGATAGACACATATTTAATAGATTCACACACATAATATATATGTATACATGTATGAATTCATATATGTGTATTTATGTATAGGTATATATTTACATGTACATATAGATATATACACATATGTATGTATACACATATCATATACATACACACATATAGCTGTGGTTAGCACAGTGACTGGAATGTAATAAAAATTATATAAATGCTATACACACATAATATGTATGTATTATGTGTATGTGTGTGTATTTATGGAAATTTGTTTCGTTTAACTATGTCTATTTGTTATAAAGTTCCCCCCCCCAACAGGGATGGGAGATGAAAGAGAAAGAAAATAGATTTTTGTTCACTGAAAAAAAAAAAGAATGAAAAAAATACATAAAAAATCAAGTTTACAGACTCCAGGTTAATAACCCCTGGACTAGATGACCTCTGTGGCTTCTTCTTGCTTTCAATATTCTATAGACCCTGAACCCTCCTACCTCACCAACTCTCAGGATAAGTTTTTCAGGGGTTCAAGGCACCCTGTGGGTCTGCATCCCATAAAACCATAGCTCACTCTTCACCAATGTCTTTATCCTTAATAGTCACCCATAAAGTATATTTAGTTCAAAGCAAAAACATTTAATGAGCAAGCATAGTAAGAAAATAACTTAAAATATTTTCCCCATGAGCCTGGGGCATGCTCTCCCACAAATACACATGGCCACCCATGTGGTGAATGTCCACACATTGAGAGGCACATTCTTAAGGTGCACGTATGTCCAGGGTACACATATGTAGGGGATACATATAGCCAGAGCACATGCAGATGGAATATGTGTGGCCAAGGTAGTGGAGTGGTGAGACATTTAGGACTCTGAGGCTAGAGGGCTGGGAATGCTATCTAGGGCATGGTCTCCCTTGCCAGGAAGTGTTGTTCTGAAGGAAAAGCAGTTTCTTTGGGATGCTCAGATATAGCCTCCAGTGCCTCCCACATAACTGAAATACTCAGTTATCTTTTGCTCATGGGAGAAAAGGTGCCACCATGCTCCCCTTTTTTCTCTTTTAGAAAAGTCCAAAATCATGGGTTAAAACTAGCAAAAGACTCAGGTTGTTCGTTCTTGTTTCCTCAGAGTCTTGCTCACTGAGAAGACCTTTAATTTCCCCATAAGGAAATTCTCAGAAAGAAACCACAGAAGCCATCTAGTCCAGAGCTTATCTAGTCCAGGTGCCAGCATCTTGAAAGCAAAGAGCAGGGTCCTTCTGGTTTGTGCCCCCACACTTAGTTTTTTTTCCCCTTTGGACTCCTAATATCTGTGAGGGGTTGGGGTCTCTCTGGCTGAGACCTCATCCTAGCATATGATGATTATTCTATAGATTTCCCAGTTTTCAATCTCTGAAGACGAGACTATTAACCAATTAATGGTCATTTGCCCAGTAACTACCAAAAGGTCTGGGGTTCAGAATTTCCCAGTCTTCAACCTCTGAGACTTTTTTATTCTCCTATGGGTGAGATATAAGCCTAGAGATAAGCAAAGCCAGGAGGCAAAATAGTTGCCCCTGCTACTTTTTTAAACTACATTTCTTGCCTTTTGTGTGCAAATTTGTTCAGCAAAATCCTGAAAGGGACTTTGTACCATCCTTTATATTATGATTCCATGTGCCCAGACCTGCAGCTAGTTTCATTCCCTTTTCAAGAAGCCCAAATTCAATGAAATTATCTGTCCTATAGGGAAAGAGTCCAAACATTTGAAATCCTGGGATACTTTCATTTAATTCCCTACCATTTCTATGATTTGCTATTTGTCTTGGAAACTCAGACCTGGGAAAGACCTTAAAAAGGCCAACGTCTCTCATTGCATCTGGAGCCATCACCAGTTGTCCTGACCTGTCTTCCTGCTAGACTTGACTCTGGAGGAGAGTGAGGCTGATGACACAGCTCTGCCTCACTTAAACCCAATTCACTTGTAAATCAAGACATCACCTTCCTGACATCATTGGATCTCTTCAAGAATGAAGGATAAACAACAACAACAATTTTGTCTTGGAAGAAATTATATTAAAGGCTTGATTAGAAATGCACTGTGACTAGTTTGTTAACTACTCAGAAGACACACAGCACTGAATGTTTTCTCACACATCTTAACTTTCCGTGTTTAGTCAGAAAGCAAGAACAGTCTGAGCTATTGTGTGAATTTGCTGCCAACAGCAAAGTTTTTCTTTTTAACTTCTCAAGACCTTCCTGGTCTTCACTCTGGTTGCTTCCACGGACAAAATTCATTCATTTATTCAGACACAATGAGATCAATTCTCATTGAACTTGGAGGGGTCAATAGGATGTCAGTAAACATCAGGGACCTGAATATTACATTACTTTGAAGATGGTAGCGATAAATACGATGGCTGACAAAACAGAGGATTATTCAATTGTCACATTGGCCTTAAAAACAAAACAAAATTTATTTTTAATGCTTCAATCTGATACATACACCCTTAATAATCCTTTACAAATTTATGTCCTGTCCTTCATATGCAAAGGTAATACTCCTGACCTGCCATCCTAGGACATTTGGTTAGGATGGTCATTTAGTAGTGAGGATACTTTGGGCTCAGTCATCCAAATTCTCTTATATTTTGAGATCAATGATAAACTTTGTGAAATAACTGGCTGAAAGTAAGGGTCACCCTGTGGTTGGAGTTAGAAGCTAATCTTTGGTTGGGGGCAGGAAATATTTGTTGTCCAAGGATCAGAGAGAGAAATAGTATCTTCTCCCTTTGTCTTTTATGGTCTCCCAAGTAACAGTTACAGACTCCTCTGGTAGCCAAAGCTCAAGTTCAATCCATCCTTCTTTTCCTTGCCTAGAACTACATATCTCTTAACCTTCTATAGCTCATCAACTCCTTCTTCCTGGGCTGGGCAGATGCATAAGCAAGGGACTAAAGTCATACCAATAATTGGGGTCTTAGATGCATTTAACTCAGAACATTGCTGAGGGCCAAAACTAAGCTGACTTTTTAGACCTAAGGTTCAAAAGCAAATAAATGACCTAGTGTAGGTTATATACACTGATAATTCCTATTCCAACCATCTCAGAACCTAAACCAAAGCTAGGATCTCCTAGATATCTTCTCCTCAGGGCCCCAGGGAACTCCTGGAGAGTTATGAGTGATTCACAAATGCCATAGGCCTGAGCCCCTCCACCAATGATGCTTCCTCCCCAAGGTTATCATTTGAATCAGTCCTTCAGTTAACAAGCATTTATTAAGTTCATTTATTAAGATGCAGTTGGTGGCTGGGGGAGGCAAGGTAGACCAGGAAAGGTCTTCTGCAGAAGGTGGGATTGATCTACATCCTGTAAGACTAAAGGAGGTAGAGATGAGAAAGGAGAGCATTTCAAGGATGGGGCTAGCAAGTGAAAAAGGCATGGAGTCAGGGGATGAAAGTTCCATGTAAGAGCAACAGTAAGAAGGCATGTATTGTTGAAAAATAGAATGCATGGAGAGGTTTAAAGTGTCTGAAGACTGTATGTGGTTGGGGTTTATCCTTCATTCTTGAAGAGGACCATGCCCTCAGGGAGATGATGACATTGCAATTGACTTTTATTTGCGTGAGGGAGGGTTGTGCAAAGTCACCAGCCTCATTTTCTTCTCCAGAGTCATTTGAGTCTAGTGGCCAGACATCTATCAGAATGCCTGGAGATGGCCCAGGACATAGTGTGAGACCTTGGCCCTCTTAAGCTAAGATCTTTTCAGGTTCTCACTTTGAGTGAGGCAACACCCATTCAGTGAATAGGCCTCTTTAAGAAGTGAATCAACGGATGGCCCCTTTAATCAAAAAGAACAAAAGTCAAACAGGGAAGGGAAGACCCCCAGGGTTGCTGGCCAAAAGAGAGGCAGGCCTAAAAAATAACCATTGAGTCATGCTTAGGCAGGGACCTATTGTTGTCTAATCCATGAGATCCTGAGTGAATTGGGTTTAAGGCTTAGTCTTTGGGAAAGAAATCTAGCCAATAAACCTCAAATTAACTAGGCAGCTTTTGGCCATCAAAATTTACCTTCTTTTGGACAGAACACCCTCAGGCAAGGGAGAGTAAAGGAGAGGATGGAGAGGAGAAGAAAGAGAGAAGAGGCAATAACTATCAGTAATGGTACTATCAAGTGAGGATTTTTCTGAGGGGGTGTTTTATTGTTTTTAGGATGGGGGAGACATGAGCATGTTTGTAGGCAGCAAAGAGGGAGTCAATGGAGAAGGAGAAACTGAACATTATAGA
Source organism: Phascolarctos cinereus (assembly GCF_003287225.1). Taxonomy (NCBI): domain Eukaryota; kingdom Metazoa; phylum Chordata; class Mammalia; order Diprotodontia; family Phascolarctidae; genus Phascolarctos; species Phascolarctos cinereus. The sequence continues at coordinate 286,635,325 of NW_027555625.1, read as the reverse complement.
GAAAATGCAGATGGAATGGCATAAGATAAAGGATGCATGTAGAATTAAGAATCAATTTATTCAACCAGCCTTTGAGAATTTTTAGAAAAGGGTATTTACTAAGATGGTACAGTAAGAACAGTTGGTACAAAGCACTCCCCCCAAAATTTGCTCTCCAACAAGTATGTACAAAGTCTGGGGGGTTAAAACTTGGAGAGCACATATGGTAGAGAGGCAACTCATAACTCCTGGTTGCTGGAATTCTTTTCCTTCCATTTGAAGGTTGCTCAAGAAATTCCCTCAAGGTATAGTGCAGTATCTTGGCTGGGCTCCTTGGGGAACCATGAACCTACACCCAGTCTGTTCTTGACTCCCAGTACAGACACTTTCTTTAATTGATACAGGGATGCCACTAGGAGACTGATGGAAGGATAAGAAGTCTACACTTCAGAACCTTTTGAAACTCACAAGGCCCTTCTCCAAGAAAGGGATGGGAAGGAAGGAAGGAGATCTAGACTGAGTCCCAGATGAGGTCTCTCCTTCCCTCCCAAGGGGTTCCTTCTCTGGGAATTCAGCTGGAATGCCATCTTTATTCTAATTTTCAGAAATTAGAAATTAGAATTCAGAAATTAGAAAATTTCTGGTCCTGAATCAACCTAGTCATTTGTAGATGACTTCTGGATTTTGACCAAGTTTCCTCTGCCTATCTAAACATGATTTGAGTTAGAAGGACTATTTTTTTCCCTCACTTAGTTTCAAGCCTATAATTGATTGAGCATTTTATCGCTTCAAGTGAGGATGTAGTGACTTTATTGATCTACTTAACCACTGAACCCTTACAGTACGTCTAAAACACAGAGGCAGGAAGGGAAAGGGAGGACAGGAACATGGCAATAGGTGAACATTAAAAGAAGAAAGAGTGATACCATTACTTCCTCCTCTTAAATATGAGATTCAGATGTAGAAGCTGAGTTATCCAAAAAGGCAGAAATAGGGGAAAGAGTATTGGATGTAATGTCAGAACACCTGAAACCGAATTTTTGCTCTATTGTTTACTATCCGTATGACTTTGGATAAATCTGGTAACATCATTTCCCACCCGGCTGTTCTCCTGGACTTCATGATCTCCAGAAACTCATCATTCTGCAGGATGAAACCAACTCTGAAACTCCTACCTCCCGCCAACTGGGGCCTGTCTTTCCTTCTGTTTGTATAGGGTGGGTGGTGGACACCTGGAAGCTCCTTCCAGATGTTCTACTTGAGGGGGACATTCAGGGAATTATCATTTCCTACACAGCTGTTCTCCTGGAATTCATGATCTCCAGAAATTCATAATCCTATAAGATGAAATCAACTCAGTAACTCTCACCTCATCAGATCATTTCCCATCCCAGCTGCAAGACTTCATCATGCTCTGCTCATTCCTCCTTTTTCAGTGTCTTTCTATGTGTTGTCTTTCCCCCAATGGGTCCTGAGCTACTTAAGAACGGGAATTGTCATCCCTTTCTTTGTATCCTCAATGCTTAACACAGTACCTGGCACATAGTAGGTGTTCAATGAATATTTACTGGTTGACTCTCTCTGGCTGTCAGTTTCCTCCTCTACAGAATGAGAATTTGGGATGAGATGGGATCTAGGGTTTATTTCAGCTCAAAATTTTATGATCCAAGGAGGAGGGGGAAAAGAGAGAAAGAAGATAAGAAAGAGAAAAGAATGAGCTACATATAATGGGGATGGAATGATATCTCCTCCCCACTGCCCTGAGGTGCCCCTATAGTAGCCTGGGAAGCCACCCTTTATGCTCTAAGGCTTATGAGCAGCTTTAGGTCACCTCCCCTAAGTCTCTTCCAAATTCTGGACACTGATGTGGGCCCCTGGCATGGAGGCCCTGAAAGCTCCCACAGTGATACAGAGATGTGCTTAGGAAGCCAATAGCACTGAAGTAGATGGCAACACTTTGCTCTCATTACTTGTGAAAGAGTGGATTGTCAGCCAACTGACAGCCCCAGAACATCCTCAGGGGAGATGGGCTCCTGACTTTATTTACAAGGTTAGGCTCTCCCAGAGACCTTAGCTTAAAGATAAAGAAGCAGGTGTAGTACGGCCCTTTCCTTCCAGATTTTTGGGCAGTTTCAGTTGGGAGTGGGTGGGGGGCACCTGGAGAATTTTGTGGGCTCAATGCTCAATATCAATCAGCAGAGGAACACAGAAGTCACAAAACGCTAATGTGATTCTAAACTCAATAGAGAATTCTTGCATCAACAGAGAAGCACAGTGATCTCAAGGAGAGAAGGGATGAGGTCACTATCTTGTCCACGTCTGAACTATATCTGGAGTCCTTTGTTAAATTCTGGGCATCACATTTTAGGGAGGCCAGTGACAACTTGTATAGACAAGGAAGGCAGGTACTAGAGACCATGCTGCACAGTTTAATATCCTGGTATGGCACAGTCTATCTGTCTTTCTGCAAGAAGTGGGGACGTTTAGCCTAGAGAATAAATGATTTAGCTTTCTTCAAATAAATGAACTCAAAAAAACCCCCTAAACTTTAAGGGGGAAAAGTGAAGAAGAAAAAAAGACTACTGCAAAGGACAGAACTAGGACCAGAAGCTTGAAGTTAGAGGAAGTCAGGAATCATATCATAATGAAAAACTTCCAACTATTAGAGTCATTCAAAAGCTAAAGTTAAATAGGCTTATCCATTGTATTTCACTAGAGGTGCTGAAGTAGAGGCCCCATTACCATTTGGCAGGGCTACCTGTAGAGGAGATAACTCTTTAGGTAAGTGTTGGACAAGATGACTTCTAGGGTCTCTTCTAACTGAGATTCTGACATGTTGATGGTGGATATGCTAGTGTCTGCTTCTCCATGTTTTTCTTTTCTTCTTCTTTTTTTTTTGTGAGGCAATTGAGGTTAAGTGATTTTCCCAGAGTCACACAGCTAGTAAGTGTTATGTGTCTGAGGCCAGATTTGAACTCAGTCCTCCTGATTCCAGGGCCAGTGCTCTATCCACTGTGTCACCTAGCTGCCCCTTGCTTCTCCACATTTTTCCCATCCCATAAAGGCCAACTTAAGTCCTACCTCATCTGTGAAGTCATCCCTAGTTCTCCAAGCTCTGTTACTTACCATCTGTGTGATCTTGGACAAGTCAAAGGGCCACTCTGGATCCCAGTCTCCTCATCTTTAAAATGAGGGGGGAGGGTGTTGTATTAGATCAGAGTTTCCTAACCTGGGTTCTGTGAACTTTTTTTTAATACTTTGATAAATATTTCAGAATAGTTGGTTTCCTATGTAACCCTGTGCATTTTATTTTATGCGTTTTAAAATATTCCAGGAAGGCATTTTTTTTAGGTTTCACTAGACTGTCCAAGGGGTCCATGTCTCCAAAAAAGGTTAAGAACCCATGCTCAGATAATCTTTAAGATCCTTTCTGGCTCTAAATCCTTTGAAGGTGTTCTCTCTGGTGAAGTTGAAAGAGTAATGGATTTGGATATGAGATACCAGCTCTGACTCATACTTAGGTGATGATGGTTAGTCACAACCTCTCTGATCCTCCTTTTTCTCATTTGTAAAATGGGAATAATACTTACACTACCTATTCTATAGGGGTCCTATGAGGAAAATGCTTTGTAGACATTAAAGCACTGTATAAATGGGAGTCATAATTATAACTACTGCTATGGACCACCATTTCAACCTTTCTATAGCACTCATACTAAACATTTTAGCACTTGTCAATGGCCCTTGGTCATTTATCTATGTCTATAAAGACACTGCAAGCACCCTGAGGATGGACACTAGGTCTTCTCTCATCATCACAGAACCCAAGACATAGTATATACATGTATGCACATAAACACACACATCCCATTTTTTAGAAAAAAATTCATTATCAGTGGTTTTTCCTAATAGAAAGTAAGAGATGAGTTACATCTTCTAAATTAAGTTCTAAGTGAAGGCACAACATTTGAAATTCATACCATTGAGAAGGGGGAAAAAACACAAAGACCCAGAAGGCATCTGAGCAAATGATACTGCTTAGTATCTGAAACTGAGCAAGCAGCACCCCTAAGCAAGTCCTCATTCTATTTCTCCAGAAAAGGCCTAAAAATCCTGAGACTGTTTCTTTCATTGTTCATCTCCTACACAGGCAACTGGAACCCTCTGGGCAAGTCTTCAACTCTGCATGTCATGCTGATTTTTTAAGTTGAACATTAATCATTAGCAGACCTCATCTTTCTTCTATTAATTTAATTTCATTAGTTATCCTTTTTCACTGTTAGAATATACTCTGATTTTCTAAGAAGGCAAATGATAATCTCTCTGGGTTTTTGGTTGAATTTTTGTGGGATAAGGTCTCTAGGTGAAAATTTCCTTCTAAAGGTAGAATGAGTTGTCAAAACAGCCAGTTCTAGTTAATTAAGCATCCTGATAAAGGTAGAAAATGAGCACCCATTTTCCTCAGAATCAGATAGTGACAGTCGAGGAACTGACTTGTACAATATCTTTTGTGCCACGTTTGCTGGAAGTATTGTTCACTGTTTACATGCAGATGGGGTGAAATGGGGAGAAGGGTGTACTTGCAGTGATGGTGATCTTCCACCACTACTCTGGAGAAAGTACCTCATAAATCCATAGGGGCCACATCTGCTGTATTATATTTGCTGATAGCATTACCCAAGGCTCGTGAGAGTACAGAAGGCAAGGCCAGAATATGACTTCTCTACCCAGCTATAAAATAAATCCTATTAGATCTGGCAATGTTGAGAACAAATTGAAGGATAACAAGAGGAGAATTACTGACGTTGAGAATCAAGGGAAGTAGCTGAGATCTGGAGCATTAACAGAATAATCAGAGGTCCTGAGTTTTCTTCTATTGGCTTTCTGCATGGTGGGGAACCAGGAGGATGGGCTAGATATTCTTCCAGGATCCCTTCAAAGTCCAAGAATGTATGATTTGATAACATTCCTGTGCTTCCAATCCTACTTTTTTTTTCCTTCTTAGGTACTGACATGATTTCATTGATATAGGGAATCCTAAGTAAGGAAATTCCTTCTACCTATGAAAATAAGTACCCAAATTACAATTTATATAATCTTAGAGAGTTTCCTGGGGGCACTGAAAAGTTAAGTGACTTGACTAATATCATATAGCCAGTATGTGTCAATTGTCATACTTAAACCTGTCATGCTATCTCTCCTTTGGCTACATAATGGTAATCACATCCAAGGCTTGGACCAATGGAGACTCTCCAAGAACAGTTGAATGTGAAGATAGAGATCAATTATCTCCTTGCCCTGGAAGGAGAATAATTGCATGATTAAAGTACCACTAAATCCTTGAGGCTGAAAAAGAACATCTCTCAATGATCCACTAGGGGGAGCTACAGGGTAACTTGTTGCTGGGCATTAATGGTGAGGAAACGTGATTTCCATAATTAATGATGGAGAAGGAACTGTGGGTGGAGAAACCTCTCACCATGGATGAAAATGTGTCTGATGAACCTCCCCTGAGAGGTGTTCCTGATATATTTAAATGGGAGAACCCTATAGTGAATCTGTCAGTGATGAGAAGACAGAGAATGTGATCTGAGGGTCTTATTAGCATCTACTCCAAGCTAACCATACAAGCCAGAATGAAGGGTCTGGAAATACTTTGTTTATGTTTAGATGCATTTACAATTATTTGTGTCACCTGTCTTATCCTCCACACCCAGACCCTCACACCTACTCAATACACTCATGAAGAGGATGATGAGTTTCTCGAAAATAAGGACCATGTGTATTTCATTTCTCTATCTTCCCAAATTCTCTCTCAGCTCTATACACATAGTGGTTTAAAAAAAAATATTCACTTAGTGTATGTATGAATGAACAATCAGAGACTGGGTGTTCAATTATAATCTTTGCCATTAAAAATGAGAGACAGCCTGGTACCATGCATAGAAAGCCAGCTTTGAAGTCAGAAAGACCTGAGTTCATGTCCTACCTCTGACATAGTCTAACTTTATGTCCCTGGGCAAATCGCTTAACTTCTCAGTGTCCTAAGACTATAGGTTGCAGAGTTATCAAAAGTGTTCATTGATTGAAGGAATTTTTTTTTTAGCAAGAGTTCCCTCTATTAATAAAATCACATCAAATTTTTAAAAAAGTTTAAGAATCACCAAAACCTCTACCATATAGCTCTGCCACTTGTTATTTTTTTATGTCAATTCCCATTACTCTCTGTTTCTGTTTGGCTCTGTCTCTGACTGCGTCTCTGTTTGTCTTTCTCTCACTCTCCCTTCCTTTGTGTACTGATAATCAGGGAGACTAGATACCTGGTTTCCAGGTCTCTGACTAGTTCTATCATCTTGAGTAAGACCCTTTCCCTTTCTGAGGCTCAGTCGCTTCTGAAAATGAAAAGGTTGGACTAGATCTCCTTTAAAATCTCTGATACATTCTTTTTTGAACAAAGCTTGGAACAGAGAAACTAAGGCAGTTTATAAGCTACTGAGAATTTCTTAGTAACATAGAAAAAATACTCCCTATAGACCAGAAAGAGAAGAAAAGGTAGAAGAATGGAGAAGAGAAGAACAGAGAAGTGGAAAAGGAAAAGGAAAAAAAGGGAAAGATAAATTTGCAGTTTTTATTTTTGAGGGGAAATACACTAGGCATCTGTTGAAATTTAATTTCACAGGAAAATATCAACTCTCAATTGGTTTCTTTCTGTGCCTTTCAAAATTAGCAAACAAATTTCAAATAGATCAGGAACTGCATTTTAAAAGGAAGCTAATTGAAAAAAAGAGGACAATTTGCAGTGAAAAGTTGTTTGATCCTGAATATCTTACAGCCAGTTGGCTACTAGTCATTTTAATCCATGAGATTAACTGGTAGCTGATTAGCAAATGTGTTTTGGATGACAGGCAGGCTAATCTCATTAAAGAAAATAATTTATTTCTGAGTTGGATGGAATTTTTAGCAAAACTTCTTTGCTTTTCACTCTGGGGCAATGGTCAGCAGACAGCTGGCTGGACACTTGGCCACTTGAATGTGAGAGGACAGCTGCCAAGGCTATTAATTGGAGAGGCCTGTGCTCTCAAACCAAGCAAACGTGTGTCCTTCTAAAATAATAGGATTGATTATCACATTTCTTCTGAAGTTTCCAAGACTAGATCTGGCTGGGTAGGGGGTCCAACTCTGAGTACTTCCCTTTAGCTTCAGAGAGGAGAGTTATAATGCATACCATCTTGGAGATGGGTGTGAGCATTTCAATAGAGTGTAAGAACCTTGAAATGAGGCTACATTTTGCGATTTTTTTAATCCTAAAAACCAAATATCGTGTCTAACAATTAATCAATCAACAAGCATTTATTTTAAAAATAATTTTATTGATATCTTTTGTTTTTATAAAGCCTAAATTTTCCTGTGTGTCCCCTCCCCCTCCTCCCTCTCTTCCCTTAGAGAGTCATCCTTTTTGACAAAGAATTTCTTTAAAAAGAAAAAGAAAGGGGAAAAAAATCAGCAACATTATAACATTTTATATATATGGTTGTACACATATTGTAAATATATATATGCATGTTTGCATTATATATACTGTATATGTGTTATTTGTTTATGTACCTTAGATACCAAACCCTAATATGAGAAATTTGAGAAGACGGTGAAGTTAGCAGGAAGCAGTAGAGCTGAACTCCCCTGCATAAAACTTCTTTGAAGAGATCTAGAAAATGTACCAGATTGAATGCTGATGAGGGAATACAGAAAAGGTGACACTGAGTCATTTGTTCTACACAGGTCAGCACAGGGAGCCAGACAGAGAAGTCTATAAATACTAGAGACTAGGTCAGACAAGGGCAGAGCATTCATGGCCCGAGGAGAGGCTGTGGACTAGGTCTGGAGGAGATCTCACATACAAACTGAAGTACCTACACACCCATACCAAAGCACCTCAGTGGGCACAGGTGCCAAGTGACAGCTTTGTGGCCCACTAAACAGCTCTGGGCCAGAAATCCAAATGGACTGAGAAAAGGAGCTGTGCCTGGGGTGGGATTTGCAATTAGGGAAGCTCTGGGCAGTGTGCTAAGGAAGGAGGGAGTTCAGAAACAAGCAGTGGAAGTGTGGTGCAGACCGCAGGAGCGTAGTCAGGCCTCATTTCCAGCATCTAACCTATAGAGCAATAATAAATGCAGGAAACTCAGACCAAAGGAGAGCCCCTACAGTTCTGGCACTCTGAATTAATACAGCTTTCCAGCCAGCTGATAGGGGCAGATTCTGACAGCAGTCTACTGTTGCTCCGACTGAAACCTAGATCAGGAACTTGAAGAGCTCCAACAAAGGCAGCAATCAGCTTTGCCCTGGATGAGGTCATTTTGGGATCCCTGAAAACTTGTCCCTGAGATTCTGAATACCATGGTACTGAATTCCATAAGAAAACAGCCAAAGAGCCAGCCTAAACCTTTTCTTCATAAGTACAGCAGAGCCCAGCCCAAACATCAAGTCCCTAGTCAGGAATTAGGGTGGAAGAATGAATCTCACCATTAAAAAGAATCCCATTATAAAAAGCTATTATGATAACAGGGATATTTAGCCCTAAACCCAGAAGAAAATAATGACTCCAAGGTATCTACAAGGAAAGCCCCAGGGAAAAAACCACTCGGGTACACACTCCAACTAGAATTCCTAAAAGACAAGATGCAAGAATTTGTTGTCGTCACAATAATGTTTTGTAAATAGAGAGTTAAAATGTTTTCATTAATAAAGTCAGAGTGTCTGAGGAAAAAAAATGGAAAAGAAATGAGAGTTGTGGAAGAAAGAATTGAATGGGAAGTCAAGAACTTATAAAAGGTACAAAATTTTGCTTAAGCAACAAACTTTTGAAAATTAGAATGGACCAAATAGAAGCCAATGATTCCATGAAGCAATTAGAAATATTAAAACAAAGTCAAAAGACTAGAAAAAATAGAAGAAAATATAAGATATCTCATAGCAAAAAATAGCTGCCCTGGAAAACAGATCAAGAAGAAAAATGTAAGAATCATTGTACTATCCGAATGACACCATGGCTAGACATCATGTTTCGAGAAACCTTAAAAGAAGACTGCTCAGATATTTTAGGATGAGAGGACAAAGTGAAAGCAGAAAGAATACACTGGTTATCTCCTGAAAGAAACCCCAAAATGAAAACTCCCAAGAACATCATAGCCAAAATTCAGAGATTCCTAGTCAAAGAAAAAAAGTAATGCAAATAACTAGAAAGAATTCAAATACTGAGGAGCCACAGTTAAGATCACATGATGTAGCAACCATCATGATAAATGAATATAGAACTTGGAATACAGTATTCTGGAAGGCAAAGCATATGGGCTTACAGACAAGAATAACTTATTCATCAAAAATGAGTATAAAGCTAGAAAGGGAAAGATCTTTAATTCAGTAAAGGACTTCCAAGCATCCCTGATGAAATGATTAGAGCTGAGTGGAAACTTTCAAGTCCATACAGGACTTTAGAATTTAGAGAAACATAAAAAAGTAAAGATGAATGAACAGTGATAAGGACCTAAACAAAGATAAAACTGCTTACATTAAAAAATGGGGAGATGATACATATGTCCCCTCTGAAACCTATCATCATTAGGGGTCAGTCATAGAGGGAGTCTAAGTAAAGAAGGCCTGGGAGAGGTTCTGATATGTCTTGATCTTAAGAAAAGAATGAAAAAGAGAAGTGGAAAGAATATACTGGGGAAGAGGGGGAAGGTAAAGGGGAAATGCAAGTAGACATCTAAACAAGCATGGGAGTAGGTGGAGCAGCCAACACTTCAATCTTACTCTCATCTGAACTGGTTAAAGGAAGGAAGAGTACACACAGACACACACAGAGTTGGGTACTGAAAGCCATTTCGCTTCAAAGGGAAATAGGAAAGAAAGGGGAGAAGCGGAATTACAGGGAAGATAGATTAAGGAAAAGATTAGTCCTAAGCAAAATAAAGTAAGGATGTACAAAAATGTTTCTAGCTCTTTTTGAGGTGGCAAAAAATGGAAATCTCAGGGGATGCCCATCAATTGGGGAATGGATGGAGAAATTTTGTGATAGAACACTACTGTTCTGTAAAAAAAATAAAATAATATGGTTTCAAAGAAATCTGGGAAGACTTGTATGTATTGATGCAAAAAGAAGTGAGCAAAATAAGAGCAATTTATAAACAATAACATGGTAAAGGCAGGAAAGTTTGAAAGAGAGGAACTCTAATCAGCATAATAACCAACCAGGATTCCCAGAGATTAAGGATCAAATACATTGCCTACCTCTTGATTAAGAGATGAAGATCTTAGAAAAAAGAATGACTTTTTTTTTTAATATGGTCAATGTAGACATTTGTTTTGCGTGACTATAAATGTTTGCAACCAGTTTGCTTATTTTCAGGTTTCAGGGGGAGCAGTTTGGGTAGATTTTTGCATGTGTATGTGTGTGTGTGTGTGTGTGTGTTTAAAGAGAGCTATTTCAGTCCCAGGCTCAGACAGGATGGGTAAGAGGGAAGTCATTTTTTTTTAAACCAATTGAGAACTAGTATGTAGAGGAGATAATTTTCAAGGGATGTTCTAATGAAAGTTCCAAGTTACTGAAATGCTTAAAAATAACAGGAGTCAATCTAAGAACTCATATTGCTTAGCTTAAAAGCACAAAAGAGAATACTTTTTTCATAAAATAACATGAAAAATTTTCAGAAAGTTTTTGTATATCTGATTAAATGTCTCACAGGCCAGAAGTATTTAAAAAAAACTTGATGCAAAGATTTTTCCCATTCTACTTCTTCCTTTCTTATCCTAGATGCATTAGCTTTGTGCAAAAAGCTTTTCAGCTTCATGTGCAGTGTAATCAAAATTATATCTTGTCTTTTGTAATTGTCTCTATGCCTTGTTTGGTAAGAATTTATCTCTTATCCATAGATGTGAAAGATATATTATCTCCTTTTTTTGATGTTTTTATAATATGATCTTAAATTTTCAGGTAATATATCCATTTTGAGCTTATTGTGGCATATGGTATAAGTTGTTGGTCTAAGTCTAATTTCTACCAGAATGTTTTTCAGTATTCCTAGAAGTTTTCATCAAACGTGCTTCCTAAGTAATTTATATTTGCAGACTTATCAAATACTGAATTATTAAATTCCTTTATTTCTGATTTTTTTCTAGTCTGTTCCACTGATCTACTTCTCTATTTTTTAGCCAATATTAAATAGTTTTGGTAATTGTTGCTTTGTAATATAGTTTGAGGTTTAGAAGTGTTATCCCCATTCCAACCTTTTTCATTATTTCTCTTGATATTCTATATCTTTTAAAAAAATAAACATTCGCTAAATTATTCATTGCATAATGGTTTACTTAATAAAAACTTGTTGAAATGAATTGAAAAGAGAGAGTTGAGGAAGGTACATTAGCCAATGATAAGGGCAAGGGAGAGGGAATGATCAAAACACCTCATCTCCTATTTACCCATCAGAGGTGACACCAGTAGCAATTTTTGGCAAGGAAGTGAAGTCATATTTAAAACAAATTCAGTTTTCATAGGCTCACTATCTGTCATGTATCCATCCCTGTATACTGCTGGAGAGATATAGAGGGTACTAGATAGAGTCACTGCCTAGAGCAAGCTCCAGTCATTTTGGGGAGAGAAGAGGAATACTTCAAGTCATGTTTAAACTCTATACCAAGTTAAACATATGATGAAAGGATCAATGCCCGCAATAGTTTAAAAGAATCCTAAGGCAAGGTCCATGGATTTTACACTGATTATCTCAGGTCATTAAATTTAAAAAAGAAGAGATGAAGCAGCTCACCTTACTTCACTAACCAAGGGCCAGGGTGTTATTTCACTATTAAAGACTATTAAAGATAAGTCAGCCTGTTGGATGAACTAGACATTAAGCAGCCCTCAGTGGAGTTGGCATGGGAGAGCCCAACCTTCCCTTCTTTCAACACAGCTAAGCTCTCCGCCTGGGAAAACTCTTAACACTCAGCATGCCATTGCCTTTCCACTGTTTCATCCTATTTATCCTCTGCTTGAACCACCCTAAACAACTCTTCTCCTAGCTTGGATGGAGGTCAGCCAAATATTTTTCAAATGAGAATGGATCTCCCTTTCCCTATAGAGCAAGCAATGCACACTTAGCTACTTTAATCTCACTGCATAAATCAAGCTTGTTCACTCCCTCAATCAGCCTGGTACCTCTTGGCTGGATTCCCTCCCATCTCTCTCCATCTCTCTGCACCAGTGTGCCCTAAAGAAGAAGGTGTCAATTTGTCATTCTAGTGTACCATGAAACTATGACATCACTCTCTGGCTGGGCCCCAAACCTCAAAATGTCTTTTCCCAAACCCCTTTCCATGTTGCGAGACCTCATTTAATTTCCCTCCCTTTCTTTGGCCTCTCTGGGCATCACCACTGCCTCTCCCTCTTGCCTCCAAATGACTCCTCTATAAACCATTCTCCCTTTCAATTCAGCATTACTGCCTTGCTCTGTACTCATACTCCTCACCTTCAGACACATCTGGCATTATTCCTTCCTCTCTGATTTTAATTATACCTTCTGGAGCTGCAGCATCTGCAGGTCTCATTAACCTGCTGATCAATGATCAATAAGGATGTGAAATATGTTGACACAGACAAATGCCCTGCATGGAACTCTATGAGACCAAATCCCACAACTGCATTTATTACCATCTACTTATTTCAAATACTTCAAGGATCTGTATACTTTCATTAGTGTGGGTACTCCCTCTGCTGGTGATGGTCGCAAGCCCTCTGTGACTTAAGAAATGGTCTTTGAGAGTTTCTGTGGCCAAAATAATTCACCCCTTGGAGTTGGCCTGGTGATAAACCTGTTTGAATTTAGGCTGGGCCTGAAAGTCAGTCATATATTCAAGCATTTGTAGCTTTCTAGAGCTTGCTAGACATTTTGCTGTGCCTATATAGCCTTAAAGAACCTAGGGTCATCTCCACAGCACAATGAGGCAGAAGAGGAGGACTTTGGGGAAGAATTATCATCTACTATTCCAAGGAAAGTGTCAGTCTCTGTGACAGGCCTCCCCCTAAACTCATTTAATTTTAGCCCCATCCACAAATTTAAAAAAAAAAACATTTCCAGTGTTGTATATCACTATTAAGAGACATGCAAATCAAAACAACTTTGAGGTTTCACCCGACATTCAGAAAACTGGCAGATGACAAAAGATGGAACTAGTCAACACTGGAGGAGTTGTAGAAAGATAAGCACACTAATAAACTTTTAACATACCTGTGAATTTGTCCAATAATTCTGGAAAGCAGCTCATGGAAAACAGATTTAAAAGTGATTCAAATGTCCATATACTTTTATCTAGACATCCCATTTCTAGGAATATACCCCAAGGAAGTCAAGGACAGAAAATAATCATTTGAATATCAAAATATCCATAGGATCACTTTGAATGGTAGCAAAGAAATGAGGTGCATACAGGTGAGGCAATGGTTAAACATGTATGTAATATAATAATGTTACTGCATTATAGGAAGGTACTGATATAATTATTTCAGAGAAACATGGGAAGACTTACATGAACCAAAGCAGATTGAATTAAGTAGAACAAGAAAAATAATACAAGTGATATCTATTATAATATAAGCAGAAAGAAACACAAAACCAAAAATAAAACAACGTTTTGTAATTACAATGACCACATAGGACCCTGGAGAAAAACTAAGATGATATTTCTTCATTCCCTCTTTGCAATAGTGGGAGATTATGGATGTGAAATATTGCATTTGCTGTCAGAAATGACTGATGGGTTGATTGATGGGTTTTGCTGAACTGCTTTTCCCCTTCTTTTATTAATCTTTGTTACAAGGGATGGTTCTCTGAGGAGGGGATGGTGGAGAGACGTACTCAGAAATTAAGGTGATCTAAAACCAAGAGATATGAATAAAATTAAGGTTCAAATGGCATTGTCAATGAAAAAAACTACTCATTGGATATCTGTTGGGCTAACTGCATGGCATGCAAAAGAATATGGCCTACTCCTTGCCCCTGAGAAGTTTATAGCATCTGATCCAGCTAATCTATGAGTTTATATACTTGGGGAAAGAAGATGAGCACAGAAAAATAATTAGAGAATAACACAAGATAATTGTGTTCTAGTTAGTAAGTCATGGATTGGAGCTGAAAGGGTTATTTCTCAGATGCTAACCAGAACCAACCTCCTTATTTTTCAGATAAGGAAACAGAGGCCTGGGCAGGTTACAATGATACACCCAAGGTCACACAAATAGCAAATAGAAGACAGGATTTGAACCCAGATCTTTTGACTTCAGAGTGAGTTATTTTTCCACTGTGCCACACTACCTATTTTCTGTAAATGTAAGATGCGCTAAAATGTATTGCAGAGACAATTAGGGCTGCTGGAGTTCAGACAAAAAGAGAATCAGTTATAGGCTGCAATAGTTTGGGGGAAGGCTTCCTAGCTTGAAGGGCACAGCAAAGATAAAAAATCAGAATGAGTTCAAGTACACTTTATGGTACATGTTCATTTCTCCTTTCAACATTATGATTATTTTGGAAGAGGGGGAAATAACTTTTTCATAGAATCTTAGCTCTATAATTTTTATAGAAATCCAGTTCTGGGAGGGTCCGTTGCTTTGCAATCACAGATGGCAGCCGGACCTTTTCTTAAAGAACCTGCATAATTTATTCTTTGAACAGAGCTTTGGGTCAGCAGCATTTTCACATTATATTTAGAAAGAAGTAATAAAATCCTTTTCCCATAGGCTCTACCAACTGGATAGTGTCATTTCAAATTTAAAAGCATGAGAAAAAAAAGAACAAACAAGAGAAGCAACCAAATCACCTACTTTGTGGGGAATGAAGGGAAGGAGACATTCAATGGAATATGGTCCCTCCTCCCTCGAGGATCCTTCCCAAAACAGCAATGTTGAGAACTTCTATTTCAGCAATTGTCTGCAGGTTCCTGAATCTTGAGAAGCAGTACTGTGCAATGGAAAGAGCATTGGATTCAGATTCTAAGGACCTGGGTTCAAATCCAGCTCTCACATACTACCCGGAGAACCCTGGGCAAGTTATTTAAATCCTTTCTCTGGGCTACTGTTCCTTCTAGGCAATTGGACTAGAAGACTCTAAGGTCTCTTCCAATTCTACATTCCTGTTTTCAGTGCCCCTAACCTGCTTAGTATCCTGGCTAGAATTGCCTTGGTCAAAAGTGATCATGCTGTTCTTTTTCAAAATCCAGAGATTCTCTGTAGTAGAGCAACCATTCAATCAAGATGCTTTATTAAGCACTGACTATGTGCCAGGCATTGTACTAAATGCTGGCCTTAGTCTCAAATGGTAAATGGTCAAAGGAATAAATCCAGACTATCTATAGCCATACAAAAAAATGCTCCAAATCACTATTAATTAGAGAAATACAATTTAAAGCAACTCTGAGGCTCTACCTCATACCCATCAGATCAGCAAAGATGGCCTTAAAAAGGAAAGAAAATTAAAGAAAATGACAAATGGTTTTGGGGCCTTTAGGAAAATAAGCACATTGATGTACTATTGGTGAACTTCTGAATTGGTAAACCATTTGGGAAAGCAATTTGGAATTATAGACACAAAGTAGGGGGTTCTTTACCCTTTTTTGTAACCCGGATTTCTTTGGTAGTTTGAGGAAACCTGTAGACATTCACAAAATATTGTTTATAAATGTATAAAATGCACAGGATTACAAAGGAAACCAATTATATTAAAATACAGATAGCAAAATAATTTTAAAAACAAGCTTACAGACCCTAGGTTAGGAACTCCTGATAAGATCTCTTGGCTTTAGCCCACACTTCAGCAGGTATCATGCCTCTTTTCTTTTTTCAGGGCAACAGAGCACAGTAGACAAAGCACAAGACTGAGAGTCAGGGAACTTGGGTTTGAATCTTATCTCTGTGACTAACTCATGGTGTGACCCCAGGCAAGACATTGCCTTCTCTGGGGCTCAGTTTCTTCATTTGTAAAATGAAGGCTCTATCTGTGATTGCTATTTAGGTGCCTTCTGGACCATGCTGCTACAATTTTAGGCCTTGCCTTTCCATCAGGCGGTCATAGACTTCAAATCAATTTAACATTTATTAAATCGTAGTCATTTAATGACTAAAGATTTAGCTCAACCCTTTCTTTTTATAAATAAGGAACCGAGGGCCACAAAAGGCCAGTAACTTGCACAAGCCAAGACCACATACAGAGATAATAGGTAGGAAGGCTAGGTCCTCTGACTATAAAGAGTATAAAGTCTTTCCATTGTTCTATACTGAAATACTACATGAAAGGGGAAACAAAGACAAGAGGCAGCTAGGTGGTGCAGTGGCTAGAGCCCTGGGCTTGGAGTCAGGAAGACGTCTTCCTGAGTTCAAATCTGGACTCAGACTTTGTGTGACCCTGGGAAAGTCATTGATTCTGTTTACCTCAGTTTCCTCATCTGTAAAATGACCTGGAGAAGGAAATGGCAAACCACTCTGAGTATCTTTGCCAAGAAAACCCCAAATGGGGTCACACAGTGTCAAATACGACTGAAAAACCACAAACAAAGCAAAAGATGAATCTAAGGATTCTCTCTCCTTGAGCTGACTCTGTGTGATGGATCCTGGGGACCTCAGTGGGAAGGACTTGCATGGAGAATAGGGAGGCATTGTTGTTTCCCACATGGCTTTAGGGCTTTGTGTAAGGTAGAGAGCCTCAGGCTTAATTCAGAGAATCAGCCCAGGTAAGTAAGGAAGCTGGTATCCTCTTTGTAGACTTATGGGTTTCATAATTCTAAGGGGATCCAAAGATCTTGTATTTCTCTTAGTATGTGCAGATACAGACACTAAGAGGAGTGACTCTTCCAGCACTTCTTTGCTATTAAATAGCAGAACCAAGATTTGAATGCAGACTATCTGCATTCAGATTAAGTGTTCTTTACATTATATATGCTTCTCTGGGCTGGGGAAGTACACGGAGGTCAGGCAAATTCTTCTAGGCTATTGGGCTAGCTCTCACTAATATCAACATGAATTGCTCAAGATAATGGAAAGTCACGGAGGAAACCAGGTCTTTGGATTACTCTGGCCAAGACTACTGTCATGAAGGCTTTCCAGGAAGTTCAGCCACTTCCAAAGGTAATAGCAAAACATCTTAGAGAAAGAAATCTCTGAAGTAACCCCTTTAAATCAATAAATCAACAGGATACACAGCTCTGTGCTAGGAAGTGATAGAAGAGACAGTCCCTCTCTCCTTTAATAGCCAGGTCTAAAATGCTAAATGCCTAAACTCAAGTCATCCTTCCATGTATATTGAGAACTGACTATATGAAGGATATTATATTAGGGCCTACAAGTAGAAGCAAAGAAATAAAAGCTCCAGCCCCTTACCATGAGGAAGCTTACTGTTTAGGGAACTGACATGTATGCTCATCACATAACCTATGATTATTATTTTTACTACTGCTGCTAGCTAGTATTTATATAGTGCTTTAAGATTTGCAAAACACTTTATAAAAATCGCATGGTTTTACTCTCACAACAACTCTGTGAGGTGGGCACTATTATTATTCCCATTTTATAGATAAGGAAACTGAGGCACAGGTAAATGACGTGTCCAGAGTCACACATCTAGTAAGTATCTGAGGCTGGATTTGAACTAAAGACTTCCTGACTACAAGCCTGACTACTGCTCTATCCATTGTGACACCTTGATGAATTACTATTTTTGTTAACAGTAGCTAGTATTCATAGAATCCTTTAAGTTTTGCAAAGTGCTTTACAAGGGTCATCTCTGATTTTTGCAATAGCTTTGGGTGGTAGGTGTTATTGTTACCTTCATTTTCCACATGAGGAAACTGAGACGGAGAGGTTAAACAAATGTTTATACAGCTATGAATGTACGAGGCAGCATTTGAATTTCGGTCTGCCTTCTTGACTCCAAGTCTAACAACACATCCACTGTGTGCACAAAGTAATGTAGATATATGGGATACATAGTTAGAGGGGCTTCAGAGTAAAGATGGGATCAGAGTGGACAGGGTTAACCAGGAAATGCTCCCTGGGAACCGGCAGGATCTTGACATTGGAGCACCTGCACTAGAATTTTATTTGTGATATTTATTAGCTGTGTAACCTTGAGCATATGAATAACTCCTGACCCATATGTCTACTTTTCTATCTCTACAAAACTGTTGTGAGAGTAATCTAGACACACCTACCAAGGGCATTCTTGATGAAGGTGCGATGTGCCCATACACTCGTCTCTTTGACTTGGGCCTTTTCCAATATCCTTTGCTAGCCTGATATCTGATGTCTCCCTCCAGCTTCTTTACAGCCTTCTCTAGAGCCCTAGAATCCATCTCCTAGATCAGACATTCTTCTTCCTGCTTGGACTTCAGCTGCTCTTGCCTGTTGGCAGAAGGGCCTCTTGGGGCCTCAGGATACAATATCATTATGTGTCCTCAGGGGAGGTTAATCACCTTTCTCTCAGCAACGGACCTTTCTCTAACTAATGACACTATGCCTGTACTAACTTGTTATGGTTTACATCCTCTTATGTACTCATATTCTCCCTGCAGAGATTCTGTTTCCCCTCACTACTTGCTGACTCCTTCACTTCCATCCCCCTGAACCCTATCCCTCCACCTCCATGTCTCAATCCAGATAATTTCATCCCTTTCACTATGTTTTCTGGAATGTCTATTTCGTGATTAATAAACTTGTTTTCATCTTGAATCTTCTTCTTTCTCACTCCTTTTATCTTTTGGTACTCATTGCAACATGGCTACCTTATGATGAAACTGCATCTTTCACCACTCTTTCCAATATTGGCTATACTTTCACCCCCATCCACCCTATATGCCTATACATTCCCCGATCATGGTGAGGGAGCCAGAATGCTTCCTTCCCATTGCTACCTCCAGACTCTCCCTTTACCAGCAGGAACCTCTTTTGAGATTCAAAGCATTCAAGTCTATTACCCAATCCAGATCCTAATGTCTGTTATCTATCAAATTCCATTTGATATTCTCAACAAGTCAAGTCAACGGGCATCTATTAAATGCCAGGTGCTATGCTAAATGCTGGAGATACAAACAGAGTGAAAAACATTCCCTTTTTCAAGGAGTTCACAGTCTAATGGGGGAAACAACATTCAAACAATTATATACAAAAAAGATACACAATAAATTGCAGATAATTAAAGAGGATCAGAAAAGGCTTCTTGCAGAAGGTGAGACTTTAGCAGAGACTTGTAGGAAGTCAGGGGAGACAAGAAGTTGAGATCAGGAGGGAGAGAATTCCAGGCGTGGTAGATAGTCAGTGAAAAGGCTGAGTCAGGAGAAGTGTCATATGTGAAGAACAGTGAGGAGAGCAGTGCTACTGAATTGTAGAATATACAGAGAGGAGCAAGGTATAAGAAAGCCAGAAAGATAGGAAGGAGCCAGGTTTTCTAGGACTTTCAATCTGAATAGAGGATTTGATATTTGATCCTGAAGGAAACAGGAAGCCACTGCAACTTAGCAGCTTGGTTGGGATAGTAGTGTATTGTACCTGTAGTAAAGAATACCAGAATCCAAATCTGGATTCACACATTAATTAGCTGTGTGACCCTGGGCAAGTCATTTAAACTCTGTCTGCTTCCATTCCCTCATCTGTAAAATGGGGTTAATAATGGCACTGGCCTTCCAGGATCCTTGTGATAATAACATGAGATAATATTTGTAAAACCATTTGTAAACCTGAAAGTGTTATATTAATGCTGGTTATTGTTTTTTATCATTATTAAACAGGATGAGTGTTGACATTCTCCTTTCCTCAATGCCTTCAATGACTTGCTCTCAGTTTTTCCTTCTACCACCACAACTACTTCTTTAATATTAGAGAATACACACACACACACACACACACGTATATGTATATACATATACACACATATAGACAAATATATACATGCATGTATATGTGTGTGCATATATACATACACAAATATACATATATATATATATATATACATATAGATATATGTGTGTGTATACACTGATGATCCCCTCAGCCACCCTAATTTTCCCATTCTTCATCCTTCTTGACCTCTCTGCAGTCTTTGACACTGTTGAACACTCTTTCCTCCTGGATACTTTCTTAGTTTTGGGTTTCCATTACATTGTTCTCTCCTTGATCTATATATAGATCTGAGAATCATTTGCATAAAGATAATAATTGAACTCATGAGAGCTGATGAGATCACCAGGCGATATAAAGCAAGGGGAAAGGAGAAGAGGACCCAAGTCAGAGACTTAGGGGACTCAAGGTTACTAGATGTGACCTAGAGGAAGTTTTGGAGGAGTTTTGGATAGAGTTGTCACCAACTGCCAACTTTTAACTGGCTATCCCACAGGCTTCTCAAATTCAACAGGTCCAAAACAGAACTCATCACCTTTCTCCTTCCCCCAAATCTTCCCCTCTTCCCAACTCTCCTATTATTATGGAGGGCACCACCATCCTTCCAGCCAATCAGACTCTCAAATTCAATGTTGTTCTTGACTTCTCTCTCACAATCACCCCACAAGCCAATTTGTTGTCAAACCTTGTTGTTTTAGAGCTTTTTTATGCATCTCCTTTACTCCACTCACACAGTCACAACTTTGTTGTGGGCCCTCATTGCCTCTTGCTTGTGCTATTGAAATAATCTTTTAATTGGTCTCTGTGCCTCGAGTCTCTTCCCATGCCAATACATTTTTCCAGATAACTGCCAACTGATTTCTTAAAGTACAAGGAAAAACCAAGTGAATAAAGAATGTTTACTGTTCATACTGGGTTCTACAGATGAATGGACAACTCATAGGGCTGGCCCATTATGATATGAATCTTAGACAGATATTTCAAATTGACAAGGAAATGGATATAGAATTGAATACCAGGAAAGGGGAAACTTGGGGAAACTGGGCAAAGTTTTTAATGATCTTATGATTCTTAGTGAGAGAAAGGCTCATCTTTTTAACAATCATGTTCTTTCATTGACTCTATTCTGCAGGTAATATCAGAGACTCAAAGAATTAATGTTATGGATGAACATATGGAGAATGGGGAGGAATATGGTGGCCATGCTTAGGCTGAAATGCGTTATCAAAAAAGATGTAGGAAAGACAGTGTAAAGGATATCATTGGAAACGTGTCCCACTGAAATCAATCCACTAATCAATAAATATTTATTTAGTACTTACTATATGTCAGGTGTTGTGCTTAGCAGTGGGGACACACACACACACACAGACACATACGCACAACATATAAGAGAAGATGGGCTAGTCCTCAGTTAAGAATAAAGGATGTTGGGGCAGCTAGGTGGCACAGTGGATAGAGCACCGGCCCTAGATTCAGGAGGACCCGAGTTCAAATCCAGCCTCAGACACACAATAACACTTACTAGATGTGTGACCCTGGCAAGTCACTTAACCCCATTGCCTAACCAAAAAAAAAAAAGAATAAAGGATGTTTAACCTACATATTCAGCAAAGTAATTAGTTCTACAGGAAATCCCTCAGCTCATTGGGTAGACATCATTTCTACAGAGGACATTTATAAGGAAGATTTAGAGAAGGACTTGGACAAGGGTGGCACAGAATGAAAGGGAAGGGGGGGATGTGACTTGCATTACTGGAGGAATTACTCACATTAGTGATAATATAGATTCCTCAATGTATTGAAATAACCTAAGGCAACCACTCAATTCCTCAGTATCTTCATCTGTTAAATGAAGATTACAATACTTGTATCACTCCTCCCCCACTCCCATGCCCCACGCCCCAGGGATGCTTTGAGGAAAGCACTTGGCAAACTTTTCAAATTTTATAGGAATGTGAGTTATTATTCTTGGAGGAGGGTACATTTTGAGCAAGGTCATGGCAGAACAGTTGGGGATGGATGGATGGATGGTGGGTGAGGAATCTGAGGATTATGCCCAAAATGGACATAATGACTAATTCCATATCTGAAACATCCTTCCCTTTGCAGAGATTTGAGCAAAACAGGATGTAAGTATGTGCCATATCCTCTCCTTCCCAGTATGCCTCCCCTCTCCATCCCGGCTGTTCTGCATCTTCTCTCTCTCCAGGTATGCATTAGCATACACTGAGTAACTGGAGGAGCTAGCCACATTTTGCCTGGGTTCCTGCAGTGATAGCCAATGAGCTGGTACTTGACTTTGTGTGGGAGACTCAACATGGAGCGTTTCTTTTGAGATGCTGCTGTGTGTTCACTATAAAGCCCTGATAATGAGGAACAGTTTTCAGACCTTTAAGCATAGAAGTAAGATGACCATTTGTCCCTCAGGTGTCTCATCTAAAGCACAGAATGAAAGATGCAGTTTCCTTGTTGAATAGGAAGAACAGAAAAGCTGGGAACACAAGTCGTTCCCCCCCAATCTCTTCTCTGAAATATCTGAATGACCATGTCACAGAAGCCTGGGAAGCTAATTCCAAGGATCCCTATCTGTCTGGGAGCTGTGAGCTAATCGGCTAGCTAATCAGAAGACCAGAGTTTACCATGGACACCTCCCTCAGTTCCCTCATTCACACAAAGCAAGGGTCTGACTGGATCATCTTTAAGATTCATTCTGGCTCTAACTCCCAGTCATGTTGGAGGCAAGTGTATAAGGCTTGAGTGGCATAATATATATATGTATATATATGTACATATATGCATATATATGTGTGTATGTGTGTGTGTGAATATATATATATATATATATATATATATATATATATAAGATACGCATCTAGTTTGCTCCAGCCTGTGTTTCCAGGCTGATTACACATTGACTGCCTCCCTGCCCTCCTCTCCCTCTCCCCCTACCCCTCACACACTCTATTGTATTCAGCCAAACTGACCTAATTGTTGCTCCCAGTATAACATAATTCCAAATAGAGACATTTTGGTACAATTGAAAGTTTTCTGGATTTGAATCCAGAGGACTGGAGTTCAAATCTCTGCTCTGCCTTACTCTCTGTGTGACTTTAGACAAGCCACTTAACCACTCTTCCTCTTGGTTTCCTCCTGCATAAAATGAGAGCATTAGACTAGAATCAGAGGTGGGGAACCTGGGGCCTGGAGGCCACATGTGATCCTCTAGGTCCTCAAGTGCAGCCCTTTGACTAAATCCAAACTTCACAGAACAAAATCCACCTCTGGACTGGGTGATCTCTGAGGTCCCTTCCAGCTCCAAACCCATCATCCTATGAACTCTTGCTTCTATCCCTTTGTTCAGGCTGTTCCCCATCACTGGAATAATTCTCCTTCTACCTTTCTACTTCTTGAAATCAATCTCTAGCTCCCTTTCAAGGCTCAATCCAAGATCAATCTCTTTTTACAGGTCTTTCCTGATTCCTCAGTTGTTAGTGGCCCCCACCCTATCACTGAGCATTTTTTGTATATATCTTTTATTTATTATCTCTAAATATACTGTATCCCCTGAGTTTAAATTCCTTGAGAACAAAGATTGTCCCACTTTAGTATTTATATACGCAGGAATTAGTATAGTGACTGTCTTAGTAGGCACTTAACAAATGCTTATTGATTAATTGATCTGTTATCACAAGAATGTCATACTGTTAGAACATGATGCCATAATTCCCTATTCTTTCCTTGAGTCATAAAATTAGTTATGCTAGATCCCATTATACATGATCCTAAGGTTTAATTTAATCCATGATTTGGATCCAAGGCTTGAGAGGAATCACCAAGTGTCAAATCTCCTTTATAGCTCTGAGATGTTTACACACACACACACACACACACACACATGCACACACATATTTGTAAATCTAAGGAGCAGACAATACAGTCCTGGGTATTAAGGTTAGAAGCTCAGTCATAGGACTACACCTCAGAGTCCTAGGAAACTTGTTGTCCTTCCTCTTTTCTGCCTTTTTTGTTGGCTGTGAGGATCAAACTTCTTAAGTTTTAACTATCTTTTACCATCTCCCCTACTATAAATCATGTTTCATGTTGGTTGTAAAGAAACAAAGCAGGTAGGGTAATGGAAAGACCCCTGTCCCAAGAGTCAGGAGAACTAGACTTGCCAATAATATACTTTATGACTTTGGGCAACTTAACCTCTCCTTTTGAGGTCTCAGTTTTCCCATTTATAAAAGGAGAGGTTTGGATGAGGTAATCTATAAGGTTCCTTCCGGCTGATACATTTTAAGTTTGAAAGATTGCACAGGCCACCTGGGGGAAAGAAAAAAAAGCCATTTGGAAGGTGCACACATGTCAGTCTCTCTTGGCTAACAATACCACCATCCTGATAAGCATTTTCCACAGCAGGCTGAATTAAGTGAGATTTGGGAAGAGCGCAATCACTGATGGAAGAAAATGAGACTCTTATTTCCTAAGATAAAACTTTAGGAAGATAAGATCCATAGGAACAGTCTAAGAGAAAATGGACCATAGCAAAGAAAAGAGGGGTCCAAAAGGAGAGAGTGGTGAGTATAGGAGGAAACCAGAATGAGATAAGCTTACAGAGTTAGCAAGCAAGGAAGAAAGAGCTGACTAAATGCATTTAGGTGAAGAGATAATGTGAAGGGTGATGGAGAAATTGAACAAAAGATCTGTGTTCCTCTTTTGCTTTTGGGGTAGATGAATACAAAAGAGAGAAAAGAGTTTTATGCATTTGCACTGAGACCGCAGGGAAACATTTAAAAGCAATTCCTTTGGTTTTTTTTATTAATTTATTTTGATTTATCAACAATCACTTCCATATGTTTTGAGTTTAAAATTTTTCTACCCCTTCCTCCCCACCACCCTCCCCAAGATGGTGCTATACATATGCATTCCTATAAAACATATTTTCACATTAGTGATGTTGTAAGGAAGAAATAGAACCAATAAGAGAAACCACCAGAAAGAGGAAACAAAACTCAATAGAAGAAGAAAAAAAATAGCAAATAGTATGCTTCAATCTGCATTCAAATTCCATAGTTCTTTCTTTGGATGTGGACAGCATTTTCCATCATGAGGCCTTTGAAAGATGTCTTAGATCCTTGTATTGCTGGGAAGGGTTAAGTTTATCAATATTAGTCATCCCACAACGGGGCTGTTATTGTGTACAATGTTTTTTTGGTTCTGCTCACTTCACTCAGCATCAGTCCATACAAGTCTTTCCAGGTTTTTCTGAAATCAGCCTGTTCATCATTTCTTATAGCACAATAGTATTCCATTACATTCATATACCACAATGTGTTCAGCCATTCCCCAATTGATGGGCATCCTCTCAGTTTCCAATTCTTTGCCACCATAAAAAGAGATACTATAAATATTTTTGTACATGTGGACCCTTTTCCCATTTGTATGATCTCTTTGGGATATAGCCCTAGAAGTGCTATGGCTGGGTCAAAGAGTATGCACATTTTTATAGCCCTTTGGGCATAGTTCCAAATTGCTCTCCAAAATGGTTGGATCATTTCACAACTCCACCAACAATGCATTAGAGTTCCAATTTTCCCACATCTTCTCCAACATTTATCATTTTCCTCTTTTATCATGTTGGCCAGTCTGATAGGTGTAATGTAGTACCTCAGAGTTGTTTTGATTTACATTTCTCTAATCAATAGTGATTTAAGGCATTTTTTTCATATGACTATAGATGCCTTTAATTTCTTCATCCGAAAACTGCCTGTTCCTATCCTTTGACCATTTATCAATTGGGGAATGACTTGTATTCTTATAAACTTGACTTAATTCTCTACATATTTTAGAAATGAGGCCCTTATCAGAGACACTGGTTGTAAAACTTCTTTCCCAGTTTTCTACCTTCCTTCTAATCTTAGTTATATTAGTTTAGTTTGTGCAAAAAACGTTTTCAATTTAATGTAATCAAAATTATCCATTTTGCTTTTTGTAATGTTCTCTATCTCCTGTTTGATCATGAATTCCTCTGTTCTCCATAAATCTGATAGGTAAACTATTCCTTGCTCTCCCAATTTGCTTATAGTATCACACTTTATATCTAAATCATGAACCCATTTTGACTTTATTTTGGTATATGGTATGAGATTTTGATCAATGCCTAGTTTCTGCCATACTCTTTTCCAGTTTTCCCAGCATTTTTTTTTCAGAGTGGGTTCTTATCCCAGAAGCTGGGGTCTTTGGGTTTATCAAATAATAGATTACTATAGTCATTAACTATTGTGTCTTCCATACTTAACCTATTCCACTGATCCACCACTCTATTTCTTAGCCAGTACCAAGCAGTTTTGATGACTGCTGCTTTATAATACAATTTAAGATCTGGAATGGCTAGGCCACCTTCCCCTTCATTTCTTTTCATTAGTTCTCTTGATATTCTGGACCTTTTGTTCTTCCAAATGAAAGGCAATTCCTTTGACAAATTTATGAATTTGTAATTATTTAGAGGGACATCGCCAGACTATGAAATTTCTATCCCTAACTGGCTATGTACAGTTGGCTGTATACAAAGAGAGAAGGGTGCATCAGAATGGCCTACTCCACCAAAATATGCAGACCCATATGCCATCTGGACCCCAAAGGAATGCTAGAAAGACACAGCCTCTTCTTTGAGTTCTTCCCTGAGAAAGGAGCTCTCAAATGGAAGAATGAGGTATTTATTTTGGCTTATTTTCATAGTTTATTTAGATTTAATCTGGACCAAGTCTCTCATGTTATTCTTATAGACAAAATGGAGTGCTGTGGGATAATGATAGCGTTAGGTGGACTCAGAACCAGTCAGATGGAGAGAGTCCAAGAGAAGCTATTAATGGTAACTAGATGATATAGTAAACAAAGCATTAGGCCTGGAGTCGGGAAGACATGAGTTCAAAACTGGCTTTGGATACTTACTAGCTGTACAAGCCACTTCACCTCTATTTGCCTCAGTTTCCTCAACTGCAAAAGAGAAATAATAATAGTACCTACCTCCCAGGGTTGTTATGAGGATCATATAATATTAGCACAGTGCTTGGCATATAGTATGGCTCAATGTCAGCTTAGGAAAAAGTTTCTAACAAAGTACTCCAGAGATTTAACCTTGACCTTGTGCTATTTAGCATTTTTTTCTATCAACTTAAAAATATTTATTAAGCATTTATTATTTACCAGGAACTCTGATAGTTACTAAAAGACACACAGTCACAATGAAACACTGTCTGTCATAGAGGAGCTTACAGGGGAAGCTTATAGGGGAAAACAACATGTGCATGAATAAGCATATATAAAATCAATTTGGGTTAAATTTTAAAGGATACAACCAATTCTATGAGGCAGAGATGAGGAGTGAGTGTTTTCTAGGCCTGGGGGAGAGATAGTCCAGTTTGGCTGGACCTTAGAATGTGGGAAGGGGAGCAGAGTGTAATAAGATTGGAGAGCAGAGCCAAGATGGAAGAACAAAGGCAGGGACTCACCTGAGCTCTCCCCAAACCCTTCAAATACCTTTAAATAATGATTCTAAACAAAAAGATGGAGTGAAACAATTTTCTAGATCAAGACCACTTAGAAGGTTGGCAGGAAAAGTCTGTTACAACAGGGTGAGAGAGGAGCAAAAAGCAGGCCCAAGTAAACCAGGAGCAGGCCTCCAGGTAACTGAGTCAGTGGCAGTAGTGGTGGCTTCCAGACATCTCAGCCTACAGACACCAAAGACAAATCAAGTCAGCAGGAAAGGTCTGTAGCACCTGAGCGAAAGTGGAGCACATAGCGCAGCTAAATGGCACAGTGGATAGGGTGCCACTTAACTCCAATTACCTCACCAATAAGGCAAAAAAAAAAAAGTGTAGCACAGTCCAGCGAGGTTCCACCAGCACAGCCCTGGCCCCAGAAAGCCAGAAGCAGGCCTTGGGAGCCATTGAATCAGTAGCAGCAGCAGCAGCTACTTCCAGTACTCTCAGACCACAGACAGTAATGGGATCAAACAGCTGGTCAGAAGGAGATTACAGAGGTTTTTTTGCTGGCACTGAGTCAAGACTTTGTTGCTTTACCCATATTTAGATCTGGCTCTCAGTGCTGGGTGGCAGTCCCAGGGTGAGGAGGAGCTCTAGCACACTAGAGCTTGTAGCCACAGTGGAGTGTGGAACCCTTCTCACAGCTCAAGGGCAGAAAAGAGTGCTTGTGGTCACTCACAGACCAGAACACAGACTAGCAGAGTAACAAACACCTCACCTAACAAATCCTTTTATTAAGGGGACTTGTTCTGTGAAGTTTGGATTTAGTCAAAGGGCCACCTTGAGGACCTAGAGGGCCAGATGTGGCCTTGATGCTGCAGATTCCCCACCCCTATGCCTTAGACCACACCACCTTGGAAGAACTGAAAACTTACAGGTCCCTAGAAGTATCTCTGAAAACAGTTACACAAAAGCCCTGAAGCTTGGGACAGTGCACCCTCAGCCCTGGAAGCAGAACTCTATTTTAACGAAGAGTTTAAAAATCAAGTAATAGTCTGAGAAAATGAGCAAACAATTGAAAAAAAAATCTGACCATAGAAAGATACTATGGTGACAAGGAAGATCAAAACACACACTCAGAAGAAGATAACAAAGTCAAAGCTACTGCATCCAAAGCCTCCAAGAAAAAAAAAAAAACTATGAATTGATCTCAGACCAGGGAAGAACACAAAAAGAATTTTGGAAATCAAGCAAGACAGGTAAAGTAAAAATTGGGAAGAGAAATGAGAGTGATGCAAGAAAATCATGAAAAAATAAGTCAATAGCTTGGTAAAGGAGAAGTAAAAAATACTGAGGAAAATAACACCTTAAAAAGCAGACTAGTCTAAATGGCAAAAGAGTTACAAAAAGCCAATGGGGAAAATGCTTTATAAAGTAGAATTGGCCAAATGGAAGAAAAAGCACACAAATTCACTGAAGAAAAAAATAATCTTTAAAAAGTAGAATTGGCCAAATAGAAAAGCAGGTACAAAAGCTCACTGAAGAAAATAATTCCCTAAAAATTAGAACTGAGCAAATGGAAGTTAATGATTTTGTGATAAATCAAAAACAATTAAACAAAATCAAAAGAATGACAAAATAGAAGATAGTATGAAATATTTCACTGGAACAACAATGGACCTGGAAAATAGATCCAGGAGAGATAATTTAAAAACTTATTGGGCTACCTGAAAGCCATGATCAAAAAAAAGAGCTTAGACATCATCTTTCAAGAAATTATCAAGGAAAACCACCCTAGAACCAGAGGGTAAAATAAAAGCTGAAAGAATCCACAAATCACCTCTTGAAAGAGATCCCAAAATGAAAACTGCCAGAAATATTACAGCCAAATTCCAAAGCTCCTAGGTCAAGGAGAAAATATTGCAAGCTGCCAAAAAAGAAATAATTCAAGTATCATGAAACCACAGTCAGGATAGCACAAGATCAGAGGGCTTGGAATATATTCTGGAAGGCAAAAGAGCTAGAATTACAATCAAGAATCACCTACCCAGTCAAACTGAGTATAATCCTTCAGAGGGAAAATGGACATTCAGTGAAATAGAGGATTTTCAAGCATTCCTGAGGAAAAGACCAGAACTGAATAGAAAATTTGGCTTACAAATACAAGACTCAAGAGAAGCATAAAAAGGGAAATAGGAAAGGGAAATCATAAAGGACTCAATAAGGTTAAACTGTTTACATTTATATATGGGAAAATTATACTTGTAACCCAAAAGAACTTTCTCATTAAGACAATTAAAAGGAATATATATATATATATATATATATATATATATATATATATATATATATATAGACAGAGGCCATGAGTGTGAGTTGAATATAAAGGTATGATGTCTAAAAAATAAAATTAAGGGATGGGAGAGGAATGTACTGTGAGAGACGGAAAGGGAAAAGTAGAATGAGGTAAATTATCTCATATAAAAGAGACAAGAAAAAGCTTTTACAGTGATGGGGAAGAAGAGAGAGGTGAGAAGGAATGCGTGAACCTTACTTTTATCAGAATTGGTTTAAAGAGGGAATAACAAGCACACTCAATTGGGTATAGAAATCTATTTTACCCTATAAGAAAGTAGGAGGGGAAAAGGATAAGAGAAGGGGAGAGGATGATAGAAGGGAGGGCAGATTGGGGGAGGGGATAGCCAGAAGCAAAACACTTTTGAGGAGAGACAGGGTGAAAGGAGAGAGAGAACAGAATAAAAGAGGTGGGGTAGGAATAGGATGGAGGGAAATAGTTAGCAATAGTACCTGTGAAAAAATTTTTGAAGCAAGTTTCTCTGGTAAAGGCCTCATTTCTCAAACATATAGAGAACTGAGTCAAATTTATAAAAATTATGTCCATTCACCAGTCATCAGTTTTCAAATGAAGTAATCACCACTGAAACCATATGAAAAAATGCTCTAACTCAGTATTGATTGGAGAAATGAAAATTAAAACAATTCTGAGATATCACCTTATACAGAACAGAAAAGGAAAATGACAAATGGTTGGAGGGAATGTGGGAAAAGTGAGACATTAATGCATTTTTGGTGGAGTTATGAACTGATTCAATCATTCTGTAGAACAATTTGGAACTATGCCCAAAGGGCTATAAAATCATGCATACCCTTTGCCCCAGTGATACCACTACTAGGTCTGTATCCCAAAAGAGACAAAAAACAAAAAGCAAAAGGATCTATATGTACAAAAATATTTATAGCAGCTCATTTCTGGGGACAAAAAATTAGAAACTGAAAGGATGTCCATCAATTGGGGAATGGCTGAACAAATTGTAGTGTGTGATTATGATTGAATAATATTGTAATATAAGAAATGATGAGCAGGATGCTCTTAGAAAAACCTGGAAAGATGTACATGAGCTGGTACAAAATGAAATATACTGTGTACAAAGTAACAGCAATATTATAAGATGATCAACTGTGAATGACTTAGCTATTCTCAGCAGTACAACAACCCAAGACAACTCTGAAGGAATTAGGATGAAAAATGCTCTCCATCCCCAAAGAAAGAAATGATGGCATCTGAGTACAGATTGAAGCATACTTTTTTTTAACTTTATTTTTCTTGAGTTTTTTTTGGTCTGTTTTCTTTCAAAACATGACTATTATAGAAATGTTTTGCATTTATACAAATTTATACACATGTACAAACTAGATCAAATTGCTTGCCTTCTTAATGAAGAGATGTGGGAGGGAAGTTGGGAGAGAATTTAGAATGCAAAGTTTTAAAATGAATGTTAAAAATGGTTTTTTATAAGTAACTGGGGAAAAATAAAATACTAAGTAAATTTAAACAATAGCAGAATTTTTTTAAAAGAGTGTAATAACATTGAAAAGGCAGGTTGGGGTCAGATTGTCAAAGGCTTTAAAAGTCAATATTTGCTCGAGCTTATATTTCATCCTAGAGTTTTCTTTAATAATCCAGGCATGAGTCAGATATGAGGGTATGTTTATCTACAAGGGTCCCAGCTGCATAAGCAGTTTCTTAGTCTGGTGAAGGTTGTCCGGCACCTATCTTGGCTCCCAAAGACACACAGGGAGTCCAGCTTGGGGCGCAAATAACAAATTGTGTCAGCTCAGGGTAGGGTTTTATCCTTCACACATTCAGGGCCTCCTTTATACCCTGGGTCTAGTATTTCTGGAAAACATGACAACTCAAAAATGCAAGTTCAAGTGATCCCTTAAGAGGAATGCTAGCACCAGAGTGGTGGCAATATTAGAGGAGTAAAGGGGATATGTTTGAGACATGTTGCAAAGGTGAAAATGACAGACCTTGTGGAAAAAATTGGATTTAGAGGGTGAGAGAGAATGATGAGCTGAATATGACACCTTGGTTTTGAGCCTGGAGCACTGGAATGATGATGGAGCCCTTGATAGTAAGGAAAGTCTGGAAGAGAGAAGGGCTTGGGAATAAAGATAAATTAGTTTGGTTTTGGACATTGAATTGAGTTTATCAAAACTCAGAGGGGAAAAAAAAAGTATACAGGAAGAAAGGATTGTCAACAATGTACATTCCTGGAGAGTGGTCAAGAAGGATCAGAATCGAGAAAAAGCCAGGGGTTTTTTTTAAGCACCAAAAAGTCAGTAATTTGCAGTTGAGAAATGATTGGTAACTAGGAAGAGAGGTATTTCAAGTTAAATGATGAGTTTAGAAGTCAGAATGCAAATGCTTGAGTGAGAGAAAAGGACATTGGTATAGACTTTTTTTCCCTAGATATTTGGATATTAAAAGAAAGATGAATATAGAATGATAGCTTGAGGCCATAATAGGGTCTAGAAAGGGTTTTTCCAAGATGGAAGAGGTTTAGAATTGTTTTTAGATGGCAAAGAAAGAGCCCCTCTTCTCTGTTAGAGAAGACCGGAAGAGATAGAATCAAGGGGTAGATGCAGATTGCATGGTGTTGCTGAGAAGATCTGAAGATTTGAGTAAAGGACAAGAGAAGGATGAATTATGATTAGTGGCAACAGTTAAAAAATAGATGATTTCCTTATAAAATGTACAGATGACACAAAGCTAGGAGGAATTGCTAACAGGTTAGATGACAGTCAGGTTCCACAAAAATCTCAGCTGGATAGAATTTTGGATCAAATCTAATGAGATCTTAGGTTCTTAAGGGGTATGTCAGCAGACCAGGGGCTCAGTCGGATTTAGCGAGCATGAATTTAGAACACATCTGTCATTTTCTGCTTAGAGAGGCCCATCACCTGAAGCCCACCAGGTGAGGAACTCTTGTGGCATAGTTGCTGATAAAAATATCTGCAAAGGCACAGAAGATTTTTATTCTGCATTGGTGGCAGGATATCTCTGATAAAATCAGAGATGCTTTGAATTATCGAAGTTTTACCTTGAGTACTTGTATAAGAGCAGGGGGTCCTTTTATCCACATTTGTGGAGATCTACACATGAGTCATATTAGAGTGATAGTCTGAGATTTTCCACAGGCTATGATAGGTGGAGTCAAAGAGACAGGATTTGGGGGCCTATTGCCTAGAAATAATTGGGTTATATAAGCTCAGAGTTTGGGGACCATGAGTTATTTTTATGTATACTTTTTATACATAGAATCCCCCCCATCCCAGTAAAATTGAAGCTCCTTGAGGGCAGAAACTGTTTGGATCCCTGGTACCTAGCATGAGCCTTGTATTAAATAAGACATTATTGAATCACCTATTTATTGATTTATTTACTTATTCATTTATTTGTTTGACCTAGTTCTATGATTTCTATTGATGTACAGAAATCCTGGTAAGGGAACTCACTCTACCACAGCAGATCAACAATTATTCTGCAAGAGAAATTGCCATGGTCACAAAGAGTTTATGAAACGACTTCTCAGGGTCACATAACCTACAGGATATGTCCAAAGTAAGACTTAAACCTAGGTCTTCTTGATTTCAAAGCTGATTTTCTATCCACCATGACGTGCTGCTTCCCCAGTAAGATTGAATTATTGAGATATTGAGTTGTTTATCACCAGGAGGAGGAGGAGGAGGACAAGGAGAAGGAAAAATGGGAGAAGGGGAGGTGGAGGAATAGTAGTAGTAGCAGCTGCAGCACTAGCAGCAGCAGCAGTAATAGCAGCAGCACTGGCAGTAGTGTAGTAGCAGTAGTAGTAGTAGCAACAGCAGCAGCAGGAGCACTAGTATTAGCAGCTCTAGCAGTAGTAATTATAGCAGCAGTAGTAACAGCAGCAGTAACACTAGCAGTAGTAGTTATAGCAGCAGTGGTAGTAGTAGCAGTAGCAGTAGTAGTAGTAGTAGTAGCAGCAGCAGCAATAGTAGTTGTAGTTGTATATAATATATGATATGATATGATATGATATGATATGATATGATATAATATATGATATAATGTGATATAATATTATATAATATAATAATGCCAAAAATTCAATGAGTTTATCTACATATATATTATATAAACATGCACATATACGTATACATATATATATATAATAAAGGTCATAAAAAAACTTTGACATTCTTCTTTTTCCTTGAAAAATTCATAGGCCATAGTTTGGGGAGACAAGATGTGCATTGTCCTTTCCTGGTCCTCCCCATTGCTAGTTTCTTCCCTCTGAGATCTATTCTCTTTGTACCTTTTATATACATATTCCTTTGCATGTTTCCTCTCCCGTTTCATGATATAAGCTACTGCAGGGCAGGGTTTGTATTTTTGCCTTTCTTTGTATCCCTAGTGTCTAGAACATAGAAAGAGCTTAATAGATGCTTGTTGAAGGGCTGACAGCTACAAAAAAGTTTAACAACAATCATTCTTTAAATTTCACAGCCTTTTATTGCTACGAAACACTAGCCAGAGAGGTACAGTAGAAAGCATTCTAGATTTGGAGTTAGGAAACCAAGATTTAAATCTTTTCTCTATGACTCTTACTATCTGTGTGGTTGTGGACAAGTCACTTTACTTCCCTGGCCTTGCTTTTATTATCTATAAAATGAAAAGGTTTGAAAAGATGACTTCTCAGGCCCTTTCTGGCTCTAAATCCATAACACCACATGATCTCATCTGACCCTCACAACAACCTTTTGAGTTAGTCAAGGCAAGTATCTTCAATACTATGGGTATTTATTAGATATTTTGCTCATTTCTATTCCAAAATAATTAATCATTTTACAGATGATGAAACTGAGGCCCACAGAGGTTCTGATTTTCTCAGTCTCCCCAAAAATCAGTGGATAAACAAAGATAAGAACCCAGATGTCCTGATTCACGTTCCCCTATACTTTGCTACCTTTTTATACAGATCAAAAGACTAACAGAATGGCAGAGTTCAGAGCAGTGTGAGTATTTTACACCAATACCTGAGGAAATAAAAGCAGGGAGAAATCAAGGAGGGAGAAATTTTGAGAGCTGTCCTCTTCCCACCCTCATGTCGTGTCCAAATGAAACACTGACCGTGTCATGTGCTGGAATTAGAAGGCAGAAGTCCTATATTCCACCCTTGGTTGTATTACTTCCTTACTGTGTGACCTTGGGCAAACCTCTGGCATCTTTGTGCCTCAGCTTTGCAGTTTATTAAACAGTAATCATAAGAACACCATGCATGCAGATGAAAAGAAAACATACACATACAAATATCATTACTTAAATTCATTTTTTAAAATGAAGATTAATGAGCTAATATATGTGAGGCACATTGAGATTTACAAATTCAAAGGAATAATTATCACTGTAATTTCTAATGCAGTCATTCATTTCTTCCTAATTGTTCAGTTCTTCATGGGAAAAAATTTTTAGGCTTATACTTTAAAAGACAATAATAATAGATCATATTTACATAGCACTTTAGGGTTTGTGAAGAACTTCCCTTACAAAAACCTCTTTTGTATGTCCAGAGATCTATTGTTATCCTCATTTTATAGGGCAGAAATTTGAGGCCCTCTTTGAGAAGTTGTGTGACTCAAAGTATTATCAGGCATTGAGGACAAGGACTCCTATCTCTTCATTCCAAGGACAGGGCTCTTTCTACTACACCTTGGTGTCTGCCAATGAAAGACTAGTGGATTCATAATTAAACATTCATTTAAGGCAAAGGACAAACAAAATATAAACCTAACCTCTTTACTAAGGATTCCATGAAATCCAACATTTTTAAATTTATAAATTCTGAAGTCTTTATTGGTCTCCCTCCTTTAGTTGTTAGGGTCCTCAAATTGTCTGGTATGTATTTATCTGTGTACACCCCACTTCCTTCTCCAAAGTAAAATGTAATCTCCTTGAAGGCAAGAACTATATTTGTTTTTATTTTATTTGCCCATAGCCTAGCATAGTACCTCCCAACTAGTAGGTACTATAAATGCCACTTGAATTATATTTAATGAACCCTTTGCCATGTGTGAGTGTCTCATATCAGGAGACATAGGTGTGGTTACTAGCCAGTCTGCCTCCAGTTCTAGGTATTTTTGCTCCAACGCTGCCGAGTGTGGTGTTCCCAGTTGAAATGAGCTCAATTCAGTTTGTGTGTGTGTGTGTGTGTGTGTGTGTGTGTGTGTGTGTGTGTGTGTGTGTGTGTATTCAGAACCTGCTGAGTGCTAAGAATTGTGCTGAGTACTAGGGAGAAATAAATAGCTTAGGCGGGACACTGCTGTCCCTAAATGAGACATGCCTAAGGATGTCAATTACTTCCCTGATTCTCCAACTATGTTGCCAGGGTCTTCAAAAAGGAAATAAACTCTTTATAGATCATCTTTCTTTAAATGAAACTTTTTATAAAAATCTAAGGACCCCAGGATTTCCCTTTTGCAGGTTCTTTGAATCTTAGCCGCCATATGTGACATGAGAGACAGAGAACAAGGACTTGCCAGTGCCATCACACTCTGCCCTGCTCAGACCACAACTAGAGGACTGTGGTCAGTTTTGGGTGCTGCTTTTAGAAAAGGCACTGATGAATGGGAGAATAACCAAAAGAGAGTCACTAACATGGGGAATGGTCTTGAGTTCAAGAGGGTTAATTGAAGGAAGTGGAAAAATTTAGTCTAAAAATGGGAGACACGATAGTGATATTCATGAATTTGAAGTTCTGTTGCCTAGTTGTGCTTCTCACCAGAAAGCAGACCTAGGATCAATGGGTAGAAATTTCAAAGAGTCAGATTTAGATTTTATTGAAGAGAAACTCTTCCTAAGGATTAAAGATATGCAAGAGTAGAATGTACTGCCCCCAGAGGCAATGGGCTTCCCTTTGCTTGAGGTCTTTGAGAAAGGCTGGGTAATTACTTGGAAATGTTGCAGAGAAAATCATTGTTCGGTCAAGAGTTTGTCCAGAAGGTGACTCAGGTCCTTCTTAGTGCTGAGATTCTCTGATTCTTTAGGTGATGTCATACAAAGTGGGATGCACTCCTGAGAACTCTCTTAAGTGAGACCTGCCTCCATGGAAAAGCTTGCTTCCAAATCACTAACAACATGAGAAATTAAAACAAGTCTGAGGCTTTGCCTCACAGCCAGAAAATTGACAAAGATAATGAAAGAGTGAAGTAGTCAATGTTGGAGGGGCTGCAAAACAAAAACAAAAACAAAATAAAACAAACATGATAACTTTATTATAGATTTCAAAGGAATAGCAAGTTGTACATAATAGACTTGCAGTTTCATGTGCAATCATCTTTTTATTCTACTATGTTATGGAAATACTTATTTCAAAAATTAAAAATAAAAAAAAATTGCATACAAAAAAGCAAAGCATGATGATGAATTGTTGGTAGAGTTATGAATTGGTCTAACCATTCTGGGAAAAATTGGAATTGTCCTTAAAAAAACACGATTCAAACATCCATACTCTGACCCAGAGCTCTCACCCCAGAAATCTAGGGATATACTCCAAGGAAGTGGAAGATAGAAAGAAAGATCTAATATAAATCAACACACTTATAGCAGCACTTTTTTTTTTGTAGGAGCAAAGAACTAGAAATAAAGTAGGTGCCTATCAATTTAGCAATAACGAAAATATTGATGGTTCATAATGTAATGGAATATGATCTTTTCTTCTAATTCCTCCCCTCCCGATTTTCCTATTATTATATGAGGGGAATACCATACTCCCCGTCATCCAGGCTCAAAACCTTTGAATCATGTCAACTCCCCACTTGCACCCCACAAATCCCATCTGTTGTCTTGTTTCTACCTTTACCATATCTGTTATGTATATGTATATATATATATATATATATATATATATATATGGACTCCATTCCCTCACATATGCGTGCATGTGTATGTGTGCGTGCAAGCACATGCTTGCGCGCACATACACACACACACACACACGCACACAGACACACACTCAATAAATTCTACTGATGCCCTATTACCTCCTGGATCAAACATAAAACCCTCTATTTGGTATTTAAAGCTTTTCATATCCTGGCTCCTTCCTTTTCAGCCTTACACTTTACTCCCTTCCACTCATTCTATGACCCAGCTACACTGGCTTACTTGGTATTCCTAACACATAACACTAGCCATTCCAACTTTGTGCCTTTTCCCCCCATTCCTTGAATGTATCACTTCAATCCACTCCCTGGCTTCCTTCGGAACTCAGCTCAAATCTCTCTTCTTCAAGAAGTCTTTCCCAGCTCCCCTCTTATGCCTCATTCCCACTGTTGTGCTGATGTCTTCTCTCTGATATTATTTCCATTTATTCTGTCTGTATGTGTGCATGTGTGTGTGTGTGTGTATATATATATATATATGTACAGATACACGTGTGTGTGTATGTATACACACACACACATTATTTATGGTTATTGCATGTTGTCTCTCCCATTAGAATTTGGGTTCGTTGAGATCAGAGACCATGTTTTTTCCTTTCCTTCCCCAGCACTTAGCATAGATTCTACTGTTGACTAACTATTGACTGAAGCAATAACTGAAAAATTCAGAGAAACATAGAAACACTTCTGTGAACTGACACATAATGAAGTAAGCAGAACCAGAAAAGTAATATATACAATGGCTACAATAATGTAAATAAAAGAATAATAATATGAAACTGAACATTGCGTGCTTATAATGATTAAGTTTCACACCAGAGAAGAGAGAAGAAAAAGCACTTCTCTCTTATGATTGATGATGTGGGAGATTAAGGCTGTGGAATGTCGGATGTGAAACACATTTAACACATTGATTGGTTTTACTGAACTTCACACCCCCACGCTCTCCCCAGTCTATATTATGAAGGGAGGTTTGGAAAAACAGAAACAAAAACAAAAGTAGGAAAGCTATACTGGATAGGTGATGGGAAGGGGTATAACTTGGTAATGATTGTTATAAAACAGAAGTGACCAAAATAGCCATTTTTTAAAAAAAACTGCTTGCCGGATGCCACACTGCCTCTTTTTTATGCAAATGCTGCTTCCCTTGACAATATGGGGTTTCAATCAAATCAAATTGTTATAAATTAGTCCTAATTTAAGAGCCCTAAAAGTTTTAGCTATGTGAAGTCAAGGTTCCTTTATAATTTACCTGCTTGTTTCACTGGAATTTTTCTGTATTGAAACCTCTTAAAGTGGAAGAAACACCATTTGGGATGGCCTTTAGAATATACACACACACACACACACACACACACACATATATATATATGAAAAAAATAGTTCTGTGTACTAATCATTCCACCCAATTTCTCATAGTCAACACACAGTGTTGAAATGAAATCAGCTCATTTGATTTGAAAGTCATTTGTATTTTATGATAGAGTCTCAAATAGTCAATCAATAACCAACTAATTAAATTCTGTGTAGCTTGGAGTCTTTTGAAGTTATTTCTCTCTGCCCTGGTCATGTCTAGTCACAAAGCCATTTGGGTACAGTATACATCCATGCCCTGGCTATTAGGGACTACTAGGCAGGGAACTCTTTCAGCTTTTTTTCCAATTTTGCTTAAGGACCAGATGAAAAAGCAAGCTGCTAGATGAGTTAAATATTTATTCAGTATCTAAACTATATGCAGGATTCGTCACTTGATGCTGTGGGGAATAAAGAGATGAATATGATTTGTCCTCCACCCCTCCCTCAATCCTCATGAAGCTTATAACCTAATTAGGGAGCTATGATACAGCTAACATATTGAATGTACTCTTTTCCTTTGGCACACAACTAAAAGGCTAACTGGAACAGTTAAGGTGCAGTCCTTCTCAGAGGCTAGTCAAGCACTGGACTTGGAATCAAGAAGGCCTGGGTTCAAATCCTATCTCATATACTTAAAAGTTTTGTAAGCTTAGTAAGTTTCAAGCTCTCTGGGACTCAGTTCTTCTTGTATAAAATGAAGTAGTTGCTCTAGATGGTCTCTATAGTAACCCCCACCTCTAAATTTATGATCCTATGAATGAATAAAAACACTTCAGAAGTCCCTGACAGCTTTGGAGTTTTATGGTATATCAATTTTCATCGCATCAATATCCAAGTTCCCAACTCCCCGCCCAGAACTGGATGAGAGGAAACACACATCTTTGCATAATCTCATCCTTTCAAAATTAGCTGTATTCAAGTCAACATTGTGTATTGACTGTGAGAAATTGGGTGGAAGAGCTTAGCACTCAGAGCTATTATTTTTTAGACTAAAGGACACATTCAGATAGTGTTGCAGAAGTTAATAACTTATTGTTAAGGGTACCAGCCCCAATGGGCCCAGCTGAGCATTCCCTCAGAAAGCATGAGAACTTCCAATGATGGGAGTGGGGGTGAGGCTGGAAGGCCATACTGTAACCCCTTCCTTCTGGGTTCTGTGGTAATAAATGACAACAGATCTTTAGGAAATCTGTCCCTCTAAACCTCCTGAGCTAGCTGGGATGCCTAAAGTTAAGTGTATCACCTGTCCTTTATACTTCAAGTTAATTCTCATGAGCCAATAAGGAGCTTTTTGTGGTCATGAGGTTTTTGTCTTTTTCTTTCCTGTGTACCAATAGGTTTGGGTCATTAAAAATAAAGATGCCATCATCTATGGGTATCCTGTGGGTGCTAAGCCTCTCCATAATTATTTGGGTGAGGCTGATCCTCAGACACCAGATTGAGTCTATTTCTCCAACAACACCTGAAGACTCTGAGTTTGGTAGAACCTAGTAGAGCTTGTCCTGTTAGCATAGCTTTGGAGAACCCAGGACGAGATGCATGCCACAATAAAGCTTCAATGTTGCTGTTTTTGCCTTTGTTTTAAATAGCAAAATTCTTCTGGTGATGCGATATAACAAGGAGGTCATGGAATACTACAACCTCAGAAGAAAAGACTGGGTAGGTTAGTCCATTAATTTTAAAGATAAGGAAGCTGAGCACTAGGAAGGTTAGGACTTGACAAGGTCACACAGGTAGTTTCAGTGGCAGGATTTGAACCCAAGTATGTGATGTATGACAGGTGTAAATGGACAGAGACACAGTAGATATGGTGCTGGATCTAGAGGCAGTATGACCTGAGTTTAAATCTAGCCTCAGGCAATTACTAGCTATATAATTCTGGGTGAGGTATTTAGTTTCTGCCTTGGTTTTCTCATCTGTAAAATGGGAATAATGATAACACCTAGGGTCGTTGTGAGGCTACAATGAGATAATATTGGTAAAACACTTTGCAAACTTTAAATCACTGTTAAATGACAGATAGGGCACAATACATTATTCATAACAGGTTTCATGTAAGAAATGGTATAAAAGTCATCATCCAGGAAACATAAGATCAGAAAAAGAGGTTGGCTGCTCATGTAGAGGAAAAGATAACAGATGAACTGACAAAATGCTGCCTTTTTCCATGATGATATCCATGATCTCTTCTAAGAGAACTGGAGGATTGCCTCTAGCTCATTGGGTAGACCCTTCATGAGCAAATCAAGGGAAGGAATAGAAAGAGTCATAGAGGATGAGGTCTAGAGAATCAGGATCTGTACCACTGAAGAGAATCGGTTAGTGACTTCACAGATTCAACAAAGTATCAAAATACCAGCAAAGCAGCACTGGGTCTTCCCAAGTCTTCATTAAGCTTTTTGAGAGCAGGAGCTGTTTCGTTTTTGTCTGTCTATCGCAATTAGCACGGTGCCCAATACATAGTAGGCACTTAAAATGCTTTTTGATCAATTTTAAATGCCTGCATCCCAAAGTAGAGCCATGGGAAGGGAGGTTTCAAAGAAGAAGTCCTGGTTCTGAAGGGTCTTATCATCCAATTGGGGAAAGGAGCCTAAGACACAGAGCGATCTGAGAACAGTTCTGAACAGCTGATAATAAAGATTTAAGTTGTACACCAATGACAAAATGCCACAGTAAGTTCAGAAGAGAGAGGAATAGGTGTAGTGGGTTAATCTCATACAGCCTTACAACATCAAAGCTGATAGGAATCTTACAATTCATTTAGTCCCTGATTTCTTAAACTGTGGGTCACGAGTGGAAAAAGTTTAAGAAGCCCTGATCTAGTCAACTCTTCTCATTTTACAAACAAACAAAGCCCAAAGATATGAAGGAAGTTGTCTAATGATGGAGCTAGGATTGGAACCCAGATCTCCTGTCTGTGAGCCCAGGGAACATACTTTATCCCCAACAGAGTCCATGGGCAAAAAGGAAAAAGAATATATACCAGTTTGCAGCCACCATGCTCTAGTTGTTCATTTCTCAACTGCTAAGTGTCAAAAAGCTTGAGAGAAGACTACTCAGACTGTACAGGCATATGTAAAGTATATGCAAACAATATGCAAATTGTAATGCAGAGCCACTTGTGACCTTCTTAACGATGTCATCCACCTGAATGTGGCCCCTGGGAAAATCCCAGTGGAAAGAGAAGCAGTAGATCCTCAGCTCTGACAGCTCCGTGCTAATACAGCTAATAAAATTAAATGGCATCATATAAAATTTAAGCCATAATTAAAAATTGATTAGTATGTACTAGTCCTCGGTATCTACTGAAGAATCTTAAGCACTCATTATGGAGTTTTATTGATTGAGAAAGATAAAGTACAGAATCAAAGCAGCAAGCTAGCTGTCTATGGATGAAAGTAAGAGGATATCTGGCAGCAAACTTTAAAACCAAAAACCAGCTCTGAGTTTCTGCAAAGTGTGCTTGGGCAAATCTAGAAGGCAGCACCCTGAAATACTGACCTTCGCTAAGAAGAAAAAAAAATCTCAGGAGCCCTTCACCAAAACCCCAGTGTCTTAGCCAGAAAGAGGATTTTCTTTTTGACCCTTAGCTTTAGGAATGGTTCAGCCACATAAAAAGTCCAATTCTGAATGTTTTTAAAAAGTTAAAATTTTTCATTGCAATTTAAGAAAGAATAAAAATCAATAGCAAGATACCTAATTCACTACACAAAATCACATCTAGTTTGTCTTTCTCATAGAGAAGGAAAGAGCCCAGAAGAGTTTTTAAGGAAAAAGCATACGTTGAAATATGCTTACGGGGACATCACACCCCAAATTTTCAGTGAGTAATTTGTTTTCTTTGCCCATCTGTTTGCAAACTTCTTGGAAGATGGCTTCCTTAATGTTTCTATTCATTTTTCTATTTTTTTAAATTCACATTTGCATGCCTGCTGCCATCCTTTCCACTAAGGCAGGAAGGGAAAGAGACAATTCTTGTTTTTGAAGATGAGACTTTTTTTTTCATTTTTATGAATCATGTCAAATATTTTGAAAAAATACCCCCCCATTTTTTTCAAAAATAGTCTGCCCTATATAAATAACAAATGAAGAAATTCCAGGGGATTAGACCCTGGGTTTCTTAAACACATCTGAGGTGTGACCAGAAGGGGGGAAAAAGAAGAAGAAACAAAAGCACGGAGAACTGTCAAACTTCCATTAACAAACCCTAAAGCTAGCCAGTTTCTTTCATAAGCCAAAACATATATATTTATCTGCCTTTGCCTAGTAGAGAAAAATAGCAAAATGATAGTTGACAAACCTTATATTATTTATTTTTAAATTTTAAAGTGTTAATTCCAATATATACATTCTCAGAATCATAGAATTCCTGAATTGTAATGGACTTCACTGGCCATCTAGTCCAACTGATGATTGTTTTCAGTCACGTCCAACTCTTCGTGACTCCATTTGAAGTTTTCTTGGCAAAGATATCAGAGCAGTTTGCCATTAACTTCTTCAGCTCATTTTACAGATGAAGAAACTGAAGCAAACAGGGTTGTGATTTGCCCTGGGTTGCATAGCTAGTAAGTGTATGAGGCTAGATTTGAACTTAGGAAGAGGGGTCTTTCTGACTCCAGGCCAGATGTCCTATCTACTGTTCCACTTAGTTGCCCAACTGATGATACCTGAACAATAACTCAAGTTACAACATACATACAACATAACATAAGTTGTCTTCCACCCTTTCCTTAAAGACCTACAATAAAGGGGAAGCAATTAT
This sequence comes from Phascolarctos cinereus, assembly GCF_003287225.1. Lineage (NCBI taxonomy): Eukaryota > Metazoa > Chordata > Mammalia > Diprotodontia > Phascolarctidae > Phascolarctos > Phascolarctos cinereus. The sequence goes on along the minus strand of NW_027555625.1, from coordinate 286,591,533 downwards.
CTCTGGAGGCAGTCCCTTTTGCTTTTGAATACTTCCTTTATTAAGAAAGTTTTCCCTTACATAAAGTCTAAATTAGCTTCTTAGCAATATCCACCTATTGCTACTAATACTGTTCTCTGGGGACAAACAAAAAGAAGTCTAATTCATCTTCCACACGAGAGCCTTTCAAATAACCAAGGATAGCTATTACATCCCTCCTGAGTCTTTGCTAGATGAAACATCCCCAAGTTCCTTAAATAAGATATTCGTTATCAGATTACCCTCCATTGGGTTCTTTCCATCTTACCAATGCTTTCCTGAAAGGTGATACCCAGAACTGAGGTGTTCCAGTGTTCTTTTCAGCTGGTGGTCTATTCTGCTCCTTCAGAAAAGGCAAATACCATTAAGTTAGGATTTGCAAAAGTCTTTCCTTCTCCTCTCTTAGGATTTTCTCTCAGGTTTTCACCTCCAAGCCAGGAGGTTGAAGAGGGAGAATCTCTCCTGTTTGACAATTCTTTCTACTTCAGAGCATAGCTCCCTCAGAAAAGGACCTCACCTTTACTTACGGAGACCATTAGTTACATTTCCCGGATTCCTGATAGGATCATATGCTGATGAGTAGCTGGAAGCAAAGGTGTAGAGGCAGTCTGTGCCAAGGGGCAAATTCATTTTCTTTGCTGCTCAGTGATTATGAAAAGTTCAGCTGTTCAAACCTCATACTCTATTCCAATGTCTGGGATGCAACCTTTAAACCTGAATGGGTTGACACTTTTGTTGGATCATGTCTTAGATCATTTTACAGATGAGGAAACTGAGGCAAACAGAGGTAAGTGACTTGCCCAGGGTTACATAGCTATTAAATGTCTACTGCCCCCCCCCAATTCCTGGGCTGATGCTATACATTTTAGAGGATCATGGGTTTAGAGATGAAAAGGACCTTAGAAGCCATCTAGTTCAACCTCTTCATTTTACAAATGAGGAAACTGAGGCGCAAAGAAGTCAAGTAACTTTTCCATGGTCACACTTCTCCATTTCCATTTAGGGGTGATGGCCCACAAAATTCTCAGATATTGATAATATTACATTTATATGGCTCTTTAAGAATAACAAATTACTTTCCTCTGAGTAGCTCTTGAGAGAAAAGTCATTCAAATATTATTATCCCCATTTTACAGATGAAGGAATTAAGGTTCAGTTAAAAAGACTTGCCCAAAGTCACAAAGCTATTAGATGCAAGAGTTGAATTTGAACCTAAGTCTCTACAGCACTTTCCCCATTATTCATGATCAAAGGGGACCAGACATTTTAGTAAATGAACAAACATAGAGTGAACACCACTATGCCTAGTGAAATGGGGGATAGAAAAATAAATAAATGAGACACAGTTCTGTGTTAATGGTGATTTTTGAAATATATTGTTTGATGCGATATAAGTAATATGACTTCAATATGGAGTCACTTAGGTTAAGTAGTCTTAATGACTGTAAGTATACAAGCAATGACAGATACCCTGTACCTTTCCACTCTCTATACTCCTTCTGACCCTATGTCAAACATGTAAACAATCATTGCTCCTGACTGGACCAGGTGGCCAGCTGCAGTGGCTACAAGCTGGCACCCATTTCTAGGATCCCTGATTACAGATTCAGAACCTTCTCTAATTTCTGGTCTTGAGTAGGAGACAATCCCACCACATCTGGGTTTAATTAGGAATGCCCCCTCCCATATTTGGCATCAATTTCCTATTTTCAACCAAGCTCATCTTTAAGGCATAAAAATTCCCTCCTTAGATCATGCTCTGAGTGCCTACTGCCACTGAGATCTTGTCACTGTACACATCTCCCTCACATGAGTGACAATGGCCCTATGTAGCTAAATCGCTATCTATCTGTGTTGCCATATAATCTATGTCTGTGTGCATGTACACTTTTGGCTTCTGCCTGCTTTCTTTGCAGCACAGTAATAAAGCTCATGCTTCACCAATTTTCTGTAAAAGCTAGAACTTGGATCTTTGCTCCTACCTAAGCTGTGAGGCCAAATAGAACCATTCCTGCCCACAGGATTTCCAGTGTAGAAGGGAAGATAAATTATTTATATATGGAAAAATAACTAATGAATCTAGACTATAAATGTTGAGTAAATGAGGGAGAAAGAATATTAAGAAAACATTTCAAAAAGTGTTAGAATGCAAAAAAAGGATTTCCATTTAGGCAATCCCAGTTAATGTAATATGAATACAGCAATGGATAGAATCCTAGGTCTGTAGTCAGAGAGACCTGAGTTCAAATATGGTCTTGGACACTTATTACCTATGTGACCCTGAGGAAGTCACAATTTCTGTCTCAGTTTCCTCGTCTGTAAAATGGGGGTAATAATAGCACCCAACTCCCAGGATTGTTGTAGGATCAAATGAGATAATATTTGTAATATACTTAGCATAGAGGCTGGCATGTAGTAAATGCTATATAAATGGCTGTTATTATTATCTATTTGCATATGTATTATTACATATATTTATTATTATGATAATTCTCATAATAATTATTATTATAGCTACAAAGGTCTACAGGGGAGAGTCTTCGGAATCTAACAATCTATAATGTCAGAAAACTCTCTCTTCTATCTAATTTCAATTTTCAAAGGTTTTTTTTTATTTGATCCTCAGTGAAGATGGAGAAATCATTCATTCATCTAGTCATTCGTTCATTCATTCAACAACATTTATTCAACACATTCTATATCTGTCAACATTCTTAAAATTCTATGCCAATGGCATTTAAATTCTGTTGGGACTTAATGAACTGAATATGCTCTGAGCAAAAGACTATCACCAGGCTACCTGAGCACAAGGAAGCTTATCACCAGAGGTTTTACCACTAGTAGATGAATATTTTCAGCTATACCAGCTAATTATGCCATCTCCTAAATGATAGAGGCATCTAGGTGTCACCATGCATGGAACAGTTGGCCTGGGAAGACCTGAGTTCAAATCTAGCCTCTGACACTTAACAATTATATGACCTTTGGCAAGTAATTTTAACCCTGCCTCAGTTTCCTCATTTGTAAAATGGTGGCAATAACAGTACATAACTCCCAATGTTGTGAGGGAAAAAATGAGATAATATTCATGAAGTACTTTGCAAACCTTAAAGTGTTATATAAACAATAGCTATTATAAAGGAGTTGCAATCTACTTTGGGGAAAGTAGGACCCATATGGCTAAAACTACAGATTCTTGAAGAATTGAGGTAATGTCCTTTATAAGGAATTACTGGGGAGACACAAAGAATAAGCCCTTGAAGACCCAGTGGTCTGGTATTTGTTGTTGTTGTTGTTGTTGTTGTTGTTGTTATTGTTGTTCAGTCATGTCCTACTCTACATGACCCCATGGACTTCGTCCACAGGGTTTTCTTGGCAAAGATAGTGGAGTGGTTTGCCATTTCCTTCTCCAGTGTGCCCCCATTTCACAGATGAGAAACTGAAGCAAATAAGATTAAGTGATTTGTCCAGGGTCACATAGCTAATAAGTATCTGAGACTGGTTTTGAATTCAGATCTTCCTGACTCTAAGCCCAATACTCTATCCATTGTACCACCTAATTGCCCTGTGTGGTCTCTAGTATTATAATCAATTAAATATTTGGTACACTTTACAATTTACAAAGTACTTTACTGTCTCTTATTTTATTGATTATTCAATATTCATTTCACATTTTATCTTCCCAGTATGGTTACCATTGTAATGGCATCATAGCATTGAGAGAGGTAGCCATGGGCATAACGAATGGACAAATACACTTGGAGTCAGCACAAACCTCAATTCTATTTCCACCTTTGACACAAATGGACTGTATGACTTTGGGCAAGTCACTTAGCTTCTTAGTGCCTCAAAATTCCTGAACCAATGAAATTATAGGCTTTATCCAAAAATAAAAAATGGAAAAGAAGAATAGAATAGGATGAGATAGATTAGAATAGAATACATGTTAGAACTGGAAGGGACCTTAAAGATCACCTAATCCCACCCACCTCATTTTTCATTCAAAGTCACTTGGCCTGTCTCCTTGCTAAGTCATGCTGCCTATTTCTTGTGCTTTTCAGAAGTACTTAAGAACTTCAATTAAATGAGGTATGAATTGTCTGATTCAGAGATCTTCTTGTTGATGAAGAATTTAGCTCCTTTCATACTTGATACTACATAATTGGAATTTTTCTGTTCAATATCTATTTCATGTGTGCTAGTCTTTTGTCCCCAGCGAGCGTTTAAGCCTTCTGAGGGCAGGTAGGGTTCACATTCTCTTATCTTGTGTCCGGGAGTGCCTGTCACAGGGGTAGGTAGCATATTTTCTCAGTAAATATTCTCCACTTGACTAACTGAAGCTTTGGATCATTCCTTGCACTGTAGGGTATGAGTCCCAGTTCACATCTCTTCCAAGTCACCTGGCTAAAAGGTGGTCCCATGGCATGACCTAGGTATAAGTGCTATATGGAGGCACCAGTGTTTTTCTCCTGTCTGGAATTTTTGGACCTGTCTGGAAGCTTCTTTGATAGGAATGGATAAAACAGATGGCTACTGTATAAACATCATGATCTGGATTCCAGAATTAGAACCCTTTACAGCTTTTAAGCAAATAATGCCAACTTGAGCCCATTTATTTGACATCCAAGGATTTACTGAAAATAGGGGTCTTAAAATAAATGCTGGCAGATCACAGGACAACATTAGAGGTGAAAGACATGAGACCTGTGTTCTTGTTAGGAAGGTAGGCTTGACTCACAAAGTGATCTTCTGCTTCCTTGGAAGGTTCCCCCACTAGCCACAGGAGGTGGTGCTAAGCAGAGGGCAGGGCTGAGGCTCACCTAACCATTCCATTCTCTCTAAAAATATATTCTACAATATGTATTTCCAAACCATGGCATCTCACAGAAGCTTATATTCCTCATGCCAACCAATACTTCCTCCTTTCAACTATATACCATCTTTAGTCCCTATCTCTCTCTCTCTCAGCTACTACCACAGTTAACACTATTTATTTCCTGTCTTTGGAAATTTACAGTTGAAATTAATCGGAAGCTAGCCATAGTTCCCCATAAAGAAGGTGGGCTGAATGCTTTATTGTTTTAAGTTGGTAGCACTGCCTTTAAAGCTACCAATAAATTTAATTTATATAAATACAAGTGTCATGGAAAGTCACAGTCTACTGCATTAGAAAGCACTTGCTGGTCTGCTAAGGACAAAGATGATTAAAATCAAGTTAGGGAGATGAATCACAGAAGTACCACTCCAGATGATGTCCTGAACTAAACATTAAAAGAATCTTTGCCCACACGGGAATGAGAGGGACTCATCAACTTTACTCCCTCTCATTGGGCAATAGCAACTGGTAACTGAGATGGAGGAGAATCTCATCTTCAGTTATTACTGTCAATTCTCTTCTCTCTTGAATTAAATTGTTGGGCTCTACCTTCATAGGTTGTTGAAGCCTGAAAAGTTTAAAAAAGTTCCTAGGAAGCACAGGTAAGAAATATCATAGGATCACCAATTTACAGTCTAAAACTAGTCTAAAACAGGTAGCAAATAGCAGGGCTGGGGTTAGAACAACTATTTTCTGACTCCAAATGCAGTACTCACCATGCTACCTCCTTCTATACCATGCAACTCTATCAAGGGAGGAATGAGGGTTGAATGTGGGTCATCTTTGGGGTGCTAATTCTTTTAAGCATTAAAGCAAGCTTTGTTCCTCCTGTCTTCATTCATTCATCCACTAGACATTCATTGGACAAATATTTCAGTTCCTATACATCCTCTCTTTGCTTCAGTTTGCTCAGCTATAAAATGAAGGTGATGGATTGAGGTCCATTCTAGATTTATGTTCTGGGCTACTACTGTGAGCCACTGAGCAGATGTGTCGAACTCATGATAAGTACTCACTCACAATAAGTACTCGTTATTAAAATCTATGTATTGACTTGGTTTTTTAAATGTGATATTATCTATGTTTTACTGTATTTTTAATTTGAAGTTTTGAAATTGAATTTATTTATTTTATTAAATATTCTCCAACTTTAATCTGGTTCAGGCCCCACTGGCAATGTTGCAGGCTTACATGCGGTTCATGTGTTTGACACCAGTTGTAGAGATGATGAGGGAGATATCAATTTTCTAGAAGACATGATGTTCATTGCCTTCATGGAACTTATAGGGTTGACTTTGGTGCATAGATCAGGGAAAAATTTGTGATGTTTTCTCTCCCTACCTCCGCATCCATTTTCCAGCTCTCTGCTTAATTACATCCTTCACCATCTTCAGACATAGCACAAGATTCATGTATTTCAGGAAGCCTTCCTTGACTTACTTTTCTGATCCACAGGGGTCCCTCCCTCTCCTGAATGTGGATTGTCATTGTAATCTGTGCTACATGACTGAAGACTTTTATATATACTCTTTTATATTGATTTTTTTTTCATTTTCTCCCATCTTGTCCTCTTGGCCAAATTATTTTTTGTTCTTTCTAGTCTTCTTTTTTCCTAGCTCTAGGCCAATGCTAGGTACGTGATAAATACTCACTTAGCATTCAGTGTATTCAGGTACAAACAGGCCCTTTCTGCCACCCCCTTGAGCAAAAAAGAATCATTCATTCATTCATTCATTCAAAAAATTATTGAATGTCTTCTCTGTGATGGGCACTATAGATACAAAGTCAAAAATTAAAGTTAATGTATTCAAGGAGTTTCCATTCTATTGGAATGAGGCTGAATTGGCCATATGAGAAGTAAAGGTAAAAATCTCCAGGTGGATTGGTAACATTGTCCTACAAATCTATAGATTTATAGATTTCTATTGTCTATAGACCTGTGGGGGATGATGGAGATAAAATAATACAAATCCCCCTCATTTCAGCGATGAGGAAATTGAGGCCTAGAGAGAGGAAATAATTCTCCCTTCACTCAGATAGCAGAGTGAGAATCAAACTCAGGGCCTAAGATTCCGAAATTGGCATTCTTTTCAGTACACTCACCCTCTCTTACCATAGGAAGCTGGACTCCTGGGTCAGCAATGGATCATTAAAGAGTACAGAGCTTCTCTCTCTCTCTCTCTCTCTCTCTCTCTCTCTCTCTCTCTCTCTCTCTCTCTCTCTCTCTCTCTCTCTCTCTCTCTTCTCTCCCTCTCTTTCTCTCTGTCTGTCTGTCTCTTTCTGTCTCTGTCTCTGTCTTTCTATCTCTCTGTCTCTGACTCTGTTTCTCCGTCTCTCTCTCGGTTCCATGATAAATAAAATCATAGAAGAACAGAGCTACAATAGACCTTACAACCATCTAACCCAACCCTCTCATTTGACAGAGGAGGTAGTGATTTGGTCAGGGTTTCAGAGGGAGTTGATGTCAGAGAAGGACCCTGCTACTGAAGTCTCCTGTCTCCTTGTCTGAATCTCTTATTGTGTACCTTATATGCCCCTCTTCTGGGTCTCCCCTCCAAAAGAAGGAACATCAAAGTACAAGTAAAATGGCTGGTAGTGGGATGTCTGACTGTCCAGCTGTCTGGTTCTGTCTGGTTCTCTCTGATGCCCAGGGAAACTAGGGGCTTTTAGAGAATTAATGTAATCTGGCATCTTCCATGGTGATTTCAGCTCCAGCTCCATGGGGTTGGGTCTAAGGAGCCTTTCCACATTATACAGACACTATGGTGTGAGTCCTCCCCACATATCCCACACATACTCAGATTTAGATCCCAGCTTCACAGAGTTTGAGAGCTAGAAGGACCTCAGCAACTAGGTGATTTGATATCTACATGAAAGGAGCCTCTACTATAACATCCTAGACAAGTGGTTAATCTAGCCTCTCATTGAAGACCGCCACAGGTGGGGACTCCCAGTACCTCTTAAAGCAGATGGTTTCCACCAAGTATTATTTCACCTCTGAAATAATGGTAGGTACTTATCTAGCATTCTCTAAGACCACTGGTAACTTCTACCCCCTTCTTCCTGCCCCTCTCCTGGAAAGGTACAGAATGTACCAGCAACACTGGCCATTAGAGAAACAAACTCTCAGAACTGTATAGTATAAAGTACACTTGTAGAAAATATATATTCAGGAAAATTGGATTCAAGTCATGGCTCTGACACTTGCTAGTTGTGTGACCTTAGATAAGTTATTTTCCACCTCTGTCAAATGAGGTGGTTGGTTTATATTCTGATTCCTCCCCAGCCCTCCAAGTATTCAGAGTTATCCACTGGGGTGCCTCATCCAGGCCTCCCCTCCACTGGAATTGGGTCCCTCCCCGATTGAAAATTTATCTTCTGTCTCTCTAACTCCCAACTATCTAATGGGTAAACAAAAGTTTGGTCAGCCCATCAAACAGATGGTGAAGCTGAGGCATGAGTCATTTTTTTGGCAGCCACCTGTAGGCTGGGATTTGAAGGATCCCAAATTTTGCTCCATTCCTTCCTTCCATCAAGCAGTACTTATTATTACCAGTGTTAGATTAACTCTTAGAGTTCAGGTACTTTTTTCAATGCCTAAATATTACATAAAGGAATGACATTAACTTGCTATTACTTCTTTCCTCCCTTCCATGAATACTCTGAAGATTCTTACTCCACTCCCCAACTACCCTCAAGTAAAGACTTTGTACAAGTTCAAGAAATATGATTTAAAGGTCTGAGAAAGTAAATTGGATTCACCAGAAATTGGATTCTTCTCTACCATATTCTGCAGCAAGACGAAGAGGCTGCACAGCCTGGGTAGTTCAAGCAAGAATTCCTTCCTCTCTCACTCTTGCAAGGGCCTGCCACTAAACTAATGATGATAATGAAACCTGATGGTTGGGGGGAAGCAATCATTGAAGGAAAATGGTGAACACAGCAGGGCAATGCTAAGGCCAGAGCAGCCCACATGCTATTTCCAGAGCTGATAGGAGATCTAGGTCACATTTATATGAGGTTTCCAGGGAAATTCCCATCTTACTCCATCATCCCATTGGCTCCTTCCACTTCAATATGGTCACCTTCTCTCAAATGACAGCTTTCCCTTCCATTTTCTGGTTTCAGACAAAATCTGCCATTCGTCTTTTCTCCTGATTTCTTTGCACTCCCTGCTAGCAAACTAATAATTCTCTAACATGCCATTTCAGAGTCTAACCATGTAAATACCTTCTGAGTGAAGATTTCCTGGATAGTGAGATGCTGGAGTTCAGGGGAGGAATAGGGAAAGAGACTGCTTTCCTACTAGTCAGCAGCCTGATCAAGTAATATTCATCAAGATTGAAAAGCAGAAATTAGCTCCTATTGATCTTATTTCCATACCACATAAAACATTAACTAAAACAATTCTTGCCCAAAGACATCCTCCAAACATATGCCTGGCAAAAAAAAATATATATATATATATATAGGGTTCTATCTCAGAGAAAATGTTTCTGAATGCATATCCAAAACAATCTCTAAGAAAAGCCAGATCAAAATCAATATTGCCACCGTTTAGGCTGTTCCCTTCCTCCCCACAGATATGCAACTTAATTTGCAAGCATTCCAGCATAGGAGGGAAATTGCTTGGGATGTTGACAGGATCAGTACCACTCACTTTAGCTTCATTCTCCACTGCACAATATCACAAATGTCAAACTCCCACCCACCAAATCGGTAGAGCAGCAACTCTTTCAATAATAAATTACTTCTATTTACTTCAATACAGCAGAAGACAAATTCTTTTGCACCTGAAGGTAATTACCAGGAACTGGATGGAGCCTAGGGATTATAGCTAACTCCACTCACTGGTTGGGGAAGTTAAAGAAATTAAAGGCAAGAAATATAATGCTTTTGTGTTTGTGTGTATATATCTTTTCTTTACTTCCTTTCTTCCTTCCTACCTTTCTTCTATCTTTCCTTTCTTCCTTTTCCTTCTTTCCTTTCTTCCAAAGCTTACATATAAAGGAGATTCCAGGCACTTAAAATAATTATCTATTCATTCATTTCTAATACCAGTCCCTCTGCCTCTTGACTAGGACAATTAGGACCTCTTTGTGAAGACAGAGGCAGAGGATCTGTGGAATTGGCAATAATTAAGCAGTTATGGAAGACAGGATGCTATCACACATACAAAAGAGCTTTTAAATTTAATTAACTTAATTGGAAAAAATGTGCAATGAAAAATCCAATCTGGGAATGACAGTATTTGAACAGGGTGGTTATGGGAAATTTTCAATGGCTCCAGTAATATTTAAGAAGGCAACTCTGAAGAGGGAAGAGTTCGTATCATGAAAGGATGACAATATTCTTACTTAGGGGGGATTCCGCTCAGGAAAGTAGATAATCAAAGTTCTTCCAAAAATTTCAGTTTAAGGGCATCTCTGACCCAACACCACATAAGGAAGGGAGAAAGATATCTAGACTTGAAGAGTAAGTAACTAGAGGAAAAATGGCTAATGTCTTTTTGGATGCAGACTGGATCAAGGAAAATCATTTGTGGAAGGAAGAACTGTGCCTGTAAGATAGAAATGGGGGGAAAAAGGAATGTAAAAGAAAAAAATGAGGCATCCCAGAGACCTAAAGAATATTGAGAGGAAGGGAGATTCATGTAGGTAGAACTCGGGTATCTGGGAACTTTGAAAACTGAGAACCAGGAAGGAAGAAAATGTCTCTGAACAGCTCAAATACAAGTCACAGAGCCCAGTCACTATAACTTGTGTACTTTACCCTCGTTAGACAGCTTTAGGTTCTCCCTCAGAGCCTATTTGCTCTTACTTTAAAATATAGCTATAAAATACATGATAACTGTATTCGTAGCGCACACCACAGAAGAAATATCAAATTAAAAACATAAGAAGGTAGATATTATGACAATAGAAAGAAGTTCAAGAGCTGAAAGCCTGTTCATGAAGGAAGAGGTATGAAACCATAAGAAGATGACACAATTTACAAAGCTCAACAGTCTGAAGCCATTTAGTTTTGGGGTAAACAACCCTTAATAGGTCCAAGGAGTATGACGCTATTACAACTAAGAATGAAAATGGATATCCTAGCAGAATATTACATTTTACTAGGATGCTGGGGGAGGGGCACACAACATATATACAAAAATATATAGTATGAGGGAAATAGAAAATGGAAAGCTAGGAAGGGAAGTAGCCAAAGAATGTGGTTAACAGGTGATCAAATTTTTTAGCCAACACAATTCCATATTAAGGGACTGTGACTCTCACCAGGGGAGAAAAAAGTTGTGATTCAAAGCCAGGTCTTCCAAATCCAAGTCTCATGTTCTTTCAAAGTGGCTATCATTGCAGGAAGCTTTGGACAGATTAGGAGTAATAATAACTCCTAATTTTATAGTGTTTTCAGTTTAACAAAGCACTTTTCTCACAACCATCATATAAGATAGATAGTGCCAGGTTTTTTTTTTTAATTCCCATTCTATTAAAACTAGATCTGTGATTTCATTGGTTTAGGGAACACTCAACTTGAAAATGCCTTCTGCTAATCCATATCACCTTCTGATCTGTCATGTAGAGTCTTAAAGAGCTGCCTAGGGCATTGACAGGTAGAGTCATATATTCAGTATAGGTGACAGGAAGGGTTTGACTCAAGATTTCCTTGACTCTGAGACCATATCTCTTTCTATTGCCAATGATTTCAAACTCAAATAGAAACTAGGCTACTAAACCATGCATAAGGATCCCTGAGGGCTGCATATTGACTTAGTTTTAAAATCCAATGTTCTCTGTACTATGTCGTATTTTTATTTATTTTGTTAATTATTTCCCAATTACATTTTAATCTGACTCTGGAGGCACTCTGGAGAGTTATGGGGCTGCATGTGGCCCAGGGGCTTCTTGTCTGACATCTCTGCACTATACCAACCTGCCTTTCATCTGATCCCCATTTTACGGCATGGAAAGTAGAAGCTGAAAATCAGAGAGGTTAAATACTAGTCCATGGTAGCACAACTAGTTAAGTATGAGAGCCAAGATATAACCCTAGGTTGCCTACCTGAGTCTAATATTTTTTCCACTGAACCAGGTTGCATAGCCGGGGGAAAAAAATCCTCACGACCTTTGCTTGTTACTGCAAGGAGGAATTGAATGCAAATAAGCAGTGAGGAATTGAAGTCCCACTAAAGGTATTGACCACAAGTGAATACCTAGTGCCATCCTATCACAGGGTAATTATCTGATTAATTCTGTTCCTAAAACTCAGGCTAAACCTTGTTACATGGTAATTAATCTTTCAATTACCTGGTAAAACTTCCAAAGTAATTATCAGGGAATATAGAGTTTGTTTGTTCTGAGGATGGCCAGTTTGGGAAGGTGTTTTATGCATGAGATTGTATATTCGATTGTATTTGCTGGGTGGTGTGCCTGGAATGTTTATTGGAACATTTGTGTGCAGGGCTTGCCTCTACCTGGTAGGCACAGAAATATGGAGCAATTGCTTGGGTGCTTAAAGAAAAACAAACGTTTGTAATGGGTAATGTTGAAATGAAAACGCTAATAACTTTCACCATTCGAAGTTCTTTCTGGCATGAGAGGAGGCAGGCAAAACACAAGCTCTTTCCATAAAAAATGCCGAGAGGCAAGTCAAACCCTTGAAGCTTTTTTTATTGTTCACTTCTCTGAGAGGTCTTTTAGAGCCAGCACAGATGCTTCTCCTGAGAAGGGATATAAATGTTGCACACACTCTATCTGTACCTAGAAATAGAAATTATAGTCTGGAACAAGAGCTTCTTGGGTTTGGAGGGCAAGCTTCTTTTTAAAAAATTTATTTAGTATTTTATTTTCCTCCAACTACATGTAAAAGCAATTTTTAATATCCTTTTTTAAAACTTTGAGTTCCAAAATCTCTCCTTTCCTCCTTTCCTTCTCTTCCTCCCTTATTAAGAAGGCAAGTGATTTCATGTAAGTTATACATGTGCAGTCACATAAAACATTTCCCTATTAGTTATGTTATGAAAGAAAACAGACAAAAACTAACTCAAGAAAAATAAAGAAAGCAAAAAAAAGCATGCTTCAATCTGCATTCAGACTTTGTCAGTTCTTTCTCTGGGGGTGGATAGCATTTTCATCATAAGTCCTTCAGAATTGTCTCGGATCATTGTATTGCTGAGAATAGTTAAGTCATTCACAGCTGATCATCTTACAATATTGCAGTTACTTTGTACACAGTATATCCCACTTTGTATCAGCTCATGCAAGTCATTGCAGGTTTTTCTGACAGCACCCTGCTCATGATTTATATAATAGTATTTCATCACAATTACATACCACTATTTGTTCAGCCATTTCCAAATTGATGTGCATCCCCTCAATATCTAATTCTTTGCCACCAGAAAAGAGCTTCTATGAATACTTTTTATACATATGGGTCCTTTTCCTTTTTTTATCTCTTTTAGAATACAGACCTAGCAGTGGTATTGCTGGGTCAAAGGGGTATGTGCTGTTTTATAGCCCTTTGGGCATAGTTCCAAATCGCTTTCCAGAAAGTTGGATCAATTCACATGGAGTGCAAACTTCTTGAAACTTGCCTTTCCTTTGAAATGGTCTTTGTTGGGTTTGAGGGCCTGCATTTGTGCTTTCATCTTCAAACCTGGAAGTCCAGCCTGCCCACACAGCTTCAGTCATGGTGAGGCCCACTAGTTTTCCCTTAATTTACAACCAGACAACCTGAGTCTGACCCTTGGCTCCGATGCATACTCCCCATGTGAATTTGAAAGCCAAAATGGAGACATCGTACTCCAGGTTTTCTAAGACAATGCCTTCCAGCCCTAGATCCTATGATCCTATGAAGCCCACCAATCACATGATAGATGAGATTTGAATAAGATACTTAATACTATGCAAGAAAAATTAACAACATTCTCTTCTTTTCTTTGCCCAGGAGAATGCCATTTAGTTTAGAAAATAAAGAATAAAAGATATGAGTAGAGAGTGGATACCCAAGATGCAGTAAATAAGGAGATTGTGAGAGGAGCATCTAGATTACCCTGATGAATTCAAGTTCCCGGTTCAATTGTGTTATAATCAACTATGGCAGACTTACCTCTTCTCAGCAATACAATGATCCAAGACAGTTCCAAAGGACTCATGACAGAAAATGCCATCCACATCCAGAGAAAGAACTGATGGAGTCTGAATGCAGATCAAAGTATACTATTTTTACTTCTTTTTATGTTTTTTTTCCTTTTGTTCTGTTTCTTCTTTCACAATATGACTAATGTGAAAATATGTCTAACATGATCGCACACATATAACCTGTATCAGACTGCTTGGGATGGGGGGAGGGGAAGGAGAGAGAGAGAAAAATTTGAAACTCAAAATCCTATAAAAATAAATGTTGAAAACTATCTTTACATGTAATTGGAAAAAATAAAATACTATTTATTAAAAAAATTAGCTGGTTCAGTCAAACTACATTCAAGTCTACTGAACAATTGTTGGATGTGATTGTGAGCCACAGTGATCATTGCAAGACTGTAGATATTGAGAGAGATATCACAGCAGAGGAGAAGGGTAAATGTTATCCTGATTCTCAAAAAAAGGGAAGAGAATGGATTCTACAACTATAGGTCAGGGAGGTTACTTTGATTCCTGGCAACAATCTTGACCGTCTCGTTAAAGCAATAGTTCATAACAATTTTAAAAAAAGTCATCAATGCTCACAAAGAGCCAGCATGACTTCAGTGATGCCAAACCATTTTTTTTTTATGAAGGGGTTAATAAAACATGTTAACTAAGGGAAATGTAGACATAGGAGAGGGAATAAGTTTTTATATAGTGCCTACTTTGTGCTAGGCTAAGCACTTTTTACAAACATTATTTCATTTGACATACAGGGTGTCCAAAAATCTTAGTGTAGTTTTAAACTTTAATACCTAAATAGCTATTACCTGCTATACCTTAAAACTGCATTAAAACTTTTGGGATATCTTGTGGTATCCTTTGCTTTTATAGCTTAAGGCTGCACCAAAAGTTTAGGGACATTTTCCCATGCTATTCTTGTGGTAAAGACAGAGAGATAAAGGCTATACAATATTATAATTATATAAATGTAGAACTAGATGGACAATCTGACCCCAAGAGTAGTCATTCGTTGTTTAATGTCAACATGGAAGGAGGTCTCTAGTGGAGTATCTTCAGTGATATGTCCTGTCTCATATTTTCATCAATGAATTAGATCAAGGTATAAGTGACATCTTTATCGAATTTGCAAATGACACAAAGCTGAGGGTGGGGGATACCTTAGATAGTTAACATTTGATGACAGTCAGCATTTAAAAAAAAAGATATTGATAGGCTAGATAGAACACTGGGCCAAATCCAATAAGATATATTTAATAGGGCTAAATATAAAGTGTCATAATCAAGTTGAAAAATATAAAATTCCTGAATACAAGATAAGGGAGGTTTGATTAGAAAGATGTTTGTCTGAAGAAACATCTGAGGGTTTTGGTGGGCGACAAGCTCAATGTGAATGAATAAAGCGGCTCATTTTATGAAAACCAAAACATTTAATAATATCTAAGGCTTCAGTAAGATAAAGATGGTTTGCTGGTCTGAAGTTAGAGCACTTTTCTTATCAGTATCGCTCAATCTCTTTTTCAGCTAAGAAAATGAGTTGTTGTTTTCATTCTTGTCTGACTCTTCATGACTCCATTTGGGGTTTTCTTATTTTTTTTTTTGGTGACTCCATAGATTTATTTTTTTTCTGTTTTTTTCAGTCTTTTTTTTTAAAATTTATTTTGATTTATCAACAATCCTTCCATATGCTTTTGAGTGGAAAATTTTTCTCCCCCTTCCTCCCCCCCACCCTTCCATTTGGGGTTTTCTTGGCAAAGACACTGGAGTGGTTTGCCATTTCCTTCCCCAGCTCATTTTATAGATGAGGAAACTGAGGCAAGCAGGGTTAAGTGACTTGCCCAGGGTCACATGCTAGTAAGTGTCTGAGGCCCGATTTGAACTCCCTAAGACGAGTCTTCCTAATTCCCAGCCCTGTGCTCTATCCACTGACCTAAATAAATCCTTTTGCAGAAGGTTTATCTCACAAAGAGGGTTTGCTGAATCCTAAAATGGACTTCTCACCTTCAGGTGACAGGTGAGTAACTTAGATATTCAAGAGAGGAAAGGATTCTTCATTACGGAGATAGAAAGAGTCAAGAAGAGCTAAAGGGAGTTCAAATGAAGAGAAGCAAGTAACAGAAAAATGGTAAAAAAGAGTCTGAATGGAAGAACTGTTCTAAATATATGCTTCTGTACTAAGAGCCTCTGCTAAGAAGATTAGAAAGATTCATAGCTATTGACTGTGAAGGCTGATTGTGAAGAACATGTTTTGAGATGTTGACTAGGGACAGCAACTTCAGAAGATGGTGGTCCAAGCTGCAGGTGGCATTAAAGATAGCATTGAGAACTATAGCTGAGGCACAGAAGAAAGCTGGAGCCCACTGAAAGAGAAGACAGAAAGAGGTTTATTAACCACAGCACCACCCAGTGGAAGATGGAGGTAAATTTAAAAAAAAAAACTGCTAAAAGCTGTAACTAAAAGCATTCCTGGTGGTTATTGTACAGGATTTTTAGGTCACTCTGAAAATAGTTTGGGGTCAACAGCTGGAATAAAGAGCAAGACCTTGTGGAGAATAGTGGAGAGCAAGGCTTGGCAAAGACCATGTTGAACAGAGAGCGTTATGAGGACGGAAGGTAGATTCTTGTCCCCTTATCCTTGCATATACACTGCTTCATGTGTTCTCCATTTGTGGATACCCCTCATTTATTTTCTACAAAAGTCCACTCTCCCTTCTTCGTGTATGTAGTCATGATTTAGTGAGCTAAAAGATTATTGAGGAAATGTTACCTTATTATTTCATTATGTAGTTGAATAAATGAATTATTCCCAAATTATGTTTTATACCATTTCTTTAGCTCACAATTTAATCTTTGTTCACAGGCCATTAGTGGTGACTAATAAATTTTAAATGACATTTGGAATTTTACAAGTATGTTTGAAGAGGTAGCTACAATGAAAACAAAGCCAGGAATCAGGAGACTGAAATTTAGTTCTTTTTTTTTATTTTTATTTTTTGGAGGCAAGCAGGCTTAAGTGATTTGCCCAGGGTAGCACAGGTAGTGTCTGAGGTCAAATTTGAATTCAGGTCCTCCTGATTCCAACACTGGTGCTCTATACACTATGCTACCTATCTCCCCTGGCCCCCACTTTTTTTTTCAGAGTTTAATTCTTGACTGCCAGTAATTACCTGTAGGACAATTCCACTCCTAAATATCAGTTTCCTTATCTGTGAAATGGGAAGATTGGACTAGGTGATAACTGTGGTTCCTTCCAATTCCCACAAAATATGAATCAATAAATTTCATACTAAGGTAAGGAGGTAATAATTATAGTACCTATATATATATATATATATATATATATATATATATATATATATATATATATATATGTATGTATAAAACTCTGTGTGTGCGTGTGTGTGTGTGTGTATAATAACTATAGTCCCTATAGGTCAGTTTACAAAATATTCATAAAAACTCTGTGAGGCATACAGTAGAAACTTATTGCTGCCTTTTATAAATAAGTTAATAAACGATGATCAATCACTATAAAGAAAAAGAAAAAAAATTAATTGAGGCTTAGAGAGTTTAAACATCTTGCTTAATCACAAAGTTGATGTGTCAAATACAATCCTCTGACTACAAATATGATGTTCTTTACACCACAGCAGTCTTCTTTTACTAAGTACTTAATAATAAATGTTTGTTGAATTGCAATGAACTGAATTTCCATTTGTATTAATGAGACCACTGAGGCCCAAAGGTAAAGTGATTTGCCTAAGGTAACACTGATAATAGGTATAACAACCAGCAATTAAACCAGGTCTTCTAACAAGACCAATAGTTTTTCTACTATAATACTAGATGCTTAGGTTTATAATAAATCATTATAGAATGAATT
Source organism: Phascolarctos cinereus (assembly GCF_003287225.1). Classification (NCBI taxonomy): domain Eukaryota; kingdom Metazoa; phylum Chordata; class Mammalia; order Diprotodontia; family Phascolarctidae; genus Phascolarctos; species Phascolarctos cinereus. Next base: position 286,573,610 of record NW_027555625.1, on the reverse strand, counting down.
CCCATTTTATAGGTGAGAAAATTTCTCTGGGCCTCTCCTAATTTGTTTAGGGTAAAATGACTATTGTCAGAAACAGACTTCTTAATTGAAGTCTAGTCCTCTTTCCACTGAACCAGAGTTTCTTCATCTGGAGTCCATGAATTTCTGTATATGTGTTTAAAAAAAATTATAACTATATGCAAGGAGACAGTGAGCCCCACATATACTAAGGGGCCAATTAATGGTGAGGGGCTGCCATTTTGCGGCTTGAAGGGAGGCAGAATAGACATCTCTAGCCTCTTCTCTCCCCACTTTTCTCCAAGGGAGACTTTAATCCCTGTCAGGAGGGGAAGCAGGAGTTTAGAGACAGAACCTGCTCTGCTATCCTCAGAGAGGTGGGATATTGGACTAGAAGTCTATCTACCTGTTCCTTTAAATATTGTTAGTCTAGAAAACAAGATCAACTTCATTCTAATTTCTAATCATTTTGTTATTTCAGTGGAGGGGGGGTAGAGAGAAGGACTCTAAGATCTATATCCAAGGCTTAACCCCTTTCCCACCAAATACCAGTTCTATAATGAACACATATACCAAATAGCAAAGAAACCCATTTACTCAAATTATAGCAAAACAGAAACTGGAGAGGGTATATGTAGGAAAATATATACCAGACGCTACAGAGTGAAGGAATTCTCCCATCGGGAGTAAGCTAACTCAGTTCCACGAGAGATAGTGTCTAAGATCCCATCCAAAGGGAATCTCCCTGAAGCATGTAGTCCTCAGCAAGCTAAGAATAAGGACATAACAGAGATAGCCAGCTCCTTTTAGGTTTTCCCAAAGTCTTTTCCTTCAGCAACCTGAAGTGGGATTGGCCTTTTCCTTCTTTCTCTCTCAAAAGCTGGAATACTAATACTAATACTAATAATAACTAACATTTATATAGCACTTACTACATGCCAGGTACTGTGCTATACCTAATAAGTTTATAATAAGTTACTGTAGGATTTTTTTTTACAATTATTATCTCATTCGATTTTCACAGCAACCTGGGGAGGTATATTATCCCCATTTTACAGATGAGGAAAATGAGTCAAAAAGAAATTAAGTGACTTGCCCAAGGACACACAGCTAGTAAGTATCTGAGGTCACATCTGAACTCAGGTCTTCCTGCCTCCAGGCCTAGCACTTTATCTACTGTGCTTCCCCTAGCTGCCTCAAAGCCCGGAAGTCAGAAGCACTTGAAAGAACTTGAAGAGTCCAGAAGGGGATTGCTTATGGCTGGAGTTCTCTCACCTCTCACTAACTGCCCTGCCTCTCGTAAGAGTCCCATGCTAATGGGCTTTGGTGCAGAGGTTACTTGTATTCCAATATAACTGGTTACCTTTATAATTTGATGTATTTTATGCAGTTAAAATATTATATTGAGATGGAGTCCATAGGCTTCACAGGATTGCCACAGAGAAAGGTCCATAACATACAAAAGGTTAAGAACTCCTATCATAAAACTCAATGTGCATTTGTTGATTAATCAATCATCTAGAAAAAAAAACTGTCCACTATCTTTGCCTCCATTTCTCCTCCTCTCACTTAAATGCTCACCCCTTTTCAGTCTGACTTCCAACTTTATCCTTCAACTCAAACTAACCTCTCAAAATTACCAGTGATTTCTTAATTGCTCAATCCAATGTGCTTTTCTCAATTTTCATTGCCCATTTATAGCATTTGACATAAAGGACTTCCTGGGTTTTCTAGGGTTTTACATTACACTGCCTGGGTTCTTGCCCAGCTGGTCTGGCCACTCCTTCTCCATCTCCTTTGCCTCAATCATCATCAATATCCACCCCCCCAACTGCTTTTTGTACTATCCTGGGTTGGGGGGGGGGACTTTTCCTCTCCCCTCACTCCTTAGTGATCTCATCAGAGTCCATGTGTTCAATCATCATCTCTATGCAAGAGAGTTTCTGATCTAGAGATGCAGACCTTGTCTGGCCTTCTCTCTGTTCCATGTACACAACATTACATCTTCAAACTCTAGCCCTAAAATGCCTTATCCTTACCTCTTAGAATCCCTTACTTCCATCAAGACTCATCTTGAGCACTACCATCACAAAACCTTTCCTGATCTCCCCTGCTATTAAACCTCTCTCCTCAAACTACTTTGTCTTTATTTTGTGTTTATTTTGTATATACATATACACAGTGCACATATACATATACATACACATTGTCTGTCCTGATAGAGGAACCTACATTAGCTTACATTGACATGCTATGTGGGTAGAGGCTGGGTCAGCTGTGCCTCCTCTTGTCTCAGCCATGCCTACAGGGTCATAGGTTCATATAATTTTCTGCCTTCCTTTACTGAGGTCTTACCTGGACAGTATCACTAGAATGTAGTCTGAGGGTGTATTAACTTCTACCACCTAAAGAGAATGGCCTTGTGTAGGAGAAGAGTTAGAGACAGAGGACTCAACTTCAGATCCGATTCATGCCAAGTACTGCCCATGTGACCTTGGTCAAATGAAAAGGTTGGATTAGATGACTATTCTGCATTCTTTTGCTCCTGAATACCCAGGACCCCAAACAGGGAAAGAGTAGAGAAGGAAGTCATCACATGCAGCATTATTTTATGAGATTGTTATCATAGCGGATTCTTGCTGCCATCAACAATTATATAAACTAATTATATAAATATATATAATTATATGAATATAATTGTATAAACTAATAAAAAACAGGAGCCACTTTCTTTCATATTTCTTTTGATGCTTGGCACCTAGCTCTATCTAAATTCATTTCTTCCCCCAGAAAGCCCCGGGAAAACCTTTATTCCAATGTTCTCTGATTTCCTCCAGGACACCCCCTTCCATTAAAAGTTGTTAGTGCTATTCTGGCTGTTTTAATAAATATGTGTGCTAGCAAGCAGCAGATGGGGGGAGTAGTGGGAAAAGAGAGGGAAGTGCTTTGGCTTCCAAAGGATAGTGATTTAAAATTATTGACGTGATTCCCACGTTGAAGGGAGCGGCCGTCTGCTAAATTTGAAGTCTAATTTGAAAGACTGAAGTGCTCTTAAAAATGTGAAGCACTCCTAATAATTTCCAGCCATGTTCAACTCTACTCCCCAGGCCCACATCCTTTTTCCCAACAGGCCAGCACATTTATTTATATACAGTGGCATGATGAAGGCAGTCTAATGACTTCTGGGTGCTGAGGGTAAAGAGTGCAGGGTAAAGACAGGGGTCGTTCAATGTCATGGTAAATTACCCTTGGTCTCTAAGTCTAAGAAAAATCATCCCCACAGCCTGCCCTTCAAAGTCTTCAGTGTGCAGGAGAAAACATCTGGATCCCTAAAATGCAGAATGCTGTGAAAAGCAACTGCTCCTGACTCATCAAACTGTGGATTGCTCTGAAGCAGATTTGTGGTTTATGTGTCCCAGATGTTTACCTTTTGTGTTGAGTCTTACAGGATTTAGCACTGGAACTCTTTAATGCCTAACACACATGGATGGCATAAGTGGTGAGGATAAACTCACACCTGGGCCACCCCAATTTGGTCCCCCAGCAACTCCGCATGCAGAAATTTTACCAGCCCGCTTATGGAGGTGATTGGGACTTCTTTCCACCACTTTCTTTCCAGTGACGACTACTGATGATGAATTGAAAGGTTATCCCATTTAAATCTATTCTTTCTCTACCTTCGCATACTGTAATTTCACTGTAAGAAAATCAGAACCTATTTTCAATTCAGATTAAATTTGTACAAGAATATGAAAAACTGGAATTTAGGAAAAGGGCAAGCAACCCATCAAGATTCATCCATTTTAATGCTGAGTTCTCCCTGACCCCATGTTGAGTTTTCTTCAACAATCCCTCTGTCTTTATCACAACAGCCACCTCCCTCCCCCTTCAAGCAAGTTGAAACATTTACTATTCTCTTCCTAAAATAAAAATTCTGACCATCTGTCCTAAGTGCAAATTCCCTTTCTTCCCCTTGAAGGGTTCTTCCTTCCTTCCTTTCTTTTCCTTCCTTCCTTTCTTCCTTTTCCTTCCTTCCTTCCTTCCTTCCTTCCTTCCTTCCTTCCTTCCTTCCTTCCTTCCTTCCTTCCTTCCTTTCCTTCTTTCTCTTTCTTTCTTTCTTTCTTTCTTTCTTTCTTTCTTTCTTTCTTTCTTTCTTTCTTTCTTTCTCTTTCTTCTTTCTCTTTCTTTCTTTCTTTCTTTCTCGCTCTCTCTCTGTCTCTCTCTCTCTCTCTGTCTCTCTCTCTCTCTCTCTCTCTCTCTCTCTCTCTCTCTCTCTCTCTCTTTCTCACTCATTGATGCAAGAAACTATTTGCTTCCTGATATAAAAATAAGGTCTTTCTTCCTCCTTTATGAAAAGGAAGTAATGTAGTTCATATCTCAGGAGAGGGAAGCTTACTTTTATGAATATACTGTTCCCCTTCATGAAGCAATGGCCAAGCAACTAAAGAAAAACAATGTGGGGGTGTTTGCTGCCTACATCACTAGGTGGCACAGTGGAGCAAGCCCTAGAACTGATTCAAACCTGACCTAAGACATCTAGTAGCTGTGTGACCCTGGGCAAGTCACTTAACCTCTGTCTGCCTCCGGTTCCTCAAATATAAAATAGGCAGAATAAGAATACCTACTTCCCAGGGTTGTTGTGAGGATAATATGAGATAATAGTTGTCCAGTGATTTGCAAGGCACTATAAAAATTGTAGTTTTTATCATTATCTTATCCTGTCATTCAAGGCCCTTTAGAACAAGAGGTTGGACTAGATGACCTTGAAGATCTCCTTTTCTTCCTTCTAGTGCTAACATTCTTCCATTTGAAAACCCTCTTTTTCTAGGATCCATCCCAAGTCCCATTTCCTCCAAGAGGACTTCCCAGCCCACTCTGGTCCACGCTGGTCTTTCCATTTCCTCAATTCATATTAGTATCTATTCAGTCATTTTAATGCTAAACCATATACTATCTTGCATCATTTTCCAAAAGATTTGTTGTATGTTAGCTTGGTCTTCCAAAGCTGACTATAAAACAAAGAAGGTGATTGTATCTTTTCTCTAGATGCAATTTTCTTCCTCTCTAAATAAAAGAGATAATTATTAAGATTCCATCCAGCTCTGACATTCCAGACTCCCATATGAAATATGGGGACAATGTATAAGGGGTTAGCTCTCGCTGAGCAGGAATACTTGATCTCGGGTTCTTGATCTCGGGTTCTTGATCTCTTTTGTGCCATGGATCCCTCTGGTAATCTAGTGAAGCCTAAGGAGCCCTTTTCAGAACTGTTTTTTAAGTGCATAAAATAAAACATATAGAATTATAAAGGAAGCCAGTTATAAGAAATAATTCTCAAAAAAAACAAGTTCTTGGGCTCCACGTTGAGAATTTTAGACCTAGAATGTATGATGTAAAATTGTTACTAGAACATTTGTGAAAACATGACTGTTGTTAGCCATTCCTACTTGGTACTGTTAGGCACCTTCCTAACTCAATGACTTTGTAACCCAATAAACAGAAAATGATTTCCATTAAAACACACTTTGTGATATAGTCAGAGTGGGTGTCTAATCTGTTATCTTAATTACTTAAACTAACTTAATGCAAAATCTGTTTTTGCTTAAAAAATAAAGTTTTTTTTAAAGCAATAAAAGTTAAGTGACTTGCCTAGGATCACACAGCTAGTCAATATCTGATGCTGAATTTGAACTCTGATCCTTCTGATTCCATAGCCAGTGCTCTATCCACTGTACCACCTAGCTGCCCCTGAAAAATAAAGTTTTAGAAATTAATGAATAGGCTATCAATTAGAAAATGGTTAAAGAGGGACAGCTAGGTGGCACAGTGGATAGAGCATTGGCCCTGGAGTCAGGAGGACCTGAGTTCAAGTCTGGCCTCAGACATATAACACTTACCAGCTGTGTGACCCTAGCCAAGTCACTTAACCCCATTGGCTAAACCAAAAGAGAGAGAGAGAGAGAGAGAGAGAGAGAGAGAGAGAAGAGAGAGAGAGAGAGAGAGAGAGAGAGAGAGAGAATGGTTAAAGAAACTGTGGCATCTGAAGATAATAGGATATTTCTGCTCCATAAGAAATCACAAATAAAGTTAAATAAACATGGGAAGACTTCTATGAACTGATATAGAACAAAATAAATAGAACCAGGAATGGTAAAAGCTCCTTTAGGGCAGTGAATGTCTTTTGCCTCTTTTTGTATCCCTAGTGCTTAGCACAGTATCTAGCACACAATAGGTGCTTAATAAATGCTTATTGATTGATTGTATCTGCAATGCAACAATATAAATATAAAAAATAAAAAAACATAACCTGAACACTTTGAAATAATTATGATCAAGCCTAGTCCCAGAGAAAAGTTTAGAAAACAGACATTCTTCCCTTCACTGCAGAAGTAAAGTAACTGGCATTATAGAGCTTTAATACTGTACTCAGATACTGCTTTTTCATACTGTCTTTGTTTTCTCTCTTTTTTAGTCTTTATTACAAAGGATAGCTCACTGGGTATGGAAATGAGGAGATATATATTCAGAAATGAATATGGTGCCAAAAACAAAAGGTATCAATTAAAAAATGTTAACATATTTTAAAAGCATTAAGGGGCAGGATGCTTGTTGGCAAAACTGTTCTATTTGTGGGCAGAGGATACATAGCATGATTTTGAGGAAATTTCCACAAGTCTACTATGGTGTCTGAAATTCTAGCATTGGAAAATCTATTTTTATGAGAATCATAGAGTAATAGGATGTCAGAAATGGAAGGGAGGTTAGAGATGAGCTTCCTTATTTTAAATATGGATAAACTGAGACCTTAAAAAAAAAGGCTTTGCCTAAAATCATACAGAATGGTATAAATATCTCTAGCCTCTAAAATGGGATACAAAGGCAAATTACTAGGAATAGCCAATAAAATCAGGTGACTATAAGCAGATCTCAAATATACATTTCTTTCAGAAATATGACCAAAGATATATCTAAATTTCTATTCCTGAAACTCTGAGCACTACACATTTAAACATGGCAGGGAGTATCTGTAATAACATGAATGTCCAATGGTTTCATGGCCTCTTGAACTATCTCTTTAAAGTTCTTTTCAACTTTCCCTTATGGTACTGTTGACTATCAGTCTCTTGCTGGTATTTACTTAGACGGAATTTACCACCTGCTTTGGGCCGTATTCCCAAGCAATCCCACTCTGAAAAGACCTAGTCTTAGTGTTAGATGTTCAGGGAATATTAATACCTCTGACGTAAGGGCTGCTGAGCCCTTTTCAGGACTGCTTTCCACCTCTGGTGTCCACCTGATTCACCTAACTCTCACCTATGTCTCCAAGTAGCTATAGTGTACACAGTGGCCAGGCTCCAGGAATTTCAGCAGACAGGCTAAACTACGTTGAGGATAACCAAGGGGTCTCTAACTCATAGCTGAATTAGAGAGGTGTCTACCCCTAGCATGTGAAGACTTCCCTGGGCAGAATGGGCAGATTAGAACACTTTGTTCCAATGCCCATGAGGGCAGATGAAGCAGGTACTGGGGAGCACTTAGAGTGTGGCTAGACATCAAAGATGCCAAGGTCATCCACTGCATCCTGAGCCATTGACAGTCATTTTGACTTGTCTTGCCACTGGACTCTGATGACTGTGAAAGAGGAAATGAGGCCGACGACTTCATGCAATTCTGCCTCATTTAAATCCAACTTACAGTGAGTCAAAAGATATCACCAGTACCATTTTCCCATTTTTACCTACCTCAAAGTCCTGTGGCAACAGGCGAATGATGAAGCAGTGGGTAAGGATACACTGGGAACTGTAGTCACAACCCTACACATCTAAGCCTCAGGCCATAGAGTAATCTTCTCTCTGGACTGAAGCAACAGTGCAATTCGGCAGCCCCCTGGGCATCTAAGCAGCCTTTTTTAAAGGACCACATTGCTCACCTGGCACAGGGAAGGGGCTACAAAGGTGCCTTAAAATTGTCTGCTTCACCTAATTCTGGCCTGCATGCTGGGACAGGCAGGGATCCTATCTTATGGTCAAAACACAAGAAAATGTACAAAACCTTTTGCAAAGATGATTCCACTCACCATTGGTACATGAAATGTGTACACTCACGGACAACATGAAATCCAGTACCTCTGAAAGATAAACAGCTCTTGTTGCAAGACAATTCAGCAGGTATCATATCCAAATAGCCACCCTGAGTGAAATGAGGCTGGCAAATGAAGGCCAGCTTACTGAAGTCGGAGATGAATACACATTTTTTTCTGGAGTGGCTTCAGTGAAGGGGGTGCCTTGAAGCTGATGTAGGTTTTGCAATCAAAACTAATCTAGTTAACAAACATGTATGCCTACCAAAAGAAATGAACAACGAATTCATGATAATGTGATTGCCATTTGCAGGAAAGCTCCATGCTATCATCATCAATACATATGCTCCCACTATGACAAACCCTGATGAGGTCAAAGAAAAATTTTATGAAGGCCCAGAGACCCAATGTGCTCAAAAGAGGACAAGCTTATAATTCTGGGTGACTTTAATTCTAGAGTAGGCTTAGATTACCAGACATGGCAGGAAGTCCTTGGGGGGAATGGAGGTGGAAACAGCAACAGCAACGGTCCCTTACTACTGAAGACTTATGTATCTCATGACCTGCTCATCACCAACACTGTCTTCCATTTACCTAAACACAATAAAACTTTGTGGATGCACCCTCACAGCAAACATTACGATTTAATACACTATGTCACTGTAAGGAGAAGAGACAGACAGAATGTGAGAGCGACAAAGGTAATGTGTGGCACAGAGGGCTGGATAGATCACGGACTTATCCTCTCCAAGATAAACATCCACGTTTAACAACAGTGATGATCCCAAGGCAAGATGACGACTGGAAGACTTAACGTCAACAGGTTAGAGTGTGTCTCCCATTGTGAACAGTTCATTGCTGACTTGGAGGGAAAGCTGAGCCAGCACGTGGTTGGCAACATTGAAGCAGAAAAGGAGTGGGCAGCTTTCAGAGACTTGGTAGGCACTGCTGCATTTACTTATCTGGGCCAGAACACTGGCAAACATCAAGACTGGTTTGACAAAAATTTTGGGGAAATTCAGAAGTTGCTAACTGAAAAATGAGAACTCAACAGGGCTTACCAACAGGATGGTTCATCTCTCTCTAAGAAGGCAGCATTTAACTCCATCAAAAGTAAAATGCAAACAAAACTTTGAGAGATACAGGGTTCTTGGCTCAGGAAGAAGGCAGATGAAATTCAGTTTTACATTGATAGAAACAATCCAGATCACTTTTATGATGCACTGAAGGCCATTTATGGGCCAAAGACCTTTGGTGCATCTCAACTATTCAGTGCTGATGGAGCCACATTGATTAGTGATAAGGATATGATCCTAGAGAGATGGGCCGAACACTTCCATAGTGTTCTCAACAGACCATCATCAATCAATGCTGAAGCCACTGACTGTACACCTCAAGTTGAAGTAAATCCCTTTCTAGTCAAACTTCCAACTGAAGAAGAGTTTTCGAATGTCATTACACTCCTCTCATGTGGTAAAGCACTTGGTGCTGATTCTATTCCAGCAGAGATTTACAAAGAAGGGGGTCCACTATTCAGACAAAAGCCAACAGAAATTTTCCAGCTTATATGGCAGGAGGAGGTTATCCCCCAGGAATTCAAGGATGCTTTTGTTGCCCATCTTTGTAAAGGAAAGGAAATAGATTGTCCTGTGACAATCATGGGACAGGGTAAGGATGTGTCTCTTTCTTAATCACCGCTGGCAAGATTCTTGCCAGAGTTCTACTTAATAGGCTCATCCCTTACTTGGAAGATGGTCATCTACCTGAGAGCCAGCATGGCTTCTGAAAGGGCAGAGGAATGGTCAATATGGTGTTTGCTCCTTGCCAACTCCAAGAGAAATGCCAAGCACAACAGAGGTCTGTATGCAATGTTTATAAATCTGACCAAGGCGCTTAACACTGTCATTCATGAGGGCTTGTAGAAAATTATGGCAAAATTTGGTTGTTTGGATAAGTTCATCAGTATTGTATATCAGTTTCATGATGGCATGTTTTCTTGGGTTCTGGATAATGTATAGTACTCTTGTGCTTTCCTGGTCACCAGTGGAGTGAAGCAGTATTATGTGCTTGCTCTCATGCTTTTTAGCATGGTGTTTTCTGATGTTGTCAGACACCTTCAATTAGGATGAAAATGGCATCAAGTTCAACTACCATAGTCATGGTAAGTTATCCAACTTGGAAAGGCTACAAGTCAAGACTAAAGTGGAGGGAGAGTTGGTGCATGATTTTTTGTTCACAAATGATTGTTCACTCAATGTGGCCTCTGAGGTTAAGATGCAACAAAGTATGGATCAATTCCCTGCTGCTTGTGCTAATTTTGGCCTAACAATACCAAGAAAACAGAGGATCTCCACTAGCCAGCACCACACCAACCACATGTGGAACCATGGGTTACAGCAAATTGAGAAGTCTTGAATGCTGTGCATAAGTTCACTTACCTTGACAGCATACATTCCAGGGATATACACATTGATAATGAGGTTGACACACATATTGCCAGAGCTAGCTCAGTGTTTGAGAGGCTCCAAAGGAAAGTGTGGCAGAGAAGAGATATTAGGATGCTTACCAAACAGAAGGTCTACAGAGCCATCATGCTGACCTCTTTGTTGTATGCCTGTGAAACCTAGACAGTCTACTGATGCCATGCCAGGAAACTTAATCACTTCCATTTGAATTTTCTTAAGAAGACTCTGAAGATCCTCTGGTAAGATAAGGTACCAGACACTGAGGTCCTTTCTCAAGCTAAACTGCCAAGCATTCAAACTTGACTGCAGAGAACGTCATTCTGATTTTGTAAAAATGATCTACTGACCTAAACACGCCCCTCCTCCAGTCAGTTATTATTTCCTTTGGCCTTCTTCAAGAATGAACACTCTATATGGAATAATAGTAACAAATCACATTTCTATAGCCCTTTCAGGTTTAGTAAACACTTTCTCCATAGCAACCCTGTGAAAAAGCTGATAGAAGCGCAATCATCTTCATCTTACAAATGAGGAAATTGAGACTCACAGAAGCGAGGTGGCCTGCCTATAATCACAAAGATGAAGAAGTGGATTTAAGCCTAGGTTTTCTGGCTCCATATTCAGTTATCCCTTCCATAATGCAACTACTATGAACAATAGAAAAAGTGCTGGACTTGTATAGTCTGAGGGCCTGGGTTCAAATCCTGGCTCTGCTATCTGCTATTAATATGACCTTGCAAGTCACTTCTCTCCTGGGCCTCGAATTCTTCCCCTATAAAATGAGTGAGTTGGACTAAATGATCTCTAAATTTCCTTGCAGTTGTAAAGGTATGATTCTGAGTTACCTGAAGATCCCGCCAACTTCCATTACAGTGAGACCATGAACACTGCTAGCCATGTCATGACAACTGTAAGCAGGTTGTACTCTCCATCCTGGACCCTCCCCTAGAGCTGCTTATCTCTGTGCATCATCAATAAGTTCGTGGTATTCCGATCAAGCCAATCCATATGATTAAAGTGAAGACTCACAAAGTATTGATCACTCTGGACGCTTACTGTACATTTCAATAATAGATCATAGACTCGAGCCACAGAGTAGAGGGCAGTCCTGCCTGACACTTTATCATCTCTACAGCTATGGATTTTGTCATTATTGTATTTGCCTTGTGTTACAGTCGGCTCAGATTGTATTTTTGATTTATAGCAGCAGATGGGCAATTTATTCTGCTGTTTACTTTTTATGGCTGTTTATGTGGGAGTAAAACGCGGCATGGAACACTTGGCTAAGCATTTGCTAATATCCTCTATTGAGTGCTACACACAGGGAGTTTATCTGAGGTCCATGGACACTTGCGTTGTCATGAAAAATGAGAGGTGGTGAAAGCAGTGAGCCAGGCTGTCCCACTAAGCCCATAGTCGAAGCAATTGGAGAGAAGGGAGACATTGGACTCCTGGAGGAAGTATGGGCAATTAATAAGGGAGCCAAGAGTTAGGAGGATCTGAGGATCTTGCTGACTCAGGAGTTCAGCTTATTCTTCCTAATACTTATTTGGCTTTTAAACACATCAGGAGGATCCCTCCAGACCAGGACTTTTCTCTCTGATTGGAGCATTGAAGAGGAGCTGGTAGAAAGGTGTGATTATCTTCATTGACATCAACCTCACAGGTTAGAGATGGGTTCATTCTTGGTTGTTGATTTGTTTCAGTCATGTCCAACTGTGTGTGACCCTATATGGGGTTTTCTTGGCAAAGATACTGGAGTGGTTTGCCTAATCCTTCTTCAATTCATTTTTTTCTTTTAAAAAAAATTTATTTTTAGTTTTCAACATTCACTTTGAATTTTCAATTTTCTCCCTCCCCAAGATGGCATGAAATCTGATATAGGTTCTACATATACATTCATATTAAACATATTTTTACATTAGTAATGATATAAAGAAGAATTAGAACCAATTGGAGGAACCACAAGAAAGAAGAAACAAAAGAAAAAACAACGAAAAAGAGGAAATTGTATGCTTCCATCTGCATTCAGACTCCAAAGTTCTTTCTCTGGATGTGGATGACATTTTCCATTGTGAGTCTTTTGGAGTTGTCTTAGATCCTTTCATTGCTGAGAGCTAAGTCTATCAAAGTTAGTCATTGCACAATGTAGCTGTTACTGTGTACAATGTTCTCCTGCTCTGCTTATTTCACTCAGCATCAGTTCATGTAAGTCTTTCCAGGTTTTTCTGAAGTCTGCCTGCTCATCATTTCTTAGAGCACAATAGTATTCCGTTATATTCATATACCACAGCTTGTTCAGCCATTCTCCAGTTGATGGGCATCCCCTCAATTTCCAATTCTTTGCCATCACAAAAAGAACTATAAATATTTTTGTACATGTGGCTCTTTTTCCTGGTTTTATGATCTTTTTGGATTACAGAACTAGAAGTAGTATTGCTGGGTCAAAGATATGCACAGTGTTCCAGCCCTTTGGGCATAGTTCCAAATTTCTCTCCAGAATGGTTGGATCAGTTCACAACTCCACCAACAATGCATTAGTGTTCCAATTCCCCCACATTAATCATCCTATGGTTTTGCCATGTTTAACCAATCTGATAAGTGTGCTATGGTACCTCAGAGTTGTTTTGACTTGTGTTTCTCTAATCAATAGTACTTTAGAGTATTTTTATATGACTATAGATAGCTTTAATTTCTTCATCTGAAAACTGCCTGTTCATATCCTTTGACCATTTATCAATTGGGGAATGACTAGTAGTCTTATAAATTTGACTCAGTTCTCTATATATTTTAGAAATGAGGCCTTTATCAGAGATACTGACTATAAAAATTGTTTCTCAGCTTTCTGCTTCCCTTCTAATCTTGCCTTCATTTCTGCAATAATTTTTCAATTTAATGTAATCAAAATAATCCATTTTGCATTTTTTAATGTTCTCTGTCTCTTGTTTGTTCATAAATTCTTCTGTTCTCCATAAATCTGACAGATAAACAATTCCTTCCTCTTCCGGTTTGCTTATCGCATCAGCCTTTATATCTAAATTGTGTGCCCATTTTGACTTTATCTTGATATATGGTGTAAGATGTTTGTCTATGCCTAGTTTTTGCCATACTGTTTTCCAGTTTTCCCAGCAGTCTTTGTTAAATGGTGAGTTCTTATCCCAGAAGCTGGGGTCTTTGGGTTTATCAAACAGTAGATTATTATAGTCATTGACTATTGTATCTTGTGTACCCAACCTATTCTACTGATCCACCATTCTATTTCTTAGCCAGTACAAAGTAGTTTTGATTGCTGCTTTATAATACAATCTATTTCCTCAGTTCATTTACAGATGAGAAACTGAGGCAAGCAGGTTTAAGTGTCTATGGTCACACAGTTAGTAAGTGTCTGAGGCCGGATTTGTACTCAAGAACATGAGTCTTCCTGACTCCAGGCCCAGCACTCTATCCACTGCTCCACCTAACTGCCCTTGGGTTCATTCTATAGAAGTTAATACAATGCAAATATGTGCAGAACATTCTGATAAGTGCTAGGGCGGATATAAGGTTGGGCTAAGACTTGGAGCTTACAGTCCAGAAAGGGGATAAATTACAAACATTGATGACTATAATATACAAAATCATGTTAAGTACATTAGAAAAGTACAAAACAAAATGTGCTAAGATGCCCAAAGAGGAAAGCCATTGAGGATAAAAGGAGGCATCAAGGAAGAGTTAGCATTTGAGCTGATATTTAATGAATGTATGTATAGAAATTGAAATGTTGAGACAGAGTGCATGCTAGGTATAGGGAATAAGCAAACCCATGAACAAACCCATGAAGGTAAGAGAGCAAATGGTATTTAGGGCTTAGTACAGTGCTTGCTGCATAGTAGGCACTTAATAAATGTTTATTGATTATTATTGAAAGAAGTAGAACAGTTTGACTCCGGGATAGAATATATAAAGGAAGGGGAATAATAAGAGACAAAGCTGGGCAGATAGAATGCCAGGCAAATGAATTTGAACTTTACTTAGGAGGCAAGAGAAAGTAATTAATAATCTTGAACATCCCTGATTTCCCTTATGCTTCCACTACCTACACATTTATCTAACCCTTCTTGAACACTGTTGCTTTGAGCTACTAGATCATAAGCCCTTTGAAGACAGGGATTATTTTGGCTTTGTCTTTATATCCCCATCATGGAGCTTAGTCTTTGGCACATAGCAGATATTTAACAAATGTTTATGGATTGACTGATAAATTGATTTACCCCATCATGGGGTAATAATTCCCACAAACTTATTATCACATAAAATATGACTGCTGTTTATTTGATGGAAAACTCTCAAGCTTCAAAGAGCAGGAGTTGGAGAGGGGTACACATTTTAATATTTAATTTACTTTTTTAATATTTAATTAAATAATAAATTTTCTATTTGAAGCTAGAAGGAACCTCAAAGGCTATGAAATCCAACCCTCTCATTTTATAGTGGAAAAGAATCCCAGAAAGCTGGAGTGACTTGCCAGAAATCACACATGTAATAAATAGGATCTGAACCCAGGTTTTCAGAGTCCAAATCCAATGCTTTTCACACTACTTCTTCCTGAAGAGAAAGTTACGGTGTTGCACAGAACCCTGGGTACCCAAGAACATCTGCTTTTAGGATAAGCTTTGGCCCCCAAAGATATGAATGGCAATAGAAAAGAAAATGCCACAAGTAATATTAGCTACTATTCATCTCACCTCATTTTAGCAGAGGGTCAGACCTTCAGATATGAGAACAACTAAGAAATCACCAAGGAGCAAAATCCCAGGAAACAGAAGACAATAGAATGTAAGTTCCTGAAGAGCAAGGGATATCTCATATTTGTCTCTGAAATTCCAGTGGCTAACACAATGCTTTACACATAATAGTTGACTAATTGGTGAGTTATTCAATTGTTTAATTGGACAGATAGGTGTCACAGTGGATAGAGTGCCATGCCTAGAATCAAGAAGACCTGAGCTCAAATCCAGCCTCAGATACTTACTAGCTACATGATCCTGGGCAAGTCACTTAACCCTGTTTGCCTCAGTTTCCTCATCTGTAAAATGAGCTGGAGAAGGAAATGGCAAACCACTCCAGTATCTTTGCCAAGAAAACCTTAATTGGTGTCATGAAGAGTCAGACATGATGAACCAACTACAACAAATGCTTTTCTGGATCTCACTTTCTATACCAGCATAACAAAAAGTATCGAACAGAAGCCTTGAAGGTACCATTCAGCTCTAAATTCTATGGGAATGAGGAAGTGGGTGGAAGGGGTGGGGAATTGGGTTTGTACGATGAAAAACAGGAGTTCAGAGTCACTGGGATGTGACAGGTATGACCAGATATGGGGATGTTCATCACTGAGTGGGGGCACCACTCCTCTACCCACAAAGAATGGGTGCAGCAGGAGATGGGAGGCCTGGAGTCAAAGGGAGAGTTGCTTTTCTTTGCACTGGTGGTTCTCCACATTTCAGCCGGCAGACTGGGCTGGCAGCAGGAGTTAGAAGTTGCCTTGTGCTAAAACAGATGCAAGTGGTTGCTTTGGTGCATATGGAAGACACCCAGCATTACCTTGTGTGGTCTGAGGTCTATAGGAGTACAGGAATATCACCTTCTTATTCCTGGACACTATGTCTCCCTTAATGTAACACAAATTTTTCCTTTGATCATCATCATTTAACTAACAAACATACTGAGGTTACAATTCATGCAAGGCCATGCAAGTGCACATATTGCAAAATTCTTTTTTAAAAATTTTGAAACAATTTATTGAGTTGCTTTATACAAGATTAACAATTTTCCCACCACCCGCAATACCAACAGTCCCTGTACAAAAGCCGCAGACCCTTTTACAGTAAAGAAACTGCCATACCCAGTAAGTGCTCAGAGACTCCCCTCACCAAAGGAAACATCTACAGCTGCTACATCCAAGGCACACGGCCTGGAATGTTCCATTTTCCATCCTTTTGCTACAGTGTCAGCCTTTAGCTCTGCCTTGCCGTGGCTCTGCTTAATTCATTCACTCGTTCATTACCACAAGTAAAGCATAAACAAGAAAAAGAAATCCCACAGAATCCCCATCAAAGAAACATTTCCCTGAGGCAAGAGGCATCACTAGATTCCTAAAATGAGGGTATTCTGCTCCAGCTACAAACTCAATGGTATGTGGCACAGAGGGAGCACTGGCAGGAAAGCAAAGAGAGGGAGTGGGACTGGTACCTGGGAGAGCTCACGGGAAGGGAATTCTGGAGAATTCATCTGCTCAGAGTCCACTGATAACTATTACTCAGTTGTCTACACTGGCTGTTTCAAGTTTGGTTTTCTATTATGAATTATTCTGAAAGTATTAGCAGCAATAGACCTTTGTTTACCCCTCTGTCAATAAAATCATAAGGATATAGTCCTAAGAGTGAGAATGTATGTTAAAAGATAGGCAGTTCTTGCTTCATGTAAGTTCTTCAGACCTCTACATAATGTGATTTTTTACATAATGTGAATTTGCTATCAGATGTGGGAAGGGGAAGTCAGGAAGGGGGGCCAGCCGGTGGATGGAGGAGGCCAGCATGGGAACAGAGAAGTGAGAGCAGGAAGAGAAACACATGGGGGCCAGGGAGAAAGAGGTGGTGCCCAAGCATGGATGGACAAAGACACACTCATGGGCCAGACATGCGTGAGGGTGGTGGAGTGGGGCAAAGTTCTTCTCTCTTGGTACTGGAGGTCTTAAAGTAAATCTCCCATCTAGTGGCAGGGTGGTGGTCTACCTGCATGTCCATTCTTCTGCTTTCATTTGAACATGTTTTTAGTGTTTTTTTTTTGGTGGGGGTGGGGTGGGAGGGCATAGAGTGCTGGGGGCAGGAGTAGAGAGAGAGAGAGCGTAATACTGTAAAACAAAATTAACACAAGTGATTTTTGGAATGTGGATTTCTTTCAGAATTCTTTAAGTAAAGTTAAATTTGCTTAATGTGAATTTACATAAAGCAAGAACTGTCTGTAAACACTTTGGTTCAGTCCTATTAGTATTGACTTCATGGCTTCAAGGCATGGAACACTACAGTCTCTGATGAACTTGTTGAAAGCAGGGAATCTCTTTTGCTTAGTATAGTGCCTGACACACAGTAGGTCCTTAATGAATGCTTATTAATTAAATGATCAAAGAAATACATGAACCAAAAAGAAGATGGGCTAGTACCATGGTGAGTACAAGGGATAACTGATAGATAGCTTGCTTATCCCACTGTCATCCATACAATGTCAAGAGGAAGTGAAGTGAGAATGGATCTCAGTATAATGAGTGGCAAATTTATGGGAGGATTTGGACAAGAGTCATACAGGATGGGTCAATACTGATAGGTTGTGATCTGCACCATTGGAGGGAACACCATAATTAAGGAGATCTCCTGTAGTATTTGGGCATCCATTACTGAACAAATTTACTATGTCTCCTGATCACTTGTCATCTACACTGCTTTCATACTAGCCATTGGTAAAAAAACAAAAATAAAAACAAAACAGGTTTAAAAGATATTGAGGATGGCAAAGAATGTGAATTTTGGAGGGACTATGAGAAGGTGGATACATCAATCACTCAATTTTGATTAAGTGCCTATTAGGTGCTGGCCACTGTGCTGAGTGCTGGGGATACAGAAAAAAAAAAACTTACAATCTAATGGGGGACATGACATGCAAACAATCATATACAAAGCAAACTACATACAGGATAAATAGAAAATAATTAAAAGAGGGACGGCACTGGAATTAGGAGTTAGGAAAGGCTTCCTGTAGAAGGTGAGATTTTAGTTGGGTTTCAAAGGAAGCCAGGGAGGTCAGCAGGTAGAGCAGAGGAGGGAGAGACTTCCAGGCATTAGTGAGAGCCAGAGAAAATGCCCAGAGCTGAGAGGTGGAGTGTCCTGTTCTTGAAATAGCCAGGAGACTGGTGTCACTGGATCAGAGTTGTACATTGCAGGGTAAGGTGTAAGAAAGCTGAAAAGGTAGGAGGGCTAGGTTATGAAGCATTTTGAATGCCAGAGCATTTTATATTTGCTTCTAGAGGGAATAGGAAACCACTGGGCTTTATTGGTGTTAGTCTGGATTGGTCTAAGCATTCTGAAAAGGAATTCATAATTATGCAAAGAAAGTGACCAAATTGTCTTTTTTTTTTCCCAAAAGATTTCTGCCCTGGATATATGCCCCAAGGAAATCAAAAACTAGAAAGAAAAATCCTATATACTTCAAAATATTTGTAGCAACATTTTTATAGTATCAAAGAATTGAAATTACGTACATGACCACTGACTAGGGAATGGCTAAACACTGTGGTACTTTAATGTAATGGAATATTACATTGATTATAAGAAATGATAAATATGAAATATACAGAAAGACTATGAGTCATTGCAGATAGAACCAGGAAAACAATATAAACTATGACTAAAACAATGTAAATAAAAATAACATCAAGGCAAATCTAAATTGGAAGCTATGTAATTATAATGACTAAGCCTTGCCCTGAAATAGAGAGAATGCATCACCCTTCCTTCTTAGCAGAAGTGGGGGACTATGGATATGGAACTTTATGTATGCTGTTGGGTTTGAATGATGTATGGGTTAGTTTTGAGGACCTGCTTTATTATTCTTTCTTTTAAATTACTTGTTTAAGAAGATAACTCTCCAGGTGGGGGAGGGAAGGGATATATTGGGAGGTGAAAGTGATGTAAAACACATCGATAAAAATTAATTTTAAAAAGAAAGATTAAGTCAAGAAATAATTAAACACATATAATGTGCCAGGCACACCGTGATTAGCACTGGGAATACAAGAAAGCAAAGAAACACCTTTTTTCCCCCCGAGGCAACTGGGATTAAGTGACTTGTCCAGGATCGCACAGCTAGGAAGTGTCAAGTGTCTGGTCTAAGACCAGATTTGAACTCAGGTCCTTCTGACTCTGATGCTGTATCACTGTGTCACCTAGCTGCCCTAAGAAACAGCTCTGAAGGAGCTCACATCTAATGGAGGGACCAGGCAAATGATGATGTACTAATAAAATGAACTGAAGATAACCTCAGAGGGAAGACATTGAGATTACAGAGAACCAGGAAAGGCTTCTTGTAAAAGGTAAGAGTATAGCTGAGGCTTGAAGGAAGCCAGGAAAATGAGGAGGCAGAAATGAGAGGGAGAGCATTGAAGGTACAGGGAACAACCAGGGAAATCTCCAGAATTAGGAGATGGAGTATCACATGTAAGGAACAGTAAAGCAGTTGGTGTCACTGCATCATAGAACACCTAGCAGGGAGTAAAGTGTAAGCCTGGAAAGTGAATAATGGGCCAGATTATGAAGGGCTTTACAAACCAAAGTATTTGTGTTTGATTCTGGGCATAATAGAGAGCCACTGGAGTTTACTGAATAGGTTAGTGACATAGTTAGAGCAATGCTTTAGGAAGATCAATTTGACAACTGAGTAGAAGGTGAACTGGAGTGGGGAAGGAGAATAACCACCAGGTAGGAATCGATGAGGACCAGGACTAAGTTGGTGGTGGTGTCCGAGGAGAGAAAGGCACATGTACAAGAGATGTGAGGAAGGTAGAAGCATCAGAACTTGGCAAGTGGTTAAAAATGGGAATTAAAAAAGGGTGAAGAGTCAAGGATGACATCTAGGTTGTAATTTTTTAAATTGTTGAACAGAACAAGGATAATAACTTGAGGCCTTTTACAAGATATTATATGAAGTAGTCTCAAGGTACCTTTTATTCATCATAATTTCTAATTTACAGACAGCATTTTGGCAAACACGTCTACATGTGCTCTCTTCACCCTAGGGTGTAGTTTGTCCAGTGACCTGAATTTACTGAAGGAACATCTCCTTACTTATCTTAGGTTTTAATTCCTCTTAACCATTTTTGTTCTTTCTCTTCAAGTCTGAAGACTTTTCTCCTTAGTAGAGGAAGCGTTCCCCAAGTTATTCTTTATCTCTTCCTTGGATATGCTAAAAAGAGGCTTATTCTTTCCTTGACCTTCCACTTTTCCCAACATGGCTTAAAAGAAATACTTGTTGGTTAAAACCAGAGTACCTACCATAAGGAGTGTGTAGTTTCATTGGACAGATAAGACAAATGTCCAATTTATCAAGAGATCAATACAAGACAAGAATGTTGGGCCCAATGTGGTATGGTCAGTGTTATAGGTCAGATAAGGTAGCAATCAGGATGACCTAGACTAGAAAGCATTTCAAGAAAGATGTAGGATCTGAGTTGATTCTCAAAGGCTGGATGGGGTTAATTGGGGGAGAGAATGAAGAGGGTATTTCATAAGGAGATAACAACAGGAGTGAAACATTGTGGTGAAATGAACTTGGTAGACATGTGGGAATAATGAGAAGGGCCTGGCAGGTATAGAATATGTTAGAGAACAGAAGGATCAGAGAAGTTGGAATACTCTCTACCTCCATGCTGTTTCTATCTTTTCCTTTTATATGGGAGGCAATATGGGAGAATGGAAGGAGCATTGACTCTAGGGTCAGAGGAATTGGGTTCAAATCCCATCTCTGACACTTTCTGCCTGGGTAACCTTGGGTAAGCCACTGAAGCCCGCTTCCTAGCCTTCAGTTTTCCTCATCTATAAAGTGAAGGAGTTGGACCAGATAATTTCTGAGGTCCTTTCTAGCCCTATATCAATGATCCTATAATTGTCCAGAACCCAGGGAGGTGGAGAATACTAGAGTTTCAAACATACCCATAGAATTCAAAAAATTGGGATGGGAAGGCATATTAAAGAAGGTCAGTCTGAGTTAGTCTCCCTCCTCACTCCCAATTTTTATAATGAGGAAATTCAAGGTCACAGCTGAGATGTGAATTCCCCAAGGTCACAGGGTTTATTGTTTATTAGTCCTCTAACTACAAATACAGTTCTCTTACCATTATAGCATTTGCCTCTCTAAAGAGTCACTGTAAGGCTAAAGCACATTTTTAAGGGGGGGGGGACAGACAGACAGAGATAGAGATAGACAAAGAGACAAAGTGAGAGGCAGAGGCAGAGACACAGAGACAGAAACAGATGGGGGGGAGAGTGGGAGAGGGGGGGAGAGAGAGACAGAGAAACACAGAGACAGAGAGACACAGCAAGAGAAGAGAGGGAGACAGAGACAGAGAGAGAGAGACAGAAGACAGAAGACAGAGAGAGACAGAGAGAGAGTGAGAGAGAGAGAGAGAGAGAGAGAGAGAGAGAGAGAGAGAGAGATCCCTCAGCAGCTCAGCCCAGTAAGACATGGCAGCAAATAAAAAATGTTCCCAAGAGAGTTTAACTCGTCTGTGGCTGCATGTTTAGCAAGGAGGGAAGGCACCCAGGCGCGGAGTGGAAAAAAGTTGCTCAGCAACTCCCACTGAAAGCCAGGCGGCCTGCCTAGAAGATGCAGTGATGGGTAGCCAAGTGGTTATTTCTGAGTCAATGAAAAAACCTTCTAGTCTAGGGGTTCTTAACCTTTTACGTGTCATGGACTCCTTTGGCAGTCTAGTAAAACCTAGGGACCTCTTCTCTGAATAATGATTTTCAAAGCACAAAATAAGATGCATAAGATTACAAAAGAAACTCGCAGTGGATAGAACACTGGGCCTGGAGTCAGGAAGACCTGAGATCAAATCACACCTCAGGCACTTACTAGCTGTGTGACTCTGGGTAAGTCCCTTAACCTCTGCTTCCCTTAGCTCCCTCATCTGTAAAATGAACAGGAGAAAGAAATCGCAAACCACTCCAGTATCTCTGTCAAAAAAGCCCCAAAAGGGGTCATGAAAAGTTGGACATAACTAAAAAAATGACTAGACAACAACAAAATTCCAAATCTTAAAGTGATATGTAAATATAATTTGCTATTCAAACACTAGCTATTACTATTATTATTATTGAAATACAGTCATCAAAATATTCTAAAATCACACAAGCTCACAGACCCCAGGTTAAGAACCCCTATCCTGCAGTCAACTAATAAGCCAGTGCTATATGGTTTTCATCAGACATCCTGTGAATAAGACTAAAATCTCATGGATGACACACGAACTTTGTTGGAGGCATCTTCAGCTTATCTTCCAGGAGCCTTCTGTTCTCCCCACCAAGATTCTCAGCCTTAGGGTTTTTTCTTCTCTGGCCCTGTGATTTAAGAGCGCTCTCTTGCCCAGTGTATGCCAAGTGCTAGAGCAATGGATAAAAACCTCTCAGACCTTGCATGTGCCAAGACCTCCTAGGGACCTTTGGTATCTGTGAGCTGACAAGGGCACCACAGGATGAAATCTCTCTGCCAGAACTTTGTACTGATTCATATGATGTAGATAAGTTCATCTATCTAGAAAGACTAGGGAAAACAGGTGATTAAGATCAAGCAGCCAGAATTCATGTCCACCTATATGTTCAGGAATTTTTAAAAATTAAATTTTAATTTTATAAAACACAAAGAAAACAAAAAGAAAGAGAGAATTGAACCTCAGAAGTAAATTGGAGAAATGATAGCTCAGACTTCCTCAGGAAGTCCCATCTGTCTCTCTCAGAACCAAATCCAATGTCTAATTCTCCAGCTCTTGGATTGGGGAACAGATTGTCAATGCTTTTGCTTCTTTGTTTTATAGTGGCTTTGTTTGCCATCCAAGTATAAGGCAGAGGCAGGAAGCCAGGTACATCTTTCTCCTTCTCTATTTCTTTTTGACTGGCAAGATCCATCTCACTGAAGCAGACCTTTCCTGCCATGGCTAAATGTGGTCTACCCAGAGAATGGCAAGAGAAAGATGGTATCTTTCCTTCAGGTATTGCTGAAATAAGGTATTCTGCAGATCTACTTAAATCCACCTTAGTCACTGACTCCTGCTACGTTCAGAAATGCTCCTATACCTCGGTTGGGAGGAGGAGAAAGGATAAGAAAAGTGGTGGAGGACTGATGGAAAGGAAGGTGAACTGGGGGAGGTGGTGGTCAGAAACAAAACACTTCTGAGGAGGGACAAGATGAAAGGAGAGAGAGAGAAAGATAAGCAGGAGAAGCATAGAATGGAGGGAAATTCACAATTAGCAATCACAATTGCAACAAAATTTTTATAGCAAGTTCTGATAAAGGCCCCATTTCTCAAATACATAGAGAACTGAGTTAAATTCATAAGAATACAAGTCATCCCCCAATTGATAAACAGTCAAAGGATACAAATAGGCAATTTTTAGATGAAGAAATTAAAGCTATATATAGTCATATGAAAAAATGCTATAAATCACTATTGATTAGAAAAATGTAAATTAAAACAACTGTGAGGTACCACCCCACACCTATCAGATTGGTTAATATGAGAGAAAAGGAAAGTAACAAATGTTGGTGGGGATGTGGGAAAATTGGGACACTAAAGCACTGTTGGTAGAGTTGTGAACTGATCCAACCATTCTGGAGAGCAATTTGGAACTGTGCCCAAAGGGCTATAAAATTGTGCATACCCTTTGACCTAGCAGTACTATGACTAAGTCTGTATCCCAAAGCGATAAAATAAAAAAAAAGGAAAAGGAAAAGAAGATTATATACACACATATATATACACACACACGTATATATGTACATGCATGTATGTTTTACACATAAATGTACATATGCATATATATATACATACACACATGAAAATATTATATTTATAGCAGCTCTTTTTGTGGTGGCAAACAATTGGAAGTTGAGGGGACGTCCATCAATTGGGGAATGGCTGGACAAGCTGTGGTATATGTTTGTGATGGAATGCTATTGTGCTATAAGAAATGACTAGCAGGATGCTTTCAGAAAAACCTGAAAAGACTTACATGAACTGATGCAAAATGAAATGAGAAGAACCAAGAGAACATTGCACATAGTAACAGCATTATACTGTGATCAATTGTGAATAACTTTTCTCAGCAATGCAATGATCCAAGACAATTCCAAAGGATTTATGATGAAAAATGCTGTCTACCTTCAGAGAAAGAACTGATGGAATCTGAATGAAGAGTGAAAAATACTTTAACTTTCTTTATTTTTCTTGTCTTATGGTTTTTTTTCACAAATGACTAAAAAGGAAATGTATTTTACAGGACTGCACATGTATTACCTATATGAATTGCTTCTCTTCTCAATAGGGAAGGAGGGAGGGAGGCAGACAATTTGGAACTCAAGAAAAAGAATATTAAAAATTGTTTTTACATGTAATTAGGAAAAAATAAAATGCTAAATAAAATAGGAAAGAATTTTCAAAAATGTGGAAAAAGCACTATATAAATACTAGCTAGATAGTGGTAGTAATAATAATTAATCTTAGGTTGTACGATGAATAGACATGTCAGCTCCCTAATTAGCAAGCTTCCTTATTGTAAGGGCCTAGATCTTTTGTTTCTTTGCTTCTACCTATTGGCCCTAGCCAGGAGAAAAATAAAATGTTTAAAATTTTAAAAAGAAATGCAGTTGTGCCAATAGGGATGACATTTGTTTTATTTTCTTCAGGGGAAGGGAATGGGTACCCTCCAGATGCATAAAAGATAGAAGCTTGAGCTGAACGCAGTACGTGACAGGCAGGGAACTAGTTACCCAAGTGCAAAGAACTTGGGGAAAAGCAATACATGTCTCAAACCATGTTTTCCAAACTCCTCAAGTTTGGACAACGCCAAAAACAAGGGGTTACTATTTGACTCTTCTTTACAAATACTATATGACATCCCCTGCTGGAAGATTTCTTCTCATTTCGGTTTACACAAAAGACCAGTGGGGATTTATAGTACAGTTCTGAAATGAAAAACATATTTGTTTTCTGTGACACACTTTTACACAATGAAATATTATCTAGACAAGAAGCACATCCTTATAACTCTTTACTGTCATGCAAATGCAGGGTAGGCACCCTCCTCACCTTGTGGCCTCTTATTTCTATCACCCAAGAATATTCTGTCACAATTCACATGACATGCCTGGAATGTTATTATCAACCAACTAATGAGTCAGACATCGCTTGTCACTATATGCCATTCTCTTTCTGCTGCTCCCCACCTAGGAAACTCTAAAATGTTTCAAAGACTTGGGTTGAAGATGCAGCCTGGGACTCAGTGCCATAGCAAAGAGACTTTGACACACGGCACTGATGTGGAAGAGGAAGCTGGACTTTATTCCTTCTACTCCATCATTCCCATGTCACTTCCCACATTTCCCCTTCCTGGCCTTAGTAGTACCTTTCCTAGCCTACCTCTACTCTCCATTGCAATAAGATTGGCTTTGCTCCCTCCTCACCCCCAAATGAATTTGCCCTAAACTCTTACGGCTAGTTCAGGTTCTACCCAAACTTTCAAAGCTCAGGACACCTGAGTTTAGTCAAGATTTTTAGAGACTTCAGTGAGGGCATTGAGGGGAGAATGGGACCCGTAAAGCTTGAAGTCAGAGCGCTAGGCAGCTGAGCAGAGCACACCTGCTTTATTTCTTTCTGTCCAGAGAAACTTCAGGAATCTTCAGAAGAAATAAGCCATCCAGATGATGGAGCTGGGCAACATATGAAAGGATATAGATGTTTGGGAAAGCCCCCAAAAAAATTAAAGAGAAAAAATGTCACATGAGCACAGCCAGTTAAGGAACACCGAAGGTCATGAGATCAGATATAACAACAACAACAATAATAATAGCTAGCAAGATTTGCAGAACACTATACAAATATGATCTCATTTTATCCTCACAATAACACTAGAAGAAAGGTGCTGTTATTATCCTCATTTTAAAGATGAGGAAACTGAGGCAGACAGAGTGAACTGCTGAGGGTTGCACAGCTAAAAGGCATTAGAGGCAAGATTAGAACTCAAGTCCTCTTGACTCCAGGTCTAGAGCTCTTACCTATATAGATAGCATCATAGAGCTGGAAGGGACTTTGGAGGCCACCTAAGTCCAAATTCCAGGAGAAAGAGATAAGGAAATTGAGGCCCAGAGGATATAAGTCCCTTGCCCACATACACAAAGATAGAAAGCAGCAGAGCCAGGTTTTAAACCCAGATTCTCTACCACTGGAGTCAGTGTTATTTCTGTTGTCAATGAGACATGCTTGCTAATGATCACTAGATAATGACATTTACACAGTACTTTAAAGTCAGAAAGGTGTTCTACACATTTAGTATCTCATTTGAGCCTCATAACAACCCTCCGATAGGTACTATAGCTATTATAACCTCCATTTTACAGATGAGAAAATGGAGACTCCAAGCAGTTAAATGACCCGCCCAAAGTCATACAGTTAGTAAATGTGAAAAGCAGGCAACAAGTATTTATCAAGAGTTTATTTTGTGCCAAGCACTGTGCTAAGCCCCTAGGGATACAAATATAATCAAAAAGAAAGAGTCCCTGCTCTCAAGAAGCTTACATTCAAATGCAAGAAGACCACACATAAAAGGGAATTGACTGGGTGGGGATATAATAGGGAAGACTAGAAAGTCAGAGTTACTGCCAGCTCAGGAAGGAAGCACAGCTGGCCTGAGTCTGTCCCCAAAATGGAGGTAGAGGAAGGCCCTCAGCAGTGGGGAAAAAGGGGACTGGCAAAGTCCCATGGTGGGAAGGCAATTGATTCATGGTAGTCAGAATGAGAAGCACACAAAGACAGCACTTGAGCCCAGCCCTTTCTCCCTTCCCGGCTAGCCCACAGTCTCCTCTACCTTGATGCCTCTCTGGGCATAGAATCTGCTTGCTGGTAGATGGCACAGAGGAAACACAGAAATCTACCTTCCCCTCTTCCTTTAGCGTAGATCAAACTCTTGGCCTGCAACAGCTGCAGATATTGCCAATATTGGCTTTCATGTGGCAACTCCAGAACTCATTACTCTAGGAAAATTGCTTTATGTATTCTAATATGCTATGTCAGAGTCCAGAGGGACCTAGACCCCAAACAGTGTTTAATACTGACCATAAAATATTTAGAGCTGGCGATATTACTTTTAAAATGCTTAGGAATGTAGAACTTTACCCAAAAAAAAAAATCAAGCTTTATTCATTAGGGGAGTGATTTAATAAAGTTTTCATTACAGAGTATTTACTCTGTGATAATCAATTATAGCCACTAAATTAAAATATAAATTAGGCTGTCTGCAGAAAAGAAGTTCTAAATCAATTGGTTCAAGGTCCACATAAATAGAAATTTTAGAGTTGCATTTTCTTGATGTCAAAGCTAATGGCTTCCAGTAAGACTATTCAGGGAACATAGAGGGATATAGCAGAATTCTGGGTCTGGCATCAGAAGACTTTGGTTCAGATTGTTCTGCTTCTTAATATTTGTGGAACTTTAGACAAGTCCTTTCCTTCCATGCCCAATTTCCTCATTTACTAAACAAAGGGGTTAGCCTATATCAATGGTGACCAATTCAAAGAGGAAAGGGGGTCACCAAACCATCCATAAGGATCCCTGTGGGCCACAAATTGACTTAAAAAAAACCCATATTAATGTTATCTTTGTTTTATTCATTCATTCATTCATTTATTAGTGAGGCAATTGGAGTTAAGTGACGTGCCCAGAATCACACAGCTAGGAAGTATTATGTGTCTGAGGCTGGATTTGAACTCAGGTTCTCCTGACTCCAGGGCCAGTGCTCTATCCACTGAGCCACCTAGCTGTCCCTTTATTTTTTCTATTGTTAAATATTTCCAAATTATATTTTAATCCGGTTTGGGACTATTCTTCAGTGTTGTAGGCCCCATATTTGACACCTCTGCTATATACCACCATGTATCTGTGGCCCATAATGGATGAGTTGGTTTACGAACCATGAAACAAGATGGCCCCTGGAACCTCTGCCAAAAATTAAGTGTGGAATTCTGAAAGGTGGTCATAGTATGAAGCAGCTGGCCAATACTAAAGACTGTTCTCCTGACTCTATCCCAAGAGTGAGAATAAAAGAAAACAAAAGTTTCTAGACTGTTCTAACTAGGTAATTAAACTTTTAAAAATTTGAATGAATACAAAAACCTGAATGACTAATAAGTACAAAAAAAAATTGACCTGGGAGTTAGGAGACCTGAGTTCCATTTTTAGCTCTGCCACTAACAAGTTACATCCATGGATAATTCCTTTCTCATTCCTCTGTGCCTCAGTTTCTACATTTGTAAAATAAGGACATAGGGCTACATGACCTGTAAGCTCCCTTCTAGCCCTAACATTTCATGGATCTATGACTTTCCTGGCTTATCTTCCTCATATTTGCCAAAGTGAAGTCCAGAGAAGAGATCCCATCCAGATAGGATTGGATGTAAACCCCCTCTTCTCATATTTCACAATTGTACATGCCGATCACATTTTCTTGGGTAATTTTTATGTTACGGGCCATTTCACTTCTTCTCTATGCATAACTGTCTCTCTGCCCTCACTGCCTGAACTCTAGCTAAGATATACTCCAGTTTTAAAAGGTTTGGATTTTATTGAGCATGAAAATTTTTAGAATCCAGACCTATTACTTTTCCACTGGCTGCTCCACTCCTTTGTATGATAATTAATGAGAGTCATAGGAAATGATGGCTTTTCCTTCACATTAAAAAGAAGAAGGATGGCCCCTCCCTCTGTCTCATTGTGCCTCAACTCTCCCAGAGACCTTCTGTGAAGCAATGGCGCTAGGAGCAGTCAAAGACTTTTTGCCTCTTTTCTGAGGTGCCTTGAAGACTTCCCTGCCCCCCAAATATTCCCCTATAGGCTCCTCTAAGAGATGGAAATTCTATCACTTGAATTAAAGCCTTGTCCTCTGTTAAATTAAACAAGAAGAATTTATTAAGCACACCCAATACACACAGGGCTGTGATCGGGACTGAGGATGCTCTGGGAGTGGTAACACATTAAGCCATTATCAATCACTGATGCCTCAACATGAATTAGCTTATCAGATCTTTTCCACAACTGCTCTCTGGGAGCAGCTCCCTGCAGAACAAGAATAAGTATTAATAGGTGAAGGGAGGGGAAGAAAGCTGGGGCATTGACTGTGCAAAGCAAGACCAGGTGAAATACTGCAACGAGGGCAGCAGGCACCTTGGGGAAGAGAGGGCTCAGTGGGGAGAGGAGAGCACCGCAGAAGTCCCCAGACCTAATTTTGCTGGTATTCTCTCTACAATGCAACACACACACACACACACACACACACAACACACAACACATACATACATACACATACCCCTATGGATAACTGGGCTAAAAGATAGCTCAGAGGTCAGAATCCTTCCCATTAGCACAAGCCTACAGCAACCAATCTCTTGCCATGTCTTTTGCACACACATAGACACACAAACAGATACTGACATCACCCCATTTGGTTCTCTCTCCTTCCCTATCACTCCTAGGAAAGGATATTCTATAAGAACTAAACGAGTCCTTTCATATGACTCACAGCATGCCTACCCCCAACAACAGATGGGACAGGCAGTCACCCATAGAATGTGATGGCAAACACCAACAGACCTTTGTTTTCTGAAATCTTTCTTTGTTTCTTCTGCCTGGGACTTCCAAACACATTTTTTTTGTCTGGCCTGAACTCCTCACCAGTAGGCCGTAATTCTGAGAAATTCTCCCAATGCTTAGCACAGTGCATTGAACAGGATAGGTGTTGAATTAATGCATGTACATATACGAATGAATGAATGAGTGAATGAATGAATGAATGCTTTGAGTGATGAAAATACACCACAGTACTAACTGCTTTTAAAAGCCTTAAATGGTTAGGAAAATTTGTATGTAGTAATGCAAAGTAAAGTAAGCAGAAGCAGGAAAACAGTATCTCAATCAAGCAAGCACATATTAAGCCCTTGCTGTGCTAGTTGACGCAGTGGATAGAGTACCAAATCTGGCCTCAGACACTTCTAGCTGTGTGACCCTGGGCAAGTCACTTAACCCTGTTTGCCTCAACTCTCTCATCTGTAAAATGAACTACAGAAGGAAATGGCAAACCACTCCAACATCTTTGCCAAGAAAACCCCGAATGGGGTCACGAAGAGTCATATACAAGTGAAAACAAACGAAAAACAAATGTTCTTCTGTTAGTTTTTGTACTTCCTTCTTCAACTGGCCAATTGTGTTTTTAGGGACTTGTTTTCTTCAGTGTGTTTTTTTTTTCCAATTGGCCAATTGTATTTTTGAAGGATTCTTCTACCTCTCTCATTTGACTATTAAAATCCTTCTTGAGCTCTTCTAAGAAGGCTTTTTGGGCTTCAGACCAGTTCATATTCCCTTTTGTTGTTGCAGATGTGGGTTTGTTGACAATGTTGTCCTCTTCAGAATTTCTGTCTTGATCTTCACTCTTCTCATAATATGAATCTATGGTACGTTTCTCTTTACTCATGGTGTTTCTTTATTCCCTGGCCTTTAAAGAGATTGAGCTCTCCTGCTGGGGAACAGAGGGTACTGACCCAAGCTTCTTGTGTTGGAAGCCTAGGTCTTGGTCACTGGCTTTGCCTGCTGGGGCCTCTTATGCTGGCAATTGGAGGCTGTAGGTTTCTGGCAACTTACCTTGTGTTGGGCTGAAATCAGCAAGGCTGTAACTTTCAGGCAATTCTAGTTTGCCTGCTTTTCCTTTCCTTTAGCTTTCTTCAGCTCATTTTAGATGGGTGGTGCAGGGTGTTTATCTGCCTGGGGCCCCCTGCAGTGTTGTCTCCCTCGTTTCTGCTAATGCACCGGGAGATTCCTTTGCGGTGGAGTGCCAAGGCACCTGGTGGTTTTCTGAGCTGGTTTCCACTGGTTCCCCCTGCCCTCACTGAGGCTCTCGGAGGTCCAGGTGTTGGTGTTTGCCTGATATACCACCTGGGCTTCAGGATTTCTTCACAATTGGCTCCTACAGCTCACCTGGTGTTGGGTTGGAACCAGCAAGGCCGGGGCTTTAGGAAGCCTTTAGGTTGTTTTCTTCACCTCCTTTCAGATGAATGCAGCAGGGTACTTGTCCGCCTGGGGCCCCTTGTAGTTCTGCCTCCCTTATTTTTGCTGAGGCACTGGGAGACCCTGCTGGGCTGCTGCACTGCTGCTCCTTGTCTTTCTTCTAGTTCAGGTGTTCCAGGGTTGTTTTTCTGGGGTGATATTTTCTGGGTTTTCAGAGGTTGATAGGGGAGAGTGAGAGCGACTACCTTTTCACTCCACCATCTTGGCTCCCAGAAGCGGAAGTCCGAAAAACAAATGTTCTAGGAACTGTGCTAAGTAATAGGCATAAAATGAAAAAAAAAAAAAGGAATGATTCTTGCTTTTGAGGAGTTTACATCCTACTGGGGGAGACTACAAAAAGGCAAGTTATATATATAGAGTAGATACAAGATAACCTTAGATCGTGAGAAAGTAATGGCTGCAAGGGTCAGGAAAGGCTTACTATAGAAGGTAATGTTTTTGACAGCAACAGTACAAATGAAGAGAAAATAAATGATACTAAAATTAAAAGGAATGCTATGAATTTTTTAAGATGAAGCTTGATCTCCAAGAAGAGATCGAATGTCTCTCTTTTGCATTCTTTGTAGAGGTAACAATAATAATAATAACAATAATAAGCGCTTATATATTATCTGCTCTGTGCTAGGCACTGCACAAAGCACTTTACAAATAACGTCTCATTTGATCCTCACAACAACCCTGGGAGATAGGTGCTATTGCTATCTCCATTTTATAGTTAGGGAAACTGAAGCAGAGGTTAAGTGACTTGCCCAAGGTCACACAGTTAGTAAGTATCTGAGATTGGATTTGAACTCCAGTCTTCCTGACTCCAGACCTAGCCCTCTATCCACTGAACCACCTAGCTGTGGGGCCATGCATGTCGAAGCTTACATAAGACATCAGACTTAGCTGCTATGTTTGGTTAGTTTTACAGAACCATTTTTTTTCCTCCTCTCTTTTCTTTTTGTTATAAAAGATGGCTCCCTGGAAGAGGAAATAGAAGAGATTTATTGGGAAATAAAATAATGAAAAATGAAAGCTATCAATAATATTTAAACAAACATTTTCAAAAAGGCCTTAGCGACATTATCTAACATTTCAGCAGGTGCAGTTAGAAAAGGAAGGGGATTCTTTAGCAAGTGTCAATCAAACAAGGTCATAGGGTTCAGAGATAGAAGGGGACCTTACAGATCACTTATTCCAACCCCTCCATTTTGTAGGTGAAAAAGCTGAGGTCCACAGATGTGAAATAACAGAGTTATTTAGGTCACACAGGTCATGAGAAATAGAGCCAAGAGAACACTTCAGGTCTTCTCATTCCAATTCAAATGCTCTTTCTATCAAGGCATTTTTTTTTTATCATGTCCAAGAACAGAACTGGAGAATTTCAATTCTTTGCAAAGTGAAATAGCCAGACAGCCTCTCCAAAAGATCTGGTCTCCAAAGAAAGATGTAAAAGTGAGAACCCTTCTTGAAGCTAATAGTGGCAGTGTTTACTCAGGATGCTAATCAAGAAAGCTAGAGCTTTCCAAAGAAAGGCAGAGCTCATAGGTGAGCTGGATCTTTGCCTCTCAAGGTGTTGGAGAAAAACAAAGACTGAGAAAAACAAAATAAATTTTTTGTAACTATTAAAGTATCTGGTTATGTCATCATGGCCCAAAGAAATTCTTGTGTATAATGATAAGTAGTATTTTTAAAGCACATTTTTGTTTGGTTTTTTTCATATCCCTTGAGAAGAAATTTCAACAAAGGGCAGAGGAAAAAAGCTGTTTTTAAATTTTTCTTTAATCTTATTTCATGTTTTCTTGATTCAGGGATCATTTAAAATTTACTTGGGTGTCAAACTAACTAGGTGCAGATTCCAAGTTGGTAGCCATACATAGCTATGATCAGTGTTTCCAGAAGGCATCAAAGTGCCTATAGATGGTATTATGGCTCAATACATTATGAGGATTATGAAAATTCAATGGAAGCAGGCCTTCTTTTGACTATAAATGTGAAAATGCTACTATAGGCAAAAAGATCTGTTTTTCCACATTTGTTTTTCTAGACTTAATTTTGATATCATGAGTATAAAAACACACAAGGGAAGAGAATTCATTCAGGGATAGGTTCTTGAGCAATATGAGGGCCAATAGATGAATGGATGGATAGGTGAACTTACTATGTGCTAGGCACTGAGGTAAGCATGCAGGATATGAATTACAAACAAGCAAGATAGTCTCTGCCCACAAGAAGCTTATATTCTGATAGGGGAAGACAACATACATATAGGGAGTGGTGGCCACAAAGAATGGTACTTGGAGTCATGGGGCAATTGATTGTCATGTCATTCCATGGAATGGTTGGTGTTGATTTTATTATTGTTCCCTGAGCAAGATTTTGAAATGGGAGGTAGGAAAAGAGGCAAAAGACAGTGACCTGGAGGGTGGTATGGCATCAAAATAGCTAGAAAATAGTAATTTTGAGTCATCTCAACAAGTGTTAATTAAACACTATGTACCCAGCATGGTGCTAAGCACTGGGATACAAACATAGGCAAAAAGAAAGACGTAGCCACACCAGGGCATAGTGATTCAATATAGAGAACCAGAATCAGAGTTGGGAAAGAAGTAAACTGTGGTTAAGCTGGGCCCTTCCTCAAAATGGAGGCGCTGGGAGAAATTCAGTAAATGAAGAAATGTCATTGTTGAGGGCAGAAGGATGTTCCAGGGAGAAAAGGCCACAGAGATAGAATTATCTCCAGGATGAGAAAACCATAGAGATTAAGGGAACTTCCAGGGTGAAAAAAGCAACTTAAGTATAGTGGTGAAATTCAGAGAGTAAGAAACAGGTCTATGAGATATCTAGGTAAAATAAGGTGACTGCTCACTAATTAGAAGCTCAAAGTACTAGAGTGGGAGCCTGAGTTCTGGGTCAAAGGTGAGTGGCTGGAAGATAAGAGCATAGAAACTTGAAAATGCTCAGGAAGTGACAAAAATTGGAAGACAACTATGAAATTGTACATTTGCCAAGAGTTACTTTTTAAAACTCTTCAGCTTGTTCAAACTGGTGTATCAGAAGAGATGCGTCATCTCTGGAGATGACCAGACTATCTCTGGAGACAGTTCTCTGAGGAATACCACATTTGTCATCAGGTGAAAGCTGATCTAAAAAATGTTGGCACTGACTAGTAATGCCCTGCTGAGGGGCATGGAAGCAACTTCTTGTTGACCTGAGTTTTGCAAAAACACTAGAGGAAAGTTCTACCCTTTTCCTCTGAAGTATAAATCTTAAATATGATGGCAAGACTCCCAAGGACCATAAAAGCTCCTGAACACCTATTTTGGGTGAGCTGTGTGGGACATTGCCAAGAACTATGAAGTCATAGGCAAACATCTAAAGACCTCGTGGCACAGGTAATGTTCTCATCATGACTTCTATTTGAAGTTAGGGGATTCAGAAGAGGGGGAAAGAGATTTGGGAAGCAACAACTGGGTGAAAAGGTAGTATTTGAGAATAGGATTATGATTTCTGGACATGGCTTAAGATTAAGGAATGACAAACTCATCCCCAGGAATTATGCATTCCTCCCAATACTGGCAATATAAGCACTAGATATTCAAATACAAGCAAACTGCCTTGACTGCCCTCAAGAAGCTTACATTCTAAGAGGGGAAAACCAGGCACATAAGGGAGTGGTGGACAGGGAGGAATGTTTTAGACCAGAATGTCATGAGGTTGGTAATGGGGATAAAGCTCAGCCATTTTAAGCTTTCATGTTCCAGCTTCTACTTCTATGCCAGAAATCAAGCTCTATAATAACATCGAGTATGTTTGAAGAAATCTCTTTCCTGACCCTTGCCTTTTTATGGATAGAAAGCTTTACTTCATTAGCTTAAGAATTTAGTATGTGGACCTATCTGCCCATTATAAATATTATTTGTTTAGTCCCCAACAGAAAAACTTAATCACCAAAAAAAGAAAGAAAAAGAAAAATTTAGTCTCTTTTTACCTTTAAACCCTCTTAAAATCTACCATAACTGCAAGTCTTTGTTAATAAAAATAGAAAAAGGAATAAAAACCAAATGCATCCATTTCAGTACAATTCTATCTAGTCAAAATCCAATCCAATAAACATTTATGAAGCATAAACATTTATGAAGCACCTACTATGTGCTAGGCACTGTACTAAGTGTTAAGGATACAATCAATAAAAAGAAAGACTGTCCCTGCCTTCAAGAAACTGAAAAAAATGTGGAAAAACAACACATAGAAAGGACAGGAAAGTGGTGGAGGGGTGGGAAGAGAGCAGGAGCTCCATGGCATCGGGGTATCCTGCTCCATGGAGTTGAAAACAGGTAGAGCAGTAGAAGAGTAGAGTAAGGCCAAAAGTTCAGTTTCTGCCCTCTATAAAGAAAGGTATTAGGAGGAATTTGATATTCTGCCCCCCTAGCCCTCCAAACAGAGGGGAGAGGAGGCTGAGGAAGGTGGTGTCAGTCAAGGCTTGAGTTAACAGAAGGGTGATGAAGTTAGAGGTGACAAACATAACCTAGGAGGGGGGCATCTTGTTCCATGGAGTTGAAACAAAGCAGGTCAGCATATATTGAGTGAGGTATATCTTTTTTATGTCTTTTAATTTTTATTCCTCCTTTTCATTTAAAAAATTAACAAGTGTTGTCTGTAAAATATCATCTTCCCTCTAGTTATATTTAGCTACATGGCATTTCTTTAAGGCATAGATCTCATTTTTGGTGCAATTGATAATAAACTCGTGAATTCAGCCTAGTTACATTGAAATTATGGGGAAAATAGCCATTTAAAAGTTGATAGACATTATGAACAGGAGTATAAATACTCATTGCCATTGGATATGATAGGAAGGGACCCAAGATGAAGGTCTAGAGACCTAGCTCAGGAATTCCAGTCATTTGAATGAGGATGGATATTTTCTAGGACAGAGTTTGCTTGGGTATTTCTTCTTCTTATCAATTGACTTCATATTTCTTCTTCCTTGATCATGGAGTCCTAAACCAGAACTTAATCTGAATTTTCAGCAGATAAGACCTTGGCTTGGTCATAACAGATATATTCATTTCTATTAAAATTCACTCCAAGGGTTTTCAGTTGGTGTTCTGAGAATTCATTTTTTCTTTTCTTTCTTTTTAAATGTCTAAATGCCATCATGTTGCCTTGCTTTCTCTTCTTTTCCTCATTTAGTGGTCTGTCCAAAGTAGCAGGTTGGAGAAGGGGATCTTTTTCATTTATTTCAAATAAGCTATGCTCCTCTCTGAGTGAACTATACTCCTGGATTCCAGTATGTTCATCACTTTTCAGTTAGGCTGTTTCAACAAGAAGTCAGTAGGGAAAATTTTCTTGAATTTTGGTTTCTTCTTGATGGCTGGAAGAGAAGGGTTGTTTTTATTAGCTTGGATTAACAGAGATTTGCATAATGAATATATAAAAATGCATAAAAGCCCTCATCAGGGCTAGGTACCTGTGAATCCTTTTTAAAAGAAGAAGCAGTCTCTTTTGTTCAGCAGGCAAGCCAAAATCCAGCAGCTCAAAGAAACAATTTCTGTGTTCAGATTCAAACCTTCCCCTCCCACTGCTGCAGGGAGAAAAAAGCATTAGTCATTCATGAGATCTCCCAGGGACATGGGGAACTAAAGGTCCTGGGAGGCTCTCACTGCCCTTACTTTTCCACTGTTTCAGCTCCAGGTCCAGAGATGCTGGGTGCTCTAGGTGTCAATGGCATCTCTCATTTTGCCTTATGCACCAGCTTTAGTCTCCGTATTGTTCTGCCATGGCCCTTCCTCTCTGAAATAGTCCCCCATTTATCCTTGAACCTGCTCATGCCTGACATAGACAGATACAGAGGTTTTATTTCAGGAAGGGGACTAAAAGTAACTGTGGATCACCACCTTCTCTCTGCCTACTCTTATTAAAGAACTAGAATAATATCTGTGTTCTTATGTCCTCTTCTAGCATCAAGAACAGCATTACTCCTCCTAAGCTAATCCCAAACAATCTTGTTTTACCTTGTCCCCCGTAACTGTAAGTAGGTCTTTGACAATAAAAGTAGAAAAAGAAATAGAAACTAAATTTAATGTACGGAAATATAGTGGGAAATTTTTAAAAAAGAAATCAAATATATCCAATCTAATCCTATCCTGTCCTATCCAACCCAATAAATACTTATTAAATGACTAGTATGTGTTCTTATCTTAATGGTGACTCAATTTCGAAGGGTGGTTTGTAAGCATTAATAAAGGAAAGAAGTATTCACTAAAAGCTGGCATGACATTGTGAAGAACACATATACCAGGACAACATTTTTGACAGGTAACTAGATGAGGGGGGATACTGAAGACTTTATTTGAAGGAACTGGTGAAAGGAAAACTTAGAAGAAAATACTTCCTACTAATAAGAGCTATCCAAAAGAATAATGGGTTGCCTCAGGAGATGAGAGATCCTCCTTTTACTAGAACTCACTATCTTCTAAGCTGATGTTGGGTAATCACTTACTGGATTTATTTTAGAAGGTGCACAGCAAGTTCAATGTGAATTAACAGTGTGATAATGGCAGTCAAAAAAGCTAGTCGAATCTTAAATTGTATTAAGAATGGGATAGTGTGGGGCAGCTAGGTGGCACAGTGGATAGAGCACTGGCCCTGAAGTCAGGAGGACCTGAGTTCAAATTTGGCCTCAGACCAAACACTTGACACTTACTAGCTGTGTGACCTTGGGTAAGTCACTTAACCCTAATTGCCTAAAAAAGGAAAAAAAATTCAAACAAACAAACAAAAAAAAGAATGGGATAGTGTCCAGGCCCATGGAAATGATACTATTGCTATACTATGCCCCTGTCATATCATATATGGAATACTGTATTCTGTTCCGGATGCCACGTTT
Organism: Phascolarctos cinereus; assembly: GCF_003287225.1. Classification (NCBI taxonomy): domain Eukaryota; kingdom Metazoa; phylum Chordata; class Mammalia; order Diprotodontia; family Phascolarctidae; genus Phascolarctos; species Phascolarctos cinereus. The sequence continues at coordinate 286,535,286 of NW_027555625.1, read as the reverse complement.
TAGGACCGATATTGCTAAGTTGGAGAGCATTGGTGGAGACCAACCAGGAAAGGTAAACACCTGGGGCTCATGCCATCTGAGGATCATGTGAAGTGAGGTTATTTTGCCTGTAAAAGAGACTTAGGGAGAAGTGGATAGAAATTGTCAAATACTTGAAAGGCTGTCATGTGAAAGAGGGAATGGATTTTATTTTCTGCTTAGCCGCAGAGGGCAGAATTAGGAGCAGTAGGTAGAAGTTGCAAAGAAGCCACTTCAGGATTAATGTCAGGGGCAAAAAAAAAAAACAGAAACAAAATTGAAAATCCTAATACTTAGAGCTATTCAAAAGTGGTATGGGCTGTCTTGGGAAGCAACATGTTTTCAAGAAGTGATATCTTTGTCCTGAACAAGAGTGACCTCTTAGTTCTGGATATGTTGTAGAGGCAAGGATGCACTGGAATGACCTCCGACTAACTCTTGGGAGAGTCAGTTGTTAAATGTTTATTCTGAGCGTTTGCACCTTGGGAATTGACAAATGCTGCAAATCAGAGCTTGATTTATTGTTTTATTGATTGAGAAATGATGGAGAAAATGTTAATACTATAGTGTAAATTTAAAGTGTGTTTTGTCTCTTCCCCCAGAGAGCTGGTTGTTAAACATTTACCAGCACATTCTAGCCTAAAGGAGATGTTTTTTGTTTTGGTTTTTTTTTTTGTCAGGTATGTGTTAGGTTAAATAGCTTCTGAAGTTACTTCCACTTCTAAGATTCTTAATACCTTATGCCCTGAGGGAAATGAGAATGTTTCAGTCAAGAGAAAGGAGTGATACAAAAATGTCGAATGGTAGATAGGGTCTGTAAGGGGAAATTATAAGGTTGCCAAGCCAGGAGGCACAGGTAAAAGAATGCCCTATATGGCGACTGCTTTAAAATTCTTCACCAGGCTGGTTTAGCCTCATTGTCAAAATATTCCTCCTCCACAGTTCTGCTTCCTGTCATTCTAACCTCCCTGGAGATGGGGAACAGAAACTCTCCAGATACTCTGTGATATCATTTAGTTGAGAGCTTATCAACCTGCCTGTTAGCTCCTTTTTTCCCATTGGTAGAAACACCCCCATGTTCTAAGCTCCACTCTTGCAGTGCATTCATCACAGCAGTCTCCCAGTCTGGGCCAGTTTAGAGCTCCATTGTTTTAAATTGTTGATCTTAGCAATGGATCTTGTATTCCTCTAGGCAAGTGTTATTAATTTGGGGTACACAGATTCCCCAAGGATAGATTTCAGGGGATCCATTAATTTAGATGAGTAAAAAATACATTGTTATTCCTATATAACTGTTTCCTTTGTAATCTTATGTATTTTATTTCATTCACTTAAAATATTATTCTGGGAAAGGGTCCATAGGTTCCACCAGGCTATCAAAAGGTTGCGTGACTCATTAAAAAAAATGGTAAGAATCTTTATCATAAGAACAAGACCTATGCTGAATGGGACAAGAGGACCCACCTCTCTCCTCCCAAGCCCCTCTGCCAGATGGAGGAAGGAAGCACTTGGGAAAAGGAAAAGGAAAACACAAAAGCAAAATTAAAAAAAAAAAAAAGGAAGCAGAAATTACCTGAGAGAAGAGACGCAACTCCCCAAGAGCCACAGACAATTGCAAATCCAGGAGGCAAGGTGAATTTTGATTCCCTGCATGTAAGTATTCATAGACAATCATAAATGAAAAACTCTACCTTTGGGCTCTAGAAGAGTTGAAATGCTCGAGAAAGCACAAGGAGTGATTTTCTCATGTGAAACTTATTTGAACTTCCAACTCTGAGACCTACCACCAGTAAATAGAATGTGACATGAACTTGTCCTGTAACATTACTGTAATTGCTACAAATCCAGCATTGTAGATGTCTTTCCTTTGATATACCATTCTACCTTTATAACAGTTGGGAAATACAAACAAAATCACTAGACAAAAAAGATTGTGAAAATATTCCCTGCACAGATGTTTTCCTTTTACCATTTCAGTTTTGGTAAGGAGCCAGGATATTCTAAATGATATTTATTCATTTATTCTCTCTCTCTCTCTCTCTCTCTCTCTCTCTCTCTCTCTCTCTCTCCTCTCTCTCTCTCTCCCCCACTCTCTGTCTGTCTGTCTGTCTGTCTGTCTCATATGCACGCACACAACTATTAAAAAAAAAGTTATTCCAACTTCACATAGAGCTACGCAATAGGAGGTGCCTCTCAAGAAAGACTCCATTTAAAAAGATCTTTCTGCAACCCTCCTTTCATTACTGTAATTATGAATAGGTGATCCAGAGAAGTATAGGTCTGTATAAAACAAAACCATAAAATATTAGGGTTGGAAGAGGCTTCTATCATCTGCTCAATCCAATTCAAACAAATTCAACAGATATTTATTAAACACCTATCATATATAAAGCATCAAGCATTGTACTAAAGACACAAGATTCAGACAGGATGTAATCCAGGCCCACAAGGAGTTTATAGTCTAGTTGGCAGAAATAACTTCAGTGCACAATGAGCCAGACCCAGATGACCAGGTAGAAGTAACTAAGGTCCTACATCCCTGGTTTTAGTGCAAAAACAACATCCTTTAGAGAATGGGAATATTATTATTTTCCTATTATCTATTATGACTCCTATGGCTAACAATCCACCAAAACCAATTTATTTCCCTATACCTACATTATTCAATCACTGGCAACATATGAGCAAATTATCCTTGATTCCAGCCTCCCCCCTCCTATTCCTTTATCCCCACCCATTTAAACTCCACCCTACCACATCCCATTCCAACACTAATTGTCCCTTCTACTGGGCCCTCTGGGATTCCAGTTCCATAGTGAGCAAACTTCCTTTAATTCTAGATCTCTTTCTTTCACACTCTTTCCATGTAGTAGCCTTCAGTGAGACCTGGCCTTTCACAAATGAGACTGAATCCCGTAAGAAGTAATCTCAGAGAGAATACATTAGCCACTGTGTGTGGGGTGGGGTGTGTGCGTCAGGAATCAGGAAAGACTTCTTTCAGAAGATGGGATTTGAGGTAAGTATTGAAAGATGCCATGGAGGCCTAGAGGGGGAGGGGTGAGGAGAAAGAGAATCTTCCAGGCTTCAGGGACAGCCAATGAAGAGGTATGGAGTTGGGAGCTAGACTGCTATGAGTGCAGAACACAATGAAGGATTATAGTATATGTGGGAAAGAGTTAAGCATAAGAAGAGTGTGAAAAGGAGGACAGACCAGGTTTTAAAAGCAAAAAAATTGACTTTCATATTTCATTCCAGAAATATAAAATTGCTACTGGAGTTTATTGAATATGGTTTGCAGGTGGGAATAACATGGTCAAACCTGTATTTGAGGAAGATCACTTTGACAGCTGAGAGGAGGATGATTTTGAGTGGGAGTGACTTGAGGTGGGGAGACCAAACAGGAAGTTATTATTGCAATAATCCAGGGTGGCATTCCTCTGTTTGACCATAACCTCCAATCATCCCATCTCTCTCTATGCTTCATCCTTCCCAGGCCTATCTTTCACCTTTGCTGTGACCTTCAATCCATCCATCCCTTTCATACATAGTACTTTATTTTTTCTCTGGCTTTTACCATATTCTCACTTTACTTTCCTGAGTTTCCAAACTCTTTTTTTATTTAAAAATTTTTTAATTTCTTCTGTTTTTTAATTTGTTTTTATTTTTTGGTTCCAAATTCTCTCCTTTCTTCCACCCCCTCCTCCATCCATTGAGAGTAGAAGAAATATAATACCCATTATACATATGAAGAAGTGCAAAACACATTTCCACATTAGCCATCTTCTGGGGAGTGGGGAGAAGCAAGAAAAATAAAGAGAAAAAATTATGCTTCAATCTATACCAAGTCCATCAGTTCTTTATGTGGAGGTGGAGAGCATTTTTCATCATAAGTCCTTTCTGCTTTTCCAATATCAACATTTCTTCCCATTTGAATCCAACTAAAACAACTTTTAAGAGTTGTAAACCATTGCTATTTGTATGTTCATTATGAGCATGAGCCTGCATTCCAAGCTTTTAAAACTTTTTGGTATTTTACCAAAATTCAATTGATCAAGTGAACTCTACAATTCTCGATTCTTTGAATATCCTGTTGTATCGTAGACCATCCCTTGATACATCTAAGGTATGGAATCATCTGTTCTTTGCTCATGTGCTATTGAATGTACTAGAAGGAAAGAACCATATAATGATAACAAGTGAGTACATTATAAGTTCATGTTATCTAGCTTTAACTGGGCTCTTACTGCAGCAAGCCAACTTTTTGTTCCTCCCTAAATGATTCACTCTCTCACTCTCACAGAAGCTATTATGAATCTTCTTTCCTCTTCTCAAGCCTCACACACCTACTCATTCTCCATCTTTCTCAAATGATGACCTCTCTTCTTACTTTAATGAGAAAATTGATACCATTCAATGTGAATTCCCGCTTCAACACTTCTCATATCAAAACCCCTTCAACACTTCTCACCTCAAAATCCCTTGAAATAATACCCCACTTTTTTCACCTTTCTTCCAGTCTCTGACAATCAGGTGGACTTTTCTCCTTGCCAAAACTGACTCTACATTTACCCTTGATCTCATCCCCTCCCATCTTTTCCAGCAAATTGCAACCCCAATCACATTCTCCTTCTCTCTAATCCCCAGCTTCTTTCCATCTGCTGATTACTTCCTGACTGCCTTCAAATTTCATGCAAAAGAAAAACAAAACAAAACTCTTCACTAAACCATATCTTTTCTTCCTTTCCTAGAAAAAGCTGTCTAGGGGCAGCTAGGTGGTCAGTGGATAGAACACTGGCCCTGGAGTCAGGAAGACCTGTGTTCAAATCCAGCCTTAGACACCGGACACTAGCTGCGTGAGTCTGGGCAAGTCACTTAAACCCATTGCCTAACCAAAAAAAAGAAAAGAAAAAAGTAAAAGCTGTCTATACTTGTTGCTTCCACTTTCTCTCTTCTCACTCCTCAACCCTATTGCAATCTGGCATCGAGTCTCATCACTCAACTGAAACTAGTTTTTCTAAAGTTAACAACTATCTCTAATTGCTAAATCTGTTAGTCTTTTCTCAGTTCTAAAACTTCTGGATCTGACTTCTCTTTGATACTGTTGAATACCCTTTACTACTAGCTTCGCTATCCTTTCTGGGCTTTCATGATCATATTCTCTCCTGGTTGTAACCTACCTGTCTAATTACCCTTTCTCAGTCTCCTTTGCTGTATCATCATCCATACAATGCCCTCTAGACATCAGTATTCCTCAAGAATCTGTACTGGACTCCCTTCTCTTCTCTTTCTACATATTCCCTGTGGATAATCTCTTCAGCTCTTATGGGTTTAATAATTATTTAATTATTGTTAGTTGTTAACTAATAATGATAATTCAATAATAAAATATTAATAAATATTAATGATAGATAATTATTAATAATGATAATAGCAATTAGCAATTATGTAACACTTTTAGGGTTAGTGAAGACATTTGCAAGTATTATCTCATTTTATCCTCACAACCCTGGGAGGTTAGTGTTATTTATGATATGTTAGAGGAATTTGAGGTAGACAGAGGTTAAGTGACTTGCCCATGGTCACACAGCTAGTATGTCTGGGGCTGGATTTGAACTCATGTTTTTCCTGACTCCAGGCCAAGCACTCTATCTCCACTGTTCCCCGTAGCTAACTACATAGATGGCCATTTTTTGTTCAGTGGTGTCTGACTCTTTGTGACCCTGTATGGGATTCTCTTGGCAAAGACACTGGAGTGGTTTGCCATTTTCTTCTCCAGTGAATTAAAGCAACCAGGGTTAAGTGACTCATCCAGGATCACACAGCAAGTGAGTGTCTGGCCAGATTTGAACTTGGATCTTCCTGACTCCAGACCCTGTGTTCTATCCACTGAGTCACCAAGCTGCCTCAGATGATCCTTAGATCTATCTAATCAGCCCTAGTATCTCTTTGAATTTTTTGAACTTCAGTCCCATATCACCAATTGTCTGTTGGACATTTCAAACTAGGTGTGCTGGACATCTCCAATTCAAGATGTCTAAAATAAACCGCATTATTAATTCTTCCCTCCCCCATACTGACACATCTTCCAAACTTGCCATTTTTATTGAAGGTACCACCATTCTTCCAGTCTCTTAGTTTCACGTCAGTGTTATTCTTGACTCATCACTTTCCCTCTCTTCACATATCCAATCAGTTGCCAAGTTTTGCCATTTCTGCTTCCACATCATTCCTTGCTTCTGTTACCTTCTCTCTGTTACTCACAGTTACCATCTTAGTTCAAGCCCTCATCACCTCTTGCTTAGATCATCACAACAGTTTCCAAATTGTTTTCCCTGACTCAAGTCTCTCATCACTCCAGCTCATCTTCCACATTACTGCCACATCGATTTTCCTTAAATACAGATCTGACCATGTCACGTCTATTCTACAAACTCTACTGGGTCCCTGTTGCCTCTAGGATAAAATATAAATTATCATTCAGTTTTTAAAGGCTTTCATAACCTGGCCCCAACCTATCTTTCCAATCCCATTGGACACTATTGCCTTTCCTGTATTCAGTGATCCAAACAATTAGCCTACTCTATCCCTCACACAGTCAGCTAGATGGAACAGTGGATAGAGTGCCGGGCCTGGAGTCAGGAAGACTCATCTTCTTGAGTTCAATTCCGGCCTCAGACACTCACTAGCTATATGACCCTGGGCGAGTCGCTTCACCCTGTTTGCTTCAGTTTCCTCATCTATTAAATGAGCTGGAGAAGGAAATAGCAAACCACTCCAGTATCTTTGCCAAGAAAAGCTCAAATGAGATCACGAAGAATCAGACATGACTGAAAAACAACTAAACAACAGTTGCTCACAAAGGACATTATCTCTCCCATTCCCATGTCTTTGCAATGGCCATTCCCCATGTAGAGAATGGGCTGTCTCCTTCGCTCCACCTCACAGAAGCCCTATCTCCCTTCCATATGTAGCTCAGGCTCCTCCCCCACAGCTAGTTGCCTCCTCCTAAACTACCTCATATTTAAGTATTTGGTATTTATTTGTATTCACTTTTTATACTTTGTCTCTATATGCTTATGTGCATATTTGTGCCTCTCACTAGACAATAGATTTCTTAAAAGTAGAGAACATTTCACTTGTTGTATTTTTATCTGTGGCTATTTGTCCCTGGATGGGAGATACTATACTAGCAGGGGGGAATTTTCACTTTTAATGGCCTGATTGCTTTTGGAAAATCTCTATTTCCTTCTTTGAGACAGCCTGTGCTGAAGTTTTGGTATCTAATGAGCAGTCATGTTGTTGTTATAGTGTGGAATTGCCTCACAAATATTCAGAAGAAAAACAGAGAGGCAATTCCACACTATAACAACAACATGACCGCTCATTAGATATCAAAACTTCAGCCACAGCTTAGTTAAGTAGTGTTAAGGAGCTGGCAGCCTTGCTGTTAACAGACAATCCCCAACCTAAGGCCTGGTCCCAGAAAACCAAGGAATCTAAATCCACCTCATGGGGCCAAATAAAAGCAGAGCTCTGGAGAGCTGCTGGGGCTGGAGAAGCCAACTTTTCAGGCAGAACCATCTTTGGGGAGGCTTTTTCTGCCTTGCCTTCTAATGTTGTTAGTAAATCTCTCATCTCGTGATTTATTAAGATCTTGTTTTGATTTCATAATATGATTTTACAGCACATTTACCAAATAAATATAGCAGAACACAGACACAAGTTGCTCAGCGAGTTATGGATCTGCTATCAATATTTGTGAGTAATAGTGCTGGGGGAGGGGATCCATGCCAAGAACAGGCCCCTCTGGGGCCTGGCAGTTTCTGAGTTTCCAAAGGCATGGAAAGGTGGAGATAGGGGGTGGGGGAGTCCAATTGGCTCCCACTCAGCCCTGTCTGGCATGCTGTCATGCTGGTGATTGGAGGAGACCCTTTCCTGCATCCTTAACTGGTGTGTCAGATGGCTAATTCTCACATCTTTACTGAATGCAGTTATTATAGGACTAGCAGATCCATTTTCATAATATCTCAGGTACAAAATGCCATTGTAGCCTATGAATGGGGGGCTTTATCATCGTCATTCAAAAGTTGATTATAAATTAAGGCATCCTATCCCACCATCACATCATTCCCAAATCATCATGACTAGACAGCGTCTGATATATCTGCATAAGAAGAAACTGGACACTAGGCAGCTAAGACAGAGTACCAAAGCACCAAAACATGGGGCTAGAATTTGCAAGTGACTGGACTGCCCCAAAGATGTTCTAGTCTCTGTCCACACAAACAGAAGGGAAACTGATTAAGTAAACTTGAGATGCCTCTATATTACTAAGCTAGGATATCCAGATTATGGGCTACATTAGGAGGGGCATAGTGTGCACGAATGGGGAGATAATATCCCCTCTTCTGCCCTATTGAACTAGACAGCCTCTGAGGTCGCAGCCAACTTTGAGATTATGAGACTCTTTTATGTCTCCCTGGCCAAGTTTGTGTCTCCTTACACTCCCAGCCCCTAATGTAAAGATGTAGAGGGGAGGCCTGAGGATCATGGGATCATAGCTCTAGAGCTATCAGGAATCTCATCTAGTCCACTACCACCCCTTTATTTTACAGATGAGAAGACTGAGGCCCAGAGAGGTTAAACAATTTGCCCAAGGTCACACAAGTAGTTAACATCAGAGTCAGGATTGGACCTCAGTCTTCTAACTCCAGAGCTAGTGCTTTTCCTACAATACCATGCTGGTCCCAGAGCCTGAGACATCCTGTAGGATGTACCTCACATCTGGTATAACTAAGTTCCCAATCAAGGTAATCAAGAGCCCTTCTCCATCTCCTCCCTCCCCCATTCACTACTCTATTGCTTATTCTAGGAGGACCCCCTAACGAGCTCTTCAGGGTTAGAGAGGGTCATTGGACCTCAAAGAAGAGACTATACCCAGCTTTAGACTCAGAATTAGGTATCAGAGAAGGCTGAATGGTTTTTATTTGAAATGAACCCTCCCCACCCCCAACACACACAGGCACACATAGATGCACACGCTTTCCAGAATGATGATAAAGTTCCCCAAGCTCTCTAGGAACATTCACTTTTCATCAGCTCCCCAGAGGACTTTTTCTGAGAGCCTTCATTCAGTGACAGGAATATGAAAAAGGAGGTTATCGCCACTACAGTATTTGCTGCCTTGAATCTCATAATTGAACCAGAAAGCCACTTGGTCCCCAATGGCCTGCACTCTGCAAGTGACTCCATGTTCTTCTCTGAAGTTCTCCCAAGCTGAGCCACCCAGAAATCTCCACACAATTAACACCCAAGAGGGGTACAGGTTATCTAGCCTCAGAAGTCACCTCTTCAACAAGGGAGTCAATTGCTATGAATGGCTGTGATCTCTTTGGACACCATTTGAGCTTCTTTCCCTTACAGGTCTGAGCTAAGGGACTGGCCTAATGAAACCCAAAAGGGAGTAGTCTGAACAAGAAAGTGAATGAAAAAAAGGGGGGGAAATAGATAGCAAACACTAGATGAATCCAGCTAGGGGATGCCAAGTGGCCCTACTCATGTCTCCGTTTGCAAAAAACACTTGACACTTCATTTGTCTGGGAAGTTGTGTTGATTAAAAAGGTCTCCGCATGGCAGGATCAGGGAAACAGCTTTGGAGAGCTAACTACATGATATAAATGATATGATGCAGAGAGAAAATTAGTTATTTTTTTTTTCCTGAAGTGAAGGAAGCTTGTCCAACAAAGGCCCTTCCTATTGTGTGAATTGGTATGGGTTTTTTGTTTGATTTTTAAAGCCTTAGAATGAAATTGCAGTGGGAAAGAACATGGCAAGGGCAGAAGGAGGAGGAGGTTAGAAAAAATGGACACATACATATACATACATGCACACACACACAGAGTGTGAAAAAAAGTGAGCAAGGTTCTTAGTGCTTGCCCCCATCTTTATGACTTTATCTCTGAATGTTTCATCTCTGACTCTCAGACTCCCCTAGTAGCTTCACTGTTCTTAACATGAGAAGAGATATCACTAGCACTTAGCTGAGGATCAGCAATCTGATAAGAAGATCAGCAATCTGAGAAGAAGATAAGTGAGATTTTCTGGTGTTCTAGAGGTTAATTTAGAGTCAATGTCAGGAAAATACTTCCTAATAATGATAGTTATACAAAGTCTAATGGGGGACTTCAAGAAGCAAAGGGTTCTACTAACTTAGGGATCTTTGGACAGAGGCTGGCTGTCCACTTGTCTGGCGTATTATAGTAAGCATTCCTTTTATGTATGGGTAGGACTGGATCGGGGAATCTCAACTTTTTTGGGGTGTCATGGATTCTTTTGACAGACTAGTGAAATCTGTAGACCTCTTCTCAGAATAACATTTTTATAAATGCATGAGATAAAATATATAGTATTACAAAAGGAGACTAATTATATTGAAAACTACATTAATTAAAATATTGTTTATTTTTTATCATTTTTAAAATTTTATTAACTTAGTTTGATTTATCAACAATCACTTCCATATGCTTTTGAGTTTAAAATTTTTCTCCCCCTTCCTCCCCAGCACCCTCCCCAAAACGGTGCACAATCTGATATAGGCTTTACATTTACATACCCATTAAACATATTTTCATATTAGTAGTGTTGTAAGTAAAAATTAAAACCAATCGGAGGAACCATCAGAAAGAGGAAACAAAACATAACAGAAGAGAAAAAAAAATGATAGCGATTCAACTTCCATAGTTCTTTCTTCTTTGTGGATGGCATTTTCCATGACTAGGCCTCCAGAGACATCTTAGATCCTTGTATTGCTGAGAAGGTTAAGTTTATCAATATTAGTCATCCCACAACATGGCTGTTATTGTGTACAATGTTCTCTTTGTTCTGCTCATTTCACTCACCATTAGAACATGCAAGTCTTTCCAGGTTTTTCTGAAGTCAGCCTGTTCATCATTTCTTATAGCACAATAGTATTCCATTACATTCATATACCACAACTTGCTCAGCCATTCCCCAATTGATGGGCATCCTCTCAATTTCCAATTCTTTGCCACCACAAAAAGAGCTGCTATGAATATTTTTGTACATGTGGGTCCTTTTCCCATTTTTTGATCTCTTTGGGATATAGCCCTAGAAGTGCTATTGCTGGGTCAATTTTTATAGCCCTTTGGTCATAGTTCCAAATTGTTCTCCAAAATGGTTGGATCATTTTACAACTCCACCAACAATGCATTAGTGTTCCAATTTTCCCACATCTTCTCCAACATGTATCATTTTTCTGTTTTGTCATGTTGGCCAATCTGATAGGTGTGATGTGGTACTTCAGAGTTGTTTTGATTTGCATTTCTCTAATCAATAACGATTTAGAGCATTTTTTCATATGACTATAGATGGCTTTAATTTCTTCATCTGAGAACTGTCTGTTCACAACCTTTGACCATTTATCAATTGGGGAATGGTTTATGTTCTTATAAGTTTGTCTTAATTCTCTATATATTTTAGAATGAGGCCTTTATCAGAGAGACTGGTTGTAAAAATTCTTCACCAGTTTTCTACCTTCCTTCTAATCTTAGTTGCATTGGCTTTGTTTGTGCAAAAACTTTTCAATTTAATGTAATCAAAATTATCCACTTTGCTTTTCATAATGTTCTCTATCCCCTGTTTGGTCATGAATTCTTTTGTTCTCTATAGATCTGATAGGTAAACTATTCCTTGTTCTCCCAGTTTACTTATGGTATCAGCCTTTATATCTAAGTCCTGAACTCATTTTGACTTTATTTTGGTATATGGTGTGAGATTTGGGTCTATCCCTAGTTTCTGCCATATTCTTTTCCAGTTTTCCCAGCAGTTTTTTTCAAAGAGTGGGTTTATCCAGAAGCTGGGGTCTTTGGGTTTATCAAATAATAGATTATAGTCATTGACTACTGTGTCTTGCATACTTAACCTATTCTACTGATCCACCACTCTATTTCTTAGTCAGTACCAAGCAGTTTTGATGATTGCTGCTTTATAATACAATTTAAGATCTGGAATTGCTAGGCCACCTTCCCCTGCATTTCTTTTCATTAGTTCCTTTGATATTCTGCACCTTTTGTTTTTCCAAATGAATCTTGTTATTACTTTTTCTAACTCTATAAAATAATTTTTTGGTAGTTTGATTGGTATGGCACTGAATGAGTAAATTAGCTTAGGCAGGATTGTCATTTTTATTATATTAGCTCGGCCTACCCATGAGCAACTGATGTTTTTCCAATTGTTTAGATCTGATTTTATTTGTGTGAAAAGTGTTTTGTAATTGTGTTCATAAGAGTTCCTGGGTTTGTTTTGGGAGGTAGACTCCTAAATATTTTACAATGTCTACAATAAGTTTAAATGGGATTTCTCTTTCTATCTCTTGCTGTTGGGCTTTGTTGGTAATATATAAAAATGCCCTCCTCCCTTCTATTATCCCTTTCCCTTTTCTTCCCCTTTACCCTTACTGTTTCTTCCCTCCCTTCTATCCCCCCTCCCTTTTCTTTCCCCTTTTCCCTCCTACTGCCTATAGGGCAAGTTAGATTTCTGTACCTAACTGATTATGTTATTCCCTTCTTGAGCCAAATCTGATGAGAGTAAGGTTCAAACAATGCTCACCCCTCCCTTCTTTCCCTCTGCTGTAATAGGATTTTGTGTCTTTTCCTGTAATGTAATTTACCCTTGTCTGCCTCCTCCTTTCTCAGTACCTTTTGTAAGATCAGACTAATCCACTTACTTGGATCCATTTAACCCATTTGATTAGATTTTTTTTATCATTACATCAAAGTCAACTAATATCCACCCCTTTATGTATACTCCTTTAATATGGTGTAATAACAATACAGTTCTCAAGAGTTGCAAGTGTCATCTTCCCTTGTAGGGATGTAAACAGTCCGCCCTTATTAACAACATATTGTATCTTTCTGTCCCATTTACCTTTTTGTCTTTCTTGAATCTTGTACTTGAAGATCAAATTTTTGTTGAGCTCTGGTCTTTTTATCAGGAAGGTTTGGAAGTCCCCTATTTCGTTGAATATCCATCTCCTCCCTTGAAAAATCATGCTCATTTTTGCTGGGTAGTTGATCCTTGGCTGCAATCCAAGCTCCTTTGCCTTATGGAATATCATGTTCCACCCTGCGGTCTTTTAATGTAGAAGCTGCAAGGTCCTGTGTAATCCTGACTGTGGTTCCATGATATTTAAATTGTTTCTTTCTGGCTGCTTGCAGCACCTTCTCTTTCATCTGGTAATTTTGGAATTTTGCTATTATATTCCTTGGCATTTCAATTTGGGATCTCTTCAGGTGGTGAGGGTGTATTCTTTCTATGGTTATTTTACCTTCTGGTTCTAGGACTTCAGGGCAGTTTTCCTTTATGATTTCCTGAAAGATACTGTCCAGGCTCTTTTTTTCATCATGATTTTCAGGTAGTCCAATAATTTTTAAATTGTCTCTCCTGATCGATTTTCCAGGTTGGTTGTTTTACTGATGAGGTATTTTAGTTTTCATCTATTTTTTCATTTTTTTTTTCTGTTTGACTGATTCTTGCTCTCTCATAGAGTCATTAGTTTCCATTTGTCCAATTCTAGTTTTTAACAGATTGTTTTCTTCTGTTAGTTTTTGTACTTCTTCAATTGGCCAATTGTATTTTTAGGGATTTGTTTTCTTCAGTGTACTTTTTTTCCAATTGGCCAACTGTATTTTTTAAGGACTCTTCTACCTCTCTCATTTGACTTTTAAAATCCTTCTTGAGCTCTTCTAAGAAGGCTTTTTGGGCTTCAGACCAGTTCATATTCCCTTTAGATGTTGCAGATGTGGGTTTGTTGACAATGTTGTCCTCTTCAGAATTCCTGTCTTGATCTTCACTCTTCTCATAATATGAATCTATGGTACATTTCTTTTTACTCATGGTGTTTCTTTATTCCCTGGCCTTTAAAGAGATTGAGCTCTCCTGCTGGGGAGCAGAGGGTACTGACCCAAGCATCTTGTGTTGGGAGCCTAGGTCTTGGTCACTGGCTTTGTGTGCTGGGGCCTCTTATGCTGGCAATTGGAGGCTGTAGGTTTCTGGCAGCTTACCTCATGTTGGGCTGGAATCAGCAAGGCTGGAACTTTCAGGCAATTCTAGTTTGCCTGCTTTTCCTTTCCTTTAGCTTTCTTCAGCTCTTTTTAGATGGGTGGTGCAGGGTGTTTATCTGCCTGGGGTCCCTTGCAGTGCTGCCTCCCTTGTTTCTGCTAATGCACTGAGAGATTCCTTTGCAGTAGAGTGCCAAGGCACCTGGTGGTTTTCTGAGCTCCATTTCCCCACCCTCACTGAGACATTCAAAGGTCCAGGTGTTGGTGTTTGCCTGCTCTACCACCTGGGCTTCAGGATCTCCTCCTGGTTGACAGTTGGAGGCTGTAGGGTTCTGACAGCTTACCTGGTGTTGGATTGGAACCAGCAAGGCCGGGACTTTAGGAAGACTCTAAGTTGCTTTCTTCAGCTCCTTTCAGATGAATGCTGCAGGGTGCTTATTGGTCTGGGGCCCTTTGTAGTGCTGCTTCCCTTATTTTTGCTGAGGCACTGGGAGATCAGTTTGCTGGGCTGCTGTGCTGCTGCTCCCTGACTTTTTTCTAGTTCAACTTTTCCAGGGCTTTTTTCTGGGGTGTTATTTTCTAGGTTTTCAGAAGTTGATAGGGGAGGGTGAGAGCGACTACCTTTTTACTCCACCACCTTGGCACCCGGAAGTGAAACTTAATTAAAATATTCTGTTAAAAAATGCATAGGCCCCAGGTTAAAAACCACTGAATTAGATGACCTCAGTGGCTCCTGCCAATTCTCCAAATCCAAGATTCTCTGATTTGTTCTGCATTCACACCCTGATCTCACAATGAAATGCACAGCTTCTATAACCACTGATTCTGAGACCATATTCCAAATACTCTGTACCTAGCCAGTTCTATTTCTACCACCATCAACATATGTTAACAATATACCTACTTATTGATGCCCTCAAATAACCTTGAAAGAAGTAAGATCAATCACTCCCCTTTCTAACTGTGCCAGAGGTGCAAAGAGTTACAAAAACAACTTCCAATGAGAATGACAGCACCTGTACCTCTTTATACCCCAATTGTCCCTGCAACATCCTAATCTCTTGATACTGTACCTCTATGAGATTCCAAATGAGCTCTCTCCATCCAAGTCCCAATCTGTGTCAACAATGCTCATGGCTCTTCATTCTGACATGTGCACACTTGTGGACTGATTAGCTTAGTTGATTACAGCGTGGCACTAATGAGTTCAAGGGCATGGATTCAATTTTCACCTGCCAGTCAGCAGCCCTTTCTGTAAACAGTGCCAGGTACAGAGTATTTTGCCACTAAGTACTTTCTTAGTTAAATTCCACAGTGAGGGGACATACCTTGAGCTCTGATTGTCTTTCAAATACATTCTGTTCAAAATTTGGTGCCTGTTGAGCTCTAGGTACTAGGGATACAGATGAAATAAGACAATGTCTGTCTCCAAAGTCTACAAGGTGGATTGGTTCTAGAGAGCTCCAGAAACCTTCCACAGGAGGCCCACCAAGAATATCCATCATAAAGATGGAAAGAGAAGAGAAAAAATAAGCCAAGTGGAGGATCATCATATGAAGGCCAGAGGCAGACTTCTGCTGACATACAAGGAAGTCTTTTCTTCTTAATTTTCCCCCTATTTCATATTTGCATGACTTCAGATATATAAATGATTTCTATTATATTGCTTGTCTTCTCAATGGGTAGGAAAAGGGAGGGATGGAAGGAGAGAATTTGGAACCCAATAATGTTTTTCAAATGATTGTTAAATATTCTCTTCTCATTTCTCCTAGCATTCTACTACCACCACTTTCATAGCCCTGCTGGACTTTGTTGGTAATATATAGAAATGCTGATGATTTATGGGGGGTTATTTTATATCCTGAAACTTTGCTATAATTGTTAACTATTTCAACTATTTTTAAAAAAATTGTCTTGTATTCTCTAAATATATCATCATATCATCTGCAGAGAGATAGCTTTATTTCCTCATTGTATATTCTAATTCCTTCAATTTCTTTTTCTTCTCTTATTGTCTTAGATAACATTTCTAGCATGATATTGAATAATAGTGGTGAAAATGGACTTCCTTGTTTCACCCCTGACCTTACTGGGAAGGTTTCTAGCTTATCCCCATTACAGATAATTCTTATTGATGGTTTTAGATACATAGTACTTATTATTTTAAGGAAAGTTTCATTTATTCCTATGCTTTCTAGTTTTTTTTAAAATACGAATGAGTATTGTGTTTTGTTAAAAGCTTTTTCTGAATCTGTTGAGACAATCATATGATTTTTGTTGATTTTGCTATGTGCCATATACAGCTGAGTAAAAGGTATTCTCCTTTCCATTTCCATTTAATTTTCTCCAGAGGTTTATCATATCTCAATTTTCTAAAATTCTATTCATTTCCTTAACTTCTTTCTTATCATTAGATTTATCTAGTTTTTAGAAGGGAAATTTGAGTAGTATAGTTTTATTGTCTACTTCCTCCTATATCTCATTTATCATTTTCTTTAAGATTTTGGATGCTATGTTATTTGGTGCATGTATGTTTAGTATTGATATTACCTCATTATCTACGGTATCTTTTAGCAAAATATAGCTTTCTTGATTATCTTTTTAATTAGGTCTTTATTTGCTTTTATTTTGTCTGAAATCATGATTACTATCTCTGACTTTTTTTTATCTCAGCTAAAGCATAATAGATTCTGCCCCATTCTCTTATTTTAATTTTGTGTGTGTATCTTTCTGTTTCAAGTATGTCTCTTATAAACAATATATTGTTGGATTCTGGTTTCTAATCCATTCTGTTATCTGCTTCTGTTTTATGGGTGAGTTCATCTCATTCATATTCACAGTTATGATTACTATGTATTCCCTCCATCCTATTTTCTCTGTTTATCTTTGTTTCATAAAAAATACATTAGGGGCAGCTAGGTGGCATGGTAGATAGAGCACTGGGCTTGGAGTCAGGAGGACCTGAGTTCAAATCTGGCCTCAAACACATAATACTTACTAGCTGTGTGACTCTGGGTAAGTCACTTAACCCCAATTGCCTCACCAAAAAAGAAAAAAACAACAACAACAACAACAAAAATACTTTAAAACCAAATTTTAAGATGAATTCAATGGGAGATGGGTGGGGGAGACTGTAGATTACTCCGAAGTGGAGACACAAAGACCGTAGGATATCAAGGATTCCATGAGATTGCTGATAGAGTGACCATTGTGGAGGGAAGGAGCAAGGCAGACCATGGTGGGGAGCAGCTTACCTGAGGTGCAACCACAGCAGAGGAGGGAAAGTCTGCAATCTGGGGTTACCCTGATCTAGGTTAAGACTCTGATTATCCCATCATAGTGATGGTGCTAAGGAAGTCAGACTCTCAAAAGGTGCCAATATCCTAGAAGAAGAGATTGTTAGTTCAGAGCCCAAATAGGTACACTACATTCAAGAGAGACTTTTGAGCCAGGACCATTTTAGCTAATGTGATAGCCTTATACTGGCCATAAGTAGATCTCTGCTGTGTTCTGGACCTTTCAACTAATTCAAGTGGAAAGGGCATTGGATATAGAATCAAGAAAGACATTAGTTCAAATATTGGCTCTGACAGGTATTCATAGTGTGACCCAGGAAAAATGATTTAATCTCTCTGAGTCAGTTTTCTAGTCTATAAAATGGAGATAATTATATTTGTACTACCTACCTCTTCATGCTGTTTTGAGGAAAGTACCTTATAAACTTAAAAATGCTATATGAATGTGAGATTTCAATGCTGTTGCTGCTACTGCTACTACTACTACTATTCCTTCTCTTCTCTGGCTCTCCATTTATCCAGCTGCAGAATGAGGAGATCCAAGCTATTGATCTTTAAACTCTCCTCTGGCTTAGCCATTTCTCCATCTCTCTAATTCAAAAACTGGACCTAAATGGTTGCTGATATTTCCAAAAATTAATATTCCTTGGAAGGGGGACAGAGCATTTAACCTCACCTTCAGAATTCCTTCACTGGAGCCCTGTTCTTCAGATTGGTAAATACCTCTAGGTTGACCAGTACACATTCTCACAGGCCACCTCGTTGCTGAGTACAACCTACCTTCTCTTCTGTTTCCCATCCCCTCCACCCTTTTTTCAATTCCGTAACCATAAACATGTCAATGCCATTATTGCTACTACAAAAGATGTGTCAGACTATTTCCACATGGTCCTGCTCACCATCTCTGTAACTTTCCAGACCAAAATATCCCTCCCTGGCCACTTCTATGTGTGTCATCTCCTATTAGGATGTAAGCTCTTTGAAGGCAGAAACCCTTTGATTTTTGTCTGTGTATCTCTAACATTGTACACAGAGCCTGACACTACTTATTATCCATGTGACATGATGCAAGTCATTTCTCCCTTCTGAGCCTCAGTTTCCTCATCTAGAAAATGAAAAGATTGTACTAGATGACTTCTAAGGGCTTTTCTAGATCTATATAAGAACATCCTAGGAGCTTACAATCTAGTAGGGAGAATAAGGTTCAGGAGAAGGAGGAACAGCAGCAGCAATAGTAAGTAGTAGTAGTAGTAGTAGTAGTAGTAGTAGTAGTAGTAGTAGTAGTAGTAGTAGTGGTAACTAGCAAACATATAGTTTTTTTGTTTGCAAAGCACTCTACAAATATCATCTCAATTCATCCTCACAATAACTGTTAGAGGTAGGTGCTATTATTATCCCCATTTTACAGATGAGGAAACTGAAGCAGAGAGATGCAGTGACTTGCTCAAAGTCATGTAGCTAGTAAGTGAGTGAGGCCAGATTTGAACTTGGGTCTTCCTGACTCCAGGTCCATCAACTATCCACTGTGCTACTTAGCTGCCATATGTACAAAAATAAATATAATACAAAGCAAAATGCCATTAGGACAAAGAGAAGATCCAGAAAAATTGTTCTAAGAAAGTTTGAGATGACTAGGATTACTTTTAGCAAGAGATATCAGGGGAGGGAAGGATGATGTCCCTGAGCTGTGCCTTGAATGAATAGAAGGATTTCAATAGTCAAAAACTAGCATGCTGAGTCTGACAGGGCAAGACCAGATTTGAGGAGTGGCTCTTAATTTAGATTAGCTGGAACAGACCATTCATGAAGGTGACTACTATAAAATAAGGCAGGAATGTTCAGTTGGATACAGTTTGTGGAGAATGTACCTTAACTGCCAAGTTGATGCATATGCATTTTTTTCCTATAGGCAATGGGGAGCACCAGAAGTTTTATAAACTAGAAACTGACATCCCACCATGACACTAATAAGTGCTATAGCTTTCAGGGAGACTAATGAGAGAATATGGATAATGATAATAGGAGTAGTTCCTATTTCTATAATGCTTCACAATTTTAAGATGTGCCTTTTGCACACAAAAAAAAAACAGTAGAAAGGTAGAATAGATATTGTTAATCCCATTTCACAGATTAGGAAACCAAGGTCTCAAGGGTTAAATGATTTGCCTGATGTGACATGGCTAAGTAAGCAGAAGAGCTGTGACTCAGACCCAAGACTTTGGGCTCCAAGTTGAGTGTTCTTTCCACTCTACTGCATTGCTTCTCAGGGTAGCACATCCTTATTAGTAGAGCTACCACAACCCCAGCAGACCCCCTTCTCATGGTGGAGGACCACCCACTAGTACCATCTTCATAGATGAAAGATACAGTTTTATATAGTGCTAAGACAGCATCTCTATGTATGTATCTGGCCAGAATGTAGGGCTTCATCTGGTGTATCTCTCTGCTCCTACAGCCCCTTCCTCTTTTAGATTCTTTTCACCTATTAACATGTAAGCTTCTAAAGAACAGGAACTCTTTCTTTTTGCTTGTATTTATGTCACTGGTAATCATTTCAGTAGTTGGACATAATAAGCACTAAATAATGCTTATTGAGTTAATATGTGGAACTTCTATCTGGGATCATTTCTGAAGGAACTGGACAGAATAACAGGGAAACATAAAACTAAAGAAGGGAAAACTTACCCTGTTGCCCTCCAAATATGAATTACACACGTGGCAGACAGCTTTCCTCTGCGACCATAAATACAAATGGAAAATCTCTACCGTAACTGACTCATGATAGGTGCTTGATAAGCACATGTTGCTTTTGAATTACTGGAGTAGAATAGTTTGTTTGTAACCAGAGAGTAAAATTAGGATGAATGAGCAGAAATTACAAGGAGACATTTTAATTCAATGTAAGGAACTGTTTCCCAAAAATTAGAGCCATATGACAATGGAGCCAGCTGCCTGGGAAGCTCTGGTCTCCCTGGCATCGGTGGGGGTGGAGGCGGATTGTCTTGAAGCAAAGGCTGAATGATCACCCATGTCAGGGATTTTACTGTGAAGATTCTTATGTGGGTGGGAGGTCAGACTAGGTGACCTCTAAGATTCAATGAGTCTATGAATATAGGACACACACACATATCATTAAACACTGTATACTTACAAAATTATAAAAGTGCATTGAGATGAAAAGATAGGTCAGAAAGTGTCAGGAGTGTTATCTTTAAAATATCCTCTGGCACTACGCTGGGATGAGCAGGAAAAAGAACAGGGAGAGACAAACCCAGATCGACCTAATGCTAGAGCCCTGAAGGCCATCGCACTCAGGACTGCTGTTTGTAAATCTTTTGATGATGATCCAAAGAGAAGCCTTGTTCCTGTGGCAACTGATGCTTCACTAGAGGGAGGAAAACAGAATATAGCTACTGGAACTCACCTGCCTCCCAACCTCATGCTCTCTAGAAGGGCATCTTTTTCTTTTTTTTCCCCACTTAATAGAATTTTCTTCCAATTACCCATAAAGACAGTTTCAACATTAACTTTTGTAAGATTTTGAGTTTCAATTTTTTCTTCCCTCCCGTCTCCAAGGCAGCAAGCAATCTGATATAGGTTATACATGTACAATCATATTAAACATATTTTCATATTAGTCGTGTTATAAAAGAAGCAGAAAACAAAAGGGAAAACCAAGAGAAAGAAAAAAACAAAAAAAAATGTGAAAACAGTATGTTTCAATCTGCATTCAAACTCCATAGTTCTTTCTCCGAATATGGATAGCATTTTCCATCATGAGTCCCCTGGAATCATCTTAGATCATTGTATTTCTGAGAAGAGCTAAGTTATCAAAGTTGATCACAACACAATGTTGCTGTTACTATGTACAATGTTCTCCCAGTTCTGCTTCCCTCACTCGCATTAGTTCATGTAAGTCTTTCCAGGTTTCTCCAAAATCCACCCACTCATCATCTCCTATAGCACAACAGCACTCCATTACATTCACATACTGCAACCTGTAGAAGGGCATCTTAACCAGGGAGCCATGGATAGATTTCAGTGAGTTTGTGACCATGGATAGAAAAAAGAATCAAATCTTTATTTTAATATAATTGACTTCCTTTGTAATCGTATGCATTTAATAACATTATTCTAAGAGATCTCTAACAAAAAAGGATTAAGAACCTCTACTCTACAGTTAAGATACTGCTTATAGGTCTTTGTGTATTTTTTGATGCTCCTGTCAGATTATATTTAAATTTACTTTTTGCATGCAGAATTCTATTGGAATCTATGCCAACATTTAGCTCCTGTTTCCTCCCTTCCTCAGCTCTCATCCCCAGCAATGAGCATCCTACAAATACCCTTGTTCAGATGTTTTGGGGTAAACAAGATAAAAAAGGTGCTCTTTCTAAAACTTTTGGCCTATTTCCCACAAAAGTTTCCATGTCATCCAGGACATCATTGAGCTCCATGGTCAGCCAATCAGTCAATAAACATTTATTAGTGTTCTATTATGTGCCAGCACTGTGCTAAGCATTGGGGTTACAAAAAGAGGCAAAAGATAGTCCCTGCCCTCAAGAAGCTCACAATCTAATGGGATAGACAAGCAAACAATTCTGTACAAATAAGCTATATACAGGATACATAAGAAATAATTAACAGGGGAAGGCACTAGGATAAAGAGGAATTGGTGAAGTTTTCCTGAAGAAGGTGGAATTTTAGTTGGGCTTTAAAGGAAGCAAGGGAAGCCAGCAGGCAGAGATGAGGCAGGAGAACATTCCAGGCATGGGAGACAGCCAGAGAAAACCTGAGAGATGAAATGCCTTTGTTTGTGTAACAGCAGGGAGGCCAGTATCTTTGGATCAAAGAGTATGTAAAGGGGTGGGAGTGGTGGTGGTAGTATAAAGTTTAAAAAGACAGAAACGGTGGGGGTGAGGGCTAGGTTATGAAGGTCCATGAATGTGGAACAAAGGATTTTGTATTTGATCCTAGGGGTGAAAGTGAGCCACTGGGGTTTATTGAGTAAGGATGAGGGGACCTGTGCTTTCAGATAATCACTTTGGTGGCTGAATGGAAGATGGATTAGAATGGGGAGAGACTTGAGGCAGGCAGACTCACCAGAAGGTTATTGAAATAGTCCAGGTGTTAGGTGATGCATGCCTGTCCAAAAACGTGGGTGGCATCAGAAGAGAGAAGAGGGAGAGGGCATATTGGAGAGGGATTGCAATCGTGGAATTGACAGACCTTGGCAACAGATTGGACATGAAGAGTGAGAGATAGTGAGGAGTCCAGAATGACTTCTGGGTTGGAACCTGAAGGACTGGAAGGATGGTGTTGCCCTCCATAGTAACAGGGAAGTTGAGAGCAGGGTCAGTGTATGGGGTTAAAGGGGAAAGATAATGGGTTCGGTTCTGTTCTGGATATGTTGAGTTTAAGATGTCTGCTGGTCATGCAGTTCAAGATTTCTGAATGGCCTTTGGAGATATGAGAGTAGTGGGAGTGGGGGCCTGACTAATGGAAAGAAAGCTATGTATTATATTTAGATTTCTGTGAATTCTTTTTTTAACCCAGCAGAAGAAAGACAGCTGTGTGCAGATAGGGAAGGTAGCTGGGTGAGACTTGGGAAAAGATAGGCAGGCTCAGCGGTGGTCTTTGGATTCAATCTGAATCAGAGTTCATTTTGAGAGAGTTAGTTATAGGCCAAGCCAGGAATAAGGGGAGGCTGGTATCGCCCAGTGATGAATGATTGGGTTGTGATGATTTACTCTCCACATCAGCTGAGAAGGCTATAGTTGTAGCAGAATTAATGCCATCAATCCACTAGGAAATTGAGATAGTATCTGTGAGCATATCTGGCTGGAAGTTAGGGCCCCATCATTCTGGCTCATCTCAGCACCGTCTGACTTTCCTTTCAAAATCTGTGAAGCCAGCAATGGGAGATAGAGATCACCAGGGTGACTCCTGGAGTCAATGTGCAATCTTTCATTGGGATGGAGGAAGATTGGCTACAGCTAGTGCAAGCTGCAATTGGAGATATCAGACTGCAACTGTATGGCATTGAATGCTGGGCCAGGAAGAAATGACCTTTGTGTAAAGCTATCCCAGCCCCAGAGCATATGATGGTTTGGGAAAGTTTATTACTGTACTCAGTAAAGAAGGCATCCTCTAAAGATATCGGAACTGTCCCCCTAAGCCAGTCCCATCGCTCCTCTAGTCCAAGATTCTGACTCCAATGGAGGCACCAATGATACTTCGCAGGAGGGACAATAGTCCTGTACATGGTGGCCAGTAATTAAAAGCTGAGAATGGACCCTAAATTTCCTACCTCCTCTTAGTGTCCCATTATGGGTCTGACACCCCAAAATTTATCTAAGCCTTTCTTGAGAGTATTTATATTTTCACTTGGTTCCAGTTTTGGAGTTGAGGAGGACCATTGGTGAAAGGCAGCAGAATATATTGTTAATAGGGCTGACTTGGGAGTCAGAGGACCTGGGCTCTGCTCCAGCTCGACTGCTTAATTCCACTGCACTCTGTATCCGTTGCTCAGCCTGGCTTTAAATCTACTGCGCAAGATGCCCCTGCCAGGATAAGCTCATCACCTCTAATCTCATCACCATGCTGCTGCTAACTCAAACCCTGACTGACACCACCTCCCTCAGCCTCTGCTTCCCTCTGTTTGGGGAGCTGGAGAATGGAATACCAAACTCCTTCTAATGCCTTCCTTTACAGAGGGCAGAAAGCAGACTTTTTGGCTCACTCTTCTGAATTTGCTGCTCTGATCAGTTTCAATGTCACAGAACAAGAAGACCCCACCAGGTACCCCATTTCCCCCCCTCACTTTTCTGCCTCCTTTTGTATGTTGCCCCCCCCATTAGACTGTAAGCCTCTTGAGGGCAGAGACTGTCTTTGTTTTTATTAATTTTATCCCCCCCCCAGTGCTTAGCACAGTGCCTGGCACATAGTAGGCACTTCATATATGTCTATTGGAAGAATGTGTTGGGTGAGCTTGAGAAAGGGGTTTTAATAAAGCCTTTCTGAGCCTCAATTTGCTCATCTGTAAAATGGATGGGTTAGATTAGATCAACTTTATGACTTCTTTTAGTTCAAAAGTCTTGTTTTTTTCTGAAGTGTAAGACTTCCTTTATTCTAAAACTACATTACTCCCTCAATTCCAAGCTCCTAATTATTGTATTTTATATATAAACATATTTATCATTATTATATCGAAATCCTCTTTCTATAATTTCAGGGTTTGGTCACTAATCCAATCTTTACTTCATCCATCTCACTCATAGTTTATACAGTGTGAGCATATCCCCTTCTCAGGCTTCACCCTTTCAGGCTGAAGATGCCTGGTCTCTTTATTACATTTGCCTAAAGTGGCTCCTTACTGCTCATTTCCTAGATCATTTTAGTACCTTTTCTCCAGACTTTAGCAAACTCCATTCTATCTTACTTGAAGTACAGCAATTAATCAATAAGTATTTATTAAGTCCCTACTAAGTGCCAGGCATTGTGCTAAGCCCTGGATGTACAAAGAAATTCAAATAAATAGTCCCTGCCTTCAAGGAACTCATAATCTAGTGGGAGAGACAACATGAAAATAAATTCATTCAAACAAGCTTTATACATGATAAATTTTTCTTTTTTTTCTTTTTTAATTTTTAGGCAATTGGGGTTAAGTGACTTGCCTAAGGTCACATGGCTAGTAAGTGTCAAGTGTTTGGTCTGAGGCCTGATGTGAAGTCAGGTCCTCCTGACTTCAGGACCGGTGCTCTATCCACTGCGCCACCTAGCTGCCCCTTATACATGATAAATTAAAAAAAAAAATCAACAGAGGGAAGGCACTAATATTAAGCAAGACAAGGAAAGGCTTCCCATAAAAGCAGAGGCATCAGACACAAGCAATACCCTTCCAAGTGTCGCCAGAATCAGATTAAAATATAATTGATAAATATTTAGCAAAATAAATAAAAATGCATTAGAACATAAATAATGCTAATATGTGGTGTTCTAAGTTAATATGGAGCCTGCAGGGATCCTTACATAGGTCCCATTTCTAAGTTTGACACTGCTATAGAAGGTGAGATGTTAGTTGGGACTTGAAGGAAGCCAGGGAAACTGAAAGGTGGAGGAGGGAGAGCCAGGGAAAATATACAGAGCTGAAGGATGGAATCAAGGCAATGCACACAATTCCAACAATGGGAACAGTGGAAAGAATGTGGATTTAAATGAGTGTAGCCCAAAGGAGAGGGCAGCGAGGGGGCACAGTGGATAGCATGCCAGGCCTGGAGTCAGGAATACTCCTTTTCCTGAGTTTATATCTGGCCTCAGACACTTACTAGCAGTGTGGCCCTGGGCAGGTCACTTAACCCTGTTTGCCTCAGTTTCCTCTTCTATAAAGTGAGCTGGAGAAGGAAATGACAAACCACTCCAGTATCTTTGCCAAGAAAACCCCAAATGGGGTTACAAAGAGTTGGACATGATTGAACAACGAAAGTTGAATGGAAAGATAGAATTAGAATTAGAAGTCAGGAAGATCTAGGTTTGAATCTTTCTCTCCTCCTTGCCAACTCTGTAACCTTAGGCAAAGCGTTTTACCTTTTTGAGCCTCAGTCTCTTCATACGTATTATGAGGGGGTTAGTTAGAATCCAAGACTCCTTTCTGATCTGAACTAAGGATCCTAGGAAATCATTTCTTTTTTTCAAGAACTTCAGGCATTGGCTAGGCCATGGAGCTAAGCTGTTGGGCAGCCCCTATGGTTAACTATACACTTAAGACCATTTCCCAAACTACAGGTTGGAAACATTTAGATAAACTGCAATTTCATTAGTGTGTAGAACTCCTGATGAGTAAATTGCCTCTGCCAATGCAGATGAGCACCGTCTCTGAAACTTGGAGCTTTATAAGATCGCCTGAGGCACTGAGAACTGAGTTGCCCAAAGTCGCACAGCAGGAATGTGCTGGCCCTTTACCTACAATTCCTCTCTGACTCTTCATTTCTATCCATATATGTTTAATGCTACATTCCCTCACTTTCCTCTCCCCAACACACACACATACACAAATAACTATCTTCAACTCCACCCTAGTGCTAGGTAGAGTAGACAGATTGCTGGATTTGGAGGCAAAGAACTGGGGTTTCAAAATTAATCAACCTCTGTGGTTGACTTTTCTATAAAAGTTTCCTTTTCTATAAAAGTGAGGTGGGATGGGGGTGAAGAGAGGGGTTCATCTTTTTGGTTCCTACTGGTTCCAAATTGAGGATCATGTGACCAAATAATATGACAAGTGATAACAATGATAGCTCACATTTATGTAGCAGCTTAAGGTTTGCAAAATGTTTTACATACATTATTTCATTTCATCCTCACAATTCAGTGAGATAGGCACTATTCCCCCCATTTTACAGAAAAGGAAACTGATGCTTAGGGAAGTTAGGTCACCGGCCCAGAACCATGCAGCTAGTAAGTGACTGAGGCAGGATTTGAACTCAGGTGTTCCTGGCTCTATGCCAGGCTACTTTCCAGAAGAACAAAGGCATTTGTAGGCAGGAAAATACATCCACATATGTATACATCTGTACTTATATGCATTGTATGTGTATGTGTATATGTATATGTATGTATATAGACACATACACTTGTGCAGACACACATATATGTGTATATATAAATATATTATATGCATATACACATATACACATACATATGCATGTACATATACACACATATGTACACATGTGTGTATATACAGGGGTAAGGAATCTGAGGCCTCGAGGCCACATGTGGCCCTTTAAGTCCTAGAGTGCAGCCCTTTGACTGAATCCAATCACACTCGAGGACCTAGAGGGCCACACGTGGGCCTCAAGGCTGCAGGTTCCCCACCTCTGTATCTAGTACATCTACTCTCACCTATAAAGACATCTGCCTCTGGAAATCTAGCAGAGTGAAAATGGAAGACAATAGTGAAGTAGGAAGCATACTCCATAACTCTCAAATCACATGCCTAATTTCCTTTAGGCCCAACCTGATTTCTTTCAGACCCTCACATAAGAAACATACATTTGCTCCCTCGCTGTGCAAAACCTTCAGAGCTGGGTGGTGAAGAAATCCTGACTCCCTCTGCATCTTGGCTCATAGGCGTGAGTGTCAGCTGTGATTTCCAGGGGGAATTTATGCCTCCGTCTAAAACATGCTCTCCTCTGCTCTTCTCTCCCCTTCCCCCACCTCCATCAGTATCTTCTTCAAAGAGAACAGACAAATGAAAAGTGCTTCACGTTCTCAGCACTGTAATTAATGAGAAACTGCCGGGTAGATGTGTGGCAATTACAGCCATCTCAGGAACATGGTATTTAATGAAACAATCCAAAGTCCATCCAAGGTGTTTAATCCCTTGGAAGCCATATTACATCTGCTTCATTAGAGGAAGGGGAGGGGAAGGTTTGAGCTTTGCTCTTGCTTTCACTGTTCAGGAAAGAGAGCTTATAATTATATCCCATACAATAAAGGAAGGATTTTTAATATTTTTTCCTTAGTTACTCTGCTCTTGCTATAGTGGAACTCCAAACATAAATAACATTCACAGTGAGGAGGTATGGGGAGTTTATGAAGGGAAGCCTCTGCATTTGGCAACTGCCCCTAGGTACTGAATATGTGTTTTTAAAGAAGCCAAAAAAATGTGCTTTTCCTGTAAGAATGAACAACCCCCAATGCCTCCTCTCCCACAGTTTCAGGAAGATCCAAAGTCCTTGCCAAGACAATGAATCAGATAGATGGAGGCTGAGAAAGTCTCCTACCTAGGAATGACATTTAGCTTTTTTTTTTTTCTCTTTGGTCTGGACCTATGATTTCATCATTGTAGAGAGCTCTGATGAGGAAACCTTTTCTAACAATCAAAGCAGATGGACAACTGTTCTTCAATTTTTATCTTAGAGAGTTGCTAGGGCTACTGAGAAGTGAAATGACTTCCCTAGCACAGCCAGTATGTATCAGGGGCAGGACTAAAGCCAATAGCATCTTGACTCAGAGACCTCTGACGCCTCTCATTGATCCACTGCTATGCTGCCTCATCACAGCTGAATGGGCAGGGAGTCCAAACAGTTTGTTCACCCTTCTTGTCCTCTATTATAACAAATATTACCTGAATGGTAAATGATTCAAGGTTAAAGGGCTTATGTTAAAATACTTGACCTGAATCAGAGCAATCGAGTCCAATCAGTAAACAACCTTGCTTTTTGAAGAGAAGGCATTTTAGGAGGTGGGAGAGGGAAGAAAAAGAGGGCTTATTCTTTTGAACTTCTTTAGGGATAGAAGGAGGATAGCTAGGTGGCACAGTAGATAAAGTGCTAACCTGAGGTCAGGAGGATCTGAGCTCAAATCCAGACTCAGACACTTACCAGTTGTGTGATGCTGGGCAAGTCACTTAACTATTTAAGACTCAGTTTCCTCATCTGTAAAATGAGGGGATTGGAACAGATGAACTCTAAGATTTCCTTTTTTTTTTCCTTCCCTATTTCAGGTCCTTATTATTATAAAAACTAAAGAGCATCTTCATAGGTGTCTCTATCCCTTTCCCTCAAACTCCTATGCATCCTGCACACTTTTACAGCTCTGACCAGGTCATTTTCCTGCCTTCAAACCCTCAGGTTTCTTTCAACTATAAATCCTGGGACCTAAGTCCTTCAAGGCCCAATTCCACTCTGTGATTCTTTCCCCATTTCCCCCAAGTCAAAAATGGTCTTTTTGTTCTCTGATCTCTAGTAACCAGTTCTCACTGGTCACTCAAGACCCAGTGGATCTCAGTGGTTGAGAATACCAGCACAGGTCAGAAGCCTTAGCCCTGAGCTCTGTTCTTTGAACATTACCCACAACCCCTCAGCAGACTACCAGAAATCCTTTTCTCCCAGAGAAGGGTATTTTTTTTTCATCAGAAATAAATTAATTCAAAACCATCACAGTGAGAAACAATTGTTGTATTTGCTGTGATATCTGCCACATGTAACATTCATCTTAGAAACCCATTTTAACACACCCACAATGAGAAAATGTTAAAGGAGAAAAAAGCATTTGGTGTGGTTTCTCGTTGAAGACTCACAAGGTAGCCAAAGACACTGGTGTCCAGAGATATACAGCTTGATAGCAGGGGCCAGCAAGCAGAATGTTGCAGCATCCTGGATCCAGAGCAGAAATCATCTATCCTTTTATTTTACAGAAGGAAGGAAATTGAAGGCCACAGAGGCAGCTAGGTAGTACAGCAGATAAAGCCTTGGACTTGGAATCAGGAAGACTTCAGTTCTAATTTTGCTTCAGACACTTATTAGCTGTGTGACTCTGGGCAAATCACACAACCTGTGTATGCCTCAGCTTTGTCATCTGTAAAATGGAAATAGTAATAGCACCTACATCCCAAGGTTGCCATGAGGATAAAATGAGACACGGACCTTAAAGGCATTATTGTCAGCTATTATTAACAGCTCATGCAAGGAAACACAGGTAGTAAATAGCAAGCTCATATTTGAACCCAGGACTATTCCAAATCTCATGCTCTTTCCATTGTACCTGCCTGGCTGGCTTCATATAAACGCTTTTGAAAGAACATGGAGCCTTGATCAATACCCTCTGGCACTGATTCATTGAATTCTACCTCTCTCTACATCTTTCACTAGAAATCCTCAGTGCCAGACAGATGGATATGTGCTCCTTCTCTGGTCATCAATCCTCTCTAGGTTTTGTATTCACCTACTAGAATATAAATTCCTTGAGGGCAAGGACGGCCTCACTTCTGTAATTGCATCCCTAGCTCCTAGCACAGTCTCTGGCACACAGTAGGTGTTGAATAATGCCTTTTCATTCACTATCATTACCTTCATCACCACAATAGCTTACATGTCTATAAGCTGTACATTTTATAAACAAACGTTAGTCACATGACATTCGACAACTGGGGTAATGGCAAATGAATGGTATGCACTCTGAGGGAGTCCTTTATTAAACAAAAAAAAAAAAGATGGTTTACCACAACATGCTATAGTTACTGGATAGAGTACTGGAATTGGAGTCAGAAAGATTTGGGCTCAAATTCTGCCCCCAACCCTTCCTAGCTGTTACTCACCTACCCTCTCTGGGCTTCAGTTTTCTCATCTGTAAAACTAGGTGGTTGTATTTGATAGCCTTTAATGTCCCTTCCAGTTCTAAATCCATAATTTCATGATCCAGAGTTATAATAATGCAGCACTGGATGAAAATCAGGAAATTCAAGCAAGGGAAATGTAGCATGATCACTAAGTTATCATAGCTAGCCTTTATATAAGCACCTACTACACACTAGGCTTTTTACAATCATCTCATTTTACCTTCACAACAACCCTGTAAAGTAGGTGCTATATTTATCCCCGGTGTACAGTTGAGGAAACTATAAGATAAAGGTTAAATATTTTGTCCCAGGGGTACACAGCTGGTTAAATGTTTAAGACTGAATTTGAACTCAAGTCTTCCTGATTCTAGGCCCAGAGCTCTACCCACTGAGCCTCCTAGCCACTACACAATCATTATTTTTTCCACTGTATCTAGGTAGGCCCAGAGCTAGCTTCATAATTCCTTCAGCCACCAAGCTACTATAAAAGCAGGAGCTCACTGGGCATCTTTCCATCTGCTGCTGCCCTCCTTCCCACCTAGAAGAACCAGTGACTCTCCCCACCAGACTTTCAAACACTTCCTCTCTATATTCCCTACAAGGGAGAGTTAGTCTACTCAGCTTTCCAGGCCACTCTTCCTTGGTGGTTGCCTAAAAATATCAAGATTCCCTTCCAAAATACCTTTAGATTACTGAGAGCCCAAAGAAAGTTGGAAGATATTGGAACTATTATGTAATGGTCAAGCATAGACCAAATCTGGGACTTGAACCAATAAGAAGTATTAGTGAAGACATTATGCTGTCTTCTAGCCCCTTTTTTCCCCCAAAAGCTACATGTGTTAATTATATCTCTCATTAATCCTCTCCACATGCTTGAGCAGAAGAAAGGTGGGCAGCAAATAGTATTATCAGAGTTTTCCAGATGGGAAAATCTGAGGCACAGAGAAGTTAAGGACTTTGTTCAAGGTCACACAGCAAGGCAGTGCAGAGCTCAGAGCAAAACCCTTAGGCCTCCCTGTGTGTCTGTTCTCCATATGCCATTCCCTTGATGTGATAGATGGTCTCATGCTCAAATGAAAACCAAACATATTTCAAATAAATGAGGCTTCCTGGGGAAAATGTAGTTTTCTAAGCACTGTGTGCTAGGTCTCTGTCACGCTTAACCTTCCGCTTGAGATGCTACCACTGCCCATCCAGACAAAGGCAAGGGAAGAGTAGTGTAAAAGGCATACAACAAAGAAGAAAAAACTCAAGTCATAACAAGCATGGTGGCACCAATCCCGTTTGTTCTCTAAACATTGGCCACCATTAGCTCTTAGCTTAGAAATACCTGGGAGACAGTGACAACTTCAGGGAATCAGATTTGTGACATCTACACGGAGGCAATCTCTCTCTCTTCTAGCCTTGTGGGTCCCTCTGCTTGATTTCTTCTATACACTGAGTAATATCCAACTTCAATGACCCTCCCCCTCCCCCAGTGGACTCCAAATTCTTCAAGGACAAGTGCTTTCTTGTTTCCAAAGTACCAAGCACATTACCTGGCACCTTCTTAGGTGTCTAATAAATATCTGTCACATCTAATTAAATCAATGACTGTATACTGCTGGCATCCAAATCCGTGCCTGGACATCTCCAAAGAGCTAAATAATATCATTTGGTTACAGCACTTCTGCAGAAGCAATGGAGGTATTAAAGAGCTGACCTTGGAGTCAAGAAGATGAATTCGTATTCCTTCTCTGACACCTACTAACTGTGCCATCTCGGGCAAGTCACTTAGCTCTCAGGCATCTTGATCAAATCCCTGCAATTTGCTTATGTCATAACTGGATTACAATTGGTATGGGTGGAAGAAGCTCCTCTTAATTGAAGTTCCACATGCTGATCAAAATCACAGATCCTTTGTACATTTTTAAAAAATTAAGAAAATTAGGGGCAGCTAGATGGTGCAGTGGATAGAACACTGGGCTTAGAGTCAGGAAGACTCATCTTCATGAGTACAAATCCTGCCTCAGACACCTACTAGCTATGCGTCTCTGGGCAAGTCATTTAACCCTGTCTGCCTCAGTTTCCTCATCTGTAAAGTGAACTAGAGAAGGAAATGATAAACCACTTCAGTGTCTTTGTCAAGAAAACTCCAGATGGGGTCACGAAGGGTTAGACATGACTGAAATGACTAAGTAACAACAAAAGGAGTTTTTTTGGGGGGGTGAGTATCTAAATGGGGGCCTGAAAAATTATTTGCTAGTGAGGAAAGCCCTATTTGTCTTGACTTCTGAGCTGTTACCTAATCTGAGCTACTATTCCCCATATGAGATACTTGTGATAAATGACTGTGGAAGCAGGACTCCTTTATAATACTAATACTAATACTAATACTAATACTAATACTAATACTAATACTAATACTAATACTAATACTAATACTAATACTAATACTAATACTAATACTAATACTAATACTAATAGCTAAATTTACATAGCACTTACTATAGGTCAACCGCCGTGCTAAGTGCTTTACAAATATTATCTCTTTTGATCCTCACAATAACCCGAGAGCCAAGTGCCATTATTATCCTCATTTTACAGGTGAGGAAACTGAGGTAAACAGTTTAAATGACTTGCCCAGGGTCACATAGCTAGTGTCTAAGGCTAGATTTGAACTCAGGTCTTCCTGACTTCAGGCCAGGTGCTCTATCCACTGTATCAGCTAGCTTCCCCTGATATATAATGATAATGGTGACTGGATCATGGAAAACTCACTTCTATCCTCTTCAATACTCTCTCAGTGAGGTCAGAGGGAAATCCCATCGTCATCTCTTGCTTGGATGCCTCTACTAAGAAAACCTCTCATCTCCACCTACAACAAGTTATTGCATCTCCAGTTGAAAATAAAACCCGCATGCCTGACTTTATTCCAAGATGATATGCCTGAAAACTTCATGTAAATCACAATTTCAATATTCTAAATATGTGTAGAGAAGGAAAACTGGAGGCACTACTTCCAAGGGCCCTTGTGTAAAGTTAAGAGATCCTTTTTCATTATTGTTGCTGAATTCTCTGGGGTCCCCAGATAGTACCAAACATTGGTGGGGTTTTTTATTTGCTAGTTTCGTTTTGTTTTAGAAAGGTTAATGTCAGCATCAGCAGGGCAATGGAGAGCTTGGATAGTAACCACACTGCTGGCAAGACTGGGAACTGATGAATGTTTTGGGGGAAGCCACGTGGCACCCTGCAATCTGAATTACAAAACTCATCATGCCCTTTGAACTAGTGACTCCATTACTAGGACTTGACCCTAAGGATATTATCAAGAGAGAAGAAAGAGACCTGTCAATTTTTTTAAATATCATGGAAGCTTTTATCCTAATAACAACAACAAAAACTGGAAATAGCCCATATGTCCAACAATTGGGGAATGGAACTCTATACTGTACTATATAAACATAATGGAATAGTAGCGTACCATAAGGAGTGATAAATATGATAAATTACAAAGAAAGATGGGAAGACATATGAGGTGATGCAAAGTAAAGGAAGGAGAGTCTGAATAGAGATATACATACAAATTACGACTTCTTAAAAAAAATTTTTTTAAAAGAAATAAAGAATTGCAACCACAAAAAAATGAACACAAGAAAGAAAGAGACCAGAAGGACATGTGAAAGCAAACAGAACATTTTGTTATTATTTTGTTATAGTTCATACACATATTTGAATAACAAATTATAAATAATTTGAGTTAAGGGTTTGGGATAGACATTTTTTATATTTTTTCTATTGGATGTTTATTTTTCTGTATGGTTGCTAAGTTTAAAATTAACAGAAAGTATTAAACTTTAGAAATTCAATGACTGCCTTCTCGAGAAAAGCACCCTGTGTAAAAACACCTAGTGAGCCACTCCCTTGGATGTTCACCCGCTAGAATTCCAAGTCACCATGAGGAGAAGCATAGAAGAACCCAAAGAAAGAACCTGTTTCTCTCTTTGCTTGTCTTTTTTTCTCTTTTGTTCCTTGTTGTCACTGAGTCATTTCAATTGTATCTGAGTCTTTCATGACCCTATTTGTTTTTTTGTTTTGTTTTGTTTTGTTTCTTTTTGGTGAGGCAATTGGGGTTAAGTGACTTGCCCAAAGTCACACAGCTAGTGAGTATCTGAGGCTGGATTTGAACTCAGATGCTCTTGACTACAGGGCCAGTGCTCTATCCACTGCACCATCTAGCTGTCCCCATTTGGGGTTTTCTTGACAAAGATACTAGAGTGGTTTGCCATGTCCTTTTCCAGCACATTTTACAGATGAGGAAACTGAGACAAACAGGGTTAAGTGACTTGCCCAGGGTCACACAGCTAGTGTGAGGCCAGATTGAATTTAGGTATTCCTGACTCCAAGTCAAATACTGTATTCAGTATCACCTCACTGACCAATATGCCTGCTCCTACCATCATCTAGATGTAGAACTAACTGCGTCAGGAATCCTTGCCTCAGAACCCTCCCTGGCTGTCAGGACTGCACAGAATCTTTGCTGCAGCCATGCTTACTTCTAAAGGTTCATCATGCAGTAGAAAACAAAGGCTGGGGAGGAGGCAGCCTGCCTTTCCACCTGACAGCAGAGCTGAGACCAGAGGGCTTCTTCCCTATGCCCCCAACATGAGCAATAAAGGGAACAACACTTCAAAACCTCTTCTTAAAATCTGGGGTGTAAATTCTGGTTTTTGGAGGGTTCCGTTGCTCAAATCAGGGTTCCTTTGCCTTTCAGTTTGCAAGGAATCAGTCACTAATAGCTTTAGGATTTGGATGTCCAGATGCAGATTCTATTTCAACAGGGAGAGTTTCATAGTATAGAATCCCATTCAACGCAGCTGGGGGTGGGAAGGGGGCCAGCTTTCTGAGCCTGCACGACAGACCCCCAGCCTCTCCAGTCATTAACCTCTTTGCCTTCAATCCTTGAATACTTAAACCCAGCTTCCTCCATAAACAAACAAATTTCCCTAGGGAAGGGTCATATTTATGCTCAGGACTGATTAGCTAAGACCTTGGATATCAGACAAAAAGACACTGCTTTGATCCCAGAGTTAGGGGATGTCACCTTCAAGGGAAAAGGTGGAGAGGGCACTGACAGGCTCTGATGAAGAAATGGGAAGGTGCCAAAGACTTTTCAATTTTGCTGGAGGAAGATAGTTAAGTTGCTCCCTATATTTCTCTTTTCCCTGGCCAAGAGAAGTGTCACTTCATGCTTTCCCCAGGCACTATTGGAGTTGGCTTCCTTATCTTCTTTGATAGCTTTTCCTATCTGCAGGTTACAGAGATATAGGCTCAAAACCCCTAAGTAACTGCTATGGCAAATTGAAAAGTTGGATTGGCTTCCCCAGAGTGGTGGGCAGATGACCAATTAATCAGCACCCAGACACCTCAGGACAGGATGGAGGGGCTCAATAATTGTAAAAATAAAATAAGGAGACAGGAATTGGAAAGGCTGGCCACAGGACCTGGGAGATCGGTATCTAATTTCACTTTTTGACATCTCCTTTGTATAGTGGAAAGAGCCCTGGTCCTGGAATCAGAAGACTTGGTTTGAGGATGATGGGATTTATAGTTGGAAGGGAATTTAGAGATTATCCAACCTCCTCATTTTGAAGACGAAGATACTAAGGCCAGAGAGGGAAAATTACGTGCCTGAGGTCCCACAGAGAGTAAGAGTGGAAGCCATGATTTGAAATTGACTCTAGTGACATTTAAATCCAGCACACTTTCCTTGCCTAAGCTGATTGAGCAAGTCGCAATTACTCTGGGACTCAGTTTTTAATCAGTAAAATGAAGGGACTGGAGCAGATGCTCTCTGTGATACCTTCCAGCTCTAAACCTATGATCCCACTGTTCTTAGAGCAGTGCTATCCTTAGATTCATTTAACTCTTTATATTCATACAGGCCTTTAGGGTTTGCAAAACTCATTCTTATGCATTATGCCATCGGCTTTTCATAATGTTTTCACAATAAGGGAGCTTGGTATGATGAGTAGAGTTGGAGTCAAGTGCTAGATTCAAATCCTGCCTTTGACATATATTGGATGTATGACTGGACAAGTCAATTAACCTCTTAGTGCCACCTCCAAGGAAACTCTAAATCTGTGAGGTGTAGATTTGACTTGGTAGAGGGAATTTCTCTATCAGGAATTCTCTACACTGGACCAGAAAAAAAAAAAGAGCTTGAGATAGGCAGGGGAGGAACCATTAACCTCATTTTACAGATGAGAAAACAAAGGAAAGTGATGACTCCAATTCTTAAAATTAATGACTAAGTCTGAGGTAGTTAAAGAGAGCCTTTTCCTGCTTTCTGGTGACAGTCCTGAATTGCCATCACAAAACCCCGTTTCCACAAACAAATTTGCATGACTTAGCCATTTGTTTGATGTTGCTTGACTGTTGGCTGAGTTCATACAGATGAACAGACATGGAGGCCTCTTTGAAGGCCTTTTGATTGCCCTCTTGGATTTTAGTCATTTCATAATCTCTCTCCAGAAGTTACAGTCATCAAATTGAATGGTGTGTAATTGTTGTCATCATTTACCATTGCTCACTGAAGCTGTTGTTCAGTCATTTGTCACTTATGTCTGCCTTTGTGATCGCATTTATGGTTTTCTGGCAAAGATATTGGAGTGGTTTGCCATTTCCTTCTCCTGATCATTTTATGTACGAGGAAACTGAGGCAAACAGGATTAAGTGACTTGCTCAGAAGCCAGATTTGAACTCATGACTCCAGGCCTAGCACTCCATCCACTGGGCTACCTAGCTTCCCTCAGTGAAGTTATATCCTGTCTTCTGTTATGAAAGTATTAATCTTTCCACAGCTTGCCTCAAACTGAGACCTGTTAAGGACCTTAGCTTGAAAAGGCCAAGGATCAAGGGGCAGAGCCAAGATGGCAGGGTGAAAGCAGTGACTTGCTTGAGCTCTCCTCCAAACCCCTCCAAATACTCATAAAAAATGGCTGTAAACAAATTCTGAAGCAGCAGAACCCACAAAAAGACAGAGTGAAACAAATTTCCAGCCCAAGACAACCTGGATGATCGATCAGAAAGGTGTATTGCGCCAGGCTGGGAGCGCAGCGCTGAATGGGCGTGCAGGCCGCAGCAAACCTGGAGCAGGCCTCAAAGTACTGAATCTCGGACAGCTGTGGAGGTTTCCAGACTCCTCAATCCACGAATGTGAAAGACAACTTACAAGGTCAGTGGGAAAAGTCTGTTTCTGCAGTGCTGAGACAGGAAGGCAGGGTCTCAGCTCCATTCCCCAAGAGCATGGCCCTGGGGGGGGGGCAGCTGCTTCCCAAGCTTCCGGCCCATAGACTGAAGGGCAATCCAGTGGCTGATCAGAGAGGGACTGCAGGGATCTCTTTGCCAGTGCTGAGGCAGGAATCTCTTGCTTTGCCCATGTTAGGATCTGGGTCACAGTTCTGGGCTGCGGTGCTGGGGTGAGGAGGAGCCCTGGTGTGGTGGAGCTTGTAGTGGCTGTGGAGAGGAACCCCTCCTCACAGTTACAGGTCAGAAAGGAGTACTTGTAGTCACAGGCCAGGAAAGGAGTAAACACCTTGCCACTTATCATACCACCTTGGAAGAACTGAAAATTTACAGGTCCCTACAAGTATCTCTGAAAACAGCTGTACAAACCCCTGAAGCTTGGGACAATACATTCTTCACATTGGAAGCAGATTCGTGCCTTAACACACAGTTTAAAACTCAAGTAATTGGCTAGGATCATGAGCAAGCAGCGCAAAAAGAGTCAGACTATATTATCTTACTTTGGTGAAAAAGAAGATCAAAATATACAACCAGAAGAAGACAACAAAGTCAAAGCTCCTACATCCAAAGCCTCCAAGAAAAATATGAATCAGTCCCAGGCCTTGAAAGAGCTCAAAAGGGATCTTGAGAAGCAAGTAAGGGAAGTAGAGGAAAAACTGAGAGTGATGCAAGAAAATCATGAAAAACAAGTCAACAGCTTGCTAAAGGAGACCCAAAAAAATACTGAAGAAAATAACACCTTAAAAAATAGCCTAACCCAAATGGCAAAAGAGGTCCAAAAAGCCAATGAGGAGAAAAATGCCCTAAAAAGAAAATTGGCCAAATGGAAAAGGAAGTCCAAAAGCTTACTGAAGAAAATACTTCCTTAAAAATTAGAATAGAGCAATTGGAAGATAGTGACTTTATGAGAAATCAAGACACTGTAAAACAAATCCAAAAGAATGAAAAATTAGAAAACAATGTGAAATATCTCATTGGAAAAACAACTGACCTGGAAAATAGATCCAGGAGAGAGAATTTAAAAATTATTGGACTATCTGAAAGCCATGATCAAAAAAAGAGCCTAGACATCATCTTTCAAGAAATTATCAAGGAAAACTGCCCTGATATATTAGAACCAGAGGGCAAAATAGAAATTGAAAGAATCCACAGATCTCCTCCTGAAAGAGATCCCCAAAGGAAAACTCCTAGGAATATTATAGCCAAATTCCAGAGTTCCCAGGTCAAGGAGAAAATATTACAAGCTGCCAGAAGGAAACAATTCAAGTACTGTGGAAACACAATCAGGATAACACAAGATTTAGCAGCTTCTACATTAAAGGACTGTAGGGCATGGAATATAATATTCCAGGAGGGCAAAGGAGATAGGA
This sequence comes from Phascolarctos cinereus, assembly GCF_003287225.1. Taxonomy (NCBI): domain Eukaryota; kingdom Metazoa; phylum Chordata; class Mammalia; order Diprotodontia; family Phascolarctidae; genus Phascolarctos; species Phascolarctos cinereus. The sequence goes on along the minus strand of NW_027555625.1, from coordinate 286,496,117 downwards.
TTACAGCCAAGAATCACCTACCCAGCAAAACTGAGTATAATCCTTCAGGGGAAAAAATGGTCATTCAGTGAAATAGAGGACTTTCAAGCATTCCTGATGAAAAGACCAGAGCTGAATAGAAAATTTGACTTTCAAATACAGGACTCAAGTGGAACATGAAGAGGTAAACAGGAAAGAGAAATCATAAGAGACTTATTAAGATTGAACTGTTTACATTCCTGCATGGAAAGATGATATTTATAACTCATGAGACCTTTGTCAGTATTAGGGTAGTTGGAGGAAAAAAAAATTATATGTATGTATATGAGATAGATAGATAGAGGGCACAGGGTGAGTTGAAGATTAAGGGGTCATATCTGGAGAATAAAATTAAGGGATGAGAGAGGATTATACTAGGAGAAGAAGAAAGGGAGAGGTAGAATGGGGTAAATTATCTCACAAAAAAAACAGAAAGAAAAGTCTCTTACAGTGGAGGGGAAATGGGGGGAAGGTGAGAGAGAATGAGTGAATCTTATTCTCATAGGATTTGGCTTGAAAAGGGAATAACATATACATTCAATTGGGTATGGAAATCTGTCTTACCCTACAGGAAAATAGGGGGAGAAGGGGACAAGAGAGCAGGGGGATGATAGAGAGGAGGGCAGATTGGGAAAGGGGGTAATCAGAAGTAAATACTTCTGAGGAGGGACAGGGTCAAAAGAAAGAATAGAATAAATGGGAGGGCAGGATAGGATTAAGGGAAATAGAGTTAGTTTTTCACAACATGTCTACTATGGAAGTGTTTTGCATAACTGCACATGTACAACCTATATTGAGTTGCTTGCCTTTTCAATGAGGGTGGGTGGGGAGGGAGGAAGAGAGAAAATTTGAAACCTAAAGTTTTAAAAACATATGTTTAAAAAAAATGTTTTCACATGCTACTGGGAAATAAGAAATACAGGAAATGGGGTACAGAAGTCTATCCTGCCCTACAGGAAAATAGAAGGGGAAGGGGATAAGAGAAGGGGAGAGAGATAGAAGAGAGGACAGACTAGGGGAAGGGATATTTAGAATGCATGCCATCTTGGGGTGGGGGGAGGGGGAGATGGGGTGAAAATTTGTAACTCAAAATTGTGGAAGTGAATGTTGGAAACTAAAAATAAATAAATTTCTATGAAAAGAAAAGAAAAGAAAAGAAAAGAAAAAAAGAAAAGAAAAGAAAAGAAAAGAAAAGAAAAGAAAGAAAAGAAAAGAAAGGAAAGGAAAGGAAAGGAAAGGAAAGGAAAGGAAAAGAAAAGAAAGGAAAAGAAAAGAAAGGAAAAGAAAAGAAAAGAAAAGAAAAGAAAAGAAAAGAAAAGAAAAGAAAAGAAAAGAAAGGAAAGGAAAGAAAAGAAAAGAAAGGAAAAGAAAAGAAAAGAAAAGAAAAGAAAAGAAAAGAAAAGAAAAGAAAAGAAAAGAAAAGAAAAGAAAAGAAAAGAAAAGAAAAGAAAAGAAAAGAAAAGAAAAGGCCAAGGATCCCCACTGTGTCCTGGGCCATCTCCAGTTATCCAGATCTATATCTGGCCACTGGACCCAGATGGCTCCGGAGGTGAAAGTGAGGCTGGTGACTTTGCACAGCTCTCCCTCACTTAAATCCAATTAACTTACATGGCATGGCATCACCTCCCTGATGTCATAGTCCTCTTTGAGGACAAAGTACAAACAGCAGCAGCAGCAGCAGGGTGCTATACCCTATGTTTTGCTATTATTATATGAGGTTTTGTTAAGGTGCTTCCAAATTCATTACAATTCACCTTGCAATTCCAAAAAATGTGCATTAAGACTGTTATTTTGTGACAAAAAGATAACTTCATATATACCAACATATTTGCAACAGAACTTTTTGCTGCATCAAAAAACTGAAAACACAACAGATACCTAGAGATTAGAGAACAGTTAAACAAATTGTGGTGCATGAATGTGATGGAATATTACTGTATTACCAAAAATGATGAACATAATGAATATAGAGAAACACAGAAAGACTCATGAAGTGATATAAAGTAAAATGGGCAGTTCTAGGAAAATAACATATGCAATGACAAATAAATATTATATAAACGGAAGGGACAACAGCAAAACTATTGCAACTGAATGCTATGTAATTACAGTGAGGAGCTTGATCTCAGAGAAGAGATTTGAGAAGACAAATAGCACATGATCCCTTCCTGTAAGAGGAAACATTTTGCAATGGAAAGAATTGAATGAAAAGAATTAAAATCAAAGATCCTGGGTTCTGGTACCATTTCTCTTCTTACTATCAATGTGACCTTGGTGAAGTCACTTTCCTTTTATGGATCTCAGTTTCTATACCAGTAGAATACTGAATATTGAACAGAAGACCTTGAAGGTACTCTCCAGCTCTAGATCCTATGTTCATATGAAGGGCGGAATCTTAAGCCTTGATATACTTGGGAAGGGTGTAGGGTGGAAGTGCTTGCTTAAAATGAGATTTGAAAACTCTATTTTGTTTTAATTGTTTAAACTTTTCTTCCATCACAGGTTGAGACTTGGCTATATACAGACATTAGATACATTTAACTCTTTATATTCATACAGGCCTTTAGGGTTCGCAAAACTCATTCTTACGCATTATGCCATCGGCTCTTCATAATGTTTTCATAATAAGGCAGCTTGGTATGATGAGTAGAGAGCTGGTATTGGAGTCAAGTCCTGGATTCAAATCCTGCCTTTGACATATACTGGATGTGTGACTGGACAAGTCAGTTAACCTCTTAGTGCCACCCCCAGGAAACTCTAAAGCTGTGAGGTGTAGATCTGTTTGGGTGTAGGAGCTAGATTTATGTTTTATAGATTCCACTGTGCATGTTTCTATGTTGTTGCCTTTAATGGAGTGATATGGCATCCAAGTCTTCTACTTTAAGTATTGATGTAATCTTCTGATACATTTCCCTTGATCTTCAATAGCTCTTTCAAGTCTCTTCTTCCATGGTAGTGTTTCATATCTATTCATAAAGGCATTCCTGGATCACTCCACCTTTCCTCCTATTGGTCTTGCCATGGCAATGACTTCCCCAAATACTGCTGTATGTAGGTCCTAAAATGTTTTTTTACACATTCCATCAATATATAGGAGAATGTGTTCCTCTGTGTTGGTTCTATCACAGTCTATACATGTATATATGTGTATATATATATATATATATGTATGTATATATGTGTGTGTGTGTGTGAGTTTAAAAATTATTTTGTATTCGTATAATTGCATGATGATGATGATGATGATGATGATGATAACTACAATGACATCAAAACAACTTAGTATGTTACCTTCATGGATTTGTAGACTTGGACCACACAACCCTCCAACTTCGATCTGTCCATGTTTTTCAGTCTCCGCTCACACTCATTACACTTCTCCCCACCCCCTTGGCCATTTCTCAGTCTTCAATCCAGTTCCAGATCTCATAAAGTAGCCCAGAACTGAATGGCTGAGTGGAAAGATCCCCAAACTGGGAGTCAACAAACTTTGGTTTGAGCCTGGCTCAGCCATTACATCACAGTGTAACCTTCAGCAAACCATTTTCCTTCTTTGAGCTTCGATTTCCTCTTCTAAAATAAGAGAACTATATGAGATAGTCTCTAAGGCCCCTTAAAGTTCTGACATGTCCCTGATGCTACTTTCCATGTTTGATAGGACCAAGATTTCCATTCCATTTAGTCAGTTGCCAGGGGTACTATTGCCCAATCCAAGAGTGAATGGTTAAGTTTTTTCTCCTGTGCTGCCAATTTATTTGCTGCCTCTATGCATAAGGTTGGTTCTAATACTCCTGAGATAATTAGCACCTAATAAAAGATTTATGGGAGATAGAGTGGCTTTTACCTAAAGCTTTAATTAAAGTTTTATATTAAAAACAAAACAACAAAACAATGACTTAAAAACTATTGGCTTCATTTTATGAGATCCATATAAGCTCATTTTCCCCTGAATTTTCTTTATAAACAATGGACTAGGATTAAAAATAGAAAAATATTCTTCTATGCAATAGACTAGGCTGTACCGAAACAAAATACACCACCATCCCAGCGCTCTGGGAACCTCTTATAAGATTAATCAGTGGTAACCTTTGCCCCCTACCCAAATTCCCAGTATTCAAACAAATTTCTGCTTACAGTCAATTCTTAAATGCTCTTGGAGGAAAAGTCTGAACAACTAAAACAAAATAGGATTTTGAAAGTTTATTTAGGAAAAGTAGCTCAGCCCTACACCCCATCCAAAAATCAAGGTTTGAGTTTGTCCTGCTTTTGCTACAAATCATAGGATCTAGAGCTGGATTGGACCTGCAATGTTTTCTGTTCAATATTCTTCATTTTTTTGGTGTAAAAACTAAAATCCAGAAAAGGAAAGTGACTTCATAATAAAAGCTCTATTGCTAATAAGACAAGAGATGGCACCAGAACCCAGGATCTCTGACTTTAAATCCAGCTTTTCTTTCCACTGCAAAATGTTGCCTCTTACAGGAAGGGACCATGTCTTATTTATCCTTGTATCTCTGCCAGAAGCAGTCATTAGGCCCCATATGAAGTAGACGCTTTTTATATGGTGTAGACCTGGCGTTTCACTAGTATGGAGAACTCTCCCCATCAATGTAGACTGGAAGCTCCTCTACAACCTAGAATCATAGAATCAAAGATTTAGAACTGTCAAGAGCAGGGAGGCCATTTAGTCTCAATTCCTTGTTATATTTTACCTCCTCATTTTACAGATGAGGATACTGAGGCTCAGGGGAGGGGGGTGAAATAACTTGCCCAAGGTCATACAGATAACAAGCATCAATGGGACTCAGGCCCTCTGGAACTAAACCCAGTGTCCTCCCCACTGTTACCATGCTATCTCCCTTATGGTATTAAAGTTTACCTGCAGGTTCCAAGAAGTTAAGTGAGGGGTAGCCAGGTGGCGCAGTGGATAGAGATCCAACCTTGGAGTCAGGAGGACCTGAGTTCAAATCCAGCCTCAGACAGTTGACACTTACTAGCTGTGTGACCTTGGGCGAGTCACTTAACCTCAATTGCCTCACCAAAAGAAAAAAAAAAGAAGTTAAGTGAGCATTAACAATAAGTAGGCATTAGCATTAAGTTCTGGCAATAGCTGGTAACCCGTAGTTGTACTTCAAATATGTGGCAGAGATTTGAACTTAGGTCTTCTTGACTACCAAGCTGACTTTCTGTCTTCTCTGTCATCCTATCCTCTAACCTAAATGCACGAAAATAGCCAAAAGGCTGGGAAGAGAAAGGGGAGGTAGCAGAAAGGAAGAAAATGAGAGAAGAGGGAAAGAGGGAAGAAGAAGACTGGTTTAGCTCCCTAGATAATCCAGCAGTTAACCAATTACTCTGACCTCTGTAGAGTGCCCCACCCCCTTCTTCCAGGACATATCAGTAAACACTATAAAGCTGATTTTACAAAAGTGCTTCAGGAAGCGACCTATTTCACTTCAACTTCAACCAACATTTCTATGCGTGCCATATGCCATGTGTCAGAGACTGAAGGATGGATATAAAGATTCATAAATCTTGAATATTAATATTGAAACTTCTTACTGCACATAAAGATTAGAGAACAGCTCCTGGAAAGGATTATTTCCTTTTCTCTTCTCTAAAGTCTAATTTTTCCCTCAAGCTGCTCTTTTTTGTTATCTAAGGTAACTCAGTTCAGTTGTTTTTCAGTCATATCCAACTCTTCATGACCCCATTTGGGGTTTTCTTGACAAAGATTCCAAAGTGTTTTGCCATTTCCTTCTCCAGCTCATTTTACAAATGAGGAACTGAAGGAAACAGGGTGAAGTGACTTACCCAGAGTCACACAGCTAGTAAGTGTGAGGCCAGATTTGAACTGGGGAAGATGAGTCTTCCTGATTCCCAGCCCAGTGTTCTATCTACCTGCACCATCTAGCTGCCCTAGGTAGCTCAGGCTCTGTAGATAAAATGAGTGCCAGTGGACCCCAGGTGTTAGGGAAAGAAGGTTCATAATCCCACCTTCATAGAGATGGAAACCAGGTCCTCTGTAATTTCTGATATTTAAAATCAGGATACTTATCTGCTCATTAGAAGTTTGAGAAGTACAAGAGAATAAATACCTGCTAGCATCCAAAGTGTTTCACTTAACAACCCTGGCTGCCTGGCTGGTAGGGTGGCATTATTATTCTGACATTGTAATTGACTGATTATGAGAGTAACTGTTTGTTTATATTAAGGCAAAATCCAGGCCCTGGCCTTAGTTAAATGTTTGCTGTTTCCTTCATCTTAAGAAGGGTATCAGTGATTATGAATTGTACAGATATGTGTATCCAGGAAAATGATTAGAATCACCTAGTCACATAATATCAATTCTAGAAAGGTCCAAAGTAAGTCAATTCAATTTTTCCTCACCCATTTTAAAACAAATCAATTCAACTTAATTCAGTAAACATTTTTAAGCACTTACTATGAGCTACTGTGCTCTGCAAGGGATAGGAATAAACAAACAAACAAAAAACATTCCCTGATCTCAGGAAGTTTACATTTTATTGGAGAGAGGCAGATACATCCATAAGTAAATAAAAGATAACTTGAGAAGGAAAAGAGAGTTAACAACTGGGGGTAATCAAGGAAAGCTTCATGGAGGAGGTGATATGTAATCTGAGTCTTGGAGGAAGATGAGGATTCTTGGAGGCAAAGAGGAATGGGTCATTCCTTGTTCAAAAACATGAGGAAAAGTGATAGGAACCAATTTCAGGAAACATCTAATAGATCATGTAAAATGTTTGAAAAAGAGTAATGCGAAATAAGGTTGGAAATATAGGTGGAAGCCAGATTGTGGAGGGCCTTAAATGCCAGGCTGAGGAGTAAATTTTAAACGGGTTTGAGTCAGAAATCTGGTGAAGAATGGCGTTTTGTTTTTTTGTGCTGCAGTCATACAGCCTGCACTGGCTGGAAAAGGATGTGTTCATAAAGTCATGCTGGATCTCAGGGTTGAAAAGGACCTCAAAGCTCATCTAGAACAACCTTGCTAAGCAAGAGTCCCATCTACAGTATCCTTGACAAATGGCCATGTGGTCTCTGCCTTGAAGACTCCAGGGAGCAGAACACACTACCTCCAGAAGCAGCCCATTCCATCCTGGGGGAACTCTAATAGTTCTATTGGTGGGGAGAAGAAGGGAGACACTGGAAAGTGACAGTAATGTAAACAAAATAATAAAGCATTTAAAAAGAAAAAAAAATGATGGTCCAAGTATATCGATAACTCTGATACAAGGCAATAGACGGGAAGTGCCAAAAGTGACACAGTGGATAGATGTCTGAATTTGGGACCAGAAAAACCTGAGTTCAAATCCTGCCTCAAATACTTAATACCAGTGGGCAAATCTCTTAGCCTTTCCCAGCCTCAGTTTCCTCATCTGTAAAATAACGATAATAATAACATCTATCTTCCAGGATTGTTGTAAGATCAAATGAGATAAAAATGAGATAAAAAAAGTACTTTACAAACATTAAAATTCTATATAAATGTGTCTCATACATATATATGTATATATAATCTCCCCTTGCTCTATATGTGTTTATGTGTATATATATGCATGCATACACATGTGCATGTGAACATATGTACATATACATGTGTGCATATATGCACATATACATGTGTGTATATGCATATGTGTACACATGCATGCATATATGTGTTGTGATATGCATATATACACATTATATGTATTCAAGTTCTCAGAACAAAGTGTCATTGGTAGTCAAAGGAGGAAATCACTTGGCTCTGGTGAGATCAGGAAAGTCTTCCTGGAGGAGGTAGCATTTTAATTGGACCTTGAAGGATGGACAGCTTTCAACAGAACCTTGGCAAATTATCAAGCACAAAAGAGACCACGCTCTCTTTATGAGAGAGATTATTTTGTCCTCTACTCTTTTATTGTTTTGAATCTTTCAAAGGCCTATCCAGAGCATGACAGTTAAAGTATGATCAGATCATGGCTACCCAGGGAGACATTGGGCATTTTTAGTATAGATAAAAATGACTTTTTTCCCCTCCTAGAGCAGCCACTTCCCTTGTACCTTTCCAATATTTCTCTACTTTACAGCTTTGTTAAGATATTTTTTTCCTAGGCTTCAATAATTAAAGAAAAGTAAAACTGCCCATTTGGGAGAGGCTGTTTTCTTAAAACAGAATAACCCCTCGTCGGGATTGAACCACCTTGGAGGCCATAACCAAGGTGGTAACTTTTCCTCCTTAGGTTGCTTTTTCCTAGACCTAATTAAATTATTGATTCTCTGGGCTATTCTCGCGTGAAGAGGGGTGGGTTCTTTGGAAGTAACTCAGAATTCAGGTGACAGGGATCTCCATCTTCTACCCTTGCTTCTCTTCTTATGTAAACAGCAAACATGCCTTCCTTTCACCTAAGGGCTTAATTAAGCCACCCTAGTCTGCAGTTTTCAGTACATTAGCCTACCTCAGAAACTCCTAATGGTCTGTATTACAGACTGATAGACAAACCAAATCAGGACAAGGAGCCTCATTCATAAATTGTTTCTCCAGGACTAAATAGTTGCTAGACGATAAACCCACCACGCCAAAGAAGGGGATTCATGGCCTCATAGATTCTGACAGATGGAAGGAAGGGACATTTAGATCACAGCATACCAAAGCTGAAAGGAACTTAAGAATTAAGAACGCCAGAGTTGGAAGGAACCTCATGGATCATTTCATACAAATCCTTCATTTTATAGAGAAGGAAACTCAGGAGGGATGTGACTGACCCAAAGTCATAGAGCTAATTAGTGGCAAAGCAATAACCAGAAACTCATTTTACTGACTTTTAATCCGTGGCTCTTTAAATCCCAGCTAGGTGGCGCCATAGTGCACAGTGCTGGGCTTGGTGTCAGGAAGACTCATTTTCCTGAGTTCAGAGCCTCAAACACTTACCAGCTGTGTGACCCTGGACAAGTCACTTAAATCTGTTTGCCTCAGTTTCTCAACTGTCAGATGAGCTGGAGAAAGAAATGGCAAACCACTCCAGTATCTCTGCCCAAAAAAAAAAAAACCCAAATAGGGTCACAAAGAATCGTGCACAACTGAAAACAAAAGAACCGCAAATTTAACTGGTACGCAGTAGTTGCTTAATTAAAGTTTGTCGGTTGAGTGTCTATTAATCTTGGGTCTTTCTTCCCACTATCTGCTTCCCTTCTTTTGCCTTAAGGTAAACGGTCTTAATCTGGGGTATGTGAAGATTTTGTTTTAAATTGATAATTTCCTTTTAATATGATTGTTTTGGGGTTTTTTTGTAATTCCATATATTTTATTTTGGTTGTTAAAAATATGTTTCTGAGAAGGGGCCCATAGGCCTCACCAGATGGTCAAAAGGGATCCATGACATACTCTTGCCTAAGAGAGTCAGTAGGATACTCAGGCTTATCCTTCTACATATGTATCAGCTGGTGAAGTGGAAAGAGAATTTCTCCTTCTGGCCCCAAACCTTGAGACCTGTGGGGGAAGGAGGGAGGTGGCAGTTTGAATTCAGAGACTGGTTCAAACTGACCTCTAAACCGACTGAGAACCACCCAAAGGTAGGGAGTTGTCAATCCTGTCTCACTACTTAGTAACAAACAAGGCCCGATAATGGAACTCATTTATCACCTGCCCCAGCAGAGGTGGGGTGGGGATTCAGGGTCTCATACATCTGCTTCAGTGTTTCATGTGTCTTTTCCAGCACTAATATCCATGATAGATCACACATTTATACATTTAATAACAATGTTCCCCCTGCCTTTCACAAAGGGAAAATTAATTTAGATCGATATTCCCCTAGCTGCAGAACAAAACTCCATGCACACACTCACACAAGATAAATACCAGTGTTCTCTGTTGTCTTATGCAGATATAAAGGCAGGTTAGATAAGGAGCTCAGGCAGTGGGTAGCTAGTATACATCTCATCATCCCATCTTTTATTTGTACCATGTTCCCCAAGCCTAACCTATAACCCATCTCCTTAAAGAGATTAACTATAATCAAATTGCATGGATAAATCTATCTTCTACTCATCACTTCATTCCAAAAGTGCAAGAGCCGGAAGGAAAGAAGTAGGCAGAAAATATTCAGGGGATTCTCGCTCACATCCTCGACAAGTCAGCAAAGTGACTGAAATTCCGGAAGTATTGGAAACCCTCTGCTTTAAGCACTTCTCTCTGGTCTTGTCTTCTATTTCTTTTTGTAGGCATTTACTCTGTAAGATGGTGTGTGCTATGGTGAGGGCTCTCACACATGAACAATCAATGTAATTAATTTGAATTAATCAGTAAGCACTTATTGTATAAGCATTTATTATGTACCTACCATGTACCAGGCTACCATTTGGCACTTAGAAATGGCATCTTTCTACCTGCCAGATTTGTCGTTAAGAACAATGTCTTATAGTAGAAAGAACACTATCTCTGAAGTTAAAGATCCTGGGTTCAAATTCTGCGTATGACTCTGTGGGATAAGTTCATTTTTCCTCTTTTTTCTTCCCTCCCCCAACTCCCTGCCCTAGAAATGGCTACCATTAGATAGACACAAACATATATATGTTCGACAAGTAAACATACAAATTACACCATTTCTTAGGAAGGAGACACAGGAGGGCTTCTAGCATCTCTCTCACTAGCAGGGTCGATGTTGATCCAGTCAGATGGGAAGATGGGAATGGAGTCATAATAAGGGGTTAAATAAGCTTGCTTTAGTCTAGTCTTCTCACAGGGAATTTGCTGATAATGAGAGCACCAACTCCTACAGCATTCCCAGCAACCCTTCTTGCAGAGGCCTGCGTGAAAGGGGGGGCAACTACCCCTCCATCCTCACGTCAATCTAGACCAGCACAACTTGTGCTCTTCCCTAAATCCCCTCAAGCCTCGATGGGGGCCAACTGAGGCAAACACACAGATTCCCCCTTCCAGTCCCTGATGTTGACCAATCAAAGCACGCACAGCATTCTAGCCTGCACATTCACCCCTAAGGGGGGTCTCCAGTCACTAACCACTGCCCATTTGCTTTATAGACAGCAGATAAAGAAGGCACATTGCCAGCAATAGCCTCACAATTTTACATCAGTTCATCCCTATATGTACCTCGACTGCTCAGTAGAAACTTTTGAACCATGATCATGAGAACTCATATCCAACAGCTGGGAAGTAAAGATTGTTATGGCTATGGATCCTGAGAAGAAAACTCTAAGAAAGAATAACAAAAAATCCACCTTACACATACTGAATTCACCTTACTTACCGTATGTGTAGTATGTGTGTGTGTATATATATATATATGTGTGTGTGTGTGTGTGTGTGTGTGTGTGTGTGTGTGTGTGTGTGTGTGTATGTATATATACAATATCATTCTATACATAGTTTTATTCACCCATTCTTTCTCTGGATGCAGATAATGTCTTCCTTCATAGGTCCTTTGTATTTAATTTGGATATTTATAATAGTCAAAATGACTTAGTCTCTCAAAGTTGTTCTTAAAACAATATTGCTGTTACCATATACAATGATCTCTTGGTTCTGCTCATTTCTCTCTTCATTATTTCATGCAATTCTACGCATGTTTTTCTAAGATCATCAAGCTCATCATTTCTTATAGCACGATAGTATTCCGTCACAATCATATACCACAACTTGTTCAGCCATCCCCTGTTTGATGGGCATCCCCACAATTTCCAGTTCTTTGCTACCACAAAGAGAGCTGCTATAAATATTTTAGAACACATAAGTTCTTTTCCTTTTCCCCAAATCATCTTTGGAAATAGACCTAGCAGTGGCATTGCTGATGAGATGAAAAAGGCTCCTTCTTCCCCATACGAACTCCAGGCACATTGTCTTCAGCTCTTTTGATGTAAGTGAGCTGAAGAATACAACTGACACAGCTGTGTCCTTTAGTGTGTCCTTCTCACCTCTTATCAGAACCAAAAGACTTTGCTACTGGAGGTGGAGAATTCCAGAGTCCTGGGAAAATTCTCCCTGTCTGGTCTGATGGGCAGATTTCTTTGATTTAAGTGAGATCAGCTATATACAGATGATAAACCCCTTATCTATCCCTTAAATATAAGATGACACATTTTCCTCCAACAAGTATACTATTCTTTTTGTACAACCATTTGTGTTTTATGAATAGCCATCTTTCTTTTCTTTGTTTCACACAATGTTGCTTTGAATAATGTTTAGCTTAAGAATGCTTCCCAAAAACCTATGTCTAAGGAGAGTCTCACAGCATGCTAGTGTTTGCTTGTCCTCCACTTTGCAATTTGCCCCAGCTGGCTGAAATAAACAATCATTTGCTTTTCTCTTAATTGATTCCCTACTGCTATTAGGCAACTTTGACCTCTAGAACCCAGGGCAGGGGTGGGGAACCTGAAGCCTCAAGGCCACATGTGGCCCTCTAGGTCCTCAAGTGCAGCCCTTTGACTGAATCCAAGCTTCACAGAATAAATTCTCTTAATAAAAGGATTTGTTTTGTAAAACATGGACTCAGTCAAAAGGCCACACCCAAGGCTAGAAGGCCACGTGTGGCCTCAAGGACGTAGGTCCCCACCCCTCACCCAGACTGATGAACCTCTTGAGTCCCTAGAAAATACCACCACGCTACAAAACAACCTTTGCTTTGGGCTAACAAAGCCAGAAAGGAAAAGTCCCTCCTTCTAGGAGCTTATAGACTATTCTGCTCTTAATTCAACAGTTACTCAGCCAGTGCTACTAAGGGAGGTTCTAGGGAGAAAGATAAGCAGGAGACAATCCTTGCCCTCATAATACTTAAGTCTAGTGGAGGAGATGTGTATATAAACAAATGATTAGTATACAAATTACAATCTAAATGCATTTCAAAGAGGAACATACATAATGATAACAGCAAACATTTGTATAGAAGTTTTATGTAGGCAAATGAAATATACAACAATTCTGTGAAGTATCAATTATGATCTCCATTTTATAGATGAAGAAACTGAGGCTATGGAAGTTTAAATGACTTGCACAGTCACATATCTAATAAATATCAGATGAAGGATTTCAACTCAAGCCTTTTTAAAATCTAAGTCCAGCTCTGTATCAACTACGACACCTAAGTGTATGGATGCACATGGCAGTAGGTAGACACATAGTGTTGTTCTCTGTACTCCAAGCTGATGCTACTAACTCATTTCCAGTAATTCATAGGCTCATAGAATTTAGTAGATGAAAGGATCTCAGAGGTAATTTCCAGTTATTTTCCCAGATCCACACTCCCTCCCCTCGTAACCCTTGAAATCAATGGCATATATTTCAAGATGAATGATCAGGGTTAGGAATCAACTCATAGCTAGGGTTAGGGATCAGTTGTGGCTAGCCTTAGAGATGAATTTATGTGATTAGGATTAGGGAACAGTCTAAGGACAGGTGTAACCTGGCACTGGGATCAGGCCTTAGCATGTGGTTCTGGAAGAGAATGAAAATAATTGGGTTAGGCACTGAAAGAGCCCTGGTCTCAGCCTCATTAGCACATCTAACCAGCAGCTAGAACTAGCTACTAGCTTAGTGGTCACTCATAGACAGTAGTTTAAAAAAAATTGTATTCAGTGAAAAAGCAAAGTAGAATTTTTACAGGTGATTTACTGATAAAGAAGTAGCTTTACTGAACTCTAGACAAAGTTTGTCTACATGTAAAGTAGCCTCAAAAGGGAAATAATATTTCCATAGCGCTTTAAAATTGGACAAGTACTTCATATCGATTATCTTGGTGAACCTCACAATAATCCAGTGGGAAAGGTATTATAGGTATTATTCTCCTATGCTATAGCTGTGGATACTGAGGCTCAGAGGGAAGATAAGTGATCTTCACGAGATCATATAACTAGTATATATGTGTGAGGCAGGATTCAAGCCCTATTCTTCCTGAATCCAAGTCCATTACCCGTGTCCTTTAAATCAGTGGTATCAAACTCAAATAGAATTAGACCCTTGTGGGATGCATGATGACTTAGAAGACCACAAAATAACATAATCTATTTTTATTGTATAGGTTTTTTTTGTTTTGGGGGGTTTTTGTTGTTGTTGTTATTCAGTGGTTTCAGTCATGTCTCACTTTTCATGACCCCATTTGATCATGTTTTCTTGACAAAGAAAACTGGAGTGGCTTGCCATTTCTTCTCCAGCTCATTCTACAGATGAGGAAACTGAGGCAAACAGGGTTAAATGACTCACCCAGGGTCACAAAGCTAATAAGTGTCTAAGGCCAGATTTAAACTCAGGAAGTCTTTCTGAATTAAGGCCCAATGCGCTAACCACTGTGCAACCTGCAATTTTTATAATATTTTAATTCATTTTGTTAAACATTTTCCAATTACATTTTAACCTGCTCAGGCAGCAGTTGAGTGCTGTAAGTCTGACACCTATGCTTTAAGCAATGCTGCATCTCATGAAGAGAATCAAGTAGGGCTCCCTGACAGAGGAAGCATTCAAATTGGGCTTTAAAGAGACAGGAATTCAACAAGTAGATAGGGGAGCATTCCACAGGATGACAGATTTACAGAAGTCATCTAGGCCAGCCCCTAACCTTACAGAGGAGGAAACTGAGGCCTAGAGAGACAAATTGGGTTACCCAAGGTCATATAGGAAGTAAGTGGCAGAGCCAGGATTAGAACTTAGACTCTCTAATTCCAAATCCTGTATTTTTTCCACTGCACTGTTATACCTCTCAGATCTCTCCTGAGTCCAGGATCGTACATGAGCAATGGTAGCGCACCAGTGAGTTGGCTGCTACGTAGAGGGCATGGACGCACCACAAAGCTGATTCATAACTGTTTGTGCACCTCCACTAAAGCAGAACAAGTGTCCTCCTTCCAAGTCAACCCTGGCCCATCACAACTAGAGTCTGGAATAACAATTTTCTGCTTCTTGGCCATGTTGCAGGAGAGTAGTAAGGGAGAACCGAACTGGGGGTTTGAGAAGATAAAGTTTGTCCTAGGTATTTTGAGTCCTATTTGGAGCCTAGGAATGCCTTCTTTCTGCCTGCTAGCCCTGTTGTAAAAATTAATGTATGAGGGGTAGCTAGGTGGTGTGGTGGATAAAGCACCCTGGAGTCAGGAGAACCTGAGTTCAAATCCAGCCTCAGACACTTACTAGCTGTGTGGTTCTGGCCAAATCTCTTAACCCCGATTACCTCAAAAAAAAATCACGTATGACACTTACTACCTGTGTGACCTTCGGTAAATCATTTCCCTCCCCATGACCTTAATTTCCACATTTGCAAAATGAAGGGATTTGGACTAGATGGATGGAAGTTCCTTCCAGCTTTATACTATATTTTGAAACCTCTTCAAGTTCCCTAAAGCACAGGGCATGATTCATTAAACCAAGCCTCCCACTTTATTCCCACCCCACAGGAAGGTTCCACTATAGACAAAATATAAGCTGGGCCCTTGAGAATCAGAAAGTCATGACTTTGTTACTTGGCAAAGGTCATGGCTAATTGTGAGGGCTGATCTGCTCCAGTGAATTCCACGGTTGATTGTTACAGAGATTGTTTCAGAGCTACCAACCAATCCCACAAGCCAACAGCCCTGGTCTTCCCCCCGCCACACACACAGAAGCACTGAAGTTGCAAAAAGAAGAAAACCTTAGCACGAGGCATTTGGAAGGTTTTTGAAATTACCTGGAGGATATCAGTAGTCCCAGAGCCAATGGAAGAAATATTCCAAAATGTCAGTAAAAGGAAATCCATACCTCTGTGTCCTTGAGAGCACTTCCAAGTTTTATCCAATGTAGAATCTCAACCAAAGAACACCCATGGGAATGGAGCTGCAAAATGTGTTTCTCTAGGAGTCTAAACATGCTCCACAGCCTGACCTATCAAGAATGCTTGATGATGAGTGATTTCTCACAGGAAAAAAATTCTAAACACAGCTCAGCACTCAAGGCCTTCCATAAAACAGCCCTAACCTACCTCTCTTATTGCCCACTACTCTCCCATTGTAGACTTTCCACTCCATCTGAACTCCAGTTCCCTGAATGTACCATGCTCATTCCAACTTCTAACTCTTTGCTCATGCCATTCCCCCTACCTAGAATTCCCTTTATCCTCTTCTAGAAGGTGTCCATATAGTAGATGTATAATATATGGTTACTGAATTGAATTGAATCATAGCATCGTAATAGTTCGTCACCATTTTTTATTTAGAGAGTGTCTCTGGCCCACTCTCCCAGAGCCATGACAGCTCCATTTGCCCTTCAGGCTTCCAATGATACCACTGAGAGGTCTCCCCATCCCTTCCTGCTATTAACCACGACTGACTGATCAGCACTCCTATTCCATTAACCACTTGATATCAGTTAATGTTTAGAAAGAAATATTTGCTTCAAAGATATAGGGAGAACAAAAGTACAAATAGTTCTCCCAATTATCTCAGTCTCTGAGGAGCGCAGACTCAGACTTAATATAGTTTCTACATGGCATTGGAGCCACCAATATCTTACACATATTACATATATTACAACATGACTGATATGTAAGTCATCATTGTGGATACCACTGAGCTGTTCCTGAAGGCAATTCCTTTCTCCTTTAGGTATAGATACTGGGATGGATGAAAAACTTGATATTGTGGAAATTGTGGGAATTGA
The DNA here is from genome assembly GCF_003287225.1 of Phascolarctos cinereus. Lineage (NCBI taxonomy): Eukaryota > Metazoa > Chordata > Mammalia > Diprotodontia > Phascolarctidae > Phascolarctos > Phascolarctos cinereus. Next base: position 286,479,472 of record NW_027555625.1, on the reverse strand, counting down.
GTGAACCGCACTGATTCCATCTTGTGACTCAATTCTATATCTAGCTTAGTTCCCTTTCTATTAAATTATGGATCTAGACCAATTTCTGTCTTGTGAGAAAACTTTAGTCATTAATGAGAATTGTGAAAAAAAACTTTATTGCATTGTTTGAACCCAGCCCTGAATAGCTGGGAAGCTGGACTACCTCTACCTGTTGCTTAAAGACCCTTAACTAAGGACCTAGGTTATGCTGATCAGAAACCCAGTCAGATCCAAAGACTGATGCGAGGAGTTTTCTCACAATTATACATCTCAAGTAACCCATACATTTAATATGAAAACTTTCTCCATACTGGTCAATCAGTTATTGATTCCATATTCCTTTGATTGAATACAGACCCTTAGGAAAAGTAGGACATCTCTTTTTCTGACTTCAGAGAATTGTGCCTATTTGCTCTCCCTCCTCCCAACTTTTGAAACTGCCATCTCCCTCCCAAATTGGAAAGCCCCTATTCTTTCCTCCAATTAGAAATCAGATTACCTAATTATACATCCTGTTTTTTAACCCTCTTATTGTTATCTTTTCATGCATAAAAATTGGTCTCCCCCAGTATTCAGGGTCCTGTGCCAAGCTGAGGAGGCCTGGTCCCGATTTGTTATGCAACTGGCATGCCTTGTTTAATAAATCAATATACCTTTGTTTCTTTGATTATTTTAGATTTCACCCTCTCAATATAGACTCTAATTTCCCTTCTCCTGGGTTAATGGAGGCTCATTCTTCTGACCTTTCAAAATTTGTAAGGTTAGAGCCTCCAGATTAATTTCTCTTACCCCAAAGAAAAGAATAAATGCCAAGACAGAGGACAGAAGCCCGTTTTCATAGGACCACACACTGGCCTCAGAAACAGAGTGCCCAAGCCTCTCTCCTTACAGCACTGTTTCTCACTGGATGCCATAGTAAAGTACTCAAACCAAAAGAAGAGATCCACCAAGAGAGTGGGGGAAGCTGAGCCCTTCTGAAAGCCTCACCAGTCAGGCAAAGAGCCTCTTGTTCACCTAGTGGTTAGCTAACAAGAACCAGATACAGAAGCTCCATGTAGGTTCTTCCTTTGAGGGACTATGAAGTCAAGTCAACAAGTATTTATTAAGAACCTCCTATTTGCTAGGCATTGTGCTAAGTACTGGGGACAGAACTGAGTTCAAATTCTAGTGGGAGAAAGAATATGTGAACAACTATGTATATACAAGTTATAGAAAAGATTAATTGGAGATAATCTCAGAGGGAAGGAAGTAGCATCAAGAGCAGAACAGAACAGAAGGTGAGATTTTAGCTAGGATATGAGGGAAGCCAGGGAAGCCAGAAGGTAGAGATGAAATGAGAGAACATTCCAGGCATGGGGAAAATACACAAAGTTGAGAGATGGAGCGTCTTACTTGAGGAACAGCAAGAAGGCCAGTGTCACTGAATCGAAGAGTAGTGGAGGGGAAAGAGGTGTAAGAATGCTGGAAAGGCAGGAGGGGGCAAAGTTATAAAGGGCTTTAAAAGCCAAACAGAAGATTTTACATTTAATCCTGGAGGTAATAGGAGCCAGTAGAGTTTATTGAATGGGAGGGGGGTGGAAGAGGGGAGGTTGACATGGTCCTGCACTTGAGGAAGACCTCATTGATAGCTAAGTGGAGAATGCCCTGGAACAGAGAAAGACTTGAGGCAGGGAGACCAATGAGAAGAAAAAAAGGAAGAAAGGAAGGAAGCAAAGAAGGAAAGAAGGAAGAAAGAAAGAAAGAAAGAAAGAAAGAAAGAAAGAAAGAAAGAAAGAAAGAAAGAAAGAAAGAAAGAAAGAAAGAAGAAAGAAAGAAGAAAGAAAGAGAGAGAAAAAGAAAAAAGAAGGAAGGAAGAAAGAAACAAATAAACAAAAACAGAAAGATAGAAAGAGGTGATGGAAACTTGCACTAAGGTGGTAGCAGTGTCAGAGTAGGATATTCCACCTCATTACAACTCTCCCAGAAACAAGCTTACCAGTCTCTTCCTCCTGGGGAATTTGTATCAGAAATACTCTGCTCATGTGCCAGTCCCCTATTACCTAGGATGTAGAGATTGCCTTGTCTAATTCTCCTCTTCCAACCATCTCTTTTGTAGATGAGGAAATTGAGGCCTAGAACTTAATTGACCTCTCATCATAGATTTACAGACTGAGCCAAAAGAGATCTTAGAGGTCATTTATTACAATCTTCTTATTTTATAGAGAAGGAAACTAAGGTCCAGAATTGGAAAGTGATTTTCCCAAACTTAACTAGCAGAGCTGGGATTCAATTTCAAGCCTTTTGATTCTAAGGCTAGTATTCTTTCTCCTATACCACACTGAGGCAGCTGGTGGCACAGCGATAGAGCACAGCTTCCTGAGTTCAGGTCTGACCTCAGACTTAACAGTTGTGTGACCTGGGCCAGTCACTTAAATTTTGTTTGCCTCAGTTTCCCCAGTTGTAAAATGGGCATGATAATATACCTACCTCACATGGTTGTTACGAGGATCAAATGTAAAAGTGCTTAGTACTTACCACAGTACCTGGAACATAGTCAATACTTAATAAATGCTTCCTTCCTTCCTTCTTCTCTACTGAACTTCATGTATCTGAGTGCTACTGTTCTTTGACATATTGACCAGTTAATTGCATTCTTCTCTAAACTGTTTTCCCAGTGATCTCAGATGTTAACGATTTTTTCCTTCTATTTCCTTCTATTGTACTGTCTGTTTGTATTCTCTAATAAGAATTTTAGAACTTTAAAGAAACCCAAAAGATCATTGGGTTCAATCTGATCTCAAACTAGAATCACTTCAAAAACATATTCAGCATCTGCTTGAAAACCTTCAATGAAGGGGACCCTGCTACTTTTGATTGCTCTCATCCTGCTTTTGGAAACTCTAATTGTTTGTCCTGACATTGGGCTTACACTGATTGGCCTCTTGGCAAATTTCCATTCACTGCTATCCTCTCAGACCAAGAAGAATAAGCCTCATTTCTGTTTCAAGAACTTGAAGGAATGTATCACGTTCTGCCTAAATGTTCTCTTCCTTAGAATAAACATCCTTCCTTCTGCTAATCCCTAATATAAAGGATCTTAAAGCCCTTTTGTAACCCAGTCATCCTGGATGCTATCCAGCTTAACAATGATGTTCCTAAAATATGGCAGCCAGAGCTACATACAATATTCTAGGGTTGGTCTGATAGGGACAGCATTCTGTGGGGCTGTCACCTTCTTATGCCTCTGTGCTTTTGTTAACACAGCACAAGATCACATTTATTTTCTTGCCTGTTCTATTATACTGTTGACTCATATTGACTTGCAGCCTACCACAACCCCTAGATGATTTTCAAATAAACTGTTTCCCAGGCACACTTCACCCCCTTTTATACTGGTGAATTTGATTTTTCAAAGCCAAATGTAGGACTCTGAAATATCATCTTATTTTAAATTTAAATTTTATCTTGGATTTTGCCAATGTTCTGGCCTGTCAAGATCTTTGGGGACCTTGATTCTGTCATAGAATGTGTTAGTTATCTTTCCAACTTTGGGTCGTTTTCAATCTGATGAGGATGAGATCTATGCCTTTATCAAAATCTTTTATAAATTTTTAAATAAAGCACAGCAAAGAACATATCCCTGGGGTGCTATTAGAGATATCCTTTCAGATTGATCTAATGTGATCTATTGTCATACATATCTATATCTATCTATATCTGCATATACAGGCATGATATTTGTATATATACATATGTGTCTAAGTATGTATACATGTACACCCATACACACACATACACACACAGACAAATACAATGACTGACAACAAAAATCCAGCTAGGTTCTGATTAGAGTAAATAACGAATACCATGAAGTGGTCACGTTATTCAAATTCATATTATTCAAAGTTATAATTATATGTAAAATATTAAAATATATAAAATTAGTTCAAGCCAAGTTGAAATATGCAGTGGGAGTTCAAAGTATACTTCCACTTCATGGGATTCATCACCTGCATTAATTGGGATCTAGTTGTAATTCAAGTAATCAGATAAATATATATAAAAAAGAGGGCCAATCTTAACCCAATTCCCAGTCTTTTTTACAAAGTAGAATCAAATGATTCAACAAGTAACCAACAAATAAGGAAAATATCTTTATCCTCTGTCCCCTTCTGGGCCTACCATATTTGGCTATATTTTATGCTCTTAAAAGAAAAAAGTGTAGTTATTATATATATAGTTCTGAATCTACTTATTTCTCTAAATCACCTCATCAGTTTTTCCACACTTCACTCTGTGCTTCATAATGATCATTCTTAGGGTACCCCAATATTCAATTACATCAGTATGTCATAATTTATTCAGCCATTCTCTAAATATTGTATTTCTAGGTTGTTTGAAATGTTTACTATTATAAACAGTATAACTATTAATAATTTTATATGTCCAGCTCTCTTTTTCCTTTTTATGATTTTTTTGAGGAATTCCAACCTGGAACTTGCTGGGTTAAAAGAAATATTTAGTTTGTTACTCATTGCCTACTGCTTTCTAAAATGTTTGCCCAGTCTAAAAGGCCCACTAAAACGTGTGAGAGTACCTATTTTCTCCCATTAGCTGCCAACAATGGAATGTATCTTTTAAACTTTTTTTTTACTGTCTTTGCAAGTCTAATAGGTTTCAGTGATACCCTAAAATTGTTTTGATTTGCACATTTCTACCATTTAGTTTGAACAAATATTCATGTGTATTTTCTCATCCAAAATTATCTGTTGAGGTTCTCTGGCCATTGCTTTACTGAGGATGGCATATTTTTAGTCTTACAGACATTTGTAATTTCCTTATAGAGCCATTATGGGGTTTTATTTTATCTATTTCACCTTAAAAAGCTATGAAGTTTTCCATTAAGGATACACACCCACACAGATATTCACTGATTTTATATAGAACTTTTTAATATACGTAACAATACACAATGACCTGGCTCTGGCCCCAGAGGAAGTGGGTTATTCACTTTATCTCACTAAAGGGGCTCTCTGCTCTTGACTCATACAAGAGAACAAGGGTTCAATCCTGGGGAAGCCTAGACTCTCAAAAGAAAAGAAAAGCTCTTTTCTCTCCAACCAAACAAATATATAATAGCCTTCCCTGTCTCTTTTAAGGGAGAGGAGTAACATGGTAGTATGTAGAAAGCCAACTTCAAAGGTAGGAAGACCTGGATTCAAGTCCTGCCTTAGACAAACACTGTCTGTGTGATCCTGGGTAAATTACTAGAACTCTTCAGTGCCACAAGAAACTCTCTAAAAGTGTCAGAAAATTTTCTGCTAAGCTTTTGGGTAGAGGAACTATCTCATCCGGAGTTCTTTTCAATCAATCAATCAACAAATACAGGATATCTCAGGTACCATGATAGGTACTAAGGATACAAATATGAATAAAACAATCCCTCCTTGCAATAAGCTTATTTTCTAAGAGAGGAAACAAGTACAGAAGAATAAATAAAAGTATATTAATAATTATGTACATTATTTTCCCCATTATCAAAAATAAGAGCTTCTCTGTTGGATTACCCTGCCTGCTTCCTCCTCCCCCAGTGATTTGCTTCTCTCTCTTTTTTCTGAAACAAGATTGTGAATGCTTTAGTGATTTACCCAATGAAATGCTCTTAGGGCTCCCACAACTTACTATAATTGCTCTAAGAGTATATCATTTTGGCTTGGGAGGATTGTTTGTTGTTGAAGGCTTCTTTGAATTGGCTTTACTTTGTAAAACTGTCAAAGTTCTCCTGCTTCACAAAGATCTGTCACTTGTCTTCATAAAGTGTGCAGAGTTCTTCTCAGTAGATAATTCTGAGTTCATGACATACTTTTAAATTTAGTAAATGTATAGTAGCATCCCAGTTTTTACAATCCTGTCATCCTCTGAAGAATCCACTATGACCTTTATTATTTTTCCTTGATATGTGCTCTCTATATTGCCCACAGAAATTGTAGTATGTTCGATACCTTTGTAATTTTGGAGTTTAATTATGCATCTAGACAGGCTAAATCTTGGGTCCTTCCTTGATAGAGTCCTGTGGATTTTGTCTCATTTGTATTTTGCTGGGGGTTTTTTGGTTTGTTTGTGTGGTTGGTTGGTTGGGGTTTTTTGTTTTGTTTTTGTTTTACAATTTAGGGTCAGTTTTCTTTGAAAATTTCCTGAAATATAACATGTATATCTTCTTTTTGTCAAGTTTTTCTGGCAGATCAGCTCTCCTGGTATTTGCACATTGGGTTCGGTTACCACCAGGTAGATGGGTCTGGGGTGGTTGTAATTGATTGAAAGACACAAAATCCTTTTAGGCTGCATTTTCACTTACCTTTTGTTGTTTATAATTCCATTTTCCTCCATCAAGAGTTTATTGTTTGTTATTTTTATTAATGTTTGAGCTTTCTATTGCCTCATCCATTTTCTTAATTAATTCTCATTCTTTTTAGATATATTTTAGTTAATACTTCATTTATCCATATTATTTCCTACATTCTTTAAATTCTTTAATTTGTCTTGTGATTCTCTTAGCATTCCCAATTTCTACCGTAATTTCATTGAATGTGTTATTTATCCATCTGAGAATATCTATTAAGACCAAAGAGGATCTTAGATTTTGGGGTTGGAGGGACTTTTAGAAGGTATTATATAGTACAGGGGTGGGGAACCTATGGCCTCAAGGGCACACATGACCCTCCAGGTCCTTAAGCGTAGCCCTTTGACGGAATTCAAACTTCACAGAACAAATCCCCTTAATAAAATGATTTGTTCTGTAAAAACTTGGACTCAGTCAAAAGGCTGCACCAGAGGACTTAGAAGGCCACATGTGGCCTCAAGGCTGCTGGTTCCCCATCTCTGATACAGTATCTTTTCCCACCTCTGTTTCTTTTGATGAATCAGTGAATTTGTAATGAATCAGTTGTACATATTTTAAAATTATATCCCCATTCTTTGTTCCTTTAAAAAATCATTTTTGGTTGGTTGTCTTTATGCGGGTAAAGATAGTTGTTTCTCTTTATTATTTATTTGGGAGAGTGGATACAAAACCAGCCTGCCTTTCTTTAATCCTCTTACTACCCAATCTTGGATTGGTCTTGCACATTTTGTTCCTGATAAAGCCTTGTCAGAATTGGGAAATTACTGCCACCTTTCTACATATTCACTTACCATCCTTTTAATAACACATTCTAGAATTTTTCCAGGAGTGAGTCAAATTCATTGGCCTAAAGTTTGCTGTCTCTGTCTCTCTGTTTCTGTGTCTGTCTGTCCCTCTGTCCCTCTGTCTTTCTCTCTCATTTGCTGTCTTTACCCTACAGTATGAACTCTACAATCATTCAAAGGCAACTGACAAAAGCTCAGAAAGCATAACTGCAAGTACCTTCAATGTCTAGGAGGCATTTCACCTAGCCCTGTTGGTAGGGGGGGCAGTTGTTTACTATCATCCAACCTCAGATATCAAGTCCTGATTTTCGATCTATTACTTTGCAGGAGTTATCCTTGTACTTCTTTGTCTCCTCTCTCTCCGAGAATGCCTTTTTTCTTTCAAGGTTGAGCTCATTTACCACTTCATATGGGAGGCCCTTCTCAATCCCTTGATTGTTGTCTGGTTTTGTATGCATTTGGTTTTTGTTTTTTAATTATATTCATTCCTGTACCTATTTTTCTTCTCTCACCTACCCAACAAGTCTTCTCTTACAACAAAGATTACAAAAACAAACTAAAAACAGCTCAGCTAAAATAATTAACATGGCAGTTGCTTCTGACAGCATATAATATATTCCACATTCATAGTCACCTGCTTCTGTATTGAAGGAAGGAAGGTATATGTAATCAACTCTTCTTCAGGGCCAAGTTTGGTTGTTACAATTGGATAATATTCAACTAGCTTTGTTCTTTGTATTTATATTATTATAGTTATGGTACATATCGTTTTCCTGGATTTGCTCATTCCACTCTGCATTAACTCATTTAAGTCTGCTTCTTCGAATTCTTCATAGTCATCATATCTATGGTAAAGTAATACTTAACTACATTCATGTATCGTAATTTTCTTAGCCCCATCAATTGGCACCCATTTAATTTCCAATGTTTTGCTAACACAAAAAGTACTGCTATAAATATTTTTGTATAGGTGGGAACTTTATCTTTGACCTCTTGGGGATATGCATTTAGTACTAGAATATGTAGTTCAAAAGGTAAGACTACTTTAGTCAATTTTTAGTATAATTCCAAATTAATTTATAAAATGTTTAGATCAATTTATTCTATCAGTGGTGCATTTAATGTACCTATTTTTCCATAGCCCCTTTGACATTCACTCTTTCCATCTTTGTCAATTTGTTCAGTTCGCAGTAAAAACCTCAGAATTGTTTTAATTTGCTTTTGTCATTTTTTTTTGTGATTTGGGGCAATATTTTTATGGGTATTTCTAATTTTAAAAATTCTCTTTTCTGAGAATTATTTGTTGATATCTTTGACCATTTATCTATTGGAAAGGTTTTTAGGTTCATGTGTCTGAATTAATCCCCTCTATATCTTGTCTATCAGACACGTATCAGAAAAATTTGATGCAAATAATGTTTCCCAATTGATGATTTTGCTTCTTATCCTTATTACATTGATTTTGTTTGTGCAAAATGTTTTCAATTTTTGTAATCAAAATTGCCTTTTATTTTTTATGAGCTTCACAATCCTTTGTTTGGTTAAAAATTCTCTACCTATTCATAAGTATGAAAAATACCTACATTAATTTTTTTCCATTTAATTTTTTTTTATATTAAAGTTAAGTCTTCATTTAGAATTTATTGTGGAATATAGTATAAAATGATGTTCTAAGCCTATTTTTGTCAAAATGTTTTCCAGTTTTCTCAACAGTTCTTGTCAAACATGGAGCTCTTCCACAATAAGTTTATATGTGTAAGTTTATTCAATACTTGGTTACTGAATTTCTTTTTGTTTTTCCCCCCTCATGGACTAATTTTTCTATGTTTAAACTTATATGAATTATCTTCATAATCACTACTATATAATATAATTTAAGGTCTGGAAGTGTTATTCCTATTTCATTTCTACTTTTAAAATTATTTCCCTTGATATCCTAGAACTTTTGGCCCTTCAAGCAAATTTTGTTATTTTGCCTAGCTCTACAGAGAATTCTTTTTGTAGATTTATTGGCATAGCAGAAAATCTAGACATTTATCTGGTAATATTGCCATTTTAAAAAATGTCATGCAAGCCAATCAAGTACAATGACTATCTCTCTGATTGTTTCAGTCTTTATTTCTTTAAAAATTGTTTTGAATTTTTATTTTTATAATCCTTGAGTATGTATTGTTAGATTAAACTCCCAGATATTTTAAACATTTCGTACTTATTTAGAATGTTTTTTCTTCCTCTTTTCCTGTTCCTAAATCTTTAAGTAAGCTTTAAATCTTTAGCCCAATAAGTCCCTCAATGATTTTCCCCCTTCAATGATTTTTTTCCTTCTTTTCCTCCTTGACTTCATTCTTTTTAGAAAACAATTCTATAAATATGAGAGAATTTGTTTCATCACTCAGTCTTTACTTGATCATTGCACTTATTTATCTCTCCTTTTATATGAAGTATTTGCATGTTGAACATTCTACTCAGCTCATTTCTTTTTCTTCATTTCAGTTGTAGGAGCTTTTCAAATGCCTCTTTTTTAGTTGAATGTCTAACATTTTTCAATGATGATTCAGCTTACTTTTGAAAAGATATTGTATCATGTTTCAGTGTTAGCTCCATTGCCTTTTGGAATATTCTATTCTATTCTTTCATAACTGAAAGTATTTCACTTGGTTGCTTGCAAAACTTGTGATTTGCTATTGGAATTATGAAATTTAACCACTACATGCCTTGTATTTTAAGCAGTAGTTTTTACCCCTGAGGGTAATGTCTAGATTTTATTGTTTTGAGTCTTCCTCCTTAGTCTTTGGCCCTTCTCCCTTTTGCTCTTGCATAAACACCCTGGTTAGATGTCTTCAGTTTTCTTGTGTTTTGAGGACTATGGAGCTGGTACAGCTTCCTGAGTATAGTAAACTCCACAGGGAACAAATTGAGCCAAGATGGATTTCTAACCTTCCACTTCAATATCAAAACTCTTTTGTATTCAACACTCTGATACTAAACCTTCTATCCTCTCCCACCTCCAGTTGCTCTTCTTTTCTTTTATGTTCCTGAAAAGAACCAGTATCTGCCATATCTTGTAAGATGCAGAGGGGGAGGAGTGAGGCTCAGTCATTTTGGGGATAGTACTAGAAAGGAAGACCCATAGTCAGGTCCTGAGGCACAAACCTGAGAAGCTGCTTAGGCTGGCTGGGTCTAGTATATGGCATGGTTTGTGGGTAAGGACACTGAACAGGAACAGTATATATGTTAATTTTCCATTGTAACTCCTTGAGGCTTCTACCATGTGTGTTTCTGTCTTCTTATTTTACAGAATCACCTTTATCATATGGCTTGTACATAATTCTTTTTTTTCCTGAGATTTTTGTGTTGGAGAGTTTTTAGAAAAGCAACTACTCTGTCCCCTTACTGATCATATGATCTCAGTCTTAAAAATAAAATAAAATAAAAATCTCAATTGATGAGTTCCCTGTATGTCTGCCTATGTAGTTTTCTTTAAATCACACCTTTTTCTCATTATCAGAATTATTTCTGTTTGAATCTTCAGAATTTCAGAACTCTTCAGGGCATTCTTCTGCAGCAGACATCCTCTGTAGGATTTTAGGTCATGGTATCCTAACTATCCCTCCTCTAAAACGTTTGAAATCTATTTTCCTATAATCTAGGGTACATGTCAGGCTATGTATAGTTTTCCTTACCTTTCTTACAAGTTATGACAAATCAGCAACTTCTTCCCAGCATTCTCATCATTTCAATCCCAGTAAACCAGTTGCTACTTATTAGTGAAATTAGATATAGAAAAAGATTTCTCATGTTAGTTCCTTCACCTTTTGAAGCATTAAATTATCATTAGGACAAATCAATCTTATTAGCTACTCTCCTTCTGGCAGAGAGAGGGCTAGCAGATGTACAGATAATTGAAATTCCCCATCACTATTCTGTAATACCTATGTTCAGTTCCCTGAATTCTGTCTTAGCAGTTAGTGATGTGAGAGGGAAGGGAGAGAGAAGAGAAGACAGGAGAGGAGAGGAGAAATCTATGTATATTCACAACAGATCTGGGAGTCATCAACTTCATCAAGATAAGTGAACCTGCATTAGTTGATGAGACCACCAAAAGAGATGGTTTTGAGAAAGAAAAAAAGGCCCAGGACTCAGCCTTGGGGAATATGCATAGTAGGGTACTTCCCAAGTAAGCACCTGGATGATGAACCAGGTAAAAACAAACAAACATAAAACCACCACCATCATCACCACCACCACCACCACCGAAACTGAGGAGCAGTCAAATAGGTAGAAGGAAAAGCCAGAGACAACAGAGTCACAAAAGTTCAGTGAGGAAATAATGTTCACCACCACTCCTCCCCCACCCAATCCTCATTTCCCTCTTTACCATTCAATTCCTTTGGGGAAAAAAAATATACCCTTTCATTGCCAAATTCCAATTACAGTTTTCATCCTTACAATTCTCAATGATATCTATAAAGTCAAATCTGCAGCCTTCCACGTGAATCACTAGTTCACCTTGTTTACTACCCAAGCTTTGTGCATTTATATATACATTACTTCATATTGACATATGTCAATCAACCAACAAGTATTTGTTAAGCACTTACTATGTTCCAGGCACTTTGTTAAGTTCTGGGGAAACAAAGAATAGCAAAAGCATGATCCCTTCCCTTAAGGAACTTCCATTCTATTGAGGGTAACAAGACATAATAATTAAGTACATATAGGAGATATACAGAGTACATAAAAAATAACCTCAGAAAGGAAGGCTTCAGCATCAGGGTAGGGAAGGGGCTAGAATAAAACAAGGAAAGACCTCCTGCAGAAGATGATATTTGAGCTGATGATGGTATAGTATTAATGTTTTTTTTCTTTGACAGTATGCTTATAACATAGTATATATATATATACATAGTATATGTATATATATACATATATTACATATATATAATCACATGCATGTATATAGATATATATTTTAACATATCTCATATACACATATATCTTGCATCCACAACTAAGTTATAAGAAACCAGAAGTCAGATGAGACAGCCAGGTGGCATAGTGGATAGAGTGCAGGGCCTGAAGTCAGAAAGATTCATTGTCCTGAGTCCAAATCTAGCCTTAGACACTTACTACCTTTGTGACACTGGGCAAGTCACTTTATTCGCCTTAATTTCTTCATCGTTAAAATGAGCTGGAGAAGAAAATGGCAAATGACTCTAGTATCTTTTTAAAGAAAACCCCAAATGGAGTCATGTAGAGCCAGACATGACTGAAAACAACAAGAAGTAGTCAAATACCATATCTTATACTTGTTTTCATCTCAAGTCCTTTGGTTTATGGCAATGGGAACTCAGTAATGAATTTTGAACAGGGGTAGAATATATGCGGTATGTGCAAGGTTTTCACAACATTCTTAGTGTAGCAAATGAAGGTCTCAGGTAGGGTAGTAGTCCCTGCTTTGTAACAATTTGTTTGTAAGCATAGCACCATGACCACATTACATGCTTAAGAAATGTTCCCTAATGATTAGAAAGAAAGTTGGGGAGACTCAAGGAAGCAGAATCGATTACAGGAGCAGGAACAAAAAGCAAACCTATGAAAAATTAAGCAACCAAATCAAATGAAGCAAAAAAGCATTATTAGAAAGCAATACAAATGTGAATTTTATGAGTTATACACATTTCTTCTCTTTCAAAAGTATTATACAAGGCCCCCATTATAATGAGTGACAAGGGTAGCAAATTTGAGATGTTGATTACTAGATTAAGGACAACCTGGGTTCTAATCCCACCTCCAAATCATATAACCTGTCTGAGCTTTAGTTTCCTCCTTTATAAAATGGGAGGAGGCTTCCAGGAGCCAAATGGTGGAGTGAAAAGGTAGTCGCTCTCACTCTCCCCTATCAACCTCTGAAAAACCAGAAAATATCAATCACCTCAGTGGAAAAACTCCTGGAACACCTGAACTAGAAGAAAGACAGGGAGCAGCAGTACAGCAGCCCAGCAAACTGGTCTACCAGTGCCTCAGCAAAAATAAGGGAGGCAGAACTACAAAGGGCCCCTGGCAGATAAGTACCCTGCAGCATTCATCTGAAAGGAGGTGAAGACAGCAACCTAAAGGCTTCCTAAAGCCCGGACCTTGCTGATTCCAATCCAACACCAGGTGAGCTGTAGGAGCCCAGCAACCTCCAATTGTGAAGAAATCCTGAAGCCCAGGTGGTAGAGCAGACAAACACCAATTCCTGGACCTCCAAGTGCCTCAGTGAGGGCGGGGAAACCGGTGGAAACCAGTTCAGAAAACCACCAGGTGCCTCGGCACTCCACCACAAAGGAATCTCCTGAATGCATTAGCAGAAATGAGGGAGACAACACTGCAGGGGGCCACAGGCAGATAAACACCCTGCAGCACCCATCTAAAAGGAGCTGAAGAAAGCTAAAGGAAAGGAAAAGCAGGCAACCTAGAATTGCCTGAAAGTTCCAGCCTTGCTGATTCCAGCCCAACACAAGGTAAGCTGCCAGAAACCTACAGCCTCCAATTCCAGCATAAGAGGCCCCAGCAACAAAGCCAGTGACCAAGACCTAGGCTCCCAACACAAGAAGCTTGGGTCAGTACCCTCTGTTCCCCAGCAGGAGAGCTCAATCTCTTTAAAGGCCAGGGAATAAAGAAACACCATGAGTAAAAAGAAACGTACCATAGATTCATATTATGAGAAGAGTGAAGATCAAGACAGAAATTCTGAAGAGGACAACATTGTCAACAAACCCACATCTGCAACAACAAAAGGGAATATGAACTGGTCTGAAGCCCAAAAAGCCTTCTTAGAAGAGCTCAAGAAGGATTTTAATAGTCAAATGAGAGAGGTAGAAGAGTCCTTCAAAAATACAATTGGCCAATTGGAAAAAAAATACACTGAAGAAAACAAGTCCCTAAAAAACACAATTGGCCAATTGAAGAAGGAAGTACAAAAACTAACAGAAGAAAACAATCTGTTAAAAACTAGAATTGGACAAATGGAAACTAATGTCTCTATGAGAGAGCAAGAATCAGTCAAACAGAAACAAAAAAATGAAAAAATAGATGAAAATGTAAAATACCTCATCAGTAAAACAACCGACCTGGAAAATCGACTCAGGAGAGACAATTTAAAAATTATTGGACTACCTGAAAATCATGATGAAAAAAAGAGCCTGGACAGTATCTTTCAGGAAATCATAAAGGAAAACTGCCCTGAAGTCCTAGAACCAGAAGGGAAAATAACCATAGAAAGAATCCACCGATCACCACCTGAAAGAGATCCCAAATTGACAACACCAAGGAATATAATAGCAAAATTCCAAAATTACCAGATGAAAGAGAAGGTGCTGCAAGCAGCCAGAAAGAAAATTTAAATATCATGGAACCACAGTAAGGATTACACAGGACCTTGCAGCTTCTACATTAAAAGACCACAGGGCATGGAACATGATATTCCTAAGGCAAAGGAGCTTGGAATGCAGCCAAGGATCAATTACCCAGCAAAAATGAGCATCATTTTTCAAGGGAGGAGTGGATATTCAACAAATAGGAGACTTCCAAACTTTCCTGATAAAAAGACCAGAGCTCAACAAAAAATTTGATCTTCAAGTACAGGACTCAAGAAGGACTTAAAAAGGTAAATGGGACAGAAAGATACAATATGTTGTTAATAAGGGGGGGGCTGTTTAAACCCCTACAAGGGAATATGAGACTTGCAACCCTTGAGAACTGTATTGTTATTACACCTTGTTAAAGGAGTATACATAAAGAGGGTGGATATTAGTTGACTTTGATGTAATGATAAAAAAAAATCTAATCAAGTGGGTTAAATGGATCCAAATAAGTGGATCAATCTGATCTTAGAAAAGTACTGAGAAAGGAGGAGGCAGACAAGGGTAAATTACATTACAGGAAAAGACACAAAATCCTATTACAGCAGAGGGAAAGAAGGAGGGGGGCATTGTTTGAACCTTACTCTCATCAGATTTGGCTCAAGAAGGGCATAATATAATCAGTTAGGTATAGAAATCTAACTTGCCCTATAGGCAGTAGGAGGGAAAAGGGGAAAGAAAAGGGAGGGGGGAAAGAAGGGAGGGAAGAAGCAGTAAGACTAAAGGGGAAGAAAAGGGAAAGGGATAATAAAAGGGGGAGGGACTGAAGGAGGCAGTGGTCAAAAGCAAAACACTAGTGAAGGGGGAAAGGAAAAAGGAGAAAGAAAAGCATAAATGGGGGAAAAGGATGGAGAAAAAGACACAGATAGTAATCATAACTGTGAATGTGAATGGGATGAACTCTCCCATAAAACGAAATGGATTGCAGAATGGATTAAAAACCATAATCCTACAATATGTTGTTTACAGGAAACACATTTGAAAAAGAGTGACACATACAGGGTAAAGGTAAAAGGCTGGAGCAGAATATATTATGCTCAGCTGAAGTAAAAAACAGGGTAGCAATCCTGATCTCAGACAAAGCAAAAGCAAAAATAGATCTAATCAAAAGAGATAAGGAAGGAAACTACATCCTGCTAAAAGGCACCATAGACAATGAAGTAATATCATTACTAAACATATATGCACCAAATGGTATAGCATCCAAATTCTTAGAGGAGAAGTTCAGGGAGTTACAGGAAGAAATAGACAGCAAAACTATACTAGTGGGGGACCTGAACCTCCCCCTCTCGGCACTAGATAAGTCTAACCACAAAATAAACAAGAAAGAAGTTAAGGAGGTGAATAGAACATTAGAAAAGTTAGGTATGATAGACCTCTGGAGAAAACTGAATGGGGATAGAAAGGAATATACTTTTTTCTCGACAGTACATGGCACATACACAAAAATTGACCATGTACTAGGGCATAAAAACCTCACAATCCAATGCAGAAAGGCAGAAATATTAAATGCATCCTTTTCAGATCATGATGCAATAAAAATTATATGTAATAAAGGGCCATGGAAAGATAGACTAAAAAATAATTGGAAACTAAATAATCTAATCCTAAAAAATGATTGGGTCAAACAACAAATCATAGAAACAATCAATAATTTCATTCAAGAGAATGACAATAATGAGACAACATACCAAAACTATGGGATGCAGCGAAAGCAGTTCTTAGGGGAAGTTTTATATCTCTAAATGCTTACATAAATAAAATAGAAAAAGAGGAGATTAATGAATTGGGCATACAACTAAAAAAACTAGAAAAAGAAACAAATTAAAATCCTCAACTAAACACCAAATTAGAAATATTGAAAACCAAAGGAAAAATTAATAAAATTGAAATTAAGAAAACTATTGAACTAATAAATAAAACTAAGAGCTGGTTTTATGAAAAAACCAATAAAATAGATAAACCTTTGGTTAATTTAATTAAAAAAAAGAAAGAAGAAAACCAAATTACTAGTATCAAGAATGAAAAGGGTGAAGCTACCACCAAGGAAGAGGAAATTAAAACAATAATTAGGAATTATTTTGCCCAACTATATGCCAACAAATTTGACAATCTTAGTGAAATGGATACATATTTACAAAAATATAAATTGCCCAGATTAACAGAAGAGGAAGTAAAATACTTAAATAACCCCATCTCAGAAAAAGAAATTGAACAAGCCATTGATGAACTCCCTAGGAAAAAATCTCCAGGGCCAGATGGATTTACATGCGAATTCTATCAAACATTTAAAGAACAATTAATTCCAATACTATATAGACTATTTGGGAAAATAGGTGAAGAAGGAGTCTTACCAAATTCTTTTTATGATACAAATATGGTGTTGATACCTAAACCAGGAAGAGTCAAAATAGAGAAAGAAAATTATAGACCAATTTCTCTAATGAATATAGATGCAAAAATTTTAAACAAAATACTAGCAAATAGATTGCAGCAACTTATCACAAGAATAATACACTATGACCAGGTAGGATTTATACCAGGAATGCAGGGTTGGTTCAATATTAGGAAAACTATCAGCATCATTGAGCATATCAACACCAAAACCAACAGAAACCACATGATCATCTCAATAGATGCAGAAAAAGCTTTTGATAAAATACAACACCCATTCCTATTAAAAACACTAGAAAGCATAGGTATAAATGGAGTCTTCCTTAAAATAATAAATAGCATTATCTAAAACCTTCAGCAAGCATTATATGTAATGGGGACAGGCTAGAAGCATTTCCAATAAGATCGGGGTGAAACAAGGATGTCCATTATCACCACTGTTATTCAATATTGTACTGGAAACCTTAGCTTTAGCAATAAGAGAAGAAAAAGAAATTGAAGGCATTAGAATAGGCAAAGAAGAAACAAAGCTATCACTCTTTGCAGATGACATGATGATATACTTAGAGAATCCTAGAGAATCAAGTAAAAAACTACTTGAAATAATAAACAACTTTAGCAAAGTTGCAGGCTATAAAATAAACCCACATAAATCATCAGCATTTCTATATATTACCAACAAAGCCCAACAGCAAGAGATAGAAAGAGAAATCCCATTTAAACTTACTGTAGACATTATAAAATATTTAGGAGTCTACCTCCCAAAAAACCCAGGATCTCTATGAACACAATTACAAAACACTTTTCACACAAATAAAATCAGATCTAAATAATTGGAAAAACATCAGTTGCTCATGGGTAGGCCGAGCTAATATAATAAAAATGACAATCCTACCTAAGCTAATTTACTTATTCAGTGCCATACCAAACTACCAAAAATTATTTTATAGAGTTAGAAAAAATAATAACAAGATTCATTTGGAAGAACAAAAGGTCCAGAATATCAAAGGAACTAATGAAAAGAAATGCAGGGGAAGGTGGCCTAGCAATTCCAGATCTTAAATTGTATTATAAAGCAGCAATCATCAAAACTGCTTGGTACTGGCTAAGAAATAGGGAGGTGGATCAGTGGAATAGGTTAAATATGCAAGACACAGTAGTCAATGACTATAGTAATCTATTATTTGATAAACCCAAAGACCCCAGCTTCTGGGATAAGAACCCACTCTTTGAAAAAAACTGCTGGGAAAACTGGAAAAGAGTATGGCAGAAACTAGGCATAGACCCAAATCTCACACCATATACCAAAATAAAGTCAAAATGGGTTCATGACTTAGATATAAAGGCTGATACCATAAGTAAACTGGGAGAACAAGGAATAGTTTACCTATCAGATCTATGGAGAACAGAAGAATTCATGACCAAACAGGAGATAGAGAACATTATGAAAAGCAAAATGGATAATTTTGATTACATTAAATTGAAAAGTTTTTGCACAAACAAAGCCAATGCAACTAAGATTAGAAGGAAGGTAGAAAATTGGGAAAGAATTTTTACAACCAGTCTCTCTGATAAAGGCCTCATTTCTAAAATATATAGAGAATTAAGACAAATTTATAAGAACACAAGCCATTCCCCAATTGATAAATGGTCAAAGGATATGAACAGACAGTTCTCAGATGAAGAAATTAAAGCCATCTATAGTCATATGAAAAAATGCTCTAAATCATTATTGATTAGAGAAATGCAAATCAAAACAACTCTGAGGTACCACATCACACCTATCAGATTGGCCAACATGACAAAACAGGAAAATGATAAATGTTGGAGAAGATGTGGGAAAATTGGAACACTAATACATTGTTGGTGGAGTTGTGAAATGATCCAACCATTTTGGAGAACAATTTGGAACTATGCCCAAAGGGCTACAAAAATGTGCATACCCTTTGATCCAGCAATAGCACTTCTAGGGCTATATCCCAAAGAGATCAAACAAATGGGAAAAGGACCCACATGTACAAAAATATTCATAGAAGCTCTTTTTGTGGTGGCAAAGAATTGGAAATTGATAGGATGCCCATCAATTGGGGAATGGCTGAGCAAGTTGTGGTATATGAATGTAATGGAATACTATTGTGCTCTAAGAAATGATGAACAGGCTGACTTCAGAAAAACCTGGAAAGACTTGTATGATCTGATGCTGAGCAAAGTGAGCAGAACCAAGAAGACTTTGTACACAATAACAGCCATGTTATGCAATGATTAAGATTGTTGAACTGAACCCTTCTCAGCCTTATCAGGCTCTAAGACATCTCCAGAGGCTTCAAGATGGAAAATGCTTTCCACGTCCAAAGTTGAATCGCTATCACTTATTTTTACCTTCTGTTGAGTTTTACTTCATCTTTCTGATGGTTCCTCCTATTGGTTTTAATTTTTACCTACAACTTCACTATTGTGAAAATATGTTTAATGGGTATGTAAATGTATAAATTTTTTTAAAAAATAAAATAAAATAAAAAATAAAATGGGAGGAAATACCCTTTCTTCCTATGTCATTTTCCCATACCAGCTGCTTTGAAGTTAGGGAGACCTGGGTACAAGTTCCACCTCCAACATACAGGCTGTGGGACCCTGAGCAGGTCCCTTAACCTCTTAGTACCCAAGAAGCTCTCTAAGACCCTAAGTGGCTAATCAATCTTCATTGGTCAATTTCCTTATGGGCAATTTCCCACACCAAAAACCAAAATCCAGCCTCACAAAATGAGGCTCAAATGAGATATTACCTTTAAGTGTTTTATAATCTTTAAAGTATGACACAAATATCAGCAATTATTATATCAGCAATCATTCTTTTTGGAGTGACCTTGTGATTTCATTGATGTAGGAAACTCCTATCAATGCACAGCAGGAAGTGCTCTGAACTTTGAGTCATAGGGAATTTCCTGGAGCATTGAATGGTTAAGTGACTTGCCCAGAGTCACGTGGCATGGAGAGTATTAAGAGTGCAAAAATGGGGAAATAGATCTGTGCTGGATTACCACCGGTTCTCTTTAAACTTCAGAAAATACTGCTTCCTCTAATGACTGAAGAACCTTTATATTCATCCCCCCACCTTAGGGCTAGACTGGGCTATGACTATTAAAAATAGTTGTATCTCAATCATAGCATGGTTGAGGGGGATCCTGATGGCTCCAGGATAGTATATCATAGTGAGGCTTCCCTTTATATAGGATTCTGGATTGGGGAATACAAGTAACAGCTATCATGGAGGACTTTTCTAGTCACATAGATTAGGCATCTTTGAGGACAAAACACTGCCAAACAATGTTTGAGGCACATCCCTAAGGTTTTAAGGAGCTGATATCATATGAGCATATTTAACACATCTTTCAATTTGCTCTTTGGTACTTTCATCAGCAACACCATCCTGGGCTGGTGGGACCATAGGATTGACCCTATGGGCAGGAATTTTTGCTTTTCTGATGTTGAATAGTCTGTCAAGTTTCATTTTCTTTTCATAAACCAAAGGGTCCTTGGAGAGAAAAGGTATTACATCAAAAAACCAATAGAGGCAAGGACTGGGCATTCCACTTTTACACGATAAATTCAATTATCACTTCCCATTCCTTTGTATAAGGAAACTGATACCTTCCCCTTCCTGTGGATTGCTTTGTCATATTGCAATGGCAAATTTACCTCCAGCATAAAACCTCTGTAAGTAAAGCACGATATTAGGCTTAGGGAGTGAATTTAAATCAAATCTAAATCAGCTTTTCCCCCTGCACCATTCTTTTCTATTGAAGTGAACAGACAATAAGAAATGTAGCCATCCAAGTGATCAAAACCATAGCTTCCTCCCCAGTCATCTCAAAAACTCAAGACAAAGTTTCAGTGCCATGAACAAGAATTATATCATTCTGCATGCTGAAAGAGGGGAAATAGCATTGCTTATCTGGTATCTATTTGGACACTTAGGAGAAAACTCCCTAAAGGAAAATATTCAAAGGATATGGATAAACAATTCTCAAAAAACTATTAATGACCACATAAAGACTTCCAAAGCAACGTTAGTAAGATAAGTAGAAATAAAAATAATTGTGAGGCTTTACCTCACTCTCCATAGATTGACAAAGATAAAGAAAGAGGAGAATAGACGATATTGACAGAAATGAAGAAAGACATACGGTTGTGGCTGTGAATTAGTCCAATCAGTCTGGGAAACAATTTTGAATTATGCTTTTTAAAAAGTAACTAAATTCTCCATACCCTTTGACCCAAAGATCCAAGTGTTAATCACATACTCCAAGGAGGTCAAAGAAAGGTCCCATATACATAAAAATATTCATAGCAATATTGTTTGTAGTAGCAAGTAACTAGAATAAAAACAAATGCCCATCAGTTGAAGATTGGCTAAACACATTTTACATTTTCCAAAATGTAATATTATTGTGTCATAAGAAATGATCAGTTTTAAAAATTCAGAAAGACATGAACTGATGCAGAGTAAAGTAAGTAGAACCAAGAAAACAATATGCACAATAACTACAACAATGTAAATATTAAGGGGAAAAAAAGAAACTGAATGCAGTATAATTATAATACTAAGTTTGTCCCAAAAAAAATTATATATGAGAATATACCTCTTTCCATTCTTTGCAGCAAAAGGTAATAATTATGGGTATGGCATATTACATACACTATCAAACAATTGAAGTAGCAGTTAATTTTTTTCTCTTTCTTGTTTATTTTATAAGAAGGGATTATTTATTAACTGGGGAAGGGGTTTATTTGGAAGAGGAATGTAGATAAAAATAACACCAAATCCAGTAGTCCAATAAACATTTGTTAAATACCCACAACATGTGCGGTACTATGCTAAACATTAGGACGCAATTAATGAAAAGAAAAAGTCCTTGCCCTCAGTGAGTTTACAATCTAAAGGGGATGGCAACACACAAAAGGAGGCAGGAAAACAAGGAGGAGTGGGAAGGGGAAGGGGAGGGATAGGACACCAGGGTTCATCTTGTTCCATAGAGTTGAAAGCAGGCAGGGCAGCATAGATGCAAAGCAGAGTGACCTAAGAGTCCAATTTCTGCCCTCTATAAAGGAAGGCATTGGGAGGCTTTGGTTCTCTACCCTGCAGACCTCCAAACAGAACCTAGAGGAGTCTGAGAGAGGTGGAATCAATCAAGACTTGGGTTAGCAACCTATAGAAGTGTAGAAGTGATGAGTCTTGGAGGGACATTTTGTGCCTCGGAGATGAAACCAGACAGGTTTCAAACACAGGATTCAAAGGCAAGATTCAAAGATATTCAAAAGATAGCAATAACATTTTTAAAAAGGGAGGATGCATACAGGTGGCATAGTCTCTGAACGTTTACATTCTAAGGGGCACATTAAATAACATTAAAAAAAAATCAGCTCTGCAATAAGCCAGGTCAGACCCTTTCTAAAGCTCCTTATTGTTTCTGGGCTCCACAATTCAAAGAAATTCAACTCTTAGATTCAGATGATAAGAGCTGACCTGATCAAAAGACAGCAAAATGGTGCTTAACAAAGAAAGGTCAACAGCATAGAGATATCCTACGCTATGGAGAAAACCAAAAATAAAGGGGATCCAAACATAACCCCCTCTTTTTCTGGTTGCAGCGAATGCTAAAGTCTGGAAAAAGGGCAACTGAGTTCTCTCAAGGTCAAGAGGACAAGGCAGATAGTTCAGTGATAGTAGAAGTTATTTGGTAGAATTTTGCTTCCATTTTCACAATAAAGGTTTCTCAAAGGCTATTGTTTTTGAGATTTTTAGTAGGTGAAATGTGGAGTCTTTTCTTCCTACTGTACTTTCAAATGATAGCAACTCTCCAATAAGCCTTACTGAAATTGTACAGAGACTCCTAGTGTGCGTTCTGCCTTTATCTGTTCATTAACTTTTATTACCAGGATGATTGTGGCAATAGCCTTGGAGTTTTAACACAGGGGATAGCCCATAAATTTCTCAAGTCTTTTGACTTGCTATCTGGTAGAGGGGACTGTCCTTGCTAGAAGTGCACTAGTCATGCTCTCTGGGCACATGACTACCCAATTCCTCAGCTTGGAACAGCAGCTCCATAGGCCAGCCAGCTCAGTGGAAGGAGGGCTTCTGAGGCACATTAGATGTGGTGACTTTTAGCTAAAGCTAGGGCCACATACAGCTTTCATTCCAAGCAGAAAGGACATCCTTTTGCTTCACTCCTTGATAACCACAGGGAGTGGAAAGAGCAAATAAACCCTTGAAATACTTTAGCTGGCCACCTAGAATGCCAACGAAATGGAAACAACCTATGTTAGGATGGAGTTTCAAAGCATCATAGTGACAAAAGGCTAAATATAAATCATGACTCTACCATTACTACTTGTGGGACCTTGGGAAAGTCAATTCCTTTCTCTGAGCCTCAGTTTCCCAATCTATAGAGGCTTGTAAAAGATTATGTCTGAGCTTACTTCCAACTCTAAATCCTATAATTCTAGAATGCAAAGTGTTAATTCTCAATAGCTCCCTAGGAAGTCTGACTCCAGCCCACCTCTCATCGTCAAGGACAATATTTAATTTGTGCAGAGTAGATAAATGAGGTGGAAATGCATCAGAACAGGCTTTGTTTATTATTTTTTTCGATAATAATGTAATGCAATAAGATGGTAACTCTGTGTGCTCTCTAGCTGGGAATAAAATGTGGGCATCATTTGTCATTTCCACATGTCAGATTTGCAAGACATTTTTCAGTCCATGAAGTTCAGCAAAATCCAACTCAACCCTGAGGCTGAGGGTGATGGGTAACATTTTTATTTAGTGCACAAGAAGTCCTAATGCAACAGAAATCTTAATTCTTTTCCCTTCTGCATCTGCTCATCAAAACATGAGGAGTGTTGCAAGCCATATGACTTCCAGCTACCATCAAATTTATAATCTTGAGGATGCCATTAGTTTCAAGAAGTTTCTAGATCTTTGGGCTTACACCTTTAATTTGAGTAGATGAAACCTCATCATATGAAATGTTTTATACAAAATATGAAATAATCGCTTATGAGTTAAAGTCCAAACTCTTCAGCCCAGCTTTTAACTTTTGTATTCCACATTTCTATGGAGCTCTGCACTTTACAAACTGCTTTCCTCAATGATTCCCTTGTGCAATGGAGAAAGCAAATACTATCCCTGTTTAACAGAAGAGGAAACCAAGGCTCAGTAATGGTGGCATGCTCAAGGTAGGATGTGTAGTAAGTAGTAGATTGAGGATTCAAATTCAGGTCTTCTGACTCCAAGTCTAGAGCTCTTTCTACTAACTTTGCCATGCTACATACAATATGGACCCAACCTACCTGTTTGTCTTCCATGATCCCTATACAAACCTACTGCTCTAATATGATGGTTAATACATGCTTTTCCCTGAACACATCTGATGTATTCCTGCCTCTGAATCTTTGCTCTCAACGTTTTTCACTGACTGGAATATCTTTTTACTTCCTTTGCACCTGCCTCCTAGCCATCTTTCTGGCCCTGTTTTCAAGTTCTATTTCCCTCCTTCCTGAATCCTTCCTTGACATCACTGGTCCATTGTCATCTTCTCAGTCCACAGAGATCCCCCCTTTCTGTGATCTCTTACATCTCTGAGTATCTGCAACACTCCTCTGTTACTGCTCATGTATTGCCTGCTATACTTTGCATGAGAAGTACTATGGTATAATGGGAACAGTTAGGCTTAGAGTCAGAAGACCTGGGTTCAAGTTCTCCTTTTGAAATATATTAACTATGTAGCTATAGAAAAGTAAATCACCCTCAGTTCTCTTGGTAGCTCTCTAAGGCTATAATTTAATTAAGTTACTTATTGGCATCTGGAGTTTCTACTCAGGGAGTTTCTCACTCCAGTGAAATCTCAGTTGTAGATCAAATAAAAGAAAACAGAACAAAAGTTGTATGCATGTCTTATCTGTCAAAGATACTATAAACTTCTTAGGTAAAAGGTAGAAACCCAGACTTGATATATTTTTGTATATCCCTACCTGTCCCCATCCCTCTTCTCCAGAGAAAAGCTAGGAACATACATAAACCATTAATGGTTTGATGCAATTGAGTTTAATAATATAGCTAGTATTTAAGTGGCACTTTAAACGTTTTTAAAGTGCTTTAATATCATCTCATTTTATCTTCATAGAGCAGGTAGGTGCTATTATTATGAACCTCATTTTACAGATGAGGAAACTGAGGCACAGAGAGGTTAAGTGACTTGCTTAGGGGCAAACAGCTAGTGAGTGTCTGAGGTCAGATTTGAATTCCTGATTCCAGGTCCAGCTGCTCTATCAACCCTACCATCTAACTGCCTAGTTTGTAAGGTACATAACTCATAACTTCCCCCTTCCCAATTCTTGACATCTTCAATGGAAGGTTTGATATCTCTTTCCTTGCTTTGGGAAATAGAGAGTTAACAGGTAAAAACAAATTTCAGGGTGGCACCTGTGGATTTCAAAAAGTATAACGTGTCTGATTTCAGAGCTCCTCAGTGATCCAGCCATAGGCTCCACAATACATGGCCTATTGAGAAAGCTCTGATGTAGAGGCTTTGATTTTAAAGGAACCTCATTTTTCCTTTTGGTGTGTTACTATGGTATTAGGTTCCATTTGCTGTACTAACATAACACCTCACCTCTACCTCCAATAAAAATAATAGACTTTCATACCTAAATAACCCTCCTGCAGTGTCAAAACACTGCTAACTCCTTCATTAGTAGTCATGTGAATTTTCTGTCCTTAAAGCGAAGGGCATTATTGTGTGCTATTACTGATGTGCTATTAGTAAACCCACATGATAGGGGTTTTTTTTGTTTTTTTATTTCTTGTTTGTTTGTTTGTTTTTTTCAAAACAGGGCTCAACAAGGAGCAAAGTGCACTAGGGAGACAGGATTGTCAAGCTTTATGCAAGGCACTCAGACAGGTCTGACTGAAGGTACAGTTGGAATTCTGCGCTCATAGCCCAGTCAGATGCACACAGGGGAGGAGCCTTTCCCTCCTGTTTATAGTTAACATGAAAGGAGGCATTTCATGTTGGATTCTTCTCACTACTCACAAAATATTCCCTCCAAGAAGCTTACCACTATCCAGCATTTCATAGGCTTTTACAACAATAAGGGAATTTACCCAGTCCTACCCCTCCATTTTATAGAGGACTAAGCTGAGAAACAGAGAGGGGATGGCATTTAACTACATTCAGATGGCTAAGCAGCAATGCATCCAGAATCTAAACCCAGGTCTCCTGATTCTACCTCTAGGGTTCTTTCCATTACAATGAAACATAGGCCTCTCCTAACTAGCTTATCAGTGTGTCACAGTTCAGAGAATGTTTCATCTTAGAGGAACCTTAGGGATAATCAAATGGAACCACTTCAGTTTTTAGATGGGAAAATTGAATCACAGAGATGAAATGACTTGCCCAAGGTCACACAGATAGTTCAAATGAGATACATGCATGTGTACATACATGTGTGTGTATGCATATATGCATGTGCTCATACAGAAAACATATCACATGTATACCTCACATTATATTTTCAAAGCCCTTTCATAAGACTCACCTTCCCTGGATGTCACAATAATTCTGTGAGATAGATATGTCCCATTATTATTATCCTCACTTTACAGATGGGAGAATATATACAAATGAAGATGATGTTTCCCAAGGTAATTGAGGGAATCAGAGGAAGAGATAAGAATGGAATCTTGGTTTCCTGATTCCTAGACCAGTGATCTTGCTTATGCCATGTTGCCAGAGAGCACAAGTGTAGATATCTAGATGTGTTCATACTGATGGAAATTTATGTGTAATCTTGTCATACCATCATTCCTCATTCCAGAATCTTCAATGGCTACCTAATGCCTACTAAGTAATATTTAAACTCCTTTGCCTGATTATTTAAGGACTTCTATAATGTGGTAGTATTCTTCTCTAGCTTTACCTTATATATTTCCTTTCTGTGCCTTTCACCACCCAACTGAACCACACTTTGGCTCCCAAAAATAGGCCCTGGACTTTTCTGACTTGAAGGTTTTTCCCATGCTGTTCCCTATGCTTGGATTTTCCTTCCTCCCTCCACTTATCATATTCTAAATTATCCATAAAAGCCTAACTCAAATGAACTCTTTTCTATGAACCTTCTCTAATTCCCCAGTTGATTATGCATTTCCTTCTTGTATCTCATTAGCACTTTTAAAAGAAATTTTCTAACATACTTCTTACTTAAAAGGCGTATTATGGTCATCTGTGTTGGTCTTATTCCCCTTAAGGCAGTGGTGTGTCTAACTTTTTCTATCAAAACCCCATGTTTTGCTTTTTGCTCTGTACATTTTAGTCACCTAAATGATTAATGTATGGATAGATGGCTTAAGTTTATGAAAATAACTCTTCTAATGGCAGTTAGAAAAAAAAAGTAGGCCACTAGGAAGTCACTTAAGTAGAACTGGTTGTTAAATCAGTAGTCTGAAATAATGGAAAGCAAAAGATCAAAACATGACAATGTGACACGTAATCAGGATAGCTCGTTGGTGCAGTAGATCGAGTACTGAGCTTGGAATCAGGAAGTCGTATCTTCATGAGTTCAAATCTGAACCTCAGACACTATCTGTGTGACTCTGAGCGAGTTACTTCACCCTGTTTGCCTCAGTTCCTCATCTGTAAACTGAGCTGGAGAAGGAAATGGCAAGCCCCTCCAGCATCTTTGCCAAGAAGACCCCAAAATGGTGTCAGGGAAGATTGGACACAACTGAAATGACTAAAGAAGAACAACAAACATGTAATCAACCTCTAAACCCTCTGCTTCAAGCCAAATCAATACCTTCCCTGTTTCCTGACACCATAGTCATTTCACCTTTGTTCATCCTTCTACCTAGAATATCCTCCATCTATCTCTTCACTCCATTCAAACCTCACCCACTCTTCTCTATCTCTTTTAAGCCCCCCTTCTTTCATGCACAGAGGAAAGACTCTAAACTAAGAGATGTAAATTAGAATCTGTGTGCTGTCACTTATTGTGTGATCTCTGAATCACCAAAGTAATTAAACTAAGATTTTTAAAAAATGATGAAACATTTTATAACATTGATTTCATTAAAGCATTATTAATATTATTTAATGAGGGCAAAAAATACTCTTTCCTTAAGTGGTTACTTAAAATATTATATATTTCATCTTTATGTCATCCTTAATTTCCATATGTCACATGTTTTATGATATAAATCATATCAGTATCTTTGCCAAGAAAACTCCATGGACAGTATTGGCAGGATATGGTCCATTGGGCCACAGAAGCCAGACATGACTGAATGACTGAACAATAATAATAGCACTACGTTATGTAATTTATAAATTAGTATATGTATGTATGTTGTGTGTGTGTGTGTGTGTGTGTGTATATATATATATATATACACATATATATATATATTTAAGACTATGTACAAAAAAAATTAGTAATAGGGTTTCATGATCAAAAAAGTTTGGATACCATTGTTTTATTCCATGCTGACCTAAAATCATATGACCCTATTGGCCTCTTCCTCCTCTGAAATTCCACAGCACTTCATCATCTATACCACTCAGTTGGGGAATAAGGTGTATGCTATCTTACACTGTGAATGGCTCCTTCTCTCCCTAGACTTTAAGCTCTAAATTTCCTTAGTTGTCTGACTCTAGGTAAGTTCACTTAATCTCACCGAACTCAGTTTCTTCTTCTTTAAAAATGGAAATAATACTTTCCCGACCATACAAAATTACTGTGAGAAATGTATTTTGTAAACCTAGAAAGTTCAGTGACACTAGTGCATACTGAACTTGGGGGCAAGAATACCTGTTTAAACTTTAGCAAAGTTGCTAAATAAATAAATAAACCCACATAAATCATCGGGCATTTCCATATATTACCAACAAAGCCCAACAGCAAGATATAGAAAGAGAAATTCCATTTAAACTTACTGCAGACATTATAAAATATTTGGGAGTCTACCTCCCAAAACAAATCCAGGAACTCTATGAATACAATTATAAAACACTTTTCACACAAATAAAGTCATATCTAAATAATTGGAAAAACATCAGTTGCTCATGGGTAAGCCAAGCTAATATAATAAAAATGACAATTCTACCTAAGCTAATTTACTTATCGGTGCCATATTAATCAAACTACCAAAAAATTATTTTATAGAGTTAAAAAAAATAAGAAGAAGATTCATTTGGAAGAACAAAAGGTCCAGAATATCAAGGGAACTAATGAAAAGAAATGCATCGGAAGGTGGCCTAGCCATTCCAGATCTTAAATTATATTATAAAGCAGCAATCATCCAAACTGCTTGGTACTGGCTAAGAAATAGAGTGGTGGATCAGTAGAATAGGTTAAATATGCAAGACACAGTAGTCAATGACTATAGTAATCTATTATTTGATAAACCCAAAGACCCCAGCTTCTGGGATAAGAACCCACTCATTGAAAAAAAAACTGCTGGGAAAACTGGAAAAGAGTATGGCAGAAACTAGGCATAGACCCAAATCTCACATCATATATGATTTAGATATAAAGGCTGATACTATAAGCAAACTGGGAGAGCAAGTAATAGTTTACCTTTCAGATCTATGGAGAACAGAAGAATTCATGACCAAACAGGAGATAGAGAACATTATGAAAAGCAAAATGGATAGTTTTGATTACATCAAATAGAAAAGTTTTTACACAAACAAAACTAACACAGAAACTTGGGAAATAATTTTTACAACCAGTCTCTCTGATAAGGGCCTCATTTCTAAAATATACGGAGAATTAAGTCAACTTTATAAGAATACAAGCCATTCCCCACTTGATAATTGGTCAAAGGATATGAACAGACAGTTCTCAGATGAAGAAATTAAAGCCATCTATAGTCATATGAAAAAATGCTCTAAATCATTATTGATTAGAGAAATGCAGATTAAAACAACTCTGAAGGTACCACATCATGCCTATCAGATTGGCCAACATGACAAAACAGGAAAATGATAAATGCTGGAGAAGATGTGGGAAAATTGGAATGCTAATGCATTGTTGGTGGAGTTGTGAAATGATCCAACCATTTTGGAGAACAATTTGGAACTATGCCCAAAGGGCTATAAAAATGTGCATACCCTTTGATCCAGCAACAGCACTTCTAGGGCTATATCCCAAAGAAATCATACAAATGGGAAAAGGACCATGTGTACAAAAATATTTATAGCAGCTCTTTTTGTGGTGGCAAAGAATTGGAAATTGATAGGATGCCCATCAATTGGGGAATGGCTGAGCAAGTTGTGGTATATGAATGTAATGGAATACTATTGTGCTCTAAGAAATGATGAACAGGCTGACTTCAGAAAAACCTGGAAAGCCTTGTATGGTCTGATGCTGAGTGAAATGAGCAGAACCAAGAGAATGTTGTACACAATAACAGCCGCATTGTGCGATGACTAATATTGATAAACTTAACCTTTCCCAGCAATACAAGGATCTAAGACATCTCCAGAGGCCTCATGATGGAAAATGCTATCCACATCCAAAGAAAGAACTATGAAAGTTGAATTGCTATTTTTTTCTTTCTGTTGAGTTTTGTTTCCTCTTTCTGATGGCTCCTCCTATTGGTTTTAATTTTTACTTACAACTTCACTAATGTGAAAATATGTTTAATAGGAATGTAAATGTATAGCCTGTATCAGATTGTGCGCCATCTTGGGGAGGGTGGTGGAGAGGAAGGGGGAGAAAAATTTTAAGCTCAAAAGCATATGGAAGTGATGATTGATAAATCAAAATAATTAATAAATTTTAAAAAAGAAAAAAAGAATACTTGAGTTTAAATCTTACCTCTGATACTTATTAATGTTGTGATCCTGACCAAGTCACTTAATCTCTCTTTGCCTCAAGTTCCCTCATCTATAAAAATGGGGATAATAATAGTACCTACCTCAAGAGTTCTCATAAGGATCAAATGAGATGCATGTGAAATACTTTGTAAATCTTAAAGCACTATATAAGTGCTAACTAATATTATTATCAGGCAGGTAGGTGACACAGTGGATAAAATGCTAGGCCTGAGTCAGGAAGACCTGAATTCAAATCCAGCCTCATGGCTTACTAGCTACATGACCCTGGGCAAGTCACTTAAGTTCTTTTTGCCTTAATCTGCTGAAAAAGGAAATATCAAACCACTCCAGTATCTTTGCTAAGAAAATCCCATGGACAGTATGGTCCATGGTGTCATAAAGAGTAACACATGACTAACCAACTGAATAACAATAAAATTTCATTATTATTAATGTACTTAACACAAAAAGAAATGCAAGTTATAATTGATGCAATACAATAGATAATCAAATATATTCTATATAATACATACAATTCTTCATTGCTAACACACTGCAGTCTGTTCACACCTAACATATACTATATTTCATATCTCCACCAAAAGCAGTATAAAGGATGTCGTGAAAGAGATGAATGACAATAAGAGAAGGTAGACCAGTCATGTAGCAAGAAGAAGAAATATCAGAGAGCTTGCAGGCTTCAGTGGTGCCCAGGTGACATTAAGGAACTTAGAGAGAAGCAGCTAGACTTTGGTTAACCCTCCCTCCTCCCCCACCCCCAGGAGGATTTAAACAAGGCCACAGACAAGACTCCCACGGGATGAGAAGGCAGAGGTGGCTTGCAATCTATGCTGCTGGAGAAAATACTCACATCAATGAGACCACAGAACCATTGAAGTGTGAGTAATACTATCATCATCATTATCATGCTCATTCTCATTAGACCATGACTCAGAAGACAGGTGATGTGGCATAGCAGAGAGTAAGTAAGACTTGGGTTCATGTCATGCCTCTGACACAGACAGCTGTGTGACACTGTGTTAATCACTTACCTTCTCAATCCTCCCTTGGCAACTTTCTAAGACTCCAAGTTACACAGCAGCTGCCGATCTAAGATACACATTTCTTATGCCAATGAAAGAATTTTGCTTTTCGGTCACTTTCAGTTGTGTCTGAGTCTTTGTGAACCCCTTTGGGGTCTTTTTGGCAAAGGTACTGGAGGCATTTACCATTTCCTTTTCCAGCTCCTTTTACATATGAGGAAATGGAGGCAAACAATGTTAAGTGAGCTGCCTAGGGTCACACAGCTAGTAATGTCTGAGGCCAGATTTGAACTCAGGAAGATGAATCTTCCTGACTTCATGTCTAGCACTCTATCCACCATGCCACCTAGCTACCCGCCTGCCCCCCCCCACCTCCACGGAAGAATAGATCTGGTAAAATAATCACCAATTAACTAAAAGCAATAGGCAGCTGTTGCAGAATTGTAGGACTGAAGGTCTGGATGGGATGTTCAGAGGTTATTGTTGGGTGCTTGTGCTTGTACTTGTACCTAATTTCTCCCTAGTCTCAGAAACACTGTCTCTGACAACCACTCCCCAGCCCATGGACACTGTGCCTAGCAGTTACTCATGCATGGGCCCCAGCACGACCCTTATCTCTCCTTGGTGCAGCTACACAAAGCTGGGTTAGAGAGTGCTGGGCTGCTCAGGCCCCAGCCCTCAGATCATGTCTCTGGAAGCCTCCCAATTCCTTAGTAGTTCTTGTCTTGTAAGAAAGCTTTCCCTTGTTGCAGAACATTCTCTCATCAAGACAGAGGGAGAGGGGTGCCTTTCCCAGCCCAAGAAGTTTTGTCCTTGGCCAGCCCAAGGACTGGCCAAGGAGTCCTGCCAGACTCCAAAGATCCATGCCTCTGTCATCTCCCTCCCTGTCCGGTATACTCCCTGTACTTTCTCATCCTAGCTCCCAAAGACACCTGCACCTTTGGATTACCTCATCAATGTCCCTGGCATTCCCTTCTCATGCTCATTTCCATATAAACCCTAGCTCCATCCTCAGTCTTTGGCAGGATCCTTAGGAATCCTTGCCCACTGAAAGGCTTAACAATAGATCGTTGCCACCTTGACTTAAAGAATGCTTGAGTCTGTGACTTCATTCCAGATGACCCAATCTGTACTCCGGTCTTTGAGGGGTCACAACCTCTCAACCTCTCACACCGCAACATTATCACATTCCAACAAGGCATCAACATAACCATCATTATCATCATCATCATCAATAGCTACAATTTATACAGCACTTACCATATGCCAGGCCCTGTGCTAAGCATTTTACAATTTGATCTCATTTGATCCTCATGAAAACCCTTAGTATCCCCATTTGAGAAAACAAAGGCAAAAAGAGGTTAAGTGGCTTGTTGAGGATAACACAGCTGGCAAGTGTCTGAGGCTGGATTTGAATTCAGGTCTTCTTGAGTCCAGACCTAGTGTTCTACCACTGCACCAACTAGCTCCACTCTAGCTGGCATTTCATCAACTGATGCTCTCTATTCAAATGATTCCTGGACCCCCTCGGGTTTGGACTACAGCCATAACTACCAAAGGTAAATGGGCCTTTGCCTCCAACATGTGAGCAAGCACATTCTTTTTTTTTTTTTTTGGTGAGGCAATTGGGGTTAAGTGACTTGCCCAGAGTCACACAGCTAGTGTTATGTGTCTGAGGCCAGATTTGAACTCAGGTCCTCCTGACTCCAGGACTGGTGCTCTATCCACTGTGCCACCTAGCTGCCCCAAGAGCAAGGACATTCTTAACAAAGGGTCACAGTAGATTCCTCCACGGGAGGGTGTGCTTCACCTTCTCCTCCCAGAAACTGTTCCTTTATATGGAACAACCACCTTTAGCAACTATCCTCCCATTTCCCTCCCTTTTGGTGTTCATCTCCTGGTTTGCTTTCTGCCCCAGCTCCTGAGAGCCAGGCCTCCTTTCTTCCTCTCTCTCTCTCTCTCTCTCTCTCTCTCTCTCTCTCCTCTCTCTCTCTCTCTCTCTCTCTCTCCTCTCTGCCAAGGCAATTGGGGTTCAATGACTTGCAAAGGGTCACAAAGCTAGTTAAGTATCAAGTTATCTGAGGCCCAGTTTGAACTCAGGTCCTCCTGACTCCAGGGCGGGTGCTTTATCCACTGTACCACCTAGCTGTCCCCAGGCCCTCTTCTCATGGCTCAACTACACCATCAGTTGCACTCTCCTCTGTACCACCTATCAGGCTAACTTCCCCACCATTGCTGCTTACCTCCCAACTATTTTAGCCCAAACAGAAATTATTCCTGGTTATGAACTGATTTGGCCTATCTGAACAAGTAAAGAGGCTCTGCAAGTTATATCTTTCTGCTTGCCACTTCCTCCAAAATGAAGACAATAAAGAGGTGACTAGTTCTAATTGACTATCATAAATAAATTACTAATTTTTGTCAACTTTACAACTCTGATTCTACGAGGAAAGGAAAGAACAGGAGAGGACACAAGTCAGAAATATCTGTGACCCCAAGTCTGGCGCTTAATACATTAGCTAACTTGGAGAACTGGATACTTTCCTGTTTGGTTGATCGTAAAACAATTTCAGTCAATTTATTTTTTTAAATGTGTTTACAGGAAGTTAACTGTTAGTGTATCGATATAGCTGAATACTGAATGTTGTTTTGGAGTTTCTAAAGCTTATTACAGTAAGCTATTTAAATACTTCCCAAATATATAAATATTCTCATGTGGGCTCTGTCTGGGGTTTTTCTTCTGTTATAATTTAGCGCTTGTACAACATTTTCTTTGCAAAGTGTTTCATAATTGCTTATTCATTCATTAGTTACAGTGTTTCCTAGCATTAGCTCTCTAGTCTAATGCTTCAAATGTAGCTGATGTCTTCATACAAGACAAATTTTCCTGCCAAAACCAATTTTGGCGAAATGGCTTAATGAGAAATATGAGGCAAGTTGACTTTCTTGTTCTTTAACTGGTAGTAGGAATTCTCTAGCTCTAGGTTTACAGAGGAAATTGTATCTGCACAGCATGGCCAAAGGTGCTCCTTTACCAGGTATTCTCATTTCCTTCTAAAACCTGTGAATCATCAACAGAATAATCTAGAATCACAGACTGTAAGAGCTATGGGAAAAGATTGAAAGATATTGTTGGTGGAGCTATGAGAAGACAAAAATGTTAATATTCATTGTTAGGCACAGTACAGATTTATTTAACCTTTCTGGAAAATGATCTGAAATCATTTCAGAAGAGGTACAAGATTGTATGTGCCATTTATTTACCTCAGCAATTCCACTGCTAGGACCACATTCTAAGGTGACAAAAGACTCATATGTAACAGAATAGTCACAGCAGACTTATTCTGATAATTAAAAGCAGGGGAGAATGGGTTATGATGATTGCAAAATGAATGGGTGAACAAGCTCTAATATCAATATTATAATTCTAATACAGGATGCTATTAGGTTTAAGGAATGATCAATATGAAGAATTCAGAGAAACATGGGAAGACTTTTAGGAAACTGAGGCAGCTAGATGGCACAGTGGATAGAACACCAGCCTGGAGTGAGGAAGACTTGAATTCAAAACCGGCCTTAGATATTCACTACTTGTGTGACCCTGAGCAAGTCACTTAACCTCTGTTTGCCTCAATTTCCTCATCTGTAAAATGGGGTCAATAATAGTATCCATCTCTCAGGGTTGTCATGAGGAACAAATGAGATAATACTTGTAAAGTGTTTGAAACAGTGCCTGGAACATAGTAAGTGCCATATAAACATCAGCTATTATCATTGTTATTACGCATAGTGAAGAAACCAGAAGCAAAAGAACTATCTATGTATTGACAAGGATACGTGTCTATATTGATATAGATATAGTGAATATAGTAATGTAAATAAAGACAACATTGAGATATGAAAACTTGGGTCAATTAGCATAGACAGTTTTGGTTCCTTTTTATTAAAGTTAAAGCACACATCCTTCCTTCCTATTAACAACTGATAAACTACAGAAATGGGAAATAACATGTCCAAGTAGTCTTGATCACTCTCTTAGGCAGTTTTCCTTAACTGTTTTCAGGGAATGCATTTATTGGGACATTTCAGTTATGTAAAAACAAAATGTATTAGTTAGAAAAATAGAATATCAGAATTAGCATGAAACTTGTAGGTCATCGGGTCCACTGCACCATGTAACAAATAGGGAAAGTAAAGTCCTAATGGGGAAGTGACTTGTCCAGGATTACTTAGTAGCATAAATGATGGAGCTCAGGTGTTCTTTTCACATTCATTCAATGAATATTTATTGAGCACCTGTTAGGATGTGCTGTGCTGGGCATGCCTTGTGGAAAGTCTTGGGTAAATTCAAGGGAAGTTCAAGGTTTAAAGACACCCTATTGAAAAGATTCTTTCAGGATCGCAAGAATCCTTTTGTGATGTGAATTCATTTGTTTTGAAAAACCAAAGTTATAATGTAAGAGATATTCTTTAAACAGAGCACATCTATTAATCTCTAGGAGACTATGACAGCCAAGATAATCCTTCTTTTGTGTCCAGTGTTATGGTGGGTTAACCAAAACTGGAGAGAGGATTTGGAACATGGAGATTTGAAACTTTTGACTTCTCACATATGTAATGGGAATTTCCTTTGAGCGCTGAGCACCTTAGGACATCCTTGTGCTAAGAAACAGTGTAATCATATGGATAATACTCTCTTCCATGAGCAGATGGGTGTTAGAAGGGATTTCATGCACCTGAGGAAGACATTAGCCTGAAAAGGTTGGGACTGGTCCATGCATGTCCCAGAATCTTAGCCATCTTCAATCAATTAGCATTTATCACATATCTGCTATGTGCCAAGGTCCGTATTAATTACTGGAGACACAAAGAAAAGCAAAAGATAGTCCCTGATTTTAAGGAATTTACAGTCTAATCCTAATCTTAAATAAAAGTAAGCTTTTAGTATTCTTTCCTATTTCTGGGATCTGCACATTCAGTTCTACAGAATCGTTTGGTAGGGAAAGTTATACAAATATCCAACAGCAATTAATCAATCACTAAGCATTTATTAAACATTTCTATATACCAGGCAGTGCACTACATGCTGGGAATTAAAAGATGGAAATGAAATAGTCCTTGCTCTCAAGGAATTAAATTCTGTTCTTTCTGTAAAACAACCCAGAATGACTGTGAATATGTACACTGCTCAGGAAAAAATAAAGTTGAGACTGAATTATTTGAGGGATAGGTTGAAGAGAGAAATCTGATGATGAAGTAAAAAGAAGAATCTATTAAAAATATATTTATTGAATGGCTGCTGAGTGCCTGGTAATGTGCTAAGCCCTAGGTGGAGGTGAGAGAGGAGAATATAAAGATAGCTAAGGCTTGGTGCTCATTCTCATAGAAGAGGACTATAAAATCCAGTTGGAAAGACAAGACATACAAGCATGAATCAATCTGAGGACAAGCCAGTATACAAGAAGGTACTAATTGTGTTGTAGACAGAAAGTACAATAGAAGTTAGATAAGGAAGAGATTAATGTGAGCTCTCAGGGAAGACTTCAAGAAGAAGGCAGAGCTTGCCTTGATGATCAGATGAGAGGCAATCATGTTAAGAAGACATTCTCTTTACAACCAATCAGCTGTTCAACTACAAAAAACTCTCACCACCAAGTCCAGACTTCATCTTGATTCCTAAGGAGGCAGGGATGCCTTTAGATAAAGAGATGCTAATTTTAACTATCAGGTTGAAAGAAAGGCCAGCCAGCAGATAGTAACTGAATGATTCATTGTGTACTGAGATGTCAAGTAATTCAAATTAATATAGAGAGAATGCCTCCAGATTCTTTCCCACCTCCTATACCATGGATGTGGTTTGATTAAGGCCCTGAGCCAAATACCACAAAAGATATCATCA
Organism: Phascolarctos cinereus; assembly: GCF_003287225.1. Classification (NCBI taxonomy): domain Eukaryota; kingdom Metazoa; phylum Chordata; class Mammalia; order Diprotodontia; family Phascolarctidae; genus Phascolarctos; species Phascolarctos cinereus. The sequence goes on along the minus strand of NW_027555625.1, from coordinate 286,441,668 downwards.
TGGTCAATGAATATGAACACAGAGCCCACATTTAGCACTTCAGTGAAAGTGATGTTCAGCTAGGAATTGACAAAGGATGTGGTTATAAAAATGTGGGTTTGGTGGACAATGTTACAGGATTTCATTTCTTCAGAAGCTATGCTAAAGCTTTAGGGTATCTTAAGGAAAACAAGAACGACAACAACAATAATAGTGAAATCACTAACATCAATAACATCCTAGTCACTTAGGCTTGCACTCTGGGACTCATCCTCTACTTCTCACTATCTCTTATCCCCCATATCCAATCTGTTGCCAAGGCCTGTTGATTTCACTTTTGCAACATCTATTGAATAAATACCCTTCTCTCTTCCGACACTGCCACCATGCTAGTTCAGGGCCTTGGCAACTCAGGCCTGGACTATTACAATAGCCTGCTGGTGAGTCTGCCCACCTCAAGTCTCTCTTCATTACAATCTATCCTGCATTCAGCCACCAAGGTGATCTTCCTAAAGCCCAAGTCCAGCCATATCACACCTGTCCTCAATAAACTCCAGTGGCTCTGTTTGACATTCAAAGCCCTTCATAACTTGACCCCCTCCTACATTTCCACTCCCACCTTACTCTCTGCCATGAACTCCCCAATCCAGTGACACTGGCCTCCTTGCTGTTCCATGAACAAGACACTCCATCTCTCAACTCCAGGCATTTTCTCTGGCTGTTCCCATTCCTATAATGCTCTCCCTCCTCCAATTCTATTATTATTATTATTAACCTATTATTATATAAAATGTATTATATATAGGTGTATCATTGTGCATATGTATATATATGCATTGCATATTAGATTGTGAACTCCACATGGGCAGGGATGGTCTGTTGCCTCTGCTTGTGTCCCTAGTGCTCACCATATAGTAGGCACTTAATAAATGTTTATTGATTGATTGATTATATAGCACTTTGAGGTTTGCAAAGCTCTGTGTACGTTATCTCATTTGACTCAAAAGATGCAGCCACAGCTACGCATCTGGAATGGGGGATGCGAAGGTTATTGACTCAGGACAAATCTCTCTGAAATAGAGATATTTCTCTATTTAGTCAATATAGTCATATTTTGATCCCCCTTCACTCTTCCAAAATAGTCCCAATTCCACCCAGTTCAATATGCCAACAGGTCCTGAATTATAGATATTGTGATGTACTGTAGAAAGAGTGCAGAATTTAGAATCACAGGACCTGGCTTTGAATCTCTGCTCAGTCTCTTACTATCTCTGTGACCTTTCACAAATCTGTCGAGACCCCAGATTTCTCATCTATCAAGTGAGTGGGTAGACTAGATCTCTAAGCTTCCTTCCAACTAGAAACCTATGATTCTATGATCATAAGGTAGAGGGGGGCAAAAGAAAACTCTAACATGAAAAAAAAACCTAATTACCAGTTTCATCAGAGCTAGTGAGGGGAAAAAAAAAACAGAATTAAAAAGGGAAACTTTGTTTTTAAGGCCTAAAAGGCAAGCAGAAGATTAGGGAAGATGGATCCACAAACTAAGAACTAGCAAAGCAGGAAGCATATTAAAGCATGGGTTCTTAAAAAGGAAATGAACATTTACAAACATTCCTATACATTGTCGAAAGTAGAATAAAATGACTCCCTGTTTAGACTCCAACAACAATCCTCATATTTTCCCAAGGATAAAAAAGCATAAAAGTGTGAAAATTGAAGAGCTTTGAAAAGAAGGATCATTCTTGATTAAAAAGCCAATCTAAAAATGCAATATTTTATTCAATTTCAAGTAATTTCACTCCAATTCTCTGCTCCTAGCTTTATCAAGTGTGATCTATGATTTCCACACTCTGATTATTCATGCTAACACAAAGCCAAAATGTCTTTTTACCTTATATGTAGGGGCAGGAGTGAGGAACCAAAAACAAAGGCGAGGTTGAGAGGAACCTCAGCTCACTTATTATTTTGTATTAAGACCATTGGGATTGCTCCTGCCCTTTGTGTCAGAGTACCTTGGTTCAAATTCCACCTTTGATGTTTACTGCCTATATGAACATGGGCAAGCCACCAACCCTTCCTCATCAGTGCCAGGAAGATTGGACTAGAGATGGGCTTTCAGGTCCCTTTGGGCTCTGGAGTTATGATCCTATGATCCTATGACTAAAGTCAGTAACTGAAGCAGGGCCAGTGGAAAGATTAAGAAAACCTCCTAGTTCTCCCATGGCTACATGAGGGGTCCTAGGGGGGAAAAAGTAGTTCAGGAGAAACATTCAAGAAGCCAGAAGGTTGGACTTCCGCTTCCAGAAGCCAAGATGGAGGAGTAAAAAGGTAGTTGCTCTCACTCTCCACTATCAATCTCTGAAAATGCACAAAATATCACCCCAGAAAAGAACCCTGGAACAGCTGAACTAGAAGAAAGATGGGGAGCAGCAGTGCAGCAGCCCAGCAAACAGGTCTCCCAGTGCCTCAGCAAAAATAAGGGAGACAAAATTACAAGGGGCCCCAGGTGGATAAGTACCCTGTGGCATTCATCTGAAAGGAGCTGAAGGACACCACATAAAGTCTTCCTAAAGTCCCAGCCTTGCTCGTTCCAGCCCAACAACAAGTGAGCTGTCTAAGCCCTGAAGCCTCCAATGGAAGGAAATCCTGAAGCCCAGGTGGTAGAGCAGGCAAACACCAACACCTGGACCTCCGAGTGCCTCAGTGAGGGCAGGGAACCAGTGGAAACCAGCTCAGAAAAACCAGGTGCCTCGGCACTCTACCACAAAGGAATCTCCCAGTGCATTAGCAGAAACAGGGAGACAACACTGCAGGGGCCCCAGGCAGATAAACACCCTGCAGCACCCATCTAAAAGGAGCTGAAGAAAGCTAAAGGAAAGGAAAAGCAGGCAACCTAGAATTGCCTGAAAGTTCCAGCCTTGCTGATTCCAGCCCAACACGAGGTAAGCTGCCAGAAACCTACAGCCTCCAATTGCCAACATAAGAGGCCCCAGCACACAAAGCCAGTGACCAAGACCTAGGCTCCCAACACAAGAAGCTTGGGTCAGTGCTCTCTGTTCCCTAGCAGGAGAGCTCAATCTCTTTAAAGGCCAGGGAATAAAGAAACACCATGAAAGTAAAAAGAAACATACCATAGATTCATATTATGAGAAGAGTGAAGATCAAGACAGAAATTCTGAAGAGGACAACATTGTCAACAAACCCACATCTGCAACAACAAAAGGGAATATGAACTGGTCTGAAGCCCAAAAAGCCTTCTTAGAAGAGCTCAAGAAGGATTTTAAAGTCAAATGAGAGAGGTAGAAGAGTCCTTAAAAATACAATTGGCCAATTGGAAAAAAGTACACTGAAGGAAACAAGTCCCTAAAAAACACAATTGGCCAATTGAAGAAGGAAGTACAAAAACTAACAGAAGAAAACAATCTGTTAAAAACTAGAATTGGACAAATGGAAACTAATGTCTCTATGAGAGAGCAAGAATCAGTCAAACAGAAACAAAAAAATGAAAAAAAATGAAAATGTAAAATACCTCATCAGTAAAACAACCGACCTGGAAAATCGATCAGGAGAGACAATTTAAAAATTATTGGACTACCTGAAAATCATGATGAAAAAAAGAGCCTGGACAGTATCTTTCAGGAAATCATAAAGGAAAACTGCCCTGAAGTCCTAGAACCAGAAGGGAAAATAACCATAGAAAGAATACCACTCACCACCTGAAAGAGATCCCAAATTGACAATGCCAAGGAATATAATAGCAAAATTCCAAAATTACCAGATGAAAGAGAAGGTGCTGCAAGCAGCCAGAAAGAAACAATTTAAATATCATGGAACCACAGTCAGGATTACACAGGACCTTGCAGCTTCTACATTAAAAGACCAGGGCATGGAACATGATATTCCATAAGGCAAAGGACCTTTGAATGCAGCCAAGGATCAACTACCCAGCAAAAATGAGCACCATTTTTCAAGGGAGGAGATGGATATTCAATGAAATAGGGACTTCCAAACTTTCCTGATAAAAAGACCAGAGCTCAACAAAAAATTTGATCTTCAAGTACAGGACTCAAGAAGACATAAAAAGGTAAATGGGACAGAAAGATACAATATGTTGTTAATAAGGGGGTGTTTAAACCCTACAAGGGAATGACACTTGCAACCTTGAGAACTGTATTGTTATTACACCATATTAAAGGAGTATACATAAAGAGGGTGGATATTAGTTGACTTTGATGTAATGATAAAAAAAATCTAATCAAGTGGGTTAAATGGATCCAAATAAGTGGATCAATCTGATCTTAGAAAATGTACTGAGAAAGGAGGAGGCAGACAAGGGTAAATTACATTACAGGAAAAGACACAAAATCCTATTACAGCAGAGGGAAAGAAGGGGGGGGTGAGCATTGTTTGAACCTTACTCTCATCAGATTTGGCTCAAGAAGGGCATAACATAATCAGTTAGGTATAGAAATCTAACTTGCCCTATAGGCAGTAGGAGGGAAAAGGGGAAAGAAAAGGGAGGGAAGGAAAAGGGAGGGAAGAAGCAGTAAGGTAAAGGGAAGAAAAGGGAAAGGGATAATAAAGGGAGGAGGGACTGAAGGAGGTGGTGGTCAAAAGCAAAACACTAGTGAAGGGGGAAAGGAAAAGGAGAAAGAAAAGCATAAATGGGGGAAAGGATGGAGAAAAAGACACAGAGTAATCATAACTGTGAATGTGAATGGGATGAACTCTCCCATAAAATGGAACAGATTGCAGAATGGATTAAAAACCATAATCCTACAATATGTTGTTTACAGGAAACACATTTGAAAAAGAGTGACACATATAGGGTAAAGGTAAAAGGCTGGATCAGAATATATTATGCTTGCTGAAGTAAAAAAAGCAGGGTAGCAATCCTGATCTCAGACAAAGCAAAAGCAAAAATAGATCTAATCAAAAGAGATAAGGAAGGAAACTACATCCTGCTAAAAGGCACCATAGACAATGAAGTAATATCATTACTAAACATATATGCACCAAATGGTATAGCATCCAAATTCTTAGAGGAGAAGTTCAGGGAGTTACAGGAAGAAATAGACAGCAAAACTATACTAGTGGGGGACCTGAACCTCCCCCTCTCTGCACTAGATAAATCTAACCACAAAATAAACAAGAAAGAAGTTAAGGAGGTGAATAGAACATTAGAAAAGTTAGGTATGATAGACCTCTGGAGAAAACTGAATGGGGATAGAAAGGAATATACTTTTTTCTCGGTGGTACACATGACATACACAAAAAACCTCACAATCCAATTCAGAAAGGCAGAAATATTAAATGCATCTTTTTCAGATCATGATGCAATAAAAATTATATGTAATAAAGGGCCATGGAAAGATAGACTAAAAAAATTGGAAACTAAATAATCTAATCCTAAAAAATGATTGGGTCAAACAACAAATCATAGAAACAATCAATAATTTCATTCAAGAGAATGACAATAATGAGACAACATACCAAAACTTATGGGATGCAGCGAAAGCAGTTCTTAGGGGAAGTTTTATATCTCTAAATGCTTACATAAATAAAATAGAAAAAGAGGAGATTAATGAATTGGGCATACAACTAAAAAAACTAGAAAAAGAACAAATTAAAAATCCTCAACTAAACACCAAATTAGAAATATTGAAAACCAAAGGAAAAATTAATAAAATTGAAATTAAGAAAACTATTGAACTAATAAATAAAACTAAGAGCTGGTTTTATGAAAAAACAATAAAATAGATAAACCTTTGGTTAATTTAATTAAAAAAGAAAGAAGAAAACCAAATTACTAGTATCAAGAATGAAAAGGGTGAAGCTACCACCAAGGAAGAGGAAATTAAAACAATAATTAGGAATTATTTTGCCCAACTATATGCCAACAAATTTGACAATCTTAGTGAAATGGATACATATTTACAAAAATATAAATTGCCCAGATTAACAGAAGAGGAAGTAAAATACTTAAATAACCCCATCTCAGAAAAAGAAATTGAACAAGCCATTGATGAACTCCCTAGGAAAAAATCTCCAGGGCCAGATGGATTTACATGCGAATTCTATCAAACATTTAAAGAACAATTAATTCCAATACTATATAGACTATTTGGGAAAAGGTGAAGAAGGAGTCTTACCAAATTCTTTTTATGATACAAATATGGTGTTGATACCTAAACCAGGAAGAGTCAAAGCAGAGAAAGAAAATTATAGACCAATTTCTCTAATGAATATAGATGCAAAAATTTTAAATAAAATACTAGCAAATAGATTACAGCAATTTATCACAAGAATAATACACTATGACCAGGTAGGATTTATACCAGGAATGCAGGGTTGGTTCAATATTAGGAAAACTATCAGCATATTGAGCATATCAACACCAAAACCAACAGAAACCACATGATCATCTCAATAGATGCAGAAAAAGCTTTTGATAAAATACAACACCATTCCTATTAAAAACACTAGAAAGCATAGGTATAGATGGAGTCTTCCTTAAAATAATAAATAGCATCTCTCTAAAACCTTCAGCAAGCATTATATGTAATGGGGACAGGCTAGAAGCACTTCCAATAATATCGGGGGTGAAACAAGGATGTCCATTATCACCACTGTTATTCAATATTGTACTGGAAATTAGCTTTAGCAATAAGAGAAGAAAAAGAAATTGAAGGCATTAGAATAGGCAAAGAAGAAACAAAGCTATCACTCTTTGCAGATGACATGATGATATACTTAGAGAATCCTAGAGAATCAAGTAAAAAACTACTTGAAATAATAAACAACTTTAGCAAAGTTGCAGGCTATAAAATAAACCCACATAAATCATCAGCATTTCTATATATTACCAACAAAGCCCAACAGCAAGAGATAGAAAGAGAAATCCCATTTAAACTTACTGTAGACATTATAAAATATTTAGGAGTCTACCTCCCAAACAAACCCAGGAACTCTATGAACACAATTACAAAACACTTTTCACACAAATAAAATCAGATCTAAATAATTGGAAAAACATCAGTTGCTCATGGGTAGGCCAGCTAATATAATAAAAATGACAATCCTACCTAAGCTAATTTACTTATTCAGTGCCATACCAATCAAACTACCAAAAATTATTTTATAGAGTTAGAAAAATAATAACAAGATTCATTTGGAAAACAAAAGGTCCAGAATATCAAAGGAACTAATGAAAAGAAATGCAGGGGAAGGTGGCCTAGCAATTCCAGATCTTAAATTGTATTATAAAGCAGCAATCATCAAAACTGCTTGGTACTGGCTAAGAAATAGGGAGTGGATCAGTGGAATAGGTTAAATATGCAAGACACAGTAGTCAATGACTATAGTAATCTATTATTTGATAAACCCAAAGACCCCAGCTTCTGGATAAGAACCCACTCTTTGAAAAAAACTGCTGGGAAAACTGGAAAAGAGTATGGCAGAAACTAGGCATAGACCCAAATCTCACACCATATACCAAAATAAAGTCAAAATGGGTTCATGACTTAGATATAAAGGCTGATACCATAAGTAAACTGGGAGAACAAGAATAGACCTATAGAATAAACAGATCTATGGAGAACAGAAGAATTCATGACCAAACAGGAGATAGAGAACATTATGAAAAGCAAAATGGATAATTTTGATTACATTAAATTGAAAAGTTTTTGCACAAACAAAGCCAATGCAACTAAGATTAGAAGGAAGGTAGAAAATTGGGAAAGAATTTTTACAACCAGTCTCTCTGATAAAGGCCTCATTTCTAAAAATATAGAGAATTAAGACAAATTTATAAGAACACAAGCCATTCCCCAATTGATAAATGGTCAAAGGATATGAACAGACAGTTCTCAGATGAAGAAATTAAAGCCATCTATAGTCATATGAAAAAATGCTCTAAATCATTATTGATTAGAGAAATGCAAATCAAAACAACTCTGAGGTACCACATCACACCTATCAGATTGGCCAACATGACAAAACAGGAAAATGATAAATGTTGGAGAATGTGGGAAAATTGGAACTAATACATTGTTGGTGGAGTTGTGAAATGATCCAACCATTTTGGAGAACAATTTGGAACTATGCCCAAAGGGCTACAAAAATGTGCATACCCTTTGATCCAGCAATAGCACTTCTAGGGCTATATCCCAAAGAGATCAACAAATGGGAAAAGGACCCACATGTACTAAAATATTCATAGCAGCTCTTTTTGTGGTGGCAAAGAATTGGAAATTGATAGGATGCCCATCAATTGGGGAATGGCTGAGCAAGTTGTGGTATATGAATGTAATGGAATACTATTGTGCTATAAGAAATGATGAACAGGCTGACTTCAGAAAAACCTGGAAAGACTTGTATGGTCTGATGCTGAGTGAATGAGCAGAACCAAGAGACTTTGTACACAATAACAGCCACATTGTGCGATGACTGATATTGTAAACTGAACCCTTCTCAGCAATACAAGGATCTAAGACATCCCAGAGGCCTCAGATGGAAAATGCTGTCCACATCCAAAGAAAGAACTATGGAAGTTGAATCGCTATCACTTTTTTTTCCTTCTGTTGAGTTTTTTTCATCTTTCTGATGGTTCCTCCTATTGGTTTTAATTTTTACTTACAACTTCACTAATGTGAAAATATGTTTAATAGGAATGTAAATATACCTAATATGAGATTGTGCTCTTGGGGAGGGTGGTGGGGAGGAAGGGGGAGAAAATTTTTAAATTCAAAAGCATAGGGAAGTGATTGTTGATAAGTCAAAATTTAAAAACAAAAAAAGAAGCCAGAAGGTTAATTATATTAGCAGGCATCAGAATTTCTGCAATTCCCTTTATATTATATTCATGCAGAATTCCATTAAATATCTATAAGTTATCTATTCTGTAACATCATAGCAACAAATACCTTTCAGTGTTGATATTGATTCTGACAAGATCCATGTAAAATGGAAAATGGAGAAAAATGAAATAAACAAAGAAAAAAGAAATCCACCAGGATTTAATTGGATATAATATATCCAATAGCAGCAATACCAAAAAGTTTTTTTTTTCTTTGGTTTCAGCATATTGGAACCTTTTAAAATAAACAGCACACATTGAAGAAATATTTTATGCTCATTATCAAACATACACATTGAAAAATCTACACATGCCCTAACAATGGTCATTGGCTTATAGAGTCATAGATTTAGGAACTTTAGCAGTCTTACCAGTGCATCATGTTGCCTCCTTGTTGGCTTTGGGTTTGGGAATTGGCTGGAAGGTTTGCTAACTACCAATCTGAGACTTAGACCAAGTCCTCTGGTTCTAAATCCAACATCTTTTCAACCAAGGATGGAAATTCCACAAGGGAAGTCAGATCATAATGAATGAGAAACTCTCAACAAAGAATCCTGAGGACAATTCTAAAAAGGAGGGAGAAGTGGGAAGTGTGTGGGTGAGCAAGAGGGGACAGAGCTGTCTAGAGACCATTATGGTTGTATGGGGGACAAAACAGCCAACTTTAAAAGAGTTGTATGAGTTGTACGGAAGATTGACACAAGAACAGTTAGCCAAGAACAAAAATAAAGCAAAGCTTACTAAGAGCACTTTAAGAATAGTCAGGAGGGCTAAGGCTCAGAACTAGCTGAAGTTGGCAATAATTGCTAAGGATAACAAAAATGTTTTGTCATTTTTGAAACTCTATTGGGCAAAACAGAAAGATCAAAACAGAGACAGTACCATTGCTTGGTATATCAAGTTATGATTTTGCTTTTGCTTTCTGTACTGAAAAGAATAATCTAAGTCTAGAAAGGGCATAGCATAAATGGTTAATAGGGAGTTGAAATCCAAGATGAGTAGGGAGACACTAAGAGAGCATTTAGCTGCTCTTGATGAGTTCAGTTCATGAGACCCAAATGAATTACATCCCAGTCCTGAAAGAACTGATGGTGAGGCAGCTAGATGGTATACTGGATAGAGTCAGAAGTCAGAAAGACCTGATTTCAAATCTTCCTCAGACACTTAATATCTGTGTCAACCAGGGCAATTCACTTACCATCTCTATAAAATGGGAATAACAAGAGTACTTCTCTAATAGGGTTATTAGGGGGATCAAATGAGATAATGTATGTAAAGGGCTAGCAAATCTTAAAGTGCTAAATAAATGTTTACTCTTATTAGCTCTACCTACTATGTGCCAAGCACGGAGCTTGTTGACATAAATCAATGTTCCTTATTCCAAGGAACTTACATTCTAATGGTGATGAGTACATATATAAATAGCTATAGAATAACTATAAAGAGAATAAATGCAAAGTAGCTAAAGCCAAGGTTGATTGGGGGGAGGACAATAGAAGCTGGTGGGATCATAAAAGGTCTATTGTAGAAGGTGGTGCTTAAGCTCAGTCTTGAAGGAGGAGTGGGATTCAATGAGGTAGAGATGAGGAGGGAATGCATTCCAGGTATGGACGCTATGCAATACAAAGGTACAGACATGGGAGATGCAGTGTATCCCAGCATCTACCAGACACTTAATTGTCTATTGAATTAAATTGAATTAAACTTGTAGCTTTGAGAATACCACTATCTGGTTCTGATTTTCTTCATCTACAACATAAGAGAGTTGAGTTAGACAATATCTAAATTAACTTCTAGCATTTCTATGTTTGTGATCATTGTCCTAATTTCAAGGCTAGCTGTTTTCAATGGACTAAGAACTATCTCTTTTAGAATGTAAAATCATTTTAAGGAAACTGACTTGTTATGAGTTCAAATTCTGCAGAGGAATAGAGAAGCAGAAGGAAAAAAAGGAAGATACCTGAATTTCATTTTTAAAACAATTCCTATTAGAGGCATGTTCTAGATATTCTCTATATGAGTCCATCCATCCATTCAACAAAAAATACATTTAGTTGCAAGCATCCTAGGGGTTGAGTGAGATACAGAGGAATATAGCCAGGAGGTGGAGCCAAGATAGCAGAGTAAAGGTAGAGATTCACCTGAACTCTCCCCCAAACTCTTCCAAATACCTTTAAATAATGGCTCTAAACAAATTCTACAGCAGCAGAACTCACAAAAAAAAAAAAACAGAGTGAAACAATTTTCAACCCAAGACAACTTAGAAGGTTGGCAGAAAAGGTCTTTTGCATCAGGGTAAGAGAGGAACACAGACCAGCACAGGTCCTGCCAGCACAGAGCAGGCCCCAGCAAACTAGGAGGTGGCCTCGGGACAACTGAATCAGTGGTGGCACTGGTGGTTTCCAGACCTCTCAGCCCATAGTTGTCAAAGACAAATTAAAAAGCCAGCAGGAAAGGTCTGTTGCACCTCGGTGAGAGTGGAGCACAGTTCAGAACAGGCTTCACTAGCACAGACTGGGCCCCAGCAAACCAGGAGCCACTGAATCAGCAGCAGGAGCAGCAGCAGCATCTGCTTCCAGACTTGTCAGCCCACAGATAGTAAGAAGGTCAAGCAACTTGTGAGAAGTAGATTACAGGGGTCTCTTTGCTAGCACCGAGGCAGGACTCTATTGCTTTGCCCATAGTGAATCTGTGTTCCAGTTCTGGGTGGCATTCCCAGGGTGAGGAGGAGCACTAGCACACCAGAGCTTGCAGCCTCAGTGGAGCAGAGACCTTTATTACAGTTCCAGGGCAGAAAAGAGTGCTTGTGGTTGCTCATAGACCAGAGCACAGGCCAGGAGAGTAGTATACACACCTCTCCTGAGATCATACCACTTTGGAAGAGGCAAAATCTTACAAATCTGTAGAAGTATCTCTGAAAACAGTTGCACAAAATATCTGAAGCTTGGGACAGTATGCCCTCATCCTGGAACAAAGAGTTAAGAATCAAGTAATAGTCTGGGGAAATGATTAAAAAACAGGAAAAAACCATCTCTGACTATTGAAAGTTACTATGATGACAAGGAGGATCAAAACACACATTCAGAAAATGACAACAAAGTCAAAGCTCCCTACATCCAAAGCCTCTAAGGAAAACATAAATTGGTCTCAGGCTACGGAAGAGCTCAAAAAGGATTTTAAAAATTAAGTAAGAGAAGTAGAGGAAAAATTGGGAAGAGAAATGAGACAGATGAAAGAATCATGAAAAACGTGTCAATAGCTTGCTAAAGGAGACACACAAAAAAATACTGAGGAAAATAACACCTTAAAAAGCAGACTAGGCCAAATAGTAAAAGAGGTACAAAAAGCCAATGAGGAGAAGAATGCCTTAAAAAGCAGAATCGGACAAATAGAAAAGGAGCTACAAAAGCTCACTGAAAAAATAATTCCTTAAAAGTTAGATTTGAGGGGCAGCTAGGTGTCACAGTGGATAGAGCACTGGCCCTGAAGTCAGGAGTACCTGAGTTCAAATCCAGCCTCAGATCAAACACTTGACACTTACTAGCTGTGTGACCCTGGGCAAGTCACTTAACCCTAATTGCCTAAAAACAAAACAAAAAGAAACAAACAAAAAAAAAGTTAGATTTGAGGAAGTAGAAGCTAATAACTCTATGAGGCATCAAGAAACAATAAAACAAAGCCAAAATGATGAAAAAATAGAAGACAATGTGAAATATTTCATTGGAAAAACAACTGACCTAGAAAATATCAAAAACCTAGGAGAGATAATTTAAGAATTATTGATCTACCTGAAAGTGATGATGAAATAAAGAGCTTAGACATCATCTTTCAAGAAATTATCAAGGAAAACTGCCGTGATACTCTTGAACCAGAGGGTAAAATAGAAATGGAAAAAAAATCCACTGATCACCTCCTGAAAAAGATCCCAGAATGAAAAGTCCCAGGAATATTATAGACAAATTCCAGAGCTCCCAGGTCAAGGAGAAATTTTGGAGGCAGCCTGAAAGACACAATTCAAGTATTGTGAAGGCATTGTCAGGAAAAGACAGGATTTAGCAGCTTCTACATTAAATAACAGAAGGGCTTGGAATATGATATTCTAGAGGGCTAAAGAGCTAGGATTACAACCAAGAATCACCTACCTAGTAAAACTGAGTATAATCCTTCAGGGAGGAAATGGAAATTCAATGAAACCAAGGACTTTTAAGCATTCCTGATGAAAAGATCAGAGTTGAATAGAAAATTTGACTTCCAAATACAAGATTCAAGAGAAGCATAAAAACATAAACAGGAAAGAAATATAATAAGGGACTTAATACGGTTAAACTGTTTATATTTCTACATGGGAAGATGATACTTATAACTCACAAGAACTTTCTGAATACTAGGGCAGTTACAGAGAATATATCGATATCTATATCTATCTATCTATCTATAATATATTATATATATATATATACATATTTATGCATACATATATGCATGTATGTATGCACATATATGTATGTATGTATGCACATATATATATATGTATTATGTGTGTTGTGTGTGTGTGTGTGTGTGTTGTGTGTGTGTGTTTGTATATGTATGCATGTGATACTTGGGCTGGGACCTATTGTTGGCCAAACAATGAGAGCCAGAGTGAACTGGTTTTAAAGAAGAAATGTATCCCTTAAACCCTAAGATATCTTGCTAGTTTTCAGCCATCAAAATTTACCTTCCTTTGGGCAGAGCACCTGCAGGTAAGGATATGATCCCCTAAGTGGACAGAAGAATGGGAAGGAAGGGGAAAAAAGGGAAGAAGGAAATAAGGAAGGAAGGAAGGAAGGAAGGAAGGAAGGAAGGAAGGAAGGAAGGAAGGAAGGAAGGAAGGAAGGAAGGAAGGAAGGAAGGAAGGAAGGAAGGAAGGAAGGAAGGAAGGAGGGGAGGGGGGAACTTACATTGCCCAATTAGAACTGGCCAGTTGGGTCCCCAGTGGGGCAGTTTGGACTACTCACAGGTTGTTGTCTGTCCTTCATTCTCAAAGAGGATCATGATATGAGGGAGGTGATGCCATAACTTGCAAGTAAAGTGGATTTAAGTGATGGAGGGCTGTGCTTAAGTCACCAGCTTTACTTTCTCCTCTGGAGCCATCTAGATCCAGTGGCAAGATATATAGATCAGTATGACTGGAGATGGCCCTCTATGGGAGCCAGTCTTTGTATGGTGCCATTCTGCTTTTCTGTAGGCTTAAGGAAGGCAACATAAGCTAATTCGGATTGTTTACTGATAGAGTCTATACACAGAACCCCACCTGTCACTGTATACATTCTAAGTTCATACACCTACTATGTGCTTGGTACTGTGTTCCATGCTAAGAGAAAAACAAAGTATAGATCACCACTTCTTAAACTGTGGATCACAACCCCATATGGAGTCATGAAAACTTGGCAATGGTAAAAGGTTTCTGAACACACAATGACCAAAAATTAATTAAAAATCAAACCGTAATGAATCCGAGGTGTTTCTGGAAGTACTTGCCTGTGTTGCATCATGCAACTGCACTATCGCCTTGGTTCTGAATACAAAGCATGCACACTTTGCATTGTCCACGCTCTCATGCCATGCAATGTCAACAAACTGCTGCCAAAATGTGAAAAGGGTCGGGAGAGAAAAAAGCTTAAGAAGTCTTGGTTTAGATAAGACCTTAGACTCAGCTAACTCTGTCTATGAAGTGCCACGGCATATAATAAACCTGTCTCTAAATAGAATTCTTCCAATGGAGGATGGAAATGGCTAGAAATGTGGTATGTACAGGATAAGAGCTTCCAGTTAGAACACTCCAGGATAGATTGCCTGCCCATTCTTATGATGGTCTCCTCCCCTTTCATCAGCAGCCTCAGCCTTATAGGAAGTTGTAGATTTTGCAAAGCATCATGAACAAAAAGAGCCAGCCCCCTAAGATAAAACAGTGATCCATGCAGAAACAGTAGATTCAAATTGATATTGATTTCCCAAACTGCCTTACAGTTCTTCTCACAAAGAACAACTTAATTTGGTCTCTTAAATGCAAAACAATATCTCTGGTTACAGAAATGTTAATAATCCTCACCTATGACAAATCCCTGACTCAAGTCCCCACTCCAGTCCATTCTTCACTTAGCTGTCAAATTGACTTTACTAATGTGCTGACTATGTCACACTCCTATTCAATAAACTCCACTGTCTCCTTATCACCTCCAGAATCTAATATAAAATCCTCTGTTTGGCTTTTAAAGCTTTCATAACCTGACCCCCTCCTATCTTTCCAGTCTTCTCATACATTACTTGTCTCCACTTATTCTGAAATTCAGTGACTCTGCCCTCCTTGCAGTTCTTTATACAAGGTAATACATTTCTTCACTCTGGGCATTTTCACTGGCTTATCCCTCTGCTTGTAATTGTCTCCCTCCTCATCTCCTCCCCCAGCTTTCTTCAGTGCCAACTAAAATCCCACCTTCTACAAGAAGCCTTTCCAAATCCCTCTTAATGCTAGTACTCTGTTGGTTATTCCCAATTTCTCCTACATAGAGTTGGTTTGTATATAGATGTTTGTATGTTGTGTCCTTCATTAAACTGTGAGCTCCTTGAGAGCAGGGACTCTTTTTGTCTTTCTTGGTATGCTCAGTGCTTGGCACAGTACCTGACAATGTAGGTACTTAATAAAATGCTTCTTAACTGGTTGGCAGAATGGTTTTAAATAATGATGAAAATATTTGAGTTAATAATCCCCAAATGAATAGCACACACAGGCACCTTTCTTCTCTGCCCCTCCCCATCCCCCATCCACCTCAACACTGTTCTTACAGAGGATGTTTTCTGTCAACAATCATTTCTTGGAGAGTCTAGATGCTGCCTTATTAGAACTCTTCTAGACACCTTTGAGGTTTGAAACACACAAACCAAAAAATTCTCATCTCTAACATCTGCAAAGAGAGTGTGTGGGTGGGTAGGAGGATAGAAAGGGGCAGAAATGCTAGTAATCATCACCTATAACAAATCCCTGACTCAAGTCCTCACCCTAGTCTATCCTTCACTCAGCTATCAAACTGATTTCACTAATGTACTGTTACACTCCTATTCAATAAAATCCAGTGTTATTGTTATTCAGTCATTTCAATCATGTCTGACTTTTTGTGACCCCATTTAGGGTTTTTAGGGTTTTCTTGGCAAAGATATTGGAGTGGATTGCCATTTCCTTCTCCAGCTAATTTTACAGATGAGGAAACTGAGGCAAACGGGGTAAAGTGACTTGCCCAGGGTCACACATAGGTAGTAAGTGTTTGAGGCCAGATTTGAAATCAGGGAGGTGAGATTTCCTGCCTCCAGTCTTGGCACTCCATCTACTATATGTAAGCAATCGAAAAATAACTTGTGGTTACTCTGTAGTGCGGAGGCTGAGACTTTGGAAGGGAACTTTAAACTCACAATCATCCCTTCAGCCCCTATGAAGATCAGTAGTTAGGGCTTCCTGCCTATAATCCATCAATTATTGAAACACCTTAGCAGCATTTCAACATAGGAAAGAGACACTCTGCCTGACTGCCAGGGCAATGGAAGGGATCTGTCCCTGTCCCCTCAGTCAGTGAAAATTTCATTTCCAAGAGGCTCTTTGCACTTCAATCTCTCTCTGCCCTAAGCATGTAAAGCCCTTTCTATTATATAAATATGGATGTTTGCATAATGCTTGGTCTATGGCAAAGGGATGCTTTTAAAAGAAAGACTCATTTACATGCCACCAAACAAGATCATTCCAAATTGTCACAGACAGACAACTCCTGCTAGAAGGGAAGTAACTAGACTGGGAGTCAGGTGACCTGGCTTTTACTAACCCTACCCTCTGGTTTGCCCACTGATTGTGTTGGAGAGCCACAGTGAAAGGGCAGTTAAAAGCATTATTGAGTATCTAGGTAGAAATGTAAGGGAAAGTTCAGGGGCTGGGTTGCATTCAAAGACACAGTCTTTTCCTTTTAGGGATCCAGCACAAATTTCATAACCCTATCCTTACTTGGTTACTTTGTTAGGTTTGTGACCACATTGCTGTGGGTGCTCCCCTCCCCAGTGCAAATTAAAACCTATTCCCAGCTTGGAGGGTAGAAAAAGCAGGGTCTCCAAAGTCAGAAAACCCTTCATTCAAATCGTACTTCTGAGCTTTTCACCTGTGGGACATGGGATGGGGTGTGATGGTGTGTGATGCTGCAGTCCTGGGTTAACTCTGATCTCAGAATCCTCATCTATAAAAGGAAGGAATAAGATGACTATTGAGGTGACTCTCTTGAATTTCTCTTTTGTCTCCTTAAAGAAGAGTTAGTGGCTGGACAAGTGCAGCTCTTGAAAAAGGTGTGAATTTTCATGGACTTGAGAAGTCATTCCTCTTGCTCCCTTAACAAGAAATAAAAATGAGAGATTTATAGGTCCTACAATTTGACTTTACCCTTGAACTTATCCTTTAACAAATGACAAATATAAATAGAGCTAGAGAACAAGAGAGAACAAGAGACACTGGAAGACTTGTTCTCAGTTTCCTAGAGGCAAAACCTAAACATCTGGAAGGCCTTCCAGGTAATCATTTGGCCCTAGAAATGGCAATGGATGAAGAACAAATGCAGAGACAGCAGTGTGAAGTTCTTGGGTCAAGCTGGGAGCTAGAACTGAGAATTGGGAGGGGACAGAGCCACAATGTGCAGTAGGAAACACAGCCTTAGCCATTCATTTGTCCTGTAAGTTATGTGGCCTGTGCAGTCTGAGGGTGAAAGGGGAAGGGGTTGTCTCTCTAGCCATCTTGAATGCTTTCCCCTAGCCAGCTGATCTCAACTCCAGTATAGGTCTATAAGTCTAAAGGACTATCAGCCCTTAGAGGAGGTGCGGCTCACCAGAAGGCTGGGTTGCTAAAATTTCCAGCAACCCTGAATGCTTTCCCTTTTCAGTGCTTGACATAAAGATTTGGAGTTGGGACCCAGGGCAGTATCTAAGTCTAGAGAAGCTCCCTGTCTCCTATCCCCAACCCAAGATTGAACATTGTCTTTGCCCAAACAGAACCCTGTTTCTGGGCCGTAGGTTACATGTGTTATTCTTGTCCATGTCCTTCTATAAATTCTCCATTGTCAATACAACCCAACTGGTGAAGGCTTTCTTTTCTTTTCACATCATCTTTAACTCAGATTAAATATATGTATTTTCAGAAGGTCTTGACAGAGTTTACATGGGGCTACATGCCCAGGGCTATTCCTTTAAATACTTACTAATAGGGAAGATATAACTAGAAAGATACAGGCCATAAGAGCCCTTAGATATCTGGCATAGTTTTCATGGATCCTTATATATGAAGATTGAAAGGATATTTTAAAGGGTATCGTAAAAAGACGAACTTGTCTAGAATAAAGAGCCCAGGATTAAGAGTAAGAGTGTCTCACCTAGAATCGTATCTCTACTTCTGTGTGATCTTTCAGGGCCTTGGTAAAAATGGGGATACTGGATCTCTAAGGTAACTTCCAACTTTAATTCCTAAAATCCTTCCCCGCCCCACCCTCCACACACACATATACCTTACTATCCTAAACACAAAAAAGGCAATATATAGATGTTAAAGCCCAGGGCCCTTGGGACCATGAGTATTGATACCTACTCTAGATAATGTTTAGCTAGAAGAGGACTGCATTGCTATATCTGAATGGGTGGCTTGTGAATTAATTCCTGGGCCCTCAGTTTTCCTGCCTTAAAAAGTGGGCTCAGCTCTTTAATTGGAAGCAAAATAAAAATTAGAAGCAAAAACCAAGCAAAGCTAGGCTTTATGAATACAAATGGTAATGCTAATTAGTCTCCACCTTGGGAGTCTTTAAAGTGAAGGAAGCTTAAAGCAGCAGCAGCTCCAATTACCTTTAATTTTCCCTCTGGCAAGGAGGGTGTATGGGCACAGGGGCTGATGAGATAATCTATAGACCCAAATATAAGGGAGATACTTTTTCCTCTATTTATTAAATTGAACACCTGACAATCTGGGGAGGAAATGTGGCATATGGAGATGAGCTCTGGACTAGAAACAGCAGGTCTGGATTTGAAGTTTCAACTCATCCACTGACTGGCCAAGGAATCTTAAGCAAATGCTTTCATATCTCTGGCTTCAATTTTCTCTTCTGTAAAATATGATAGATGAACTAGATATTCTTAAAGGTTCCTTTTAGCTTTAGAAATCTATGGATCTCTAAAACACAATCATCCTCATCCAGTCTTGCACATACTAGGTACTTAATGCATATTTGTTTAATCAAATAAACCAATCCACAGAAGAAGAAAGATGGTGCAGTGGATAGAGCATGGGGCTTCGAGTCAGGAAGAACTGAGTTCAAATTTGGCCTCAGATACTTATTACCTGTGTGACTCTGGGCAAGTCATTTAACCCTTTTGCTTCAGTTTCTTCATCTACAAAATGATCTGGAGAAGGAAATGGCCATTCACTCCAGCATCTTTGCAAAGAAAAATACAAATGGGCTCACAAATAGTCAGACATGACTGAAAAAAAAAAAAGAGAAAAAAGCAGAGGTGGAGGGTTTAGAGGAAAAGATAATGAATTTTGTTTTGGACACAATGCATTTAAGATGACTAGAACATGCACTTTGAGATATCTGAAAGGCAGCTGGTGATGCAAGATTGGAGGTCAGTGAGAGGTTCAAAGTGTGATAGGTAAATTTGTGAATCAGCAGTAGGGAGATGTTAATTAAATCCATCAGATGAGATCACCAAATGAAGTAGTAGAGAAGAGAAGAGGGCCCAGGACAGAACTCTGTGGGGACATCTATATTTAGAGGTTGTAATTTAGATGAGGATCTAGCAAAGGATACTGAGAAGGGGTCAGAGAAGTAGGAGGAGAATAAAAAGAATGGTGTTCCAAAAGCCTAAAGAGAGAATCAAGGCTCTGTGTCAAAGGCTGCAGAAAGGTCAAGAAAAATGAGAATTGAGAAAAGGCCATTAGATTTGACAACTAAGAGACTATTGGTAATTTTGGAGAGAGAAGTTTTGTGGCAGAAACTTGGATTATAAGGAGTGAGAGAATAAATAAAACTAAAACCTGGTTTTATGGGAAAAAAACAATAAAATAGATAAACCTTTAGTAAATTTGATTTAAAAAAAAGAAGAAAACCAAATTACCAGCATCAAAAATGAAAAGGATAAGTTCAGCACAAATGAAGAGGAAATCAAAACAATAATTAGGAGCTATTTTGCCCAAATGTATGCCAATAAATTTGACAATCTTAGTGAAATGGATGAATATTTACAAAAATATAAACTGCCCAGATTAACAGAAGAGGAAATAAAATACTTAAATAACCCTATTTCAGAAAAAAAAATTGAAAAAGCCATCAATGAACTCCCTAAGAAAAAATCTCCAGGGCCAGATGAATTTACAAGTGAATTCTACCAAATATTTAAAAAACAATTAATTCTACTACTATATAAACTATTTGGGAAAATAGGCAAAGGAGGAGTCCTACCAAATTCCTTTTATGACACAAATATGGTGGTGATATCTAAACCAGGAAGAGCCAAAATAAAGAAAGGAAATTATAGACCAATTTCCCCAATGAATATAGATGTAAACATTTTAAATAAAATATTAGCAAAGAGATTACAGCAACTAATCTCAAGAGTAATACACTATGACCAAGTAGGCTTTATACCAGAAATGCAGGGCTGATTCAATATTAGGAAAACTGTTTGCATAATTGACCATATCAACAACAAAACTAACAGAAATCATCTCAATAGATGCAGAAAGCACATTTGACAAAATACAACACCCATTCCTATCAAAAACACTAGAAATCATAGGAATAAATGCAGTCTTCCTTAAAATGATAGATAACATCTGTCTAAAACCATCAGCAAGCATTATATGTAATGGGGATAAGCTAGAAGCATTTTCAATAAGATCAAGGATGAAACAAGGATGTCCGTTATCACAACTATTATTCAACATTGTACTAGAAATATTAGCTTTAGCAATAAGAGAAGAAAAAGAAATTGACTGAATTAGAATAGGCAAAGAAGAAACAAAGCTATAACTCTTTGCAGAAAATATGATGGAATACTTAGAAAATCAAGTAAATTGAAATAATAAACAAATTTAGCAAAGTTGCAGGATATAAAATAAACCCACATAAATCATTAGCATTTCTATATATTACTAATAAAGCCCAAGAAGAAGAGATAGAAAGAGAAATTCCATTTAAAGTTACTATAGACATAAAATTTTGGGAAGTCTACCTGCCAAAACAAACTCAGGAACTATATGAACATAATTACAAAACACTTTTCACACAAATAAGGTCAGATTTAAATAATTGGAAAAATGTCAATTGTTCATGGAGGCAGAGCTAATATAATAAAAATGACAATTCTACCTAAATTAATTTACTTATTCAGTGATATACCAATCAAACTACCAAAAATTATTTTATAGAGCTAGAAAAAACAATAACAAAATTCATCTGGAATAACAAAAGGTCTAGAATATTAAGGGAACTAATGAAAAGAAATACAAGGGAAGGTAGCCTACCTGTACCAGATCTTAAATTGTATTATAAAGCAGTAATCATCAAAACTACTTGGCACTGGCTAAGAAATAGAGTGGTGGATCAGCGGAATAGGTTAGGTATGAAAGACACAATACTCAATGACCATAGTAATCTATTATTTGATAAATCCAAAGACTCCAGCTTCTGGAATAAGAACTCACTATTTAACAAAAACTGCTGGGAAAACTAGAAAATAGCATGACAGAAACTAGGCATAGACTAACATCTTAGACCTATACCAAGATAAAGTCAAAATGGTTACATGGTTTAGATGTAAGGACTGATACTATAAAAAACAGGAGAGCAAGGAAAAATTTACCTATCAGATCTATGGTGAAGAAAAGAATTTACAATCAAACAAGAGATAGAGAACATTATGAAATGCAAAATGGATGACTTTGATTACATTAAATTAAAAAGTGTTTGTACAAACAAAGCCAATGCAACCAAGATTAGAAGGGAAGCAGAAAAGAGAAACAATTTTTACAGCCAGTGTCTCTGATAAAGTCCTCATTTCTAAAATATGTTGAGAACTGAGTTGAATTTATAAGAATACAAGTCATTCCCCAATTGATAAATGGTCAAAAGATATGAACAGGCAGTTTTTGGATGAAGATATTAAAGTTATCTATAGTCATATGAAAAAATGATCTAAATCACTATTGATTAGAGAAATGCAAATCAAAACAATTTTGAGGTGCCACATCATACCTATCAGACTGGCTAACATGACAAAACAAGGAAATGATAAATGTTGGAGAAGAGGTGGGGAAATTGGAACACTAATGCATTGTTGGTGGAGTTGTGAACTGATCCTACCATTCTGGAGAACAATTAGGAACTATACACAAAGAGCTATAAAACTGTACATACCCTTTGACCCAACAATACCACTTCTAGGTCTTTATCCTAAAGAAATCATAAAAATGAGAAAAGGACCCACATGTACAAAAATATTTATAGCAGCTCTTTTTGTGGTGGCCAAGAATTGGAAATTGAGGGGATGCCTATCAGTTGTGGAAAGGCTGAACAAGTTGTGGTATAAAATGTAATGGAATACTATTGTGCTATAAGAAATGAAAAGCAGGCAGATCTCAGAAAAACCTGCAAAGACTTATATGAACTGATGCAGAGTGAAATGAGCAGAACCAGAGGAACATTGTACACAGTAATGGCCACATTGTCTGATGACTGACTTTAATAGATTTAGCTCTTCTCAGTAATGCAAGGATCTAAGACATCTCCAAAAGTCTCATGATGGAAAATGCTATCCATATCCAAAGAAAGAACTATGGAGTATGAATGCAGATGGAAGTATACTATTTGCTCTCCTTTTCTTTTGTTGTTTTGTTTTATTTCTTCTTTCTCGTGGTTCCTCCCATTAGTTCTAATTCTTCTATACATCATGACTAATGTGAAAACATGCTTGTTATGAATGTATAAGTAGAACCTATATCAGATTGCATGCTGTCTTGGGGAGTGGAGAGGAAGGGGGATAAAATTTTGAACTCAGAATCTTATGGTAGTAATTGTTTTTTAAAAAAAAAAATTATTTTTGTTTTGCTTTTTTTGAGTGAGAGGAGAGAAAGTGGAGGCACCTATTGTAGATGGTCTTTTTGATGAGTTTAGCTACTAAGGGGCAGAAGTTACATAATATGATAGTTAGCAGAGACTGAAAGATCAAGTGAAGGTGGTGGTGGTTTTTTTTCCAGGATGAAGGAGCCATGAGTATGTTTGTAAGCAGTAGGGAATGAGCCAGTAGATAAAGAGAGTGAAAATAAATGAAAGAGTGAGGATAACAGAGCAGCCAATCAGTCAGAAGAGACAGTTAGAAAGAGATTCCTTGTTTAGGTTGTGGTTTTAGCCTTGGTAAGGAGTAAGACCACTTCATTATATGAGATAGAGATGAAGGAGGTAGCAAGAAGTCATCTGAAGGATAGCAGTGCTGGTTATGGTAAGGACTAAGATCCAGGTTTTCTAAGGGAAGGCAAAAGAGAAAAGAAGAGATGAAAAGAAGAAAAAGGTTATGATCTGATAAGTGGATTTCATAATTCTTGAACATGGAAGTGGTATATTTGTGGGTAATAACAAGATCAAGGGTAGGCTGTCTTTGTGCATGCCCAAGGTAAGATAGAGGAGTATCTCATGGGAAATGAGTAGGTTGAGGAATTGAGTGGTAAGGGTGTTTGAGGAAGAGTCAATATGTATGTTGAAGTCTCCTGGTATGAGGGCAGGAGTTGGGGAGGAGAGAAAAATAATGAGCCATATATTTCACTCTTTGAGGAAGGAAGGGGAGTGACTTGGGAGTCTGTAAACAACAGCTACCAGGATTTTGATTGGGTGGTAGATATGAATTGCTTGAACTTCAATTACTGAGTGATGAGGAGGAGAGGATAACCTGGAAGGGGAAATGGAGAGCAAGGAGTATTCCAATTCCCTCTCCTGACCAACAAGCCAAGGAGAACAAGGGAAAGTGAAGCCAACAAATCACATGTGGGTCCTCTGTCCATCCCCCCCCCCCAGCCTTTCGCCACCATCATCACTTAGCATTCTATCAGGCAATTTCTCCTCAGAAGCAGTGTGCTCAGGGAATGTCAATATCATGGTAATCCATTAGCAAGTATTTATTAAGTGCCCCCTATATGCTAGGTATTATACTGGGTGCTGAGGATACAAGTACAAAGAATGAAAAAATCTCTACTCTCCAGGAGCTCACATGATCAGGAAAGTGAAATTCTTGGGGAGTAGGAGTAGGTAGATTGATAGAATTCATTATAAATATAAATGATTTGGGGATTTGTCACTGTTTGGCATTAGGCAAGCTTCTGATCCTCTTCATTGAAATGCAAGCCTGATAACCTTCTCTAAAATAAGCATTCTTAGAATTTGCACAACTCCTTCATGGCACACTGGGTTCCCCAGGTACCAGAGGTCAGCTCCATTTGGAGAGCCCTCTGGCCCCAGCCAGTGAGTACAGAAAGCTTATACAGACCTCTATACACCTGCAGGAGTCAACCTGCCTGATGTATGATGCATAAACATGCCCAAAGGAAGAGTCATTAACACCATAAAGCATCTGTCATAAGGGGCTGATGAATGAGTTTCTATGCTGGCCTCTCAGGATGCACTGTTTCATTGGGCTGCCTTCTCATTTTTTAATTACTGACCGGGAGCAGCTCGACCTTGAGCAGCCACTTACTTATTGGCTCTAGAGTCCACAGAGGTAGACTTTGCCTGCCCCTGTGCTGTCTGTCAGAGAGAAGAATTTATAACTCCTGTGGTGGGCAGTGGGGCTCTGAGATGATGGGAGGGAGAGACTCATAGACAGATTGATGAGAGACTAGATTTTAGAGCATTTGGGCTAGTCTAGTTATTAAATTACTGAGATAGCCTTTGATTCATTCACACAGGGGTAGGAGAACCCTGTTACTAGGTTTCATCTGCCATAGCCCTGTGGTCTTCCTTCATAACTGCCCTTGACTCAGAGGTTTGAACAAATGGCAAGGGCTACTAAGAAGTCACTAAAATAAACATCATGAATTCTCCTTCTTGGGGGAGGCATCATCCTGGGCTCATTGACTTGCAGAGATCAAGGTCAACCTTTAGACTGACCTAAGATCTGGCCATTATGTGTCTTATAAATCTTTACTTGGTCTTGAAAACATCTTATGCACACTTAGTGCAGAATAAGAAACATGATAAATCACATTCATGCATGGAAGGCAAATCCAGTGATGTAGATTATTGAATACCCAAAGAGGATTTGCTGATGGAAAAGTGCCATAAATTAGAGGACAGCAGACTTGTTTACTTAGAACCTATTCAAAAATTATAGACTGTGGGGGTTCTGTGTTAAATTGGAAATTCATGGTGAATTGGTCCCAACACTTTCTGATCCCATACCAGGGTTGACCTCATCTACCAAAACACACTGAAATTTGAAGAGAACATCTCTCCCCTCCAGGTCACCTGGTTTACCAAAGACAGACTCCCTTTGATTTGCAAACTGTCCCATTAGAGTCGCCGAAGAACCAACAATTTTTATAATCAAGACAACAAAGGGAAACCTTTCGACTGTTAAACATTTCATTAACTTCACAGATGTGTAACCACTGATTACAAGTTCAAGTTTGACTCATCCCATTTTCCTTCATGTTCCATAAATTTTTCAAGAAACACTTTCATAAATCCTCCTATGTAGATTAGCGTGGATATTAAAGTTTAGTGCAGAGCCCTTAAAGAAACAAGAGGAAATAAATACCTTATTGACAAGCGGGCAAAATGTGAAATTAGGATGACTGGCAAAGCTGTTAACGTGATAAATTCAGGATATGTGTCATTTTATGTTCTATTGCTGTGACCTATTTCAAGTGTTCTTCAAATACCCTCTTCTAATTTGCTTCTGTGGTTTAGATTTGATTTTGGAACAAGGCCATATACTTTTTTTTTTATGAAGCAATTTTCTGATCCTCTGCATTTATAACAGCTGCCGTCCTGACAGTTTATACCTGACCTTGATAACCATCTGATATTCATACACTACTAATGGAATCTTCCCCACAGTACAGACACAACAATCACACATCCATTGCTTAATTCCACATTGAGCCTGCCTCAGAATACCCTGAGATAAGCGTGTGCCTTAAGAGGCAGAGACAAAATTAGGGAGAGAGCAAAGGAATTACCATAAGCAAATTAGTGTGTATGGGGAGGGGGAGCAGATAGGAGGGGTCAGTAAATTCAAATTGAAGTCAAAATTGTCAGCCTCCTAGCAAACAGAGGAGTTGGATCCTCAGAGGAATCAGGTCAACATGAGCTAATAACCATGTTAGAGTCAGGCAAGTAAACTGAAAGGAAAATGCCCTAATCTATAGGGTCATAGAATTTAGACCAAGATGGAAGCCTGGAGATCATATTGTGGAATCAGAACCCTTGGTCATTTTATTTTGTTGTACCCCTAGAGAGGCAGGGTGAAATATGGATAGAAAGCTGCTCTTGAGGCCAGGAAGAAGTGAGGTTAATCCCTATCTCTGATTCAAATTAACCGTGTGACACTGGGCAAGTCATTTGACTCCTGAGTGTTCCAGACAACTCTCTAAAACCATATATTGCGGAAGAGCTGATCTCCATTTCCCTTTAAACCTTCCCCCTAGTTCCAACTTCCCTATTACTCTCAAGGACACAATCATTTTCCTGTTCCCTCAAGCTCACAGCCTAGGTGTCATCCTCAACTCTTAAGTATCTCTCTCATCCCCCATAACCAATCTGATTCCAAGACCTGTCAATTTCTCCTTTGAAATATCTTTTGAATACACCCTCTATTGTCCTCTGATACTGCCACCACCCTGATACAAGCCCTCATCACCTCATTTTTGGACTTTTGCAAGAGCATACTGGTGGGTGACTCAAGTCCCATCCCATTTGAACCCATCTTCTATTCAGCCATTAAGGTAGGTCTGACCATGTCACTCTTCCATTCAATGGACTCTAGTGGCCCCCTTTAACCCCCTGGATCAAATACAAAATTCTCTATCTAGTTCAAAGTATTTTATAATCTAATTCCTCCCTCCCTACCTTTCTAGTCTTCTTACACCTTACCTACACCCTTCCACATACTCTGATCCAGGAATACTAGCCTCCTAACTGTTCCAGGAAGAAGCTACTCCATCTCTGCTCCTGGGTTTTCCTCTGGCTATCCCTTATGCCTGTTGAAGGCACAACCATCTTCCCAGTTCCTCGGGCTCACAGTGTAGGTGTCACCCTCTCCTCATTACTATCTATCACTCACACCCTCCATATCCAATCTTTTGGAATGCTCTCCTTCCTCATCTCTGCCTCCTGGCTTCCCTCAAGTTCCAACTAAAATTCCGTCTTGCTACAGAAAGCTTTAATTAACCTCTCTCAATTCTAGTGCCTTCCCTCTTTTAATTACATCCTGTATATTGTTTGTATGTACATATTTGTTTGTTGACTTCCACTTTGGATTATGAGCTCCTTGAGGGCAGGGACTGTCTTTTGCCTCTTTTTGTATGGTCAACACTTAGCACAGTATCTTGACACTTAGAAGGCACTTAATAAATGGTTATTGACTGACTCACTGAAACCTGCTTTTCCCTCCATAACAAAACCATCTCTAGGCTGGCTGCTCACTTGATGCTAACATAAATTTATACTGAAAGGGCAAAAGACTGTGGGCCTCAACTTAATTTCATATAGCACAAAGAAAGTTTTCTAAAATAGAGTGCTGGGTGCCCCTGCCACAGTATTATTTGTTCCTATGGTCTCAGTAATGCAACATGGCACCTGCACTGAACTTCAGGATAACCCAAGAACACCACCAGTCAAATGGTCACACTGGTGAAGGTCAACTGTGGGCACACCCTCCTGGAGAGACTTATGGGAGCCAGGGGCTTATGGAGGACCATGCCAAAAGTCAAACTTGCTGAGTTTCTCATGAGATTATTCAGTGAAATGATAAATTATACTGATGGCATGAATGCAAGTAACTGAGACTAGACAGATCTCTGAGAAAGGGTTGCTCATTGCCTGATATCATCATAAGTCCTATTCATTTTGCTTGGCCTATAAATAAATCCATTCCTTTAAAAAATAAAGCATGACTTTAAATTGGGGGGATAAAACTAAATGTGATAATACTTTAGAAGACTGCCACCTGGGGCAATCATTATATGAAAGAGGGCCCTTTAATCAATGTGCAAGTCATGACACAATAGAGATAACAAAATTCAGCACCCCAATGGGAAGAAGGAAAACCTACTAAATTTAACATTTAGAAAAACAAATTATAATAAAATAGACATTCATGAGGAAAATATTGAAAAGTAGATTTAAAAGTTTATAGCATATTTTAAGCTACCCAGAATCTTTAGATGCCTTATTACAAGCCCAAGATAGAGGCGCACCAAGGATGAAATACACTGGATGGATGATGCTCTAAGATACACAAACCTAGCTAGGCTAATTGGCAGAGTAAAAGAGACTCCTGCAAAGGGTACAGGATGGGGAGAGAAAGGTATCTTTCAAAAGAGCAACAGGAAAATCCACAAAGTAAAACTGCTCAGATATAAATTACTTTAACAATTCAAAGATTGGTGATTTCATCACTCTAGGTGTCCCTACCACTGAGGAGATCAAGACACTTCTATACCTTATTAGGTAGTTTCATGGTTTTGTTGTGGCCAAATAAATTCATTACCTGGTGTCCAACCTTCTGCTAATGAGCCTCTCTTTCCACTTAACTAGTCTGGTCCTCAGATGGTAAAAGTGTAATCTGTCACTGGGATTTTGTTTGAAGCCTTTCATGTTCCTTTGGACCTGCCAAAGATCATTTTCCTCAAGCAAGGCCTTCATGAAGGTAATCACATCTCCATGCCACAGTGAGATATTGTAGGGGTGCTTAAGTGAATAAAACTGAGGAGCACCTAAAATGGAAAACTAAAACAAGAAGTTCTTTAAATAATAATAATGATGGTAATAAAAAATAATAATTTGTTTATACCACATTTTATAGCTCAATGTACTTTTAAATAAATCATCTCATCTGATCTTGACAATACTGCAAAGGAGGTAGGCCCTCTCAATTACTAAATCCATCAAAGAGAGGAAACCAGCTTTAAAAAAATAAATGTCACAAGTACAAAATAGAGGAGTCCTAGGTAAGTAGCAGTTTGTCTAAAAATGATCTAAGGATTTTAATGGACTGCAAAATCAGTATGAGGAAACACTGTAATATGGCAGCCAAAACTAATGTAATATTAGGTTCAGGGAGGGAGACATAGTTTTGAGATCTAGAGAAGAGATATCTCTGCCCTGGTCAGACTACATTTGGAGTATTGTGTTTCACTGTGGACACCACATTTTAGGAGTGCACATGCTGCCCAAAGGAGCAAAAATGGCATTAAAGATGCAAAGCACAGTTGGATGAGACCTTCTATAAACAGAGAAGTTCCATGTTGGAGGTGAAGGCTTTGAGGGATTAATTCTCAAATTATCTGAAAGAGGAGAAGGGTATCTAAAGCTTGGTGACTGTGATTTCATTCAGTCATTCTGGAAAGCAATTTTTAATTATAAAAAAGAAGTAACTAAGCTAGAGATCCCTCTATTAAGAACATAACACATGGAGGTCAAAATAGGAAGAAAGGTCCAGCTAAAGGTAATTGGGTGATGTAGTGTATAGAATACTAAATTTGGAGTCAGGAAGACCTGGGTTCAAACACTATCTTAGAAGATTTACCAGCTATGTGGCTATAGACAAGATACTTAGCTTCTCTGAACCTTAGTATCTTCACTTGTAAAATTAAGGCGTTTGACTTGATGTCCTCTAAGGTTTATGATTAAATGGTACCTACCAAAATATGGATAGTTTTACTTTTTGTAGTAAAAAAAAAAACCCAATCTGGAAACAGAATAATTGACCATTGACTGGAGAATGGATAAACACATTGTGACTCTTCTTTCTAAAATGATCAATGCTCTCTCTTTTTTAAAAAAAAATAAGTTTTTGATGTCTTTTTAAAAATCACTACTATCTTTCTTGGCAGTTAGGTGGTACAGTGGATAGAGTGCTGGGCCTGGAATCAAGAAGACTCATCTTCATGATTTCAAATCTGGCCTCAGATACTTATTAGCTGTTTGACCCTGGGCAAGTCACTTAATCCTGTTCATTTCAGTTCTCTCATCTGTAAAATGAGCTGGAGAAAGAAATGGCAAACCACTCCAGTATCTTTTCCAAGAAAAGCCCAAATGGGGATCCTGAAGAGTCAGACACAGCTCAAGAACAACAAAATGACAGTCTTCCTCCCTCCCCTTCCCCAGAGAAAGACATCCCTTTTAGAAAAAAGAAATTAACAAAATAATACAGAAAAGTAAAGGAATAGGAAAAGGTCAGCAAAACTAATCAATACATTGAAAAAGTATGAAAATATGTGCAACATACAACTCTTATAGACCTCTCACCTCTGCAAATGGGTGAGGGTATTTTTTCATATTTCTTTTTTTTTTTTGAGCCATGATTGTTCTTTATAATTTTGCAATACTTTTTAAAATTTCTTTTGTACTTGTTCTTTCCATTTACATTGTTGTAGACACTGTGTATATTGTTTTCTTTGCACTACTTACTTCACTCTGCATCTGTTCACATAGATATTTCTATGGTTCTCTGTATTCATCATGTTCATCATTTCTTATACTACAGTAACATTCCATTACAATCATATACTACAATTTATTTGGCCATTCCCAAATTGATGGACATTGACTTTGTTTGCAGTTCTTTCCTATCACAAAAAGTGCTACTACAAATGTCTTAGTATATATTGGAATTTTCTTCTTATCAATGGCCTTTTTGGAGGTAAAAACCCAGTAATAGCATCATTGGGCAATTTAGACACTTTAGTCATAATTACAAATTGCTTTCAAAAAGAATGGTACTGATTCACAACTCCACCAACAATGTATTAGTGTGCCACAATCCTTCTAATATTGACTATTCCCATCTTTTGTCATCCTTGCCAAATTGAAGGATGTAAGGTGAAACTTCAGGACTGTTCTGATGTACTTTTCTCTTATTGTTAGTCATTTGGAGAATTCTTTTATATGATTGCTACTAATTTGTGATTCTTCTCTTGAAAAGTATTTGTTCATATCCTTTGATTACTTATCTATTAGTCAGGGACTTCGAGTGATATAGAGATAGCATTACACATAATGTAGACATATGTAAATATATGCACATACATACAAAATATTTTGAGTATTTATATTTCTTGCATAACAAAAAGATATCAGGGTAACATAAAGGTTTCTTCATTACAAGATGACAAAAAAGATTTCTTTTCCCAATTGAATAATTGCATTAATTTACATATATACACATATGTGTATGTACATAGAAGCTTTTCAGTTTCATGTAATAAAAGCTATTTGTTTTATCTTTTGCAATAGCCTATATCTTTTATTTGGTTAAAAATGAGTCTCTTACCTGTAGCAATAAGAAGCCTATAATCTTCTCCTCTTTTATTTTTTTTTTAAATTTAGCATTAAGGTCATATATCCATTTGAGATGCATCATTAAATATGGTACAAGTATTGGTCTAAACCTAATTTTCAATGGATTACTTTCCAATTTTTCTAGTAAGTTTTCATTTCTTTCCCAAGTAATGAACATTTTCTGCTTTATTTAACACTGGATTATTGATTTCTATTTGTTTCTGATTCTCCCTTGTTAGTCTGTTACATTGATCTACCTCTCTATTTTTTAACCAATACCAGATGGTTTTAATGACTGATGCTTCATAATATAATTTGAGGATTGGAAATGATATTTCCCCTTCATTCCCATTTCGTTTCATAATTTCCCTTGATATTCTAGATATTTAGTTTTTCCAAATGAATTTTGTTATTGTTTCATCAAGTTACATAATATACCCCTTTGATAATTTGATTGGTATAGCATTAAAAACTATAAATTAACTTTTAAAATATTGTTTTAAAAAATATTAGCATGTCCTAGCCATGAACACTGAATACCCTCTAGCTATTTAAATTGTTCTTTATTTAAGGAGCATTTTGTAATTGAATATATATATATATATATATATATATATATATATATATATATATATATATACACACACACACACATACATAATTACTATATTACATATTATATTAAACATATGTTATAGATTGAGTATATATAGCATATATATTCAATTACAAAATGATAACAAATACATATGTATACATACATATATGTGTTGCATGTATAAATATTTTGTATGCTTTGACAGATTAATTCCCCAGAAACCTTATGTATTTTGTATTTATCTGGAAAGGGATTTCAATTTCTATTATTGCTTCTTGTTTTTGTTATTGCTTCTTTGTCTTTATTATTACATATACATGCTGCTGATATTTTGTAGACTGAAATTTTGCTGAAGTTTTTGTCTCAAAATCTCTGCTGGTTCCCTCAGATTTTCCAAATAAATGATCATAATATTAAGAAACAATGACACTTTTATCTCCTCTTTGTCAGTCTTTATACTTTTCATTCTTTCTCTTACTGTCATTACTAGCATTTCTGGAAGTAAATAAAATAATAATGAAGAAAGTAGGCAAACTTGCTTTGCTCCCATATTTGTTGGGGAAAAGTTCTAGTGAACCACATTGCATTGCATATGATGCTTGCTTTTGGGTTTAGATACATATTTTTACAATATTAAAAAAAAGATCTATCTGTGCCTATACTTTGTAGGGTTTTTATTTTTTTATTTTTTATATAAATTTATATTTTTAGTTTTCAACATTCACTTCCACAAGTTTTTGAGTTCCAAATTTTCACCCCATTCCCCCTCCCCCACCCCAAGATGGCATGCATTCTAAATATCCCTTCCCCTAGTCTGTCCTCTATTCTATCTCTCCCCCCACCCTTATCCTTTTCCCCTTCTGTTTTCCTGTAGGGCAAGATATATTTCTGTACCTCATTTCCTGTATTTCTTATTTCCCAGCTGCATGTGGAAACATTTTTTTAAACATGTGTTTTTAAAACTTTGGGTTCCAAATTTTCTCCCTTCCTCCCACCCCACCCACCCTCATTGAAAAGGCAAGCAACTCAATACAGGCCATACATGTGCAGTTATGCAAAACACTTCCATAGTAGACATGTTGTGAAAAACTAACTCTATTTCCCTTAATCCTATCCTGCTCCCCCATTTATTCTAGTCTTTCTTTTGACCCTGTCCCTCCTCAGAAGTACTTCCTTCTGATTACCCCTTTCCCAATCTGCCCTTCTCTCTATCATCCCCTGCTCTCTTGTCCCCTTCCTCCCCTATTTTCCTGTAGGGTAATACAGATTTCCATATCCAATTGAGTGTGCATGTTATTCCCTCCTTAAGCCAAATCCTACGAGAATAAGATTCCCTCATTACCTCTCACCTTCCCCTGTTTCCCCTCCACAGTAAGAACCTTTTCTTCTCTGTTTTGTGTGAGTAATGTACCCCATTCTACCTCTCCCTTTCTCCTTCTCTAGTATAATCCTCTCTCACCTCTTAATTTTATTCTCCAGATATCACCCTTTCATCTTCAACTCACCCTGTGCCATCTATCTATCTATCTATCTATCTATCTATCTATCTATCTATCTACCTATCTACATACATATAATTTTTTCCCCTCCCACTACCCTAATACTGACAAAGGTCTCATGAGTTATAAATATCATCTTTCCATGCAGGAATGTAAACAGTTCAGCCTTAATAAGTCTCTTATGATTTCTCTTTCCTGTTTACCTCTTCATGTTCCACTTGAGTCTTGTATTTGAAAGTCAAATTTTCTATTCAGCTCTGGTCTTTTCATCAAGAATGCTTGAAAGTCCTCTATTTCACTGAATGACCATTTTTTCCCCTGAAGGATTATACTCAGTTTTGCTGGGTAGGTGATTCTTGGTTGTAATCCTATCTCCTTTGCCCACCAGAATATTATATTCCATGCCCTCTGTCCTTTAATGTAGAAGCTGCTAAATCTTGTGTTATCCTGATTGTGTTTCCACATACTTGAATTGTTTCTTTCTGGCTGCTTGCAATATTTTCTCCTTGACCTGGGAACTCTGGAATTTGGCTACATATTCCTAGGAGTTTTCCTTTGGGGATCTCTTTCAGGAGGAGATCTGTGGATTCTTTCAATTTCTATTTTGCCCTCTGGTTCTAAATATCAGGGCAGTTTTCCTTGATAATTTCTTGAAAGATGATGTCTAGGCTCTTTTTTTGATCATGGCTTTCAGATAGTCCAATAATTTTTAAATTCTCTCTCCTGGATCTATTTTCCAGGTCAGTTGTTTTTCCAATGAGATATTTCACATTGTTTTCTAATTTTTCATTCTTTTGGATTTGTTCTACAGTGTCTTGATTTCTCATAAAGTCACTATCTTCCAATTGCTGTATTCTAATTTTTAAGGAAGTATTTTCTTCAGTAAGCTTTTGGACTTCCTTTTCCATTTGGCCAATTTTGCTTTTTAGGACATTCTTCTCCTCATTGGCTTTTTGGACCTCTTTTGCCATTTGGGTTAGGCTATTTTTTAAGGTGTTAGTTTTTTCAGTATTTTTTTGGGTCTCCTTTAGCAAGCTGTTGACTTGTTTTTCATGATTTTCTTGTATCACTTTCATTTCTCTTCCCAGTTTTTCCTCTACTTCTTTTACTTTCTTCTCAAAATCCCTTTTGAGCTCTTCCAAGGCCTGGAATGGATTCATATTTTTCTTGGAGGCTTTGGATGTAGGAGCTTTGACTTTGTTGTCTTCTTTGTCACCAAAGTAAGATAATATAGTCTGAGTCTTTTTGTGCTGCTTGCTCATAATCCCAGCCAATTACTTGAGTTTTAAACTCTTTGTTAAGGTAAGAGTCTGCTTTGAATGTGGAGAATGTACTGTCCCAAGCTTCGGGGGTTTGTATAGCTGTTTTCAGAGATACTTCTAGGGACCCGTAAATTTTCAGTTCTTCCAAGGTGGTATGATAAGGGGTGAGGTGTTTACTCTTTTCCTGGCCTGTGCTCTGGTCTTTGAGTGACAGGCCACAAGCAGTCTTTTCTCTCTTGGAACTGTGAGAATTTTCCTCTCCACTGCCACTACAAGTTCCACTGGGCCAGCACTCCTCCTCACCCCAGGACCACCACCCAGAACTGTGACCCTGATTCAAGCACAGGCAAAGCAAGAGATTCCTGCCTCAGCACCAGCAAAGAGATCCCTGCAGTCCCCCTCTGATCAGCCACTTGATTCCCCCTCAGTCTGTGGGCTGGAAGCTCAGAATGCAGCCATCATCCTGGAACCCTCCTATGCACTCTGCGCTCTGGAGCTGGCTCTAACCTAGCTATTCTCTCAGCACTGCAGAAACAGACTTTTCCCACTGACCTTCTAATTTGTCTTAAGTGTTTGTGGATTGAGGAGTCTGAAAACCACCACAGCTGCCTGTGATTCATTCCTCTGAGGCCTGCTCCAGGTTCGCTGCAGCCTGCATGCCCAAGCCAAAGTTAGCTCCTCTCCCCACCCAGCGAGATATGCCTTTCTGATCAACCATCCAGGCTGTGTTGGGTTGGAAATTTGTTTTACTTGTCTTTTTGTGGGTTCTGCTGCTTTAGAATTTGTTTAGAGCCATTTTTTTACAGGTATTTGGAGGGGTTTGGGGGAGAGCTCAAGTAAGCCACTGCTTTCACGCAGCCCGTCTTGGCTCCGCCCTTTGTAGGGTTTTTAGCATAAATGAGCATTGTCCTTTGCCAGAGGCTTTTTCTACACTTATAAAGATAACCATGTGGTTGTGGATGTTTTTATTTTGAATATAATTAATTATGTTATTTTCCTTATGTTGAACCTTTCTTGTATCCCTGATACAAATTTAATTTGGCCCTAGTGAATGATTTCTTTAGTGAATCTCTATAAATCATTTGACAAGATTTTATTTAATATTTTTAAAACTTATACTCATTAATTATATTACTCTATAGTTCTTTTTCTATATTTTATTCTGCTTTGGTTTAAGTATTAGCACTACATTTGTCTCATGAAGGAAATCTGATAGAGTGCTTTCTTTATCAATTTTTGAGAATAATTTTTACAGTATCGGTAGTATTTGTTCTTTAAGCATTTTTTGGAATTCTCCCGTGAATCTATCAGGACCAAGGAATTTCTCCCGCCCTTTGGTAGTTCCTTTACATTTAGTTGCATTTCTTTTCTGAAATGAAGTTACTTAAATCTTTATTTGGTCTCCTGACTGTTTGGGTATTTTATATTTTTGAAAGTATTCCTCTATTTCTTTTATGTTCTGTTTTGTTATGATATAATTACATGAAATAAATTATCACAATTCTTTTTACTTATTCAAATTTTGTTGTGATTTCATCTTGCTCCTTTTCTAAATTTTGATTCTATTTTCTGTTCTCTTTTAAATCAAATTGACTAAAAGTTTATCTATTTTATTAGTGTTTTCAACCAGCTTTTAGTTTTATCATTTCTACAAGGTTTTTTTTGTTTCCAGTTTATTTCTCCTCTAGTTTTTAAATGTCTCCTCTTCTGTTTTAATTTTAGATTTGTTTATTTGATGGTTTTCCATTTTTTAGTTCTATATTTAGTTTATTAATCTACCCCTTTTCTATTTTGTTAATGTATGTTTGTTTCGATATGATTTTCCCTCTGAGAACTGCTTTAGTTGCATCACTGGAATTTTCAGCATGTCATTTCATTATTATCATTTTCTTTTATATAATTATAAATTTTTTTCTTTGATTTGTTTTTTGGCCAAACTTTTATTAGGATTTTATTATTAAGCCTACATTTGGGTCTACCTCTTTTTGTTGCATTAGTAGAGGATGTCTACTGTTTCTTTTTTTTCATTTGTTTTTAATATCTCTGTGTCCTAATAGATGGTCAACTAGCAGTCACATTGAGAAGGCACCATAAATTTTTAGTTCTAGTTTCTTCAGCAATTTGTTTAATTCCGTATTTCCCTGTCTGAAAAAATAAAAAATAATTGTTAAACATGTCTAAAATTGAGAGAGCAAGGAGTTGCTTTTTCCTAACAAATGTAGGAGCAAAGCAAGTTTGCCTACTTTCTTCATTATTATTTTATTTACTTCTAGAAATGCTAGTAATAACAATAAGAGAAAGAATGAAAAGTATAAAGAATGACAAAGAAGAGATAAAAGTATCATTATTTCTTACCATTATGATCATTTATTTGGAAAATCTGAGAGAACCAGCAGAGATATTGAGACAAAAGCTTCAGCAAAACTTCAGTCTACAAAACATCAACAGCAGATATATAATAATAAAACACAAGTAGCAATAATAGAAATAGAAATTGTCTGCCATTATTATATTACCATCTATGCTTAATTTTTTCTTTTATGAATTTAGATGCTAAAGTATTTGGATCACACAAGTTTAATCATATTGGCTTGTAATCTATAAGTTCCTTTAAGCATAATGGAGTTTTCTTGTCTATTCCTTTTTATGTTTTGAGCATTGGTTTTTGCTTTGTCTGATAACCCGATTGCATTTCCTGCTTTTTGGAATTCACCACTTACAGGTAAGGTTTTTTTTTCCTCACAGTTCCTTCTTTTTATTCTGTATTTGTCTTTTTTTAAAAAATGTATTTCTCGTAAGCAACAGATTGGGGGATTTTGTTCTTATCTAATACATGACCCCCTTTTATTTGATTTTGTTGAATTGTTTAATCTATTTATGTTCAAAGTTATGAGTTAGGTTTGAGTTTCCCTCTATTTGTTTTTATTTTTTTTCCAAAATTATGTTTTTTCTCTTCCTCTGTGAACACAGTACTATATTTCTTCAGTTATTTATGCTTAGTCTATTTTAAAGTGATTTTGCTCTGACTGGCTTTCTTCTCCTCACCTTCAACTTCCCTCACATTTATTTCCCCCTTTCCTAGTTTTGAAAATTTGCTTAACTTACTTCCTTGTTATTTCTTGTTTTAATCTATTTATTTTTTCTCCTCTTTTCCACCCTCTTAGGTAAGTAGACAAATGAAATCCCCATTCCTTTCTTTTCTGTCAAATTATTTTATACATTAGTTTCTTAAATTTCATTTTTATAAAGGATTTCTTGCCTTCATTTACTTCATTATTTATCTTCCCTTCCTTTCCATTTTAGACTTTTATTTTTGATTCATTGACTTTATACTTATTTTATACTTCATCATTCTCTTTATTCTTTATGGAATTAAAGCTTCTAAGAAGCCTATTTGGGCTCCCCACTTCTATATAGTTTTTATGTTATTGCCTTGTAGATCTTGTAGATCCCCTTTTTCTATTGTGCCTCACTCTTAGAAACATAAATTCCTCCAGGTGATAGAGAAGATATTACCCCATCATCAGAATTTTCCTATGTTCTATTTTTCTTGTTGTGGAGTTCATTACTAAACTTTGTCCTCTTCATGGTCATTTTTTTCCCATGTGACTTGACATTTCCTCCCACTCTTCTGGGTGTCAGTTGCCTGCAGAAGCCTTTATTTTCCTTCTTCTGAGATAAGATGAGTGGTCTCTCTAAGCACCAAATATATGTTGATCATGCTGACTGTAAGGTCCAAATTGCCTTTTGTAGAATATATCTCTTCTCCCATGGGAGCATTAATCAGTGGTATCCTATTCCCAGGCCTGAAATAAGGTTTCCCCTCTTCTTTTGTCCTGTTTCAATCCCTTCCTGTGTCTCCCTTCCCATTGTCTCAAAACTTCTTGAGATACTGCAGGAGCATCATTGTTAGCCTTTGTCTTGGTTAGGTTACATAATACATATTCATTACCTTCTATTTTCTTCCTTCCCTTTCCCCTTTCATTCAGCCTTCCATTTTGTAATTTAACCCCACAAAAACCATTGATTTCCTTATAGGCAAGGTATTGTGAGGTTTAGGCCATGATGCTGTGAGGTCCTAGTTGAGATTATGTAATAGAAATTTGTAGCTGACCTAGTCAGCATGGATTATTTTCTTCAGTTCTATTCACTAGCATGTGAATAGCAATGCAGAGGCAGATGGGGAGACGAGGAGAATGAGCATTTATATTGTACCTTCTATGTACCAGGTATTTTGCTAAACACTTAACAAATTTTTCACTTGATCCCCACAATAACCCTGTGAGGTAAAAGCTGTTATCATCTCCATTTTATAAATGAAGAAACTGAGGCAAACAGAGGTTGACTTGTCCAGGGTCACCCAGCTGATAAGTTTCTGGGGCCAGAACTCAGTTCTTCCTTACTTGATAACCAATGCTCTATCCACTGCTCCTCCTAGCTGCCTTGATGGTGGGAATAATACAAAGTTCTCGATTGATTGATGAATGCAATGTAATATTACTGTTCCATAAAAAGCAATGACTATGAAGAGTGCAGAGGTGCATGGTCAGATATTAACTGATGAAGTGTAAAGAAGGTGGACAAGAAAACAAATATATACAATGAGTGGCAATTTAACACAAAGAACAATTTAAAAAGGACTAAACACTATATAATTATAATGACTAAACCTGTCCCCGAAGAAGAGTGAAGGAAAGATACCTCCCTCTGTTCATTGCAGGGGTGGGGAACTATGGGTATAGAATATCGCCTAAACCATCAGACATGGGTAAGATATCATATGGCTGGCTTTGATGAACTGCTTGTGTCTTTTTTTATCTTACTTTTAAAATCTTTGTTATAAGGGTTTGCTTAATGGGCAGGGGCATATTTTTGGAAAGGAATATAATGTGAAAACAAAAAATGTTAATAATAATAAAATTAATGCTGTTTAACAAAAAAGAGAATCTGTGAGGTCACTTGATGATTACCACCTAAAAGAGTTTTTAGGGATGAAAAGGAGATTACAAAGAGCAAGAAAAATGTATTTGCATCATATCTAGAGAAATGGAGCCAGAAATAATGGAAGCAACAATAGGAAAATTTCCAATTGCTGTTTACTTCCATCACTGTCATGGGGAGGCCACATATACTTAGGATATTTAAGGATGAAGAAAGATGGCAACACTGATGGACCATTAGGTCCACAGTCATTTCATGAGTCATATTCAGTCAGTTAAACGTCCAAAGCTTGGGAAGGGTATTGCCTGGTTTCCTCTATTAGACTGCTTGGCCAAGTCTCTGTGTGTTTTCCCTGGTATGCTAACCCACAGGGAAGGCAGCTGGAGAGCAATGTGTTAGTTTCCCCCGAACATGTTGTATGCTCTGGCTACATGTGGTGCTTCTATCGACAAGGTGATCAGTTTCCAATACAGATGATTCTATGATTATAATATCATTCAGATACAGCCAGGCTGTATTTCAGGACAATTTTTCTAAGGCTGTGCTTTGCATCCCTGGCATGTTTGAGAGCTCCAGATATAAGAGAAGAACAAGGAGGTGAGTGAGATGGAGCCTTTCTATTTCAAGTCTCTCTTGCTTTTATTTACCCTTCCTATCTCTACCTGCTACCTCCCTTTTTGCCTTCATTGTCTCTTCTTTCTTCCTTCTCCTTTTCCTTATCTTAGACGCCTCTTTCCTTCTTCCTTTCTCCTTAACATTTTCTTCTCCCATTCTCTCAGCAGTTTCTCCCTCCTTTAATGGGCCAGAATATGAAAGAACATTTTAAAAATTATCCATTGAATAAAAGTTAATATCTTGCTTCCTAATTTTAAAAGTGAGTGGAAACCTCTCAGAAAGAAAAAAGAAAATTAATTATTGGGGGAGGGAGGTGGGGATGTTTTTGAGGCCCTCAGTAAGTCAATAGTTATTTAAATCATTTCAGGTTTTAAGTCTATTCATACTTGTAGGTGGAGTTAGATTGATTTTTTTTCCCCAAATGGGTCAGTGGCCCTTAATAGAAAAGTCTCCTCATCCCTGATTTATAGCATAAAGTATTTTCAGTAATTGCGTGTGAGATATTTCTGTCTATAGGAAAAAGAGGAGGGGAGTGGGGGAGAGGGATTCTATTAATCACAGCTCGAAAGAAAAACACCAAGCTAGGGTAGGAGGACTTTCAGGGAGACACAAGAACAGAAATGTGTAGAGTAGTGCATACTAATGCTTTGGCCATTTAATTCTCACTTGGTCCTCCTTGGTCAATGAACTATGATCTATGACTCATCTTTCTCATAAAAAAAAGACCCTATTCAGGTGGCAGAAAAGCTTTAAATTATGGTCCCTTTCTCCCTGTCTCTTGGTTAACAGTAATGGGAGGAAAATATCTCTTTGCAACATTTCATAAAGGCTGCATCATTCCCATCCAATTCTTTGCAACATGCCTTGGAGTAGATACTTTATTGATACTTAACAAATGGACAAATAAAAGAAGTCCTATTGTGCTAGAGGTGTCTGAGGAATGATCTAGGATTGTGATAGAAAAATACATATTAAAAGGCATTCCCAGAATCAATATTAGCACTCCCCACAGAGGGAATTTGAATACTCTTGTTGGAAAGCAGGTGCCAGCCTCATTATAGGGCACCTCTACATGAAACATCTAATTTCTTGGTTTTATAAGAAGTTGAACAGAGAGTACAAGGTTGCACAGTTCCAAAGGGTACAGAAAAGAAGGACCCCCCCCCCCAAGGTCCTTACTGTTACATCTGTATTCCCTGATAGCGGCTTCTGTTTATCTTCATGTGCTATGCTCCACTCTACCCTACCCCAGCACCACCAAGTATCTCTAAATTCTAAACATTTCTCTGCTCCCACTCTTCCACTCCCTCTCTGTTTGGGGACAGGGAAGAGAGGGAGGAATTGAGGGAGGGTTGTACATAATTTCCTTTGTCCCATCTCTATCCTTTTTCAGGTCCACAAAGAGCTAGCTAAATGTCTCAGTGCATCCTCAGAAAGCTGCCTGCTTTTGAGGATGGGGAGTCAGAGATCATAAGGTCATAGACAGAGAGCCTGAAGGGGCCTCAGAGGTTAGCTGGCCTAAACCCTGTCTTTGTACAAATGAGGAAACTGAGATCCAG
Organism: Phascolarctos cinereus; assembly: GCF_003287225.1. Classification (NCBI taxonomy): domain Eukaryota; kingdom Metazoa; phylum Chordata; class Mammalia; order Diprotodontia; family Phascolarctidae; genus Phascolarctos; species Phascolarctos cinereus. Next base: position 286,399,757 of record NW_027555625.1, on the reverse strand, counting down.
AAGGATAAGGAAGGGGACCAAGGTCAGAGAGGTAACAAGTGACTGAGGGGGATGTTGAATGCGGGTCCTCTGAGTCCAAATCCAGTGCCCTGCCCACTGTGTATTCTCCAGTGTCTGTCCTAACGTGAAGCACCATTAGGACTATTCAAAACTGAGGACTTTTTTTGTTCATCTGCTTTGAAAGAAAGCTACTAACAACACAAATTCTGTTCCCTCTAACTTAAGTCAATCAAAATAAAGAAAATGTCCATGGCATCAGAAGGAATTTGGGAGCATTTAGGCTTCAATAATTTTGCTATGATGAGCTCAAGTTGGAGCTAATAGCCCTAATAAGAATGTATCAACATAATACACACAATTCAGTTAAAGGAAACTAACATTCTACCACTGGCCCAGTGAAAAGAGTTGCTATGAAATGCTAATAAAAAATAAAAAGGGAGTCATTGCCCATGTTTTCTCATATGAACTAACAAAGGTTAACAACTCATAGGTCCAATAAGGTAGCAAGAAGGATGACAGATGACCCCCAGTGCAGTGCTTGGCAGTTGTTGTTCAGTCATTTCAGACACATCGAGATTCTTCTCCAGCTTGTTTTACAGATGAGGAAACTGAGGCGAACAGGGTTAAGTGACTTTCCAGGGTCACACAGCTAACAAGTGTCTGAGACCAGATTTGAAGTTAAGTCCTGCTGACTCCATGCCTGCTGCTCTATTTGCTGAGCCACTTAGCTACCCTCTGGCACTCAGTAGGTCCTTAATAAATGCCCACTGATTGATTGATTGATTGTCTTGGTAACCACAAAACATTAAAAGAACTAAAGAGATGCTTATAGCCCACTGGGTAGATCCTTTAAGGAGGATTTATGGGAGGAACTTGACACTGTTTCCTTCCTCCCACTCACAACATGGGGAAGCTTTATTTAAAAAAAAGACAAAGCTGTCCCCTGGGACCTGATTGGTCTCAGCTTTCCTGGCACAGCTTCCTGGTCATCTAAGGGCATAACATATCCCAGACATATGGAGTCTAGGCCCCTCAGGCTTGGTGAATTTCTGAAGCCTGAATGAGTCACCTTACTCTGCCCTGCTAACCAGACACATTTCCATAAGGAGATGAGGGGGCCCACATCCAGAGGAGTTAAGTGCCACTATATCCTTTTTGCACATCTTTGCCAGTGTAGGACAAAGCAAAATTCCTTTTGTAAACTGTTTGATGACTTGTCAATGACTTCTTTCATCCCAAGTCAAACCCTCTGAACTAAGAGTATTGGCATTAGAGCCACCCACCTGATAACAAAACAACAACCTCATGAGGTGGGTGGTACAAGTATTTAGTATACCTGTCTTCTATGTGAGTGTCAGTTACTGTAAAGTTTATTACAGCTAAAGTTTATTACCGCCAAGGAACAGGTCCAGGCTCACACAGCTAGCAAGCCATAGAGCATGTTTATTGGAACTGGAGCACTACACATTGCAGTGGAAAGAACATTGGATTTGGAGTTAAAGGACCTTTGGTCCTCTAACTTATCATCTTGCAGAATCCAATCAGCCTCCTTACTCACACCTCATCAGTACCTGCTGCCCCTCTGATGAGAAGGTAAAGCCTCCTCCGTTTAAAAAGGAGAAGTAGGGGCAGCTAGATGGTACAGGGGATAGAGCACCAGCCCTGAAGTCAGGAGGACCTGAGTTTAAATCTGGCCTCAGACCAAACACTTGACACTTACTAGCTGTGCGACCCTGGGCAAGTAACTTAACCCCAATTGTCTTAGAAATAAAAAAAATTTGAAAAAGAGGAGGGATAGGGTGGACCTCTCCATAGGTATCTACTCATTTCCCACTCCGTTGCACTCATTTTAGACTTTTGACTTCTTCACCAGGACCCTGACCAGGTATCTTCTTTCTCCTCCCCTCCCCCGCCTTCTTTTCAGCATTCTTTTGTGCACTGTTTTGCATATTCCTTAGATAGTAAGCTCCTTGAGGGCCTACCTTTCTTCTTATTTGTATTTTTATCTCCTTAGTATGGTGCCTGGTAAACAGTATGTGCTTAATAAATATTTATTTACTCTTGAATGTTGGGGTTGAATCCTAGCTCTGCCAGGTACTATCAGTGAAGCTTTAAGTATGTCATTTCTCCTTTCTAGATCTCAGTTTCCTTATCTATAAAATGACAAGAATGGACTAGATGATCTTTATGGTCTAAATCTATGAACCTATAGAAAAGGAAAAGCAAGGTATCTGGGTACAGCAGAACCTCATAAATCAGCCCTCTCAACCTGGCATTTCATTGTGATTTTTCTTCCTTCCCATCCCCAATAATCTTCCAATGACTCATTAATCCCACGTGTCTGCCACAGGTGGTGTGTGGACATGCTCCGTGCTTCCCTTTGGTACTGAACACATTCTCTCCCCCCTCCCCCATCACAATGCAGCACGTTAACAAAGGGGCCTCATGTAGGATATTAATTGGATAGTGGGACATGGTATCATTTTCTTTTTTGCCCCGATGGAGTTCTGCTCAGAGAGCTGGGACAGTCTTCTTTGTTCTTTCATCAGACAGACTAATGAGAGTCTCACAGGCTGCAAGACTGAGGTGCATCTGATTCTGCTTGTCTGTGACTAATATCGCCTGCAGGAGTTAAAGTTACAGGTAAGGTCCCAGCAAAAGCCAGAGCCAGCAAGAAGATTTGAAGGATGGGAAGTAAGAGGGAGGCTCTTTACAGATTTGAGGACAGAAAGACTGTCTGAAATAACTCTACTTTCTGATGTTTTTAAATTTTAAGATTCTAAGAACATTGAATTAATGGTGCCTAAACTTTCTCGCTTGTATAGCAATGGCTTTGAAACTCGAGTCCTTCTAGACTCCCAACTCCTTCCTCATCATGATACCTGCCAAAGGTGAAATCATAGAACCTCAGGATTTTGACTTAGAGGGGGCCTAAGAGGCCATTTTAGTCCAGCTCATACCGAAGAGGAATGCCCAATGTAACATTCCCAACCAGAGGTAGGACACTTCTAGAAGACCTCTTAAGGCAGCCCATTCATTCCACTTTTAGACAGATCTAATTGTGAGGAAGTCTCTTTGTTTGTTTTCCAACATAAAGCCTAAACTTCTCTCTTTCACTTATTGTTTCTGGTTCTGCCCTCTGGGATCAAACTCACATCTAATCCTTTTCCCTTGGGCCAGTCCTTCAAAGAGTCAAAGATAGTAATCATATCTTCCATCCCTGCTCTTTCCCCAGCAGGCCAACTATCCCTAATTCCTTCAACCTAGTTTTAGAGATTTTACATGGGAAGAATCACCAAACTTTCCTTATAGATTTCAAGAAAATTTGTTCTCATTTGAAATCAATCACTGGAGACAAACAGATGTTGCTGTCTCTCTTCAGGCCTTAATCACTTAGTGTGGGAATCAGGAGACCCTCTTCCATTGCTCCCTCTTTGGCCTCCCCATCATAAGAAAGAGGAAAGTCTCTGGAAGTACCACAGACTTACCACAATGAACCTATGACACTTTCTATTATTCTCTTCCAATCTCTACGAAGCTTGAGGAGATTGACTTTTATGGCATTCTTCTACTGAGCCCAGCAATCAAGTTGTTCTTCAGCTCTAAGCCATGCTCCTTCTCTTTACCCTGTTCACATTTTGTCCTGTTAGACCCATCATTATCCTGAACACACCTGTAACACCTCTTCTTTTTTTGTATGTGACAGTGGTCACAGTTTCCATAGAATATCCATTCCTGATGGGAATGACTCAAGTCAAGAGGAACAATTTTTGGCACTTGGGGCAAGGGACTCAAAGTGTTCCTTGGAAAGGCATCATTTAGCACAACCCCACACTGACTTTTTAACACAAAATCAGCTGAGCAGATAATTAGAGGAGAGGGGAGAGAAATCCTAAGATAATGAAAGAGAAAATTAGGCAGAGGTAGGCCAGGGCAGAGTTCATATAAGATATAGCCATTAGAGAACTAGTTAACTATGTGCTCAAGTCAGTTGTTTCTATACTCCTGAAGGAGTCTGACAGTTTTTCAGTACCCTCCAAATTGTAGTGCTCCAGAGTGAAGCCCTGTTTGCCCCACCATGGTTACAGATCCAATGTTCACTTCTTATAGGTTCAAATAAAATCAGAGACAAATCCTTTCACTTTATGGTCAGTCATTTATGGCTCAATGATTAGAAGAGCTGATAAACACAACCCTAAGGTAGAAAGACAATTTTAAGCTCTTCAAAGAATATAATAAAAATGAATGTATCTGTTTGCACACACAAACACATCCCCAAATTTAAGATGTACCTTAAAGCAACACTTATTATTCCATCCACCACTGTGAATTGTTTACTAACATCTTTCTTTGAATAACATTAACAGCTTGTGTCAAAGTGTCAAAAGTAATTTAATTCAAAGCTAACTCATCTCCATGTGCATTTGTCCCCTACCCGGCTGTCTCGAATTTACAGCAGGATTTTCCAAATTAGCTTTACTTTTTTTTTTCCTTGCCTGTGTCAGCTCTCCTTACTGTAATGTCATTTACAAGAATTATCCAGATGCTAGCTCTTTTCTGGGTCTGCAGAAATTCAGTTTCTGGTGATGTATTTGGAACTCCAGCAGCCTGTCTTGAAGCACTTCTCATTTGCCATGAGAAGCAGTCACAAAGAGTCGGCAGGCCAAGCTATAGTTCAAGTACTTGCAGGATTAAATTTTTGCTTTCTATTTTTTCTTTCCTTCCTTCCTCCTTCCCTTCATTCCTTCTTTGCTCCTTCTTCTCATCCCTCTCTCCCTTCTCTCCATATTTTCCCTCCCTTCCTACCTCTCTTCCTTTTTTCCCTTCCTTTCTTCCCTCCATCCTTCCTTCCCTCCTGTCCCTCTTTCCCTCCCTCCCTTCTTTCCTTCATTCATGGATGCATGCATGCATGCTTGTATTCAACAAACATAAATGGACCCTGTGTATAATATACCACATTGGACACTGTAATAATTCTCCTGCTGCCTCTGCTGTGAGGTCTCCAAATCAGGAATGAATCACAGACATAACTCTGCTCCAGTTTCCTTTTCATTTGCTTCATGGTGTTGTTGTTGCTCTGTCATTTCCGACTCTTTGTGACCTCATTTGGGGTTTTCTTGACACAGATGATGGAATGCTTTACCATTTCCTTCTTGAGCTCATTTTACAGATGAGGAAACTGTGGCAAAGAAGGTTAAGTGACTTGTCCAGGGTCATACAGCTAGTAAGTGTCTGAGGCCAGATTTGAACTTGGGAAGATAGTCTTCAGGCCTGGTACTCTATCCACTGTACCACCTTGCTGCCCCTCATTGCCTTCATATCCTCAGTTCAATGAATTGAGTATATTACTAAACTAGCATTTATTAAATTCCTTTTGTGTGTGTGGCACTGTAACTGAGAATGGAATTACTAATGACTGATAGTTAGCTAGTCCAGTCTTACTGAGTGCCCATGGGGTATGCAGCTCCATTATCTATATGGCGAGAAAGAAAATAGAGCTAGAGATGCTTATGTAGCTTAGTGGAGCATATAACACAGAGACTAAGAAATTAATAAAGGCTGAATCAAAAATCTGTTAGTTTCTACTACAGAATTAGAATTTCATAGAAACTTTAATCTGGAAAAAAAAAAGAACCCTTAGTGATAATCTAATTTGATCCTTTCATTTTATAGAATAAAAAATTGAGGCCCAGAAGGTGAACACAACCTGCCTGATAGTTAGAATCAACAATGATGATGATAATAACTAGCATTTATATAGTGCTTTAAAGTTTGCAAAATGCTTTATTTATATTATTTGCTTTTCACAGACACCCTTGGAAGTAGGTGCTATCATTATATCCATTTTACAGATGAGGAAATTAAGGCAAACAGAAGGTTAAGTGACTTGCCTAGTGTCACACAGTAAGCATCTGAGGCTGGATTTTAACTTGGGTCTTCCTTAGCCCAGGCCCAGTGCTTTGTCCACTACGCCAGGGAGCTAGATTAGATGACCTAGTTGTCAGTGGGGCCAAGATTGGAACCTAGGACCCCTGACTTTTAGGCCAGTGTTTCTTCTCTTATACCACATACACATACATATGCACACACACATACATACATATATACATACATTTATGTATACGCATGTATACACATAAACATATCCACACTTTTACATGGAAAGACTTAAGGCTTTACAAAGGGCACAAATATTCCTCCACTCAAAAGAACCTTTGGTAGATCAAGGTAAAATGGTACCTTTATTTGGTTCTCAACTCCTAAGAACAGCATTTTTTTTAATTTAGCATTTTCCCCCAATTTCACATAAAAACAATTTTCAACATTCATACTTAAAATCAAGTTTCAAATTCTCTCTCTTTTTCCCTAATCCCCTCTTTGAGAAGGCAAGAATATATAGGTTATGATATAGGGTATACATGTGAAGGCATGCAAAATATGTTTCCATATTAGTCATGTTGTAAGAAAACATAAACCAAAATAAAAACTCAAGAAAAATAAAGTAAAAAATAATATGCTTTGATCTGTATTCGGACTCCATCAGTTCTTTCTCTGGGGATGGATAGAATTTTTCATCATAAGTCCTTCAGAGTTGTCTCAGATCATTGTATTGCTGAGGATAGCTAAGTTATTCACAGCTGATCATCTTACAGTATTGCTGTTACTGTGTACAATATTCTCCTGGTTCTACTAATTTCATTTTACATCAGTTCACGTAAGTCTTTTCAGGTTTTTCTGAGAGCATTTGGCTTATTATTTCTTACAACACAAAAGTATTCCATCACAATCATATACCACAAATTATTCAACCATTCCTCAATTTATGGGCATCCCCTCAATATTTGGGCATACTTCCAAATTACTCTACATGATGGTTGAATGAGTTCATAACTCTACCAACAGTACATTAGTATCTCAATTTTCCCACATCTCCTCCAACATTTGTCATTTTCCTTTTCTAGCCAATCTAAAAGGTATAAAGTAGTACCTCAGAATTGTTTTAATTTGCATTTATCCAATCAATAGTGATTTAGAGCATTTTTTTTCATATGGCTAGAGATGGCTTTGATTACTTCATCTGAAAACTGACTTCATATTTTTTTGATCATTTGTAAATTGGGGGATGCCTCTTATTTTTATAAATTTTACTCATTTTTTTGAGTGATGAGGGCTTTATCAGAAAAACTTGCTTCAATTTTTTTTCATAATTGTGATTGCTAACTGTATTTCCCTCTATCTCACTGCCTCCTTGTTTATTCTATTCTCTCTCTCCTTTCACCTTGTCCCTCCACAAAAGTGTTTTGCTTCTGACTACTACCTTTCCTAATCCACCCTTCCTTTTCTGAACACTCCCTCCCTTCTTTCATTCCCTTCCTCTCTTACCTTCCTATAGGGTAAGACAGATTTCTTTACCCAATTGAGTGTGTATGTTATCCCTCTTTGAGCCAATTTTGATGAGAGTAAGATTCACTCACTCCCCCTTATATACCTTCTCTTCCCCTATACTGTAGAAGCTTTTTTGGGGCCTCTTTCATGTGAGATAATTTACCCCATCCTACCTTTCCCTTTCCCTTTCTCCCAGTATATTATACTCTCACCCTTAATTTTACTTTTTTATTTATCATCCCATCATGTTCAACTCACACCTGTGCCCTCTGTCTATATATACTCCTTCTAACTGCCCTAATAATGAAGTTCTTACAAATTACAATTATCATCTTCCCTTGTAGGGATGTAAACAGTTTAACCATATTAAGTCCCTTATGATTTCCCTTTCCTGTTTACCTTTTTATACTTCTCTTGAGTCTTCTATTTGGAAGTCAAATTTTCTATTCAGCTCTGGTCTTTTCATCAGGAATGCTTGAAAGTCCTCTATCTCATTGAATATACATTTCTTTCCCCTGAAGGATTATATTCAGTTTTGCTGGGTAGGTGATTTCTTGGTTGTAATCCTAGCCTCTTTGCCCTCCAGAATATCATATTCTAAGACCCCTGATCCTGTAATGTAGAAACTGATAAATCTTTTGTTATCCTGATTGTGTTTCCACAATACTTGAATTGTTTCTTTATGGCTACTTATGATATTTTTCCTTGACCTGGGAGGTCAGCAATTTGTCTATAATATTCCTGGAAGTTTTTGTTTTGGGATGTCTTTCAGGAGGTGATGGGTAGATTCTTTCAATTTCTATTTTACTCTTTGGTTTTAGAATATCAGAGCAGTTTTCTTTGATAATTTCTTGAAAGATGATGTCTAGGCTCTTTTTTGGATCATGCCTTTCAGGAAGTCCAATACTTTTAAAATTATCTCTCCTAGATCTATTTTCGAGGTCAGTTGTTTTTTACAATGAGATGTTTCACATTGTCTTATTTTTTTTTCATTCTTTTGGTTTTGTTTTATGGTTTTTTTAATACCTCATAGAATAATTAGCTTCCACTTGCTCAATTCTAATTTTTAAGGAATTATTTTTATCAGTGAGGTTTTGTAGTTCCCTTTCCATTTGGCCAATTCTGTTTTTTAAGGAGTTCTTTTCTTTGATGAATTTTTGTCCCTCTTTTTCCATTTAGCCAATTCTGTTTTTTTTTCTTTAGTGAATTTTTGTATATCTTTTTCCATTTGGCCAATTCTGCTTTTCAAGGCATTCTTCTCCTCATTGGCTTTTTGGACCTCTTTTACCATTTGGCCCTGTCTGTTTTTAAGGTGTTATTTTCTTATTTTTTTTTTTGTATGTGTCTCCTTTACCAAGCTGTTGACTCTTTCTTTCATGATTTTCTTGTTATCACTATAATTTCTCTTCCCAATTTTCCCCCTACCTTTCTTACTTGATTTTTAAAATCCTTTTTGAGCTCTTCCATGGTCTGAGACCAATTCATCTGAGGCTTTGGATGTAGGAGTTTTAACTTTGCCTTCTTCTTAATGTGTTTTTATTTTCCTTCTCACTGTAGCAACTTTCTATAGTCAGATTTTTTTTCTGTTGTTTGCTTATTTTTCCAACCTATTTCTTAACTTTTAACTCTTTGTTAAAGTGGGGATCTGCTTCCAAAGTGGAGGGTGCACCCTCACAAACTTCAAGGATTTCATGCAGCTGTTTTCAGAGATACTTCTAGGGACCTGTAAGTTTTCAGTTCTTCCAAGGTACTATAATCTAAGGAGAGGTGTGTTTACTACTCCCTGGCCTGTGTTATGGTTTGTGAGTGAGCACAAGCACTCTTTTGCCCTGAAACTGTGAGAGGGTTTCCCCCCTGCACTGTGTCCACAAACTCTGCTATGCTAGTGCTCCTCCTCACCCTGGGACTGCCACCCAGGACTGTGACCTGGATCTGACTGTGGGCAAAACAACAGAGTTCTGCCCCCAGTGCCAGCAAAAAGACCCGTCACCTCCTTCTGACCAGTTGTTTGACCCCCTTACCATTTGTGGGTTGAGAACACTGGAAGCAGCCACTGCCACTGCTGATTCAGTCCCTCCCAAGGCCTGCTCCTGGTTCGCTGGGGCTGGGGCTGCGTTGGTGCAGCCTGCACTGGACTATGCTGCACTCTCACCCTGGTGCAACACACCTTTCTTGCCAACCTTCTAAGTTGTCTTGGGTTAGAAAATTGTTTCTCTCCATCCTTTTGTGGGTTCTGCCACTCCAGAATTTGTGTTAAGGGCCTCACTTAAAGGACTTTGGAGGGGTTTGGAGGAAAGCTTAGGTGAGTCCTTGCCTTTTCTCAGCCCTTGGCTTCATCCCTCAAGAGTTTAAAAAAACACCACAGTCTCCATAAGGAATGATGAATATGAATAATTATGAGAAACAGAGAAAGACTCATATCACCTACAAGCAGAATGAGGAGTGACTGTAACAATACAAAAAACAAAAAACACCAAAAGGAAGATTAATTGAGTGGTTATAATGATTCTTGCTGGTCTTAGAGAACATGATGACACACACTTTCTACTCATTGGTTGAAAGGTGGGGGACTATATACATGGCACGTTGCTTCCATTGCCGTACATGTTCACTGTGGCAATTGGTTTTGTTTAACTGTGTTTTATCTTCCCAAGGAAGAATCAACGATCAATTTAGCGAAAATCATCTGTTAAAACAAAAAAAAATTAGTAAAATCTACTTGTTTTCAAAACTAAGCAAATAAACTTTAAAAAGCAAACAATATAGAATTCAGAAGAAATCAAAGATAATAAGCAGCAATGCCTGGAAGCTCATAAGAAAGAGGATTCACTCCCAGATCTATTTAGGCTTCTTGGGACTAGAAGGAACAGAGGACTTGGTGATAGTCCAAGGCCTGGTAATAGCTCTTATTTTTATTTCCAGAAATGTTTATCTACTCCTAGAGGTTTAATGAATCTTTAACGAAAAAACCATGTCTCCCAGCCAAGGTCTACAGGGTATATACATTCCCTGTATGTAGGAGTACAGAGCAACATTTTTACTTAAAGCATTGAATCTAGATGCCTTAGACAAGATTTGAGATCACAAATCTCCAACCAGGGGAACTATATTAAATCTCCTTTCCCACCTAAGAATGAGTGTTTACAAGGAATGTCCATAAACCTTGTCAGTGCTTACAAACAGTGCTCAGGGCCAGGTGTAATTTAGCAGAGTTAGAGAGATCTTTAATACTTGGGGACAATAAACCAGGTAGTTTAGAGGGCAAGTATAAATCAAATTAGTTCAAGCCCAGGAGGTATATATTGTATCTCTGCATAAAGAGCTAATCTAAACTTAAATGTGTCTCAGATACAATCTGGTTATACTACATTCTCTTATTTCTGCAGGCTGCTACCCTGTAGGCGGCATAGCATAGTGGTGGAAAAATCAGATTCAGTCAAGAAGACCGGCTGGGTTCAAGTTCCATTTCTAACATATACTGGCTGTATGACCCTGGGCTAGGCCTAGTTGCTTAACCTCTAGAGCCCTACAGGTTGCAATTTAAAAGCAATGTCTCCTCCCACCTCCCACCTCACTCATCCCCACTGCTTACTACCCCTGCTCACCTGATCCATCTAATTTACAGGTTAAATTCTATCACAAGAAATCCCTTCAAATGAAATTTTCTATATAAAATCAAGGCTTTAAATTGCTAATCACTGGCTTCTATTTCCAAGAGGAGTCAAAACAACAAAGTTCCAGTATATTAAAACAAAGATAAGTTTTCACCTGAAAATAACAGTAGTGGAAAGAACATGGGGCTTAGAAGAGGAGAACTTAGGTTTGAATAACTAATTGCCTACTTATATCTGTGTGGCCTTGGTACAAGTCATTAGAGTAATGATTAGGAATTCTGGTCCTGGTGATGCAGTGTAGAGGTTTAGGGGTGCTGGGACCCTAAAATCAGAACAAGCAGATCCTGCCCAAAAGAATTCTACCCAAGCCTTCTTTCAGCCAAAGACAAAGTTTAATAGCATGTTGGGCAGACTCTTAAGGAGTCTGAACATCAGTAAGCTATTGGCTAGATTCTAAGAATCTGAGCAGTGACTAGATTTTAAGAATCTAAGCACCTTAATGGTGACAAGATGAACCTTATATACAGAAAGACTGTGGGAGGGATCTAGGAGTGGCCAAGTAGTTTGGAGTGACTGGAGGAGGGGTCTGAGAAGGATCTGGATGGGAGTGGTCAATAAACTGGAGGGGCCATAAGGAGGTAAAACAATGGAGGTGAGATTGGGTGTAGCCACAATGAAAGTCCAGTTAATGGGATTATAGCCTCAGGCAAATGCCAGAGATTTGGCCAGGTGGGGAAAGTCCAGGGTTTTTCCTTTCTGAGGTCCAGATCTCCACCTTATCACTGGGAGCAAATTCAGTTGAGCTGAGGGGGAAGGGACACTAGAAAAGGGTAGTGGTGGAGATCTATATTATGACCACTGCTGTGGTAAGGTAGAATGGAGAACAAAGCCATGGGAGCTGAAAATCCTGGGAGGCCAGAGCCTTTGAAGGCATCAGGAGCTAGGTAGAGGAGATAGAAAGCCAGGTACTTAACTTATTGGGGAAGAGGAAAATTGACTTGGGCATCCATAGATAGGAGTAATACAAATCTAAATGGGCTAGAGTGGATTTTAAAGGAAGAAAATTGTTTGCTGAATGATACATAGTGTTGGGGGTTGGGAAGTGTCAGTGGGAAACAAGAAGAATGCTACCTCCTCTTTCTGGCCCTGTGTGTCAAGAGGTAAATGAGAGAAGGAGCAAGTCAGTTTTGGAGACTTTACCAAAAGAAGTGGTGTCTTCAGGAGATAGCTAGCCTTCAGCGAGTGCCAGAAGATGGAAAAGAATTTGAGAGAATTATCAAGGGTAATAAACTCATAGATTAGAGCTAGAAGTGACCTTAAAGGCCATGCTCTACCACCAACCCCCTCCCTTTCTCATGGAATAGGGATATATGTCTTTGCCATTGTATCAGGGTTGCTAACAGCTTGGGTGGGGTCTTTTGACTGAGGCCAAGTTTTACAGAACCAATCTTCTTATTAAGAGGATTTGTTCTGTGAAGTTTTGATTCAGTCAAAGGGCTCCATATAAGGACCTAGAGGGCTACATGTGGCCAGGAGACCTCAGGTTCCCCACCACCTAGGAGTCATAGCAGGGGACCATTAGTTGGAGGAGGTGAGTCAATAGAGGTCTTCATAGTTACCTGAGCTATTCTTTTGTATGCTAGCTGGGTGAGGCTATGAATTGACAATCAAGAGAGCTGGAAATGTACTAACCAGCCTAGAAGAATGCTGACTTTGTTCATCTCATTTTAAGATTGTAATACTTTCCTAAGAAAGGGACAGCAGAGGTCAGGTGGAGTGGCAGGGATGGAGCAGAGAGGAATTCCTGGACCACTGGAAGGAGTCACTAAGCCAAGTCAGTAGCTGCATGAACTCACATCATTAAGGAAAAGAGGAAATAAGAGCTCCTGGATCCCGCTAATGAGCAAAAAGGGCAAGAGAGATTATTCAGAGGAACAAATCTAGACGAACATTAGTACTATGAGTCATGTAGACTGTATAGGTCCAGTAGAAGAAATGGCTGTCTATTTACACCCAAGTCTTCTTGAAATCCAAAATGAAGATAATAAAACCAGCTACTTAATTCATCCCTGGCCTCAATTCTGCCTCAAAAAACCCAAACCACTTTTCTTTTTTCTTTTACAATTTTAGTGTTAAGTCTATAACAACTCTTTGAAGACTGACAACCCAAATATCACACCTGTGGCAAGACTCTTAGTTAAACACATATATCGAGTTTTCCAGAACTCTGTATTTCTCAGTTATCTTGAATAAATGAGTCTACTCTACAAATAAAAATAATAGTCTTAATAAATGTCTACTTATACATTTTTTCTATACCACATTCAAATCTTTAAGTCTTATTTGCATTATTGTCAAAATTTATCTTTTCCTTTTTAAGGATTGTTTTGTAGCGAGTCTCTTTCTCTTCCTCTCTCTTCTGTCTGCTTTTGTCTGTCTCTCTGTCTGTATGTCTCTGTTTTGTCTCTATCTTGCTGTTCCTTTCTCTGTCTGTCTCTCTGTGTGTCACTCTCTCCCTTGGCTCTTCTGTACCATTGTCTTCGAATGCAAAATACTGGTGAAACAGAAGGCCCTTGCATGGAGAATGTAGGGTCCAAATGAGTGAAAGTTAAGTGAATACTACTTAAAAGGATAGATACAGTTCTTTAAAAAGGACTGCTCTGGGAAAAGGAAGCTTCCTGTCAAGTCCCCTTCCTGGCTGCAGAAAGTGAGCAGAACCTGTGGTTAACAATTGCCTTCCCTTTGTATGAGCTGCCAATACTGGAAAAGTCCCTTTGTAGAACAGCCATGGGCTACAATCAAGTGCTTGAATTTGCAGAGGTCTTTGTGGTTGATTTCATAACCTGACAGGGGTCCAGGGGTGCAGACTACTGAATACTTTTTCTCTGAGCAACTAACTCTGTTAGGTCATTTTGGTGATTTAATTCATTCTGACCTCCTCAGTAGCACTCAGACTTTATCAAATGAACTACAGAAACAAAGATATGCTTTTCCAGTACTTCACCCTGGAAAACCTTTACTTCCTTTTCTACTAACATAAAAGTTATCTGAGACAATAGTTAATAGGTAGGTCTGTTATTATACCATTCATCTATACATAGAGGCACCATAGTGTAATGGATAGAGCACCACATCTGAAGTCAAGACACTGAAGGTTCAAATCTACCCCAGACCCTTGCTAACTCTGTGACCCTATGCAAGTCACAACCTCTCTGCACCACTGTTTTTTCACTTATAAAATGGCACTAATGATAGCACCTGTCTCATAGAGTTGCCCTGAAGATGAAATAAGATAATGTACATAGAGCACTTTATAAATCTTCCAGCCTATATAAATGTCAGCTGTTATTATTATTATTACACTGCCCAGCAAAAACCCACTGTTCAAGGCTTCACTTGGAGAGTTCCCTTGCCTGGAGGATATTCAGATTGCTGTCTTTATATACCTTTCAAAGGCCACTAAAAAGCTTTTTCAAGAATCTGTGCTGCATGTATAATCCACATCAAACTGCTTGCCTTCTCAAGGTATGTGGAGGGAGGGAGAGAATTTGAAACTCAAATTTTTTTTAAAAAGCGAATATTAAAAAAATTTTTACATGTAATTGAGAAAAAAAAAAGAGGAAAAAAAGAGTCTGTGCTGGTGATAAGAGTGTTTGCCATCAAGCAAACAGGGAATGACTCATTATCTAGGCCCTGAAGGCCTCCTCCCAATAACACACACTTGTAGGATTAACCTGGACGTCATTACTATTTCAGTAGAAGTGCTGGAGTGACCACTCATCATAGCAAGGGATTAGGCAGATAGCGAGAATGAACATGAGAACTCAGAAGTCTGGGGGATTTCACTTATAAAAATTATACTTCAGCTCTTTACAAATATGGAATGCTAGATAAACGATTAGCAGGAATGATTTTTAAAAATCCTGATGTAATGACTGTGTATGACTTGCAAGGGCATTATAGACAGCTGAACATCAGAAAGCCTTAGCCAAGAACAGGAAAACTCAAACACACTTAGTCTGGTAAAATTATTGACTACAGTCATTTAATCCATCAAGTTGCTTCCCCTTAGTGAAACTCAGCAACCAGGTAAAGTAACTGGAGGGAGACTCCACATTTCTGCTAAGACTGGCCAGCTGCATACCCAGGAATTTGATGAAAGGGAGAAAAGGGACTGAGCTGTACTTACTTCTTTGTACAAAGATTAGAGACAAATAGAGAAAACTTCGACCTTAGCAGTCTACTCTTGCGAAAACTCAAGGGAGAGTTGGTGTTTCCTGCCAGCTCCTATGATGGAATAGCGAGAAGACCTACTATTATCCAACATGGAAATCCCTTTGAAAGCACTATTGTTGTTTGTTCTTTTCTTTCTTTTTTTTTTTAGGCAATTGGGGTTAAGGGACTTGCCCAGGATCACATAGCTAGTAAGTGTCAAGTATTTGGTCTGAGGCCAGATTTGAACTCAGGTCCTCCTGACTTCAGGGCCAGCACTCTATCCTCTGCGCCACCTAGCTGCCCCCTTGGTCTTCATTTTCAAAGAGGACCAATGACATCACAGGCGATGCCTTTAGCTGCACATGAATTAGATTTAAGTGAGGCAGAACTGTGCAAAGTTCTCAGCTTCATTCTTTCTTCCAGAGTCATCAAAGTCCAGTGGCAAGACAAAAGTAGGATGATTGGCTATGGCCTAGGATGCAGTGGAGGCCCCTGGTGCCTTTGATGTCTGACTGAGCTCTGAACACTCCACAGAGCCTGCTTCAGCTGCCTTCTTGGCTGTTGTAACAAATTGATCTCATCCCCTTAATTCACCAATGGGTTTGAGGCCTGTAGCTTACCCCTAACCTGGTTTAGCCCATTTTTCAAGATGGCTCATCAGCTTGCTGCACATGCTACAGCTTCTTGGAACCATGGGGTAAGAGTTGGGTGGTAGGTGGATATCAAAGGTGAATGAACAGCCTTGAAAAGGCATATGGGGTGTTTGGGGACCTACAGGGTGAGGACTAGTTGAGCCCTTTTCAGGGCTGCTCACCCAAAGGAAAGCAGATACATTATTTCTTAAGGTGGAAGAGAGAAAGGGCTAGCAACTAGAGGGATCAGGTAAATTTCTCCTTAGAGAACCTCAGGTTACAACTTGGAATGAAATTTAACTCCCCTTAAAATATTTCCAAATATTAAACTTTCAATGACTGTGATCATCTCTCCTTTTCATTTCTTATTCTTATGTCTGGGAGAGATTATAACAAAAACAAATACAAGTTTTCTCCCATCTCAGCTGTTTCCATTGTTTGTTATGTCTTTTACCACACCATTTGGCACATGTGCCTGACTCACCCTTAACTGTTTCTCTATTGTAGGAAAGTGGCATGTCAGTGAGAATCCATGTTATCCCTTGTTCTTGAAGTAGTTTGCTTTGCAATTATTTAAAGATGCTCTGATAGTCCAACCTAAGATCTCATTTTTTGCTTGATTTCATCTCATTGATTTCTCTGGAAACAATATTTCTGGCTGTAGTTCATAAAATCTATGAGAATTTTTTTGGGAAATTACATGCTAATCTGTTCTACCTACATTCATTCACATGTCCATCTATCAGGAATTGTGGCAACATGTCCTGATTATCCTGGAAACTTTAAGCAATGAATGCTAACTCCTTTCCCAAATGAATAATGTATAGAAGCATGAGGGATTGGAATCTGGATCCATTCATTCTTCCAGGGAACTCTGTTCTCTTCTCCCTCTCTCCTTCTCTCCTCCTCCTCTCCTTCTCTATTTCCTCTGTCCCTCTCCCTTTTCTTCATAGCCTCATCAGCTGGTAGGGAAAGGAGGAAGAGGTTGCAAATCCTGGGTAAACTGAAAGAATTTGGTGAACAGTGCTGGGAATCCTACTGCATGAGCAAAACATTCTGTATGGAAGGCCAAAGATCTAAAGAATAACAATAATAGCTCACATTTATATATTAAGGTTTGCAAAGAACTTTCTATATTCTATCATTTGATCTTCACAACAACTCTGTGAGGTAGATGGGGTGATTATCCTTATTTTAAACTTGAGGCAATTGAAGGTGGGAGTGCTTAAGTGACTTTTCCAGGGTCATACAACTATTAAACATCTAAGGCAGAATCTGAACTCAGGTCTTCTTGATTCCAAATCCAGTACTCTAGTCTAGCCAGTACACCAAGCTGCCTCACAAATAAGCCATTTTTCTGATCTTTGTAATTCACTGTTTGAGAAAGGCTTAAGGCAAATCCAGATGGAACAGACTGTGAGTATTCTCTATATTCACCCACTTTAGAGACATCTCCACTCCAAGTATTCATGTGGACTCTTTCTGCCTGCCCTGTGATAGAGCCTTCAGAGTTCATATTGGTATGAGTAGCCACAGTTGGACACACTGTAGCTTGCCCCAGCACAGTGATGTCATTTTGGTCCTAATAACCATTTACTCATTCCCGAGGATCTTTGAATACTCAGAGTTCAGTACAGTGCCTGCATCTACTAGGTGCTTAACAAATACTAATTGACTTGACAAATTTTTAGGACATTAATCAATACTTTTTGATTAACAAATGGTTAAAGATATGGCTACTGTCTAGCTCCTGAAACAATCAATCAGTAAGCATTTATTAAGACCTTGTTATATGTTAGATACTGTGCTAAGCACTCAAGATACAAAGAAAGGCAAAAATATCTTTATTTTAGAATACTTTTGCCTTAAGGAGCTTAGACTCTAATTTAGTCAGTCCATAAACCTTTATAAGTGCCTACTAAGTGCCAGGTGCTGTGCTGAACATTAGTGATACAAAGAAAGGCAAAAGATAGTTCCTGTTCCAGCACATAAATAAGTAGGTACATACAAGAGAGACACAAAATAGATGAAAGGTAATCTTGGAATAGAGACAGCTAGGAGGCTCGGTGGATAGAGTGCTGGACCTAGAGTCAGAAAGACCTGAGTTGAAATGTGGCCTCAGACACTTAGTCCCTGGGTGACCCTGGGCAAGTCACTTAACCTCTGTTTGCCTTCATCCCCTGGAGAAGGAAATGGTAAATCACTCTAGTATCTCTGCCAAGAAAGCCCTATGGATAATATGGTCCATGAGCTCATGAAGAGTCAGACAAGGCTGAGCAACACTAGGTCTCGGAATGAAAAGCTTTGGTACCTTGGGAGACTGGGAAAGGACTTCTGCAGAAGATGGACTTAGAGCAGGTTGTATTTATTAAGCAGGATGGTGACAAAGTTCGACAGGTGCTTTAGGAAAATCACTTTGGCAGCTGTGAAAGATGAATTACAATGGGGAAAGACTTGCAGATGAGAGATTAATCAGAAGGCTACTTAAATAGTCCAGATGAAAGATGATGAGGGGTTGAACTAGGGTAGTGACTGTGTGAGCAGAGAGAAGAGAACATATGAAGAGATGTGAAGCTACCTACCAAACAACAAATTGGCAATGAATCGATGACAAGAGGAGTGGAGAGGAAATAGTCCAGGTTGACATTGAAGGTGCAAGCCAAGGGAACTGGAAGGGTGAAGATGCCCCCAATGGTAACAGAAAAGTTCGGAAAAGGAGTGATTCTGAAAGGAAAGATAATGAATTCTGTTTTAGACACATTGAGATTAAAATGGCTGTAGAACATCTGGTTTGAAATGTCTACTAAGCGATTGGTGGTGAGGGCTCAAGAAAGAGACTAGGGCTGGATATACTGATCTTAGCAGTCTGTATAAAGGTGATAATTGAACCTATGGGAGTTATTTACCGGTAAAAGAGGGATCCCCTGCTCCCCTGTGTGTATGCGATGAGGATGCTTCTATGGGCTGTACCTGGAAGGCTGATGTAACAAAAACATCAGGAGTGCCCTCAGATGCAAGGCTCCCTGGATCCACCACCTTTCCCATTCTCACCCACTACCCAGATAATTCAAGAAGATTCTTCTTTTGTACTTGGGACCTAGAGATCTCACAGTATGCCTTATTCTTCTCTCATATTCCTGCTCAGCAGTGAATTATCAGAGCAGCTCTTGTTCAGCTATGTTTAGAAAGCATGAAATATTTAATTGATGTGAGGAATCTCATGATACAAATTACACACAGATAGACAATTTGTAGATAACCAGCAGAGTTACAGAAGCCAGCTAGACACAAGCTATTTATCTTCTACGGTTGAATCACGGATCTGATATATCCAGCCCTAATCTTTCTCCTGAGCTAGTTACACATCACCAGACCACTTATCCTATAGACATTTCAAACTCAACATGTCCAGCCCTGATATATCCAGCCCTAATCTTTCTCCTGAGCTAGTTACACATCACCAGACCACTTATCCTATAGACATTTCAAACTCAACATGTCCAAGATCTTCCCTCCTTCCCAACTTCCCTATCACTCTTGATGTTACCACCAACCTCCCAGTCACCCAACTTTGTAACCTCTGGTATTCTTGACTCTTCATTATCATTCACTCTACAAATATCCAATCCATTGCCAAATCTTGTTTTTACCTTCACAACATCTCATGTGTGTGCATGCATGTGTTCAAGTGTGCATGTGTGCACGTGAGTGTGTATGTATGTGTGTGTTCTTTACTCATACAGCTACAACCCTACTTCAGGTCTTTACCATGGCTTGCCTGAAATACTGCAATAGTCTTCTAACTGGATTTTCGTCCTCCAATTTCTCCCTATTCCAATGTGTTCCCAAAGTGGTTTTTTTCTAAACTACAGATTTGCCTATGTCACCCCCTTCCACAACCACCACCACCCCTGCCTGCAATTCAGTGTAACTCCCTATTATATCCAGCATTAAATATTCAATCTTCTCTTTAAAGCTCTTGCAGCCTAGACTCTCCTACCTTTCCACTCTTCTACTTACTTTCCCTCCAAATACTCTTCACTCTAGCTGCCAATTCCTACTGGTGTTTCCTGCACATGGCATTCCATCCCCCAACTCTATGACTTATCATTGGCTATCTTCCATTCCTGGAATGCTCTGTCCTCTTGCCTCCTGCCTTTTGGTTTCCTTTAAGACTTTGGTTTTCCTTTAAGATTTCTGCATGATCTTTCCTGGTACCCCTAGCTGCTAGTGCCTTTCCTATTCAGACTACTGGGGCAACAGTAGATAGAATGCCAGGTCTGGAGTGAGGAAGACTCATTATCCTGAGTTCAAATATGGCCTCAGACACTTCCTAGCTGTGTGACCCTGGGCAAGTCACTTAACCTTGTTTGCCTCAATCTGTAAAATGAACTGAAGAAAGATTAGGCAAACCACTCCAGTATTTTTGCTAAGAAAACCCTAAAGGGAGTCATGAAGAGTTGGACGCAACTGAAATGACTGAACAGCAACAAAAGTCAGGTTACTTTCCATTTACTCTGTATTTAGTTTGTCACACGCTGTCTCTGCCATGGGAATGTATACTCCTTGACGGCAGGGACTGTTTTGAGTTTGTTTGTTTTCCTTTCTTTGTATTAGCAGCACTTAGCACCATACCTGGTACATAGTAAGTGCTTAATAAATACTTGTTGATTTATTGACCCTAAGTCTACCCTGCTTCATCCTGAGGTAAGCTAAGAACATTCACATTCATGTATACAGTTTCCCTTCTCACTCCCCCACCCACCCGCAGTCTATCTTTCCCTCTCTCTCACCTTTTTTAAAAATTTATTTTTTTGTTACATTTTAAGTTTCAAACTGTCTCCCTCTCTCCACACCCCAAACTAGAGAAGGCCATTGGTTCACACACACACACACACACACACACACACACACACACACACACACATTCACAAACATACAAGCACAGGCATATGCACATACATGTATACCCAAACATGCACACATATATACGTGTGTGTGTGTGTGTGTGTGTGTGTGAAACCATACTAAGCATACTTCTATTGATCAGTTCTTTCTCTGGAGGTAGATAGCATCTTCCTTTATAGGTTCTTTGTAGTTGATCTGAATATTTATAATACTCAGAACAACTTAGTTGTTCACAGTTATTGTTCACAATATTGCTGCTACTGTATCCAACCATCTCTTGAGTCTACTCATTTCACTCTTCATTATTTTATGCAAGTCTTTCCATGTTTTTTCTAAAATCCACCAGCTCATCACTTCTTACAGCGCAGTAGGATTCCATCACACCTCTCTCTCATCTTTGAAAAAACAAAAAAACAAACAGGCACAACTTGCAGGTACAGATCAAAACTACCCTTTCCACATCTTCCTGAAACCCTGAATTACTTTCATTGGCTTCTCTAAATCCCATTCTAGAATTTATTGATCTAGTCTCTGCCCAGGCATCTGACCTGTTGTAGGTCAGCTTTTCCAAGCTATTCTCTTCCAATCTTTTCCCTGCTTGAATGAATATCTTGGATTTTTAACTCACAGAATCACAGAATTTTAGAGACATTGATGGTTCATCTACTAAGCATAAGAAGACTTTAGGACAATGGATGAGGCTTCCGAAGGAACATCAATGGCTATCTAGTTGAATTTATACTCTATAAAGAACCCCCACTAAAACATGAATCTTGCCATTAAAAAAAAAGGGAGGGAAAAAAAACTAGAAAAGAAACAGATGAGAAACTTTTCCCAGCTATGAAGAGACAGTTAATTCTTAACTAAATAAGGGATAGAAAGCAATTTTAAAACTTTAGCATTAACAAAATTAATGCAGCTAAGATAAAAAAAAAAGAAAGTGATTGCCTGGGAAAGATTATTCACTTCACACTGAAAATAGACAGCAAAAGGGAATAAGAGAATAATGCTTACTGGATTATGAAAAGATGGGCACACTAATGCACTATTAACGGTACTGTGAATTGGTTTAGACATTTTGGAAAGCAACTGGAATTATGTTAACAAAATGACTAAAATGTCCATAACCCATGACTCAGAGATTCACTGGTGAGAACATATCCCAAGGAGCTCAGTGATTTAGAAAGAAAGAAAGACCCTATAGATGTCAAAGTCTTTACAGAAGCACTCTTTGTAGTAGCAAAGAACTAGAAACAAAGACTATTTCCATCAACTGAGAAGGGTTACACAAGTTGTAGTACATGAATGTAATGAAACATTACTCTTCCATAAGAAAAGTTGAATACAACAACATAAATGGAAAGAACAATAACAAAATGATCCAAATACTTGATGTAAGCTTCCTCTTCTCCTGTTCCCTTCATTTCCAAATGCTTTTACACAATCTTCCCTTAGTCTTCATTTCTCCTAGTCCCCAGTGGAGAGATGTCCCTTTTCTAGACAAGGCCAACCCCTCCATATTTGCAATTGATCCCATCCTCTCTGGTCTCCTCCAGCAACTGGTTCCTTCCCTATTTCAAACACACCCCAAGTTTCCCATCTTTGAAAAATCTTCCGTAGACCCTACCATCCCCTCAAGCTATCATCCTGTATCTTTCTTCCTTTTTTTAGGCAAACTTGAAAAAGTTATCTACTTCCTTTCTTCTCACTCCTCAGTAGGGTTTGCAATAGGATGTCTAATCTTATTGCTTAACCAAAATCGATCTCTCCAAAGTTACCAATGCTACATCTGATGGTCTTTTTCATTTTTCAGCTTTTTTTAACCTATCTGCTATACTTGATACTTTTGACTCCCCTCCTCTCCTGAGTACTCTCTCCTAGTGCACTGCCTACCCATCAGACCACTTCTCAATATCTTTGCTGGCTCATCATTCATATCCTTGAATATAGATGTTCCCCAGGGTTCTGTCTTGGCCCCTCAAGTTAGCTAGATAGTACAATGGAGCACTATATCTGGAGTCAGGAAGACCTGAGTTCAGATCTGGCCTCCAGCACTTTACTAGATGCGTGACCTTGGGCAAGTGACTTGAACTCTGTCTGCCTCAGTTTTCTTCACTGTAAAATGGTGGTAACAATAGCACCTTCCTTCCAGAACTGTTACCACGATCAAAGGAGAAAATATTTGCAAATCACTTAGCCCTAGCACATAGTTGTCACTTAATAAATGTTTGTTTCTTTCCTGAAGGGTTATAAAGCACTTGATACAGGTCAATTGATTGGAAAAGAAGATAGGTTTTATCTGGGTTAGCTGAGAGAAGACACACTGCATGAAATCCTAAAGAACATAATTCCCCTTCCTCAACAATCTCAAGCTTAACTACTGTGGCTGGAATAAGTGTGTCAGCAAATGGCAACCATGCTGCATGATATCCTAACATCCTATATTCCAGCCAAACAAACATGGAATTGAGTGCATTTATAATAGCTAATATTTATATAGTGCTTACTATGCCCTAAGCATGGTGCTAATTGCTTTATAAATATTATCTCATTTGATTGTCATAACAACCCTGAAATGTAGGTGCTATTATTATTTCTATTTTACAAATGAGAAAACTGAGGCAAACAGAGATTAAAGTGATTTACCCAGTATCACATAGCTAGTAAGTGTTTGAGGCCAGATTTGAACTCAGGTCTTCCTTTTCCAGGTCTATCCACTGCACCACCTACCTGCACATATAAATATTTGCACTCTACTGAAATTTCCTTTCATGCCTTCATTACTCAGGAATATAGAAAAGAAACACACAGCTTTTTAGCCACAGGAAGCCTGGACCTCTCAAAAGGTCCTCACATTATTCGTTCAGAAAGTCGCATTCTGAAGATTTCAAAGACAGAAGACTCATCCTCTTTACAAGCCAATGGACCCTATCATGCATATTAAAATTCATTGATTTGCTTAGGAACACATGACTTAAAGCTGGGATTAACTTCATTAAGTCGGAACATCACTAATCTCTAGTCAGAAATGCTAATCCAAAATGATTCTAATGCTTCAAGCCCTGATTCTGCCATCTCTGGCTAGGCTCTAAACATGAAGTGCCACCCAAGAAAGATGACTTTCTGAAAATATTGACTGACTCAGCTTATTCACAACTCATCTTCCTTGACTGATCTTTCCCAAGACTACCCAAATCCACAACAGGCAGTGAGGATAGGTGCCCTTTGCGTATGGCTGGCACTCTCAACTCCAATGCCCACACTGGGTTCATCTGTTGGATATTCCCTCAATTTCAAGCACTATCACTATGACATCAGATTCCCAAGCAAAAATCCATTTCTTCAGGTAACTAAAATGTGATTTCCCCCTCCACCCCCGGCCGCCCCCAGACCAAAATAGCTCTCAGAGAAGATGAAGTCATTTCACAGGCAATTCCTTCCTTAAGTACTCTAGCTCTCCATAATGTGCTGTGATTCATTCACTAATGGCCTCATTGGAAGCTCTCAGACCACTGAATCGAACCAGACCCACCCATTCTCAGAAACAGTTAGCCACAGCCTGGCCTTCACCCTAGATATAACCTCCCCCTTAAATTCACAAAACCCAGGAAGGTGGTGGGGAAGCCACAAACACCTGAGCTTTTTTCATCAGTGTACCTGACAGTTCCAGAATAGCTCATTTAAAATTACTTTAATTCCCAATTCCAACTCTTCTCCCCTCCACACACAAAATCCCTCATCCCATACCTACCTCATTCTAGTGGTCATACTGTTGTGTTCAGTTAAGAACTAGAAATCAGGATCCTCTTTTTTCATTTTTTAAAAATTCCTTTTCACCAAGATGATTTCTTCCTGGGAAACTCTAGAGAGAAATGAAGCAATCATTGTGAATATCAATAATAAATAACTGGCATATATTGATACTTTAAGTTTTACAAAGCAATATGTATGTGTACACACGCACAGATTATATGCGTGTCTATATATGTGTGTATACATGATCACATCTGATAATCATAACAACAAATAAGATGGGTACAATCAATATTGTCATCCCTATTTTATATGTGAGGAAACTGAGGCTCAGAGGTTACATGACTTACCAAGGTCCCACTACTAATAAATACCAGAAATGGTATCTGAACCAAGATCTCTCCTAAGTCCAACTCAAGAACTTTTCTCTAAACCGCACTTGCCTTTGGAGACTTATCCAAAGTCTTGACCTGTTTTCTTCTTTCTTAGTTCAGTCTGAATCTACAATTTCAACAGAATAAGAAAGTCAGCATAAAACTATCTTTACCATCAGCTTGTCAACTTTCCTGCAACTTACAGGCATTGGGACCACTGAAAGTATAAGTGACCTACCCAGGGTCACACAGCTTATGGATGTTAGCAGTAGGACTTCAATCCAGGTCTTCCTAACTTCAAAGCCAGGCCTCGATCTACTAGATCACACTGCTTGGGAAAATATTTCATCAAAATCTCATCTGCTTCATTATCATCAAAAATGAATTCCATGACTACTTTGGTCAGGGCATTGTGCTGAGTGATGGGGGTATAAAGAACAAAAATAACATAGTTCTTTCCTTCTTGGAGTTTACAATTATAGTGGTAGAGACAGGTTATACACATACAGAAAGTTAAATAGGAGCACAAGGCAGGATTTACTAAGTACCAGATAAGTAGACAGTGTTAGAAGATTTCAGAAATAGGAAATAAATTACTATGGGTTGGGTTGTTATGAAAGGTTTCATGAAAGAGACTGTATATGGGTTATGTCCTAAATGGTGAATAGCACTTAGATAAGCAGGGAGGACAGACGGTCCAGTTAAGGCAGAAGTGATGGTTTAAGCTAAGATGAGGAGGGGAGATGTTCAAAATATAATGAGTAGACCACAAAGCAGAGGGACTGTGTAGTAAGAGATAAGGTTGTAAATACAAAGCAGAAAGGGATTAAGGATGCCAAGCTAAAAAGTCTGGGTTTTATTTGTTAGGCAAAAGGGAGTAAGTAAATTTTTTTGTTCTATTTTAGAGGAGAAGAAATCCATGACATGCATGCTGTGGAGCTGTGGCATTAAAAATGCAGGCAAAGGTATATAAGGTGGGAAATCATGTACGTACAAAAACCATCTCTTAAGACCCTACTATGTGCCAAGCACTTCGATAAGGACACAAAGATAAAAATAAATCAGTCTCTACCCTCCTTGAAGGTACACTCTATGAGAAGAAAACAAGAGGAGCAGATATAAGTAAACATAAAAGATACTGTTGTTGTTTGTCCTTCATTTTCTAGGAGGACTAATGACATCATGGGGTGATGTCTTGGCTCCTGTATGAATTGGATTTAAATGAGGCAGAATTGCACAAAGTTGCCAGACTCTGTCTTCCAGAGTCATCAAAGTCCAGTGACAAGACAAAAGTCAGGATGACTGGCTATCGCCTGAGATGCAATGGATAATCTTGGTGTCTTCAATGTCTGACCAAGTTCTAAGTGCTCCATAGAAACCCACTTCAGCCACCTTCATTGCCATTGAAACAAATTGTTCTTATTCATCCATTTTAAGGGGGAAGTCTTCAAACATTTGGGGTAGACATCCCCCCAAACTCACTGTTGGGTCAGTTACTCTCAACCTGGTTTAGCCCCTCCTCAGAGATGGTTTTTACCAGGGTGTGGCTGCTGTACATGCTACAGCCACAGGTAAGAACTGCAGCCACAGGTGAGAGTTGAGTGCCATGTAGATACCAGGTAGATGAGCAGCTCTGAAAAGGGTTTGGCAAGCCCTCACATCAGAGGTGCTAGTCCTTGAACATCTCATATTCTCCAACATAAAAGAAACCCAAAAACAATGGAAAGTCAGCTCTGGTTGAGAGGGCACTAGACACTGGGAGGCTCAGGGTAGGTAGGCCTCATCTGGGAGGTAACCCCTTAGCTAAGCTTTGAAGAAAGCAAGGGATTCTAAGAGGGAGAGCATTCCAGGCCCTGGGGATTGCCTATGCAAAGGCATATTTAGGGAGACTGATTAGTTCTCTCTAGAATATTCTATTTATTACTAAATGGTCAACAAGACTAAGTTCCTTCCCTGCGATGTCTGCTTTGTCCAGCTACAGATGCTGGGCACATGCACTACACAGTCATAATACACTCGATGACTTGTGGGCTTTCTCTTGATCCCTGTTCTCTTGCTTCTGGCTATCTGGAATCACACTATTGATTGAAATCAAAGTCTCTTTAATTAAACTTCCTTCTTGCTGGAATTACCCTCAAGGTCCTCTCTGTCCTATATTGTCCCCTCACATGTGGATAATTAAGTATAAAGCTGTCCAGGATAGTGTGACCCTTCAAAGTTATAAATAACCATCACCTTAAGTCTCTTTTCCCAAGTGTGAATTTGCAGAACTTGCCAGTCCCCCCCCCAGGCCTTAGCCATCTTAATGCTGAACAACTGCATTTCATTGCCAGCTCCTGTTTCTGAAATCTCTTTTAAAAGAATGAGCAAGGTGAACAGGGCAGATGACACAGAGGTAGCCCATTGTAGTTAGACCATGAAATGTGGAGTCAGAATAGTTAGCTTTGCTATTTACTAGTCATGAGAAAATAGGCAAGTCCATTTATCAATCCATATTTATTAAGTACCTACTAAGTGCCAGGCACTATGCTAAGCATTGGGGAAACAAAAAGAAACAAAAGGCAGACCATGTCAATAAAGGACTTAATCCTTTAAATTCCTTAAGTCTCAGTTTCCCCATCTCTAAAATGAGGTTAATTGGTGAAAGCAGTGACTTGCTTGAGCTCTCCCCCAACCCCCCTCCAAATACCTATAAAAAATGGCTCTGAACAAATTCTAAAGCAGCAGCACACACAAAAAGACAGAGTGAAAAAAATTTCCAGCCCAAGACAACCTGGATGGTTGATCAGAAAGGTATATCACGCTGGGCTAGGAGAGAAGCGCACGGTGGTATAAGCACACAGGCCCCAGCAAACCTGGAGCAGGCCTCAGAGGACTGAATCGCGGGCAGCTGTGGCAGTTTCCAGACTCCTCAATCCACACATGCCAAAGACAACTTAGAAGGTCATTGGGAAAAGTCTGTTTCTGCGGTGCTGAGAGAGGACCGTGGAGTCTCAGCTCCATTCCCCAAGAGCATGGCCCTGGGGGTGCCGCTGCCTCCTGAGCTTCCGGTCCATAGACTGAGGGGGAATCTAGTGGCTGATCAGAGAGGCATTGCAGGGATCTCTTTGCTAGTGCTGAGGCAGGAATCTCTTGCTTTGCTCGTGTTTGGATCTGGGTCACAGTTCTGGGTGGTGGTCCTGGGGTGAGGAGGAGCACTGATGTGGCAGAGCTTGTGGTGGCTATGGAGAAGAAACCCTCCTCACAGTTACAGGACAGAAAGGAGTATTTGTGGTCACAGGCCAGGAAAGGAGTAAACACCTCGCCACTTATCATACCACCTTGGAAGAACTGACAATTTACAGGCCCCTACAAGTATCTCTGAAAACAGCTATACAAACCCCTGAAGACTGGAACAGTACATTCTCCACATTGCAAGCAGACGCTTACCTTAACAAAGAGTTTAAAACTCAAGTAATTGGCTGGGATCATGAGCAAGCAGCGCAAAAAGAGTCAGAGTCAGACTATATTATTTTACTTTGGTGAAAAAAGAAGATCAAAATATACAACCAGAAGAAGACAACAATGTCAAAGCTCCTACATCCAAAGCCTCCAAGAAAAATATGAATCAGTCCCAGGTCTTGGAAGAGCTCAAAAGGGACTTTGAGAAGCAAGTAAGGGAAGTAGAGGAAAAACTGGGAAGAGAAATGAGAGTGATGCAAGAAAATCATGAAAAACAAGTCAACAGCTTGCTAAAGGAGACCCAAAAAATGCTGAAGAAGATAACACCTTAAAAATAGCCTAACCCAAATGGCAAAAGAGGTCCAAAAAGCCAATGAGGAGAAAAATGCCCTAAAAAGAAAAATTGGCCAAATGGAAAAGGAAGTCCAAAAGATTACTGAAGAAAATACTTCCTTAAAAATTAGAATAGAGCAATTGGAAGACAGTGACTTTATGAGAAATCAAGACACTGTAAAACAAATCCAAAAGAATGAAAAATTAGAAAACAATGTGAAATATCTCATTGGAAAAACAACTGACCTGGAAAATAGATCCAGGAGAGAGAATTTAAAAATTATTGGACTATCTGAAAGCCATGATCAAAAAAAGAGCCTAGACATCATCTTTCAAGAAATTATCAAGGAAAACTGCCCTGATATATTAGAACCAGAGGGCAAAATAGAAATTGAAAGAATCCACAGATCTCCTCCTGAAAGAGATCCCCAAAGGAAAACTCCTAGGAATATTGTAGCCAAATTCCAGAGTTCCCAGGTCAAGAGAAAATATTACAAGCTGCCAGAAGAAACAATTCAAGTACTGTGGAAACAATCAGGATAACACAAGATTTAGCAGCTTCTACATTAAAGGATCAGAGGGCTTGGAATATAATATTCTGGTGGGCAAAGGAGATAGGATTACAACCAAGAATCACTTACCCAACAAAACTGAGTATAATCCTTCAGGGGAAAAAATGGTCATTCAGTGAAATAGAGGACTTTCAAGCATTCCTGATGAAAAGACCAGAGCTGAATAGAAAATTTGACTTTCAAATACAAGACTCAAGTGGAACATGAAGAGGTAAACAGGAAAGAGAAATCATAAGAGACTTATTAAGGTTGAACTGTTTACATTCCTGCATGGAAAGATGATATTTATAACTCATGAGACCTTTGTCAGTATTAGGGTAGTTGGAGGAAAAAAAAATTATATGTATAGATAGATAGATTGATAGATAGATAGATAGATAGATAGATAGATAGATAGATACATAGATACATAGATAGATGATAGATAGATGGATGGATGGCACAGGGTCAGTTGAAGATTAAGGGGTCATATCTGGAGAATAAAATTAAGGGATGAGGGAGGATTATACTCGAAGAAGAAAGGGAGAGATAGAATGGGGTAAATTATCTCACAAAAAAAACAGAAAAGAAAAGTCTCTTACAGTGGAGGGGAAATGGGGGAAGGTGAGAGGGAATGAGTGAATATTATTCTCATAGGAATTGGCTTATAGAGGGGATAACATACACATTCAATTGCGTATGGAAATCAGGAAAATGGGGAGAAGGGGACAAGAGAGCAGGGGGATGATAGAGAGGAGGGCAGATTGGGAAAGGGGTAATCAGAAGCAAATACTTCTGAGGAGGGACAGGGTCAAAAGAAAGAATAGAATAAACGGGAGGGCAGGATAGGATTAAGGGAAACAGAGTTAGTTTTTCACATGTCTACTGTGGAAGTGTTTTGCATAACTGCACATGTATAATCTATATTGAGTTGCTTGCCTTTTCAATGAGGGTGGGTGGGGAGGGAGAAGGAAGGGAGAAAAATTGAAACCTAAAGTTTTAAAAACATATGTTTAAAAAAATTTTCACGTGTTACTGGGAAATAAGAAATACAGGAAATGGGGTACAGAAGTCTATCCTAGCCTACAGGAAAATAGAAGGGGTAGGGGATAAGAGAAGGGGGAGAGATAGAAGAGAGGACAGATTAGGGGAAGGGATATTCAGAATGCATGCCACCTTGGGGTGGGGGAGGGGTGGGATGGGGTGAAAATTTGGCACTCAAAATGTTGTGGAAGTAAATAATGAAAACTAAAAATAAATAAATTTATATAAATTATGGGCCTAGTCTTAAAAAAAAAAACCAGTTCATTTGGGAGGCGCTAAAGCCACAATATGAATTATAGGTTGAAGAAGGGATAAAATGACTGGAAAATGTCACAACAGTGCACACTTGAAGAAATAAAAAGCAGAATTAGAGGCACTACAGTGGGAGCAGAAAGAATAAGAGATTACAGTGATAGAAATGATAAGATTTAATAAATATTTGCATATGAAAAACAAAGAAGCAAACAAATAAATAAATAAAATGAGGTTAATCTTACTTGTACCACGCATGTTGTGGGGTTTCTGTAGCTTAAGATACTGTAAGTTTATGAAGGGAATATGTCACATCTAAACTTTGCATTTCTCTGAACACAGTAGTTGCTTAGCAATTATTTGTTATATGTATGAGTAAAAGTTGTGAGTTATTAAATAGTGTATAAGTATAAACTATTGCTGTTATAATCTACACCATCAATTTAAGAATAAGAAAAGTAGAGTGAAATGAGGAATAGATGTGGAATAAAAGGACTCAGACTTGAATCACAGCTCTACAATTTATAACCTAATGTGACCTTGGATAAGACACTTTGTTATTCGGTCATTTCAGTCATATCTGACTCTTTGTGACCCCATTTGGGGTTCCTTGGCAAAGATACTGGAGTGGTTTGCCATTTCCTTCTCCAGCTCATTTTACAGATGAGGAAACTGAGGCAAACAGGGTTAAGTGACTTGCACAGGGTCACACAGTTAGTAAGTGTCTGAGGCTATATTCGAACTCAGGTCTTCCTGACTCTAGGCCTGGTGCTCTCTCAACTGCACCACCTAGCTGCCCAGGTAAGTCACTTACCCTCTCTCATTCTCCATTTTTCTCAACTATAAAATAAAGAAATTGGATTAACCAGTCTCTAAGGTACATTTTGGCTCTAAATCTTATGTCCTAAAAGCACAATCTGCAGGGATAGACATAGAAGTTTTTTCTGATAAACAGAGGGTGACACACAAAGGGATAAGAAGGAAATCAACAGCAAGGCAATGTTCATGCAGGATCCCAGAAAGAGACTCATCTCCTTTAAAGGAATCACCCAATTAATCCACGAGCATTACATAATGTTTGTTGTGCTCAGCTTCGGAGATATCCAAGAAAAAGTAAAGAGAACCCCTGCTCTCAAGGATCTTACATTCTAATGGGGGAGATAACATATATAAGTTGGAACACACAAAATAAATACAGAGTAGATGGAAAGTAAAGTTTAGAAGTTCTTAACCTTTTTTGTGAGTGTCATGGACCCCTCTGACAGTCTGATGAAGTTGATGGACTCTTCAGAATGATGTCTGTTTCCTACATTCATAATTGAAGGATATGCTCAACTTTCCTGTCCAGGCTTACAGATTTCCTGAAATTTATCCATAGACTGGACCCAAGTGTAGAACACTTGCTTTAGAGAGAATGGAACTAGCAGCTGGAGGGATGAAGAAAGGCCTCCTGGAAGAGGTGATATTTGAGCCAAGCCTTAAAAATAAGTCAGTGACACTGTGAAATGCAAAATGGATAATTTTGATTACATTAAATTAAAAAGCTTTTGCACAAACAAAACCAATGCAATGCAACCAAGATTAGAAGGCAGGAGAAATCTGGGAAACAATTTTTACAGCCAGTGTCTCTGATAAAGGCCTCATTTCTAAAATACATAGAGAACTGAATTTATAAGAATACAAGTCATTCCCCAATTGATAAATGGTCAAATGATATGAACAGGCAGTTTTCAGATAAAGAAATTGAAGGTACTTATAGTCATATGAAAAAAAAATGGTTTAAATCACTATTAATTAGAGAAATGCAAATCAAAACAACTCTGAGGTACCATATCACACCTATCAGACTGGCTAACATGACAAAACAAAAAAATAAATGTCAGAGAAGGTGTGGGAAAATTAGAACACTAATACATTGTTGGTGGAGTTGTGAACAGATCCAACCATTCTAGAGAACAATTTGGAACTATGCCCAAAGGGCTATAAAACTATGCATACCTTCTGACCCCACAATACCACCTCTAGGTCTGTATTTCAAAGAGATCATAAAAATGGTAAAAGGACCCACATGTAAAAAATATTTACAGTATCTCTTTTTGTGATGGCTAAGAATCGGAAATTGAGGGGATGTCCATCAATTGGGGAATGGCTGAACAAGTTGTGGGATACTATTGTGCTATAAGAAATGATGAGCAGGCAGACTTCAGAAAAACCTGGAAACACTTACATGAACTGATGCAGAGTGAAGTGAGCAGAATCAGGAGAACATTGTATACAGTAACAGCCACATTGTGTGATAACTTTGATAGATACAGCTCTTCTCAGCAATGCAATAATCTAAGACAATCCCAAAAGACTCATGACAGAAAATGCTATCCATATCCAAAAAAAGAGCCATGGAGTCTGAATGCAGATACTATTTGTTCTCTCTCTCTCTCTCTCTCTCTCTCTCTCTCTCTCTCTCTCTCTCTCTCTCTTTTGTTTTGTTCCTTCTTTCTTGTGGTTCTTCCCATTGGTTCTAATTCTTCTTTACAACATGACTAATGTGAAAAATATGTTTAATATGAATATATATGTAAAGCCTATATCAGATTGCATGGCTTCTTGGGGAGGGGGGAGAGGAAGAAGGGGGAGAAAATTTAAAACTCAAAATCTTATGGAAGTGAATATTGAAAACTAAAAATTAACTAATTAATTCATTAAAAAAAAAGTAAGTCAGTGATTCTAAGAATCAGAGATTGAAATTAAGCACATTCCAGGCATGGTGAACAGCCAGTGCAAAGACATGGAGATGAAAGATGGAGAGTTATGTGTGGGGAACAGCAAGTAGGCCAGGATGACCCCCATGTAATAAGTTAACAAGTCCAACTGAATTTTCCTTTCCAGTGTCTTTCTGTATCTATTCCTTCCCTTCCCTACCACCCTTTCCATCCTAGCTAAAGTATCATTGCCTTCTAGAGGCCTTTCCTGATCCTCCTAGGTGTCAGTACCTCTCCAATCACTATTTATTTTGAATGCCATTGATATTTACTAATCTATCAAGATATTGTATCCCTCAGAAGTTCCTTGAGGGCAGAAACTCTCTGTTTTGTATGTGTATCCCCAGCATATAGTAGCCACTTAATTAATGCTTGCTAATTATTCACCTGGATCATTGTGGCCATGCTCTAAATAACCTCTTCCATTTGGCCCCACCCATCCCTTCCCTGTGTATTCCCACCTCCATTCCATCCTACACATCCTTTGAAAATAGCTTCCCCGAGACAAATACTCCTCAGACAGGTTCCCTCTCACCCATTTGGTTTATTTTAGAGGCAGAAGATCCAGCAGCCTTCCACAGGTAGTTCTTCCATCAAAATGGCAGTGCCAGCAATAACCCAATGTGTGACACAGGCCATTTTCTGAAGAGTAAGTCTGAGAGAAAGGCAATTCCCCTTTATTTCTAACTTTATTCACACTGATTTGTGGTCATACATTATGGTCCTATGGCTAACACCTAAATCGGCTTCTTGTGCTTGACTCTCCAGCTTTATTCTTAATAGAGAAGGACCGAATCTGCTAAGCAGTGAATTTAAAATTAGAGTTATCTCTCACTTTCATGGTTTTCTCCAAGTGCTCAATTTTCCCCCAATTTTACAATAATATAAAGAGAGTCAAAAAGCAATATAGATATGGTGGAGGAGGGGGAATGTCCTTCAAAACCCTGCTATCCTCCCCATTAGAAGCATTTCCAAGTAACCTTTCTGATGGAAGATGTCCCCCACAAGAGAAGGCGTTCTATTCAAAGGAGGATTTGAGTGCTAGGAATATGAGTCTTTTCTCATCAGCAGACTTCTCTCAGCTCACCTTTAGGACATTCCTTCTTGCCATGAACTCCCAAGTTTAGAGAGGTCAAAGAGTCCTTCTTCATCCAGTGGACCTACTGTGGAATACAAATAGGTCAAGCCTGGTTAGGGTCTCCCTGACAAGATCCAATGAACATTTGTATGCA
This sequence comes from Phascolarctos cinereus, assembly GCF_003287225.1. NCBI lineage: Eukaryota > Metazoa > Chordata > Mammalia > Diprotodontia > Phascolarctidae > Phascolarctos > Phascolarctos cinereus. The sequence continues at coordinate 286,365,263 of NW_027555625.1, read as the reverse complement.
CCTGCTATGGGCCAGGCAAGGAGCTTACGATCTAAAGAGAGAAACAACACATAAAAGGAGGCAGGAGAGGGGAGGGGGAAGAGGAACAGGGCACCAGAGGGCATCCTGTTCCATTGAGATGAAACTAGGCAGGACAGCAGATACGAAATGGATGTAAGGTCTTATAACGTACTGATTTCTGGAAACTGGGGATCAGGGGTGGAAGTCAGGTGAAGGATTGTAGAAGTAGGTTAACTCATTCATGTTACTCTGTCTTCTTTTACATGGTAGCAGAATTTGGTGTAAAGAGCACTGGTCCCAAAACCAAGAGGCCTGGGTTCTAGTCCAGTTTCCATCATCAAAAAGGATAATTATAGTTTGCACTTGTGATTACAAAGTGCTTTGTATATTTTCACTTATTCTATCCTTTCTTTATATCCCCAGCTCTTAATAGAGTGTCTGGCACATTATAAGCATGTAATAAATGCTTGTTGATCAACTAATTTATGAAATGGGTTCAATCAAATTCTATTAAACAACAAGCATTTACAACAATTAGCATGTATTAATTAACCTTTTAATAACAAGCATGTACTAAGTGCCACTCTACGCAAGGAACTGTACTAGGCAGCTGGGGTTACAAAGAAAAAGATGAAATCATTTCTGCCTTAAGAAGCTTGTATTCTGCAGGTCAATATGACATATACTTGTTCATTTCCCAGCTGGCTGCATTCCTTGTGGGCTTCTTTGATTCCTCCACCAGGTCCCACCAACAGGTACCTTCCCTGCCCCGCTCTCACACACTCCCATAACTTTGTGTCTTTCTTTTGTGAGTGGTCATCACCCATTAGATTGAAAGCTCCTTGAGGGCAGGAACTGCATTTCTTGCTAGTATTTGTATCCCCAGAGGCTTAGCACAGACTATAGAACATAATTGGTGCTATATATATAGGGTCACACAGCTAGTAAGTGTTATGTATCTGAGGCCAGATTTGAACTCAGGTCCTTCTGAATCCAGGGCCGGTGCTCTACCCACTGCGCCACCTAGCTGCCCCTCAATATATATATTTATTGACTATTTATTATTGACTAGTAAGACTCAGGGGCTGACTAGGTGGCACAGTGGATGGGGGTGGAGTGGGCATGGAGTCAGGAAGACCAGAATTCAAATCTGACCTCAGACACTTACTATTGGTGTGACCCTGGGCAAGTCACTTAACACTGTTTGTCTCAGTTTCCTCATCTGTAAAATGAGCTGGAGAAGGAAATGGCAAATGACTCCAATATCTTTGCCAAGAAAACCCCAAATGGGCTCACAAAGATTCAGGCATGACTGAAATGACTAAACAACAACAGAAGGGAGACACAAAGTAATTTTAAGAGGGGCAGAATACTAACAATGAGAGAGGAAAGTGTCAAAGAGGACCTTCCTACTTGGAAGAGAAAAGGATTTAAGGAATTAGCACCTGACCTTTGTTTTGAAAGAAGCTATGGATTGTAAGAAATGGAGGTGAGAGTGTCCATTCCAGATATGGGAGATTACCTGTGCAAAGGTAGGAGATAGGAGATAGAATATCATATTCAGGCAACAGTAAACTGACAAATGTGGCTGGAAATGAAATGTGTGAAGCGGAGTAATAAAGGTTTGTAGGAATGAGATGGTGGGGGCTTCAAATGCCAGAGTGAGGATTTTGGATTTTAACCTAGAGGCAATATAGAGCCACTGAAGATTTTTGAATGAATGAATATCGTGGTCAGATCTGTGTTTTAGGAATATCGATTTGGTAACTTCTGTAGGGAATGGATTGGAGAGGGAAAGAAGGAAGGAAAAGAGAGAGGGAAGGAGGAAAGATGGAAAGAAAGAAAGGAAGGAAGGAGGAAGAAAAAGGAGATGGAGGGAAAAAGGAAGGAAGGAAGGAAGGTGGAAGGGAAGAAAGAGAGGGAGGGAAGGGAGGAAAAAGGAAAGGAAAGGAAGAACATGAGCATTTTTTAAATGAGTTAGTTCTATGTGATGGGCACTGTGCTAAGTACTTTACAAATATTGTCTCATTTATTTGTCCCAACAACCCTGAGAGGTAGGTACTAATATTATGCCCCATTTTATAGTTGAGGAAAACTAAGGCAGACAGGAATTAATTGATTTGTCCAGGATTACATAGCTAATAAGTGTCTGAGTCTGGATTTGAACCCACCTCTTTCTGACTCTAGGCTTAGGACTCTAAAAATTGTGCCACCTAGCTGCCTAGACCGAAAGAAAAGAGAACAGTTAGGACACTAGGAGAAATGAATCTGGATTAGTGTGACAGCGTAAACAGAGATCTGACATGTTGTAGAAGTAGAGAGAACAAAGCTTAGCAATGCATCACAGGACAGTGAAGAAGAAAGAAGAGGAGTCAAAGGAGTTAGGGAAGTTTAGAGGAGAGATAGATTTTCATATAAATATAATAATTTCCTCTTCCAACAGGTTGAGCTGGAGGTCAGTGAGTCCATAATCATTTATTAAGCCTACTATGTGTCAGGCACTGTGGCAAGAACTGGGGATGCAAAGAAAGGCAAAAGCCAGTCCTTGCTCTTGAGAAGCTCACAATCTAGAAGGGGAGACAATATACAAATAGCTAGGTGTAAGCAAGCTGTATAGAAGACAAGTAGGACATAATCAATGGCTAGAAGACACTAGAATTAAGGGGGATATGGAAAGGCTTCCTGTAGAAGGCAGATTTTAGCAGAGACTGGAAGGAACTAGGGGAGCCAGGAGGCAGAGATGAGGAGGAAAGTGTTCTATGCACGGGGGACAGCCAGTAAAAATTCCCTGAGTGTGGAAATGGAATGTCTTATTCAAAGAATAGCAAAGAGGCCAATGTTACTGGATCAAAGAGTATGTGGTGGGAGGGATATAAAGGGTAAAACTGAAAAATGGGGGAAAAAAGCTCCTTGAATGCCAAAAGATTTTTTATTTGATCCTAAAAGTTGACAGGGAACCAGCAGAGTTTATTGAGTAAAGGTGTGACATGGTCAGAAGCCTCAAAGACATTTGGTTGAAAATGTCTGACAGGTGGTTGATAACATAAGACTGGAATTTAGGAAAGATAATTTATACATACACACACATCTATACATACACATGCATATATTATAGGTATATAATATGTAATACTTATACATATATGTACATATGCATGTGTGTCACACAGATATGTAAATTTGACAGACTTCTGTATACAGATTATAGTTGAACCCATGGGAGTTGATGGCGTACTCACAAAGGCAGAGGATGTAAAAATGGAAGCAGATAGGACAGAGCCTTAGGAGAAGTCCCACATGAGTGGGCAGTAACAGGATGATACACCAGAGAAGGAATAGTCAAGCAAATAGTGGGCAAACCAAGAGAAAGCTATTACAAAAAGTCAGACAGTAATACTATCCAGGAAAAGGAACAGTGGTCAATAGCACCAAAAGCTACAGAAGATGAGCATTGAGAAAAAGCCAGGGAAGAAACAAGCACCATCTCCCCCAGTAGATAAATGGTCAAGAATATAAACAGATCTGGAAGAAGCATTGCACAGCATTAGCAAGGTATTCTGCTGAGAGGATGAGGGAGGAGGTGAGGTGGTATAACAAGCTTAAGGAAGGAGAAAAAGGCTTGAAATAGTCACTCGGTAGTGACAGAGTTCATCAGAGAGGAATAAAAGAATGTCCATGCAGCGGCAGTGAAGACCCAGGTAAAATTAGAGAACATAAACCAGTTGCCACAGTTACATTACTTCCTCTGTTTTCATTCAGCAGGCCTAGAGGCCCCACTCATACATCTCTGTGCCAGTCAAAGAGCACACGAATGATGAAGCAAAAGAAAAAAGACACTGAATTAAAGCAGAATAAGAAAAGATACAACAATGAATCGAATCAAATGGCGAATGTTCTCTGCACTCATGCACCAAAATGGCAGCCCCCTGTCTGGTCTCCTGGGGAATGGTGAGTAACTTTTCCCTTAAACCTTCTGCTTCTCCCACTATTGGGAGAGAATGTAATCAGTTTTGACTCATTCACCTCACTAAAGTACTGAAGATTAGGATCTAAAACCATCTTCTCTTAAAATTTTATCCCTTCTAGTCTCAGTGGAAGAGGCTGAAGAGACGCTGATGCCCTGATGGCTCCCAAAGATTCTTCCACAGCTATAGCTAGAAGAGGTGAAATGTTATCACCCTGGCTTTCCAGAGGCTCCCAAAGTCTGATTGGCTTATCCTATCTGCTCACACCTATGGTTGTGGAAGTCTTCAGCTCTAGGTCTCTTCAGTATCTGCTGCTACTCAACACAGCTGCTAAATTCTCAAGTCCAGACCACCCACTCTTGCTCCATTCAATTACTTTCTCCTTAGTTCCCAACCCCACTCACCCATATCCAGGCCCAAGACACTGGGTGGGAGGGGCAATTCCTAGTACGGAGCTGTCCCGGAACTTTCTGTAATGAGTGGCAGCCTTGTTGTCTATTGTGGAAAAAGCTGAAGCTTCATTGAAAATTATCCATTAGGGGCAGATAGATGGCACAGTAGATAGAGCACCAGCCCTGGAGTCAGGAAGACCTGACTTCAAATCTGGTCTTAGACCAGACACTTGACATTTACTAGCTGTGTGACCTTGGGCAAGTCACTTAACCCCAATTGCCTCACCAAAAAAAAAAGTGTCCATTAAGGGAATTGGTGTTCTCCACCCATATTATACATTTGTCACTCAGACTGAGAGTCAGAAAGACCTGAATTCAGATCCTGCCTCAAACACTCACTAGCTGTGTGACCCTAGGCAAGTCACTCAACCTCAGTTTACCTCAGTATTTTCATCTCTAAAAATGGGGAAATGATAGCACCTACCTCCCAGAGTTCTTGTGGGGATAAAATGAAATAATAAAATACTTTGTAGGCTTTAAAGGACTATGTAAATGTTATCTATGATGATACTGATGGGAATGGTAATATAAGAACCTAACATTTGGGCTCCCTGGTCAACCACATTAACAAATTCCTAACATCTGAACTCCATAAAATTGAAATTAAGTTCCAAATGTTTAAAACAAAATGGATTTAGTTATTGCTAAGCAATAATTCTTTGCTGAGCTCCTACTATGCATGATGACTTATTTCGATACTGAGGAGCCCCAACTCCCATCCTCCCCCAAAAAAGTAAAGCTCACTAAAAAACAGAGAGCATCTAGTTTCCTTTGATGGATTCAAGTCACTTGGTCCAGGTTAACTACATCCTGAGGCACCGACAGAACTGGCAGATACAATGGCCAAAGTACTGTCAGTGACATTTGAAATATCATGGAGAAAGAGAGAAGTACTGTGAGACTGGAAAAGAGCAAATGTTCCAGTTTTTAAAGAAGGGAAGAAAACAGAGTGTGCAAACTATAAGTTAGTGAGCTTGTCTTCTCTTTCTGTGAAAAATATACAACACAGCATTAAAGACCTTAATGTTAGTGAATACCTGGGAAAGAGAGACAGAGATTCCTAAGGGCCAGGATGACTTTGCCAAGAAGGGGTCATGCTAGATTAATTCTACTTCTTTATTTTGATGGTTTATTTTTGATTAAAAGTGGTAGACCAAAGGAAATGCTGGAAATACAGTTATCTCTTCCACACTGCAATTTTCCACATCACAGTTTCAATATATCACAGGTCAGCATAAGAAATCAAAGGTGAATTTTGAGACAGTTTTGTGGAACCCCCAGAAGACACACAAAGGCCAGTAGACAACACAGACCAAACCAAAACTCACCCCAATTTTATAATAAGGTACTGTAAACACACCATAAAAGAAAAAGAAAGCCAGACTTATTCTCTGGTATGAAGGCAGGGCCAAAACATTTTACACAGATTTCCCAGATCGTGGAGGCCTCGTGCTCCTAACTCCTGCAATGTGGAAAGGATGACTGTATAATTTATATTGTTGTTGTTGTTGTTGTTGCTGAGTTGTTTCAGTTGTGTCTGACCCTCTGTGATCCCATTTGGGGTCTACTTGGTAAAGATACTGGAATGTTTTGACATTTCCTTCTCTAGCTCATTTTACAGTTTATCTAGATTTCAGTCACTTTCTAGTGTCTCGTACTACTATCAATGGAAAAGACGGAGAGATGTAGACCAGACAATAATACAATTAGAGGAATTTGGAACTGGCTGATTGGCCAGACTCAAAGATTAGTCTTTAATTGTTTCATGTCCAATTGGCAGGAGGTCTCAAGTGGAGTGTCCCAGGAATCTGTGTTTTCCCTGTGCTCTTGAAGATTTTTTTTTCAATAATTTGGATAAAAGCATAGGTGACATGCTCATTAAATTTGAAGATGACACAAAACTGGGAGAAATAACTTGATAGAACTGTTTCATCAGTTGGAACACAAAAAGATATTGACCAGTCAGAGCACTGGAACGAATATAATAAGATGAATTGCAGTTGGGATAAGTGGAAAGTCTTAGACTGGTTCAGAAAATCAGTTTCATAAGTACAAGATAAGAGATGCATGATTAAACAGCAGCTTATCTGTGAAAGTTAACAGGTGGCCTACATATATGTGAGTTGGCAAATTCCCCTACCCTGAAAAAAAATAAAATGCTAATGTGATTTTGGGTTCCATTTAAGAAAGGCATAAAGAATAAGGAGACAACACTCCCTCTGCACTATACCATGGTAAGATCATATTTGTAGTCATTGTGTTCAGATCTGCACACCACAGTTTAAGAAAGCCACTGATAAGCAGGGAAGTGTCCAGAGGAGGGCAGCCAGGATGATGAGGGGTCTTGAGTCCATGTCATATGAAAATTAGTTGAAGTAAATAGGAATGTTTAGCTTGGGGAAAAGAAGACACAGATGGCTATTTTCAAGTATTTGAAGGGCTGCTACATGGAAGGATTACATTTGCTCTCTTTAGCCAGAGCACATAACTAAAAAACATGGGTAGACATTTCAATGAGACATATTTAGGTGTGATTATCAGGAAAAACCTTATAACATTTAAAGCTGTCCAAAAGTGAAACTGATTGCCTTTGGTGGTAGTGAGATCCCCTTTCATTGGAGGTCTTCAACTAGAGGCTATATGACTACTTGCTGGGTGTATTATAGTGAGAATTCAAGTCAAAAATGGCAGAATAGGAGAAAGTAATATAATTCAGTTCCCCCTCACAACTACATCACAATTAAAAAACATACCATACCAAGTCCTAATTGGGAAATCCAAGAATAAAATCATAATAATTAGCTTTTCCAGCTAAGGTCTACAAAGAGAGACATAGCTCCATGGACACTGGGGATAGGGTCTAGCCAGGAGTATGTTCTGTCACTTGGGGACTGAAAGAAGGCCTACAGCTGTGCCCTAGGGTAAAAAGAGGTCTCAGATCTAGTGGGGGTGGGGGTGGGGTGTGATCTATGGATCACAGAACAGGATCATGGAGCATGGATCAGGAACAAGTGACAATTAGCAACTCTATTGCTCATACCCCAGAACTAAGCCTAGGAATAACTGCCCAAGACAAGGAGTGTCATGGCCCTAGGCTGTATATCAGGAAAGGAGCAACAGAAGAGGTGATCAACCACTGTGTGGCTTGACTCCAGGAATGGGATGGGTTCTCAGATCCAGCTCCCATCCCAGTCTGAAGCCTGCGCTAGAATAACCATGGCAGGGAGCTCATACCAAAAAGAAGCCTGCAATTCTGTCATTCTGAAACTGCAGAGCTTTCCAGCTGGCTCATAGTGGTTCAGTCCAGCAGCAGTCAACTAAAACTCCAACTAAGGGAAAGCCCACAATCGTGCTACTCAGACCCAAACTCAGGTCAGTCATTGACAGGAACTTAGACCAGGAAAGAATGATCAGATTTTGCCCTGGATCAAACCCCTTTGGGCAGAGTGAAAACCTCAGTTGATTCTGAAATCCTTAAATAACACAATACTCAATACCCAGAGAAAGAAGGAACAGGCTGCAAGAGCATTAAAAAAATATATCAAGCATGTCCCTGGCAATCCCTCCAGAGGTGCATTGAATCCAGCCCTAATGTAAAGAATTAAGTTAGTAAGCAAGACTAAAAAATGAGCAAATGAAAAAGAATCCTACTTCAAAGGCTATTGTGGTGACAGGGATGTACAAGATATGAACCCAGAAGAACAGAATGACTTCAAAACATCTATAAGCAAAACCTAAAAGAAAAACACAGCTGGTACACAAGTTAAACTAAAATTCCTGAACAAAATAAAGCAGGATTTAAAAAAAATAGTTAAGATGATTTTATAAATTAAGTAGAGAAGGAGAGTATTGGAAAAGAAATAAGAGCTACAGAAGAAAGAATTGAAAAGAAAATTAGCAGCTTAGCATAAAAGAAACAAAACATTAGCCAAGCAACAGACCCCTTGAAAATTAGAATTGACAAAATAGAAGTTAATAGATACATGAGACAACAAGAAATATTAAAATAAAGTTAAAAGATTGAAAAAATACAAGATGAAAGGTACCTAATGTCAAAAATAACTGACCTGGAGAAAAGAACATGAAGAGATAGTTTAAAATAATTGGAGTTCCTGAAAGCTATGACCAAAAAAAAAAAAAGAAGAAGAACCTAGACATCATATTTCAAGGAATTAGAAAACTGTCCAGATATATTAGAACCAAAGACCAAAGCAAAAAAGGAAAGAATTCACTAGTCATCCCCTGGAAAATAAATGAAAACCCTCAAGAATATTATAGACAAAATTCAGAGCTTCCAGGTCAAAGAAAAAAGATTGCAAGTACCCAGAAAGAAAGAATTCAAGTACTGAGGAGTCATAGCCAGGATCACACAAGATTTGGCAAACATGCTAAAGGAGTGGAGGTCATGGGATATGGTATTCCAGAAGGCAAAAGATAATAGCTTACAATCAAGAATTTACCCAGAAAAATTAAATGTTATCACATTATGTTATCAAATATGATAACTGAATGGGGGAAATGGATCTTCAATGAAATCGAGTACTTCCAAGCATTCCTGATGAAAAGATGAGAGCTGAGTAGAAATCTTGTAATCATAGGGATTCCTTTCAGGTATGAGTTGGGCCACGTGGCCACTGAGGGCCATTGTAACTCTAAAATCCTATATGAAAACTTCCTTTGTGGGGCTCACAGTCTAATTGGATCATGATACTTATGAAGATGAAGGAGTACAATGGAATGGGCACTGAGTTCAATCATAGATCTATACTAATCAAATGAAAGTCATGTAACCTCTTGATTCCTGAGTTTCTTCATCTGTAAAATGAGGGATTTGGACTAGATGGCCTCTAAGGACCCTGCCAGCTCTAAATCTATTATCTATGTTTTTATTATAAGTTCCGTAATAGAGGGAAATATAAGAAATATTACAAAGCATTATTTAGTAAGTGATAAAAGGGACAGAAAATTATTATTATTATAGGAGTTGAAAAAGAAGAGACCATTAAAAGTTAAATTATTGGGGAATGTTTCATAAAGGATATGGGACTTCAATTGGGCCTGAAAGATAGATGGAGAGGAGTAAGTAGATCTTCCTAGGAAAAGAGAACAGCATGGACAAAAACCCTGAGAACACATATAGACTGGGAATGTTAGGGAACAGTCAGTCAATTAGTTTGTGTGGACAATCAAATTGATAAAGAGGATTAATAAGAAATAAAATTGAAGAAGTAGTTTGTGTTCAGATTGGTAGGACCTTAAATGTCAAGCAAAGAAATTTGGATTTTATTCTATAGGTAATGAAAAACCATTGAAGACTTTTGAGCAGAGAAATGGTATGACCCAAATGGCACTGAGAAGAATTGCCTATTGTTGGCTATTGTTAAAGAAGGAACTTTACCTTTGGAAGGACATCTTGCATCCCATTTCCTTTTATCACCTAGGCACAAAGCTAAGAAAGAAAGTGGCCTGGGGCAGAAAAACACAGCACTTGTCTCTTAGAGACAAGGTGTCTTAAAAAGACATTTAATTTAAATATATTTATCATACATATGTTAAACAAATGCAAATGATTCCTGCAGACATGCTTATTAAGGATTAACTAGTTTGCATTGGCAAGTCTGAAGGCTGTAAATTAGATGCCCGCTCAGTCATATACATCCATATTGTTTATTGACATGCTCAGAAGAAATTGCACTAATGAGTATCTTCACCCACTGAAGTCAAGAAGAATTCAATTTGTGAGCATAATATCATTGAACAGCACAAGCAAATGCAGAAAAATATATTCACTGCTCTCCATAGTACAGACATGCTAAATCTCAAATGAGCCTTAGACTATATGAGACATATTAGTATAAAAGCATAGCTAGTATTACTAGCCTGCAGGTGAATGCATTTTCGAGTGGATGAAAGTGATGGAAATGACTAAGTCATCATGTAAATTATAAAGAGTTACAGAAGGAAGCTGTGCTACCAGCTTCTCTTCAGAAGTTTCAGAATAGGAAAGGTTATGCTCTCTCTGAGAGGGTTTAAGTACATTGTGACCTGGAGGTCAGGGGAATGAACCAGATGACCTCAAGAGTCTGAAATTAGTTCTATCCATTCTTATTTCTTCTGACACACACACACACACACACACACACACACACACACACACACACGTAACACTATAATATCCTTACTCATCTGGAAGCTTTCCTGGAGAAACTCAAATTATAGAATCATAGAACTATATAATATTACAGCTAGAAGGAATCTTAATAATAATAGTTCATATCTTTATGGCTCTTTACGGTTGCTAAAAGGCTTTATTCAATCCTGTGAGATCAGCAGAGAAAGCTTTCTTATATTCATAGATGAGGAAACTGAGGCAGAGAGGGGAAATGATTTACCAGGTTCACCTGATATAAATCATAGGATCACAGAATTCAAATCTTGGAGAGATGTTAGAGCTCAAGCCCCTCCTTCTATATCCAAAGATTTATTCTAGAGCAGACAGCCTACTTGAGGGACTTGAAAGAAATGACTATTCCTTAGTCCTTAAGTAATTCCTTAAGAACATAAGTGAGATAAAAGCATAGAAAATTCTATGCATCTCAGAGCTAAAAGTCTGACCTGGACCTAAAATATGACTTTCCCATGCTTTTAAGGAAAAGGCATTCCTCCTTCAAAATCTCCCCAGTCAGGGCATTCTATTTCTGTCCATTCTTATGTGGGTTCATGTGTACATGTGTGTACATGTATTACATATAGTACATATAGATGAATATGCATGTGTATATATCTGTGTGTACCCAGACACATATAGTTATCAGTCATTTTTCAGTTGTGTTTGCATCTTTGTGACCCCATTTAGGGTTTTCTTGGCAAAGATACTGGAATCGTTTGCCATTTCCTTCTGTATACACACACACACACACACACATACATACATACATACATACATACATACATGTGTATATATACACATACATATATACACATATACATGCACACATACATATACACACATATGCATACATGTATACATGCATACATACCATACCTTGGAATCAGGAAGACCCAATTTCAAACCCTGCCTCAGATACTTTCTAACTGTATGTCCCAGGGCAAGTCACTTAAACCCTGGTGCCTCAATTTCCTATTCTGTAAAATGGGTCTAATGATAGCATCTACCTCACAGGATCAAGTAAACAGCCATTTATTAAGCACTTACTATGTGCCAGTCTCTCTGAAGACAAATACAAGTGAAAAGAAAAACAATCCCTGTCCTTAAGGAAACTACATTATAATGAGAGGAAAACACATAAGAGGAAAATACTCTACGTAAAACGCTTTGCAAACTTTAAAGTGGTATATAAATAAGAACTATGAAAATCTGCCCCTCTACAATTTCCACCCACTGTTCTTAGTTTTTTCCTTTGCAGCCAAGCAGAACAATCCTAATCCCTCTTTAACAAGACAGCCTTCACTTACTGTAATTGAAGACGGTGATCACACATCACTCTAAATGTGATTCCTCCTCCCCAGTTTCTTTTATTATGGAATGGTTTTGAGTAACTTCACTATCTCAGTGGCCTTCCTTTGGAGGGGCTCCAGCTGTCAATATTCCTCCTAAAACATGGCCCCAGATCTGAATACAAAGCATCAGATATGATCTGACCAGACCAGAGTGTAATAAAATGATTACCTTCTAATTCTCAATCCATTTCTGTTTCTTTGACAGGTAGAGGTCAATATTGAACAGTCTTTGGATTCAGGAAGACCTCGGTTCAAATCTTGCCTATGGTTGTCTGATACTGGGCAAATCACTTAATTTCTCAGTGCCCCAGGAAACTGGCCAAGAATATAAATTGAGGGGTGGCTAGGTGGCACAGTGGATAGAGCACCAGCCCTGGAATCAGGAGGACCTGAGTTCAAATCCAGCCTTAGACACTTGACACTTACTAGCTATGTGAGCCTGGGCAAGTCACTTAATCCTACTGCCTAGCAAAAAAAAAAAATGTATACATGTATATACTTGTGGGGTGTGTGTGTGTGTGTGTGTGTGTGTGTGTGTGTGTGTATATATATACACAAATATATGTACATATATTTATATAGTATGTGTGTATATATACATTCATACACATATATACATATGTGTGTGCATATATGTGTGTATATGTATGTATGTATGTATAGATATAGATATAGATATAGATATAGATATAGATATAGATATATAGATATATAGATATGTATATATAAATTATAGAAAAGATTCCAGACTTCATTAGCAGAGAATGTTCCTTCCTGGGATCTCCCTGTGTCAAAATTGCACTGCTTGTGGACTTCCTCATGATGAGTTCATGTCCCAGGAAATTCATCCTCCTGCAAGATGGAATCAGTCTTGCTCACACTCACAGCTTATCTGTACCTCCTGCCAATTTGATTGGAAGACAGAGCCACTGTTTTTGAATTTCTTTGACTTTCTCCATCATGTCCCCTACACTAGGTACCTTCTCTCCACTCCTCATCCCCTTTTCAGTGTGGGTGTGGGTGTGTGGGTGCATATGTATGTATCTATATGTATATATATATCCCCAGCCCTTAGCATAGTGCCTGGCACATAGTAGGCATTTAATAAATGCGTGTTAACTATTATTGACTATACCACTGAAAGCACAGATTTGGTCCTAAAAAAAAAAACAACCCAAATCCAAACTCCTAAACCACTTCATTAAGCCCTTACCAGTTAACATCTTGAATGAAATAATGATAGCTAGCTGAGAACAAGGCCCTAAGGGAGAATGGAAACTAAGTTTCTTACTAGAGAAAATATTTCTTTTCTTATTAGTTTCTTATTAAAATAGGAAGGCAGGGTTGTACAGTGGAAAATATGTTGAATCTGAAATCAGTAGTAGAGTTTCAACTAGGACCGGGTGACTAGGGATTAGTCCCAGAGTATTGAAATTTAGGGGGCATTCTTCTATGGTATAGACACCTTCTAATATTCCAGGGATTCCTTCCTTACCTCAGCAGCCACATCCTCTATGAGTTTCCCCTTCCTTCTTTGTCCTGCATTCTGCAAATTCCTTGCCCCAGAAGTAAAAATTCCTAAATATAGCTCTAGCATCATAGTTACAGGCCAGCCTTGGCTTCAAAAAGACCTGTGTTCAAGTCTTACCTCTGAAACACATTAACCTTGTGACCATGGACAACTCATTTAATATCTAAGTATCCCTAGGCAATTCTCTATAATAACCTCCACATCGGTGAAGGGACTTTCCACACTAGAATTTCTCCTCAAAAATGAAAAACCCTAGTTCTCAGACTCATTCCCAATCCCACCAATGGCTCTGATCAGGAGAGAAATGGATTCCAAGGCTGCCTCTTCTAACATGTATTAACTATGTGACTCTGGGCAAATTATTGGTAAAATGAGAATAGTAATACTTATAGCACTTACCTTATAGGACTGCAGTTAGGTTCAAAAGAGATGTTGTACAAAAGTACTTTGCAAACTTTAAGCTTCTATAGAAATAAGTAACACTTATCTAAGTGTTCCCTGCACACAGCAGGAAGTTAGTAGATGCCTATTGAATTAAACAATATTTTCATTAGCACTCATTTCTAAATGAATTGTGAGATTAGCTGCAACTCTGAGACTATAGACTTTTGTTTCTAGAAATTTCTCACCTTAAATCCCTGCTCCCAAATATTTTCATTTTTAAGCCGTCTATTCATGGCATAAGTAGCATAGCATAGTAGATAATAGAATGAATTTAAAGCCAGGGAGATCTGTGTTCTAATCCCATCTCAGACACTTACAAACTGGGTGAACCAGAGCAAGTCAGCGAACAGCCCTCAACCTCAGTTTCCTCATTTGTAAAATAGCAGTACTAATAGCACCCATTTCCCAGCCCTGTTGTAAGGATCAAAAGAGTTAATGCGTATAAAGCACAACACAAATCTTAAAGCACTATTATGGTAGCTATTATTATTATGCACACAGACTATAATAAATAATACTGGCATTCTGGGACCACAGAGATCATTCAGCTCTCTCTCTATTGTATAAGCAAATTAATATCACAATGAACTGCCTGATGCTAAAGCCAAAAAGTTGGAGCGTTTCCTAGCAATCAGCTCTGCCTCTGACAGATTTGGTTATGAGAAGAACTCAAGTCAAGTGTGTCTCATAGAATTTATTAAGAAAATTCATGTTAAAGCAATGCAGGAAATCAGACACCAAAATACGTGTCAAGATACCTCCTGTGATAAAAGTAATACAATTTGTTGATTTCCTTCTATGTTTTAGATCCCACATTGAATTAAAGCATAAAACTACAATGAATTCTGTAGTACAAGAAATACTGCATTTCAATGGGCTGGGGGAAAATAACACACAGGAAGAAATACTATTTTGAGTTGATTAGTTGATGGCCAATATGCTTGATGTAAGCATGGCTGAAACCAGGGACCTACGCTGGTTTACTGTTCACAAGGGGCATTCTGCTGCCGGGCTATGGGCACAGTAAGCATTCTATTTTAGGTAGCCAAAGTGAACCGCATTTAAAGGCACCTTCAAAACATCTTCTCACATAACCATAAGTCTAGATCAAGCCCCCATCACCTCTTTTGTTGACTATTGCAATAGCCTCTCCTCACTTCAATCCATTCTTCTCATAGCCATCAAAGTGATTTTTCCTAAAACTCACATCTGACCGTGTCATCCTTCTTCCTCCCTACCCCCTATAATCAATAAGTTCCTGGGGCTCTCTATTACCTCTAGGATCAAATATAATCTCCTCTGATTGATATTTAATACAGCTCTTCACAACCTGGGCCCTTCCTACTTTTTCAGTCTTCTTAAAGATTATTCCCCTACATAGGCTCTGGAGGATCCAGCCACGTTGGTCTTCTTTCTTTCCCGTCCACGCAGTGTGCCAGCTCCTGTCTCCATGACTGTGTATCGCCTGTCTTCTAAGCATTCCCTGCTCATCTCTGTCTCTCAGCATGTCTGGTTTCCTTCAAGATCCACCTTAAGAACAATCTTCTTCTATATGAAGCCTTTGCTGATTCTCTGCACTATTACCACTCTCCCACCCCACACCCACTTGTGTCCATTTTGCCCATATTATTTATATGCATATGTCTATATACACTGTCTTTCCCTTTAGAATGTAAGGTACCAAGGGTGAATGCTGTTTCAATTTTGTCTTTTCATCTCCAATGGTCGGTACATTGCCCAGTATATGAGTGTTAGTCAATTGATGGGCCAATTTTTCTTTTTATTGAAGCATTATACAATGGGAAAGGCCATAGATAAGGGACAGGGGGCTACTCTTCCTTCCTTATGTCTTCATTAGCTTATGACTGTGGACAAGTCACTTCAACTCTCTGAGTCTCAGTTTCCTCATCTATAAAATGCGAGTAATGACAAGCACCTCCTTCCTAGGGTTGTTGTGAGGATCAAAGAACCCAAGCACACTTTGCAAATTTCAAAGTGCTCAATATCACCTATTATAAGTGCATTACCAGCTTACCTTGATACCTTAATTCCCAAAGGTAATTTCTTTAAAAAATGCTAGGTTAACAAAGATGCCAGATTACATAGATCACAGGGAATTCCCAACTGGGCCTGAATTTGGATCCTGAGTGTAAAATGCAAGATGAATGAAGATGTCACTAGCTAAATGCAAGGAAGATCATGACCAGAGGGCTGGCCCCAGGTGACTAATCTTTTTAGCCACAGCATCTCAGGAAATACCGCCTAAGGCAAAGAAATGTTACTACAGGCACTAGCACAGGGAGGGCCCATACAGATGAAATCTGGGATCTTTGAAGTATAGCACTGAAACATTGGATGCTACGAGACATTTCCAGAGTTGAAAGATTTCTTCGTTCCTAAGAGCAGCTCTGCCTCCTTTCTCCTCCATACTCAGAGTGGAGTGAGTTTAGGTCAGCCAATTTGTAAGACATACCACAGCTACTCTGATTAATGCCAACAAGGCTTTTATTTTTAAAATATGTGAGAAATAAATTAGCAATACTTGAAAGTCCATAGAGCTTCTTAGGAGATTAATGGCCACAAATAACAAAGCCCTGGCATTGTTTTTCTAGTTTCCTCTCCTTCACCTACTCTACCCCACTTTTTTTTTTTTTGCAAATATCTCAGACAATGCCCACAATCTTTTCTCAGGAGGCTGTTTTGCCATTATGGAGTTG
Source organism: Phascolarctos cinereus (assembly GCF_003287225.1). Lineage (NCBI taxonomy): Eukaryota > Metazoa > Chordata > Mammalia > Diprotodontia > Phascolarctidae > Phascolarctos > Phascolarctos cinereus. Next base: position 286,348,633 of record NW_027555625.1, on the reverse strand, counting down.
GATGAAATCCATCTCTGACTCCAGCATAAAGTCAGAAAGAAGATGGATAAGACAAAACATGATATATTAGGAAAGTGAACTTGTGGTCAAGAGGGCCAAGGGCAGCTAAGTGGTACAGTGGATAGAGAACCAGTACTGGAGTGGGGAAGAACTGAATTCAAATCCAGCCTCAGACACTAACTAGCTGTGTGACCCCAGGCAAGCCACTTCACCCTGTAACTCAGTTTCCTCATCTGTAAAATGAGCTGGAAAAGAAAATGACAAACCATGCCAGAATCTTTGCCAAGAAAACCCCAAATGGGGTCACAGAGTCAGACATAACTGTACAATAACGTTAGTCAAAGGACCTGAGTTTGAATTCTGGTTTTGAAATTCCTAGTGCATTGGGCAAGTCCCTTAAGCTCTCTTGGCTCTCATTTCCTGATGAGTAAAAGGAGGGTCTTGGGCTAGATGATTATTAAAGTCTCCTTCCAGTTCTAAATCTTTCCTCCTACGTGAGGCTTCTTGGTAGAAAACAGAAGGCAAGAGCAACTTAATTTGGGCAAAAAAAAAAAAACAACAGAGTACAAAGCTTTGTGCCCTGTTTGATTCATATCAAACTGCCTTCTCAAGGAGGATAGAGGGAAGGGAGAGAATTTGAACTCAAAATTTTAAGAAATGACTGTTAATTTTTTTTAAGTTGAGAAATATTTAATGGAATAAAAATGATTTTAAAAATCTTCAAGTCCTGGTAAATAGTTGCAATTAAGAGAGCTGAACGCAAAGCACTGATTGAAGAGTGTGGGCATGCTAGAAAAATGAAAGGCAGCAAAGGCAATAGAACAACATGGAACCATGAAGAGAGTTCTGGGCTAGGAGTCACTCAGTGCATAAGTAGATAAGTTATAACCTCACTGGGCATCAATGTCCTCCTCTGTACAAGGGAAAAACAATATTCCTGCCCTGCCTGCTTCATGGGATCCTTGTGAAGAATGAATGAGATAAAGGATAAAAAGGGCCGTAAAAAGTTACAGCATTTCCTGGTATTCTATGATCTCACTTGATTTTCATAACAAGCTTTGGGGTAGTTACTATCACTCCCGTTTTATAGTTGTATAGGTAAGACAAATGAGACTCAGAAAGGTTAAGTGACTGCCCAAGATCACACAGTTAGTTTCAGAGGCAGGATTCAAATCCAGTTATCCCTTTTCTCTATCCTAAATACAGCACTCTTTCTACTACATCAGTTTTATTAAAAGCTATTAAGTGCTATTCAAAGCTAAGCTGTATTTCTTATCTAAACAATGACATAAGATCATAAGTTTAGAGCCAGAAAGGACTTTAGGAATCATCTCACTCATCCCCTGTTTTTCTCATTTTTCAGATGAGAAAACTGAGGTCCAAAGAGGCTAAGTGATTGTTACAGGTCACACAGTTGGTAAGAGCAAGGCTCAAGTTATGGGATCGTAGATTAAGAGCTGGAAGAAAGAGTGTAGCTCATCTAGCCCACCCTCTTCTTTTTATAGATGGGGAAACTGAGACATGGAAAAAGTTAAGTGACTTGTTCAGCATCCTACAGAGAATATGGCCAGGTCCAGGATATAAACACAGGCTCTTTGTCTCCAATCCAGCATCCTTTCTGCTAAACACACTATTTCCCATAATTGAATAGTGAATACTCAAAGTTTACGAAAATGGGATCTAACTCGCGGATATTTTTCAAAGTAATGATGACAGTAATGGCTGGCATTTACACAGTGCTCTAAAAGATTGCAACATGTTTTATATATGTTATCTAATTTGATCTGCACAACAACCCTACAAGGTAGGCATCATCATTATTACCATTTTACAAATAAGGAAACTGAGTCTGAGATGGGTCAAGTAACTTGCTTGAGGTCCTCTAGCTAGCAAACAGCTGAATCAGGATTCTTGGCTCTAAATCCATCATTCTTATCACCTATGCCACTTTGTCTCAGAAGAACGGCATGATGATAACCCCATTAACTCATAATTATGCAGGGCTTTATAATTTACGTGACAGTGTAACATAGGAGATAGAGAGCTGTTTTGAAGCCAGGAAGACCTGTGTTCAAGTCCCACTTCTGATACATATATGCTGTATGACTGTGGGCAAGTTGCTTAACTTCTCAATGATCTAGGACAGAGAGGTCAAGCTCAGCAGCCTGCAGCCCCATGCTCCTAGTACAGACCCACCCAGAACCAAATTAAAATGCAATTGGGAAATATTTAACAAAATAAATAAAAATACAATACAGATAACATCACATTTTGAAACTAAGTTAATGTGTAGCCCATAGGGACCCTTATGTAGGAATTAATGGCTCTCACTTTTAGATGAATCTGAAACCACTGCTCTAGGTAACTCTTTCAGACTGTAAGTTGCACAGTAAGTGCCAACTGCTCTTGGTAAAAGGAATTTGTCCATCTGATAGTTCTCCATACCAATGAAAGCACATGGCCTCATGTGCTGTGACTTAATAGCTGTGTGACCTGGGCAAGTCACTGAACCCTGTTTGCCTCAGTTTCCTCATCTGTAAAATGAGTAGGAGAAGGAAATGGCAAACTATTCCAGCATCTTTGCCAAGAAAACCACAAATAGACTCATGAAGAGTCAAATACGACTGAAATGATCAAACAACAACATCCTCTATGCCTTTAAAAACACAAAAAGTTTCCCTTGCAACAACTTTTCAGGTAGGTAGAATTGGTATTATTAACAACAATTTATAGCTTATAGAAGTAAGGCTAAGAAAAATTAAATTACATACCCAAGGTCACAAAGGTAGTAACTGGCTGAGCTGGGATATAAACCGAGATGTCCTTACTCCAGTTTCAGCAGTTTTTCTATTACCCTATCTGCCTCTCATCCATAACACTTACAGAATAGCCATTCTGCCCCAGGCACCATGACAAACAACGAGGCCATAGGAAGAAGCTCCATTTCAAAACAAATGATCATTTAATTTAGTGACTGCACACATCTACAATGTGACCCCCCTGGTATTCTACCATCCCCTCACTCCCACCCCTTGGGCTGCTATACCACTTTTACACTCGCCCAGGATCCCACCTACCTACAAAGCAGGAAGTAGGGGGCAGATCTAGTTAAGAATATGAGCAGAGAACACCACTGGTGGATGGAAGCAGTATGTACTTCTCCCTCTGAGAAGGGAAGTAGCTCAGCCTAAAGAATTTCCCTCCATCTCAACTGAGAGAGAATAGAACAGGGAGAATGGAAAGAAATGAAAGGAGAAGAAGGAAGGTTAGAGAAAGAAGGAGAGGGGAAGAGAGAGGAGGACAGAAAGAAGAGAGAGGGAGAAAGCAGTGAAAAGGAAGAGAGGAGAAGGAGAGGAAAGAGGAGGAGAGAGGAAGAGAAGAGAAAGACTAAGAAGAAAAGAAAGAGAAAAGAGAAGTGAGAGAAGAGTAAAAGAGGAGAAAGAAGACGGAAGAGAAAAGGAAATAGAAAAGAGAAGAGAAGGGAGAAAGAGGAGAGAGATGACACAAAGAAAAGAGAAAAAGAGAAGAGATATACAGATAAGAAGAGAAGGGATTAGAGAGGGAGGAGGGAGGAAGGAAAGAGAGAGTGAGAGTGAGAGAGAGTGAAAGTGTGGGGGGGAAAGACTCTGTTTCCCAAGCTGATGCATGTCCGAGAACATCAGTCAAAACTTCCACTTGGTGGTGAGTCACACCCCAAGGAATCAGTGCTATTGATAGCTGGGCTCCTCACTAGACTTCAGCACACCAGCTACTAAAAATAGAATGGAGACCATTCCATTTGAACAAAGCATCCTTAGAACAGCAGCACAGTCTGCTTGAGGCACTTCTAGTTCTTTGAAGGCACCTGCCCATATTTCCTCACCTTTGGTCCTTATAATGACCCATGAGGTGCGTTGAGACAAGTATTTTTAATCTCTATTTGAAAGTTGAGGAAACTGAGGCATAGTGACTTGACTTTGAGTGACTTCTTGGGGCTGGTTCTGTGGAAGAAAAACTGGACTGGTGGTAGGAAAAGTAGGATTTTAGTTCTGGTCCTGCCATCCACTGACTGACCTTGGGAAATAACTAACAGTTATATATTATTGACTTTATATGACTTTAAAGTTAGCAAAGTACTTTGGTATAATTCAAAAAGTGCTTAATTTGGAGTCAGAGGACCTGGGTTTAAATCAGACTCTGATATATGCTATATGACATTGGACAAATCACCTAACAAAAGCCTGCCTTAGCTTCCTTATCTGGAAAGTCAGAGGTTTGGATTGGGTGACCTCTAAGGTAGTCAGTCAATGAAGGTTTATTAAGCACCTACTGTGTGTCAGGCATTGTATTCGAGGATACAAATGTGAAAAAGAAGTTCCTGACCTCAAGGAGCTTATAGTCTAATGGGGGGAAGCCACCCGCAAGGTATCTATCCTGGAGGTGGGAGTAGGGAGGATTACAGAGTCTAGTCCAAGGAGTACAAGCTTGTGGGAAATGAAGAATTGGCTGGTCTGGAAACACTTCTTTAAGTGGAGACTTTGGGAGGAGTTCTTTGCTCTATCCTCCAGCTCACTAGTGAGAGGGTCAGAAGATACTGAGGGTACTGATGAGTATCAGTACGGGTGAGTATCAAAGCTGATACAGTCTCACAGGATGGTGAGTCTCCTGATGATGAGATTTCCTAGGGGCTTAATAGAGTTCAGTACAGGGAGTTCAGCTCAAAATCTATCATTCTCTAATTGTATATGATCAACCAATAAGCATTCATTAAGCACTTACTATGTGCTATAAATACAAAAGCGAGACAGACACTTTCTGTCCTCAAGGAGCTAACATTCTTTTGGAGTGGAGGTGGGGGACAAGAAAGTGCATGTGTGAGGAGGGGAATATATATTTGGACAAATGCTGAATATATTTTTAATTAATACAAAGTGATTGAAGGTAAGGTATACCAACAACTGGGGAATTCAGGGAAGGCCTCTTGAAAGAACTAGCTCTTTATTTCAGCCTTGAAGGGAGTTACAGAGATTCTGAGAGGTAGAGTTGAGGAGGAAGAACATTCCAGGCAAAGGGAACAGCGTGTGCAAGGTATGGAGGCAGAAGACGGACATGGAGGTCAAAGACGGCATACCGTATTAAGGGAATAGTAAGGATGCCAGTGTGTGCCAGAAGCACAGAGTTAGAGGAAGAAATAAACCTGATAGTAAAGGGCTATATTAGATCTTCATGACAACATTGTGAAGGACCACAGGCATATCATTCACATTTTATGGTTGAGGAAATTTTGAACAATTAAAGATAAGTGGCTTGCTCAAGATAATATAGCTGGTAAGTATGAGATTCAGAATTAAAACAAAAGTGACCCCTTCCCCTACGTCCTGCAACTTTCCAGAACACTAGGCTGTCCCTTTCCTCTTTGATCCTCAGTTTCCTCATCTACAGCATATGTAGGTTGGATATGCTACTGTCTCAGGCTTTTTTCAGTTGTGACATTCTGGAGTCTGTGGTTGTATGACTAGCACTCAAGCTTTCTGAATACAAATCCACTGATTTTGCCACTAGATTGGCACTCATCCAGATATGCCATCTTGGAAGAGTTAGACATGAGAGGGAGAGCCCCAAACAGGGGCTCAGGTGATGTTAGAGTGTTAATAGATTTCAAACACCACATCCTCACCTACCAACTTCTCCTCAAGCTGGGTCCCCACTGAAGTAGGAAAGTAGAATTGCTACCATACACTGTCCCATAGCCCTTCTTGCAATAGAGTCCAGAACCCCTTTCATTTAAAAAAAAATATTTTATTCTGAACTTAAGAATGAAACAAGTACTTCCATAACATAGTAGAATAGGAAAAAAGATGATTACACATGAAACTGCACATCTATTATGTACAACCTGCTATTCTGTAAAATATATAATACATTTATCATATAACTTTTTTTTCTTCCTTTCCCCTCCCCTCCCCTAAAGATGGCTACCATTAGACACAAATATGTGTGCATGTATATACATATACATATATATAGTATATATATGTATATATATGTATATATATATACATATGTATATATGTAAAATTATTCTATACATACTTCTATTCATCTAGACAGTGTAAAATATCTAGGAGTACACCTGCCAAACAAACCCAGGAACTATATGAATAAAATTATAAAAAAAAACCAACCCAATTTTATACAGAACCTGTTTCTTGAAGATACTCTATACCCCCAGAGTTATATTCCTCCTGTCAAGATTCTAGAGCCCGCTCCTCCAAGTCATATCACTGGTTTAATTTATTGGTCAAAAGAAAACTTTGGGGGGAAAGGGTCAAGTCAGTCAATAAGCATTTATTAATTGTCTACTAAGTGCTGTGCTATGCTAGGTGCTGGAAATACACAGAAAGACAAAAGACAGTCTCTGCTTTCAAGAAGCTCAGTCTAATGAAGGAAACAAGTAAAAAAAACTATAAACAAACAAGCTATGAAGAAGATAAATTGGCAGTAATTAATAGAGGGAAGGCATTAGCATTAAGGACAATCAAGAAAGTCTTCTTGTAGAAGGTAACATTTTAGACAGGATTTGAAGCTAGGGAAACCAGGAGGCAAAGATGAAGAGAAAGAGAATTCCAGGCATGGAAAATAGCTAGTGAAAATGCTTGGACTTTGGAAGACGGAGTGTCTTTGACGTACAGGTTTACTGGATTTACAGAGTACGTGGCAGGAGGAGTGACGTATGAAAACTGAAAAGGTCCTGGGCCTGGGAGGGCAAGTCAGGTTATGAAGTGCTTTGAATGTTAAACAGAGAATCAAGTGGAGAATTTCACAAATGTGTACTAATCTAAAATGGAACTGCAGCTGAAAAATCACCTGGGTTTCCAGTCCAAGAAAGAAGTCAACTTATTATCTTCAGCAGTTTTCTAAAGGGCAGTAGAATGTTATAAGAATTTCATTTACTTTTTATACCACTCAGTGCAGCTCTCTGTAAGGAAAATCATAGAACTATAAAAATTTAAAGTTGGAAGGGACCTTCAAAATCATTTAGTTCAGTTTCATTTTACATATTCAGAAGCTAAGGCCCAGAAAGGAAACCAGCATCCCTGAGGTCACAGGACAAATTAGTGGCAAAACATGGATTTGCACCCAGGTCTTGACTTCCAAGCCTAGGCTCTTGCTGCCACATCACACCACGTTTCCCCATCTTCCTATGCTCTTTTGTTTGTGGGCCTTATGTCCCACCAACCAATCAATCAGTCAAAAAACCAGTCAACAAGTATTTAAGTGCTTACTATGTATCAGGCCCTGTACAAGATTTGCACCTTCCAGCTCTTGTATTCTACACACAGGTTGCTCAATTACTGCTGTTTTACTGACTCACAAAAATACTGGGGTTCCTTCCAGGCACTCACACAAAGCTTGCTGTATTGTGAGTCTGTTTTTCTCACACAGAATGATCCACATGTGATGTAACTGAATCTATCTTCACTCTTTTTCCTCAAAGAGAGGAAAACTGCATTGTCATATTTTAACAATGAGAAGTAATAGGAGGAGATTATTTTAGCCTCTAATATGAGAAAACATTGTTCAAAATCAATTTGTACATGAGAATGAAATTCTCTTTGTGTGTGCACAATGTTAATAGGAGCTACATTTATGGCAGCTGGACAGAACACTGCATAATTAATTGTTTAATAATTTTGACTCATATTTTACAATTTAAAACCAAATATGTTCATTAATATTCATGGTAATGACTCTAATCACCTATTCTCTCAAATTTAATACAGTCCCAAATTTAATACAGAAGAGTGTAGCAGAAAGCAAAATGCCATCCCCCACTATTTATCTTCTGGATAAATCTTTATGATTTGTCTTACCAAGTCAGTTTGGTGGAAAGAGCATGATGTTTGGAGTCATCATCATCATCATCATAACCACCATTATTATTTTTGAGTTGTTGAGTTACAAAGAGTCCAACTCTTTGTGACACTATTTTAGGTTTGCTTGGCAAAGATAATGGAGTGATGTGCAATTTCCTCCTTCAAATCATTTTACAGATGAGGAAATTGAGGAAACAGGATTAAATGACTTGCCCAGGGTCACACAGCTAGTATGTGTCTGAGGCTGGATTTGAACTTAGAGAGATGAATCTTCCTAACTCCAAGCTTGGCACCTATCCACTGTACTACCTCACTGCCCTACCACTATTATTAAATATTACATATTGATATATAATAATTACACTATTGTTGTTGTTATCATTTGTTTTCAGTCTTTGGGAGAGAAGAAGCTCTGTGACCTCATTAGTGTAGGGAACTCCCAGTGTGGAAGCTTCTACCATTGCATAGCCACAATTTGTTTATAACTTACGGCATTTGTTGCCAGGGGCACTGAGAGATTAAGTGATATGCCCATCGTCATACAGCCAGTATATATCAGAAGAATGACTGGAACCCAGGTCTTTTTGACTCCAAGGCTGGCCCTCTATTCACTATATCATGTTGCCTCTCAATATTAATTAATATCAAAATTAAGTAGCTGAAATTTATATGGTGTCTATCAAGCACTTTATAAACTTTATCGGCTCAGAAAAGATGGGTTAGATAGAGTCTTGGCTCTGACAAGTGCTGGCTGTGCTACTTTGGAGAGTCACTTTCTCCTCATTTATAAAACGGGGATACTTTTACTCACTACCCCACAGGGCTACCATGAAGCACAGGTGAGCTAATGTATATAAAGTGCTTTATAAGCTTTAGAACACTTGATAAATGCAAATGATCGTTTTTATTGCTACAGAATCACAATGCTGATCCAGACTGTCTTGACACTCCCAGTCTCCACGTTTCTTCTTTCCTTACTTAATGTGAATCAAAGCAGATATGGATTCTCTCCACAGTTGCCTATCTGAAATCATTAAAGGGTTTTTTAAAAAGAAGCTCAAGAAGGGCTGGGAAAGCTTCAGTTAACTTAAATCCAAGAACAGATTAATGTAATTTAAGCATAGATGTTTATCTCTTTGCTGACTAAGTATAGGAGAGTTCTGATTAGTAATACAGGACAGGAGAGTTATTGACTAGCCCCCGAAGATACAGGACTTTAAATGTGTCTAAAATTAAACCTGTCATCTCCCTTTGCTTCCGCCCTCCCCCCAAAAAAACCAACCCACCACCCGCCCCAAACTACTTATTTCTATCATTGTAGTATCATGTCTTACTTAGGTACAAACCTTCGCTCAGAATCGTTTCTAATTCCACTGCTGTAGTTAGCAATTAATCATTGATTCTTCCTTCATGATTTTTATCTTATCTAACCCTTTCTTCGCATTCCCACTGCTGCTATAACAGTACAATCTCTCACTACCTCTTTTGGAGACAATAGCCTCCTAATTGCAACAATCTACTATGTACACTGTGGCATAGGGGATAGAGTAATGGGTTTAGAAACAGGAACACCTGGGTAGAAATTCTACCTTTAACGTCTATTAGCTATTTGGCCTTGGAGAAATCTCTTAATTTTAATATGCCTCAGTTTCTCTATGTGTATAACAAAGATAATTTTTGTAGTCCTTATTTCACAAAGATATTGTTAGGATCAAATGAAATAATGCATGGAAAATGTTTTGTGAATCTGAAAACACTATTGCCATCACTAGGCATATATCACAAAGAGGTCAAAGGCATAAAGAAACATCCTACATGTACCAAAATATTCATAACAGTGGTTTTTGGAATTAAGGTGGTTGCCCATTGATGAGGGTATGACTGACCAAATTTATCTCTATGAATTTAACGTAGCAGAATATAATCTCCTTGACGTAAGGCGCTTTTTGTTTTCTTTGTACCCCTCACGCCCATCACAGTGCCTGGCATATAGAAGACGCTAAATAAAGATCAGTGGGAGAGGGAGCATTGGGAAATGACTTTGATATAAAATACAAAAGTCATCAGTAAAACTTAAAAAAACTTTAAAATCTATGCAAATGTGTATATTACTTTAATTTTTCATCTTGCTGATATGGGTACTCTTTTTACAAGTGAAGATATCAGCACATCTATGCCCTCTCGATATCTCTGGGCTTCTCTTCCATGTCCTTCTGTCCTTCCATATCCACAGAAGAAACAACTCAACACACTGGAAGTCTTCTTAGCTTGTTTTAAAATGTTGTGCCACACTGTGGTTATTTGTCTGTTATCCCTTGTCCTCATTACAGGACTGGCCCACATTCTTCTCTGGTAGGGACACATTCCTTTGGCAATGCCTCTTATGCCACTTCTTGTTTGCAACTCATTATTATATACATATATTATACCTAATATACATATATTATAGTCTAGTCATACCCAACATATATTTTTTTAATTTCATTTTAACTAACAAAAAATTATTTGTTTCCTCTCACCCTCTCCCTATTGAAAAGAAAAAGAAAATCCTTATAACAAACATTCATACTCAAACAAAACAGATTCCTGAATTGTCCATATACAAAAATTTACACTTAATCCTGTTCCTTGAGTCTATCACATTTCTTTAAGGAGGAAACATTCTTCATCTTTGATCCTCTGGAACTGTGGTTGGTATTCCATGATTCACAGGCACATAGCACAATGGGGAGTCTATTGCTTTTTTTAAAAAATAGATTTTGGCAGCAGGGGTCAACTTACAATCATTGAAACTACTATACACTTTCCCAAATACAATCTGGCCTACTCTCTTCTTCCTATTCAATTCAGGACCTAGCTTATTATCCGTCTGCAGGACCTATTGAAGATAAATGTGTTGATAGACTAACTCAATAGGTTGCTCATTTAATTGCATGTCAGAACGAGGCCAATATTTGTCCTATATCCACTTTGTTTTTCCTATGTGGATGCTAACACTGATCTCTTTTCATGGTTGTGAATCTCACTAAGAAATCCATGTGATGTTTTGGGGCTTTATACAATCAATATAATGTTACCAGAAAACAGGACGATCTGAAGAATATCTCTGTCAATAGCAACCCACTCTCCTATTCAAACTTTGCTCACAACAGCCCTTTGGTTGGTCAGTGAATCAATAAACATTTTATTAAGGGCTACTTTGTACCAGGTGCTGCACTAAGCGCTAGGGATACAAATATGAAAAAGACAGTCCCTGCCCTCAAGGAGCTTACAATCTAGCAAGGGAAGACAACACATAAAAGAAAGCTAAAAAGTAGGTGAGGGGGAGGGCAAGGAATAAGGTTCCTGAAGGCATCAAGGAGAGGTCTAAAGGAGTATAGCCAGGTGAGAAATAAAGAGATGGCTTGGCCTGGGTGCCCTTCTTAAATGAAGGTTCTGGGTAAAGCTCTCCGCTTTACATTTAACCAGATACCAAGGGAAAAGGATATCGATGAGGTGCAAGTACTAAGAGTGATGTCATCTTACAGTTCCTGCCAGAGCATGATGGTTCCTGGGGGTATGATCTAGAGATCCAAAGGAGTGGCCCAGTGGAAAAGGAAGAGATAGCTGACTTGGACTTCCTCCTTAGATGGGAGGAGAGCTCTCCTCCCTCTTCAGTCAGAGAAAAGGAGGGATCCCAAGGGTAAAGGGTATGGATGAGGTGTGAGTTCCAGCACTGAAGTGATCTTGCAGGATGAAAAGATTCCTGGGGCATTGTAGAGAAATCCAGAAGAGTATAACAGGATGGGAAATGAAGAGATGGTGACGTGGACATCCTCCTTCCAGAACAAAATCTATAATCCACGGATAAGTTATTCTAGACACAAGTCTATAAAAGCAGATTGGGCCTACAATTGGAATTTATAAGTGCCTTGAATGAAAAGCAAGGAATGTGCACATCTGTAAAATGAGAGGGTTGGAGTAGACAACCTTTAAAGCCTCTTCCAACTCTTTTTTTTTTAAGGCAATCAGGGTTAAGTGCTTTGGCCAGGGTCACACAGCTAAGAAGTGACTGAGGCTAGATTTGAACTCAGGCTGGCACCCTATCCGCTGTGCCACCTACCTGCTCCATCCCTTCCAATTCTAATCTTCAGTCTTATGATTCCATAAGTCTCAAGTAAGCCTGTAGGACTCAATCTTCTAGAAAAGCAAGAGGAACTTGGGAAAGAGCAATGATTTTGATGCTAGAAGAATTTAATTAAAATCATAGTTCTACCACTTACGAGGTGAACAACCTCAGGCAAGTTCCTTGACTTGTCTGGGTTTCAGTTAATTTATCAATACAGTTAGGGCACCGGATTAGGGGTCCTGCAACGTCTAAATCTCCTCTACCATTATATGTAACAGAGACAGATAAGAATCCTTTCCAACAAAATCAGGGTGAAACAAAGTTGTATTACCACCACTTCTATTTGACATAATACTAGACATAGAAATATTAGCCACCACAATAGGATCAGAAAAAGAAAATGAAGAATAGGCATAGCTAAAGAAGGAATAAAAGTATCATTCTTCTTGCAGATGAAATGATGTTGCACTTAAGGGATCCTACAGTCTCAACTAAAAATTAATTGAAACAATAATTTCAGGAAACTTACAGGATATGAAATAATACACACAAATCATCAGCATTTCAATGTAATGCCAATAAAACACAGCAGGAAGAGATAGAGAAATTCCATTTAAAATAACTACAGTATGTATAAAATATTTGGAAGTTTGTCTACCAAGATACACATAATAACTATAAAAATATATCTACAAACCACTATTCAAAGAAATAAAGACAGACCTAAATAATTACAAAAATAATCATTGCTCATGGGTGTAGCAAATCAATAAACTAAAATGGAAATATTGCCTAAATTAAGTTATTCAATGTCATACCAATGAAACTCCCAAAGGATTATTTTATAGAACTAGAAAAACAACAAAATTCACATGAAGGCAAAAATGGTAAAAAAAAAAAATCTCAAAGGAAATCATGAAAAGAAGTTGGAACAAAATGGGCCTAGAAGTGCTAAATCTTAAACTATAACACAAAATTGCTAGTTATGGCCTTCAGAGGGGATCCTTCTCATATTACCTCTGCCTATATTGTCTACCTACCAATCTGATCCCAACTACCTTTCCTAAACTGAAGTCCCCTCAACCTAATACCCATAACCCACTGGGGAGTATTCAGGAGGCTTTTCTCCTTTTTGACCTCAGATAGAATGTAAATGCTTTTAGAGTAGGGATTGTTTCAAGTCCAATTTTATGCTATACCAACAACATTGTAATAACAGACACTTGAAAAGACTACGATCAACAAAATGATCAGTCATGGTTCCAGAGGACCAATGATGAAGACTTCTACCTACCTCTTGACAGAAAGGCGAGGGACTCAAGATTTGGAATCAGACATATATTTAAGGACATGGTTAATACAGGAATTTGTTTTGCTTGACTATGTGTATTTCTACAAGGGTTTTATTTTTTTCTGAAGGTGGGAGGAAGATAAAATAATGCTTATCAATTGAAAAAATTATTTTTAAAAGAAGGAGGAATTGTTCCATTCTTTGTATTTGTATCTCTAGCATCTAGCACATAGGAGGTGCTTCACAAACATGGATTGATTCATTAGGTGTATGACGCCCCAAGTTTGTCCCATGTCCTAAAATGGCTTATGAGATATAAAGTCTTTCATTAATAGGAAAAATCACTCAAAACTTCTCAAGCTGGAAGCCTGGGAAAAGCTCCTATGTCATGTCTTTAACGAAATTTGCTTTATGTTTATACATACATACACACACACACACACATACACACACATATATACATATATATAAAGCATGTATATATGTAGATATATACATATATATGTGTATATATATGTGTGTGTGTGTGTGTGTGTGTGTGTGTGTGTGTGTGTGTGTGTATATATATATGTATATTTATGTTTTATGTTTGTAAAATACCAAAACACTGAGTGCTGAGATAATGGACTGACTCCTTCTTTACAGAGCACTATTTTATATCAACTAAATTAACTTAAGTGATTTACCTCCACAGGGCAAGTGCTTTACTCTCAGGTAGTTATCACTGGAACAGTTACGTTTATTACTTTTTGTTAATACAGAAGTGCCAGTCGTCGCTCTCATTCGTGTCTTAAACCTCTGTGTTTGTTTAATGAATCTGTACCATTACTGGAGGCTGAGCATAAACTTCAAGTGTTTTTCCATAAAGGAATGGAGTGAGAGAGAGGATGTAAGTAGTTTCTAACAAATGTGCTTTTAAAATCTACTGTATAAAAATAAATGACTTGGGTTTTCCGTGTTTTAATTATACTCACTGGCAAGCTAAGTGGTAAGTCTGTTTGTATGAAATATTATCCCTTCTATTCTCTGTGTGAATTCTTCCCTTTCAATTCTCAACTTACAGTCCACTTGTGCCATTAGTAGAAAGAAAGCTCAGTGGGTTGAGTCTTTTCAAAATCAGCTTTGGTATTTTTCCACTGAGCTGATTTTCCCTGCTCCTCCACACAGGTTTTAGGTCAAAGAAAAGGCACTCAGAATTTTAAAAAATTGTCATATCTTAGATTTAAGAGTATACCCAGGTCTTCCAAGGCTCAGGGCACTGGGAATAAAGATAGAACAGTCCTCACTGAAGAAAGAATAAATGATTTTGACATGGAAAAACAAAAAAGAAAGAAAAAAAGAAAGAAAAATACAGGAGGGGTCATAAGAAAACCAAAGCAATTCATTAAATGTACACAGGCTGGGAGGCAAATATTCTTCTATTACAGGTGAGCCGTTCTCCAAAGCCAAATGAACTTGTCTTTCTGAATTTACTCTTATTCTCTGAGCCAAGATCATTTCTTACCTGCATACCCCACAATCCCTTTAATCCATTCCTTCTTACCTGCTATGAGACAAGAACACTGATTTCTACTATAATAGAGGGATTTGGTAGGAATCCAATATAGGCAACCTGAGAATCTTAGTGCTGGAAAGGAGCTTAGAGGTCTTTAGTCAAAAGTCTTTCATTTCATAGATGAAATTAGGAAGACGAAAAGATTTCCTAAGTAGTATCAGAGGTAGAATCTGAATCCAGGTCCTCTGCCTCCAAAATTCATTGCCTTTTTAGGGCATGTCAGTGTCTTCAATTGCTTTCTTTTGAAATTTCATCTTGAAATAACCTGAACAGACTGGCCATGGTAGGGTAGAGGGCAATGGCCTACATAGACAGTCTGGTGGAATGTGAAGCTCTCCACATGACAGCTCTTCAAATACTAGAGTACAGTTCTCATGGTGCCCTGAACCTTTTACTCTCTAGGCTAAATATTTCTAATTCCTTGGATTACTTGTCTTATGGCATAGTTGTTAAGGGTCTCCATCACTGTGGTCACTCTCCTTCAGACACTTCACAATCTATGAAGGACCAGAACTGTATACAAAGTTCCAAATGCAATCTGACCAAGGAAAGGCATAATACATCTTTCTCTTCTCTAATCCTGGACATTATACTCCTCAATGTATCCTAATATAGAATTAGTTTTTTTCCACAGCCACGTCCTACTTACGACTCATGTAAAACTTGTGGTTCACTAAAACTCTTGGATTTTTTTCCAGATAAACTGCTGCCTCGTCATGTCTCCCCCTCAGATTCTTTGAAGTCATGTATAGGAATTTACATTTGTCCCTATTAATTTTCTCACACTGGATTATAGTCTGCAGTATACCAGGGGTAGGGAACCTGCAGCCTCAAGGCTGTAGGTTCCCCACCCCTGGGTCTTTTAATTTCATTTTGGATTCTTAGTCTGTCATTTCACATGCTAATTACTTCTCTTCCCTTGAAATCATTTGCAAAATCAATATGCATCCCATCTTTGTCTTTACTTAAGACTTGGAAAAAAGTTAAACAGCACCAACATGTGGGGCACTATACTAGAGGCATCCCACCACTATTAGGTGCAGCCATTCAAGCAGATCCAAATCCACCCAGCTGTACTTTATCTAGTCTGGAGATGTCAAATCTGCTGCGGTCTGCAACATTCCTGAATGTGGCCGGAAACAGACTGAAATGTAATTGGGAAACATTTAACAAAAGAAATGAAAATACAATAGAACAAAGATAAAATAAATTAATTAATATGGTATTTTCTAAGTCCATATATAGCACAGGGATCCTTATGTACCACTTAGTGGCCTCATTTCTTTTTGTGTTTAGCATCATTGATAGAGTCCACATCTCTCCATCTTTTCCATAAGAGTAATATGGGACAGTCGAATGCTTTGCTAAAGCATTGTAAAGTATAGCTATAGCATTCCCCCAAATCTACAGTCTAGGAATATCATAAAAATGGTCATCACAACTCACATTTCTTTAATATTTTAAAGTTTCTAAACAGCTTTACATATAATACATTATCTGATTTGGGACCCACAGAACCCTGTGGGGTAGGTGACACAAGATTTGGGAAAGGTAACAGCCCATTCAGATTTGCACTAAACGCTTACTTTTCCACATATCCATCAGTAGCTATAGGAGGAGCGAATATGATTTTCAAAGCCTCTGAACTTTCATTTTCAGTTTTTATACAATACATTGTCCTCACTGTATAGATGATATAGAACCAGAGTTCATAAAAGTTCAATGACTTGTCCAAAATCTAAGTGTTGGAGTCAGGATTCAAACCCAGGTCTTCCTGACTCAGGCTACCATTCTACCAGGCTGCCACAATAATTAGCCCCCCATTTCCTATCCTTGATAAAGGTATACAGACTCTGTGAACACTGCTCCATGCTCATGAATGACTACTCTAATAAAACATTCCAGAACTTTTCCAGGAACCAAAGCAAAACTCACTAGATTCTCTTGCCTTTAAAAAATTCAGGGCATTTCCCTTTCTCTAGTCACAAAAGGTACTTTTCTTGTTCTTTTCTCATATCTTTCATAGATCACTGACAGTGTCTTGGAAACCACACTGGCCATTTCTTTCAGGACCCTCAGTTGTAGTTCATCTCAGCCTAGTTATCTGAAGTCATCAAAGCCATCTAGAGTCCTTCCCTCTGTCTCCACATTTGGCTATCAACTCCTATTAGCCATTTTTTGTCCTGTCCTTTACAATATCCTTAGAAAAGAAAACAGGAGCAAACTGCGAGCTGAGCAGCATCTCTCTCGCCTCTTTCTCCCTCCCCCTCTCTCCTCTCTCTCTCTCTCTCTCTCTCTCTCTCTCTCTCTCTCTCTCTCTCTCTCTCTCTTGTTCCATTCACCCAAAAAAGTAGTACTGTCCTTTCTTTCATATTCTTTTTTCCCCCAATATAGAACAAGAAATCAACCCTTCTCCCCTTTTTTAAAGCTTTCTACAAGAACCTGTGCTCATTCTGAGTATTAAGGCATATGATGCTATTCCTACAAAACTGTGCCACATTTTTGTTTCATCCTTTGTTACCTGCTTTGCAAACTTTAAAGCACTAAATAAATGCCAGTTTGCTAGTATCATTATTGTTACAACTATTATTGGTGGTGTTATTTGAATGTTAGAATTCACTTCATATCCCTTCAATTTCTTTACACAACTCCCCACTTTCTTCCCTCTTTTGAATTTATCTCCCTTTGCCCATCAATTGGGGAATGGCTGAACAAATTGTGGTATGTGATTATGATGGGAATACTATTGTGCTAAGAAATGATGAGAAGGATACTCTTAGAGGAACCTGGAAAGACTTACATGAGCTGATGCAAAGTGAAATGTACCATGTACCAAGTAACAGCAACATTGTAAGATGATAAGCTGTGAATGACTTAGCTATTCTCAGCAATACAATGACCCAAGACAACTCTGAAGGACTTAATGATGAAAAATGATATCTATCCCCAGACAAAGAACCAATGGTATCTGCAGATTGAAGCATACCTTTTTTTTAACCTTATTTTTCTAGAGTTTTTTTGTCTGTTTTCTTTCACAATATGACTATTATAGAAATGTTTTACATGACTACACACGTAGCACCTATATTAAATTGCTTGCCTTCTCAATGAGAAGGGTGGGAGGGGAGGAAGGGAGGAAATATGGAACTCAAAGTTTTAAAAATGAATGTTAAAAATTGTTTACATGTAACTGGGGAAAATAAAATACTAAATAAATACTAGAGGTAATTTTTTTTAAAAAAGAATTATCTGTCTTTATGGTTTTATACTTTAATTCTTGAGAGAGTCCCACCCCTTCTAGGCTGTCTTCTCCTATGGGATCCTATTTTTTTCTCTGTACATTTTAAAATCTTATTTCCCAAACTCTAGAGTACATAGCAGACAAATCATTTTATTCCCTTCTCTAACAGAAATTCCAGTATAGAGTGATCCCTCCTGTATCTCCTTGGTTTCTATCATTTTTATCCAGAGCCAGTCCTTCTTGCTTTGTGCCAATAGCACTCCCACATTAGTTTTCAGGGTACAACAACACAATAACATCTTCTTAAAATCTCCTTTATGTATAGACTAAATTCTATCTCTGCTTCTAGCTATTGACATTCCACTTGTTCATTATTTCCTAAGGATTCTGAGACATTAATTGCTAGGAATTATAATGTGTCATCTCTTGCCTCTGCTCCAAAATCTATTAATTAGGATATATAAGAATTATAAGCAGTTGAGGAGAAAAAGAAGGGAGAGGAGGAATTGGGGAAGTGCCTGGCTAAACCCACATCAGACCTAAAAGATTAGAATGATCCCTCTCTTATCTCCTGGGTTCCCATCATTTTCATCCCAGAAACCAGTTCTTCCTCATTAATGTGAATCATATAAAAAAAAAATTCATGGCATAGAGATGGAGGTCTGGTTTCACAACCTTGTCTGGGGTCTGTGAAACTTCATTATTTATAAATTTCCTAGAGTCCAGGAGCCTACCCTCCTCCATAGATGCCCATTTTCTACAGAGGTATAATTCATTGGGAGTTTGGGTAGATCTTACAGCTCACACGATACAAAATGGTGGGGGGAAGTACGTTAAGTTTTTTCATGGCCTGAATTTCTGACTTAACTATCCCTAACCAGTTTCCAGACCCTAAATGGACACTTCTTATTTAGACATAGTAAACACATTCACCCAGGTTGACTTTTTTTTCTCTATGAATTTCTAGGCATGCCTGTTACAATTTTTCCTTCAACATTGTTGTTGTTGTTGTTGTTTCAGTTACGTCCAACTTTCCATGACTCCATTTGGGGTTTTCTTGGCATAGATACTAGAGTGGTTTCCTTGTCCAGCTCATTTTACAGATGAGGAAACTGAGGCAAATAGAGTTAAGTGACTTGCCCAGGGTCACACAGCTAGTAAGTGTCTGAGGCCACATTTGAACTCAGGAAGATGAGCTTTCCTGACTCCAGTCCTAGCATTCTATCTACTGTTCTGTCCATTGTAGCTATTTCTTTGCTACCTAGCTTGATGGATACATGGAGTCAATATTCTTCCTGTCCTTTACCTTTCAACTTCAAGTTCTTCTAATTTGATTCACAGGACTCTGCGGAAAATATGCTTATAATAATAGTAATAAATAATAATAGCTAGCATTTATAAAGCACATTAAAATTTGCAAAGCACTTGATAAATATAATCTCATTTGATCCTCATAACAACCCTGGAAAGTAGATGCTATTATCATCTACATTTTACAGTTAAAGAAACTAAGGAAGACAGAGGTTAAATAGCTTTCCCAGGGTCACATAACTAGTAAGTGTCTGAGGCTAGACTGAACTGAGATCTTCCTGACCCTAGATCCAGTGCTCTATCCATTGTGCTACCTAGCTGCCCCTACAAGCCCTCCTTCGGTGCCCTCTGTCCATTGTTAGTGTCTTGGCATTCCCATATTTTAAGCTACAGTTCAGAAATCTAAATTTCCTTCTCAGACACCATGTTCTTTGTTCACTTCCCAAATATGCCTATCTGTTCTCTTTGATCAGCATCAGTGATGAAAATACCTGTATACTTTCTACATTTTTTTTTCTAGCAGCTTCCTTTGGGCCCATGTCAATCACTCGAATTGGGTAACATTCATCCAGTTTGATTAATCTTAAGAGATTCTTCACTGTACCCTAGATACATGCTTCAGGAAGACAGTAGAACTCTCCATTATTGTTATCAAGTCAACAAATAACTATCGCAGTACCTTTCAACAGGGAG
This sequence comes from Phascolarctos cinereus, assembly GCF_003287225.1. Lineage (NCBI taxonomy): Eukaryota > Metazoa > Chordata > Mammalia > Diprotodontia > Phascolarctidae > Phascolarctos > Phascolarctos cinereus. Next base: position 286,328,578 of record NW_027555625.1, on the reverse strand, counting down.
CAGTTAACCATCATTTCTTGTCTCTTCATCCTCTAAACCTTACTGAATAATCTTTCACCCAATGCCACCTGATAATTTACATAATTATTCTCTAGAGGTAAGTAATTGCTTCTTCCTAGATAGGTCTACTTCCCTCCTATTCGGAAAGAGCTTATCCTTAGCTCCTAATATCTAGTGCTCTTCCTTCTTTTATCACTTGGTGTCATATCCTTCCATACTCTAACCGCCTTATACAGATCAATATTCCCTTCTGCCTGATCTTTTTCTTTTTGATATTAACATTGAAGGCTTTTCCTGATTTTTCAAAGGAATATCTTATTTTCACTGATAACCCCAAAAGAAGAGAAGTATTCTTGTATCACTTTTATCTTCTATTCCAGGAGGGAAACTGACCTTCACTTTAAGTATATAAAACAACTGCTGGGCTGCAACAGAAAGACAACTGTGTACACTGGAGATAGCTCACTCCAAAATTCTCCCTACTCTCCAACATTTTTGGAAGGGAGGTCAATTCTCCTTGGTTTTTCTTGCTAGTAGGCATTCTTTTTTTTCCTCCTTGTGGTGGCTGAAAAAAGTTAATCTCCTGGAAGCCAGCTTTTAGCTAATGAACATTAGTTAAGCTTCTCTACTTGATGACAGACTGTTCAGTACCAGACCTAGAGCCATAGTCTTCTAGCTTGGTAGGAACCACCAGACTTCATACTGCTCTGGCCAGCTTTTGAGAAATCAGGTTCTATGCCTATGCTATTATGAGGAATCGTAGTAGGACTTCAATAGAGGATTGATCCATAGGAAACTAAATAATAGGATGAGCTTGCTAATTATAACAATGTTGAAGGAGTGGGGTGGACATCACACAGGGGGCAACTGAGAGACACAAGGTCAATATAAGCGGGCTACAACATGAAATAAGGAACGTCAAGGAAGAGCAGCAGTAAAGAACGCCATCATGGACATGAATGTTCAGAAAAGAACATGGGCTGGTCACATGGCAAAGATGAAGGATAACATGTGGACAGCCCCTTTGTTTCTATTAGTATCCTTGACATTCTAGGAGAAAGTAAGGACAGGCTTCAGAATGATAGGCAGTGAATTTCAATTAATCAATAAGTAAGTATTGATTATCCATTTACTCTGTGCTGGGCACTGTATTGGGTCCTGAGGATACAAAGAAAAAAATTTTCCCTATTTTTAGAGAGCTTATATTCTATCAGTGAACACAGCATGTGCCTATACACAAAACAAATCCAGAATAACTTGGTGGAAGGGAAGCATTAGCAGCTGGGGGATGAGGAAAGGCCTCATGTGGAAGGTAGTGCTTGAGCAGAGCTCTGAAGGGAAGAGGGGATTCTAAAATTCCAGGCATGGGCCATAACTTATGCAAAGAGGAGACGGGAGATGGAGCATAACCACCAAAGAAGAGCAAAAACATATGGGAGATGATTAAGCACAAGAGGTGCACACAGGATGGGTAGGCATGGAAGGCTTTTGGTCTGTATGATTAAAGGGGACAACATCTATATCAACAATTATTCAAACTGGCTGTCTATAGCAATGGTCTCTGTTGTTGCTGTTATTGTTGTTTTTTATTGTGGGGGCTGCTAGGTGGAGCAATAGATAGGGCACCAGGTGTGGAGCCAGGAAGACTTGAGTTCAAATCCAGACTCAAACACTTATTAGATGTGTGACCCTGGGCAAGTCACTTAACCTCTGTTTGCCTAAAGTTCCTCACTGTAAAACAGCAATAACAGCACATATATCTCAGAGCTGTTGTGAGGATCAAATGAAATAATATTTCTTAGCACATAAATAAATAAATAAATAAATGCTCAGCACAGTGCCCAGCATGTAGCATATACTATATAAAGTTAGCTATTATAATTATTAATCCCTACTGTTTAAAAAGTTTTGAGCATGTACTCTTTCTACTTATAGATACATATATAGATATATAGATATATATATCTATATATATATATATATACACTCATAAAACTATTCATTTAAAGAATTTTAAGTTGATTTGAACATTGTTTCCAATTTTAAAAAGAATACTGCCATGTGAATTTTTTAGATACATTTACATCATTTTTGGTAACCAAAGCTTAGTTTTTAAAGGTCTCGCTAGCAAACCTATATTTCAAATAATCGTCTTGATCATTTCACTTTTTTGGTGGATTTTGTCAGATCTGGGTAGATCATCATGGATTCACAATGTGACTGACTGAGCTTTTACTAGGAGGAGACATCCAGCTCTGCCATGCTCTTGTTTGAATGTGTTCTTCTGGCTTCTCGTTAATGCTATTCTCAATCCACAGTTTATTTGCAAGGATCTTTTTAAGCCTTGACAAGCCTTGGCAACAGATTAGATACTGGGGTGAAAGGGAGTGAGGAGTTCAGGATGACCCCTAGGTTTGGAGCCTGGGAGACTGGGAGGATGGTGGTGCCCTCAATAGTAATAGGAAAATTAGGGAGAGGGGAGGGTTTAGGGGAGACATAATGAGTTCAGTTTGGGACATGCAGAGTTTAAGACGTCTACAAGACATCCACTCTGAGATGTGCATTATGCAACTGGAGTACTCAAGAGTGGAGGTCAACAGAAAGATTAGCTCTGCCTAAGTAGATTTGAGAATCATGGTCATAGAGATGATAATTGAATCCATGGGAACTGATGAGATCACTAAGTGGAACAATACAGACAGAGAAGAGAAGAGGGCCCAGGGCAGAGCCCTGTATCTTCCCTTTGCTAATTATCTCCCATTTCTCCTTCATATAGCTTGTTTGTATAGAATTGTTTGCATGTTGTCTTTCCTATGAGACTGTCTGCTTTCTCCAGATCCCCAGCGGTTAGCCCAGTGCCTAGAACATGATAGATGCTCAATAAACGTTTATTGACTGACTGACATACATTTTTGTGAGGGGTAGTTTAATGAAAACTTGGGCAATATAAGACATAAAGCCATTTAACTCAGCATACAAATGGCAATGTATCACAATTCTCTGATGGCAAATGAAAGAACGAAGGAACCATTATCAAACCCACTATGTTGTGGAATCATACCCCCAACTCTTCCCTCAGGATGCCTCATTTACCATATATGACATATGACCTTCTGACATATGGACTGAGTGAGACTGTCAGTGTCAATCGATACAGGGCGTTAGTGTGATTGTTAAGCCATTAAAGTCTCAGTGCTGCAAGCTTAAAGCCGCACTAAGACTTTTGGGACATTGTATATTATATATTAATAAAACGTAACTTCTTTCTTTTTTTAAATAAAAATAAATAGAATAGAATCCAAATGGATTCAGTCAAAAGGCCACCCTGAAGGATCTAGAAGTCTACATGTGGACAGGAATAGAAGTTGTAATATTTTTTTTCCCCATATGCCAATGGACAGACTTGGGCATGCCCAGGAAACTACTTTCTTTTCTTTTCTTTTTTTTTAATTTTTGGCTAGGCATAGAGTTAAGTGACTTGCCCAGGGTCACATAGCTAGTAAGTGTTAAGTGTCTGAGGCCGGATTTGAACTCAGGTCCTCCTGACTCCAAGGCCAGAGCTCTATCCACTGTGCCACCTAGCTGCCCTAGGAAGTTACTTTCAATACCACTGCTTTTGAGAAGTATGTGGATTCCCTGTCTGCCAATATCTGTAAAAAGATATCCACTTCCTTTGTCTAGGGCAGGGGGTGCTCTGCCTTAAGGACAGGCCAGATTGTCTCTTGACAAACTTTCTAGAGCGCTGAGGTATGGTACTCTGGGAGTCTCTAATCATGTAGTACTTTTACATTTATAGAGGACCATTCTTCCCAGGAGCTCACATTCCCCTGGAATTATAAGATTAGCTCCCATACTGCTTTCCTATCAATTACAGAGGTTCAGCTAGAGGTACTGAAGCTGCTTCCCCTTGTCCCGGTATTTGATTAGTACCAGAGAGTCTCTGGTCCATTTGAATAAAGGAAGAAAGCTCCCTGGAAGTTTCCTGGTGAACCTACTAATGTTATAGGCACACCCACTCTCCAGAGCACAGCCCTCAAAAGCAGAGAGACAAATCCATCAAAACAGGTCCCTGTTCTCAAAATTGATTGTTCTCACAACTGCCCAATTTTCCCCTTCAAATATCAGTTCAGGGAAGCTTAAATAGATCCTCCCAAAGACCTAACAGAAAAATGCATGTGAGGATTTTTTTTCCCAAAGCTTGACTGTAGGAACCCAGATAACAGGTACTTAAAAAAAAATACTGGTGAAGAACAGGGAGACTGAAAAAAGGCAGACTGGGCAGTGGAAAAGAAAAAATGTACAAAGGGAAAAAGCCCCCAAGCTCAATAATGAAACAGTGGAACAGGCTTCATGGGGGCCCTAACCATTGAACCATGGCAGCTCAGCTGTGTGAATTGCTTTGAAACAGGATGAAAAGGGAAGAAAACTCAGAAACGATTTCACGTGGCAATGTAGCCCTGGTACTCCTGACACAGAACAACTATGTCTCTGAGTGTTGGTAGACTTAGGGGAAGGTGCCTGGGTTCTTACCTAGAGCAATGGAGTAGGAGGCACTGGATTTCCTTTTCCATACCCATATCCCAACTATACTGGTAGATTTGTATCTTGCCACACCATCCTTTTTTTAATCAATAAAGGCCTCCTAAAACACCCTAAAATAAGGCCAATGAGTTATTTTAGGATTTTTTAAAAATTAAATTATGTACAATGCAATGAATGGAAATGATACTAATAGCTGGCAACACATTATATTTGCAATAGTAAATATTATTATCTTATTTGATTCTCACAACGATCCTGGGAAGTAAGTGTTGTTATTTTCTCCATTTCACAGATAAGAAAACTGAGACTGAGAAAGATGAAGTGACCTGCCCAGGATGTCTGAAGTGTGATGTAAATTTATCCCTTGCTGACTCCAAGTCCAGCACTATCTACTGTGATACCTGGCTGCCTCTGGAGTGATAACAAGAATGAATTTAAACTGAACATTATGTAATTATAATGACCAAGCTTGAAACTGAGAAAGGTTGAGCATCCACCTTCCTCCCTGGTTAGCAGAGGCAGTGTGGTCTACAGATGGGGAGTGAAACACATACCTTCAGATGAGACTGATGTGTTGGGTTGTTTTACTAAGCTGCCTCCATCTCCTTCCCCCCTCCCCCATCTTCTTTTTATTATTTGCAGTAAGAGATGGTTCTTTGGGTAGGGAAGAAGGAATATATTGGGAAATGAAGGTGATATAATAAACAAAAGATATCAATAAAAGTTTTTTAAAGAAATAATAAATTAAAAAAGGTAAAACTCAGTACCCAGCCCCAAAACCATTTCTGTATGTGTGTGCTCATGCAGAATTGATAACCCAGCTACTATATCCAAACAATTTTTTTGTTTGGGTTTTTAATAAGGAAATTGCTTTGGCCATGGACCGCTGCATGCTGGCCAGGTGAAAGCTCTGTAGCCATCTCGACAAATTCGCATGTGCTGGACCACCACATTACTGCTAAGTAAATCACATAATGATGGTAATCCAACAATAGGGCTCCTCAGTTTGACGCACATTTGAGCAATCATCAAGAGCTCATTCTTTTGGATGAGGCATTGTTGAATCAATGGCCATTCACAGCAGGGAACCTTGGTGGTCTATTCTGGGTCCACTTTTATTTTCTCCTTTTATAAGCCTATTACTCAATTCCCTGTGAATTGGCATATTCATTCTGTATGCTGATAATATCATTATGTACTGATACGTTTATAGATAGTATTTATGAGCCTCTAAAATCCATTTCTGAGTAATATTCTGAGCTGCTTTTCTGAATAATAAATTGGTTTTAAATACTAAGCCTACTCAAGCTAAGCAATTTGGAAACTGGAGCATTGCAAATAGGTCTGGAAGTCATTCTTTTTATCAGACTCAAATAGCCACGTGAGTTTTCTGCTTTGCTAATGAATTAATGTGCTTTGGCCATCCACGTGAGTATGTACAAACCGGGCCAGACCTACTTGTCCCAGTAAGACTGGTGAGCATCTCCCCATCTTCATGGATGACTTACAGGTCACCCACCTGGGCTGGTTGGGAGGCATATTAGAGTAGTGGCTGACAGCTGGTTTATACCTCCTGGAGCCTTCCAGCTCACAAAAAGACCTCCTCCTGCTCCTAGCCCTGTGAGGGGCCAACAAGCCGAGGCCAGCAGGCCGATGCTGCCAGGTTCAGCCCATAAGTCCCAACCAGGGTAAAATTGCTTTTGAAACGAAGTTATCTCTCTCCTGAATGAATGAATGAATGAATGAACATTTATTAAGTACTATGTGCCAAGCACTATTCAACGTGGTGTGTGTGTGTGTGTGTGTGTGTGTGTGTGTGTGTGTGTGTATGTATATATGTATGTATGTATGTATAGGAAGTTTCAGCTGCAAGTCAGATGGAAAGGCATCCTCCTCTCTTGCTATTCTAAGCTTGGGAAGGACCATGTCTCCTCACTCTTTTGATTCACCCACCACACAGCTCCCGGAACAGTCCAGGGCACACTGAGACTACTTATTCAGTTAGCTAGAGGCCTCAGTCTCATACTAGCTCGCCCTCATAGACTGCACAAGGTACTTCATCTCCATGAAGTTATGTCAATGTAAATTATAAAAAGTGTTTTCATATCCTTTATTTCTCTTCATTCTTAAAAGTACCTCGTGAAATGAGGCCAGAAAATTTTACAAACTAGGAAACTGTGTCCCAGAAAAGTTACTAAGTGACATCCAAGGTCAGGCAGCAAGCTGGTGGTCTATTACTGCTTTCCATTATACTGTACTATCTAATCAGCCCAAGCACTTGTCATTTCTCCTATGAGACCTTGTTTAAGCTTTAGCCAAGTCAATGTCTTAATCCAATTGAGTACATCTAACATGGTATCATGGAAAGAAAGTTGAGCTAGGAGTGTGGAGCCTAGGGCTCTGACACATGGTGGCTGTGGGACTCTGGGCAAAGTACTTAACCTCCTTGAACCTTGTCTGTAAAATGAAGATAGTAATTACATATACGCTATCTACCTCATGGCATTAGCCCTCTTCTCTATCTCTCTCAGCAGCTTCATCAGATTGGGAAGTGAAAGGAAGGAAACAAGCATTTATATAGCACCTACTATGTGCCAGGCGCTGTACTAAGTGCTTTTTATAAATACTATTTCATTTGGTCCTCACAACAACCCTGGAAGGTGTGTGCTATTACTATCCTATCCTTATTTTACAGGTGAGGGAACTGAGGCAGAGAGAGTTTAGGGGACTTGGCCTGGGCCACACTGCTACTATCTGTGTGTAGATTTGAACTCAGGTCTTTCTGACTCCAGATCCAGTACTCTATTCATTAGGCCACCAACTGTCTCAGATCCCATGTTTTAATCATCTTAGGTCTATGTATCCAGCCCTAGGCCCTCTCTTGAACTTCAGTTCCACATCACCATTGGACATTTTGAACCAAATGTCTCCAGAACATCTCAGACTCAACACGTCAAAAAAGAACTTACTCTCTTGCCCCTTAACCCACAGCTTTTCTGAATGTTCCCATTTCCATAAAGAGCAGCATCATCCTTCTAATAATCCAGGGTTACAAACTTTGTGTCATCCTCTATTCCTCACTCTCACACCACGTCTCCATGTTCAGTTGCTAAATCTTGTTGTATTTAACTCCAAAAATGTCTACATTTACACCCTTCTCATCACTCACACAGAAACCACTCTAGTTCAGGGCTTTAGGAAACCCATAGGCACCTAGGTGTTATAGTATATAGAGCACCAGTCCTGAAGTCAAGAAGACTCATCTTCATGAGTTCAAATCCAGCCTCAGACACTCACTAGCTGTGTGACCCTGGGCAAGTCACTTCACCCTGTTTGCCTCAGTTTCCTCATCTGTAAAATGATCTGGAGAAGGAAATGGCAAACCACTCTAGTATCTTTGCCAAGAAAACCCCCAAATAAGAACCCAAATAGTTGGTCACAAATGAAAAAATAACAAATCATCTCATACTTCGTCTGTTGCAATAGCCTCCTGATTCTTCTCTCTGTTTCTTGTCTCTCTCCAATCTATCCATCATGTAGCTTCTAACAGATTTTTTAAAAGCATCAACATCTGATTATGTCATTCATCCAGCCAATAACTTCAGCAGCTCCCATAGCTTCTAGGATCAGATATGAACTGCTTTGTTTGGCATGTAAAGTCTTCACAACATGATCCTCCTTTGTCTCTGCATTACTCTCAGAGGGTGCTACACACATTACATATTACATAATTGTGTTACCTATTACTACAAAAGGTACTAACCTTCTTATTATTCTTCATATATAGCACACCATGCCCCATCTCTGTGTCTTGACATTGGTTGTAAAGTTTCCTTCAAGGCTCAGCTCAAAGTGGTGACTTCTACAGTAAGTCTTTCTTGTTCCTTCCCTTCTCTACCTCCTCCATAATCAATCACTTTATATATACTTTGCCCATAGCTATATAGGCACATGGTACCTCTCCCAGGTAGATTAGAGACTCCTTGAGGACAAAGACTTTCACTTTTGTATCCAAAAGAGGCAGCTGGTGATGTAATGGATAATTAATAGATCAATCAATAAACATTTATTAAGTGCCTACTATGTACCAGGCACTGTGCTGAGCACTGAGGATACAAGGAGGCAAAAGACAGTCTTTGGCCTCAAGGAGCTTACAATCTAATGAGGAAGACAACATGTAAACAAATCTGTACAATGCAGGATATATACAGGATAAACAGGAAATAATTAACAGAGGAGAGGCACTGGAATGAAGAGGAGTTGGGAAAGGTTTCCTATAGAAAAATAGATAGGTGAACCTGGAGTCAGAAAGACCGAAGTTCAACTCTGGCCTCAAATTTGAACTTACTAGATGTGTGATCCTCAGCAAATCACTGAACGTCCTTCAGCCTCAGTTTTCTCATCTCTAAAATCAGGATAACAATAATACCTACCTCCCACTATTGAGAAGACAAAGTGAGATAATATTTGTAAAGCATTTTGCAAACCATAAAGCTCTGTATAAATGTTAGTTATTATTATTCTTGTTATTATTATTATCACCCTTGGTGATAATGCCTACTACAGTAAAATGTCTTTTAAATGATTATTGAATTATTGGTTAATTTTGTAAACCCCAACTAACCATATAATAATAAACTCTCATTTCTGCTTCCACAAAAAGTACTTCCCATTGGTCAGAATCAGGTCCAGAAAAATTGTTCTCTTCATTAATTCCTCCACTTTTAGTTCTTAAAGCTTGTCAAAATTTCTGTTTTTGAAAGACAGGGCTCCAGGACATGTCAATCTAGTTGAAATCCCTCATCATTACTCTCTCTATAGGCCTTATTGACAGATGTGTCATTTCCCACACTCTTCATCTATTTCCTCCTTCTGGCAACTTGGTCTATAGTATATTCCCACAAATCACTAATTTTTTTTTCTTTCATTCATCTTTACCTATCTTTACCTTCCTCCTTCTGGTTTAATAGATTTCCTCAAATGAATAATAAAATTTTCTAAAAAATCTTCTTCGTACAGAATAAGATTCTATAACACCTTTCAACCATTTCTGTTATTTTTTTTAATAAAATAAAATATATTTTTCCACATTTCTGTCATGAATATCAACTTATTTTTAATGGCATTCACACAGGTCTTTGAAGTGTTCAAAGTGCTATGCTTTACATACATTTTCATGCTTCAGACTGTGTAAGAAAAACCCAATACTTGGCTTATTTGGCACAAAGGCTGTCAGAGACTGATTTTTTTTTTTAATTATCTAACCAAATATGGTTGCTTAAAAAGAGAGATCCAAGGCAGGGATGGAGCCAAGGTGGCCGAGTAAAAGCAGTGACTTACTTGAGCTTTCCCCCAAACCCCTCCAAATAACTGTAAAAAATGGTTCTAAACAAATTCTGGAGCAGCAGAATCCACAAAAATATTGAGTGAAACAAATGTTCAGCCCAAGGCAACCTGGATGGTGGATGGGAAAGGTCTATCAAGCCAAGCTTGGAGAGAAATGCAGTTCAACATGGGCATGCAGGCAAAACAGGCCTCAGCAAAGCCAGAGCATACCTCAGAGAACTGAATCATGGGCAGATGCGGCAATGCCCAGAATTCTCAACCCACAAACACCAGAGACAACTTAGAAGGTCAGTAGGAAAAGTCTATGACAGCAGTGAGAGAGAAACTTGACCCTAGCTCCAGTACACAAGCGAGGCCCCAGTGCAGTGGCTGCTTCCATAGCAAGTAGCGCACAGACTGAGGAGGAATTAAGTGACTGATCAGAGGGGCATTGTGGAGATCTCTTTGCTGGTGCTGAGGCAGTATTCTCTTGCTTTGCCCATGCTTAGATCTGGGTCACAGCCCTGAGCGACGATCCTGGAGCAAGGAGGAGTGCTGGCGTGGTACAGCTTGTAGTGGTGGAGAAGAGAAAATCCTCCTCACAGTTACAAGGCAGAAAAGAGTGCTTGTGGTCACTCATAGACCAGAGCAAAGGCCAGGAAAGGAATAAACTCCTCTCTTTTGATCATACCACCTTGGAATAACTGAAAACTTACAGGTCCCTAGAAGTATCTCTGAAAACAGCTACACAAAAGCACAGAAGCTTGGGATAGTACATTCTGCACACTGGAAGCAGACCCCTACCTTAACAAAGAGTTTATAACTCAAGTAATTGGCTGGGATCATAAGCAAACTGTGCAACAAAAGTCAGACCATAGAATCTTTCTTTGGTGAGAAAGAAGATCAAAACATACAATCAGAAAAAGACAACAAAGTCAAGGCTCCTACATCCAAACCCTCCAAAAAAAATATGAATTGGTCCCAAGCCATGGAAAAGTTCAAAAAGAATTTTGAAAAGCAAGTAAGAGAAGTAGAGGAAAAACTGGGAAGAGAAATAAGAGTGATGCAAGAAAATCATGAAAAACAAGTCAACAGCTTGTTAAAGGAGACCCAAAAAAATACTGAAGAAAAATAACACCTTAAAAAATAGACTAATCCAAATGGCAAAAGAGGTCCAAAAATCCAATGAGGAGAAGAATGCCTTAAAAAGCAAAATTGGCCAAATGGAAAAGGAAGTCCAAAAGCTTACTGAAGAAAATACTTCCTTAAAAATTAGAATGGAGCAATTGGAAGCTAGAGACTTTATGAGACATCAAGACATTGTAAAACAAAACCAAAAGAATGAAAAAATATAAGACGATGTGAAATATCTCACTGGAAAAACAACTGACCTAGAAAATAGATCCAGAAGAGATAATTTAAAAACTATTGGACTATCTGAAAGCCATGATCAAAAAAAGAGCCTAGACATCATCTTTCAAGAAATTATCAAGGAAAACTGCCCTGATATTTTAGAACCAGAGGGCAAAACATAAATTGAAAGAATCTACTGATCACCTCCTGAAAGAGATCCCCAAAGGAAAACTCCTGGAAATATTGTAGCCATATTTCAGAGTTCCCAGGTCAAGGAGAAAATATTGCAAGCAGCCAGAAAGAAATAATTCAAGTATTGTGGAAACACAGTCAGGATAACACAAGATTTAGCAGCTTCTACATTAAAGGATCAGAGGGCTTGGAATATAATATTCTGGTGGGCAAAGGAGATAGGATTACAGCCAAGAATCACCTACCCAGCAAAACTGGAGTATCAGCCTTCAGAAGAAAAAAAATGGACATTCAGTGAAATAGAGGACTTTCAAACGTTCTTGATGAAAAGATCAGAGCTGAATAGAAAATTTGGCTTTCAAATACAAGGCTCAAGTGAAACATGAAGAGGCAAACAGGAAAGAGGAATCATAAAGGACTTATTTTTAAAATTAATTTATTTGTTTTTAGTTTTCAACATTCACTTCCACAAGATTTTGAATTCCAAATTTTCTCCCATCTCATCCCTCCTCCCACCCCAAGATGGCATGCATTCTGAATACCCCTTCTCCTAATCTGCCCTCCCTTCTATCTCTCCCCCCACTTCTCTTATCCCCTTCCCCTTCAGTTTTCCTGCAGGGTAGGATAGATTTCTATACCCCATTTCTTGTATATCTTATTTTCTGGTTGCATATGAAAACAATTTTTAAAAATTTTTGTTTTTAAAACTTTGGGTTCCCAATTTTCTCCCTTCCTCCCTCCCCATCTACCCTCATTGAGAAGACAAGCAACTCGATATAGGTTATATACGTGTAGTCATGCAAAACACTTCCATAAGAGTCATGTTGTGAAAAACTAAGTATATTTCCCTTAATCCCATCCTGTCCCCCATTTATTCTATTCTTTTTTGACCCTGTCCTTCCTTAGAAAGTGCTTGCTTCTGATTATCCCCTGCCCCAATCTGCCCTCCCCTCTATCATCCTCCTGCTCTCTTGTCCCCTTGCCCCCCTGTTTTCCTGTAGGGTAAGATAGATTTCCACACTCAATTGAGTGGGTATGTTATTCTCTTCTTAAGCCAAATCCAATAAGAATAAGATTCAGTCATTCCCTTTCACCTTCCCCCATTTCCCCTCCACTGTAAAAGACTTTTCTTGTCTGTTTTATGTGAGATAATTTACCACATTCTACCTCTCCCTTTCTCCTTCTCTCTGTATAATCTCTTACCCCTTAATTTTATTCTCTACATATCATCCCTTCATCTTCAACTCACATTGTGCCATCTATCTATCTATGCATGTATCTATCTATCTATAGCTATATATATATATTTATATATATATATATGCACATGTAATTTTTTTCCTTCTCCAACTACTCTAATACTGACAAAGGACTCATGAGTTACAAATATAATCTTTCCATGCAGAATGTAAACAATTCAACCTTAATAAGACTCTTATTTCTCTTTCCTGTTTACCTCTTTATGTTTCTCTTCAGTCTTATATCTGAAAGTCACATTTTCTATTCAGTTCTGGTGTTTTCATCAAGAATGCTTGAAAGTCCTCTGTTTCACTAAATTTCCATTTTTTCCCCTGAAGGATTATGCTCAGTTTTGCTAGGTAAGTGGTTCTTGGCTGTAATCCTGTCTCCTTTGCCCAGAACATTATATTCTAAGCCCTGTGGTCCCTTAATATAGAAGCTGCTAAATCTTGTGTTATCCTGATTGTGTTTCCACACAATACTTGAATTATTTCTTTCTGGCTGCTTGAAATATTTTCTCCTTGACCTGGGAACTCTGAAATTTGGCTACAATATTCCCAGGAATTTTCATTTGGGGATCACTTTCAGGAGGTGATCAGTGGATTCTTTTAATTTTTATTTTGCCCTCTGGATCTAAAAATTCAGGGCAGTTTTCCTTGATAATTTCTTGAAAGATGATATCTAGGATCTTTATTTGATCATGGCTTTCAAATAGTCCAATAATTTTTAAATTATCTCTCCTAGATCTATTTTCCAGGTCAGTTATTTTTCTAATGAGATATTTCACATTGTATTTTATTTTTTCATTCTTCTGAATTTGTTTTACAGTGTCTTGATGTCTCATAAAGTCACTAGCTTCCAATTGCTCCATTCTAATTTTTAAGGAAGTATTTTCTTCAGTGAGCTTTTGGACCTCTTTTTCCATTTGGCCAATTTTGCTTTTTAAGGCATTCTTCTCCTCATTGGCTTTTTGGACCTCTTTTGCCTTTTGGGTGAGTCTATTTTTTAAGGTGTTATTTTCTTCTGTATTTTTTGGGTCTTCTTTAGCAAGCTATTGACTTGTTTTTCATGATTTTCTTGCATCACTCTCAGTTTTTCCTCTACTTCTCTTACTTGCTTCTCAAAATCCTTTTTGAGCTCTTCCATGGCCTTGGAGCAATTCATATTTTTCTTGAAGGCTTTGGATGTAGAAGCCTTGACTTTGTTGTCTTTCTCTGATTGTATATTTTGATCTTCTTTGTCATCAAAGCAAGATTCTATGGTCTGACTATTTTTGCACAGTTTGCTCATGATCCAAGCCGATTACTTCAGTGTTAAACTCTTTGTTAAGGTAGGAGTCTGCTTCCAGTGTGAAGAATGTACTGTCCCAAGCTTCTGGGGTTTTGTGCAGCCATTTTCAGAAATACTTCTATGGATCTGTAAGTTTTCAATTCTTCCAAAGTGGTATGATCAAGAGTTAGGTGTTCCTGGCCTGTGTGACCACAAGCACTCTTTTCTGCCTTGGAACTGTGAGGAAGATTACCTCTTCACTACCACTACAAGCTCTACCATGCCAGCACTTCTCCTTGCCCTACGACCACCACTGAGAATTGTGACCCAGATCCAAGCACAGGCAAAGCAAGAGAATCCTACACCAGCAAGGAGATCCCTGCAATTCCCCTCTGATTAGCCACTCGATTCCCCTTCAGTCTGTGGGCCAGAAGCTCAGGAGGCACCTGCTGCCCAGGGCCATGCTTGTGGACTGGGGCTCTGACCCCATGCTTCTCTCTCATTGCAGGCACAGACTTTTCCTACTGATGTTCTAAGTTATCTTTGGCATTCATGGGTTGAGAAGTCTGGAAACTGCCACAGCTGCCCATGACTCAGTCCTCTGAGGCCTGCGTGCCCATGCCGAACTGCGTTCCTCTCCCAGCCTGAGGCAATATACCTTTCCCATTAACCGTGCAGGTTGTCTTGGGCTGTAAATTTGTTTCACTCTGTCTTTTTGTGGGTTCTGCTGCTTTACAATTTATTTAGAGCCATTTTTTACAGGTATTTAGAAGGGCTTTGGGGAGAGTTCAAGCAAGTCACTGCTTTTACTTTGCCATCTTGGCTCCACTCTCTTCATAAGAGACTTATTAAGGTTAAACTATTTAAATTCCTACATGGAAATATGATATTTGTAATTTATGAGACCTTTGTTAGTATTAGGGTAGTTGGAGAGAAAAAATTATATGTATAGATAGATTGATAGATAGAGGACACAGGGTGAGTTGAAGATAAATGGGTGATATCTGGAGAATAAAGTTAGGGGGTGAGAGAGGATTATACTGGGAGGAGGAGAAAGGGAGAGGCAGAAGGGGATAAATTATCTCACCTAAAATAGACAAGAAAAGGCTTTTACAGTGGAGGGGAAGTGGGGGAAGGTGAGAGGCAATGAGGAAATCTTATTCTCATTTGATTTGGCTTAAAGAGGGAATAACATACACACTCAATTGGGTATGGAGGTCTATCTTCCCTACAGGAAAATAGGGGAGAAGGGGACAAGAGAACAGGAGGATGATATGGGGGAAGGCAGATTGGGGGAGGGGGTAATGAGAAGCAAACACTTCTCAGGAGGGACAGGGTCAAAACAGAATAGAATAAATGAGGCGGGGATGGGGGGTGGGATAGGATGAAGGGAAATATAATTAGTTTTCCACAGCATGACTACTATGGAAGTGTTTTGCATGACTACACAAGTATTATCTGTATTGAGTTCCTTACCTTCTCAATGAGGATGGGTGGGGTGGGAGGAAAGGAGAAAATCTGGAACTCAAAGTTTTAAAAACAAATGTTTAAAAATTGTTTTCACATGCAACTGGGAAATAAGATATACAGGCAATGGAGTACAGAAATCTTCCCTACAGGAAAATAGAAGAGGAAGGGGATATGAGAAGGGGGAGGAGAAGACAGAAGGGAAGGCAGATTAGGGGAAAGGGTATTCAGAATGCACAGTGTCTTGTGGTTGGGGGAGGGATGAGAAGGGAGTAAAATTTGGAACTCAAAATCTTATGGAAGTGAATGTTGAGAACTAAAAATAAATAAATAGATAGAGAAATAGGGGGAAAAAAACAGATCCAAATGAGCAGTTTCCCACCTTCCCAATCTCCTAGTAATAATTCTTTCTGACCAAATCACTTGGACTTCTAATTTTAAAATTGGCCTTGAAACAAAAGGCAGCATTCCTTCAACAAAATAAAACAAGTACAAAATCTAGGTTAGGGCTTTTGATTTCCCAAACAGAGATCTTGGGGGAAATCGCAATCTCTCTTAGAATTTAGTTGACTAAGAAACAATTAAGTCTTTCATAAGGAGGTAAGGGTCCTTTGATAAAGGCAAATCACTTTACCCTGTTTGCCTCAGTTTCCTCATCTGTAAAATAAGGTGGAAAAGGAAATTGCAAACCAAAGATACTGGAGTATCTTTGCCAAGAAAACCCCGAATTGGGTCACAAAGAGTTGGGCATGACTGGAACAACAGAAAAAAACAAAGGCTCCTTTCATTCAGGTGTGTCCAAAGGATTTCAGAGTTAGACATTTATAATATTATTTTTTCAATTAATTATTTGTTTTTAGTTTTCAACATTCACTTCCACAAGATTTTGAGTTCCAAATTTTCTCCCCATCTCTTACTTCCTTCCAACCCAAGATGGCATGCATTCTAAATACCCCTTCTCCCATTCTGTCCACTCTTCTATCACCACCCCCTTCTCTTATGCCTTTCCCCTTCTACTTCCCTGTAGGGCAGGATAGATTTCTATACACCTTTGCCTGTACATCTTATTTCCAAGTTGCATATAAAAACAATTTTTAGCATTTGTTTTTAAAACTTTGAGTTTCAAATTATCTCCCCTACTCCCTCCCCACCCACCTTCATTGAGAACACAAGCAATTCAATATAGGTTATACATGTGTAGTCATGCAAAACACTTCCATAATAGTCATATTGTGAAAGACCAATTATATTTCCCTCAGTCCTATCCCAGTCCCCCATTTATTCTATTTTCTCCTTTGACCGTGTCTCTTTTCAAAAGTGTTTACTTCTGATTGCCCCGTCCTCCAATCTGCCTTCCCTTCTATCATCCACCCTTCTTATCCCCTTTCCCCTTATTTTCCTGTAGGGTAAGATATATTTCCATACCCACTTGAGTGTTATTCCCTCCTTGAGCCAAATCTGGTGGGAATAAGATTCATTCATTCCCTGTCATCTCCCCCCTTTTCCCCTCCATGGTAAAATCTTTTTCTTCTCTCTTTTATGTCAGATAATTTACCTCATTCCACCTCTCCCTTTCTCCTCCTCCCAGTACAATTCTCTCTCACCCGTTAAGTTTATTTTTTAGATATCATCCCTTAATATTCAACTTACCCTGTGCTCTCTGTCTATATATATATTCTCTCTAACTAGCCTGATACTGACAAAGGTGTCATGAGTTACAAATATCGTCTTTCCATGTAGGAATGTAAACAATTCAACTTTAATAAGTCCCTTATGTTTCTCTTTCTTGTTTACCTTTTCATGCTTCTCTTGAGTCTTGTATTTGAAAGTCAAATTTTCTGTTCAACTCTGACCTTTTCATCAAGAATGTTTGAAAGTCCTCTATTTCATTGAATATCCATTTTTTCCCCCTGAAGGATTATACTCAATTTTGCTGGGTAGGTGATTCTTGACTTTACTGTTATCTTCTTTGACCTCTAGAATATCATATTCCAAGCCCTTTGATCCCTTAATGTAGAAGATGCTAAATCCTGTGTTATCTCAATTGTGTTTCCATAATACTTGAATTGTTTCTTTCAGACTGCTTGAAATATTTTCTCCTTGACCTGGGAACTCTGGAATTTGGCTATGATATCTCTAGGAGTTTTCCTTTTGGATCTCTTTCAGGAGGTGATTGGTGGATTCTTTCAATTTCTATTTTACCCTCTGGTGCTAGAATATCAGGGCAGTTTTCCTTGATGATTTCTTGAAAAATGATGTCTAGGTTATTTTGATCATGGTTTTCAGGTAGTCCAATAATTTTTAGATTATCTCTCCTGGATCTATTTTCCAGGTCAGTTGTTTTTCACATTGTTTTCTATTTTTTTCATTCTTTTGGTTGTTTCCATTTGCTCCATTCTAAGTTTTAAGTAATTATTTTCTTTAGTGAGATTTTGGACTTCCTTTCCTATTTGGCCAATTCTGCTTTTTAAGGCATTCTTCTCTTCATTGGCTTTTTGGACCACTTTTGCCATTGGATTAGTCTAGCATGATTTTCTTGTATCATTCTCATTTCTCTTCCTAACATTTTCCTCTACTTCTCTTACTTGCTTTTCAAAATCCCTTTTGAGCTCTTCCATGGCCTGAGACCAATTCACATTTTTCTTGGAGGCTTTGGATGTAGGAGCTTTGACTTTTTTGTCTTCTTCTGGTTGTATGTTTTGATCCTCTTTGTCACTAAAGTAAGAGTCTGTAGTCTGAGTTTTGTTTTGTTTTGTTTGCACTATTTACTCATGTTCCCAGCAACTACTTGAGTTTTAATGTCTTTGTTAAGGTAGAGGTCTGCTTCCAGTGTGGAGAATGTACTGTCCCAAGCTTTGGGGTTTTGTACAGCTGTTTTTAGAGATATTTCTAGGGACTGTAAATTTTCAGTTCTTCCAAGGTGATATGATCAAAAGAGAGGTGCTTACTCCTTTCCTGGCCTTTGCTCTGGTCTATGAGTGACCACGAGCTCGCTTTTCTGCCTTGGAACTGTGAGGAGGATTCCTTCTCTACCACTGCCACAAGCTCCACCATGCCAGCACTTCTTCTTGCCCTAAGACCACCACCCAGGACTGGGATCCAGATCCAAGCACAGGAAAAGCAAGAGAATCCTGCCTCAGCATCAGCAAAGAGATCCCTGCAATCCCCCTGTGATCAGCTGCTCTTTCCCCCCACAATCTGTGGGCCAAGAGCTCCAGAATTATCCTACTGCTGCAGCAGCCACCCAAGAGCTAGGGCCAGACCTGGCTCCTGTCTCACCCAGGTCCAACAGACTTTTCCCACTGACCTTCTAAGTTGTCTTTGGCATTTGTGGGTTGAGAAGTCTGGAAACTGCCACAGCTGCCAGTGATTCAGTCCCCTGAGGGCTGCTCCAGGTTTGCGAGGCCCTGACTTTGCTTGGGTGGCCCACGCTGAACTGCACTCCTCTCCTAGCCCAGCACAACAGACCTTTCCCATCAACCATCCAGGTGGCCTTAGGCTGGAAATTTGTTTCACTGTTTTTTCATGGGTTCTGCTGCTCTAGAATTTGTTTAGAGTCATTTTTTACAGGTATTTGGAGAGGTTTGGGGGAGAGCTCAAGCAAGTCATTGCTTTTACTCTGCCATCTTGGCTCTGCCCCCTCAACATTATTATTTTTAGGGGTATAGATGGCAGCATCAAGACCATGAGGTTGCCCATCATCCTGCTCACTGGTATACCATGTGTTGGAAAGACCACGCTAGGTAAAGAACTTATATCAAGAACAGGACTAACACATTAATGTGGGTGATTTAACACAAGAAGGACAGTTATATGTTGGCTTTGATGAAGAATATGAATGTCCCATTTTGGATAAAGACAGAGTAGTTGATGAGTTAGAAAATAAAGCAAAAGAAGATGGAGTTATTGTTGATTACCATGGCTGTGACTTCATCCCTGAAGGATGGTTTCATGTAGTTTTTGTGCTTCAAACAGATAATTCTGTATCACATACAAGACTTGAAAAGAGGGGATACAGAGGGAGTAAAGAAACTACAGGACAGTATTCAGTGTGAAATTTTCCAAATTCTTTATGAAGAAACCATGGCCTCCTCCAACCATGAAATGTGACACTGGCTGCCCAGCAGTGTACCAGAAGAACTAGAGAGTAATTTAGATCAGATAATGAAATGGATTGAGCAGTGGATGAAAGATAATAATTGAACATTAAGGGTAAAGCACAGACTTTAAAGGCATTCCACATAATGTTTAAAGATTTTCTTGATGATTTCTACCTCCCCATGCAATAGAAACTAAGATAGCATACTCCAAATTTTACTATCCAGGATTGTATTGTAGAAGTAGCAGATGGACAATATATAAGGTTGAGTTATGACTGAATTAATCTTTTTTTTCTCCGTGAGAAAACTGCAAACCCCCAAACATAATGAAGAAGATATTAAGGACTTTTAAAGTTTAGGAACATTCAGCATTCTCATTTATTTTGGATAACTGCTAAAGAATAAACAAGTTTGAGAATATAAGTAGAAATCTTTAATACTTGACACAAGAAAATGAGGCAAGGAAGAACTGCTGACTGATAAATAAAAGACTCTAAGAATAAAGCTATAAACATTTTTTAAAAAAAACATTATTTTAAAAATATTTTTGAGCATCCCCGAGGGTTGTGTGGACAGGCTTCCACAAGCCTTACAACTATATTATTAGGTAGGTACTACAAGATTTAATTTTCCTGTTTTACGGATAAGAAAACTGAATGCTAGATTTACCTAATGTGACGCAGATAATAAGTAGCCTTGTATTAAGATCTCTAGCTCACAATATTTATAATCCACACTTTGCACATTTTTATGTAGCCATATGGGGCCACGAGTTTTATGTCTGTTTCTCTCCTTGACTATTTTCTCTTGTGAATAATTATTTCATTCTGTTGATATCCCTCCTCTCATATTGTTCCTGCTGCTATCTGTGGTACTTGACTTGGCAGGTACGCATGGGCAGTATTCTTTTTCTCTTGCTCAGTTTTCAGTTTAAAGACTGCTTGTTCCCTTTTACTTCTACCATTCTAGTGACTCAGTGGCTAGAGTGTTGGGCTTGGAATTAGAAAGATTTGAGTTCAAATCCTGCCTCTGATGCTTACTAGCTGTGTGATCATAGGCAAAACACTTAACCTCTGTTTGCCTCAGTTTTCTTATCTGTAAAATGGGAATAATAACAGCACCCACTTTTCTTAGGGCATTTGAGAGGATCAAATCAAGATGGCATATGAAAAGTATCTTGCAAATCTTAAGGCATTACTTTAATGGTAGCTATTCTATCGTTGTTATCTAGTGGTCATATGGCTCCATTGCTAACGTTGTGACAGGACACTGGGGCAGGTATTTGGGGAAGAAATCATTAAAGACCATTCCACCTCAGGTGCATACATCCAACCCTTGGGCTAGCCTTGCTTACTAACCTTTGGAAACCCACTGCAAAGGTGAACTTAACTTTTACTCATTTCTCATCCCCATAAGGCCTACTCCCTGAATTTGTACCAATGGTATTTTTTTTTTGGCTGTCTCAGTTATGTCACAACATAGTCAAGTTTAAAGCTCAGAAAGAGACCTGGATATTAATTCTTCATTCGGTCTAGACTAAAACAAACAACCAAAGAAACACACCCATCTATACTTCCTTTAGGAATGTTCCTTGTCCCTCTCATCCTCCAGTGTCTTTCTGGGCTTCTCGGATCTTTCCCAAGCTGAGAACTCAAAAGAAGGGAAGGGGAGAAATCCCCCTAAGAAGACTAGCAAAGAGCATCCCCCTGTGAGTATGACCAGCTTTACTGGAGACAGTGCCAAAGACAGGTGGTTCAGACTGGTTCATTTACTCTCTACTCAGAGCTTCCAGTCAGCATCGTGGATACTGGGCTCTGACTCCTAACGATGCTGGGGAGAGGGGAAGGGGACAACATTGGGATAATTTTAAAAGTCAGCCTTGTCCTCTAGAAGCATTTCTGTTCTTTTCCTGCAAAAAGGCAATCCTACAGCACTCCATACCCTATGCATCGTTAGCAGTAATAGTGATTGCCACCCACAGCCCCTTACAAGCAGAGCCAATCATTTGGCTCTCGCTGCTAGGACTATACAATGGAAAAGCTGCTCTGGCTATCTACCTGTGCCAAAACTACACCCCTCAGATGCATCTCCATCCCCCTCCTACCATACTCTTCAGGTGTCCAGGGAAATGCAATTTTAAACAAACCAGCAAGGCAAAGGCAGCCATCCCAGGAAGCAATATCCAGCATCTGAAAACACCCTTTCTGATCATCCCTATCCTGTAAACACTATGATCCTGGGGTCTGGGATACAGGAACTCCAGAATTAATTAAGTCAGAATATTAGGGAGGGAAAGGAAGAGAAGGTAACTGATAGCTGGAACCCAGAACCCTTCCAATATCAGTAACTTTATAAATATGAATGTTTTGTCAATGGGTAACAAAGAATAAGAAGCAGGGAAGTCTGGCAAAATATCTGACCTTGGGAACAACCCTTTGCCACTCTGAGCCTCAGTTTTATCATCTGTAAAATGAAGGAACTGGACTAATTGATCTCCAAGGTACTTTCCAGCTCTATGACCTAGGACCATAAATTCTACCTTCATACATAGTAAGGATGAAGGTTCCTCAGGATAGAGGATAAATCCCAGGGCCTCTTTGACTCCCAGGTGCAGCCGAGGTTTGGGAACCTTTCAGTGTAATGAAGTCATCACATCTCACACACATTTCAGGGAAAGGGTCTGGGCTTCCCCCCACCCTTTTCCTCTACTTGTTATTATCATTGCTTGCTGTGAATATCACTGAGAAAGGTCACTCAAACCCTGCAGTTCCCAACATCATGAATTGCTGGCTCAGATAAGGGCATCAGACTGTGGAAGAAGATAATATGTTTTTTTTCTCTAAGATATTCATCTGAGCTACACCCCTTGAGCCCTACATGAAAATTATAATTTGCCATCAAGGACAGTAGAAGCAGCCAGCAATGTTTTCTGGAAACCTGGTGTAAAGTTAAAGAACATATGGTATTCTACAAAGTCTAAATGGTACCTCCCATGCCAGAGCTTCTATCTGCCTCAGGACTCAGAGTTTCAGGGTGAAAGCAGGACCTACCATTGATCTTGGGCATCTAGAAGGCTGAGTAGATAGAGTGCTGGGCCTGGAGTCAGAGACCTGAGTTTAAATGTGGCCTCAGACACTTACTAGCTCTGGGACCCTGGGTAAGCCACTTAACCATGTTTGCTTCAGTTTCCTCATCTGTAACATGAGCTGGAGAAGGAAATGACAAACCATGCCAAGAAAATGCCATGGATAATATGGTCCACAGAGTCACAAAGAGTCAGATACAACTGAATTACTAAATAACAACAACCACTAATCTGCCTTCTACTATCCAGAGTGCCCCCAAGGTCCAGGAGCTCCATTCTCACCCCCTCAATCAGTAACCTCCCAGCTTTGCAGACACCTCCTATATCCTAGGGTGTCAAACTCAAGCAGAAACAGGGCCACTAAATCATAATAAGGATACCTGGGAGCAGCATTTTGGCCTAGAAAACTACATAATAACATTATCTCTGTTTCATTGTAATAGAGGGTTGGAATCAAGAAGACTTGAGTTTAAATCCAACCTTAGACACTTGCTAAGCTGTGTGACCCTGAGTAACTTACAATCACTGCTTGGCTCAGTTTTGTCATCTGAAATTGGGATAATAATAGCACTGACCTTCCAAAGTTATTGGGAAGATCAAGCGAGATGATATTTGTAAAGCACTTTGCAAACCTTATAATGCTATATAAATGCTAGATATTATTAACTGTTATTATTCTTTCCAACACAACAGCATCTACCTTTTCCCCAATAAAGCATAATACTCATAACATACAGAAGTAAATATCTACATATGTCCTAGTGCCTGATGAACACAAAGGTCCTAGCTATTTGGGCAAGAGCTCACTATTCAACAAAAACTGCAGGGAAAACCAGAAAGCAATCTAGCATACTGTATACCAAGATAAGCTCAAAATGGATATGTGATTTAGCCATAAAGCATAATATCATAAGCAAGTTAGAGGAGAATGGGACAATATGTGTCAGATCTATGGATAAGGGAAGAGTTTATCATAAAACCAGAGATGGAGAAAACCATGGGAAATAAAATGGCTTATTTTGATTACTTTAAATTAAAAGGTTTTTACAGAAATAAAAATCAATATGACCAAAATTAGAAGGAAAACAAGAAACTGGGGAAAAAAAACATTTATAGCAAGTTTCTCTGACAAAGGTCTCATTTCTCGAATATATAAGAAACTGAGACAAATTTATAAAAATAAGAACCATTCCCCAATTGATAAGTGAAGAAAGGATATGAATAGTTTTCAGAAGAAGAAATCAAAGCTATCAATAGTCTTATAAAAATGCTCTAAATCACTAATAATTGGAGAAATGCAAATGCTAAAAAATCTGAGGTACCACCTCACACTCATTACATCATTATGATAGAAAATAAAAATGGTAAATACTACAGAGGATGTGTAAAAATAGGTACACTAATGAATTGGTGGTAGAGTGTGAACTGGTACAACCATTCTGGAGAACAATTTGGAATTAGGCCCAAAGGGCTATAAAACTGTGTAAACTATGACCCAGCATTACCACTCCTAGGTCTGTACCCCAAAGAGATCAAAGAAAAAGGAAAAGGACTCATATGTACAGAAATATTTATAGTAGCTCTTTTTTTAGTGGCAAAGAATTGGAAACTAAGTGGATGCCCATCAACTGGAGAACAGCTGAATAAGTTAGGGTATATGGATGTGATAGAATATTGTTGTGCTGTAAGAAATGATGAAGGGGATATTTTCAGAAAAACCTGGGAAGACTGATATGAATTGATGCAAAGTGAAGTGAGCAAAACTAGGTGAACATTGTACATAGGGACAGCAATATTGTAATGTAATCAATTATGAAAGACTTAACTATTCTGATCAATACAATGATCCATGACAGGACTCTTCATGGAAAATGCTACATACCTCCTGATGAATTCTGAGTTTAGATTGAAGCATTATTTTTTTCACTTTATTCTTCTTGCTTTTTTTCTACATCATGGCTAATGTGGAAATATGACTCCATGAATATTGCATTTCTTAACTTCTCAATGGGTGGGGAAAGGGATCAAGGGGGAAAAAGAGAATTTAGAAAAGAAAATAAAAAAATTTTAAAATATATATATATATATAAAACTAATACTCCCCCACTCCTCCTTCTCCTACAGCTATGCAAGCTCCCAAACTTCCCTTTTCTGAGCCAAACACTGGCCCACTCAGGGCAGTTCTAACCTAATCCTTACAGTGTCTGTTCAGGTGCCATTAAGGAAACTTGAAGCACCCTCTTGGCCCTCTCTTCCAACACACTGTAACAACCCTGACACCCAGCATACCCAACAAGATTTTTTTTCTACTGTTGGGAGTGTGATTTTCAAAGTTTGGGGATCATTGTGTTAAAGAATATGTGACATAGCTTCTCAGGATAACGAATGAGAGTTTTGCAGCTTTTCTACATGGCCAGATTTTTTCCTCTATGAGCCCCTTGGTGTTGTCAGGTGACTTCAATTATCCCCAGACTTTGTCTCACTCTCTGTTTGGGGGAATTGCCTCTACCTAATGGAGGAAGACACTATGTAACTCCTCCCTCCTATGACTGACTCCTCATTACAAGAATTTAAGAGGAGAGAACTTGTGATCTCCAACACACAATTTTATCTGAAATAGGGCCCCCTTTGTGTTTATAGGAGAAGAAGCCAATTGTTTGGGGGGAGGGACATGAAAATACTAGTTAAGATGGCAGAGTAGAAGGAAACGGTATAGCCCAGATCCCCTCACAACTACTATAATGAAGATTGGAGACTGTCAGCCCATCTACTGGCCTAGAAAAATTTAAAAAAAAAAAACACAGTGAGAAATCCCAGTGGGTATCATATTGCTTGCCTTCTCAATGGATAGGGGAAGACCTGGAGGGAGGGAGAGAATTTTGAACTCAAAATTAAAAAAAAAATGAATATTAAAAGAAAAAATGTCATTGGCCTTTTCTCACAATAATAATAACAGTGATAACTGCATCTCAGTCTTCAACCTGCCCAACTAGGACAGGAACTATAGTATAAGGATAGGCCAGGATTGTGGGCTCAGGACAATGGTATAGGGTCTTCCCAAGGGCCCGGGATCTCAAACTCAGCCACCAGGGCTCTGAACAGGCAGCAGGGAAGTAAAACCCAGAACAGATCTCAGACTCAACCCCAGGCTGAGAACAGAGCTAAGCCAGCAGTTTTGCTGACCCAGAGTAGATTGGGGTCTCAATCTAGAGCAAGTTCTGGATTGATCCCCAGGTCCAGGCCAACAGCTTGAGGTCTCACAGAAGGGTCAGACAGAAGACTCAGCTCTCAGAGCTCTGAACAGTGTTGAGGGAACATATCAGGAATCACTAAGAGCTGACTGTTGATTCAACAGTATTCCCATAAGAGAAGTATGACAGTAGCCCAGGCACTTTGCACCTGTTAAGTCTTTTAGCTGGCTGATGGGGAATGAGACCAACTACTGTCTATTGGTAAGCCACCTATGGGGCAAGTCTGAGGCTGTGCTGGCCAGACATAAGCCAAAGTCTAGAGCCTGGAAAGCATAGGAGGACAACAATCAGACCATGCCCTTAATCAGGCTACATAAGGCCCACTGAAAACCTACATCTCCCTGGCTCAAGATGTCTCTTGGATCCCTAAAGATAGCTAGGTAGCACAGGTGAGAGAGTACTGGATCTGGTGTCAGAATGTTCTGAATTCAGATCTGGCCTTGGATATTACTAGCTATGTGACCCTGGGCAAGTCACATAACCTCTCAGTTTGCTCCAGTTTCCTCATCTGTAAAGTAGGGATAATAATAGCACCTATCTCCCAGGTTATGAGGATCAAATGAGATATATTTGTTAAGCACTTTGTACATCTTTATTATTTAAAAACACAGCACTCAATATCCAAAGAACATAATGCCAAAGAACAGAAAGATAATGTGGGTTAAGGATATACAAGTCTTCCATTCCTCAAAAAGTTCACAGAGCATAGACTTAACACAATATATGAAGGAAGGTTGGAAGAATATATAAATTTTTTAAAAGAATAAAATTCTATTTGATAGCCAGGATGCCCAAGGTACAAACCCAGAAGAGGAGAATCACTCAAAAACACTAAGAAGTGAAGCCCCAAAGAAAAACACAGCTTGCCCACAAGAACAAATGGAGTTTGCAAAAGAAATGAAGCAAGATCTTTTTAAAAGTTTAAAATAATATTATTAATGAAATGAAAGTGATATAGGAAAGAACTTTTAAAAACTGTATCTTTGAGAAAAAGAAAATAAACAACCTAATACAAGAAGTACAAAAATTTTGCCCAAGTAACAGACTGTCTTAAAATTAGAAAAAAAACAAACAAGTTAATAGTTCCATGAGACAACAAGAAATATCAAAACAAAGTTAAAAGATTTTTAAAATATCTAAGTAGGGAGAGTTAAAACAGAGAAAGAAAATTATAGCCCAATATCCCAGCACATCCCGTTGATGCAAACATTTTAAATACAATGCTAGCAAAGTGGCTGTAGCAATGTATCACAATAATTATACACTATGACCAAGTTGGATTTACACCAGGAATTCAAGGCTGGTTAATAGAAAAACTAAAAACATAACTGACCATATAAATCACAAGAACGAAAAATGATATCAATAGATTCAGAAAAAAATTTTTACAGTATGTAACACCCATTTACAGAAAAAAAACCCCAGAAAATATAGGCATAAATGGATCTGTCCTTGCTACTTATGTCCTTACTACTTATGAAGCAAGTAATATAGATCTAAAACCAAGAGCCAGCATCATATTTAATGGGAACAAACTAAGGCCTGTCCAGTATGATCAGAGGTAAAGCTAGGATTCAATTGTCATTACTATTATTTGATATAGTGCCTGAAATGTTAGCTATTATGATAAGATAAGTAAAAGAAATGAAAGAATGAAGCATTGGCAAATAAGAAGAAAAATCACTTTTGCAGATGATTTGATGGTTTACTTAGATAACCCAGAGAGTCAACTAAAATTTTAATTGAAATAATAACTTCTGCAAAGTAGCAGGATATAAAATAAATCCACATAAATCATAATAAGTTCTGTGTACTACCAGCAAAATTCAGCATGAATAGATAGAAAGAGAAAATCCTTTTAAAATTAAACTACAGATTACATAAAATACTTGGAAATCAACTTGCCAAGAAACACATAAAAACTATATGAATAAAACACAGAAATAAAATAGGCCTAATTGGAGAAATAGTAATTACTCATATGTAGACCAAGCTACTGTAATAAAAATGATGCTACCTAAATTATTTACTTATACAATGCTGAACAAATGAAACTAATAAAATATTACTTTATAGAGACATAAAAATGATGAATAAAGCCAGAATAAAATGATGAATTTTATGTAGAGGAATAAAAGGTCAAGACTATTAAGGGAAATCATGAAAAATGGGAAAGAGGGGACCTATCAGTACCAAATCTCAGATTGTACTACAAAGCAGCAATTATCAAAAAAAAAAAATGGTACTTGTTAAGAAATAGAAAGGCAGTGACCAATGGAATAGATTAAGTACACAATGTACAAAAATAAATGAACATAGTAGCCTAGTGTCTGATAAATATAAAGACCCCAGCTAGAAGTTCAAATTAGAGGTCCAAGTACACATTAGACCCTCAAGCAAACAAGAGTAAAAACTCACTATTTGACAAAAACTTCTGGGAAATTAGGAAAGAAACTAGGTACGGACTAGTATCTCATAGCACAGATGAAAATAAGGTCCAAATGACTTAGACAGAAACAGTGACATCACAGACCAATTAGACGAGTAAAGAAGAAATTACATTGCAAATCTGTGGATAGGGGAAATGTTCATGACCAAACAAGGGATAGAGAAACACAGAAAATAAAATGAACATTTTATTACATAAAATTTTTAAAGGTTTTGTATAAACAAATCCAGTGTAAACAAACATAGGAAATAGGTAGCTGAAAAAAAAAAATTTACAGCAAGACTAATTGATGACATTCTCATTTTCAAGACGTGTGAGTTTACTCAAATCTATACAAATAAGAATCATTCCACAACTGTTAAATGGTCAAAGCATATGAACAGACAATTTTGTAAGGCAGTGCTTCATAAACTGTGGGTCACCACTCCATGTGGGGTCACTTAACTGAATGTGGGGGGTACAAAAAATTTGGCAACAATAAAATGTTTCTGAATGAGAAATGACCAAAAATTCAAAATCAAACATGTAATGAATCTGAGGTGTTTCTGGCAGCGCTTGCCCATGTTGCATCGCACAACTTTGCTGCAGTCTTGGTTCTGAACACATAACATGTATGCTTTTCACTGCACATGCTGACACACAGTGCCAACAAAGGCTGACATACACACTGTGGCTCAGATTCAAGACTATTGTATGTTAAGAATTGCAGTGTTTTTACTGTACATACAAAGTTTTCTGCTTTTACAGAAATAGAATAGTTTAATTATGGAAAATAAAGACTTTTAATATTTTCCTGCCATCATTCCTCAGCAATCAAGTTAGTATATCTTTGGATTATATTACAGTAGAATGTTTGATTTTAAAAATTGCTGTTATCACCTTTTACAGAAATGTGCTTAACTGCAGCAAGTAAAGATAAAAGTTTTTTTTAATATTTCTCCACCATCATTGCTGTCTGTGTATATTAGCATGAACATCAATTTTTATAATTAAGCGCAAATGTAATTTCATACACTAAAGTTAGTATTTGAGACATTATTAGTAATATTTATTTGTATTTTAGGACAAAAATATTTTTTGGTTATGAATGAGTGGCTAAATTTAGACAGAAGAGAAAAATACTGGTGACAATGTGGCAGAGTCTTTGCTACCAGAGTGTAGTACACCTAAATTGACAAGAAAAAAATATGTCTTATCATTTTTGCAGTATAGATTTACTTTTAATAATAGTGATGGTGTGGAAAAACCTCTTTGCTTAATTTGTGATGAAGTTTTGGCTGCAGAAACCATGAAATCAGCCAAACTAAAATGACATCTAAATAGCAAGCATGCAGTGTACTGAAATAAACCAAAGGAATATTTCGAATGACTTTTAAAATCTTCAAATAAAGAAAAACCATGTTTTGAGAAATTTGTTACTGTCAACAAAAAGTATTTACTTGCATCTTATGAAATTTCTTATTTAATAGCAAAAACTAAAAAGCCCTATGTGATAGGAGACGATCTCGTGTCACTTGCTGCTGTTAAGATGTCAGAAATAGTTCATGGGGAAAAGTATGGGGATGAAATTCATAAAATTCCTTTATCAAATGATACTGTTTTCAAAAGAATTTCTGAAATTAGTAATGATCAATTCCAGTAGCTTGTTACCAGGCTTAAAGGCAGCCCAAAGTTTGCAATTCAATTAGATGAAACAACTGATATTTCTAACTGATATTTCTAACATTACTTTATGTAAGATATGTTCATGAAGGAAGTGTACATGAGGAATTATTGTTTCATCACCCTTTGGAAGGGCACACAAGAGGGGAAGATATATGTGTGTGTGTGTGTATGTATACATATACACATATGTATATATATCTTAAAGTCAATGAATTTTTCATAAATGGAGGTTTACAGTGGAAAAATTGCCTTGGAGCCTGCACAGATGATGCTGGATTAAAGATGGTCAAGAGTGTTGGATCTGTAGCAAAAGTTAAATATGGTGGCAATGAACATATCATTTTTACTCACTGCATGATCCACTGGGAGTCATCATAGCCAAAAAAAAAAATTATCACCAGAATTAGATGTTGTGCTTCATGATACTATTAAAATCATTAACTTCTTTAATGATTTAATTAACAGTTCCTTGTTTTCAAATCTTTGGAAAGACATGAAATCCAATTACAAAGCTTATTACCACATGTAGAGGTAAGGTGGCTCTCAAGAAGGTAAAGTTTAAATAAATTATTGAAATTGAAAGATGAAGTTATATTTTTGACTGATCAGAAACCTGATTTTGTTCATTTTTTTCATAATGACTTGTGGCTTTCAAAAATGTGTTATTTGTTGGATAGTTTCAAAAAACTCAATGATTTAAACATGTTGCTTCAAGGAAAAAATTGTAACATTTGTGTTAAAAGATAAAATTGAAAGTTTTACTAAAAAAGTTAATATATGGAAGAATAGGGTAGAAAATGGTTTAGAAATGTTTGCAGCTACAGATGATTTCATAATTGAAAATAACCTTCCCAAAGATTTAGTTGTAAGAGTTGTAACTGATCATCTGAAGTGCCTGAAGACACAGTTTCAGAAATACTTCCCTTCAAATTTTGATTCTAAAACACTAAGTTGGGTTCATAAACCACACTCAATTGAAATAAAAAATGTCAGTCATCTGCCATTAAAAGTTCAAGAAGAATTTGCTGAGTTATCAAATGACACAGTTTGAGTTTCCTAAAATATTGTTAAATGAATTTTGGCTTGGGGTCAGGACAGAATTACCAACAATTTCTGAAATGGCTCTAAACATACTTCTGCCATTTTGTACTATGTATTTCCACAAAGCGGCATTCTCTGCACTGACAACTATAAAATCAAAATATTGATCAACTCTAAAAAATGTTGAAGATGATCTATATCCTGCAATATCAAATATTCTGCCAAGATTTAATTCTTTATGCAAAAATGAACAAATATATCCATCTCATTAGTTTGCAAATTTGCTTTCATCTTCAATAAATGATAAAATTACCTATATGTATATGCCAAAGAATTGTTTTAAAATAAATTTCTTTATGATTATTATCAGTAAATGTTTGATTTGTATACCTATTTATATACCTATACCCAGGGTCATATAAAATTTCTCAGCTGAAAAGGGTTCATGAGTGAAAAAAGTTTAAGAAGCTCTGTTCTAAGGAAGAAGTTCAAGTTATCAATAGCCATAAGAAAAAGTTCTCCAAATTACTAGCAATAAGAAAAATTAAAATGAAAGCATGTTTCCATGTTACACCCAATGGACTGGTAAGGTCGAAAAAAATAAAAAGGAAAATCACATATGTTGGAGGGGCAATGGGAATACACTTTTTTGCTGGAGCTTCGAATTAGTCTATCCATTCTGGAAAGTGATTTGGAATTATGTCCAAAAAAGTTAATAAATGGAGAAAGACTTTGTTATGGTACTACCACTACAATATCTATACCCTCAAAGAGATTAATGAAAGAGGAAAAGCTCCTACACATAGAAAAAATATTTATAGCAACTTTTTTTCTATTGGCAAATAGGGGGTACTTTTCAATTGAAGAATGGCTAAACAAATTATAGTATGTGAATGCAATAGAGTATGATTGTGACATAAGAAATTATGAAAGAATAGTTTCAATGAAACCTGGATTCACTTTTAAGAACAGATGTGGAGTAAAGTAGAGGAGAACCAGGAGAACTATTTACATAATAACAACTGTTTAAACAAATCTTGAAAGTTTTATGAACTGACCAATGCAAAGGCCAACTGTGATTTTGGAGGACTAATTATGAGGCATGCAACCTACCTCCTGACAGAGAGGTGATGATAGAGTCAGGGTACAGAATGCTTTTGGTGTGGCCAGTAAGGGAATTATTTTTCTTGACTATGGATATCTGTTACCAAGGCTTTATTTTTATTTTTTTTTCTAGTAGAGGTGTGGATGGGAAAGAAAAATCAGGGTTTTTTTTCACTGAAAATAAATTAACAAAGTAGAAATACAAAAGATTATAAAAGCAGGAGTTGTGTGTGTGTGCATGTGTGTGTTCTATCAGATTCAGTGAATTCCCATTATTTCTGTGTGTGCACTATATTTCTACTGAAAGCTAAATAGACAATTTCAAATCCCAGGTTTACTTCTCTCTCACTGCCTAGCAACTACCTGATCCCTGGTTGCTCCAAAATTCTATGATTCTGTCTCCCAAGAAACCATAGGCGAGATAAGTTTGTTTCATTTATCATCTATGTGGAGAAAGAGGCTGAAGGGAAGCATACAAGGGCTAAGGATATAGACCAGTTGAACTTTGAGATCATCTAATCCAGGTGTTCTTAACCTGGGGTTTATTCATTTTCATGGGTACCCCATCCATGGATAGGCCTCATATTATTATTTTATATTATTTTAGTAATTGTATTTCAATATAATTGGCTTCCTTTGTAATCCTATGTATTTTATTTTAGTCATTTGAGAGCATTATTTTGAGAAGTCCATCAGAGTGCCAACCCCTTGATTTTACAGAAAAAGAAATTGAGGCCTAGAGAAGGGAAGGAGCATACCCAATGTCACCCAGCTAGACTTAGCTTCTCTAGGAAGTCATTAAATGTCTGTAGATCAGTCACTTTTCTTTCAATTTCAGTTTCACTGCTGGCAAAGTGAAGGTGTTGGACCAGATCTCCACAATTTCTTTCAGTTCTGATATTCAGGATTCTAATTAATGCATGCTTATTGAAAACCTACTATGTGTCTGTCAGTCACCATCTAAGAGACAAACATATAAACCATAAAAGTGTTCTCAGATTAGTTGGAGAGATGACTCATATACATATTCCTTTCAAAAAAACACTGCAGAGAATAATGCAAAGTAGTCTATAAAGCAATCGTGTATGGGAAAATGATAGTGCTTGGTGAATTCAAAAAGTTTTGCGTTGATTAGAGCACTAACAAAGCTATAATTAGCATAAGACCACTGGGATATTGCTCCCAGCATAGGAAATTTACAGGGAACAAAATTTAACAAGTGAACTCTTTCAACAAGGTAAGAGATGAAGGGAGCATGAGCTGGTTAAGGAACAGAAAAGAAAAGCTATAGATACAGGATGGCTGTAGGACCAATAATCCATAGCCTGTTTAGTGGCTTCCTCTTTCTCACTCCATCCCACTCCTCCCCATCCCAAGGATTTCCCCAACCTCCCCTACTTCTCAGGCGGTCTAGACTCTTTTCTGCCTTCCCTCCACAAGTAGCAAACCTCCCTCTAGAGACAAGAAGTGGTCATCTAAGTGTGTTATCTTTCCTCTCATCTTGTGTGGGAGGGAGTTTCACGAAGACCTCTCTGTCAGAAGAGAAAAACCATGAAACCCTAAACCAGTAGATTGGACTAGATGACCACCAAGAGCCCATCAAGCTCTGATACTCTATCCCTTTAGCCACTATAGTAACCAATTCTCCTTCACTGCTCAATTGAATTTGTATTTACTACTTCATGTATTATTTTTATATCATGAATTACCAAGTAGATTTGAGAGTGCTTTCTGTGAGATTTGCTCCAAGTAATGCTACTTACAGCCAGACAGTGGTTGCCCCGGGTGCCACAGTGTCTAGTCATAGCTCTGCTCATTGGAGAAGTTGTCCTGGAGGAGGTAGCTACTGATTAAGGCCTTGAAAAATGATAAGATTTAGAGAAATGGAATGGAGAGGCAGGGCACCAAAGAAGGAAGTTACATGCACAAAGGTAAGGAAGAGGGAGTGTCCTTCACAGGACTGTATTCCTCAGGAGTTAAGTGGAGACCCTGGGCTCCCCATTAATGAGTGAGTCTAAAGGGCCCACTATTAGACACCTTCTTGTTCTCCTCCCAGCTCTTTCTCTTTGTTCACTCCAACATTACACATCAATCAGGCTGGACTTTGACGATCACAAATGCTCAGAAGATGAGGCAAGCTCCAGAAAGATGAAGAGAATATTCTAGCAGTACAGTGATTAGGGAAGCTGGGCCAAGCTTGGGAGGATGAAAATTAAGGATCCCTAGATTGATGTCTCACCTCCATATCCCTCTCCTAGGCAAAAACAAAACAAAACAAAACCCCAAAAAAAACCAACAAAAAAAAAACCAAGAGGTGGCTTCTCCCCTACCCAATCCCACCCAGTTGCTATAATATCTTCTGCCTTTCACAAAACTTTTGATAATGTGGTCTGCTCCTGACATCAATCATCTTAATCCAAGAAGCAGGCAGGAGCTTTCTCAGCATGGAGATGAATGCTAATGACATCAACAGGCTTTTCCAGTATGATTTCTTAGGTGACGTTTCAATCAATTAATAGAAAACACTTAACAGGTGCTGTCGTAGAAAGTGTATTGAACTGGAAGCCTTGGCTTCAAACCCCACTTTTGCCACTTCCTAGCCACAGGACCATGACTAAGTCACTTCACCAACCTCAGCCTGAGTTTCCTCAAATGTAAAAGGGAATAATCACACTTGCTCTATCTAGCCTGAGGGGGTAGTTGTGAGGATCATAGGAAACAAGCTGAACAAATGTTAGGCTTTTATATATATATATATCTATATATACATATCTATATATACATATCTATAGATATGTATATATACATAAAATGTTTATATATATAATGTTTATATATATAGATATATAGATATATATATACACACATACACACACACACATACACATATAATCTAAACAAATAGTAATCTCTGAGACTTTCTAAGATGTTCGATATCTTCAGTAAATTGTCAAATAACCCTTTTAGCAAAGCTGGTCTATAGTAGTTTTTTTTTCCTCTTTGTGAAAGAGTTTGAAGTTCCAAATTTCAAAAACCGTGATTAAGTCAGAACAGAGCTTTTCAACAAGTAAACTATTTCAAGTCATTAGGGCTTTGTTTAATCTCTTTCTGTTTTGAAACATTAATCCTTTCCAGCACACATTTGGATAGCATCAGCCACCTTTCCTTCATAATCTTTCTTTCCTTCTCTAATCCCACAATAATTTAAATTTGTGATTTCTTGTCTCTGAGACAGAAAATAATGAATGCAAAACCAAAAAAGGGAGAGATGAAACACTATGTCTCTGGGCTCTGACTCTCATTACCATAGGAAATATAAGCACTAGGAAAAAAGAATAAAGGGGGGGTGTGAAGATTGGAGATAGAGCTATTGCTTAGAAATACATTTTTTTAAAATAGAGCCAAATTTTGGAACCTAGACTCCCTGGAGAAAGACAAATTTGGACTAGAGAATATCCTAATTCATAAGTCATTTTGTTATCTCATTAAACAAATTAGTTTAAAAAGATCTTTACAAACTAGAATGATGGGTTTGCGATAAATGTAAAATTCTATACCCAGGTTCAAGAAATCAGCTGCACATATACAAGAAAGCAGCTCAGAGATTAACAGAGATCGATGTCTTCATTAGTAATAATTTTATTGTACCCTAAACTGATGATGCCACGCTGAGAGAATAACAGTCAGTTCTAGGCCTCAGATTTTAAGATGGATATTGCCAAAGTGAAACACAATCAGTAGAAGGTGGCCACGATGCAGAGGTATCAAAAATATCCCTTTGACAGTTTAAGGAATTGGAAATATTTAGGCTGGAGGAGAGAAGACTGAAGAATTGTCACATTGAAAAGGAACTATACTTATTCTGTATTGCACCAGAGGGGGAAAATCAGGATCAATGGGTGAAAATGACAGGTAGCCAGATATTGGCTTAGTGAAAGAACTTCTTAACATCTAGAACGGTCAGACAACAGGGTAGTCTGTCTACCTTTATAAATAGTGAATTCTCCAGCAATGGAAATATCTGGAAGGCGTAAGATGAGAATCCAGCTACAGATTTCTGTGAAAAGTAAGATATTGGACTAGGTGCTTTTTACTTGCCTTTCCAACTCTAAGTCTTTACAATTCTATGATTCTAAATCCCCTCAGAATCTCTGCCTGATACTTAATTCTGTTCTTGAGCAAATGCCATTATAGTGAGTTCTAATGTAGATAACTAAGTATCTTTCCATAGTATTTTTTCTCCAAAGGAAAGATAAATTAATTACATAGGAACATGACATAGTCCCAGCACAATCATAAACCCTAACTCTTGCCTTATAATTTAATTTTTATTTAATTTTTCTTTTCTCAAATACATGTTAACAAAATTTTTAATATTTGTTATTAAAATTTTGAGTTTCAAATTCTCTCCCTTCCTCCCCTCCTCCATCTTTGAGAAGACAAACAATTTGGGGCAGCAAGGTGGCACAATGGATAGAGCACTGGCCCTAGATTCAGGAGGACCTGAGTTCAAATCCAGCCTTAGACACATAACACTTACTAACTGTGTGACCTCAGGCACTATTCTTTCTCTTTTGATTCAAAACAGAACACAATTTCCAACATGGGGCAATGGGGAGGGCCCTAGGACCCTCCCAGCCCCCACCCCTGGCCTCCCATTACTTGGTGGACAACTTTTTATTTATTTATTTTAATTTTATTTTCAATTCCCACAACAAAATAAGCATTTCCATAACACAGAACAATAAAAAAGGTGATTGCACATGAAAATGCAAATCTACCATGTACAACTTGCTATTCCATCCAACATAAAGTGATTTAAATTTATTTTTTCCCTTTTTTTCTTCCTTCTCCCACTCCACCCTAGAGATAGCTACCATTAGACACACATAAACACATAAATAAAATTATTCTATACATATTTCTATTTATCAATTCTTTCTTTCTGTAGATGATGAGTCTATTTGAACTAACCCAGACTGGTCCTAGGACTATAACCATGTACATAGTCCTTTATTGGACCACTGTTACTTCACTGTTGAAATCTTAGATTACCTTCCAACCCGAAGGAAGCAAGAAAAGAATGTGGATCATACAGTTTAGATAAATTACCCTCCCCAAAACTACTGTGAAACAGAAAGAAAATTCCTTGATTTCATGGCCATGCCAACATAAAACGTCACTTCTCTCTCAATATGGCAAAATCATAGGATCTCAGAGTTGAAATGGACTTCAGAGGTCATTTAACCCAAGGAACTTCCTTTATAGCATCATTGGCATGTAGTCATGTAGGGTTTGCTTAAAGACTTTCATTGATAATAAGTCCACTACTTCCCAATGGATCCCTCTCCACTTTTGGATAGTTGTAATTGTTAGAAAGTTTTTCCTTCTGTTAAACTGAAATTTATCTTGTGGCAACTTCCACATTTTTTTTTAGTTTACTCATCAAGGAGCACTGGGTGGACACTTTTTTGATCCTGTTCAAACACTGATAATTCCATACTCAGCCCAGTGATTATGTGCTTTACCATCACCAGAGAGTGCCTGGAGAAAGTGGTAGGTACTGTGTGGTTCTGAGTAAGCTAGGTCCCTTGATCCTCTAGTTCCATCCTTTTTGGAGTACAGTGCTTAGCTTATTGGTCTAAGGAGTAGTCTGTGGATTCACGCAATCATTCTTTTGACTGAACCTTCACCCACTGAGAAAATTTCACCTTCCCTCCAAGCTGTGTTTTGTTGAAACTGCAGTAATATAACAGAATGGAATCAATCATACTGACATAGTTTCATAGAATATAGTTCTTGATACACTGAATCAAAGGGAATAAAATCAAACATATTTAAAATATTAAAATATGTAATATACAGATTGTTTTCCCACAGGTCCTTTTGGCCCCAAGCAGCCTTTAACCAGTTTACAAACAAGGTCTGCTTCTAGTTCCAGGAGCATATACTTGTTTTTTTGCTTGTTTGCTTGTTTGTCTTTTTGTAAATAGTATTTCATTTTTCTCATCACACGTAAAGATAGCTTTCAACATTCTTTTTATGAGATTTTGAGTTCCAAATTTTTTTTCCTCTCTCTCTCCCACTTCCCTCCCCCCTCCTCAAAATGTCAAGTAATCTGATACAGGTTATACATGTGCAACCATGGAAACATATTTCCACATTAGTCATGTTGTAAAAGAGGAAACAGAACAAAAGGGAAAAGCCACAAAAAAGTAAAAATAATATGCTCTGATCTGCATTCAGATTCCATAGTTCTTTCTCTGGGTGTGGACAGCATTTTCTATAATGAGTCTTTCAGAATTGTCTTGGATCATGTATTGCTGAGAAGAACTAAATCAATCATAGTTGATCATCAAACAATGTTGCTGTTACTATTTACAATGTTCTCCTGATTCTGCTCACTTCACTCGACATCAGT
Source organism: Phascolarctos cinereus (assembly GCF_003287225.1). Lineage (NCBI taxonomy): Eukaryota > Metazoa > Chordata > Mammalia > Diprotodontia > Phascolarctidae > Phascolarctos > Phascolarctos cinereus. Next base: position 286,290,075 of record NW_027555625.1, on the reverse strand, counting down.
TTATGTAAGTACCTTCCAAGATTTTCTGAAATCCACTTGCTCATCATTTCTTATAGCACAATAGTATTCCGTTACGTTTATATACCACAACTTCTTCAGTCATTCCCCAGTTGATGGGCATCCAATTCTTTGCCATCACAAAAAGAGCTGCTATAAATATTTTTGTACACGTACTTTTCCCTTTTTTATAATCTCTTTGGAATACAGACCTAGTAGTGGCATGCTGGATCAACAGTTATGCACGGTTTGATTACCCTTTAGGCATAGTTCCAAATTGATCTCCAGAATGGTTGGATCAGTTCACAATTCCACCAACAATTCATTAGTGTCCCAATTTTTTTTCCTACATCTTCTCCAATATTTATTTTTTTCCTGTTCTGTCATATTAGCCAGTCTGATAGGTATGAAGTGGTACCTCATAGTTGTTTTAATTTGCATTTCTCTAATCAAAAGTGATTCAGAGCATTCTTTCATATGACTATACATAGCTTTCATTGCTTCATCTGAAAACTACCTGTTCATATCCTCTGAACATTCATCAATTAGGGAATGATTTGCATTCTTATAAATTTGACTCAGTCCTCTCCATATATGAGAAATGAGGCTTTTATCAGAAATACTTGCTGTCAAAGTTATTTCCCATCTTTCTGCTTTTCTTCTGATCTTGGTTGTGTTGGTTTTGTTTGTGCAAAACTTTTTAAATTTAATGCAATCAAAATCATCCATTTTCCATTTCATGATGTTCTTGATCTCTTGTTTTGTCATAAACCAGGAGCATATACTTGTACTCAGATCTCCCCTTCAGTCACTTCTACCTAGAACTAGCAAATATACTCAATGCTGCTCCACTCACAGCTTCTCCAAGAGTCAATGTCTCATCAATTGAGGGACCCAGAACCTGGGGTACTGATTCTTTGTCAAATCACTTCTTCTTGATCACTATTCTATTGCAGACTAGAGCTTCCAAGTATCACTTCACCATCCCACCACCTGCTTCTCAGTGTTTCTGGCTCATCAGCTTTGCTTCTCAGACACTGATTGCTTCTTGTAGCTGGTGCATCCCTACAGAATAGCCTCAGGGGCAAGTCCTTGGCATAGAGATTCCTTCTATGACTATCATTCCTCCCTGTCTCCCTTGAATTTTCCTCATCTGGCACATCCTAAAGAGCAGCTACATGGCGCAGTGGATAGAGTACTGGCCCTGAAATCAAGACGACTCATTTTCCTTAGTTCAAATCTGAACTGAGGTGCTATCTATGCAACCCTGGGCAAGTCACTTAAGCCTGTTCACCTCAGCTCCTCATCTGTAAATGGCAAGCCACTCTCGTATCTTTGCCAAGAAAACTCCCAAAATGGGGTCACAAAGAGTTAGACACCACTGAAAAATGACCGAACACATGGAACATCCTATATCATTTCTAGCTCTTATCCTATCCCCTTCCCTACTCTTCAGATCTTTCTTTTGGTAAGTTATTTTCTTATAATAAGCTTTTAGAATTAGGTGGACCCAAAATACATGGCCCAGATCACATTCCTTCTTTGCCCTGGTAGAAAATGGCACGAGGATAAAATCAGTTCTGCTCTCTGGAGTCACGTAGAACAAGTTTAATACCTTTTCCAGATTGACAGCCTTTCAAATATCCAAAGACAGCTTCTATTCTCTCCCCCTCCAATGTTTTCCCTCATTCAAATGAAATATCTTTAGTTCTTTCAACTGAGGTACATGTAGCATGACTCAAGGTCTTCTGATATCCTGGCTGCTTTGTTTTGGATACTTTCCAGCTTACAAATGTCCTTCCTAAAATGTTGTGCCCAGATGTGAATACAATGCCTCATCTGTGGTTTGACCAGGGCAGAATAAAACAGGATGATGACTCTCTAATTCTGAATACTCTGTTCTTATCCATGCAATTTAAGATAACGTTAACTTTTTTGGCCGACATATTACACTATTGAGTCATATTAAGCTTATAACCCACTAAAATTCCAGATCAATTTTTTTGTTTCCATGAAGAGTTATCTGGTTATTCCTCTCTCATCCTGCATTTGTTCAGTTGATTCCACAAAAATAAAAACCTAAGTAAAAGTATAAATATAAATTATCCCATTTGCTCTGATTTTCAGTTGTCCTATTTCGTTAGATTAAATCATTCCCTGAGTCGAAATAACATTTTCAAGACCACAGAACTGATAAATACCTTGAATTACAGTGTTTACTACACCAACACTGAGATTCTAATGGGAGTAAGGCATTGCAGCATTCTGTGGGAATTTATAGGAGAAATAAATATTGCCTATTGTTTTCAGATTTCATTCTTATTTTCCAATGGAGTAGAGAAAAGCCCCATCTTTCCACACATGATTAGTCCACCTTCAACCCTACAGAGGGCAGATATGTTGCTACAATTAGTACTATTTTTAAGGAAAAGAAAACAAAAACAGCAAGGTATTGCATCCAACCAGGGTTTGAAGGCTTTACCTTCTGCATTTCATTTTCTTTAGACAAGAACTTTCATTTTTTAAGAGCAAAAACAAACACCTTGCTCACTACAGGTAGTACCAAAACACTCCATCAGTGAAGAAGGCAGCAGGAGAACTCTAGACATACTCCTTTGAAATAATAATGCCTCTCCAATGTATTTTAATCATGGAATGAGTTGGGAGGAGAAAAACATAGTAAGTACTTTAATGAAGAGAGTGGAGGATACTATTTAATGCAGCATCAAACTGAGAGAACTCACCTTCTCTGCTGATCCTGGGCTGGACATGATATGATTAAAGTATCTGAGCCAGTCAGATTCTCTGCCAATGAGACCAGAAAGGAGAGGTTTTTAATGCTAAGGGAAAAAACCAACAGTAACCAAACAAAATCAGTCATTATCAAAAAAGGAACACTGTTGGAGATCTGCACTTTGGTACTTCTAGGACTCATGATTTCTCCATGGAGAGGGAAGGGTGGACAAGGAGGAGGTAAGGAATGTAAAGTAATTTATATTCCTCTTTCTCATTTTTTTTAAATTTTTTTTTAGGCAATTGGGGCTAAGTGATTTGCCCAGGGTCACACAGCTAGTAAATGTCAAGTGTTTGGTCTGAGGCTGGATTTGAGCTCAGGTCCTCCTGACTTCAAGGCCGGGGTCTATCCACTGTGCCATCTGGCTGTCCCAATTTATATTCCTCTTACAAAAGTACATAATAATAATACTTGATGTTTTCATAGTATTTTGCTAATATCTCCCATGTCTATTAGCACATTTGATTCTCACAACAATCCTACAAAGTAGTCGGGACAGAAATTATAATATCTACTTTATTGATGAAGAAAGTGAAACTCAGAGATGTTAAGTCACTTGGTTAAGATCACACAGTTAGGGGCAGAGTTGGGACTGGAATCCAACTTTCTCTCTTCCTAATAACATCAATAATACTAGGTTACATTTACATATTACTTTATGGTTTACACATTCCGTTACATCCATTATAATGTCAAATCAAGGAGCATTTATTAATTGCCTATTGTCTTCCAGGCATGTTTAAAAGTGTTGGGACACCAAAAAAATGTGGGGAGGGTAGGCAAAAAAGTCCCAGCTCTTAAGAAGTTCACAGTCTACTGGGAGAGACAGCATGTAAATGATTATATATACACAAACTACACAAACAATGAATTGGAAATAATTAACAGAGGGAAGACATTAAAATTAAGGGGGACTGGGAAAGGCTTCTTATAGAAGGTGGAACTTTAGCTGAGCCTGGAAGGAGGAAGCCAGGAGGCTGAGATGAGGAGGGAGAGAATTCCAGGCACTGAGGGAACAGCTGGTAAAAATGCCCCAAATATGGAAACGGAGTTTGAGCAACAGCAAGGAGACCAGTGTCATTAAATCACCGAGTGCTTGAGGATGGAGGGAGCAGAGGACAGTAAGGTGTAAGAAGACTGGAAAGTTAGGAAGCAGACATGTTATGTGGGACTTTGAAAGCCAAAGAAAGGGGTTTATATTTCACCCTGGAGTCAATAGGAAGCTGAATGAATGGGGAAGGGTGTGGTGATGTGATCAGATTTGTGCTTTAGGAAGATCAATTTGGTGATTGAATGGAGGATGGGTTGGAGGGGGAGACACTGGAGGCTGGCAGATCCATCAGCAAGCTATTGCATTAATCCATTCGTGAGGGGGTAAGAGTCTGCACCAGGGTGGTGGCAGGGTCAGAGGAGAGAAAATAAAAACAACTAACAACTAGAATGTTTGGAGAGAACTCAATAGGATTGAGGGAATGAGAATGACATCTAGGTTGAATGACTGGATGACTGCGGAAGATAGCCACGGAGCAGAAAGACACCTGAGCCCTGAGCCTGGTTCAGCTCCTGTTTGGGGCCATGCAAGCATTAAATAAAGCATCTATCACACTGGTACCCTTAGGATAATTCCTGCTCTGTACTTGATTCCAACATACCTGCAAAAATATTACTTAAAATTCTGCCCACACTGCTGTGCTGGGAATTGTTGGAGCATTGTTCTGTATGATGAGAACCAAGGAAGAGTCTGTTTTCTTCCTCTACCTTCTCCTCCCCCCAAACTTCACACAAGACCATATCATAGAGGGATGCTGAGTGACATTCCCAGAGGATGAAAGGGGACATACCTACCCAACAAGAGAAAATGCTGATGGCTGTGGCTAGACCACCACAGGGCTTCAAAGAGATTTTTAGGGAGAAAAGGGGAAAAACAGTACCATCATTGAGAAGGGCATTTTTGGAAGGCTTGGTGCCTTTGATGCTGAGGATACATTCAGCTCAGATGGTTGACCTTTTAGTTGAGGGGAATTAGCCCTATGCCCACATAAGCTTGCAAACCTTCACAGCCACAGTGGTGCTCTCCTGGATAGATCACTCAGAAAAGTGTTTACTCCCCAAACTGCCATCAGAGATGGACCAAGAAAGAAACACTGCCATGGCCAGCTCACACCTGTGGCTCTTTCCATAGAAGAGGTCATAGCAAACCTCTTCCACAATCATGTTATAGTAAATAATAAATAATAAAAAAGGGCTCCAAGAGTTTGAGCCAGATTTAGAGATATGTTTGCTTAAGGGAAGGTTGATTTATTATCCCCACCATTATTTTCTGCTGTGTTTGCATTTTGGGTAAATATTTGTACATTCATCAAAGCCTCACACATTAATTTAGCCTGCCACTGAGAACAGAAATGTGATGCATCAAAAAGAGTGGGAGAGGTTCAAAATGATTAGCTTTTTAAAAAATTGATATAGGCACTTCCTCAGCCTGAGGATGGTACCTTAGTTCCAAGATTCCAGAAAGATGACCTGCTTCTCCCTAGGCAAAGCAATTAGTATTAATTGGTCTCCCTTTCATTTTCATTTCTCACGACTGCTTCCTCTTCCATAGAGACTGGCTCAGCCTCTCCAGTTGGAAGAAGTGAGATTCAAACACTTAAATCCTGGATCAATCGGCTGTCCATCATGCCACACCTACATTTTTGGTCACAAAGCAGAGCATCGATAAGAGGGGCACAGTGGAGTGGAGTGGGCACTAGATTTGAAGTCAGGAGAACTGGATTTAAGTCTCAGTCCTATCATTGATTATCCATGTGACCTTGGGCAGGTCACTTAGTTTCTCTTGACCTCAGTGTCTTCATCTGTAAAGTAATGTGGTTGGACTGGATCAGGGGCTGTACACCTAAGGTGAATGAACTTTAAAAAAACATTTTGATAATTATTTTAATGTGATCAGTTTCCTTTGTATTTTATTTAATACATTAAAAATATTATTATAAGAAAGGGTCTATAGGTCACCAGAATGCCACGTGTCCATGACACAAAAGAATGCTAAAAACCCCTAGGCTAGATGATCTCTGAGGTCCTGTCCAACTCTAACCTTATATGATAAATAGTAGGACAAGCCAAACATGGCAGATTGGATGGATTATTGGACTTTAGAGTCAGGAAAACATGGGTTCAAATCCCATCTTTTCCATATACTCTTTGTGTGACCTTGAGCAAGTCACTTAAGGTCTTAAGGACTTGGTTTCCTCATCTGTAAAATGAAAGGGTGGACTAGATTGTTTCTAAGGTTCTTTCCAGCTTTAAATCTATAATCCTATAAATATAGCAACTGAGGGGAGTGGGATTAAACAGGGAAAGCCTCTTAGATGGAGTAATCAGAGTGATTTCTTTCTCATCCCATCCCCAACTGCCTATACATATATCCATTCTTCAAAGGATATAAACTCCCCTGGGTTCCACAATCTATCAACAAGCATTTATTAAGGACTTACAATGTGATGAGCACTGTTGCCAAGCCCTGGGGATATAAATACATAAGTTAAACAGTTCCTGCCCTCAAGGAGTTTATGTTCTAATGGAAGACAACATCCACATAGATGTAGTAGAAATGGTACCCCATGAGCCATGTGTGAAAATGAAGTAGCTATTTTTGGGGGGGACATGGAAATGGGGTTTCACTAGCAGCTGGGGATATCAGGAAAGATTTCATGTAGACGGTGGTAATTCAAGTGAAGCTTGAAGGAAATTCCAGAGGCTGAGAGAAGGAGAAAATGCTACATGTAGTCCTAGAAGGTGTTGGGCAATTAGCTGCAAAAGGGAAAGGAAAGTCATCTCCTTTCAGGTGGACAGTTACACATATTCTGAGGCTCACCTTAATGGTAGAGCACAGGGCACTAGGTATGAGGGTCAGCTTCACATGACAGAGGCTGAGATTTCTTCACAGTGAAAATCCTAAACAGAATTCTACTGGCTTTGGAAAGAGTGGGGCAAAGAAAGGAAAGCAGAATGCCTTTCTCCAAGATGGGCAATAGCTGACCCCAAAAAGCTGGGCTTGGCAACTCACGTAGTTACATGTCCCATTTGTGCAATGGATCAACCTATTAGGCCCTGGAAATCCACCCTTGATCACAGGAGTCTTTTTAGGATGTAAAATAAAATATGAATCTAAGGTGGGGAGTTACAGGAGGAAAATCATAAAGAAGGAAGCCCATCAAAAAGGGTGTCTTCTGCAAGATGGCTTCTCTATCATCTTTCTAAACTAGGGCATCTTAACCTAGGGTCAATGGATGGGTTTTATGGGATTTATGAATTTGTGTGTGTATGTGTGTGTGTGTGTGTGTGTGTGTGTGTGTGTGTGGCATACATATATACACATTCACATATATATATATATATATAATATATATATATATATATATATAGAGAGAGAGAGAGAGAGAGAGAGAGAGAGAGAGAGAGAACTTTATTTTAATATAATTGGTTTCCTTTGTAACTATATATTTTATTCTATGTATTTATAAATATCATGAGAAGGGGTCACCAGGCTTTACCAGACTCCAGCTAGGTGGCACAGGAAATAATGCAATGGACTTGGAGTCAGAAAAACCTGAGTTCAAATATAGACGTTAAAAAAATTATTATTTGTGTGTTTAGGCACATGAGCCTCAGTTTCCTCCTCTGTAAAATGGAGATCATAATAGCACCTACCTCCTAGAGCTGTTGTAAGGATCAAATAAGATAAGTGAAATGCTTTGAAAACCTTAAAGTACTACCTAAATGCTAGCTATTATTATTATCATCACATGTAGAAAACCCTGCTCTAGACAGAGTTATTTGTCTTATCCTTCTCATCACCTGGGAAGGCAGACAATGCTCAATTCAAGGTGAGATCTGTACAGTTTCCCTTCCCAGTGCCTGCAGTCTCTGCTTTCAAGAACCTTACATTCAATCAGAGTAAAGAATATGCACATATATATAGAGAAGAAATACAAGTAGTTTAAGGAGAGACGTCACTAACTGCTAGGAGAAGGCAACGAAACAACCTCTCTGGCCTCAATTTCTCCATCTGTAAAACAGGGAAATTGTTCTAGATAATCTCCAAAGTCCCGTCCAGTTCTATAATTCTTTGATTTTACAATGGAAAAATATTCCAGGCTTAGCCATAACTACTTTGGCTAAAATGAAATTGGGAAGTTATTTGTGGATTTAACATCATCATTCTCTTCCTTCCCCACCCTCCTCCCAAAACATAAACATACACACACAGACACCATAATCGTCTTCATTAAGCATCATCTACATTGTTTATAACTTATAGTTAAAGCAGGGCAGTATTACGTATTAGGCAGAGTGTTGGACCTGGAATTAGAAAACCTGGGTTCAAATCCTATCTTCAACACTTACTAATGGTATAACATACACATAGACTTAAATTCTCTGAAACTCAGTTTCTCATATGTAAAATTGGGATAATCATACCTGTGAGGAACATCCTCAACGAATTGTCATGAAGCTCAAATGAGATAATGTATATAAGACACTTTGCAAGCCTTAAAATACTATTTAAGTTTCAACTTACTATCACCACCCTAGTCATCTCATTCTCATCTTTTCAATGGAGTTCATGTAGAAACAGTCTCAAAACAATCCACTATCTCACTATTATTATTTTATATTTAATGTTTTAGGAAAATTATGCAGGTAGGCAAAAATGACTGCTTCTTAAAATCAATAGTAAAAAATAAACTCTTCTTCTGTAGATTAAACAAAAGCATCTCCAGGATTATTCCAATAGCAGACAGGGTGATGGAAACAGCATATATCTTGTCCTGTTCCCCCATGATTTTGATTTCTTCTTCTAGGTCTCTACATTTTGAAAGCTTTTCATTTCATGCAGCTTGGAGATTGAGTATGTGATAGGGTAACGTTTATTTAAAATGTCCTTAAATTTTTATGAATCAATATTGTATCCAGGCAATTGTGGGTCTATGCTATTGGTTGAGTTCTTGAGAATATTTTGAGGTATGTTTGTAGTATGGAGATCATTTTTATTGGCAACAAGGGTGGCAAAAAAAAATCATTATTATACCTTAACTTAACTGCAGTTCTCTCTACTTCACATTATGGTAAATCGAGTCCCGCCTTCAGTATTTCACTATTTCCTTCCTAACAATGATTCATCACCATCTCATCCTAAGCTGCCCTTCCCAGAACACTCATATCTATTCACAAATATATCTAAGAAGTAATGTCCATTGATTGGCTACTTATTGTTAGATAATTAACCTGAGTTTCTTGTGGCCATGCCAAGGACACTCAGCAGAAAGCAAGGTCAGTTTATTTTTAAGACAAAAGCCTGCTCTTACTCCATTATTGCCATGATGAACTGTCCTTTGATATTAGAGCTGTAGAGCACTGGGATTCATTCTTTTACAATCTTACTTTTGTTATTGTATCTTTTTTCCTTGAAAATTTTATTCCCCAAAGAAGACATTTTAGGATAATCATAATTTTTGTTTTGTTTTGTTTTTTAATCAAATACTCTTTTAGACCATATCATCTTCCATATCTTTTTCAGTAGGTATTATGAAAGATTGTAGAATAGGAAGAACAATGGGCAAGATGTCTGAAGGTCTGTCTGGCCATCAGTCCTTGATCTAGCATTGACTGGCTGTATGACCTCAGGTAAGCCACCATTTTTTCTATCTATAAAATAGAGATAATAATTCTTTACATGGATGGTGTGAGGTTAAAGTTCGATCAATATATATGGAATTGATTGATAAACTATAAAGCACTATACACATGCAAATGTACAGTTTAAATATTTTTGTGGGTTTAGTATCCCTATTATTGTTGTTGTTCAGTCATTTTTCAATTGTATCTGACTCTTCAGGCCACCATTCAGGGTTTTCTTGGCAAAGATCCTGGAGTGGTTTGTTATTTCCTTCTCCAGCTCACTTTACAGATGAGGAAACTGAGGAAAACAGAGTGAAGTGACTTGCCCAGAGTCACACAGCTAGTGATTGTCTGAGACCAGATTTGAACTCAGGAAGATAAGTCTTTATGACTTCAGGCCAGGCACTCTATCCACTGTACCACTTAACTGCCCTTAGGATTTAGTATCCACTTGGTATTAAAAGAACCAGGGAAACCCCCATAGAGTACATTGGGTAGATCTTTGGAAAGTTGATGGAGGCCACTGTATATAGTGAAGCTATCACAGATAGAGAAATATCCTTGAAGTCGGAAACACCTAAGTTCAACTCCCACCTCTGACACAGCTGGTTTTGTGATCCTGGACTAGTCTCTTAACTCCTCAGTGCCCCAGGTTTCTAAGAATGTAAATTGCAGAGCCTGGAATTTATCTATTTTGTAGATTTCCTCCCTGAATCAAATAACAATAACAAGCAGAGAATTATGGAAAGACATGAATAAGATCTGTACAGGATAAAAGGGCATGAATCCATTACAATCTACACCAGTGGTGGGAAGTCTTTATCCCAAAGTAATAGCAGATTTACTGAAGTAGTATAACTGTTGTTATTGTTCTTAGTATTATTGGGGTGCTATGGAAGAAGAACAGAGGCTAAAAATTATCTCTGAGGGAAATAGGTATTGACAATGGAGCAACAGGTTGAGCATGAAAACTGAAATTAAAACCTCTAAGGAAATCATAGGCAGAAAATAAAAAAAACACATAAAACCACTATATCTTTGCACTCCCCTACGATAAAATTTTGAATTCTAAATTCTCTTCATCTCTCTCGCCCTCCCCCACTCACTGAGAAGAAACATTATTAATTATACATGTGAAGTCATGCAAAACATTTCCATGTTAGCCAAGTTGAAGAAAGAAAGAAAGAAAGAAAGAAAGAAAGAAAGAAAGAAAGAAAGAAAGAAAGAAAGAAAGAAAGAAAGAAAGAAAGAAAAAAAGAGAAGAAAATATGCTTCAATCTGAACTCAGTTCATCAGTTCTCTCTGAAGGTGGATGATATCTTTTGTCATAGGTTCTTTGGAATTGTCTTGGATTATTATCAATCAGTCTTTTACAGTTGATTGTCATTACAATAATGCTGTTAATGTGTGCAATGTTGGCTGGTTCTGTTTACTTCACTTTCCATCAGTTCATATATGTCTTCCCAAGTTTTTCTGAAACCATCCTTGTCATTTTTTGTAGTATGATAGTACTCTATCACAATCATATGCCACAACTTGTTCAGTTATTCCTCAGTTGATGGAAATCCCCTCAATTTCCAATTCTTTACTGCTGAAAAATATAGCAACTATAAATATTTTTGTAGAAATAGATTTTTCCCCTTTTATTTGATCTATTTGGGATACAGACTTAGTAGTGCTATTACTGGGTCAAAGGTTATATATATAGTTTTATAGCCCTTTGGCCCTAGTTCCAAATTGTTCTCTAGAATGTTTAGACCAGTTCATAATTCTACCAACAATGCAATAGTGTCCTAATTTTCCCAAATCTCCTCCATCATTTGTAATTTTTCTTTTCTGTAATATCAGCCAATCTGATGAGTGTAAGGCGGTAACTCAAAGTTGTTTTAATTTGCATTTCTCTAATCAATAGTGATTTGGAGTATTTTTTCATGTGACTATTGATAGCTTTGACTTTTCTGAAAACTTCCTGTTGGTATTCTTTGACCATTTATCAACTGGGAAATGGCTTTATTTTTATAAATTTGGCCCACTTCCCTATATATTTGAATTTTTTTTTATCAGAGAAACTTGCTATAAAATTTTTCCATCAGTTTTCTGTTTTCCTTCTAATTTTGTCTGTATTGGTTTTGTTTGGGCAAAACCCTTTTAATTTCATATAATCTAATTTACTTATGCTATCACCTTTTATATCAAGATCATTTACTCATTTTAACCTTATTTTCATATATGGTGTGAGAATAATGTTTTGTTATATTAATATTATTATTAGCCATCTATGTAATTTGGATGAAAGTTATGGAGATATTGAGGTATGATACTCTATAATAGCAGAATACTCAGAGAAATTCCAGTCACATGATATACCATAAATTATCCACAGGCGGAACACATAGTATTTTATAGAACATTCTAAAATGTATATATAGTCATGGGATGGTGATGAGTAAGATAAAAATGAGTTCTCCTTGTGAGAAGGTTTGAGAATATTCTTGGGCAGCCTAGAACAGTGTGCTTTAAAACTGTCCTGCCAAGTTAAAGAATAAAGCTAACCTAACCATTTAATCTTCTGAGAGTTCAAAATACTTTGTGTTTCTAGGGCCAGAACTCAGAAAGTGGTGATCCACAACAGAGGGAGAGACTTTTTTTTTTTCAAAATGGAGTTTGAGGGAGATATTAGTGGCTCAGGAATACTAATAACTACCATAAGACTCACTAAGAATAAAGTTTGTCCAAATTACAGAAAGATTTCAATCATATAAAACTTTAAAGAGAATATATTTATGACTCAGGAAAACAGTAATTTAAGCTAGGAAAATAGTAGTACCATAGAAGCCCTGAGATACAAGCTTTAATGAATAATAGTCATGATTTGTATATGGCATACCAATTGCAGAAGTGGAGAGAAGCTGTACGTTACGTTGAAAAGGGCACGGGCGACAGAATCAAAGAAATAAGTTCATAACCAGACACTGACATTTGCTACCTTTGTGACTTTGGACAAGTTACTTAACCTTTCTGGTTAAGGTCTTTTGTGGTCCTCAGTTTCCTCATCCTTTGAGGTGCCATCCAGATATAAATCTATGCACTCGTGACCCAAAGATGTGAAGGGAAAAGGCCCATCCTCTTTAGTATTATTATTATTAAATTATTTCTTTTTAGCATTCTTTTTTTTAATAAATTTTGAGTTCCAAAAGCTCTCCCTCCCTACTTCCACCCTTCCTTCACTCATTGAGAAGGCAAACAACATGATTCCCATTATACATGTAAAGTCACAGCCATGCTCTCAATCAACAGACATTATTTCTGCTAAGCTTCATGTGGGAGACAAAGAAGACATGTCCCCTGCCCTCAAATAACTTGCAGTTTCATGGAGGAGAAAAAAACAAACGTAAAAAAATGATGCAAGAAATTATAGGATCAAGTGGTAAATTGTTTGGGACAGACTATGAATGGTGTGTATATATATATATATACATACACACACACACATACATATATACAAACACATACACACATATATACACACACACACATACACACACACACACATATATATATGTATATATATATATACATATATATATACATATATATATATATATATATACACACACATATATGTATATATATATACATATATATATATATATATATATACACACACATATATATATATATATATATATATATACACACACACACACACATACATATATTTTTTTTTCAGAAAATAGAGAAGTCACTGTGGATTAAAATCAGTGAAGCTTCACTGAGAAGATTGGATTGAAGCTGAGACCTGAAGGATGGGTAGGACTTTGATGGACTAAGAGGCATAATCCCATTTATTCTTTTAATTTGCTTAGCCAACCCCGTTTCATTGATACTTCAAAGATAGAATTCAGCCCAACTTATATTACCATAGGCCCACTTCTGATTTAAGGGGCTTTGACTTAAGGGGGCTCCTTGGCATGGTGATTCAAAGGATACTTGGCATTCATTAGAGGGCACACTCTGGGGATGCATTGCATTCAGCTGTCTGCATGCAAATGTTGCAGTCCTAAATCTGCATTCCCAGCCCAGCCCATCAGTTCTAAGATCCTCTCCAACGGTTTCCCAAACCCAAACCCGGGCATCCCAGGTACCCCGAAGAGGTGCAGCTGACAGATGAAAGAAGAAATTGTCAGGGTTTAAGGATCTGAAGGCAGCAACTCAGGGAAGATTAGCCTCCACAGAACAGAGAGAAATAAGCCTTGATACAGAAAAAATAATGAGCTGTGATTTTATTTTGTGTTGCAACTCTGATACTGACTGTATCCCAAAATGCTTTTCTGAGCTGTATCATGCATAAAAGATGTAGAAAGAAATTAAGAGGCATCAGCGAGGGAGTAAAGATGGAATTTGCAAAGAAATGGAGATTTGAGAGGATTGCGAAGGGAGAACACAGGCAGGGAAATTCCCATCTGCGTTTCAGGAGAGGAATCTCAACAGTGCCATCTGTTGGACCTTACTAGAGTGATCCAAGGATCTTGTGGAAAGGATTGTAAAAATGTAGGATTCAGGGACATCACGCTGACTTTCTACACAGATCATGTAGGGTGTTCTACAGTGGAATGTGGGTGGATGGGAGAGGAGCCGTATTGGGGTGTTGGTATAGGTGTGGGGAACCCGCAGCCTTGAGGCCGCATGTGGCCTTCTAAGTCTTTGGGTGCAGCTTTTTGACTATTCCAAGTTTTACAGAATAAATCTTTTTATTAAGAGGATTTATTCTATGAAGTTTGAATTCAGTTAAAGGGCAGCACTCGAGAACCTAGAGTGCCATATGTAGCCTCGAGGCTGCAGGTTCCCCATCCCTGGTGTAGACTATACTCCGTTATTGGTACTCCATATTAGTACTTGCACAGACCCCCATAGAGTGTGCTGCCAGTCAGATTTGCTTCACATCCCCAGGGGAGACAATCTACAATTCTGTTTATGGTACAGAGGGGTGATCACCCTGGACCTCCATGTCCACAAGTCACTTACTCTTTAGCTCTGGGCTTCTAGAAAGCAGTGGATGTCACACCCGTCTCTTCCCTGACCTGGGAACTCTCCCCCCAATTGTCCCCACAATAATCATCAAATTAGAGAAGTCTTCAACACAGAATACTGAATCTTCTGGATTCACACCTCTGTGCCCCACCTGAGTGGTCAGAATCTGAATCTACATAGGGACAGAGAAAAAGAACATAGAATGGTCACACCCATGGCTTAGTGCCGCTGGTGGGGAGGGGGATGTTTTTTTGTTTTTAACATCTGTGACCATCTAAAGAGGCAGAAGGATAAGCACGGTTGTTTTCTTTGGTTTAGAGATTTATAAATCTTGCTGGTAGCTATAATCAAGGATTCCCAGCACATCCTCCCAGATGGCTGTCACTAATGCTGAACTCTAGGGATCAGAGGTTTAGAGCTGCAAGGAACCTTAAGGTTTAGAGCTGGAAGGCCACTTGATACAATCTTCCCACTTTACAAACATGGAACCAGAGACCTAGAAAGGCTAAGTGACTTACCGGAAATCCCAAAGCTAGTATAAGTAGCAGAGCTGGACTCTAAACCCAGGTTTTCTCACTTTAATCCAGTGCTCTTGGGTTTCCTAAGTGAACTGATAGATTACACGACTTGCCCAAGGTCACCTGGCTAGTATTTATCAGAAACAGAATTGGAACCCAGGTCTTCCATATTGCATGCACTACAACATCAATATTGTGTTTGCTGGATCATTTGTTACCCAAAGACCTAAAATGTAGGTTGGAGTAGGAAGAGGATACCCTGGAGAGTCTGCATGATGCAAAAGAAAGAAGGCTGGAGTAAGAACCAAAAAAATTGCATCTAGTCTCAGCTCTGCCATTACTAGCTGTATGACCTTCAGCAACTTACTTCAAATTAAATTAATATATATATATATATATATATATATATATGTATATGTGTGTGTATGTATATATATGTGTTTATATATATGTGTGTGTATATGTATATATGTGTGTTTATATATGTGTGTATATGTATATATGTGTGTGTGTGTGTGTGTGTGTATATATATATATATATATATATATATATATATATATTTAAAATAAGCAGGTACCATATACTGGATGAAACAGCTAGGTGGCACAGTGCAAATCTGGCCTCAGATACTTCTTAGCTGTGTGACCCTGGGCAAGTCACTTACCCCAGTTTGCCTCAGTTTCCTCATCTGTAAAATGAGCTGGAGAAGCAAATGGAAATGTACAAGAAAACCCCAAATGAAGTCATGAAGAGTCAGAGATGACTCAACACCACTAAGCAACGTACATGCTAAATTCAACAACATGCTAAACTCTGGGGATGAAAAAGCTAAAGGCGAACAAAATCCCTGTCCTGAAAAAATGCTTTCTATCAAGTAGGGGATGATGGAATATACAAAAATATGTATGCTACTTCCAGTGTCTAAAATGCAGGTCTACTCTCTGGGCTTCAGTTTCCTCACCTGTAAAACAAGATAACTAGGATAGATGATCTTTAAGGGACCTTCTAGCATGAACAGCCCACAACATTATGTATCTCATTTGGGGACTCTATAAATGTTCATTGATTGAATATCCATTGAATCAAATCTCAGTTGTCTTCTACAGATCAAAGTTGGAAAAGAGAAAGGTAAATAGGTCATTCAACTGAGAGGCGGCAACGTATAGTGGGAAGAGCAGTGGACCTGGAGTTTGAAAATCTGAATTCAAATCCTAGTCCTGTTACTAGCTGGGTGACAAGCAAGTCATTTGCTGACCTTAATTTCTTCACCTGTAAGATGAAACTTAATGGTCTTCATGACTATATGAATACATAAACTACATATATAGTCCTATGAACCACATTTTGTAGTCTCTAGTAGGAACATAATACATTTCCCACAGAAACCCAGGCCAAGAAGTTAACACTTGATATTCAACCCTTCATCTACAGACATATTGCCTACTACACGACTTTCACTAGAGGTCTATGGCAAATATTCAAGTGAAAAGATGACAATTTTATTCATATTTTATTAAAGCACTGTTTGTCATTATGCATATTTCTCTGAGATGAAATGACTTGGGCACTTGGGGAGAGACAGAGCCTTCTGATTGTTTGCCAAAGTCTTCCCCATGTCAATAAAATACAGTAAATATGAAGGTCAGGCCCAGTCTTCCTTCCTTTATTTGTAGTGGTAAATGTCATTTAGTAGAAGCAAAGTGATTCACCAGCTTTATGCATTCATACGGTAATACAGCAATTTTCTTTCTGCTGTTGCTCCAATCTCCAAAGTCCTCTGCTATTTCTCAGGGTGGATAGGCAGTAATCGGCCAAGCTATGGAGTTAAAAAGCATTGTTTGCTCTTCAGGTGTGCTCCATAAATATACTACTGCCTACTGAATGTTTCAGGAATATTAAAGAAATGGTCAAGAACCCAAAGTCCCCCAAGGGGCTAAACACAGCCCCCCTGCTACCCAAACTTTCCATTCTCTCCCTCAGCCCAGAGAAATCCTCACATTCTTAATAGGCAAACTTAAGAGTCCACTCGCTCATTTGTGTCATTCATATGAATCAAGTTTGTTCTACTGTAAGAGAAGAGTCTTTTCCTCCAAATTAGGACTTAACAAGGGGAAATTAACTGAACCTGCAGCTTCTAAAAAGGCTTGATTCTCCAAGTGACAATTTTCACAAATATTCATATTCTTCCAAGTACAAAAGTTGGGGGAAGTTCATTCTGTGACAAAGCACCCCAGAGCTTGCCCCCAGGGTCCTGTGCCTTAGCCCAAAGGTGTGTGTGTGTGTGTGTGTGTGTGTGTGTGTGTGTGTGTGTGTGTGTGTGTGTGTGGGCGCATGTGCATAAAAATCGTCCATGTTTTCCTCCTGATTTTAACTATTGTGGTGTCAACTGGAAAGACCAAAATAGGGCTGAAACTAGAATTTGGCTTAACCACACACTGGGCAAAATGAGCATGAATGTTCTAAATACATGTGTTAACAGGAGTGGGGGATTGGAGAGCCAGAATTCCTTGAGTGATAATTAGTATTGCATACCAGTTTATAAGCTGAGAGCTATAACAGGGGTTTAGGCGGAAGGGGCCCAGGGTCTTCAGCTCCATTGCCTAAGCAATGATAAAGCATCCTGAAGCCAACTGATTCCAGCCTCACTCTAATGGGAGTGACAATAATAATCATTATTTTCATAACTCATGCACCTAAGGGAGAACAAACAGCTAGACGGTGTAGTAGATAGAGCTTTGGATTTGGAGTTAGGAAAATGAATGTTGAAGTCAGAAGGCAACCTATAGAGAATTTAAAAGAGTTCAAACACTTACTAGCTGTGTGAACCTGGGCAAGTCACTTAACCTCTCTGAGACTTGGTTTCCTCATCCATAAAATGGGGATAATAATAGCATTTACCTCATAGGGTTGTTGTAGAAATCAAATGAAATATATGTGTATGTGTGTGTGTATGTGTGTGTGCATCTCTGTGTGTATGCATAAAGTAATTTGCAAACCTTAAGCTGTAAATGCTATTATTCCTTATAATGTTTTATGGTATTTAAAGAACATTATATTATTTGATCTTCAAAACCTCATGATATAAGTGCTCTTTATGAAGCTGTTCAAGGTTTGCAAAGTACTTTACATATGTTACCTTCTCCTAATAACCCTATGAGGTAGGCACTGTTATTATCTCCACTTTACAGATGAGGAAATTGAGGCTGACCTGTACAATGCCACACAGCTAGTGAATGTCTGAAGTAGGACTTGAACTCAGGTCTTCCTGGCCTCAAATCTGAAATTACTTCAAGGGCTATTTTGCATTTGGTCTCAAAGGGCAAAACGAGGAACAATGGGTAGAAATTTTAGTGATATCAGGAAAAAAAATTCTTAACAATTAAGGCTATCCAACAGTACAAAGAATAGGTCCCTTCTCCTCCTCCTTGGAGAGCTTCCAGTAGAAGTTGGATGACCGCTTGTTAGATATGCCATAGAAGGTCTTCTTTGGAGATATGAGTTGGACTCTGGCCACTGAGGCCCCTTCCAACTCCAAAGTTCTGTAATTATGTGAAATTGAGGCTCAGAGAGATTTAGAGACTTGCCTATGGTCCCATTGCTAATAAATGGTAGAAGCATAATTTGAGCCAAGGTCCTCCTGGCTCCAAAGTCCAGCACTCCTTCTACCAAGCCATGCTATATGCCATGGTGGGGGTATACACATATGCACACATACAAAAAACCCCAGAGTCTCATGGGACCTGACAGTAGAAGTGATATTATCTTACCTTTGCTTACTAGCAATCATCCCATATCTCTTCTCAATTTTGTGTCTAACATCCTTGAGAATGCCAACTACAACAGATACCTCCACTTTCTCTCCTCTCACTTCCTTTTAAACTCTCTGAAAGTTGGCTTTCAACCTCAATATCCATCTGAAACTACCCTTCAAAGTTATCAGCCAAAAATTATGGCCTTTCTTCAACCACCATGCTCCTAGATCTCTCTGCAGCCTTCGA
Organism: Phascolarctos cinereus; assembly: GCF_003287225.1. Classification (NCBI taxonomy): domain Eukaryota; kingdom Metazoa; phylum Chordata; class Mammalia; order Diprotodontia; family Phascolarctidae; genus Phascolarctos; species Phascolarctos cinereus. Next base: position 286,271,058 of record NW_027555625.1, on the reverse strand, counting down.
CACTGTCAATTGCCCTCCTCTCCCTGACACTTTCTTCTCTTTGGATTTCCATGACACTACTCTATTCTGGTTCTGTTCTTGTCTGACTCTTCCTTCTCACTCTCCTTTGGTAGATCTTCATCCAGGTTACACGACACTAATTGTGGGTTTCTCACAGGGTCTCTGTCCTGGGCCTCTTCCCTTTTCCCTCTCTACTTTTTTGCTTGATGATCTCATCAGCTCCCACGGATTCAATTATCATCTCCATGTTGATGATTCTCAAATCTGCTTCTTTAGCCCTAACCTCTCTCCTAACCTCCATATTTGAATCTCTAGCTGCCTATTAGCCATTTCAAACTGGGTGTCCCATTGACATCTTAAATTAAATGTTCCCAAAACTGACCTCATTATCTTTCACCCAAACCCTCCTCCACTTGTAAATTTCCCTATTACTGTCAAGAATGCCACCATCATCCCATCATCTTAGTTTATAACTTAGGTGTCATCCTCAACTCCTCATTCCCTCTCATCTTAAATCTATTGCCAAGTCTTGATGATTTTCCCTTCATATCATCTCTCATATAGACCCTCTTCTCTAATCTGACACTGCAACCACCATCGCATAAGCAGTCATCACCTCACATGTTGACTATTGCAGTAACCTGCTGGGTGATCTCTATGCCCTCAAGTCTATAACCCTGCTCCAGTCCACCCGTCACTCATCTCTCAAATTAATCTCCCTAGAGTGTGGATCTGACACACACACACACACACACACACACACCCTATTCAATATTCTCCAGAGGTTCCCTATCATCTCCAGAAACAAATATGAAATTTTCTGTTTAACATTCAAAGTCCTTCATAACCTGCCTTCCCTCTCCTACCTTTCTAGTCTTCTTATACCTCACAATGTACTCTATGATCCAGTAATAATGGTGCCCTTGCCATACCTCACCCAAGGCATACCACCTCCAGATTCTGAACATTTTCACTGGCTGTTCTCCATGTCTGGAACTTTCTCCTTCCTCATCTTTGCTTCCTGGCTTCCGTGGATTCCTTCAAGACCCTATAGAATCTTCCACCTTCCACCTTGTACAATAAGCCTTTCCCTTAACACTAATGCCTTCCATCTATTAATTATCTCTAACTTATCCTGTATATATCATGTTTGTACAAAGTTGTTTTCACATTATCTCCCCCATTAGATTGTGAGCTCCTTGAAAACAGGGACTGTCTTTTGGCTTTCTTTGTGGCCCCAACACTTGGCATAGAACCTGGCACATAGTAGGAACTTAAATAGTTACTGACTGATTGGATACACTTAAAACTTTTCAAAGGGCTCTCCCTATATTCATTTCACAGAGCCCTCAAAAAAGACCTGTGAAGCGGACATGGCTTATATTGGAGGCACAGATTTGGGGCCAAAGAACCTAGGTTCAAATATTAATTCTACTACCTGGGCAACTTAACTGCAGTTCTCCGGGGCTCAGTTTCCTCATCTGTAAGTTAAAGAGGTTGGCCTAGATGGCCTCTAACAGACCTCTCAGTTTAAAATTTTATAGAAGGAAACTGAGCCTCAGAGAGGTTGTATGACTTGGCCAGAGTTGGGCAGCTCTTCAGTAGCTGAATGGCCCTTGAACCCAATGTTTCTGCCTCTGAGGCCACAATTCTTCTTATTGTACCTTTCCAAAAATAAATAAATGCTTACATGTCCAGGATACTTGACAATTTTAAAGTACTTTCACTCCTGTGATCTCAGATTTAATCCTCACAACAGCCTTGTGAGGTGTTTGAAGAAATAACCATGAAATGTATCAATCTCTACTGTTTCAGGATCAAGATTCCCTTCATTAAAGAACAATACATTTACATTGGGATCACATATACACTAATGCCTAATACACACATGTGTATATTTGCCCAAACAAGAGAAATGGCCTTGTTTTTTCCCTCTAAATTCCATTTATACTAAAATATTTCATTGGTGATTGTTTATTTAAAGGCAATAGACCATATATCCACAAAATTACCTTTGCGAAGTATTTCTCTATTAAAACTTCATGTTTGTTTTCAAACAGTTCAATAATAGTCTTAGGGGAGCAGGAGAATCTAATTAAAATGGCAAGACCCTGTCTCTTGGTAATTCTGGCAGCCTTAATGCTTTTAAGGCTACAAAGAGCTCAGTTCCAGTATTTCTCTCTCTCTCTCTCTCTCTCTCTCTCTCTCTCTCTCTCTCTCTCTCTCTCTCTCTCTCTCTCTCTCTCGCTCTCACTCTCTCTCGCTCTCGCTCTCGCTGTCTTTCTCTCTCTCGCTTTCTTTTTGGAGAGGCAATTGAGGGTAAGTAACTTGCCCAGAGTCACACAGCTACTGAGTGTCTGAAGCCAAATTTGAACTCAGGTCCTCCTGACTCCAGGGCCAGTGCTCTATCTACCATGCCACCTAGCTGCCCCTATTTCTCTTTCTTTAGGGATTTTTTAAAAAACTATGCAACCTAAAATATCTCAATGGACAATTGGTGAGTCAGATTAAAATGTATCCTGTAACATCAACTGGACAACACCTCCCTGAAAGAAGAGCTCAAACTGTCTGCCACCATCTTCCTTATGTCTGAGTTTCCACTCTCTTGGCATCTGGCTTTACAGAACTTTTTCCTCCCCCTTCAGAATGGATATGACTTTATACTCCTACTCCTTTTCCTCTTTTTCTTTTCCTTCTTCCTCCTTGTTTTTATCATCATTACATCAGCATCAGCATAATCACTTTTCAATAATACTTTATAGCTTAGTAAACATTTTACCCCCAAAACCCTTTGAGACCCATAATTCAAATATCTTTATCCCCATTTTACAGATGAGAAAACTGGGAATCGGAAACATCCCCAAGATCACATGTTTTATTAATGGTGGAACCTGAGACTCAAAACAAGTCTTGTTTCTAGGCCTGTGTTCTCATAAAGGAGACCTGCCCCAACATTCCAGTAAAAATCTTGTTGATCTGAACTATTTAGGTGAAAGATCAACCTGAAGTAATTGCAAATTTGAATGGCCAAATATTTTAAAATAAACTGTCCTGCTATTTTCAAGTACATGTAATAACATATATGAGCTTGATGTAAAATGTTGCCAAGTAGGTCTTGAGGGGCCTACTATAATGAATATATATAAGAATAAGTATAGGGAATTGTCCTATGATTTCACTGTTGTAGAGAACTCCCAGGTGAGGAAAATCTCTTTACCAATGCAGATCAGCACCTTTCCTACAACTTAATATCTCACAGAATTATTTGAACTCTGAGAGCTTAAGTGCCATGCCCAGGGTCATATAGCCAGTACTGGGACATGAACTCAGATCATACTGGCTTCAAGGCCATTTCTTGATCCACTACATATACATCACAGCTGCCTCCCAATCAATAAATAGGTGAACTTTTTAATTGGCACAGCAACTGTATGTGGACTAACACGCTTTAAAGCATTTGCTTATGGAACAGATTATGTACACAATACATAGTGGTAAATGGCCATAGTAATCTAGTGTTTGGTAAACCCAAAGATTAAAGCTTTTGGGACAAAAGTTCACTATTTGACAGAAACTGCTTGGAAAACTGGAAAGCAGTTTGGTAGAAACTAGGTACAGAATAACATTTCACACTGTATACCAAGATAAGATCAAAATGGGTACGTGATTTAGACATAAAGGGTGACATCATAAGTAAATTAGGGGAGTATGAATAATTTACCTGTCATATTTATGGATAAGGGAAGAATTAATGACCAAACAAGAGATAGAGAGTATTATAGGATGTGAAGCAGAGAATTTTGATTACATGAAATTAAAAAGTTTTTATGCACATGTACCAACACAGCCAAGATTAAAAGAAACAGAGAACTAAGGGAAACTTTTTACAGCAATTTTCGCTGATAAAGGCCTCATTTCTCAACTGTGTAGAGAACTGAACCAAATTTATAAAAATATGAGTCATTCTCCGACTGATAAATGGTCAAAGGATATGAACAGGCAGTTTTCAGAAGAAGAAATCAAAGCTATCTATAGTCATATGAAAAAAATGTTCTACATCACTACTGATTAGAGAAATGCAAATTAAAACAACCCTGAGGGACCACCTTGTACCCATCAGATTCGCTAATATGACAGAAAAGAAAAGTGACAAATGTTGGAGGGGATTGTTGGTGGGAAAATTGGGATACTAATGCACTATTGGTGGCATTGTGAACTGATCCAACCATTTTGGAGAGCAATTTGGAACTATGCCCAAAGGGCAATCAAACTGTGCATATCCTTTGATCCAGCAATATCACGACTAGGTCTGTATCCCAAAGAGATTTTTTAAAAAGGAAAAGTACTTATTTGTACAAAAATATTTAAAGTAGCTCTTTTTGTGATGGAAAAGAGTCAGAAATTGAGAGAATGCTCATCAATTGGGGAATGGCTGAACAAGTTGTGGTATACGATTGTGATGGAATACTATTGTGCTATGAGAAATAATAAGCAGGATGTTTTCAGAAAAATTTGGAAAGATTTATATGAATTGACGCAAAGGAAAGTGAGCAGAACCAGGAGAATACTCTTCAGAGTAATGGCAATATTGTACCATGATCAACTTTGAATGACTTAGCTATTCTCAGCAACACAATGACCCATGACAATTCTGAAGGACTTATGATGAACAATATCATCCCACCTTCAGAGAAAGAACTGATAGAGTCTGAATGCAGATTGAAGCAAACTTTTTAAAACTTTCTGTTTTTCTTGGTTTCTTCCCTTCCTTCCTTCTTTCATTCCTTCCTCTTTCTTTCTCCCTTCCTTTCTTTTTTTCTTGCACAACATGACTAATGTGGAAATATGTTTGCGTGACTGCACACGTAATCTATATCACATGTTTGCCTTCTCAATGAGGGGGAAAGGGAAGGGAGGGAGGAAGAGATTTTAGAACTCAAAATTTTAAAAAATGAATATTAAAATTGTTTCTACATGTAATTGGAAAAAATTTTTATACAAAACATTTGTTTACTAAATATATGCCTTCTAATCTTGTTTACACTGTTAACTTTATAGGGAGGGTGAAAATAACCTTCAGCCAATGGTGTGCTGGCAAATGTTTAACAACCAGTTTTCTAAAAAAAAAAAAAGTATGGAAGACAGACACACTTTATAGTTTATTCTGTTTCAGTAAAATTCTCATCATCACTTTCTGTAGTCTAGACCATTAACAAAACAATAAATCAAGCCCTGATTTGTGATTTTTGCCTATTTTGAAGGTGTAAATTCTCACACTGAAATTTTAACAATTGGAAAGATTGTTTAATCTAGGTATAGTGCTACCCTACTCACCCCAACTCAGGTAGAATGATCTGGACTTGGCAATTTACTATCTATGCGATAGGAGGTTGTCTGGCTTAGGCAAGAAACGTTTATTAATAAACAGAAATGCATTTATTTAGTGCTTACTATGCACAAAGCACTATACCAAACACTGGAGTAACAGATAAAAAATAGCAAGACAGTCCTTGATTTCAATGGTCTTATACTCCAACAAGAAGAAACAACATATTTAGGGCCATGGTAGACAGGTAAGGTTGAAGTCATAAGTTTAGTGAGTTGAACTATGGCACCATCAAATGATGTGCATTGTCTAAAAACAATAGATTGATTTAATTACTCTTACCAGAACAAATTACTCTTAATAGAACAGAGAAGGAAGAAGAGAAAGGAACATGTAGCAGTGACATAACAGGAAGATGATGTGTTTGTGTGTCTAGGGCCAGTTAAATATAATGAACACCAACCATTTATCATGGTTCTAGGATGGAAGTTGAAGGTTCATTTGGGAGGGTGTAGGACTAGAGGGACAGCATGGCCCTACTAGACATTGTGCTGGTAGCTTCCCTTTTAAAGGCAAGTCACAGTCTCTTTTAGCTCTATGATCCTATGAATCTTGTAATGACTAGTTGATAAGATCTTACTGAACTTCCACACCCTTCCAGTTAACTGCTGAAGACATCACTGGGAAGGGAACACCAAAGGCTATTTTTAAGCCCCTGATAATGGCCAATTCTGCTATAAGACATACAAAAAAATCGGATTAAACTGTAGGATTTAGGGTCAAAGTGCTTGTAATAATAATAACAGCTCCATATATTTGGATAATTGTTATAAACCTTTCACATACATTCTCTCAATTCTCCTAATGACTTTGTGATGCTACAGAAGTGCACATCATGGAACACTAGAGTAGAGCTGCTTAAACTTTTTCCACTCACGACCCCTTTTTGCAGTTTGCCAATGTCCATTGGCATGTGCAGTATAAAGTACGCATGCTTTGTGTTCAGATCCAAGGCTGCAGTGAAGTTGCATGATGCAACATGGGCAAGCACTGCCAGAAACACCTTGAATTAATTACGTGTTTGATTTTTAATTAATGTTTGGTCATTTCACATTCAGAAGCCTTTTATTTACTCTTGCCAAATTTTTTTGTGACCCCACATGGGGTCATGACCCACATTTTAAGAAGCGTTGCACCAGAAGCTCAGAAAATCAAAACTACCAGTAATGTAAAGGTCAACAGAAAAATGAATGGGTATAAGGAGAGCACAACAACGGAGATAAGGTGACATAAAAGTTATCATTGAAGATGCATATGATCAGAAAAGCAGATGGGCATACACCGAGAATGAAGGATAATAGGCCAGCAGCCTCAGTATTTCACTATTGAGTGAAAAGTATTCAAAGAACCAGAGGTAGACCTTGAGTACCTTGAGTTGCTCCTATATATCAAATTTGTGGAAAGACACGGATAGAATCACATAGAAATGGAAAGTGTCGTTCTTCTGTTCAAGTCTGGTGAGAGCATGAATTATGCTACCTGCCCGGAGATTCTTCCAAAGAACAAAGACTGCAGACTAAATTCTAAATAGTAGAGATCGAAGTGTCTTCGTCTTTGCCATGGTAACACTTTAGGCTCTAAGGCTTTATTGTGTAGAGGGCACAAAAATAAAAATAATAAAAAAAATAATGATAACTCACATTTACATAGCACTTCAAGATTTGCAAAGTGATTTACAAATGTTATCTCACTTGATCCTCATAACAATTAGCTAGGTCCTCTTACTATTTCCATTTCACAGTTGAAGAAACTGAGGCAGAAAGAGGTTAAGTGATTTGTCCAGGGTCACAAAACTATTATTTATCTGAGGCCAGATTTGAACTCAGGTCTTCTTGATTCCATGTCTAGGGTTATGTCCAGTGTGCCTCCTTTGGGAGGTATATGAATAGAGTGGACATAAAATTGTGGATATATCAAAGTAACAAAGTAAAATGACTGCGGGAAATAGAATAGGATTGTATCATTATCTGGAAGGTACAGAAACCATAGCTCAGAGAGGCGTCATGGCCAAGGTCATATGGTTAATACTAAGTGGCAGAACCAGAAGTCAAATGCAGTCAGAGAAACTAGAAGAAATCAAATCCAGGTCCACCATTTAGTACAGCATTTTAGTGAAAGAAGAAGCTGAGTCCATGTCGATTGAATTGACTCTAGGTTCTGGACTCTTTCTTCAACACTATAAGACTTTTCTGATGAAATTCCTGCCCCGGGGGGTGTTTTGTCTCCAAGAATACTGACAGATTCTCTCTCTTCTCCTTTAAATGTAGGGCGCACCTATTTCCCCAGGAAGTGAAGTAACTCTGAAACAAAAGGGATTCAAACTCAAGTCTGCTTTACTTGAAGTCCAACAATCTATTCACTCTAGTATCCAAGTACCTAATAGCTACAGAGATCAGGAGAGCTCTTATACAGAAAGTGATGAATGAGCTGAGGTTTGAAAGAAAGTAGGCTCTCTAAGGAAGGCAGCTAGGTAGTACAGTGGATAAAATGTCAGCCCTGGAGTCAGGAGGACCTGAGTTCAAATCACGCCTCCAGGTTCTTATTAGCTGTGGGACCCTGGGCAAATCACTTAACTCTGTTTGCCTCAGTTTCCTCAATTGTAAAATGAGCTGGAGAAGGAAATGGCAAACCACTCTAGTATCTTTGCCAAGAAAACATCAAATAAGGTCAGGAGAGTCAGACAATACTAAACCACAAAGGATTTTTGAAAGGGCCAGGGTGAGGTGAGATCTGGATCACCCAGGGTTTTATTAGCCTTAACTTTGGGGGGCCTTGATTACCTCCCTCTGTATTATGCCTTTTAATATAATGATAGAAATGGATCATGAAATGCCAAGTGAGACCCTGCTGTATTTATGCTCATATTTATTGATCTGTTGATAATTGTTGCTCTAGTATTCTTGTGGTGGGGGAAGAGTCAGGGGAGAGAGGTGCAGAGAGAAGAACAATGATGAACTGGAGTATTTGAAGGAAGGTAACCCAGATGGGAGAGAGGAGTTGACACTGCTTGCCTCTCCTGGGCAGGACTAAAGCAAATGACTGGAAGCTTCAAAAAGGCAAATTTCATTCTACAGGATGAAACATCTAATTATCATCAGAACAATTTAAAAGTGCGATGACTAGGTAGTTTTAGGAGGTGGGAGGTTCCACTGAAGATCTGCAAGCAGAGTTTACTGTAAAGGAATGAGTTGTATTGAGAGAGATTACTTCTGTGGTTCTTTCCACCTCAAAGATACTGGGATTCTGAAATATTCTTGCTGCTTTCTTCACAGATTAAGTCGCAGGGCAAGCATTCAGTGAACCTAAAAGCTCTATAGAATTGTGAGTTGCTATGATGATATCTTGATTCTAAAGAGACCCCCTTTCTGGTAGCTGAATCCCACCCTCCTCTTTCCCCAGTGAAGAGTTCTCATTTTTCAGCTGCCTCTGATAATAGCAGCAGCCTCCCATTGTGCAAGGAAACCCAAGCCTGCTCTCTCCCACTGAGCTGATAAATATGAGGGGGTTGGGGAACTCCAAGGAACATGGTGGACACTCCAGGAGTCCTGTATTGGGGGTCTGATATTGCGTTAGTCTCTGCTTGCTGACAAGTCCTTTTCTGTAGGGTTTCTGGTAGACAGCCTGTCCTTTGTGCCCAGACTTGTTTCTTTCTTGATTACAAAAGTTGTAACATAACTGGGCTTACTCTATCTGGTGTTGAACTTTTGTCTTGGTGTGGCTTTCAAAGGGGATAAAGTTTCTTTCTTTAATATGTTAACATCCAGAGAAAGAATACATAAGTATAAGTATGTATAGAATAACATAAATATAATGTGTATATACGTGTTTGTACACACACACATACTTACATATTTGTGTCTAATGATAGCCATCGGGGGGGGGGGGAGAAAAAAGGAAAAAATATGTAAAGAGCTCTGTAGACCTATGTGAATTACATGGGAGTCAATGATCAAAAGGCATTAGCTGACAAGCACTAGTTACAGGCAAACACAGGCTGCTCTTTGTATGTAGGAGTCTCAACCATCTGGATACCTGTTGTTTTCCTATTTTACATTTTTTAACATATTAATTTTTGGTAGATTTTTTAGCCTGTTGTTCAAAAGCAGCACTGTCAAAGCCACTAAAATATATTTTTTAAAATTATCTATAGTCTTGAATAAAACTATAAATTGGATTTATTTTTTAAAAAGTTATTTTTCTTAAGAGCTAATGTTACTTTCCTACTCAAAAAATTCCAGTTGCCTCTAGAATAAAATATAGACTCTTCTCCTTTCCTTTTAAAGCCCCAGTTTGTTTTTTTCAGTCTTTATTATTCTACTTACTGTACTCTGCAGTACAACCACACTAGCCTTTTCTGTGTTTCTCACACTACACTCTATCCCTTGTCTCTGCCTTTTCACTGGCCTTCCCATGTGGGAAATGAATTCCTTCAAGCACCATCTTATGCACAAAGTATTTCCTGATGCCCCTACCCCAAACTGGTAATACCTTCTCCCCTTAACTTTGTTGTCATTCAATCATTTCAGTTGTATCTGACCCTTGGTGATCCCATTTGGGGTTTTCTTGGCAAAGATCCTGAAGCAGTTTGCCATTCCTTCTCTAGCTCATTTTATACATGAGGAAACTGAGGCAAACAGGGTTAAATGACTTGCCCAAGGTCACACAGCTAGTACATGTCTGAGATCACATTTGAACTCAGGAAGATGAGTCTTCCTGACTCCAGGCTGGCACTCTATCTACTGTGCCACCTATCTGCCCCCTGCCTTCCTTAACCACCTTGTATTTATTTCTTTATTTTATTTTTCTAAATGGATTTATTCCATATATACTTGAATATGTATGTTCAGATGCAGCTGGCAACTGTTCCTGCGGTGTTATAGTTAGAGCTACTGAAAAACCCAGGAAAAAAAGTTTTCCCACCAATGTCCTTGGCACATCATTCACATCAGAAACTGATATCATTTTATCAGAAACAACATTAAAGAAGAGGCATTAACATCTCCTTTTCTGCTGCACCATAAGGACCGTGGGACCTTTCCAAGTGACTTGTAGCTGAAACCTTCTATATGTGTTACCTCCTCCATTAAATAGGAGCTTGTTGAGAGCAAGCACTGTCTCACTTTTCTATTTGCACACCCAGTGCTTACCACAGAGCTTTGCACATAGTAAATGCTTAATAAATGCTTTCTTCATTCATTCATAGAATATAAATTCTTTTAGAGCTGGGATTGTTTCCACTGTCATTTTTGCATCCCTACGCTTTTGGGAAATTACAAAGCATTTTTGTGGACTCCAAGATTCCTATGAAAGAAAAAGCCAGTTTTTAATGCTAACATTTTACTGGTGTTGCTACATGTTGTTAGACATAGAACACCATCGATTCTAAAAAGCCAAAGACGAGTATCACACAGTAGGCAATGAAGAGGTAAGTGGTAGATGTGAGCAGGCTGCAACATGTAACCAATGAGGAACTCAACAGAAGAACCAGAAGAAATGATAATGGATAAAGGTAGACATAAAACATGGATAAAGGATACCCAGGTGATTTTATTTTTACTTTGTCTCTGGCTGTAATAGATCTGAGGAATTTACATTTATAAGTTCTTGAAATATAATGTCCAGGCCTTTTATTTTATCATGGTTTTCAGGAAGTCCAGTGGGCCTTAAATTATCTCTCCTTGACCAGTTTCCCAGGTAAGTTGTTTGTTTATATCAGGTTTCTTTTTATTATAGCCCGATATTTCTTGTTATTTCATGTAATCATTGATTTCTACTTGGTCTATTCTAGTTTTTAGAAATCTTTTTCTTGGGTAGGTTTGCCATTTTCTCTCTAAGCTACTTATTCTCCTTCTAGTTTGTTTTTTTCTTAAGAGCTCTTATTGAGCTATTCCCCATTTGATAAATGGTCAAAGAATAAAAAGAGGCAGTTTTTAGAAGAAATCAAAGCTATCTATAGTCACATGAAAAAATACTCCAAATCACTATTGATTAGAGAAATGCAAATTAAAACAACTCTGAGGTACCACCTCACACCCATCAGATTGGTTAATATGACAGAAAAGGAAAATGACAAATGTTGGAGGGGAGATAGGAAAATTGAGACATTAATACACTGTTGGTGAGGTTGTATACTGATTCAAACATTCTGTAGAATAATTTGGAACTAGATCCAAAGGGCTATAAAACTGCATACCCTTTGACCTAGCAATACTACTACTAGGTCTGCACCCCAAAGAGATCAAAGGAAAAGGAAAAGGACTCATATGTACAAAAATATTTATAGCAGCTCTTTTTCTATTGGCAAAGAATTGGAAACTGAGTGGATGTCCATCACCTGGGGAATGGCTGAATGGGTTTTGGTATATGAATATGATGGATTACTATTGGGTTATAAGAAATGACAAGGGGGGATGGTTTCAGAAAAAACTTAGGAGGACTTATATAAACTGATACAAAGTGAAGTGAGTAGAACCACAAGACTATTGTAGAGATAAAATACTATTTTAAAAAACCCTATCCGACTTTCCTCACTAGAAAAAAGGTGCCCCATTCCCTCTGGGGCCCCAGAAAGGGCCTTAATTCCATGAGAGCCTCAACAAGGGACCCAATTCTGCATGCAGTCCCAGAGGATTTATTTCCATCATTCTACCTGACTACTTCATTTTGTGAGTTTCTCCTCTCAATAAAGCTAGCTTAAATTACTGTCATGTTGTGATCTCCATGTTTCCTTGTGCTAGACTGTTGGCATTCTGAACCTTCCTAAGTCTGTTAGGACACCTCTTTTTTTTTACTTTGGATTCTGCCTTGAGGTGGAAATATGACTACAGGTTGAATCTGACAGACACATCCTGTGATCAGAACTTACACAGCTTTGGTGCTATTTCTAAATAAATATTTTAATTATAATATGCCCACAGCGTGCATTTGAAATCTCTTGTTCCCCAAACTAAATAAGTTGATAGCTTTCGGGAACATTGCATACAGTAATAATGAATAATTAGAGCACCTCTTCCCTTTTAGTGCTTCAATTAAAAAGTTAATTATATTTCATTTTCTTCCCCTCAGTGAAGCTGTAGCTAAGAAGGGAGATTTCTGAGGGAAGATCTAAGCTATGGAATAAAACCAAAGCTGGAGAACAGAAACTGCATTCATTTTTTTTATATACTGTTAACATAAGAAGATTTAAAAGTGTCCAAATCAACGAAATTTGAGGAAACAGGTTGTATCTTTATAAGGAAGCAAGGAGGGTAACTGACCCATTATCTGGTCAATTAAATCAGTTTAATTCACATCCCTTTTATCTTCTTAGCTTTTTAAATTTGACTGAGTGCTTATAACCAAAATGTCATTTGATTCTTGCAACAACCCTATGATATAGATAAGGAAGTAGAGGAAATTTCATTACTTCTCTTTTATATTTAGGTTTGGAGGGTAAATATCTCTTACCAAAAATCACATAAACTATTTGGGTGACCAAGCAAAGATCTTTTTTAACTCTCTGAGCCTCACTTTCCTAATTTGTAAAATGGGGACAATAGTAGCATCTGTCAAGGGTTGGTGAGAAAATGAAATATATGTAAAACACTTTGCAAACAAAAAGTGTATAAATGTCAGCTATTAGAATTAAAAATCACTTCCCTTCTCTGGATTTAATTTTTCTTTTCAAAAATGGCTTGGGCTGCCTCCAGAGGGGGGTGAGTTTCCCCACTGAAAGTCTTCAAGCAAATGCTGGATGGCTGCTTGTCAGATATTAGGATTCTTCTTGGTTATGGGTTAGACTAGATGGTTCCTAAAGGCTCTCGTAAGTCTCAACTTCTGATTCTTTGACTAGATGTGATGTGAATTCTATGGCCCTAGGATGAAGAAGGGACCAGAGCCAAGGTCTCAACTTCAAGTCAAGGGCATGTTCCACTGTACCCAATGACCTTTCAGAGTGACTGCCCCTCAAGGAACAACCTCACTTTCCTGAAGACTCTGACATAATGCAAGTTAGTGAGTAAGAAATGGTAGCAGTCAATGCACTACATGCACATACGCGGGAACAAACATACTTTTAGGAAGGGACAGGTTGACTAGAGGGCACTGTACTCATAAAAAAAAAGCATGTATTTTGTGGTCATCCGTGTTGGAACACTTCCCTACTAGAAGATCAGTGATTGAAAATTAAGCTCTGACAATTAGCAATTAGGTAGGAACAGTGCAACACATGATTGATTGGCTGTTGGGTAATTATGGACCTGAAGAAAAGAAATTAATCGGAACACTTGGAATAAATATTTGGTTCAAGGGCTCATTCAAATAGGTGTTATTTCAGGACATCTGTAAGAGTGCCAGCAACTCATTCTGGCCCCAACACTCTTTCTGCCTCTGCGGGGAAATTAAGGGCTATCCTACAAAGGCTTAGACAAATTCAAATGGTGAGAGAGCCAGGACGCAAATTCCTGGGATTCAACAAGAGGTTCACAATCTTTCTTTTTAAACGAAATAACTTTCACCAAGCAGATTTTCCTAGTCAAGACTGGGATGTAGGAAGAACCCTCCTACTTTTCCTTTTCTGTGTCCCATTCTCTGACTTAACCAGTTGGGTACCGACAGAGGAAAACTTTCAAATCAGAGAACTCAAAGGGACCTCCGGATGGGGCTCCTGTAGTTTGTCCGTCTCATTTTAAAGACTGGGAAGATGAGTACATAGAGGGGAAGAAACTTTCCAAGTGGTGGTCAAGCTGAGGCTTGTCCTTCCTTCATGCTGTCCCCCCAACCCATTTCTGCACAGTCCTTTCTGAGCCTGTCAGGACCCACCCTTTCAGAACTATCCCTCTCTCCTCCCCAACACCAAAACTGATCTAATTTCAAGTTCCTTGGAAATTTCAGTCAGATGAATGGAAGGTTGGTGTTTGATAAACTAATTCATTTTAAGCTAGGGACTTAAAGTCTTAACTCTCCAAAGCCGAGGTCTCTTGGAAATAGTAATGCCTTAGTCCAAAGGAGCAAGTTTCTAAATGTAGGATCTTGGGCTTTATGGAAAGCAAGTTGTGGAAAGATTTGAGGCCAGAGATTTTTCTGATAACTCCCCCGACACACTACCAAGGTAGTTTCAGCTCAGACTGGCCTTAATATAGAGAGAAGTTTGCCAATAGTGACTGAAAGCAGAGTGTGGTGTAATAGCACATGAGCAAGGCAAAGAAATGGAAGCAAAGTGGTTCTCATTCTCTCCCAAACTAGCTGCGAAAACTGATGGCTTTTCCTTCCACTGGATTTCAGTTTTCTCCTTTGTAAAATAAAGAGGTTAGAACAGACAGCCTCTGAGGTCCCCTGTTATGACTTGATGGCTCTCAGCAGAAAGATAGAGCAAGACTATCAGCCATAAAAGGAAGGAAGGTAGGTAGAAAAGGAGGAAAAGAGGAAGGAAGGAAGGAAGGAAGGAAGGGAGGGAGGGAGGAAGGAAGGAAGGAAGGAAGGAAGGAAGGAAGGAAGGAAGGAAGGAAGGAAGGAAGGAAGGAAGGAAGGGAGGGGGGAGGAAGGGAGGGAGGAAGGGAGGGAGGAAGGGAGGGAGGAAGGGAGGAAGGAAGGAAGGGAGGAAGGGAGGAAGGGAGGAAGGGAGGGAGGGAGGGAGGGAAAGGAGGGAAAGGAGGGAAAGGGAAGAAAGGGAGGGAGGAGGGAGGGAGGGAGGAAGGATTTTAATAAGTACCCACTATTTATACCAGGCACTGAGCTAAGCACTTTACAAACATTATCTTGTTAGATCTTCACAATAGGTAAGTGCTATTATTATTCCCTTTTCACGATTGAAGAAACTGAGGAAGACAGGTATTAAGCGACTTGCCCAGGGTCACATAGCTAATAAGTGTCTGAGGCCTCTTAAATATCTACAAGTCCTTATGCCTCTCTACCCTAAAGTCTGGATTGGATCTGGGCCATGAGGCTGGACTGAGCCTGAAAAGTGAAGGCTTGGGGGCTGCAGCTAGCAGGTCATGGGACAGGAAGCCTGGACCAACATTATTCAACCATTCAGAGCTGAAGGTCTTTCCCTTTGGGGGAGGTAATGAATTTGCTGAAGCTTCAGCAAAAGCCCCCACAGCCTGTCTCCTCAGAAGCCACTGCCAGCTGGCGATCTGAGTGGGTGTTTGAGAGCAACATCTCAGCAAATGTGTATTTCATCACATTCACAGGACCTGGGCAAAGAGACATATTTCCTGAGTAAAAGCTTTTGAGTCCCGCTACCACTTTCTTTTCATTACCTTTTATATGTGTTGGTGTTTATGCTTCATTACTTCAAACTTTTCTCTTTTACTACAGATCCCAACTTATCTTTAGGGTACGGAGCTTCAAGCTTTTAAATCAGGCAGATGTGTGCCTTATGGTGGGAAAAAAAATGTAGCTACTTTTTATACCAAGAATAAATTTTAACAACTTTAATTGCTTTGGGGGCTGAAGCAGTGTTTTTTTTTTTTAAATTATGTGTGTGTGTGTGTGTGTGTGTGTGTATTATATGTATGTATATGATGTATAGGTATATATATGTGAGAGTGTATGCATGTGTATAAATGTCAAAGTGGTATAGAAATGTACTGTGTGAAGGAGGCCATTTTATGGAGACAATGTCTTTGCCCAGTCCTGCTGTCAGGCAGGGCTTTCTCATGTCCTGGCAGTGTGACTTCAGGAGGACATTCAAGATCTAGTGTTTTGAGAATGCACAGAGTGTGGAATAAGTTATCAGACATGCAGAAACAGGTGGGGTTTCATTCATGTCATTGAAAAAGCACCTCCATTCTTCATTTATAATGCTGGTATTTAACACCTGCATTAAAACTTTCTAGTTGTCAGCTAGGTGGTACAGTGGTTAGAGGGCCAGGTCTGGAGGCAAGAAGACCAGTGTTCAAATGCCACCTCAGATATTTACTAGCTGTGTGACCCTGGGCAAGTCTCAACCTCTGTTTGCTTCAGTTTACTCATCTATAAAATGGGGATAATTAACCAGCCTCCCTGGGTTATATTGTGATGATTAAATAAGATAAGAATTGTAAAGTGCTTAGCACAGTACCTGCAACATAGTAGGCCCTATGTAAATGCTAGTTTTAATGATGATGGTTGACAATATTGCCCTGCTTATAAGTGTTCCTTAATAAATGTTTATGGCATTGAACTCAATTATAAATAGAGGTTATAGAGAGAGATTATTACAAGCTCTGGGCCCACATGAGCTAACCAACAAGTAGACCCCCCTTCCCATGTGGGTCCTTTCATTTGTTGCATGACCTTAGACAAACTCTTTCCTCTTTCCGGATTCAGTTTCCTGTCTGTGGAATAAAGGGGTAGAACAAGGCAGTCTCTAAGACCCTTTCCATACCTCATATTACTCATGATGTTGACTTCTGCCTCAACAAAGAGACTTCCCTGTTCATTGCTAGGCCTTCAAGATTCTAGTGTAGTCTAGCCTATCTAATGCAGCTACACTCCCCACTACATTGGAGTATGGCCTACTAGTCTGCCAATTGAAACACCCAAATGATCCAATTAGTCTTTTTCAACCTGGCTACTTCACTTTCAAACTTTAAAGGCAAAAGTCAGAGATGAATGACCCCAAAAGAATCCAGAAATTTGCAGCCTTTCATTAATACTTGTCAATCCTCTCCCTCTCTAATATCCAGCCTTGTCCCATGCCATGGCAGCTGCTCAGAGGGGCAGAGCCTTGGCCCAGCTGCAACAGAGAAAGGAAAAAAATAGCTTCTACCTCTCATGCCCCTTCCCACCAAATAGAGTTTATCTACCAGTTTCAGATTGCTGTTCAGAGCCTTGGACTGACACCAATAATTTTGTTGATTGTTTAGGCAGAACACTTTGGATCCACAAAGTGTAGTGTAGACATTTTTAATGATTATTCTACACTTGTGGAGCTTGGAAGAGTCATACTGCGCCAAGTTAATTTTATGATAAGATGCATGATTTTGTTTTTTGCTCACAATGATGAAAAGTCTCCATAGCATTTACCCTACCCATGTCAATTAACCATTCTATTCAATAAACATTTGTTAAGTACCTACTATGTGACAGACACTGTATTAAGTAATGGGGATACACAAAGAAGCAAAAGTCATTCCCTGCCCTCAAGGAGCTTACAGTCTAATGGGGGAGACAACATGCAAACAAATCTACACAAAGCAAGCTGTACTCAGGATAAATAGGGAATAATTAACAGAGGGAAGGCATTGGAATTAAAAGGAAGGCTTCCTGTAAGAGGTGAGATTTTCATGGGGACTTAAAATTGCTGTGAATGTACCACACCTTCCAATGTTGGTGTCTCCTTTCCCTGAATAAGTTGATATGTTAAGTTAAAAAAAAAAGTGAGTTCTAAAAAAATATATCGCTAATTGGGCTCAACAAGCCTCAGGTAAGAGGAATGATGGCTTGACATCTACTTAGAACAAAAGTTCTTAACTTTTTCTGCATCATGGACCCCTTTGGCCTATGGACTCCTCAGAATGTTTTTAAATGCATAAAATAAACTACACAGAATTACAAAGGAAACCATTTTAAAAGATATAATTATCAAAATTTTGCAAATTCTTAGTCCACAGACCTCCTGAAATCTATCTATGAATTCACTGGGGATCCCAGGTTAAGACCTCCTGGTTAGTGGCTGACCCTTTGTACCTCCTTCGGTCTTTTCTTCCTTTTGGGACATTTTCTTGCTTCTCTCAAAATCTGTTCCCTGTAATTTTATGGATTTAATATTTCATGAGGGGATACTGTTCCTCTGTGGTTTTGGCTTCCAAAGTTGTCTTTCCATTTTCACACTACGAGCTGCTGTCTATGTGTCTTTGTCTACTTATCAAGGGAGATGAATTCCAAAGAGAATAGCTCAAAAACCGCCTTAGTGGCAGGAATGAGTGAATTAGTACATTAGAAGGTATCTGGTCTTTGAGACTCCCTAGCATCAAGGGCAAACAGAAAGATCCCTGGGTTAAGGCATACCTAAGTCCTCCAGGGCCAAGCTGGACAGTCAAACCTTATCAGAAGGAGGAAAGCTGCAAAGGAAGTGAGAAATGTCCAAATAGGACACTGACTCGCAGGCAGCTCTAACTGCCTCATCTGCTTGCCCCACATATAAAATGTCATTTTCTCCATTTCATAAAGTTCCACTTTGCAAGGTTCAAGTATCAGCGTCTCTTACGGAAAATGTGCGTCTGAAAGATAAGTATTAAAAATAGAAAGGAAAACAGAATTGTGAACCCAATTCACATCTGAGCAAATCTGCACCTGATTTTAAGGTGAAACAAAAGCACCAGAGGCCTGGAGTGCTTTCTCTCCTTGGCCCCATAGGTAGTTAAGCAGGAAGAAGGCCTTCAGAAACAGTAAATTGCAGACACATTATTGCTTCCTGTGTGCATACCAATTTGCTAAGGCTACTAAGAGGCTGACCCTTTGTTCCTTCTTCAGCTCTTTATTCCTTTGGGGACATTTTCTTGCTTCTCTCAAAATCTGCTCCATTTAATTTAATGATTTAATATTTCATGAGGTGACACTGTTCCTTGGTATTGTTCTTAAGTCTCACCATCTTCCATTCCTCCCCTGCAATCTGCTGCCTGTGTGCCTCTGTCTCCTCATCAAGGGGGTTGGATATCAAAGGGAATTTCTCTTTTTTAATTTTTTTTTAAATTTAGTATTTTACTTTTCTCCAATTACATGTAAAAACAATTTTTAACATTTGTTCTTAAAATTTTGAGTTATAAATTATCTCCTTCCCTCTCCCCCTCTCATTGAGAGGCAAACAATTTGATATAGGTTATACATATGCAGTCATACACTAATATTTCCATATTAGTCACATTGTAAAAGAAAACATAGACCAAAACAAATAAAGAAAGTTTAAAAAAAGGTATGCTTTGACCTGTATTCAGACTCCACCCCTTCTTTCTCTGAGGATGGATAGCATTTTCCATCATAAGTCCTTTAGAGTTGTCTTGGATCATTGTATTGCTGGAAATAGCTAAGTCATTCATAGTTGATCATCTTACAATATTGCCGTTACTATGTACAATGCTCTCCTGGTTCTACTCATTTCATTTTGCATCAGTTCATGTAAGTCAGAGAATTTCTTAAAAACCATTTTGGTGACAGGAAATGAGGAGTGCCAAAGAATAAGATGACAAAGCTACCCCATAAAAGGCCTCAGGCTAAAAGCTGGTTTGGGTTACCATTCTTCAAGAATTCATTGGTTAAGAGAGAGAATGGTGTAGTGGCTAGAGTGTTAAAGTTAGGAAGACCTGGGTTCAAATCCCCTTTCTGAGACTAACCTCCAACATCTCAGTTTTCTAATCTGTGAAATGGAGATGTCCTCATCTCACAGTGTTGTCATGTGGTTTAAATTAGAAAAGGTATATAGAGCTCTCAAAGTCAGTTGGAGATAGTAGTGTTGGTCCAAGACTATTAATAGTTAAAAGATAACACAACAAATATTCATTAGGCGCTACTATGTGCAGAGAGATTTGCACTGGAGCCAGGGGGCAATGCAAAGTTTAGATGAGAGCTGTTCCCTGTCCTGGTGAAGCTGACATTCTAATTGGGGGAATGACTTAACAAACATTGTGATACAACGTATTACATCATTATGTGATCCCAATGCATTAGCAAGATGCAAAACAAATTACTATGGGAAGTCCCAGAAGGGGACATTAAAAAAAAAGAAAGAAAGAAAGAAAGAGAGAGAGAAAGGAACTAACTTAATCATTACTGGGATAACAGATGAGCCTAAAGGCAGAAAGTCATTCTTAATATGCAGAATCCTCTCCAAGTTAGTCTTAAGAATAGCCAGTATAAGCCTAGAAAGTCACCGCTGAACAAAACCTCACCCAATGCTATCATATCTGAAATTTCATCATTAAAATTTGTTCCATTGAATTTAAAAAAAAAAAACACATTATACCAGATCTCCCTCTCTCTCTCTCTGTCAGACTGGAAGTACAGTGAGCACTCAAGGACTCCATTCTAATGCTGATTGGCACAAGAGCTTTATAAAACCTTCTTTTCAACCAGAGGGCAGTTTGCAGCTCCTTAGGGCAGCCTTGTGGCTCTCTTCCTCTGGTGGTTACTGTATTGGTGTGGACACCTGATGCTCTTAAGCCCTACTAGAGCTCAAAACTCCTGAGCTCAAACAATCCACCAACCACAGTGTCCCCCAATAGCAGGAGTTGCAGATGCCACCATCTCTGGACATTACATTGAATATTAAAAAACAAAAAAAAAACCTTTAAAAGACTCCTACTGGAAAGCACCACTACCACCACCCAACCCCCTCTTCCCCAGGAGAAATGAACACTAAGCTATCTAACACTACAGAGTGAAATTTATTGATTAGATGCTTCCCAGACATGAAAATCTAGCAAGCTACTTCCAGAATGGGTCATTGGCTAGTTACTAAAAGGAAACAGAGAAAGAACAGCAAGATCACAAAGAAGGAAGAAAATCTCTTGGCTTTGCAATGTAGATTGAGGCCAGCCATGGTGTATAAAACAACTCACTAAGCTCTAACCTGGCTGGCTATGGAATATGAGTCAATGAGCATTTATATGTATAAATACAAAATGGACCTGAATGGGATCATAGATCATAGGATCTTAGGGGGCCATAGAAGTCATTTAGTCCAAACCTCTCACTTTACATTTGGGTAAACTGAGGCTGAGAGAGGATAAGTGACTTGCCCCAAAGCCACATTGGTAGTAAGTAGCAATGCCTGAATTTAAACCTACGCCCTTTGACTCCAAATCCACAATTGTTTCTGCTATGCTATCCAGGCTTCCCATTTATATTGATCTCCAAGTGGTATAGTAGAAAAGGCCCTGAATTTGGAATCAGAGGACTTGATCTGAATCCAAAATCTTCAACTTCATGTCACCTAAGAGACCTTGGGCAAGTCACTTTTTTGAAATGCATTTTCTCCATCTGTAAAATAAGGGCATTGAACCACTTGGCTTCTTCTGTTCCTATGAACTCCAAATGCTTTGCTTCTCTCCTCTGTGGTCTTCTCACTTTTCCTTCTCTAGGGCAGGCAGATGTCAGGTGACAAAGTTGCCATCACATTGTAAAAAAAAAAAAAAGGGAAAAGGATCCACATGTACAAAAATATTTATAGCAGCTCTTTTTGTTCCGGGACAAAGAACTGGAAATTGAGGCGATGCCCATCAACTGGGGAATGGCTGAACAAGTTGTGACATATGGATGTAATGGAATACTATTGCGCTATAAGAAATGATGAGCAGGCAGACGTCAGAAAATCCTGGAAAGACTTAGATGAACTGATGCTGAGTGAAGTGAGCAGAACCAGGAGAACATTGTACATAGTAACAGCAACACTGTGCAATGATCTAAGTCAGTTCCAAAGGACTCATGATGGAAAATCCTATCCACATCCAGAGAAATAACTATGGAGTCTGAATGTACATTGAAGCATAATACTTCGACTTTTTTTTTTTTTGCTTTTTGTTTTTCCTTTCTTGTGGTGTTTCCCTTTTGTTCCAATTCTTCTTTCACAACATCACTAATGTGAAAATATATTTAATATGATTGTACATGTATAACCTATAACAGATTGCTTGCTGTCTTGGGTAGGGGGAGGAAAGAAGGGAAGAAGAAAAATTTGGAAATCAAAATTTTATAAAAGTTAATGTTGAAAACTATCTTTACATGAAATTAGAAAAAAATACTATTAAGTGGGAGGAAAAGAAGTTGCTGATTGAACTAATTAAAAGGGCTTGGGAAATAAATGCATGTCCTATATCCACCAAAAAATAAAAAATAAAGTTGCCATCACAGCATGTCAGACTTGGAAGGGATTTTTTAGAGATCGTCTATTCCAAACCCCACATTTTACAGCAGAGGAAAATAGAGTCCCAGAGAAGGAACCAAGCTTAACCAAGGTCAGAGTCAGCAAGTAGCAGAGCCAAAGTGAGAAGCCGGGTCCCCTGAGGCCCTTGGACCATCTTCTTTCTTTTTGAAAATCATTACTGCTACCTGCCATGTCAGTCACATTCTAATGATACATTACATTTGCTGTGTCTAGTATGGAGTCTTTAAACTTGATTGGCAATTCTTTCTTGGGATGTTTGAATCAATATTTAGTTGTATTTTCTGTTACCTGTACTGTGTTCTCTCTCCATTATTGTTTCCTTTCTCTAATTCCTTCAATGTCTCTTCACTTCCCCCATTCTTGTGAAATTTCCTCCACCCTAAGCAAGTTCGCGCTATGATGGGGCCTTCAGAAAGACTATATGTATATGTATGTATACGCGTGTTCATGTATGCATATATAGTATATTTGCATGTGTATACCTATACATGCATACCCATATATGCATGTACAATACACATATACACACATGTGTATATAAATGTGTACACTCTGTATTGTACACACTTATATGTATGTGCATATAATATACACATGTGCTCATAAAATAATGTGTGACACAAACATGTATGATGATTATTCACGCATGTGTACACACACGTGTGACATGTTTATATGGCTGCATTTATACATGATATATATATACACATACCTAAATTCTTTGTTCATATATATTTCATTTAACATCTATAAATATAATCTATAGCACATTAGTAATATGGAAATTCTACTATATTCGTATATTTATTATACTATTTTGGTATACTATATTTTGTATTATATATGATATTATGTTAGCCTGAGATAGAAGACAGAGAGCTAGCCTCAAAGTCAGGAGATATATTTTTGAGTCTTACCTCTGACACACAGGCATAGCCCACCTGATACCTTTTCTCTCCCATACTTCTTTTCAGAGCCTCATAAATGCTGAGCTAGCTCTAACAATATGTGCATCAATCTCATCATCTACGTGGACATCCCTGGAGAATGTACTGGTGAGTGAACTTATCCACAGCATTCAAAATTTCTCTATTTACTGTGACCAATGGTTCCACATATGGACGGTACTGTGCTGTGCTGGCTGGTGGAGGACCTCTGTTTTCTTGGCGTTGGTTATCAGGCCAAAATTAGCACAAGTGGCAGAGAACTGATCCATACTCTATTGTATCTTGGCCTCAGAAGCTGCGCTGAGTGTACAATCATCTGCAGACAAAAATTCACGTGCCAATTCCCCCTCTACTTTGGTCTTGGCTTATAGCCTTTTGAAGTTAAATATTTTACTGTCAGTTCAGAAGCTGATATTGATACTGTTTTCATCCTCATTGAAGGTATCTGACAGTTGAAGAAGGTATCTGATACCATACAGCTGAAGAGCATGGGAGAAAGCACATAATCCTGCTTCACTCTACTGGTGACTGGGAAAGCGAGAGCATTGTTCTTCATCCAGAATCTATGACAGCATGCCATCATGAAACCGGTGTACAATTTTGCAACACGTCTACAGGCAACCTAATTTCTCCATGTTCTTCCACAAGACCTCATGACTGACAGTATCAAAGGCTTTGGTCAAGTTGAAAATATTGCATACAGACCTCTGTTCTACTCCTGGCATTTCTTCTAGGGTTATCAAGCAGCAAACACCATTCCCTGGCCCTTTCTAAAGCCACACTGACTCCTAGGCAGGCGACCATCATCAAGATGATTAATCAGCCAGTTAAGGAGGCATCTGGCAAGGATCTTGCCAGCAATGACTAGGAGAGATCCCACTATGGTTTTCGCAGGACAGCCTGTTTCCTTTCCCTTTATAGAGACAGACAATGGAGGCAGCCTTAAACTGACTATACTACTGTATGTCTCTGAAACCTGGACAGTCTATGAGCACCAGGCCAGAGAACTGAAGCACTTCCATTTGAACTGTCTCAGGAAGATTCTGAAGATTACCTGGCAAGATAAGGTACTGGACACTGAGGTTCTCTCTAGAGCTGAATTACCAAGTATTCAAACTCTATTGCAGAGAGTGCAATTCAGATAGTTTGGCCATGTAGTTCAAATACCAAAATGCACACTAACCCAAATCTATTTTATGGAGAACTCAAACATGGCAAGCACTCACACGATAGTCAAAAGAAGTGGTATAAGGACACCCTCAAGATATCTCTGAGGAATTTTAGTATGGTCTGAGACATGGGAATCACTGGCACAGGACTGTCCAACATGGCATGCCTGCATCAAAGAAGGTGCTGTACTCCAGGAGCAAAGCAGAATCATAGAAGCCCAAAGGAAATGTGAGCTGCTCAGATCCAGAGCCAATTCCACTCTGAGTGTTCTAAAGGACCATTTGTGTCCAATCTGTGGTAGTGATTTCTCAACTCATAGGTCCAATCAGCCACAGCTGAACACACCATACCCTGACTCCAACATTGCAACGTCATTGGTCTTCTCTGAAAATTAAGAACAAACAACAACAATAGTGTATCTCCAGCTCCTTTGCTAAGATGGTAGCACATGGACAAAAAAGGAACGGGCAGGCGTGGATGGAGATATTAGCACCTTTGTGATGAGATCACAGAACTATTGGAATATGCAACAATTATATTATTTTATATTTATATACAGAATGGGGTTTATGGTTTCATTGTTACAAGAAGCTCATGATATACCAAAGCAAATCAGCATCTGCTGTGCAACTTAGAACCCCAGGGTGTGGCCCAAGTCATGGAGAGGGTAAATGACTTGTGTAGGAGACTCAGCCAGTGAGGGTCAGAGGAAAGACTTGAGCCTTTATCTTCAGTATCTTGAGCCTAGCTCTCTATCCACTCAGTACACCATTAATGTCAGACAAATAGAAACAGGACCACTTACCTTTATGTAAGGATTCCTGAGGGCAGCATATTGACTTAGATTAGAAAACCACAAATCAACATTATCTATGTCATATACTTTCAATTATTTTTTCAAACATTTCCCCATTATATTTTAATCTGATTACAGGTGCACCCAGGATTTTACAGACTGCCTGTTTGACGCCTCTGTACTAACATTACTGCCTCCTATAAATATATACATACATATATACATATGTATATATATATATATACTTATATACATATAGGTATATACAGATACATGCACACATGTACAAATATGTATATAAGCATATGTGCAGATATGTGTATATATATACATACACATGAACTATAATGTTATCTATGATGTTATATATTCTAATATGTCATCCTATTTTAAAGGCCAACATATATGTATATGTGTATGGTATATAGGATGTATATACAGCTGGTGGCACAGTGGGTAGGGCATCAGGCCTGGAATCAGAAAGACCTGAGTTCAAATTCAACCTCAGACACTTACCAGTTATGTGACCTTGGGCAAATCACTTGACCGTGTCTTGCCCCCCATCCGTAAAATGAGCTGGAGAAGAAAATGGTGAACCACTCTAGTATCTTTGCCAAGAAAAGCCCAAATGGGGTCACAAAGAGTCAGACGCTACTGAAAACAACTGAACAAAATATGTATATGTGTAATATATAAGCAAAAAAACCCAGTATATTATATAGGCTATAGTGTGTATGCATGTGTATATACACATGCATACACACTATAGCCTATAAAATACATTAACATGCACATACGCATACATGTATATATGCCTACATAAAACATATAATTACGTGTAGCTTACATAATATATATATATATATATATACATGTGTAAATAGTGTATACATGTATATGTGTACATATGTGCTCATGTATACATACACACACACTAAGTTATGAGCTGTGGCCAGAACTGGGGAGATACTAAGGAAGGAATCTATACCATCTTTGACTCAGAGACCTGGTGACCAATTGTATATTGCTCGCTCTCTGTGTAAGAGAGGTAAGAGATCAGTATGGGCTCTAGTATTCGAATGAAAGGTTTCTTGGAGAAGGAAGCACTGGAACAGAGTCATTAAGATTAGATAGGTTTTGGATAGGGAAAGAGAAAGGAAGATAGCTATGGGTAAATATAGATATCCCACATAGCAACAAATATATTTTAAATATAATTAATTTGGGTAAATCTATGAGAATCTCCATTCTTGTTGAGGGCAAGATCATTGACCTAGCCCAGTAGTGTCAAACACAAATAGAAAGAGGCACTAAACTGTACATGAGGATTATTGTAGATTCACACTGACTTAAAAAAATCACAAATTGACATTATCCATGTTCTATTGTATTTTGATTTATTTTGTTAAATATTTCCCAGTTAAATTTTCATCTGGTTTAGGACATAAAAAAGTGTTGTAGGCCTCCAGTGTTTGACTAACTGTGATCTAGATTGGTAAACAGTTAGAAGAAAAATCATCCAATTAAGAATTTTGAGCTTTTTTGAGTAAATTCCTATATAGAAATCCCTCCTACTGTTAGGCTAACTCAATCATGAAAAGTAAATTCTGGGATCATTTACTTTGGGGATTTTCTGGGAGACTGGGATTTCTGGGGTTCTTTTTTTGTTTGTTTCTGCAAGGGTGAAAAATCTTGAATAAATTATTTAACCCTCTAGTTCTGTCTGGGTAGAGCTACTGGATTGGCAGGCATGGAGGGGAAGGGGGGCTGGAGAATACTCTGAGAGGCAGTATGGTACAGTGAGGAAAGCCCTGGCTCTGGAGACAAGAAGAGGTGGGTTCAAATTCAACCTCCGACGCTCGCTAGCTGGGTCACCTTGGGACGGGGGTCATTTAACCTCTCCAGACCTCAGTTACTTTTCTTATGAGAGGATTGGACTAGAGTTTCTGAGGTTGCTTTCTGATCTTGGTCTGAAGCTGGAAGAGCTGAGTGGGAATCTCAGCTTATCCACTTATTCCCCTGCCCTAGAAGAACATAGCTAAGTCCCTTGTATTCTCTGGATCTGTTTTCCCATCTTTACAATGATATCCTTGAACTCAGTGAACTCTAGGATTTCATCCTGCTCTGACCTTTCATGGTCTATAGACTATTTTGATTGAACTGACTTGTTAATTCAGTTATTTGGCAGAATCTCTTTGTTGAATGGCCTGCCTATGTTAACAGTGAGTTTGGGTTTGGGTAGGCACTGACTCACTCTCCAGAATGATACTTATAAAGTGGCCTTTACTTACCCAAACAGGTCCAGAGCCATTCTGGTGTAAAAGAAAAAGAATGAGCATCACTAGACTTTTCAGTTGGTGGTGTTTCCAGGGGCATAATTTGGATACTGGGCTTATGAGCAATAATTGCTAATTGATGTCCCTGAGAAGCTAAACCCTACAGATGTAAACTGGTGCACTTGGCTGTAACTCAAAAGTGGAACAAGGCCAAGAGTGTTACTTATTGTCCTGAAAAATCTGTGCCCATTGAATGAAATTTTAATGAGGTTTAGCTGAGATTAGCAGAGGATCCATTGGGCAAGGGAGTGTAGAGACAGAAGATTTTCCATTAGCTCATGACTCTCCATCCTCTCCTAGTTATAATCAATGCTGGGGGTTTTAATGAAATGTCTTAAAATATCTATATTATGCCAAGGTCAGTGGTGAAGCCAAAGGCACACTAGGCTTAGTGGACCTATGCACAAATATGAACTCTTGTTATTTGATTCTGAGGTGGTTGTGGGTTAAATTACTTTCCCCCTGAGTCTCAGTTTCTGTCTCTATATAATGAGAGGGCTGGACTAAATGATTTCAAAATTTCCTTCTAGCTCTAAATACTCTGAAAGGAATATCCATAACCCTTCCTTGTATCTATGATAGCTGATTTCTCTCTTTAACTTGTGTCCTTCCCTCCAGGACATTTCCACTTTGCAAAGTTTTCCTTGGAGTTAAAAAGTGTTCTTACAGTCTAAGATCAAGGAAGGGAAAAGAGAAGAGAAGACTAAGCATACCTTTCCTAACCTTTTCTTTCTGTCCACCCTAATGAAAACCTGACCTTAACCATAGCAAATGTACTCCCATGTTAGCTCTACACCAAACAAGTTGTCAATTCAACTTGCCTCCAGTTTCCTTCCTCTACCTCCAACCCAGTCAAAATTTCACTCACCCTTCAAAGCCCAGCTTAAAATGAATCTTCTCTTTCAAGCTATCCACGATTGCATAAACTAGAAATAAATTATCTCTCTCTTCTGTTACATAAACAGATTTATTCTCTATGTCTGTCATTTGACATTTACCACCTTACATTATAGTGTTATTGTTTTCCTGTATCCCTGTCTTATCCTTCCAAATAAACTAGAATTTCCACTGGGCCAAGCACCATGCCTGAATAATCTTTGTCTCACCTACGGTGTCTAGCAAAGATTTGGGCATATAATATATTGGACTCATTATTGCTATATTAATGGTGGCTAAGCCCAAAAGCCTAGTTGACTAACTTTTTTCTCTTTCCAATGAACTATTTTTGTATCAACTCAAAAAAGAATGTAAGACATTGGACACAGACAATTCAGATTGTATATCCACATGGATTGCATGTGGATTTAGAGGCAGAGGACCTGGGATTGAATCATTCTCTATTACTTACTGTATGACCCTGAGCAAGTCATTTGTCCTTTCTGTGCCTCAGTTTCCTTATCTGTAAAATGACGTGCCTAGACTAGATAGCTTCTAAGGTCCCTTCTAGATCTAAAATGCATGATTCTATGGTATGTTTCTGTCTCATTTTTGAAAGGAGAGACTGTAGATGAACTGTAGTGATCAATTTCTGGTTTGCACATAGTAGGTATTCAATAAATATTTATCATTGAAAATTACAATTGTGGGGCAGCTGGGTCAATTTCCAATGGATAGAACACCAGCCCTAGAATCAGAAGGACCTGAGTTCAAATCTGGCCTCAGACATTTACTAGCTGTGTCACCCTGGGCAAGTCACTTAACACCAGCTACCTCCAATATGAAGAAAGAAAGAAAGAAAGAAAGAAAGAAAGAAAGAAAGAAAGAAAGAAAGAAAGAAAGAAAGAAAGAAAGAAAGAAAGAAAGAAAGAAAGAAAGAAAGAAAGAAAGAAAGAAAGAAAGAAAAGAGAGAGAAAGACAGACAGACAGACAGAAAGAGAAAATGACATTTATCATTGTTAATAGTTGACATTTATAATAGCTGATATCCATTTAGCACTTTATAAACATTAAATCACTTGATCCTCACAATAGCTCACTGAGGGAGATAATGTCATCAATGATGTCACCCCCATTTTATCGATGAGGAAACTGAAGCACAAAAAGATTAAAGTGAATTGGCCAAGATTACACCACCATTAATTGGTCAAGCTAGGATATGAGCTCAGCTTCTGACTCCCAATCCCAAGCCTGCAATGGAATATAAGTCAATGTAAGTGGGGATACTTCAGTAGAATCTAAGCTCCTTTAAAATAGGAACTGATACATTCTTGCCTTAGTATCTTCAGACACAGTGCCTGACACATAGTGCGTACTTTATAAATGCTTCTCAAATTAATGGTTGAATTTTTCTACTTTACTACTGGCTATTTGTATCACCTAGAGCTGAAAGCATCCCACACAGATAATCAGAGTTGTCTTCCTCTCCCTTTCTCCTCTTCCCTTAGGAGTTGTTTCATCCTTAGAAGAGGCAGGGTGGGGAGGGACTGTAGTTAATCCACACTGGCTAATCCTTGTTTTGGCATTTCTTTTTACCATAGAGACAGATGAGGATGGTTCCTCTGGAGCAGTCATCTAGTAACTCTTCCGGCAAGAGATTAGCCAGATAGCTTTCCAAAAGTAACAATACATCTTAAAATATCGTGGCTCTTTAATTTTTTGAGTTCCTCCCATCTCCTGTGATGCATCACCATACAACTCCCTCCAACCACATTATGCTCCCAGTCTTCAAAGCTGTAAATTTTATGGAATGTTTTAGGATTGATCAATTTGCATTTCCCACATTTGGAGAAGGTGAGAAACTCTTGGCAATGTATAATACCCCTTGCTCAAAGGCAATTACTTTTTATGTTCAAATCCTTTCTACATTTTGCTGCAGCTTACAATAAATCTTTATCTTTTTATTATTCTACTTGCAATATACATACTCTTGTAGTTTATTCATAAATAGATATGATCTTGCTTTGAAGCTGGATCATGTACTGGGATGAAATAATTATGAATAATATTGAAAGTAGAATTGTTGGTATAACGGATGTCAAGATGACCTGTTTTTTTCCTTCCCCCACTACCCCTTAATTGCTAAGGCAGATGAGTTGTATTCTCTCTCTCTCTCTTTCCTCTCTATATCCTTTCTCTCTTCCCTCTCTCCCTCCTCTCACTGTCACCTCTGCTCATTTAAATCTCCCTTCATTACTTTTCTGAAAAGTGTGGTCACACTTGAGTTCTGAGTCTGCCCTTCACAGTTTTGTGAATCATCACCTACTACACAGACCCAGACCAACCTCAATACACATTTGTGAAATGTGTATTACATGCAGACTTACAGCCATTCCTGCTAATGTACTTGTATGCCTGACCTTGAGCACAGTGCAAAAAGAAAAAAAGAAGAGTTTAGAGAATGGACACATTAGTATCTAATGTCTATACTTACATACGACATTTCGAAGCTGATTATCTCCAAAGATCATTCCCATGACAGTATTTTGACTAATTAACTGTGCTGACAGCCCCAAATAACATATACAAAAGGATATCTTGACAGCAAAGTTGCCCAGAATTTGCTCTGTAAATCAAGAAAGGTTTGGAATCAGTTCTGTGTAAGGGACAAGAATAAAATAGGTCCCTTTTCAGAGAATAACAAGAATGCCAAATAAAACTTCCCACTCCCAAACAGGAACAATTCCATTTAATTTGTTGAAATCATTCTGTAGCATTTCAGAAAGAGAAAAAGGAATGATATTGATTCCACTTACTAAAGCACAAAATCATTTTTAAAATATGAAATGTCTTTAAGCAAGTCACTTAACTCTGTTTGCCTCAGTTTCCTTATCTGTAGGATGAGCTAGAGAAGGAAATGACAAACCACTCCTGTATCCTTGCCAAGAAAATCCTAAATGGGGTCACAAAGAGTCAGACATGATTGAAATGACTCAACAACAAAACATTCAAGCATTGTGGAATTCAGATATTTTCCAGTTCACGAGGGGAGGCAGGCATTAGGATTTAGAGTCAGAAGACAGGAGTACACATCCCAGCTCTGCCACTCACCGCCTCTATAAGGACAAGTCCCTTGACCACTCTCAGTTTGTTTTCTCATCTATAAAATGAAGGAATTGGACTTAGTGGTGTCCAAGTCAAATGGGAACATATCCCTGTGGCCACATATTAATTTGGATAACCACAAATTAACATTATTTATGTTGCACTGTATTTTTATTCATTTTGTTAAACGTTTTCCAATTACATTTTAATCTGGTTCCAGAGTTTTGTGGGCTGGTAGTTTCACACCTCTGCACCAGAAGACCCCTAAGGATCCCTTCAAGCTCTACAACTTTGAACCTATATGAATAAATAAGATCAGGGATGTTTGGTAGAATCTCACCTTGAATGTATAACTGCATGTTGAGACAGTGTGGGCTTGTATGATTGGGGAAATTGTAGCAGAGCCTACATTTATTTCACTGCCATACTGAGTTACTTTTGATCAGAGACTATATTTATTGTATATACTGTAGTTATATGTTTCATTCATGTGTACAATCTTGCCCCCTTCTTTTCATTGACTATAAACCAGTTTTATTTAAATTATACAACACTGAGAAAGAATAAGTGACAGGGTGAACCAGCCTCTAATTCAGAGAGACTCAGGTTCAATTTGGCCTCTGACATATACTTGGCCATGTGACCCTAGACAAGTCACTTACCCCCTCACTATGCCAAGAAAATCTCTTTAGACTGTAAGTTATAGAATAGTCACTGCATTGGTGGAGGGAGTTGCCTTATTAGGAGTTTCTTACACCAATGAAATTGGAGGTTGAGTTAAATATATAGATATAGATATAGATACACACACATATACACATATATATCCATATATATACACACACACATATATATACATATATACACACACATACACATATATGACATTAACAAGACTCACAACATAAGTTTGGCCTTCTCATTTAGTAGGATCCTCTTTATGCCATGATTTCACCCTCATACCCACACAGGCTTACAAAGTTTTCTATGAACACAACCCTGAAACCAAAGAGCAGACTGACCCTCTGACCCTTACCTTCATCTTTTCATTTGCTTTACTGGTTAGTTGTGAGTGGAGATAAGTGAGATTTGTATTAATTATATTCTCTCCCTTATTTTTTTATCCTCAAATTATTCTACATATTTAAAACAAGCCTACACATTTCTAAATGTTCATTTGCATATAATCTTACCAAATTAAAATAAACTTATAAATTTATTTAAACTCAGTACTAAATTATAATTACAATTAAGTTTGGACAGAGGGCACATATTAGTTTTAAAGATAGAAACAACATGGGTTGTAAAAAATATGAAAATTGCCCTGCATTTTCTATGTTCATGTACACTAACCACCAACATCAAAACAATCTTATTGATTCTCTTCATGGAAATCTCAAGCACTTTAATGTTATAACCCTCTGGTTTCCTTTTAGA
Source organism: Phascolarctos cinereus (assembly GCF_003287225.1). Classification (NCBI taxonomy): domain Eukaryota; kingdom Metazoa; phylum Chordata; class Mammalia; order Diprotodontia; family Phascolarctidae; genus Phascolarctos; species Phascolarctos cinereus. The sequence goes on along the minus strand of NW_027555625.1, from coordinate 286,238,162 downwards.
AAAAAAACTACTGATCCTTTTTCAAATACAGATTTTCTTTTTATTCAAAGAAAACTCTTTATGGAAAACAGATGTAACCGTATAAAGAACAATAGGAATTGGAATCTATTTATTTTAAAGTGTCTAGAAGCCAACCATTTTGCTCAATTTCATGAGGCCAAAACCCAGGGCCTAACAGCTGTTTTGAAGAACTATCATAATATTTATGGGATAAAATTCCTTTCTTCCTTTCTTCATGCCTTCAAAAAATTTTACTAAGAGCAAGCAAGATGTTCTATATCATGCTAACTGGTATGTGATCTTTGTTTTTCCAAAATCAGTTTTCATTTCAACATTTCATTTGATCCTCACAACAACCCTGGGAGGTATGTGCTATGATTAACCCCGTTTTACAGTTGAAGAAACTTAGGAAAACAGAAATTAAGTGACTTGCCAAAGGTTACAAAGAAAGTATCACATGAGATAATATTTGTAAAAGCAATTAGCAGAGTACCTAGCACATATAAATGCTTATTCCCTTCCCAATATCTCAAATCTATACTAAGTTCTCAGTGACTGAGCAATGTCACTTTTCTGATTCTAAGAGGATCTTTCCTTTTCATCATGCACTTTCCTTTGGGTGACTAATAAAAACACATTGTTTTTTGTTTCAGTATTTGGTGCCTGGAATCTAACATGCTTCTACTTTCCAGTATAAGTATAGGAGAATAATGTTAGATTGGAATTTAATAGAGGTATAAATTAGTGATGAGTCAGTGAGAACAAGGAGCAGATAGAGTAAAGATCGACTTAGGAGAAAACACCTTTCCAAGTCTAGGCTGCAGAGACCTTACTCATGCCCTAAAATTATTAACTTCCCCTACAACATCAATTAGGGCCACTGAAGAGGGAAGACCAATGATAAGCAGAAGGGAGAAAGCTTCTCCCAAAACATTGTTCAAGCTTCATCCATTTTTTCTTCCTATTTTGTCTTTAACTCATCCATCAGAATCAAATATCATAAGACATAAATGGGTTTGAATCCCTTACATGTTAGGCCTTTCCCAGGTAAGCTTCTAGCAAATTGTACCTACCATAATACAGTGAAGAACTGCCCTCATTTTGAAACACATCTAAATGCACTCAAACATTTTATACTTAACACTAGCAAAAAAAATATTGGAAATTGAGGACATACCATTGATTGGAGAATGGCTGAACAAGCTGTGGTATAGGAATGTAATGGAGTATCATAGCGTAATAACAAATTATGAGCAGGCAGATTTCAGAAAAACCTGGAGAGACTTCCACAAACTGATGCAAAATGAAATGAGCAGAACCAGGAAAACATTGTACATAGCACGAGCAACACTGTGTGATGATCTACTATGAATGACTCAGCTCTTCTTTACACCACCACGATCCAAAACAAGCACAAAGGACTCACGATGGAAAATGCTATCCACATCCAGATGGACAACTGATGGACTATGAATGTAGATCAAAACGTACTTTTGTACTTTTTTTATGTTTTTTTCTTTTGATTCATTTCTTCTTTCACGACTGTGTCTAACATGGAAATGTGTTTTACATAATTGCACATATATAACCTATATCAAATTGCCTACCATTTTAGGAAGAGGGGAGGGAAAGGAGGGAGAAAATTTTGAAACTCAAAATATTGTAAAATGAATGCTAAAAATTATCTTGACATATAATTGGGAAATATCAAATGTTATTAAAAATAAATTGAGGGTTAGACTGAAAAAAAAAACACTAGCAGAAATCTACCCAACATAAGCAAAAGCGAGGGGATTCTTGGAGTGTTCTTATGAAGATTCTACAAACAGCAGTGTAGAAGGCAACGGAATCTCCAAAATTTTTGTGTCATCTGTTGCCTGGTACCACAGGAAAGCTAGTCTAGAGGAAGAGAATAGAATTCTCAAGAAGCAGTTGCACTTTGTTCCTCAGTCTGACTGTAACAATAAAAAGAATAGAGCTACAAACCCATTACCCATCCACACAATAGAAAATATGGTCTTCTGAGAGGGCGAAGTAAGCAGGGGGCTGAACATCAATTTCCCAATAAGAAATTGCAATGAGCTGGCAAAGAACTATAACATACAGTGATACCCATCAATTGGCTGACCAAGATGTTATATATGGTCATGATGGAATATTACTGTGCTATAAGAAATCATGAGCTCCATGATCTTAAAAAAACAGGGAAAGATTTGCACAATATAATAAAGGGTGAAAGGAACAGAACCAAGAGGACATTGTATACAGTAACAAAAATACTCTTTTAAGAACAACTTTGAATGAATGAGTCACTTGGACTATTACAAATACTCAATTAATTACAAAGGACATATGAAAGAAGAAGCTCTCTGCATCCTAAGAAAAAAATGAGAAATAGCAATATGTACAGAATGAGTTTACCTATATATTCATATATATATATATATATATATATATATATACACACATATATATACATATACATACATATATACATATATATACACATATATGTGTATATATATATATGTGTGTGTGTGTGTGTGTGTGTGTGTGTGTATGTGTGTGTGTGTGTGTGTCTAATGGCAGCCATGGGGAGGGGGGAGGGAAAAAAAGAAATTTACATGATAACTGTATTATATATTTAAAAGGAATAGCAAGTTGTACATAATAGATTTGCAATTTCATGTGTAATCATCTTTTTTATTATACTATGTTATGGAAATGCTTGTTGTATTCTATAAATTAAAAATTAAATAATAAATTTTGAAAGAATAAATTGCACTAAGGATTTTTTTTATTTTAAATTTTTTCTGACATTTTTAAATTTAAAAAAAAATTTAGCTCTGGTCATGCTTGGCAATAAATTGGACTTGGGCCTGTAGTCTAACCAGGACCAAAACCAATTAGATACTGAGGGAGAGGAAAGAGAGAAAGAAAGGGGAGGGGAAGGGAGGGAGGGAAGAAGGGAGGGAAGAAGGGAGGGAGGAAGGGAGGGAGGAAGGGAGGGAGGAGGGAGGGAAGGAGGGAAGGAGGGAAGGAGGGAAGGAGGGAAGGAGGGTAGGAGGGAAGGAGGGAAGGAGGGAAGGAGGGAAGGAAGGAAGGAAGGAAGGAAGGAAGGAAGGAAGGAAGGAAGGAAGGAAGGAAGGAAGGAAGGAAGGAAGGAAGGAAGGAAGGAAGGAAGGAAGGAAGGAAGGAAAATCAACTTACTCTCAACACAAAGCAAACAACAGGAAAGGAACCCAAATAAAATTATTTTACCTAAGTAATTAAATGGACTCATTGCGTCAATTATACAGATTATACAATGGCACTGAGGAGTCATGGCCAAATCAGTCAACAAAGGTTTATTGGGTCCCTTCTTTGTGGCTAGACTTGTACAAGGTATTAGGTAAAAGTAATAATGACTCACATTTATATGGCACTTGAAAGTTTATCAACAATTCTGAAAGGCTGGTAGTGCAAATATCATCAGCTCCCTATTACAAATAATGAAACCAAGTCTCTAAGGGTTAGCAGACTTGACTAGGGTCACCCCAGCTAACAAGTGCCCATGTTGGTATTCAAAGCCAAATTTCCTGATTCCAGTTCTAGTACTCTATCCCCTGCTCCCTGCCGCACTTTCACGGAAATGGATGTCACAGGTATTCTTGGATAAAGCATTGATTTAAAGGAAATTTAGAGTTTAGTAGAAGAACAAAACTAGCAACACATGGAAATGGAATTGGAGTTAAAGGTCTAGAGTTCATGTGTTGGCTCTGCTACTTGTTACACACATGACCTTGGTCAAATCATTTCTCTTCTCTACACCTCACATTCCTTATCAGTAAAATGATGACCTCTTAGATCCTGTCCAGGTCTGAACCTATGAACCTTTTGTGAATCAAGGCTAGAATGGTTAGTAGAATGCTACCACGAACATTGATGTGCTCAATTAGGCATTATTGACTCTCAGAAATGTAAAACTTTGGAGCAGAATGAGATGAAAGGTAGCTACAGTTGTGACAAAAGGCTTCATGGAAGAGGAAGAATACAAGCTGGACCTGGAAGAATGATGAGAATTTGGAGAGGCAAAGTGGAGGAGAAAGAACTGTGAGCAAAGGAAACAAAACAGTTTTATTCAAGTGATGAAAACAGAAGTAAGTCACTTAACCTCTCTGGGCCTCAGTCTCTTCATCTGTAAAATGAGGGAACGAGACAAGGGGGCCTTTGAGGTCACTTTCAACTCTGACTCTACAGTCCTATGAAGCAAGATGGCAGCACATTAGGAAAGAAATTGATGGGTAGGAAGTGGAGAAGTGGATTAAGACCACACAACCCAGCAAAAAGGAAGGAAACACAGAGAATAGCAGCCAGAAGAAGGCAAGGCGAAGTTGTTTTAGAAAAATAATCTTGGTTCAGGCCTCACCCTAGTCAATAAGGAAACTCAGAAAAAGAAAGCTAAGAGTATTTTATTAGCACACCAAGGCAGCAAGCAGTTGGGTGCAGCCAACTCAGATTTCAAACCGCACACTATTTTTATAGACAGGAGTAAATTTCTCTATAAGGGCAAAAGTATGTGGATTGGTACATATGGTAATAAGGCACATATTGGTACACATGGTAATTGGTACATATGGTAATCATGAGGAGATGCGATTAGCGCTGCCTCAGTTCCTCCCCCATTACAGTATCATAGGGAAATGGGATTAATGTGCATGCTCCAGGGTATTTCTGGACCACCATATCCCGCAAGCTGACTGCATACTTATCCAAAATCTAAACAAGGTTTAAACATGGGGTCACTCAGCCTGCCTCTGAACAAGTAGCTAACTTTGCACAAAGTGGAAATTCTTTCAAGGTAGAGAAGACCTGAGAGTATTCGAAGATAGAGAGGAAGGAGTCAATGGTCAGGAAAAAAGTCTAATTAGGAACCCCAGGCAGTTGGGAGGAGACTGTCTAACACCACTATTGAAATTTTCAGCCAGAAACCCAGAAGAGAAGAAAGACAAAAGAAATTGAGTTAAAGAAGTGGCATATCTTCCCTGAAAAATAAAGAGAAGAGGCTGCTGGGTAGCTCAAGGAGAAATAATCCAGTAGGTCATTAATATACACTGAAGGAAGAGATTTGCTTTTGGGGGCTCTGACTGACCAAAAAGAAGAGTTCTAGCAAGACAGGAACTATGGTTTTATTGCCTGAACACCCTTCTTGATCTTCAAAATCTCCCAGGCATTTCTTTTCATGTTCACAACAGCAGCATGTATGGGGTGGTTTCTCCATCCTGGCTGGTTTTCTCTGCCAGTGATCAATTGCTTCACATGAGGTTCAGGAGCATGTGGGAAGCTCAGATACAAAGCAGAGCTGTCTGAGGGAGACAGGATTAAAGCAGAAAGTTCAAGAGGGGCATCTCATTCTTAGAGGCTTGAAATATTGGGCACTTTCCCTTGACAAAAGTATACAGGCTGCCTAGCTTTGGAAGGTGACAACAGTGAATCAAACTAGGACAGAAGTCTATCAGTTGTGGGAGGATGGCAGAGGAGATATGGGTCAGGATCAAAGGGGACTGATATAAAGATGGAGTTTATACACAGTCTTTACTATGAGTCCTGTTGGCATCAAGGATGACAGCAAGAGGTTAAAAACACAGATAGGAAGCTATAGCACTAAGTATATAGCTGAAATCTGACCCCCACGATTTATCTGTCTTGGAGCAAGGGAAGGAAGGTACTGACTGCTCCCTGCAAAACTCAGAATATTTTTTGTACATGATGATAACCTTCAAGAGTACAAAGAGGCTTGTCATGGCTATTTCATCCTGGCACCAGCGTCTAGGGAAGACAAGCCTGAGGGCATTTTCCTTTGCCTCAAACAGGCAATGTTTCCGAGTTAGCCAGCCCAAGCCGAAAATAAGTAAGTAAACAAATGATCCACTGGAAATCCGTCACTCCCAGCCACCTAGGTTGTACCCACTCTGCACCAAGGCACTGCCTAGTACCACCCCACTTCTGCAGAATTGGTAGGCATTCATTCAGCCTCTAGGGTAAAATGTGCAATAAGAGACTGACAAATTGCTCATAAAGCAGGATCTTCATTAGATCCTCTCATCCACCATGGCTTCCCTGAAACTGTGTGAACCTCGGCAACTGGTGTGTGTGGTTCAACTACCAGTACCTGGGGAAATTTATGTCACATTGACTTGTAGAGAGAGCTATCTCACTGGCTGGGATGTGAGCCTGAGCTGTGTCAAATACAGTGGGACAGGAGAAGCTGAGCAGGTTAACAGAATCACTGGGGGCAGGGAATATCACCTACCACAGAGTAATTGATGCCTTGTCTCAATGTCACCCCTGCAACTGGAGAGTCAGGAAGAAGAAATATGAGGGCTTGTATCACAACTTTAGCTCTGGCTTGATGGAATTTGCTAATTGGATTTTTATCCTTTGGTCCCTTTCAACATCTCCCAATTAAACCTGATCCTTTTATCAATTAATCCTCCTTGCTTTTCTTTTTATCCTTTCTCTTGCTTCTCTTTTTACTTTTGACCCCTTTTTCCCTTCTCTCCTTCAGTTTTCCTGTACAGAGATCCCATTTATCCAGACCTATTTACATCTGCCCTCAATAGAATTAATAGGCAAGGTCAACATGAAGGATTAGCAGAGTAGGAGACTATTTACTGATGTCATAGACCTCAGGAAATCCCCAACACTCTAGTCTTCCTTCACTTCAGCCCCTACTAACTGGTACATGAAATTCCACCATTAAAACTTCTTTCCCTGAGCTTACAGCTCTGAGCCCTACTAAAACACAGATACCTCTAGGAGAGGGTTTTACTTTAAGTGAGTCTTATTCATTTTTACCTCAGTATAACCAATGAAAGGGATGAGGGCAAATATTTATACAAGGGAAGGGAGGGCAAGACATGATGATCCTAAGTACCTGTTGGGAGTATCAAAGATGAGTTTGCTGACTTTGTGAATTTTGCCAAGCCAATCTTTGAAGTAATAATAATGTGACCCATGGCCCAACATATCAAGCTCTGGACTTGGACAGAACAGGTTCAGTCTTAGAGGAGGCTTCTTAAAAATCACATCTCATTTACTCATTTTGCCCTCAGAAGAGAACTTAAGAATACAGCTCCTATCCAGTTCTCCACAGATGTGGGCAAAAGGTACCCAACTTCCATGCAAGCACTGGAGGTATCAGTGCACACCGTGTGCAGGACAGCCTTTATTTAACCCCACAGAAAATTCTAACAATACAAATGATTTAAAGTAGCCCTTCAACAGTTAATATAATTTTCCTCTTTTTCAGTGAGTGCTGTTTTTACTCTAGAAGATATACACTTCTCCATTCTCATAGCGAAACCTTGTAGTTTAGGCTTTTAGATGGGAAACAAATGGGGTTTTCTGAGGGGCAATATTCTGGTGAATCCTTTTTTCATCCAAAGGACCACATAGGCCTCTTGAAATCAACTTGGAGTTAGAGAAACATCTCCCTTCCCCTTGTTTTCGGTCTAAAACCTTTGGTACTCTTTCAAAAGACTGTAGACCAGCAATTCTCCACACTCCTCTAGAATGCTCACATTCAGAAACTCTTACCACTTTGTCAGATGGAGCCCCTCCCCATAATCACCACTTCTGGGGCTAAGAGGTTATATCACTGGCTCTCCACGGCTGGAAAAAGGAATTCAGAAGCTAGGAACTTGGGACCCGGTGATTCTTTTCTTCTCTAGCCAGAAAGCTAGGCTAAGTGACTCCATCTTTTTTCTATGGCCAGGTGATTTTTTTGCCCTATTACTGCCATCTCTTGGTTCACAGAGGCGAGGGCATATTTAGCTATCTCAAGCTGCCATTATTGGCTCCCACGGTGGGGGGGAGGTGGCATGAAGGACTTTATAGACATATGACTTTTCTGTGCCTCATCCCACTCCCCTGGACCCAGGTCTATGTTTAAGAGTCTGGATCCTCATCTGTTTTCAACTCTCTCTAACAAAAAAAGGCTATGTGTTGACTACCTTTTATAGGCCAGATACAAAGAGCCATCTCTAACTCATAACAGCCTAATTCAATCAATTTATCCTCCACTGGCAAAACTCAATCACTTGTGCTCAATGAGGTGAAGATGGTTCAACAAGCATACAGGCCTAGAAAATGTTCCCAGCCCTCTTCAGGAGGTGCTAGTTGGCACGGGCACGCCCTCGTACAATCACAGTGTCAAAGGTTTACCACTCTTAAATTCATTAAGTTGATCAGGCTCAGCTGATCAAACACCCACAATTAAAAATAATTCACACTTTTAAGGAACTTTATGGCTTACAAATCAATTTCCCTATGACCATTTTCTGAGATGGGCAGAAGGCTTTATACAAAATCAGTACTTTAAAATATTTATTATAATACTAACAACAATATACATCCAGGAATTCAATGGTTACAAAGAACTTTCCTTAAAACAGCCTGGTAAGGTGGGTGTTGAATTGTAAGCCTCTTGTGAGCAGAGATTGCTTTATTCAAAGTATTTGTGTACTCAGCACCTAGCATGGTACATGGCACACAGTGGATGCTAAATAAATTCTTACTGATTGACTGATTGGGTGGCACAAGTGTCATTATTTCCATTTTACAGATAATAAAGTTAAGACTGAGAGGCAGGCCTACGGCTATAGAGGTGCTAATCTGGGATCTCCCAGGACTTCTGCTTCCCTTAATATAGCTGAAATGGAGCATGTTTAGAATCATAGGATTTAGAACAAGAAGGGTGCTTAACATCATCTGATCTAACCCTTTCACTTTATAGATGTTGGGAATGAAACCCAGACTTGTGAAGTGACTTTCAAAAGTAATGCAAAGGTTATATAGCAAAGCCAGGATGCAAAGTCAGGTCCTCTGAGTCAAATCTACTGTCCTTCCTACCATGGACATAGCACTGGGCCTGGAGTTAGGAAGACCTGAATTCAAAGCTGATTTCAGACACTTATTAGATATGTAGCCCTGTGCAAGTCACCTACCCTCTGTCTACCTCAGTTTCCTCATCTGTAAAGTGGGAATAATAATAACACTTACCTCTCAGGGATGTTGTGAGGTAAGATAATATCTGTAAAGCATGTTACAAACCTTAAAACTCTCTCTCTCTCTCTCTCTCTCTCTCTCTCTCTCCTCTCTCTCTCTCTCTCCTCTCTTTCTCTCTCTCTCTTTCTCTCTCTCTCTCTCTCTCTCTCTCTCTCTCTCTCTCTCTCTGTCTCTCTCTCTCTCTCTCCGTCTCTCTCTCTCTCTCTCTCTTCCTCTCTCTCTCTCTCTCTCTCTTTCTTTCTCTCTCTCTCTCTTTCTCTCTCTCTCTCTCTCTCTGTCTCTCTCTCTCTGTCTGTTTCTCTCTCTCTCTCTCTCCGTCTCTCTCTCTGTCTCTCTGTCTCTCTGTCTCTCTCTCTCTCTGTCTCTCTCTCTCTCTCTCTCTCTCTCTGTCTCTTTCTCTCTCTCTCTCTCTTTCTCTCTGTCTCTTTCTCTCTGTCTCTCTCTCTCTCTCTCTCTCTCTCTCTCTCTCTCTCTCTCTCTCTCTCTCTCTCTCTCTCTCCCCATCCTGTGTATGTGTATGTATGTGTGTGTATGCATACATATGTTGTTTATTTATTTTTATTACACTTCAGTTGCATTCCCAAATAATTCACTTCATGGATTGCCTGAGACGAATGATTAATGACAGGCCAACTTCCTGCTGCACTAAGGAAACTTCTGGACCTTCCTATTCCCTCTGCTGCCAGAATCTCCTTCTTGCATAATGATATCTTAGAGCTAGAAGGGACCTCAATGACTGTCTTGTCGAACCTACACCTAAAAAGGTATCATCTTATCATACAATTCACCCAATTAGTGAGGATAAGGAAACAAGAATTTATTAAGCACCTACTATGTGCCAGGCAATAAGCAAAATGCTTTACAAATACTATCTCATGTGATCCTCACAACAACCTCATGAGAAAGGCGCTATTATTATCCCATTTTACAATTGGAAAACTGAGGTAAACAGCTACTTGACTTGTTCAAAGTCACCCAGACTCAAGGTCATACCTCCAGTAAGTGTCTGAGGCTGGATTTGAACCCAGATCTCTCTGACTCCAGGCCAAGCTACTCTAGCCACTGTATCACCTAGCTGGCCTCCAAACCTATACTTCAAGATGTGTACTGAGGAGCCCAACCACCTCCCAAGGCAATGCATTCTGCTTTGGGATAGAACCAATTGTTAGGAAGCTTTTTTCCCTTGACATTAAGCCCAAATTAGCCTCTTTTCAATTTCCACCCACTGCTCCTGGTTCTGTCCTCTGTACACAGATTGCAGATATATTAGTTAATATTAGTTGAAGCTTAACACTTTTGTAGGCCGTGTAATTAGCATGCTGTGGGATCTCCTTGCACCGGCTCTTTTCCTCTTGTGGATGTAGCTATACTCCCTTAGCTGGACTCTGCTTGACTCCTATCACCACTCTAGAGGGACCAGAGCCATAGGGAGTTTGTCAAATCAAATCTGAACCAACGGATCACATCAGCATCAGTTACTAATACATTGCACCGTAGTGGTGATGTTGGGCTTTATCAAGTGACATTGCCTATGTAGGATGTAGGAGGAAGTTAGTCATTATTCTGTTTGAGTTTCAGAAAGAGAAAGCCATCTGTGACTAGAACACTCTTTATAGGATTAGAGGCAACACACCTGATTTGGAGGAAGGGACCTGCTTATAAAACATTTCTTAAAAAATAAAAAGCGGTTAAGTGTGGAACTAGAAGTATTTAAGACCACATTGCTAACTGAGTCCAAGCAGAAGAGGCAACAGGGTGTAGTGATAGTGATAATGGTTAATAACAGCTGACATTTATATAAGGTCTTAAAGCACGAAGCACCCAATAGACATCGTACAGCTGAGCCTCACAACAACGACCAGGAAGCAAGTCTTACGGGCATTTTCATGTCCATTTCAGAAATGAAGAAACAGGCTCAGAAAGCTTAAGTGACTTTTAGTCAGGATCGTATATCTAGCAAGCATCAGAGATGACATTCGAACCCAGATCTTTCTGATTTCAAACAGTGGTTAGAGTGCTAGATCCAGAATCAAGAAAACCTAGGTTCAAATCTCACCCATGAAACTTCATGACCACTGGTAAGTCACTCAGGCTGAGCCTGTTTCTTCATCTGTAAAATGGCAATAATAATACCAATTGTAGCATCTACCTGCTGAGAGGATTAAATGAGATAATACGTGAACAGCATTGTGTGAACTTCAAAGCATTGTGCAGGTATCAATTGTTGTAATTACTTTGAGAATTAATAATATACTCATCACAGAATTGCAGGGATTGTAGAAATATCACAGTGAGATCAACTTAACCAGTCATGTACTCTAAGGCTGTCTTGGGTCCTCTTCCCTTTTCCTTCTATGTTGTCTTGCTTGGCGATCTTATCAGCTCCCTTGTCTTTGATTATCATCTCTATGCAGATGATATGATTCTCAGATCTATACATTCAGCCCTAACTTCCCTGCTGAGCTCCAGTCCCACATCACCAGCTACCTTTTGGGCATATGGAATTGGATGTCCCATAGGCATTGACTGTCCAAAGTCAGGCAGTCAATAAGTATTTCTTAAGCACCTACTATGTGTCAAGAATTATATATACTGTGCAAAAGCAGAATTCATTATTCTCCCTGGAAACCCTTCCCTTTTCCCAACTTCCCTATTACTATGGAGGGCAACACTATTCACCCACTCATCTAGGACTGGGACTTCAGTATTTCTCTCAACTCTTCTCTCTCACTCATCCCATACATTCATTCAATTGCCCAGTCTTGTCATTTCTACCTTGACAACATGTGTTCTCTATAACCCATTTTCTCTATTCTGAAAGCCACCACTCTAGTAGAGGTTTTCACCACTTCTCATCTAGAATGTTACTATACCTTCCAATTGGTCTTCTTCCTCAAGTCTCTTGCCATTCCAGTTCATCCTCCATTCAGCTGCCAAAGAGATTTTCTTAAAGAGCAGACCCCACCACGTCACCCCTTCACTCAATCAGTTCCAAAGGCTCCCTAATAACTGCCAGGATCAAATATATAATTTTTAGTTTGGTCTTTAAAATTCTTCCTCACCTTACCTCTTTCTCTTTCAAGTCTTCTTACACTTTACTTCTCTCCGTGTACTCTCTGATCCAGCTAAGCTGGCCTTGCTTGTTGTTTCTAAAAGATGGCACTGTCTCCCTGCTCCATGCCCTTGCAAATATTGGCTGTTCCCCCATGCCTGGAATGTCCTGCGCTGTTCACTTCTTCCTCTTAGTTTCCCAAGACTCAGCCTAAATTCTACTTTCCTCAAGAGACCTTTCCCAGTAACTCTTCCCACTCCACCCCATCCATGTGCACATATATAGATATCTGTGCACTTCAATCAATCAGTGGAAAAGGAATAATTAAGTTCCTCCCCAATGGTCACCCTATGAGAAAAATAGAAATCGAAGATTTCCCTGTCCAAAGGAGCTTTACTGTCTAGCTGGGGAAATGTCACATATGTCACTGTTTCCCAACATTTTTTCATTGGTCTTATATTGTCTTCTGACTTTTTCAGGCATGTGATTGTTTCCTCCCTAACAAGATGATGAACTCCTTGAGGGAAGAAATTCTCTTCTCTTCCTCCTAGCAAAAATGTGGGCATGCACTATACACTTAGTATATATACATGTTGAATTGAATGAATCATCAGGGCAATCTTTCTCCTTCCTATCTTTTCAGGCTTCTTATAGTTCCTTCCACACACTCTAAGGTCCAACCATACTGGCCTAACGAATGTTCCTCACACACAATACTATATCTCCAATCTCTAAGCCATCATGCTGGCTATCTCCCATGTCCCAAATGCTCTTCCTCCTCCATCCTCCATCTTAGAATATCTAGCTTCCTTCGAAACTCAACTTAAATACCATTTTCTGAAAGAGCTCTTTCTCAGTTCCTCACCTATAAAATGACCAAAAAAATTAATTTTGATAAAGACTTGCTGCTTATTTTCTTGACTGTCTTGTAAATTTCTAATTTTGCTGTATCACAGCTAAAGAGACACTTGGAAAGAGGAACATACTGAGTGACTTCCCTCACATGGCTAGTGCTGGGGTAGAAAAAAGTGTAAATTAAAAAAACAGAAGAATTCTATGGAAAGAGCACTGAAGCAGGAACCAGAAACCTAGGTTCAGGTCCCAGGTCCACCACTCCACGGTACACTAGCCATGCACATGGGAGTCATTTCACCTCATGATGCCTCAATTCTTCCCTCTGTAAAGCAGAGATAACAATATTTACATTGACTGCCTTCCACAGTCTTTATGAAGAAAGAACTTCATAAATCCTAATGTGCTAAGGAAATGTGATCTATAATCCTTAAAGAGCAAACACCATATTTAAGTAAAGTGAGCAAAGAGAGAAACAAATTTGATTCAACAAGCATTTTTTTTTAATTATCTACTGTGGCCAAAGCATTGTGCTAGGAGTTGTTGTCGATACATAGTTTCAGATAAAACATAGATCATTATCATGCAATATCACATGGACAGTCTGTTAGAGAAGAGCATGGAAAAGTTCTAAGAAGAGTAAGAGAAGAACATCATTCATTCTTTCATTGATTCATTACTGAGTGAGGAATATCATGGAAGGCTTCATGGAATAAATGGTAATTAAGTTGTACTTTAAAGGATGGGTGGGAATTCAACAGGTAGAAAGGGGCAGAGAGAACATTAAAGATATAGACACAGGAATTCACCTTTGTGGGGAGATAAGGCTAGAAAAGTAGGGTACTTGGTCCTAGATTTAGGGCCATGAATGCCAGGCAAAAAAGAGGGGAGAAGGGGAAAGAGCAGAATAGAAGTAAAACGGTAAGTTGCTGGACAAAGCCAAGGCTACTGGAGCATCCCAGGAAGGTCTTTATGACCAAGGAAGATCAAGTGACATTCTGAATTCAAAAGATCGTAGATCTAGAGTTGAAAAGAATCTTAGAGTTGAAAAGAAAAGACTGACTTCTTTTCACAAAAAAAGAAAACTAAGGTCCAGATAGATTACGGGTTTATTAAGAGAGTTAAAGTTTACTACCTGCCACACAGGTAGGAAATGGTAAAGCAGCTATTTTAACTCCAACCTTGTGATTCCAGGGTCAATGCTTTTTCCATTACACTGTGGAAACTAATTAGGCATGAATTTACAGGGTGCCCTATAAGGATCAAATGAAGGTGGCTGATATATTTTGTAAGATGTAAAGGGCTAGTCAAAAGTAAGGCGATTATTGTTATTGTTATCATCATCATAAGGTCTTATATAACCCTCTGAAAGCGGCCTAAAGGGGTGAGGGGGAGTTGAAGGATCCCCATTCTGTTCTCTCTCTTGTACCTTGCATGGTAGGTAACAAGGTAACTGAGGTTTTCAGCCTTGTTTCACTTCAGGATTGATGACCTTTTAAGTCATTCCCTCTTAGCATGACATGTGACACACCACCCCTGCCAACATTCTGTCAGCGTGCCTGTGCCAATCATCCATCAACCCTTCAGAAACTTTGGCCCTAGATGCTAGGAAAAGTCGCTGACAGCATTTTCAGCTCCACTCTCTTAGCTAATCTCATTCTGACTCCCAAATCAAGTTGGCATGCCCCAGGTAATGAATATCCCCTTGTTCAGGTCGTTAGGTGGTGCCCCCTCCATCCCTATCCCCACTACTATAAAGCAAAATTGACTCAAATTGACTTCCTGCCACTTAGGTCACCTTGTTTAAGGAATCATTGAGTTCACCCTATCACATCCCCCAGTACCCCACTTATCCAGTCCCTCTTAGGCTCTTTCTCTCAAATCCCCATTCACATGGTTAAGTAATAGGATAGACTCAGAACAAAGAAATCTTTACATAGCTTTGTCCTTCTTGTTCACCCTCCTAAGAGATATAATAACAGTAATAACAATTCACATTTCCATAACACTTTAAAGGTTTATAAAACAAGTAATTGAGAGAGGGCTAAAATCATAATACTAATCAACATTTCTATAGCTCTTTAAGGCTTTCGGAACACTATATATGCATCTATTATCCTAAGACACAAAAGTCTGTGAGATCCTGTGAAGTTCTACAGGTATTATTATCCTCATTTTGTAGATAAATAAATTGAGGCCCAGAGAATTTAAATAACTTACCCAGTGTTACCCAGTTAATGTCAGAGGCAAGTGCTCAGTTTGTTACTACATGACAATGAAAGTATTATTTTGCGGTAGCTAGGTGGCGCAGTGGATAGAGCACCAGCCCTAAAGTCAGGAGGACCTGAGTTCAAATCCAGCTTCAGACCAAACACTTGACACTTACTAGCTGTGTGACCCTGGGCAAGTCACTTAACTTCAATTGTCTAAAAAAAAAAGAGAGAGAAAGGAACTTTCCCAGAGTCACTCAGCTACTGAGTATCAGCCAAAAGTAGGATAAGAACGTAGCTCTCTTAACTCCAAGTCCAGCAGTTGCCCCACTATACTTCATCATCTTTTTTACTTTGCAATATTTTTTAACATTCTTTTCAAAAATTTTTGAGTTCCAAATTCTCTCCCTCCCTCCCTCCATCTCCTCCCCTACCCATTAAGAAGGCAAGCAATATGACAGCCATTATGTAAGTGAAGTCATATGAAACAACCGTAAGTATCTAAGGCAATGTTTGCATGTAGGGACAGAGACAGGGGCTGAGTATGTGGTTTCATTGGTATTCAGAGTACCTCACTTCCTGATAAAAAAAGAAAAATTATTCTCTACCAATGAAGACAGGCACGTTTTCTATAACTTAACTGCTTCGAGAGTTGCCTAAAGCTTCGGGAGGTTAAATAACTTCCCTAGGGATCACATGAGCAGCTGGTTGACACGGTGGATAGAGTACTGGGCCTAAAGTCAAGAACACTCATCTTCCTGAGTTCAAATTTGGCCTCAGACATTTACTAGCTGTGTGTCCCTGGGCAAGATACTTAACCCTATTTGACTCAGTTTCCTCAACTGCAAAATCAACTGGAGAATCACTCCAGTATCTTGCCAAGAAAACCTGAAATGGGGGTCACAAAGGGTCAGACATAACTAAAAATGACTGAACAACAACAGGGGTCACATGGCCAGGATGTGTCAGCAGCAGGAATTAAGCCCAGTTGGGGTGGGGAGCTCCAAGGCAGGCTCTTCCCTACCTTGTTGCTCATACAAAGAAACTCAAAACAAGTTTTTTAAAAATTGGTTTGCATATACATGTATAACAAATAATGAGGGAGCTTTGATTGGACTAATTAGGCTTTAAGATTCCCCTCCCACTCTAATATTCAATAACTCTGCGGTTCCTACCAGTTGGTAACCTGGTTAGTAATTTCCTATTAATTGGCTCTTTTCAAAATAAAGGAGTGCTATGCTGCATTCAATTTAAAAATTGATGCCTAGGGGCGGAGCCAAGATGGCAAGTGAAAGCAGTGACTTGCTTGAGCTCTCCCCAAACCCCTCCAAATGCTCATATAAAATGGCTCTAAACAAATTCTGAAGCGGTAGAACCCACAAAAAGATAGAAGGAAACAAATTTCCAGCCCAAGACAACCTGGAAGATTGATCAGAAAGGTGTATCGCGCCAGGCTGGGAACACAGAGCAGCATGGTGGGCACGTAGGCCTCAGCAAACCTGGAGCAGGTCTCAGAGGACTGAATCATGGGCAGCTGTGGAGGTTTCCAGACTCCTCAATCCACAAATGCCAAAGACAACTTAGAAAGTCAGTGGGAAAAGTCTGTTTCTGCGGTGCTAGAGAGGAAGTGGGTCTCAGCTCCATTCCCCAAGAGCATGGCCCTGGGGGGCTGCTGCTCCTGAGCTTCCGGTCCATAGACTGAGGGGGAATCCAGTGGCTGATCAGAGAGGGACAGCAGGGATCTCTTTGCCAGTGCTGAGGCAGGAATCTCTTGCTTTGCCCGTGTTTGGATCTGGGTCACAGTTCTGGGCGGCAGTGCTGGGGTGAGGAGGAGCACTATCGGGGTAGAGCTGGTAGTGGCTGTGAAGAGGAGCCCTTCCTCACAGTTACAGGACAGAAAGGAATACTTGTGGTCACAGGCCAGGAAAGGAGTAAACACCACGACCCTTCTCATACCACCTTGGAAGAACTGAAAATTTACAGGTCCCTACAAGTATCTCTGAAAACAGCTATACAAACCCCTGAAGCTTGGGACAGTACACTCTCCACATTGGAAGCAGACTCTTACCTTAACAAAGAGTTTAAAACTCAAGTAATTGGCTGGGATCATGAGCAAGCAGCGCAAAAAGAGTCAGACTGTATTATCTTACTTTGGTGAAAAAGAAGATCAAAATATACAACCAGAAGAAGACAACAAAGTCAAAGCTCCTACATCCAAAGCCTCCAAGAAAAATATGAATCAGTCCCAGGCCTTGGAAGAGCTCAAAAGGGATTTTGAGAAGCAAGTAAGAAGTAGAGGAAAAACTGGGAAGAGAAATGAGAGTGATGCAAGAAAATCATGAAAAACAAGTCAACAGCTTGCTAAAGGAGACCCAAAAAATACTGAAGAAAATAACACCTTAAAAAATAGCCTAACCCAAATGGCAAAAGAGGTCCAAAAAGCCAATGAGGAGAAAATGCCCTAAAAAGAAAAATTGGCCAAATGGAAAAGGAAGTCCAAAAGATTACTGAAGAAAATACTTCCTTAAAAATTAGAATAGAGCAATTGGAAGATAGTGACTTTATGAGAAATCAAGACACAGTAAAACAAATCCAAAAGAATGAAAAATTAGAAAACAATGTGAAATATCTCATTGGAAAAACAACTGACCTGGAAAATAGATCCAGGAGAGAGAATTTAAAAATTATTGGACTATCTGAAAGCCATGATCAAAAAAAGAGCCTAGACATCATCTTTCAAGAAATTATCAAGGAAAACTGCCCTGATATATTAGAACCAGAGGGCAAAATAGAAATTGAAAGAATCCACAGATCTCCTCCTGAAAGAGATCCCCAAAGGAAAACTCCTAGGAATATTATAGCCAAATTCCAGAGTTCCCAGGTCAAGGAGAAAATATTACAAGCTGCCAGAAGGAAACAATTCAAGTACTGTGGAAACACAATCAGGATAACACAAGATTTAGCAGCTTCTACATTAAAGGACCGCAGGGCATGGAATATAATATTCCAGAGGGCAAAGGAGATAGGATTACAACCAAGAATCACCTACCCAGCAAAACTGAGTATAATCCTTCAGGGGAAAAAATGGTCATTCAGTGAAATAGAGGACTTTCAAGCATTCCTGATGAAAAGACCAGAGCTGAATAGAAAATTTGACTTTCAAATACAGGACTCAAGTGGAACATGAAGAGGTAAACAGGAAAGAGAAATCATAAGAGACTTATTAAGATTGAACTGTTTACATTCCTGCATGGAAAGATGATATTTATAACTCATGAGACCTTTGTCAGTATTAGGGTAGTTGAAGGAAAAAAACTATATGTATGTATTATATATAGATAGATAGATAGAGGGCACAGGGTGAGTTGAAGATTAAGGGGTCATATCTGGAGAATAAAATTAAGGGATGAGAGAGGATGATACTCGGAGAAGAAGAAAGGGAGAGGTAGAATGGGGTAAATTATCTCACAAAAAAAACAGAAAAGTCTTACAGTAGGAGGGGAACAGGGGAAGGTGAGAGGGAATGAGCGAATCTTGTTCTCATAGGATTTGGCTTGAGGAGGGAATAACATACACATTCAATTGGGTATGGAAATCTGTCTTACCCTACAGGAAAATAGGGGGAGAAGGGGACAAGAGAGCAGGGGATGATGGCAGATTGGGAAAGGGGTAATCAGAAGTAAATACTTCTGAGGAGGGACAGGGTCAAAAGAAAGAATAGAATAAATGGGAGGGCGGGATAGGATTAAGGGAAATAGAGTTAATTTTTCACAACATGTCTACTATGGAAATGTTTTGCATAACTGCACGTGTATAACCTATATTGAGTTGCTTGCCTTTTCAATGAGGGTGGGTGGGGAGGGAGGAAGAGAACATTTGAAACCTAAAGTTTTAAAAACATATGTTTTTAAAAAAAAATGTTTTCACATGCTACTGGGAAATAAGAAATACAGGAGATGGGGTATAGAAGTCTATCCTGCCCTACAGGAAAATAGAAGGGGAAGGGGATAAGAGAAGGGGAGAGAAATAGAAGAGAGGACAGAATAGGGGAAGGGATATTCAGAATACATGCCATCTTGGGGTGGGGGGAGGGGTGAGATGGGGCAAAAATTTGGAACTCAAAAACTTGTGGAAGTGAATGTTGAAAACTAAAAATAAATAAATCAATAAATCAATAAAATTAAAAAAATAAAATTGATGCTTATATCAAATCACAGACAATGTTAACAAAAGACAACCATCAGGCCCATACATTATAACATTGTACAGGGAAGAAACTTACATTCTCTCGGGAGAAATAACATGTATGTATGTATGTGTATATATATGTATGTATGTGTGTGTATGTGTGTGTGTATATATATGTATGTGTGTGTGTGTGTGTATATATATGTATATATATATATATATACATATATATACACACACACACACACAAAGAATGAATACAAAATAAATGTAAGATAGTGAAATCTGAAAGATAGTGAAATCTGAGGTAGTGATGGAGGGAGGGCACTGATAGTTGTGGGGACCAGGCAAGGCTTCATGTGGAAGGTCATACTTGATCTGTGTTTTGAAGTAAAGTGGGCATTCCAAGAGGTAGAATTGAAAAAGAGGGAACATTCTAGGCAAAGGAAGGGAGATGGATGATGTAGTGTTATATGTGAGGAATTTAAGAAGTTTCTTAAATGTTTTCTTAAATTTATTTATTTTTGCTTTTTGGTGAGGCAATTGGGGTTAAGTGACTTGCCTAGGGTCACACAGCTAGTAACTGTCTGAGGCTGGATTTGAACTCAGGTCCTCCTGACTCCAAGGCCCGATCTCTATCCACTGTGCCACCTAGCTGCCCCAGAGAAGTTTTATTTTTCCTGGACCATGCTCTCTTCCTCACCCTGGCTTCCTTTACATCCCAGTTATAATCCCACCTTCTATAAGAAGTCTTCCTCAAACCCTCTTAATTCTAGTGCCTTTCCTCTTTTAATTATTTCCTTTTTATCCTGTATATAGCTTGCTTTGTAAATATTTATCTGCATATTGTCTCCCCCATTGGATTGTGAGCTCCTTGAAGGCAAGGACTGTCTTTTGTCTCTTTTTTTTTATATCCCCACTGTTTAGCACAGTGCCTGACACATACCAGCGAACCATAGAGTATAGGACAGGAAATACTGTTTAGTGAGGTTGGAAAAATAGATTAGGGCCAATGAGTATTTGAGGGGGCAGTATGCCAGGGAAGATAGGAAGAGATGAGATCAGGGGCATATGTAAAGGTATTGTCCTTGGCAAGGAAGGGTGTTATCTCATCATCAGAGGCTAGAAGAGAGGAGAAAAAAAAATCTTTCCCAACATCAGAGTCTTTCCAATGAGTCCCGTCTCCTCATGATGTGGCCAAAGTGTTTAAATTTCTGCTTCACTATTTGACCTTCCAGAGGACAGCATGAATTTCTTTGAGTATCACCTGATTTGATCTCCTTGCTTTCCAAGGGACTCTCAAAAATCTTCTACAGCACCACAATTTGAAAGCCTCAATTCTGCACTGCTCAGCTTTCCTTATAGTCCAACCCTCACAGATGTGGAAAAATCATAGCTTTGACAATACAGAGTGGGATAAGGAGTCAATTAGGGGGTAGAAAAAAGAATCACCTGGATAGGGCTCATCTTCCTGAATTCAGACACTTAATAGCTGTGTAACCCTGTGCAAGTCATTTAACCCTATTTGCCTCAGTTTCCTCATCTGTAAAATGAGCTGGAGAAAGAAATGGCAAACCACTCTAGTGTCTTTGCCAAGAAAACCCCAAATGGGGTCACCAAAAGTTGGACATGACTGAAAAGCAACTGTACAACAACAGCAAAAACAATCACCTTGCCTCACTGAGAACCCAATCAAGATGAGACAGTACACTTTTAGAGTCAATCCAGTTAGCTCAATTGTAATCACTCCAATCTTTGCATTTCACAGGTGAGGAAAATGAAGCCCAGAAAGAAGTGAACCCTTTGCCCTCCTCCACTCTGGTACCATGTGCTCCATATATAACACCTCAACCTTCAGATTCTGAATCCAGCTCCTTCCAGTACACCATGAACCAGACTGGAGAGAAGCAAGCCAAAGTCAGAGTGGAGGAGTGAGGGAGTGCAGGGGATAGAGAACTATGAACATTTAATTTAAAAGTTAAAGTATGAGGGGGAAAATCTTCCCCCAAGAAGGGGTCACTAATTCCTGCTCTATATTTCTACCCTGGCCACTCCTCCTAGAGCTGTTTGTAAGCTGCTCTTCAGAGAGAGGCTGGTGTTTGGAGCTTGCCTCTCAGAAGCCCATTTCAAAGCTCTGCCTGGTAATCTTTTGTGCCTGGAAGTCTTAGTGATGAACACCCCTTTGAATTTTGTGTGTGAAGAGGTGCCATGTGCTTAAGGCAAAGTGAAGCAGAGGCCTGTGGAGGGAGGATATGTGTAATCTGTACCCAGGCTCTCAATTCGGCTTTAACTCTCTCATCAGACTGGATGGCCAGATAGGCTTTGCTCAGTTTGTGGGTCCCCATCTTGACCTTCCCCACAGTGATAATTTTTAGTTCTTCATATTAAAACAGCTCATAAAAGAGATAAATGGGGGAAGAGGGGTGGGGAAGGCTGTGTTTGAAAGTTGAAAAGTAGTTGAAACAAGGACTTCATAAAATCTGTAAGAAAGCTCCTTTAAAAAAGGAGGAAAAAAACCCATTCATGCAATGGCTCTGAGGAATTAACCAGGGTCAGTCTGAACAAAGGCGATTTACTTAAGGGATTTGAATGCAGCAGCAAAGGCATGAATCTGCCCACTTGTCAAGAAAGATTTAATCAGCATTTTCCAAGTCTCCTGTCTTGGGACTTGAGATGTTGTAATATTTTTTTTTGTTTGGTCTCTCTCCTCACATATGCCCCGTTCGATAGTCAAATATGAAGTAGAATCAAATGACTCACTAACCATCATGTTACTTCTCTGCTATCAGACAAAAGGCCTGCTGCCTGGCTACAGTTGTACCCAGACTCAGAGTCTGTTGACATCTTGGAAATATTTTAATTTGGAGGTGCTATTTAATGAAAAAGTCCAACTGATTTGGGAAGGGGCCTAGAAGGCAACATGATTCAGTGAAGCGTGCTGGCTTTGGTGTCAGAGGGTCAATGTTCAAATCTTACCTCTGATGCCTACTATTTATGGAACCTTCAGCAAGTCACTTAACATCCTAGGACCTCAGTCTCTTCATCTGTAAAATGGGGGAGTTCAACTAGATAGCTTCTAAGTTTCTTTCTAGCTCTAGAGCTATCTTCCTATAATCTTATGAGTCCTGAATTTGAAATCTAACCTTGCCACCTTGGGTAAGTCATTCAACTTCTTTGGGCCTCAGGTTTTTTTTTCCCTTCCATTAGAGAAATAAGGGGTCTGGACTACATGGTTTCTAAGGTTCCTTTCATTTTTAGATCTATGAACCTTCATTTTACAGATGGAAAACCTGAGGCTGATAGCAATGGAGTGACTTGCCCACGGCCAAATAGGTATTATTAGAAGAACTGGAATTTGAACCTATGTCATCTAACTCAAAACCAGTGCTCTTTCCAAGGATGTGGTGACACTTAATTAGCTTTTCAGTCAGGGGCTAATGAATCAGTAGAAGCTCTGAGGGTGCCCCTGTATTATCTAAAATATGAACTCACTGAACTTCCTGAAATACTTTGGAAAAAATACCTGAAGGATTTATAAACAGGTTCTGTACAAGTCAGATGTTTTCAAAATTTAAAAAAAAAAAAGATTTGAGTACAGAACGTTTTTCCTTCTCTTCTACATTTTGTCTTCACTGCCTTTTGCATAATTGAATCATATCTACAATGATCATGCTCTCCAATTTTTCTGTTAACAAAGTCCAGTTTGTAGATGCTGTTAGGATTAAGAATGAAAACATTCATTTGGAGACCTGAAACATTCTCCCAAACCAAATTAACTTGGTTCAAATGTCCTCTGGACAGTCATATAGATACATACATACATACAAGAAACTGGGAATGATGGATCCTCCTTAAAGACTGTTTCATGGTATCAGAAGAACTATTTTAATATGTAAGGACATAAGTGGAAGCAGACAAGCTTAATTTTGTCAGTTTTCCTTAATATTTTGCATTGTGTCTACCTAACACCAAAAATACCAGAACGAAAAATGAAAAATTGATGTTTGTCATTGCATAGACACATTTCCACCAGCTAGCACACAAGGATGTAATCTCAGTTGAAAACAGCTACAGAAGGTTAAAATATTCCTTTATTTCTTATTATCATGATTTTTTTTGCTTGATACCAAAATTTCTCCATTCACTTAAAAGCTACCTGTTTCTTATTTTTTCTCTTAAAAACAAAAACAAAACAGAAAAGAGATAGCACCCAATAGCACTTAGCAGGACGATTTTGACCTCCAAGTACTTTTCTCCTCTATATGTATTCTATGAGTATTCTTTTTTTTTTTTTTGGTCTAGGCAATAGGGTTAAGCGACTTGCCCAGGAACACACAGCTACTGAGTATTTTGTGTCTGGGACCAAATTTGAACTCAGGTCTTCCTGACCCCAGGGCTGGTGCGCTATCTACTGTGCCACTTAGCTGCCCCATCTATGAATATTCTCCAAACCATGTAACGGCTGTAGCCATTACCATCAATGAGTTGTTGAATGGTTGTTGTAAAAAGATATCTATACGCCATACCAAAGGAAGCAACTATTTAGGAAGACAAGAAATATTTCAGGCATGATTTCGCCACCAAAATAATCATACTGACTATAGCAAGCTCATTCCAATTATTCTGCCCAACTTATCAGCAAAATTCAAGATTTATTCAACAAATATTGGTTAAGCACCTATTTGTTTTCACTTATTTATTTATTTTTAATTCATGGAATAAAATAAGCATTTCCATAACACAGTATAATAAAAAAGATGATTGCACATGAAACTGAAAATCTCTTATGTACAACTTGCTATTCTTTTAAAATATATAATAAAGTTATCATGTAAATTTCTTTTTTTCCTTTCTCCCCTCCCCCACCCTAGCGATGGCTACCATTAGACACAAAGAAGTGTATATGTATACACACATATGTAAATTATTCTATACGTACTTCTATTTATCAGTTCTTTCTCTGGATGCAGAAGGTGTCTTTCTCCATATGAACTATATAGTTAATTTAATTTGGGTATTTATAATAGTTAAAATGACTTATTGACTCAAAGTCATTCTTTTTTTTTCTTTTTTTCTTTTTTTTTGCTTTTTGGTGAGGCAATTGGGGTTACGTGACTTGCCCAGGGTCACACAGCTAGTAAATATCAAGTGTCTGAGGTTGGATTTGAACTCAGGTCCTCCTGACTCCAAGGCCAGAGCTCTATCCAATGCACTACCTAGCTGTCCCTTAAAAGTCATTCTTAAAACCATATTGCTCTTACTGTATACAATGTTTTCTTGGTTCTGCTAATTTCACTTTTATTATTTCACTCAAATTGTTCCACGTTTTTCTAAGATCATTGAGCTCATTATTTCTATGTAGCACAGTAGAATTATGTCACAATCATATTCCACAACTTGTTTAGCCATTCCCCAATTATTGGCATCCCTGCAATTTTTAATTCTTTGTCACCACAAAGAGAGCTATAAACATTTTAGAACATATAGGTTCTTTTCCTTTTCTCCCAATCGTCTTTGGAAATAGACCTAGGAGTGATAGAGGACTCTATGAGATTATAGGGGAGATACAAATTTAGATAAAACACAATTTTAATCAGATCAGTGCATGGTTAAGTCAAGGCATCATGGTACCATTGGCTCAAAAGGTAGTATCAGATCAATCTGACTATATTCTAGAAGAGGATCATAATGTGGATATGTCTACATAATGCCAGAAATGGAAATCATCCAGGCCAGTGGATTATGTCAACAGCTAAAGTGAACAATTTTCATTCTAATATAATTGCCCCTCACCCTTTTATATCAAAGTAGAAGGCAGTATGATATAGGAGAGTCAGTCACTCAATAAAAATTATTAAGCTCCTACTATATGCTAGGCACTGTGCTAAGAGCTCGAAATATAAAGAAAGGCAAAATGTAATCCCTGCCCTCAAAGAGCTCTCAGTCTAATGATGGAGACAACATGCAAATAACTATGTGCAAACAAACTTCATACAAGATAAACTGGAGGTAATCAACAGAGTAAAGGCACTCTCATTAAGGGGACTGGGAAACTTCCTGTAGAGGATAGGAAATCAGCTGGCACTAGAAAGACCAGAGAATTCATAATATAAAGATCTAATTTCAAATCCCAGTTCTGTGTCTTACTCCATTTGTTAAGGTAAGAGACTTTGAGTAAGTCTTAACCTCTTTGGGCCTTAGTTTCCTCAACCTGAAAATGGAGGAGTTGAACTAAATATTCTCTAATGTTTCTTCCAGCTCTAAATCCTATGGTTTCATCTCACCATCAAGTGAAATGGATAATGAGTGAGCCAACCCCTGTTTCTCCTTTGTTCTATGGTTACAAGGTAAAATAAGAGTGAGACCCAGAAGGTGACTAGGAAAAATAAACATTCAACCTGGAATCTTGGGAGTTAAATCCTATTGTTAAACTCTCCTTTATCCTAGGTCTCTTCCTCTCACATTGGTTCCATTTGTTAGAAAGATCCCTTGATTTGGGGTCAGAGGAAATAGGTTTGAATTCCAATCCTGCCATTCATTACCTTTACATGTCCTCCTCAGACTTCTGTATCCTCTTTTAGAAAATGGAAGGGTTGAACTAGATGAACTCCAAGATCTCTTCCAGTTCCAAATCTGTAATCTCATGATCATGCAAACTTTTTTCCTGAAGGCCTTATCCCTTGCCACCTTCTCCAAGGTCCAGCGCTCTTGTACACTCCCTGACACAGAGAATAAGGAGGAAGATTTGGCATCCTTGATGTTCCCCACTTTGGCTTCACCTTTCTCCCTGTAACCATCATTAAACAAACATTTCTCTTTTGAAATCCATCCCATCGGTCTATATTAGGCCAGGAGCTTCTTAAGAATAGGAACTGTCTTTTATCCTTCTTTGAATCCCTGACACTTAGCCCAGTGCCTGACACATAGCAGGCATAATAAATGCTTGTTGACTTATTGACTATATTATTCTGTCTAGATCTTTGTTCTGTCATTTACTGATCTCCAGAGAAGTCTCTTATTTCTCAAAGAGTTCAGTACCTAGTTCACAGTCTTCCTTTTCATCCCAAGTTCTGCTCACATCTTTGGAAACTTCAAATTTCACACAGCTGCACTTTCTTTAAATATATATATATATATATATATATCTTTATTGATATATTCTTTCTCTCTTTCTCTCTCTCTCTCTCTCTCTTCTAGGATGTGAGACAAGGAAAGAGAGCATTCCAGTCAAAGCAGACAGACAGTGAAAAGACAGAGTCTAGAGCTAGAGTGTCATGGATAGAGTGTCACATGTGAGACCAGTGTCATTGGAGTAATCAGAGGGTAGTAAAATGTAAAAAAACTGAGAAAATCAGTTATCTCACACAAGTTCCTTTATTTAGCCTACTCTAGACCTCAGAATCCCTCTATATCTTCACCCATTATCACCTTGTTTAGTTCCACTTCAGAGAAGAAGGTAACCCTCCTCCTTGTAAAAAATAACCCATCTACTGACATTGAACCATTTTCCTATCTCTTCTGGAGAGACAGTCACAGTTTCTCTTCTCTCTTCTCCCTCTGTCTCTCTCTCTCATTCATTTTCCTCTCTCTCTCTCTCTCTCTCTCTCTCTCTCTCTCTCTCTCTCTCTCTCTCTCTCTCTCTCTCTCTCTCTTTCCCTCTCTCACTCTTACTCTCTTCACTCTTTTTACCTACTTCCTTTTTTCCACTACCACAAACTCAAGTTTCCATTATCCTAAGAAATGCTACTTGATTCCTTAATCAATCATATATCTCTCATCCCTTTTACTGCTTAACTCCTAAAAAGAATTATTTATTCTTAAGGCATCTATTTCCTCATTGTAAACTTATTCAGCTATTTGTATATAATACTACTCTATTAAAATCTCCTTCAAAGACTGACGGGGGTCTCTTTTTCAAAAATAAATATTTTCATTGTGAACTTTACAGTCATACACATGAAACAAGAATTCACCATTTTCAGGTTTTTTAAAAGTATACATAGTGGTAACAATATTACACTTGTCTGTGTCCTCTTCCATACTTTTTTCTGCTCTCTTAAGTGTATTTTAAATATTTCATTGACTTGCATAGCTATCACTACCTTAACATTCCCCTCCATATGACACCTTCCCAAAATAAAAGTCTTCCCTTATAACAAATATATTCAAATAAAACAAGTTTGTACTGCATTGAAAATGTATGGGTCATTCTGTACCTAGAGTCCATTACCTCCCCAACAAGAGGTGGAAGCTGAGTATCATTGTCAGGCTTCTGGAGTTGGGATTGGGCATTGCACCAAACAGTTTTTAAGTTTTTTAAAGTTGTACTTGAGAACATTGTAGTTAATGTATAAGTTCTCTGGATTCTGCTCACTTCCTCTGTATCAGTTCACATGAGTCTTATCAAGTTCCTCTGAATTCATCACCATACATACCTAAAACATTTCTGAGTATGTCAGATTTATAGTTTCATATGTAATCTTTTTCTCACACACCATTTATTAGAAATTGAAACATTCACCTTCTCCTTCTTTCCTTATATACTAGTATATTCCTTTTCCTTCCCTTTTCTTTCTCCTCTTCAAATCCTAAAAACACAATCTATCTAATATACTCCATCCTCTCTTTTTCTTATTTAATTCTGTCAAAACCATTTGAAGACATTAAGATTCAAAAGAGACCCTTGTTTTTTCACCATCTTCTCATTCACCTAGGTTTAGAGCTTTAGAGCTATCCTTGACTCCTCTTTCTCCCTCACCCTTATATCTAATCAACTGCCAAATTTTGTCAATTCTACCACCACAATATCTCTTAAATCTGCCTTCTACTCTCAATTCACTACCCTAATTTCATCATCTCTTGACTTGTAATAGCCTCCTAATTGGTTTCCCTGAGTCCAGTCTCTTCCTTCCCTAATCTCTCCTTCACATAGCTGTCAAAATAATCTTTTTAAAGCAAAAGTCTGGCCATATCATTCCCCTTAAACCTTTAGTCTCTCCCTACTGCCTCTAGAAGAAAATAAAGACAGCTCTGTTTTGCACTTAATGACTCTCATAGTTTGGTTCCAACTTACCTTTCTAGATTTATTTTATATTACTTCATTCACTCTATGTTCCAGGCAAACTGGACTACTTACTGCTCCCTGAACTCGAGTAAATGCTGAGCTTGTTGAACTATATAATACTTAAAATATTGACTTCACTGGAATATTGTGAGAAAAAGAGCTTGGTAAACCTTCAAGTGCTATAAATTGTGAGATGATATTGATGAAGAAGAAGAAGAATGAAGAATGAAGAAGAAGAAAGAAGAAAGAAGGAGAAGAAGAAGAAGAAGAAGAAGAAGAAGAAGAAGAAGAAGAAGAAGGAAGAAAGAAGAAAGAAGAAGAAGATGATGATGATGATGATGATTGTCCTTGGAGTCAGAAAGGCCTGAATTCAAGTACTCTCTCTGACACATACTGGTCATATTATCAGGGGCAAATCACAACTTGTAAGTTCCCTTGGCAACCCTCTAAGACTCTTAGTTTTCTTTCCTTATTTTTTGGAATCTGACAGGAATTTGCATTGGTAGATAAGAGTTTCCTCACTAAATGTCCCTTATATAAATGAAAATGTAGGTCTGGTTCAAAAAAATAGTTTAAGAAAATGAAACTTCTGTGGAAATTGTTATTAATAAGAAGTCAGTTTTCTTGTCAATGAATACTAAAAGTTTTCAGGCATGTGGATAATTTGTACTAACCTAATTACCCTGCTGGAAGTGAGATTGGAGAAAGCAGGAAATCTGGACTTCTGGTCAAGATGACTGCTTAAAAAGAGGCACACAGCTCAGCTCCCCCATACATATTCCAACAAAAATCAAGAAATCCAATGACATGCTACAATAAGTTACTTCTACCCCAGAACTGCATAAAAAGCCACCCAGAAGTCCACAGGAAACTGGAAAAGCAGCAAAGCCAGTGTGAACACAGATTAACAGTCACTGTTTCACAGGAAGACCACATGTGGACCAGAGAGAGGCCATAAGAACATTTAGACTGCTGGGCTCTGTGTCAGGAAGCCACAAGAGTTGATAGGCCCAAATAGAAAGCCCCATGGGACTTAAGAACCCACATAGAAGATGTTGAAAGGCACCAGAAGCAGTAGAAATCATTGCAGGCAGCACAGAACTCAGGCCAGAATACTCTGAGGCTCCAACATCCCTACAACTCTGTTCTGAAATTCCATAGAGGGCTCTGAAGATCCAACTCTCTAAACATCAAAATTCCAGATGGGCATAGCACTGGGAGAGAGAAATCAGCACAAGAACTGGAGCTCCAACAACCAGAGCCAATTACTCCCTTCCCCCTCCAAAAAAAAAGCACAGCACAGGGAAGAGTCTAAGGCCGACAATAAGCCCCAGTCCAGGAATTAAAGCTAAAGAGATGTATACACCAAAGAAGACACCAAAACCATAAATAATAATTGCAAATCCAGATATGCCCAGAAATTTAACCTAGAATTAGAAAATAACTGTAAAAACTGCATAGACTCAAAGGAAAAATGGATTTTCCACAAGAACTATAACAACTACTACAATAAATTAATAACAATATTTTAAATGATTTAAAGCTCAGGAAGGAAGGATAGAAAATAGTTTGGAACAAAAAGTGATCAATTTTACCCAGGTAACAGATTCTCTGAAAACTAGATCAAACAGATATTGACTCAATGAGATGGCAAGAAATATTAGACTACAATCAAAAGATTAAAAAATAGAAGAAAATGTAAGGTATCTAATATAAAAAAGAAACAATCTGGAAAACAGCTTAAAGAGAGGTAATTTAATAGTCAATGGATTTCCTGAAAACCACGATTTTTAAAAAAATTGTACACTATATTTCAAGAAATCATAAATACAAATGATCCTGGGCAAGGTTGAATAGAAAGAATCCACCAATCACTTTCAGGAAAGAAAAAAATGTCTAAGAACTGTTATAGCCCAAATCTAGAAGTCCTATATCAAAGAAAAATACATATACAAGCGTACAAAAAGAAAGCACTAAAATACCAAGAAACTACAATCAGGATCACACAAGACTTGGAAGTTTCTACTTTATATAAGAGCAGATGATGGAGTATAATATTCCAAAAGACAAAAGAAATAGGATTATAACCAAAACTAACTTATCCTGCTAAATTGGTATAATCCTACAAAGTGAGGAGAGGGGGAAAGAAATGGACCTTTAACGGAATAGAGACTTTCAAGAATTTGTAATGAAAAGACTAGAGCTGAGTGGAAGCTTTACAATGGAAACACAAGAATCAAGAAAAGCCTGGAAAGGTTAATTTATATAAGCTATTAGAAGAAGCTAGATGATGATATACTACTGCCATTCTAATAAGATGTGAAGAAACATCCCTTCCAAATCTTAATGTCTTCAAACGTTATTGAGTGCATTAAATTAGAAGAAGAGAGGGTGCAATAGGCAGGATTTGTTGTGTTCTGACGATTTAAAGAGGAAAAGGAGAGAGGAGAGTAAAAAGAATATTCTAGCATATAAGGAAGGAAGAATGGGGCAAATTTTTATTTTTCAGAGTTGGGGTATGTGAAAAAATATATTCAAATATGGAGAAAGTAATAGGGGGAACAGACATCAAAGAAACTTCACTCTTATCTAAACTGGACAAAGGATAGTTAAACACACACATACACTCAGTGTTTGGTGTAGAAATATATTAAAATAGGCAGGGAAATAAAGTGGGAAAGGGAGTTAAGATAGAGGATAGTATTGAAAAATGCATAGCTACAAGCAAAACACACTTCCTGATCCTGAAGGGGGAGGTATTTAAAAGGAAGAAAGCAAAAGAAATGTAAATTACTAGAACCTAAGGAGATACTCATCAATTGGGGGATGACTGAATAAACTGTGGTTTATTAATAAAATGGAATAGTATTGCTCCATGAAAAATAACAAAAGAAATGATTTCAGAGAATCCTGGATAGGTGAGAAGAATGTGACCAATTTGTTCCAAAAAAATAGCATTTTCATTAGAAAATTAACTTTGAAAGACGTAAGAACTTTAATCAAATCCATAACCAACCATATCTTCAGAGGACCTGTAATGAAGTATGTCACTCATTTCCTGACAGAGAGGTGATAGACTCAAGGTACAGTAACTTACATATTTGGACATGTGTGTATCTTTTTTTTTCCACTCAATTATGTTTATTTGTTGTTGTTTTTTTTTGTTTTTTTGTTTTGCTTTTAGGCAATTGGGGTTAAGTGACTTGCCCAGGGTCACACAGCTAGTAAGTATCAAGTGTTTGGTCTGAGGTCAGATTTGAACTCAGGTCCTCCTGACTTCAGGGCCAGTGCTCTATCCACTGCGCCACCTAGCTTCCCCTAATTATGTTTATTTGTTACAAGGTTATTTTTGTCTATTTTTAATTATGGAGAGTGTTGGAATGAGAAAGGGATTACAATAATAATATCAGGCAAAAAAAGGGAAAAAATGGCCATTGAAACATTTTTTGAAATCCACAAAACAGAACAGAAGGGAATTCAGAAGTAAGCACAAAGAGGTCAATTTTTAAAGTAATGCGTAGGATTCATTGTACACTTTTTAAAAAAACCAGTAGCATGAAATCGAGGTTAATGGTTTCATATAAAAGCCTCTTTTTAATGTTCTGTTGTATAGATAGAAATGCTTGTTCATTTTTTGTTTGTTTTGGTGTTTAACTTTAGAATATTTTTTTTTCATTCCTAACTCAACTCACTTTAGACTGCTCCACCTCCTCACCAGCTATCTTGTCCATTTCACCATGATTCTGCCCTTCAGCCTGCTCCACTGATGTGTGAATTGCTCCCAAGATCACGGTGTCTCATGGAACTCTGGTCACGCTGCTCACTTCACTGAGAGATCAACACCGTCTCTGGACTCCTCTACCTCCCCAAGCTGTCTTGCCCAGCCCTGAATGACCACCTCTCCTTCCCAGTTCTCCTTTATGTTTTGTCTTTCCTATTAGAACAAAAGTCCCTTGTAGGCAGAGACCCACCTTGTTTTCTTATATTTGTGTCTTCAGCTTTACCACAATGCATACCACATAGCAAACATTTAATAAATGATTTCTTTATCTACCAAAAAAGAGAGAAGAAAGGAAATCTGCAGCCTTTTTTTTCCTTGCTCAAAATATATTATTTCTCCCCCATGATGGCTATGCCAGCAGAGATGTTAAAAGTTGTGTTCACAGATATTTGGGTAAGATACAAAACTAGCTGTTAGGATGTGAGACTGTGTTTTAGTTTGTTGGGTAAAAGGTGACCATCTTTCACAGAGTCTCATGTGAAGGATGGCCGCCTTTTAGCCAACAAACTAAAACAGACGTTTGACAGAAAAGATCTGTCTAGCTGTACTGTCCCTTATGAAATAAGAACTCAGATCCAAACCTGGAAAACTCCCATAGAAAAGGACAGCTTAGATTTTACTCCTTTCAGCCAAAAAAAAAGAAAGAAAGAAAAGAAAAGAGAAGAGAAGAGAAGAGAAGAGAAGAGAAGAGAAGAGAAGAGAAGAGAAGAGAAGAGAAGAGAAGAGAAGAGAAGAGAAGAGAAGAGAAGAGAAGAGAAGAGAAAAGAAAGAAAGAAAAGAAAAAAAGAAAAGAAAGAAAAGAAAAGAAAAGAAAAGAAAAGAAAAGAAAAGAAAAGAAAAGAAGAAAGAAAAGAAAAGAAAAGAAAAGAAAAAAAGAAAGAAAAGAAAGAAAAGAAAAGAAAAGAAAGTATTAGCCTAAGCCAAGGCAACTATAGACATTAATTATTGATATATGGGCTTGAGCTGCTTTCTTGTAATTAGAGAAAAAGGCTCTAAACTTCCAAGTTCTTTCAGGAACAGCATCTGCCCAATTTCACAGGGGCTTGGTAATAATTTCTAGCTTTGGGAGTTTATTACGGTTGTGAAAACAAGTACAGGCTTCTGTGTATAGCACTAAAAGAAATAGTAGAATTATGCAATCATAGAGTGTAAAAGCTGGGAGGGACTTTTGAAAACATCTGGTCAAAGAGTTCCTAATTTTTTTTATGACATAGACCCCTTAGGCAGTTTGGTGAAACCTAGGGCCTATTGTCAGACTAATGTTTTTAAAAGCATAAAATAAAACACATAGGATTTCAAAGGAAGCCAAAGGATAATGAAAATAAAGATATAAACTTCCCATTTAAGTTCACAGACTCCCTAAAACCTATCCATTGACCCCTTGGGAGTTTCTGGACCCCAGATGATCTAATTTCTAGTGAAACCCTCGCATTTTATAGAAAAGGAGACCAGAGCCCTGAGACAGTAAATAATTGCCTGGTATCATAAGCTAATAATTCAAAGATGTGACACGTGTGCTCAGGGCTCCTTACTCCCAGGGAAGCACTCATTCAGGTTGCTGGCCTCACAAGGAATTTGGTAGATTCTCCTTCTCCAACATATTGCCTTTTAATTTAGCATTCATGGAGTTCTATGTGGAACTCTATTCATATCCCAGGAGTACACTTTGTATTCTTAGCCTAACATTATGAAGAGAAGCATGAAATGTCAAACGTTTGCTTTTCTGGGTATAGAGAGTATTTTTTTTTCTTTTTTAAGTCTTATTTTTTAAAGTTTTATTGATATTATATTTTTTAAAAGTAGCACAGTTATATGAAATTCATAATACAGTGACCTTAACTGAAATTACATGCAGCTGTAGGAATTCCCCATCTCTCTTCTCTCTCTTTTTTAATTAGCAGAAATCTATTTTCTTTCTCTCCTAGCCCCCACTCCATTGGGGGAAAAAAGAAAAACAACAAATATGATGCATAGTCAAGTAAAATAAATTCAATTAATGATTATATATAATAATATAAATGTGTCATTTGTTCCCTAAATCTATGACCTTTATACGAGATGGCATGTTTCACCACCAGTCCTCTGGGTTAATGGATGGTCTTTTACTGATCATAGTTCTTGAAGCTTTCAAAGTACTTTGTTTTTACACCATTGGTATTATAAAACTTGTTTCTACTAGTTTCATTCTTTATCAATTTATGAAAGTATTCAAAACTCCATTTTCATAATATTGATGTCATGGTATAAATTGTTCTGGACCTGCTTACTTCACTCTGCATTATTTCACATAAGTTTTTTGATGTCTTTTAAAATAACCTATTTTATTACATATTGTAGTAAATACAATAATTACTTATAATAATCACATTATGCATAGATCTGATGACATCATTCAGTAGAAATAGTAAAATATTATCTCCTTGAAGACATATTATCTCACTTACGTATTTGTATCCCTAGCATCTAGCAGCACCAACATGTAGCGGGTAGTTAAATGCTTATTGGTTGATTACTGATTGATCGTTATTTTACTCAGAAGTCTTCAATAGCTCCCTATTGCCTGGCATGAATACATTATAAACTCTTTATTCAAGCATTCAAAGCCCGCATAATATGACTTCAATCTGCTTATCTGGCTTTAGTTCACATTACTCCCTTTCGTGTACTCTACATTCTCAACAAATTGGACTACTCATTATCCATTGATCTCATCCTGTCCTCTCCTACCTCTTTATGTTTGTTGCTCTTTTTCCCATACCCAGAACACATTCTCCTCACATTTCTACCTGAAAAAATACACCTTTTCCTCCAATGCTCAGCTTAGGGGCCACCTCTGCCAAGAAGCTTTTCTTGATTACAACCTCAGAGAAGTGATCATTCCTACCTCAAAACTCTCATGCCTCTCTGACCTCTCCAATGTCACTAATCACATGATGAACTGTATGTAGTCTGATTTGTGCATTTACTTCATCTGTCCGTGAGATGTTAGGTGTGTAGAAAAGAAAGCAGAAAAAAGAAACAGAACAGGAGACAGGAGAGTGAGACAAGAAATCAAGTGGAAATAGGATGAGGTGCATATCATCTGTTTTCCTGTCTGCCACTGGAATTGTATGGAATAAGCTTTCAGTGAGTTTACTGGAGATAAATTCAGCTCTTATCTTGAAATTTTTTATTCAACTACAAAAGCACTTATTTTATCCATCCATACAATAGCCCAAAAAACATTAAATATGGAAGAATAATAGCAGGATGGCAGCTTGTCCCATGATCATTTCTACCTAAACTTCAATAAAAATGTAAGAATAAGATAATAACAATAATAACTGAAATACAGGGCTTTATGGTTCACAAAGTATTTATATGCATTACCTCATTTGTGATGATGTGAGAGAAGCCATTTTTTTTTTATCTTTATCTCTCTAGAACCTAGCACAGTGCCTTACACGTTGTAAGTGTTTAGTGAATGTTTGCTTCATTATGTCAGGACCTTGTGATCCTGTGGACCTACTGAAAAGTCTTCAAGTGTTACTATGACAAAAAAAAAATCATTGTTTTATGGTCAGTCTGCCATTGAGTCTCTCCAAATTTAGTTGTTCTGTTTCTTGAATGACAGATATACAGTTTGTCGCTGGGCCTACATGTGAAGCTTTTTCAGTCTAATAAGACCTGTAGGGACTTGTGCCCCTCTGGCCTCAACTTCAAAAACCAAGGCTAATTAATAAGTGCTTATTCAATTGAATTAAATGTCAGGCTCTATGATGATGGAAATTTTATTGAAGAAGAGATCAATGGGTCCACTAAGAAGCCCTGGCTCATTAGGAAGCTCCAAATCAGTCAGGAAGGCAGGACTCAGTCAATCAATAAAGCACCTACTATGTGCTAGGCACTGTCCTCAGTGCTGAGTTCTATCATTGATATTAAAGGCTCATTGGTGGATGAGGACTATTCTGAACCCTAAAAAAATCAGTTTGACTTCATGAGACTCCTTTAGTTTCCAGAGAGTTCTCGGAAGCTAGTCAGTCAGAGAGAAAAGGCCTCAGAAATTCAGCAGGGGCAGTTGAACAATAAAATAAGGTGGAAACTGTGGAAACTGTATTCCTGGAATTTCCTCCTTTGCTCACAATGGGATTCCTTAGCCTCTCATCTAAATCTGGCTTCTGTATCCCAGATTCAGAACTGGAAGGAACATTAGAAATCTTCTTGTCCAAAAAATCTCATTTGATAGATTTGGAATTGAGACTCAGAGAGGCAAAAAGGCATGAATGAAGATCATATGCAACCTTTACAGAAGAGGTTCCCAAATTTATTTGGCCTACTGCCCCTTTTTCAAAAGAAAATTACTCAGCACCCCCTGGAAATCTACTTTCTTTGACCCTTTAATTTTTTTTTAAATTTACATCATTTCAAAAAATATAAAATATTTTTAAATGACACATCTTAAATTTAATATTTATTGTAAATTTGTGGGGGTTTTCTTGCATTGAAATTTGATGAATCAACAATGCATTATATAACTGTAGAGTATAGTACTATAAACAAGTCATTACATGCACGTATTCCTGCTGATGCCTGCTGGACTTCCCAACAAGCACAATACATTTGCCTGCCAACACTTGCTTGTTAAGACCTACTGGCAGACTTAACCACTGATGGATTATAACTTGCATTTTGTGTGTTTATTTGGAAAATAATGTAATCACCGTAACTTTAACTCTGTTACACAACAGATGAAAGAAACATGTACAAATGATTTTTCAAAATTGTCTTTTCTTCTCTTCTTTCCTTATGCTTCCAACACTCCCATTTTTTATTTAACACCCCCCAATTGCACTTGAGGCTACTACTCCCTCCCTGGATCATTCCAGAGTCTTCCAGGGTGCAGTATCACCAACTTTGGAACCTCTGGTAACTTACAGGGAGTAAATAATAGGCCTAGAATTTTAATCCAGGTCCTCTGATTCTAAATCCAGTCCCCATTCCAACTATACCATGCTGCCCAGGTCCCTTCTTCTTTTTACTCTAGTACTTATTCCTGATGTAGGTCATTTGGCTTATTTACCTTATTGCTGGTCCTCATATACTGGCTTGAGCCTTCCCCAACCTTCCCTGCTTGACAATATTTGTCATTCAGTGCCTTACTGGATTCTGAATACACTGTTTTGAAGTTCAGAGCTGCCAGTTAACTAGCTAAGTCTAGTTTGCGTTTAGATGTTTGATATCTAGTCAGGGAGTTAAAGCCTAGATATAACTTAAGCTTCTTGAGAGCAGAGACTGTTTCATCTTTTATCTTTGTGCTCTAATTGCCTAGCATAGTGCTTTCTATTGTAGTTGGAACTTAACAAATACCTGATCTCATTGATTAATTAGTTCCCTCCAATGATGCAGATCACAACTCATTGATATTTGCCCATTCACTGCAACATGCATCCAAGTCCTCCCAAAAGTTTACCCCAGAGGGGCCAACAAAGCATGCTGAAGGCTTTTCTCATGCTCTTTTGAGGATACTTGTCAAACACTATGGCTATTCATGTATTATTCCTCACCCTTGCAACATGACCAATCATCTTACAAAGGCAGCTAAGTGGCATGGTAGATAGAGTCTTGGGCCTGGAGTCCAAAATATCCAAATTCAAATCTAGTCTCAGATATTAGTTACCAGCTGTGTGACCTTGTACAAGTCACTTATCCTCTGTCTTCCACAGTTTCCTAAATAATAAAATGGGAATAATAATAATAGCAAGGTTGTTGTGAGGATCAAATGAGACAATATTTGTAAAGTGCTTGGCACATAGTATGTGCTTAATAAATTCTCTTCATCTTCTCCCTTCTCTTTCCATTACAAAAAATTTATGACAACTATTACCCCTGTTCTTCTTCGGCATTCCTCCCCTGCTCACAACTGTCATATGCCTTTCTACTGATTTCTGAGTGATGAGCATCTTGAGTGATGCTCATCTTTAATTCTTCAAAGGCAGTGGTGTTCTCTAAGACTAGTGGTGTTCTCCAAGACTAGTGGTGTTCTGCAAGACTAGTAGTATTCTCCAAGACTAGTGGTGTCTACAAGATTAGTGGTGTTCTCCAAGACTAGTGGTGTTTATAAGACTAATGGTGTACTACAAGACTAGTGGTGTCTACAAATATTTGTACTGAAAAGATGAGCCTTTGTTGCTATGGTTAGCTTAGGACAAGTAAAAGTGTATGTATATATGTATATGTGTATGTGTATATATATACATATATATATACACACATGCACATACATACTATTGGACGAACTTTATAAAATGTCTCTTCAATACATATTGAAATAACATGTCCAACAGATAATAATTCACATTTCAAAAGCACTCATAAAACACTTTCCTTACAATAACTCTACATGATAACTAGCACAATTTACACATGATGCTAATGATGATAATTAGAATTCATATGATGCTTTAAGGTGTGCAAAGCATGTGACAAATATCATCTCATTTGATTCTCACATCACAACCCTGGAAGGTAGGTGCTATTATTATTCCCATTTTACAGATGAAGAAACTAAGGCATAGAACATTTTAAATGATTTGCCCAGGGTTACACTACTAGTAAGTATCTCCATTCAGATTTGAAATCAGGTTTTCTTGATTACAAGTCCAAAACTATCCATTGCATGTTTCTCAAAGTCATGTCACTAGAACATGTTAGCCCTGGAATAACACCCAGATTTTATGATTTCAACTCCATTACTCTTTTTACTACCACAATCTAGCATATTATAAGAGCCTAATGGGTGATAGAGGTAAGTAGTATTGATCAAGAAAAACAAGAAGAGCTTGCTGTGGGGTGGATAAGGAAGACTTCACAGAGGCATTAAGACATGAACTATGAATAGGACTTGAAGGGGTATGGTTATTGAAAGCTACCCAAAAGGCTTGCTTATTATTTGATGATGGAATTGATCTCCTCTTGACGCTGTGCCTTAGGCAGTACTCTCTAATGTCAAACTGAAACCATGAAAGTAAAAGAATTGCACACTTTGAGAGTACTCTGGGCTTGAGGAAGGCTATGCTGATGAGTTAGACAGATGG
Organism: Phascolarctos cinereus; assembly: GCF_003287225.1. Classification (NCBI taxonomy): domain Eukaryota; kingdom Metazoa; phylum Chordata; class Mammalia; order Diprotodontia; family Phascolarctidae; genus Phascolarctos; species Phascolarctos cinereus. Next base: position 286,198,894 of record NW_027555625.1, on the reverse strand, counting down.
GGCTTACAACTACTCAGTGTTTGGCACTGTTAACTGGAGGTGTGAGGTTAATGGGATTTTTTGGAACTATGACTTAACATATTCTGCTCTTCCTTACTGATACTGTCTATTCAAGAAATCCATATATTTGTTCTGCCTCCTTAACCCATTCACTGTTTCAGGCAGGGGGAAGAAAACAAAACATTAAGTTTTATTTATTGTACCTTCTCCTATCTTTGAATGTTGAAATCCTATCAGATTCAGGAATTGATCTTCAGCAGTTCTTCAGTAATTCAGTAGAAAATGTCAGTAATTCTAGTCCCAGCTCTGCCACTAACTAGCTGCATGACTGCAGGCAAATAATTTACACTTCACTTTCTTCATATGTCAAGTCAGGGTAATGACGCCTGCCTTACTACCTCACAAAGTCATCATGAGGATAAAATGAGATTATGTATATGAAAACACCGATAAATTAAGACCTCTATGGCTTATAAAGGCTATCCAATTCTCTCTCTGTGTCTCTGTCTCTATGTCTCTCTCTCTCTCTCTGTCTTTCTGTGTGTGTGTGTGGTGTATGACTCATTCAAAGCTCTTCAACAGAAGGGATGCCCACATTCCTCCATCAATTATCTAATCTGAGTACTAAAGTATAACCAATGGCTATGCCATTACATCAAGAATCTGCTACAAAAACTGGAAGGAGCAAGATTTCATAAGGTCTATGCCCACATCTTTATGCCAAAAACAGCTAACAAGCCCAGTGTCCACAACTGTCAACCTGGAAGGCAACCCCTATGGATAAGAAGCCTGGTGGCTACTTTTACAGGCCTGACTCATATACTGAAGACACGGAAAAAGAAAGTTCTTCTCATCCTCTAAGTCCTTGACATTCATTGTCAAATGGTTCAGTATTAGAAATTGATATGATTTTGTCAGGGGAAATGACATTAAAGAGACATAGCCATCCGCTTTACTGCTGTACCCTAAGAACCGTGTACTTGTCCATCTGACTTCCATATATGTTGTCTCTCCCCATTGGAATATGAGCTTTTTGAAAGCAGGGACTACATTACTTTTTGGGGGGGGAGGGGGAGGTAATTGGGGTTAAGTGACTTGCCCAAATCACACAGCTAGTGAGTGTTATGTGTCTGAGTCCAGATTTGAACTCAGAGCCTCCTGACTCCAGGGCCAGTGCTCTATCCACTGCACCAACTAGCTGCCCCTATATTACATTTTTATTAGCACAGTGTCTTGCACATAGTAAGTGCTCAATAAATACTTCATTCATTCATTTATTCATTCATAGATGATAACAGCATCCGCAAATCTGTTAAGGTTTAGTACCTTAGATATCTTTGGCAAGAGTTCCTAATAGAAAACCAAGATGGGCTACTATACACCTCATGGTTGAAACCTCATTAAATGTAATTTTTCTCAAAAAATAGAAAAAAATATTTAATAGAGACTGTCAAACACATGGACTATCAGGGGAAATTCCTAGCCTGAAAACCCAGCAGAAATTAAAGATAAAATAATTATTAATCATAACAATAAAGATTTGAAGAATATAATTATTTCTGAAAGTAGGGTTATAATGAATTGTCTCTCCTGGATCCAGATGAGCCTACCTGGATGTAAAGCCATATGGACTTCTCAACTCTTAGCAAAGAAAGTGAGATGGGGAGATAGGGAGAGAGAAAAGAGGAAACATGAAGAACTAGATGGATACTGAAAAAGAGAGAGAAAGAAATTGCTAGTTGCTCTTCTAAAAGAGGGGTCTTCTTTCCAGTTACATCCACAAAAATAAGTAGAGTGATGAACACTGGGTTACTTTCTCCTCCAATAGAAGAGGAATAAAACAGAAAGTAGAGTCAAAAAGTCTTTGCTCTTCTACCCAACTTGAATAAGAAATGAAAGAGTCCCTTGTACTTCTGCCTAACTAGAAGGAAGGAAAAGAGACGTCTCCTATTTTATTTTCACCAGGAAACAAGAAAATAGAGCCAAGAGCCCTCTAGTAGTAAAATTCAGTATTTGACACACCTCAATCATCTCACTATTTGAACATCACAGATTTGTAATTTCTTAGAAGTCTCTTATGTTTCAGTCAGTCACCTTAAACTTTCTTATCTGTACTTGTCTGGCTTACAGAGGAATTTTCTTGCCTCACAGAATTTGGGCCAAGGCAGGATGGCGATTGTTTTTAGTACCTGGTCAGCCAGACATCAATCAAGCAGCAAGCATTTATTGAGTTGCTGACATAATTCCATCAATACGTTTTGAAGACCTTAGGGTCTGAAGTGGACCTTTGTTTCTACCCCTCCCCCATTAGAATGTTGAAACTATAACATTACACAACACCTTCCAATTGTTCAAATAAATTTCTTGACTGTTAGGTTTGCACTTCAAAGATCCTACTCAATTCTTATATTTTCATCAGAAATTCCTGAACGTCCTCTATTCCATTAAAGGTCAATTCTCCTCACCTCACCCCTTATGATTACAGTTAGCTGTGAAGGGTAAATTATTGTTGATTATAAGCCTATGTCTTCTGGAAAATCATAGCCCAAGGCCTCCTGTCATTTAAAGTAGAAGCTGCCAGGTCTTATGTGATCATAATTTTGGTTCCTTGATACTTGTACTACCGCTTTCTGGTTACTTGCAGAATTTTTCTTCTTTTACATGGGACATTTCCTTTTGGAGTTACTTTCATGGGACATTTCCTTTTGGAGTTACTTTCAGGAAGTGATTCAGAAGCTTCTTTCTATTTTTACTTTGCCCTCTGGTTCTAATAAATATGGAGAGTTTTCATCAATGATTTCTTAAAATTTAGTGTTCAAGCTTATTAAAAATCATGGCTTACCGGGAGTCCAGTGAATCTTAAATTACACCCTTGATCTGTTTTCCAGGTCAGTAGTTTTTGATGACTGTCAATCTTTTGATTTTTCTCTTTAAGCTTGTCCCTTTGGAAAGGCAGAGCACACCTCCACAAATTTTAAGATCAGGCAGAGCCTAGAATACAAAAGATGCAGTGTTGATACCAATTTTCATGTAGTTAGAAATGAGCAGACTAGGATTCTAGAAGATGACCGCAATGGAACAGAAGTAGTAGGTGGGACTTTAAGATATGTCTTCTTGTTCTAATGATCCTTAATGTCTCATAGAGTCATTGATTTCTGTTTAATCTAATCCAGTTTTCAGGAAGTCTGTTACTAGGGTAAAGCTTACCATTTTCTGTTCTGAACTATGTTTTCCTTTCACTTCTTTTCTCCAGAGTTCTTATTTTATTTTTTCACCTTTTGTTTTATTTCTCCTAGTAGTCCTTGTGGGAAATCTGCTTTTTCCTTTGAGTCCCTGCTTGAAGTTGTAATATTTGTTCCCTATTTTTGAGTGGCTCAAGATTTATACTAACTTTTAGGGTTTATGAGTGTTTCCTTTGATTTACTCATCTCTCCAGCCTTTGTTCCTGAATTGGTGCTTTGTGTCATGTCCAGGCTTCGCCTCTTGCTATGCTTTTGGGTGGAGTACTCTGCCCTCCTTGGACTTTCTTGTCTAATGCGGGTTCTTCTATTGACTTCCGTCTCCCAGGGTTAGGTGCCCATAGGTCTCTAAAGTTCAGAGAGCTGTGTTTGCAAGGCCTTCTATGATGTCGTACAATAAAGTAATAAGGACCTTCAGGTCCCTGAGCCTGTGGTGTCCTGGGGCTGTCCAAGCTGGGACACTGCCAGCGTCTTTGTGTGTGGTAGGATGATTTTTGCTGGAAGCTCCCTGTTTTGCCTATTGTCTTCTGGCTGGATTTTGGTAAACTTTGGCAGTAGAAAAAGTTACTTACTCTGTTCTTCTTTGGATCTCCTGACCATTATTTGGTCTTGTGTAAATTTCAAGTTTTTGCTGGAGGAGATGCACAAGAAGAGAGTTACTTTACTCCATTCAGGCAGTCTCCTTGACTGGAATTCCTTTTCATTACTTGACTTCTTTAGGTTGGTTTCCCAACTGTTAAATGGAAATATTCATAGTACCCTCATCATAAGATTAACAGCAAAGAAAGTGCTTTCTAAAGCATCAGGTATTCTAAAATTTTTGGTTGTTAATAGGACACCAATATTTAGAACAAGTAGCAGAATAGATCTAGTATCAGAACACTATCAATATCATTATCAGTCAGAACATTATCAGTACTCATCATATGGGTAACGGTAGGATTGGATGGCTAGGGCCCAGAATTTTAGGCAGATCTGTAACAGCAAGAACGGTAAGCTAAGAAGGTCTCAACTTTCATTACTAGGAGTAGGTATTGACAGGTAGGTGGACTGTTAGAGAGTTTGACCACAGGTGACCCTTAACAGTGAAGACTACAGCACCAAGTTTAGAAGCCTGACAGCTTAACCATCCTTAGCAATATACTTACTGACACTTGTCTACCTTATTCCTTGAAATTGGTGGGAGAGGGTAGGGCATAATATCTTACTCTTTTCTCACTTAGATCTAGCCAGAACAATAATAGATCTGGAGAAGAGGGAGCAGTGATGATCCATGTGATTTGACTGAGGAAGATATTTTTCATTGTTAATAGGGTTAGACCTTGTTTTAAGCTGACTTGTATCTTGAAAAGGGGCTAGAAATCGGGTTTGGAAACAAGGAAACAAGAACAATACCAGCAGTGTCTCTCAGATTTTATATGGAACTTGGAATATATAAATATGATGTATGATGTTGCATATAGCCCTCAGGAGATATTGACGAGCAGGTTATAGGGACTCTAGCAAAATGGAAATTATTATATAAGACCTGATGAGATTGGAAGCAACAGCCAGGAAATAAAGACACAAGTCGGACTTTCTGAGGACTCCTTTCTTCAGCCCCTGCCTGACAGGCAGAATACACAATAGCAGCCCTATTCTACACTCCTTGTATCTAAGATTGGGAATTGCCTGGACCCAAGAGAGGTATTGAGGGGTAATTCAGTTTCATCTCTTTTTTCAGGACTGTTTGTGTGTTCATTGGTTACTATTTAACATTGCAACTTATTTACAGAATTAACTTTTGATGTTTTTGCATCTTTTTTGTTGACCTAGAAATTTCCCCTGAAGTTCATGTCATTGCAAGTCCTCTTTGAACGTCTCCCTTTCTCTTAAGTGAAATCCTCTGTGATTATTTAATGACATCCAAGAAGATGAGTATCCATCTTATTGCCCATAGTGTGAAAGACCCAAAGTTGCTGGAAGTCAAGGGTACTGGTTGGCCATACCCTACGATGACTTCCCATGTAGATGACTTTAATATGCAAAATATTGGGCATTTAGTGAGTGCCACAGCATTGAAGCTATGTAAGAGTCAGTTGATTAGTATCAGGGAGCAGGTAGCCTACCATGAAGCACGAGACTAAATGTATATCCCCATCTCTTGAAAGACTATCAGACTATCAGATGCATGTATGTATGGGTGCATACATATTCACATATGTTACATATTTGGTATATATATATATATATATATATATTGTCTTTTTCACTATAGGCCATGCATGGTAAATACAGCTTGACTCCTTACGGCCTCAAAAGACAAGTATAGGAATGCCCACAGATCCTTGGTTAGATCTGTTGTAGATAGAGCAACATGAAACAATGCACTTACCATCTTGGAGAAGTGATGGGAGAGGGAGACAGAGGAAACAGAGTTGCAGATGTAAAAGATCTTGAGGTAGAAAAGTAATCCAAAACCAGATATTTTTGAAAGTAAGAGTTCCAGGAAGGACTCTGGTGGCTATCTTTAAGTATGGAATTTGGAGCACTCAATTCAACAAGACTGATGAGTTTCAAATCTGATCAGCCACTTAATTAAACCTCAGAAAACAACCCTTCTACTAGCAAGTCTCTGCTCATCTGAATGTATCTTTATATAAGCGTAATCTTTCAGGATGGTCTTACATTGTAATAACACAACAGACTTCTCCAAAGTTCAGGTTTCAGGCTATGTGAATGTTTGCCTTAGGCAGCAAGACTATTTTTAAGCTGACACTCTGCCGGTGTTCTTATCTGTCAAGGACCTGGAGAATGTAACCTGAGTGATAATGCATAGTACAATTTTTATACAGATGATCAGTGGCAGATTCGCCACAAAGATCCAGACAATGTCTTGTTACCAGGAGTAACCCAGGGATTATTTTAGTGGGTTCAATTTTTGCCGTATCTCTAGTTCGCATTCTTCCCTTATTAAAATGATTGTTTGCATTAACATTTGTTCCAGCTTGGTTTGCTAAGTCATGCATTACCAATGCCTCCCCTACGTTCAATTATATTTCAGAGAAATAACTTTTCCTGCATTTTTAAAGGCACTGCACATTAATGAAATGGCTTTCCATATTTCATGAGCAAATAACTACCCTTTTCTTTTGAGTAAGCATGGTTTCACTGCAGATGAATATGGTCAAACAATCTCATTTTTGGATGGACAACTTTTTAATCGAACATAAAAAGTTGATATTTATTAGTAGTGATCCAAAAATAGTGAAGCAAATATATGATTCTGATCAATTATAGCTGGAAATAAAGGGCTTGTCTTCAACAGGAGATGCTTTCTGCTCTATGGGTTTAGCCAGATGCAAAAAAATCATTGCTACTGGTGTACCTCTCTACATGGGAAGTCCCCTTTTCAATTCTCAAAGTGAAATTCATCTTCTATCTAGATAGTATACTGAGCCAAAGACATACTGAAAATGAATGCAATATTGGTTTTAAGTACTCTACTCCTCCCTTTCCTGTTATCTTGTACCCTCTGTTCCCTCATCTCCCCTCCCCCTACTGCTCCTTCCATCAGTCCCTGCCTTCCTCCTCCTTTTCTTCCTTTCCTCCCCCTTTGAAATTTCAAAATAACAGAGGCAAATGATACTGAGAAAGGCAGCCTGGGGGAAGTGAGATTGGCCCCAAATAATGACATAGCATCAATACCACATTTCTTCAAGCTAAATATTCTAAGGTCTTCCAGCATGCAGAATTTGAAAGGGAACCAAGCCAGAGATAAAGAGTGGGGTAGAGGTGAGGAAAGAAAGGTTGGTGGGGCCAAATAATATCTGAGGAACATATGCACAGAGTGGGAAGTGCCATCAGCTTGGGGAGAGGCCAAAGAAATGCAAAGCAACCTGGGAAGGAGCATCTAAAATACCCAAACAGTTAGGGAACCAGGGGAAGAGAGGATAAGGAATAAGGTAACGGTTCTTTGGAGCTGAAGTGGGGGTGGGGAAGGAAATCCAGATAATGAAGGAGGGAAAGGAAAATACTATTGGGACCCTCAACCTTAGCTACTGACTAACAGTCTTAAGTTTTAACCTACCCTAAAGGAGGAGATAGAAGCCAGTGGATTCAAAAGGTATGAATCAGAGACATAACTTTCACTGATCTTGTGGCAAAACTCATCACAGACTCTAAATTTCCTGATTATTTAAATACTGTCAATACATTTCTTTGGCTGTCATGATCACATATGATGTAACAATAGAAGATCTGGCTTCTGAATGTCTGTGACAGTATGGTAAGAGCTGTTTATGGAGAGAAGGGAGTATGAATTACAGGGACAGAGTGTATAGTGGTTATTAGATTGAGTAAATGAATCTTAGCGAGAGGTTATACTCAAGAGAGGGCCCATAACAGTGGCTCTAAGAATGTGTGCAAGAGTAACTGTATGGGGGCAGCTACATGGTGCAGTGGATACAGCACCATTCCTAGAGTCAGGAGGACCTGAGTTCAAATCTGACTTCAGACATTTGACACTTACTAGCTGTGTTACTCTGGGCAAATCACTTAACCCCATTGCCTAGCAAAAACAAACAAACAAATAAAAAAGAATAAATGTATGTCCAGACCCCCTGAGATGGTCTGGGTAGTTTAGGTTCTCAATTTGGGGGAGGGTGTAGAAAGTACCTAGTAGGGAATATAAAGACTGCTGTGGCCCACCTCTGCTTCAAGACCTAGAATAGCTCTTGCCTAGTACATACCTCTATATTGATTCCAGTATCTAAGTAGCAATCAGGAAACAATCCTTTAAGATGGCATAGATCTGAATCACACAGGTCAGAGTTCCCAGAAGTTTCTGCACAAGAAAGGAAAGTGCTTATGGAAGGGGATGGAGGAAGAAAGGTGTGAAAGGCATAAACTGAGAGCTTGGAGAGTGATTGACAGAAGTCTGAGCTGATGGGTCTATAACAGTCTGGACTTTAAGCAGCTCAGGAGCCTGGCATGATATGTAAGACCTCTCAAGGAGTACTCATGGAACAAGGAAATATTACTGATAACCACAAAAAGGAAGAGAACAAGGAATAATCAATTCCCCCAGTCAAGGTGCTCCAGGACAAGGAGTTCCGATCTGCATCCTTCCCTTTCTGTCCATCATTAGATGACTCTGCAAAGGTGGTGTTACAAGGGCCTAGTTTCCAGTCACCAACAGTGAAAGTCTTTCTCCAAGTTCAATGTGGGGTAATGCCTGTTATTACTGCCTTGCTGTCTGCACAGCACCACCTTGTGTTGGTAATAGAGTGGAGGGATAGTGAAGGCTATGACAAAGTTTCCCTTAACCAAAACAAAGACAAACAGGGTCATATGGCCTCTGTTTGCATTTCTACAGGGTCAATCTACACACCAGCATGGTACTGTAAATACAACACTACACTGTGATGTTCAAGATTTTTTGTTTATGAATGTGGTTCTACTTAGAGTAGGGATTAATTGTTCATTTTGTGTCAGACCCCTTTGGCAGTCTGGTGAAAGCAATGTGCTGCAACAGAATAATGTTTTTGAAATGCATAAAACAAAATATATGAGATTAAAAATTATATTAAAATATAGATATCAAAATATTTTTAATGAGGTCACTCAGGTTAAGAATCCTTGACTTAGAAGGACTCTTCTCTGGAAGCTTAGGTGATATGAGACCAAATGCTTCTTTCAGTGATGGATAAAAGCTTGATCTGAATTTTAATGTTACTGTAATAATCACTGTTCCATAGGAATAGTAGCTAAAGCAAACCTAATGAGAAGCAGGAAGTCAATCTAATGAGAAGTTTAATGGAGACCTATCTTGCTTTAAAGCAATGTAATAGAAGAAAATCTGGACCAACTATCCCTCCCCAAAACAGGTTGGGGTAACAGAAGGACTTTGTGCATCACAAAGTATACAAAATAGAATTTCTTCAAAAAGCAAGATCTTCCCATAAATTTAAAATGATTCATTTTCTAAATGTTACATTAAGATATTCCCATCAAGGTCCTGTTCTGATCCCTCATTGTGGCATGAAGGCAACTATGGGGACTTTAAAGGTTTCTGCTAGTAGAGCTCAAACTGTGTCATGTCCTCCTGAGCTAGAGAAAGGGTTCAAATTTAGACACTGGAAAATTACATCGATGCCATAAGCTTTAATGACCTAGACCAATTAAGTTCCAGGGATCAATTCACTGACTTTTTCAGGCAACAGCCTTAGCTTAGCTCATTTCAGTGACTTCTCAGTCTCAGATTTTGTTCTTATCACAACATGCATGATGATTCCCCACAAAGAATACAAAGAAAGAGTAGTCAGATGGGTAAGAAAACAATCAAGAGAGGGCAAAGAAGGGTGGTCTTAAAAAACCAGAGAGAATAGAATATCCAAGAGGAGGGAGTGGTAAACAATGCCAAAAGCTTCAGAAATATAAAAAAGCATGTAGACTAAGAAAAGTCCATTGGATTGAGATTAGATGGTATTCTTGCTTTCATGATGCTCACAAACCAGAAGGGTTATAATAGACAAACACATTACCACATTACATGATTAGTGCATTAAATAGGTACCCAAAAATATTACATCATGTCTGATAGGAATAACAATAGCTAGTATTTATATAGCTCTTGGATGTTTGTAAAGCACTGTATACTATGTATTATCTTATTTAGTCCTCATCCTAACCCTTTTAAGTGTGTACTAGTATTACTGGAGAGTGTCGAGCCTGGAGTCAGGAAGACCTGAATAGCTGTATAACCTTAGGAAAGTCACTTGAGCTCTGTTTGCCTCAGTTTCCTCATCTATAAAAGGGGAATAGTAATAGCACCTACCTCCCAAGGTGGTTGTGAGAATCAAAAGAAATAATAAATGTAAAGTGCTTAACATTGACACACAGTAAGCACTGCATAAATGTTAGTAACTATTATTATTATCATTATTCTCACTTTGTAAATGAGAAGGTATATGACTTGCCCAAGGTCACACAGTCAATAAATATGTGAGTCAGAATTTTAACTCAAGTCTTCTCAATTTTAAGTCTACTGCTTTCTCTACTATGCCACCTACTTGCCTCCAATCAGGGATCAGTAAAGGCTTCCTAGAAAAAGTGGCATTTGAGTTGTTCTGTAAATGATAGGTAACAGAAGGCACAGATATAAAAAGCAAAAGGCCCAGAGAATAGACAAATTTGACAACAATTAGAGTGTGCAGACAAAAATGATATGAAATATGGTTGAAAAGGTAAGGTAGCATCAGACTGTGGAAGACCATAAGTGCCAGGTGAAGAAGTTTAAACCCTACTTGTTAAGCAATAGAGAGCCAGTGAAGCAGAGTAATATGACCAGTTTTTATTTTGGGGAGTTTGGAGGTGGTGGGAACAGCAGGGAAGGCTATTCTGGAAAAATGATGAAATATAGGCTGGGGTAGAATAGACAGCCTCCTGTTGGCAGTTGTCCAGACAGGTGCTTATAAGGGGTTGGAGTAGGTTTGTCACTCTGAGAACAGAAAGGAAAGCATCTATTGGAGATAGAATTCTTTGGGCTGCTCCTTTGCAGTCTGGCTGACTATGTGACAGGGTCTTCCCTGTCTCAGAAAGCAGCCAGCATATGTGATGGGATGGCAGAGACTGAAGGGAAAGGATCCAATAATGACGCACCATCTGTTAAATGGTAAGTGAAAGCCACCATTACGCCAACAGTGATTGGAGAATCATCTGTCACATTTTAAATTAAAATACAGTAAAGTAGTTGCTCATTACCTTCCGGTCATGCACATCACTGCACACACTGTATCATCCTTCCTACTGTATCATCTAGCATAGACCTATTGGATTGAAATGACAACAGTTCACCTGAAAATGCTCCATCACATAATGTGCTATATGATAACAACACCAATCTCATCCAATAACAACACTGGCCTGTGTTTGTATAACATTTTCAAATATCTTTCATGCATAATAGCATTTGGTAGCTCACATTTCTATAGCAGCCCAAAATCTACAAAGCCCTCCTCCATGACCACCTGATTAGGAAGGTGAAAGGTGGTCTTCAGTTCCTTAAGACTGATAAACTGTGTCTTCACAACATCCTTGTGAAGGGTGAAGAGCAGATGCTATCATCCTCATTTTTCAGACCAGGAATGTAAGTACCATGAAGGCAGGGTTTATGGCTTCTAATTCTTTTACATCACCCACAAAAGCCTACCAATCTTGAACACATAAATGGAGTCTAGTTGGCCTCCAACCTCCCTCTCCAACCTTCTATATACAACATTTATTACTAAGTATATACTACTTTTTCCTTTGTAATGTTCCCTATAATCTTGTTTAATGAACCAGTGTTCACCAAACTCATCACTTTTCCCACCTCCATAATGTCATTCCCAAAGCCAGGATTGACTTTCCCCTCCTCCCCCAACCACATTCATCTACTTAAATCCTACCTATCATTCAACACCCAATTCCAGTGCAACTTCTTCAATTAAACTTCCTGTGCTTCCCCTAATTAGAAATTATGTCTCCCCTTCTTAGCTTTTTCAAGGACCTTTATACTTTAAATACTGGTCATTTGCTATTTTGTATTAGAGTATTTGTGACTAGTTATATGACCCTAGTAAATTTTAAGTTCCATAAAGAGATAAAATAAGTCCTGGTCCGCTGCCGGGAGATAAGATGGCTGAGTGAAAAGGTAGTTGTTTTCACTCTCCCCTATCAACCTCTGAAAACCCAGAAAATATCACCCCAGAAAAAAAACCCTGGAACACTTGAACTAGAAGAAAGACAAGAGCAGCAGTGCAGCAGCCCAGCAAACGGGTCTCCCAGTGCCTCAGCAAAAATAAGGGAGGCAGAGCTACGAGAGGCCCCAGGCGGACAAGTACCCTGGAGCATTCATCTGAAAGGAAGTGAAGAAAACAACCTAAAGGCTTCCTAAAGCCCCAGCCTTGCTGATTCCAACCCAAAACCAAGTGAGCTGTAGGAGCCAATTGTGAAGAAATCCTGAAGCCCAGGTGATAGAGCAGGCAAACACCAACACCTGGACCTCCAGTGCCTCAGTGAGGGCAGGGGAACTGGTGGAAACCAGCTCAGAAAACCACCAGGCCTCGCACTCCACACAAAGGAATCTCCGTGCATTAGCAGAAAAGGGAGACAACACTGCAGGGGCCCCAGGCAGATAAACACCCTGCAGCACCCATCTAAAAGGAGCTGAAGAAAGCTAAAGGAAAGGAAAAGCAGGCAACCTAGAATTGCCTGAAAGTTCCAGCCTTGCTGATTCCAGCCCAACACAGGTAAGCTGCCAGAAACCTACAGCCTCCAATTGCCAGCATAAGAGGCCCCAGCACACAAAGCCAGTGACCAAGACCTAGGCTCCCAACACAAGAAGCTTGGGTCAGTACCCTCTGTTCCCCAGCAGGAGAGCTCAATCTCTTTAAAGGCCAGGGAATAAAGAAACACCATGAGTAAAAAAAACGTACCATAGATTCATATTATGAGAAGAGTGAAGATCAAGACAGAAATTCTGAAGAGGACAACATTGTCAACAAACCCACATCTGCAACAAAAAAGGGAATATGAACTGGTCTGAAGCCCAAAAAGCCATCATAGAAGAGCTCAAGAAGGATTTTAATAGTCAAATGAGAGAGGTAGAAGAGTCCTTCAAAAATACAATTGGCCAATTGGAAAAAAAATACACTGAAGAAAACAAGTCCCTAAAAAACACAATTGGCCAATTGAAGAAGGAAGTACAAAAACTAACAGAAGAAAACAATCTGTTAAAAACTAGAATTGGACAAATGGAAACTAATGTCTCTATGAGAGCAAGAATCAGTCAAACAGAAACAAAAAAATGGAAAAATAGATGAAAACAAAATATCTCATCAGTAAAACAACCAACCTGGAAAATCGACTCAGGAGAGACAATTTAAAAATTATTGGACTACCTGAAAATCATGATGAAAAAAAGAGCCTGGACAGTATCTTTCAGGAAATCATAAAGGAAAACTGCCCAGAAGTCCTAGAACCAGAAGGGAAAATAACCATAGAAAGAATCCACCATCACCACCTGAAAGAGATCCCAAATTGACAACCAAGGAATATAATAGCAAAATTCCAAAATTACCAGATGAAAGAGAAGGTGCTGCAAGCAGCCAGAAAGAAACAATTTAAATATCATGGAACCACAGTCAGGATTACACAGGACCTTGCAGCTTCTACATTAAAAGACGCAGGGCATGGAACATGATATTCCTAAGGCAAAGGAGCTTGGAATGCAGCCAAGGATCAATTACCCAGCAAAAATGAGCATCATTTTTCAAGGGAGGAGGTGGATATTCAAAAATAGGAGACTTCCAAACTTTCCTGATAAAAAGACCAGAGCTCAACAAAAAATTTGATCTTCAAGTACAGGACTCAAGAAGGACTTAAAAAGGTAAATGGGACAGAAGATACAATATGTTGTTAATAAGGGGGGGGCTGTTTAAACCCCTAGAAGGGAATATGAGACTTGCAACCCTTGAGAACTGTATTGTTATTACACTTTTTTAAAGGAGTATACATGAAAAGGGTGGATATTAGTAGACTTTGATGTGATGATAAAAAAAAAATCTAATCAAGTGGGTTAAATGGATCCAAATAAGTGGATCAATCTGATCTTAGAAAATGTACTGAGAAAGGAGGAGGCAGACAAGGGTAAATTACATTACAGGAAAAGACACAAAATCCTATTACAGCAGAGGGAAAGGGGGGGAGCATTGTTTGAACCTTACTCTCATCAGATTTGGCTCAAGAAGGGCATAATAATCAGTTAGGTATAGAAATCTAACTTGCCCTATAGGAGGGAAAAGGGAAAAGGGAGGGAAAGAAAAGGGAGGGGGGAAAGAAGGGAGGGAAGAAGCAGTAAGACTAAAGGGGAAGAAAAGGGAAAGGGATAATAAAAGGGAAGGGACTGAAGGAGGGTGGTCAAAAGCAAAACACTAGTGAAGGGGGAAAGGAAAAAGGAGAAAGAAAAGCATAAATGGGGGGAAAGGATGGAGAAAAAGACACAGATAGTAATCATAACTGTGAATGTGAATGGGATGAACTCTCCCATAAAACGGAAATGGATTGCAGAATGGATTAAAAACCATAATCCTACAATATGTTGTTTACAGGAAACACATTTGAAAAAGAGTGACACATACAGGGTAAAGGTAAAAGGCTGGAGCAGAATATATTATGCTCAGCTGAAGTAAAAAAAGCAGGGGTAGCAATCCTGATCTCAGACAAAGCAAAAGCAAAAATAGATCTAATCAAAAGAGATAAGGAAGGAAACTACATCCTGCTAAAAGGCACCATAGACAATGAAGTAATATCATTACTAAATATATGCACCAAATGGTATAGCATCCAAATTCTTACAGGAGAAGTTCAGGGAGTTACAGGAAGAAATAGACAGCAAAACTATACTAGTGGGGACCTGAACCTCCCCTCTCGCACTAGATAAGTCTAACCACAAAATAAACAAGAAAGAAGTTAAGGAGGTGAATAGAACATTAGAAAAGTTAGGTATGATAGACCTCTGGAGAAAACTGAATGGGGATAGAAAGGAATATACTTTTTCTCGCAGTACATGGCACATACACAAAAATTGACCATGTACTAGGGCATAAAAACCTCACAATCCAATGCAGAAAGGCAGAAATATTAAATGCATCCTTTTCAGATCATGATGCAATAAAAATTATATGTAATAAAGGGCCATGGAAAGATAGACTAAAAAATAATTGGAAACTAAATAATCTAATCCTAAAAAATGATTGGGTCAAACAACAAATCATAGAAACAATCAATAATTTCATTCAAGAGAATGACAATAATGAGACAACATACCAAAACCTACGGGATGCAGCAAAGCAGTTCTTAGGGGAAGTTTTATATCTCTAAATGCTTACATAAATAAAATAGAAAAAGAGGAGATTAATGAATTGGGCATACAACTAAAAAAACTAGAAAAAGAACAAATTAAAAATCCTCAACTAAACACCAAATTAGAAATATTGAAAACCAAAGGAAAAATTAATAAAATTGAAATTAAGAAAACTATTGAACTAATAAATAAAACTAAGAGCTGGTTTTATGAAAAAACCAATAAAATAGATAAACCTTTGGTTAATTTAATTAAAAAAAAAAGAAGAAAACCAAATTACTAGTATCAAGAATGAAAAGGGTGAAGCTACCACGAAGGAAGAGGAAATTAAAACAATAATTAGGAATTATTTTGCCCAACTATATGCCAACAAATTTGACAATCTTAGTGAAATGGATACATATTTACAAAAATATAAATTGCCCAGATTAACAGAAGAGGAAGTAAAATACTTAAATAACCCCATCTCAGAAAAAGAAATTGAACAAGCCATTGATGAACTCCCTAGGAAAAAATCTCCAGGGCCAGATGGATTTACATGCAATTCTATCAAACATTTAAAGAACAATTAATTCCAATACTATATAGACTATTTGGGAAAAGGTGAAGAAGGAGTTCTTACCAAATTCTGATACCTAAATCAGGAAGAGTCAAAATAGAGAAAGAAAATTATAGACCAATTTCTCTAATGAATATAGATGCAAAAATTCTAAACAAAATACTAGCAAATAGATTGCAGCAACTTATCACAAGAATAATACACTATGACCAGGTAGGATTTATACCAGGAATGCAGGGTTGGTTCAATATTAGGAAAACTATCAGCATCATTGAGCATATCAACACCAAAACCAACAGAAACCACATGATCATCTCAATAGATGCAGAAAAAGCTTTTGATAAAATACAACACCCATTCCTATTAAAAACACTAGAAAGCATAGGTATAAATGGAGTCTTCCTTAAAATAATAAATAGCATTATCTAAAACCTTCAGCAAGCATTATATGTAATGGGGACAGGCTAGAAGCATTTCCAATAAGATCGGGGGTGAAACAAGGATGTCCATTATCACCACTGTTATTCAATATTGTACTGGAAACTTAGCTTTAGCAATAAGAGAAGAAAAAGAAATTGAAGGCATTAGAATAGGCAAAGAAGAAACAAAGCTATCACTCTTTGCAGATGACATGATGATATACTTAGAGAATCCTAGAGAATCAAGTAAAAAACTACTTGAAATAATAAACAACTTTAGCAAAGTTGCAGGCTATAAAATAAACCCACATAAATCATCAGCATTTCTATATATTACCAACAAAGCCCAACAGCAAGAGATAGAAAGAGAAATCCCATTTAAACTTACTGTAGACATTATAAAATATTTAGGAGTCTACCTCCCGAAACAAACCCAGGAACTCTATGAACACAATTACAAAACACTTTTCACACAAATAAAATCAGATCTAAATAATTGGAAAAACATCAGTTGCTCATGGGTAGGCCGAGCTAATATAATAAAAATGACAATCCTACCTAAGCTAATTTACTTATTCAGTGCCATACCAATCAAACTACCAAAAATTATTTTATAGAGTTAGAAAAAATAATAACAAGATTCATTTGGAAAAACAAAAGGTCCAGAATATCAAAGGAACTAATGAAAAGAAATGCAGGGGAAGGTGGCCTAGCAATTCCAGATCTTAAATTGTATTATAAAGCAGCAATCATCAAAACTGCTTGGTACTGGCTAAGAAATAGGGAGGTGGATCAGTGGAATAGGTTAAATATGCAAGACACAGTAGTCAATGACTATAGTAATCTATTATTTGATAAACCCAAAGACCCCAGCTTCTGGGATAAGAACCCACTCTGAAAAAAACTGCTGGGAAAACTGGAAAAGAGTATGGCAGAAACTAGGCATAGACCCAAATCTCACACCATATACCAAAATAAAGTCAAAATGGGTTCATGACTTAGATATAAAGGCTGATACCATAAGTAAACTGGGAGAACAAGGAATAGTTTACCTATCAGATCTATGGAGAACAGAAGAATTCATGACCAAACAGGAGATAGAGAACATTATGAAAAGCAAAATGGATAATTTTGATTACATTAAATTGAAAAGTTTTTGCACAAACAAAGCCAATGCAACTAAGATTAGAAGGAAGGTAGAAAATTGGGAAAGAATTTTTACAACCAGTCTCTCTGATAAAGGCCTCATTTCTAAAATATATAGAGAATTAAGACAAATTTATACAAGCCATTCCCCAATTGATAAATGGTCAAAGGATATGAACAGACAGTTCTCAGATGAAGAAATTAAAGCCATCTATAGTCATATGAAAAAAATGCTCTAAATCATTATTGATTAGAGAAATGCAAATCAAAACAACTCTGAGGTACCACATCACACCTATCAGATTGGCCAACATGACAAAACAGGAAAATGATAAATGTTGGAGAAGATGTGGGAAAATTGGAACACTAATACATTGTTGGTGGAGTTGTGAAATGATCCAACCATTTTGGAGAACAATTTGGAACTATGACCAAAGGGCTACAAAAATGTGCATACCCTTTGATCCAGCAATAGCACTTCTAGGGCTATATCCCAAAGAGATCAAACAAATGGGAAAAGGACCCACATGTACAAAAATATTCATAGCAGCTCTTTTTGTGGTGGCAAAGAATTGGAAATTGAGAGGATGCCCATCAATTGGGGAATGGCTGAGCAAGTTGTGGTATGTGAATGTAATGGAATACTATTGTGCTATAAGAAATGATGAACAGGCTGACTTCAGAAAAACCTGGAAAGTCTTATATGGTCTGATGCCGAGTGAAGTGAGCAGATCCAAGAGGACTTTGTACACAATAACAGCCATG
Organism: Phascolarctos cinereus; assembly: GCF_003287225.1. Taxonomy (NCBI): domain Eukaryota; kingdom Metazoa; phylum Chordata; class Mammalia; order Diprotodontia; family Phascolarctidae; genus Phascolarctos; species Phascolarctos cinereus. The sequence goes on along the minus strand of NW_027555625.1, from coordinate 286,180,879 downwards.
TTATGCAATGAGTAAGATTGTTAAACTGAACCCTTCTCAGCATTACGAGGATCTAAGACATCTCCAGAGGCCTCGGGGATGGAAAATGCTGTCCACATCCAAAGAAAGAACTAAGGAAGTTGAATCGCTGTCACTTATTTTTACCTTCTGTTGAGTTTCGTTTCATCTTTCTGATGGTTCCTCCTATTGGTTTTAATTTGTACTCACAACTTCACTGATGTGAAAATATGTTTAATGGGTATGTAAATGTAAAGCCTATATCAGATTGTGCGCTGTCTTGGGGAGGGTGGGGGGGAGGAAAAGGGAGAAAAATTTTCAACTCTAAAGCAAATGGAAAAAATAAAAAATAAAAAATAAATTAAAAAAAGAGATAAAATAAGTCACCTTTTTAAATCCCTCTTCTTCACAAAAACAACCTCTCCCTCAGCATGACTGTATAAATAGATATTTAATAAGTTTATTGAATTGAATTGATTTATAGATATTCAATAAATATCCACAAACTGATTAATTCTAGGCATTATGGTGCAATAGAAAGAGTGATGAACTCGGCATACCAAAACCTGAATTCAAATACTGGCTCTGCTGAAGTACTACCTAAAAGAAGTGGGGTAATTCACTTAATGTCTCTGTGCCTAAGTTTCCTCATGTATAAAATGAGGTGGTTGAACTCAATGACCTCTAAGTTTTCTTCTAGCTCTAGACCCATGTTCCTGTGAAGTGAGTTATTTAAATTTGGTGGCAGGCATTCTAAAACCCAGTCATCCTGACTCCCAGCTGAGCATTCCACTTATTCCTATTCAAAGCCAGAATCTCTGATGCCTGATGTAGAAGGGCCCATGGTGCCCACTGGGTGCGCATGAGGAGATGCAGGGGATGAGAAAAGCTTCCTTTGTCACTGGACATAAATCATCTAAAGACTTCCTGGGCTGAGTCATCTCATCAGATCCTAATGTTCACAAAATGTGTATAAGCTGTTCTGGACCTAAAGGTTATTGGTATTAAATAGCGTATAGCTAGTGAGCTGAGGCCATAGCTAATTGGAAAGATTTAATCTATCTTGGTCCCTCAAACCACCAGGAAGTTCGTGCTTAAACACCTTGACTGTGTACAGGTAGGGTATCTCACCTTGTTCTGTGCAGGGACACAGGGAAAACCAAGTTCAAGCACCCTCTCTACATGGAGAGGTTCCTTATCCTTCCAACTACTAGTGCCCTCTCTCCCTAAACTGCCTTGTATTTATAGTGTTTTTATTCTGTATACTTGTATATGCACTTGTGGCCTTCCCTGATAGAATGTATGATCCTTGAGGGCAGGGATCATTTCCTTTTTAATTTGTATTCTCAGTGCCTAGATCAGTGCCTAGAACAAAGGGTTAAGGATAGGAATAGTGATAGGGATGAATATTAGATCTGTGATTTCACAGATATATTCTTCCCTAGTGAGGATATTCTCTCTATCAGTGAAGACTTAGAAAGTTGCCTAGAGCATTGCAAGGGTAAGTAACTTGCCTAGAATCACACAGCCTGTGTACATCAGAGATAAAAACTGAATACAGGTACTCCTAGCTCTGAGAGCAGATCTCTACCTATTACATGTAATTTGCCTATTATAACACAATGCCTGTCTAACATGTTTAGTTTTTCAATTTTATTTTATTTTTGTTTTCAATGAATAAAAATCTATTTTCTTTCTATTCTACTGCTCCACTGGAAGAGAAAAAAAAGAAGAAAAATCCTGACAATAAATACACATAATCAATCAAAGAAAATTATTTAATTGGCTGTGTTCAAAAAATATGTCTCATTCTGCATACTCAGATCTTACATGGCTCCCTCCCCCCCAACTCAGCTGGGAATCTTGTCTCATATTTCAGTAAAAAAAAAAAATGAGGTAATTCACCAAGAACTCCCTCTTCTCTCCTCTTTCTCATCTCATATCACCTAGATGCCTTCTGCTACTATCTCCTCCTTCAACTCTGTCTCACATAATGAGGTGGCACTTTTCTTTATAATCCCTCTACACACACAAGTAATTCCATGCCGTTCCTTTCTTTCCAACAGATTATCCTCTTTATCATCCCTATTCTCTTCCTAATCCTAAATCTCTACCTGTCTACTTGCTGCTTCCCTACTCCCTACAAACATACTCATATCTCCCCTACCCTCAAAAACTCATGATTTGATTCAGCCCTGGAGGTTAAAGTCTAGCAAGAAATTATAGAATCACAGAACCTCAGAGCTGGAAGTAACCTCAAAAATGACCTGATCCCAACTTCCACCTCAATCAGAATCCCCCATTCAATGTAGTCAACAGGCCTTTGTTTGAGGATCTCTGGTAAGGGGGAACCTACTACCTCCCAATGTGACCTTGTCCATTTTTGGATAGCTGTAGTGTCTTTGGAGGATAATAAAATCTAATTGTGTGACTAAGGCAGGAATGCAAATAATTATAAGCATAGATGCTATAATACATGTAAGTATATTAGAAAGTTGCAAAAAAAAAAAACCCTATGTGATATCTGTGGGGGAAGGTAAGTATTGACCAGGAAGAACAGGGTAGGCTTCACTAAGGAGGTGGTATTTGAGTTAGGTTCTAAATAATAGGTAGGAATTAAATATTATGTAGACACAATATCTCTTTTGATCTTCGCAATAGCCTTGTGAGGGAGGAGATACAAGCTCACATTATCTACATTTTACATATACGGAAACTGAGGCTTGGAGTGATGGAGAGATTTGCCAAGATCACAAAGCTAGTAAGTTGCAAAACCAAGATTCAAACTTCAAATCCAAGGCCACTGTTCATTTATATTAGACTGCCTCCCAAAAGACCTTCTATTCCTTCTCTAAGGACATGAGGCAAAGACAGATAGAGACCTTTACAATGTTCCTTTGTGAATGGCTCTTGCTCCTGCATAATCAGTTATATGCTAATTCTGTAGTACACAGGACTATGCTCAGACTTAGTGGGGGCAGGAGGAACCTTTGATTTTTCCCTCTAGCTGGGCTCTTTGGGACTCTGGACATCCAAACTGTACCCCCCCCAAAAGAGAAGGAACCATGGAAGGACACATAGGATCAGTCATGAACAATGGTTCTTTCCCACCTAACATAAAAATGTCAAAAGAGATTTGTTGGAGACTGCCTAATCCCTAGGCTTCCAGCTCTATGTAAGGATACCAAGGGGGGCTGAGAGAAAGAAAGTTTGGTTTCCTTTGTAAAAAAAATCTCTATGGGACTCGTGTGCCCAGCCAGATTCCAGCTCACTGGCCCTTCTTGCTTGATCCTTAAGAAAATCATAGGCACAGTTTCCATGGAAAGTACAGAGATCTTAGAGAGGCTCGAGCTCTGACTTAGTACTCAGAGGCCTTTGAGAAATAGGACTATATTTAAAAAGAATAAATAAAAGAAAATAGCCTAGCAAAAAAAAAAGGGAAAAAACATGAGGTTGTTATGTTCTCATGCAAAGTGTGGGCAGCTCAAAGGCGGCAGAAGAGATTTTTTTATTCTCTTCTTTAAAGTGTTTGCTTGAAGAGAAGGTTGAGTATCGGTTTGAGGACCTTTTTTAAGAAAAGGCAGTACCATTCAATGGCAGAGAGGCCAGGTCACAGGAACAAGGTGACGTAAAGCCATGTTTATGCTGCAATGCTTGGAAGCCAACTTCCAAAGCCAGATGAGTGCTAAACAACTATCCAAATGCATGTTCCCTTCTCCAAATCCTGCATCGTTCACTGTCAGAGTTAATGAGCAGCATGTACTATTCATGGAAGGCAGCTTCTTAAACTCAAAGGATTTCCATTGCAAAAAAAAAAAAAATCAAAGGATACAGTTAAGAAAAGCTTGTCTCAGAGTGACAGAAAAGAAACAAAGACCCACATATTCCAGTGCCTAAGAGACATCGAGCAGCTAGGCTCTGCTACAAAGAGGCCTAGGCTGGTGGATCATTTGGGTTGGGGCGGGGTTGTAGGGGAGGGTCTGAGCTGCAGTAAGGCTAAAAGATGAGCAGCTATATGCACTAAGCGTGGCACCACTATTGTGAGGCCTGGAATATGGGGAAGGGACCCAACTGCCTAAGAATGAACCAGGCAAGGTCAGAATTGGAGCAGGAAAAGTCTTCTGATCAGCAGTGAGATCAGTTCATGAGTGGCCCCTGCACTTCTAACCCAGGCAAGAGAGGGAGGGGAAGGGAGTGGTTATGAGGGAAGGGGAGGAAAGAGGAGGAAGAGGTGGGGAACGGGGGAGGGTGGTTAAAGTCAAAGCAAATTGGGCTGTCACCAAAAATTCCTGCGGCCAAGTAATCTACGCAAATTGTTTGCAAATCTGTAGTCTACGATTTGGCCCCACCAGAACATATAGAACTAACAGTCCCCTATTTGTATCATAAAACACTCCCAGAAACGACATCATTAAGTGGATCATCATAAAATGTATCACATTTTCCTATGGAAACAATGTTATAGTAGCTATTTCATTTCTAAAAGACTTTATAACACCAACAATATGTTACAAAAACAAAACTAACTCTAGATAAAATTCAATAATTATTTAAAATGGTAAAAGTATGCTCTAAGAGCTAGTGAAGTGATGAATTCAGAGTCATAGGACTTAGGTGCAAATCCTGATTGTGCCTCTACCTTGCTGTGCTCCTTTGGACAAATCACTTAACCTCTCTGGGCCTAAAACTGGAACTCAGTTTTCTCATCTGTAATATGAGGAGTTTGGACTGGATGACTTCTAAGGTCCCTTCCAACTCTAGAATTATGGTCATATGAAACTGAACATAATTGAACTACGTGCATTGATTAAACAAGGGAACCTTATGTACTATAAAGTAAACCTACTTGCTTCAATATTTCAAGGATCTGAGATTTGCTTGGTCTGGGCACTCCCTCTTTCCCCTAACATAGTTCACAAACCATTCCCATCTTAGTAGAAGGTCTTCACTTGTTGCTATGACTGACCAAAGCCCAACAGCTAGTGATGAGCCCCTCCATACTCAGCTTACCTGGTTCTCACAGAGCAGACACAGAGACGGCAAGTCATCTCTACATGGCAGTTACCTGTCAGCTATTATAGCCTGAAAGAACCCTGGGACATCTTCATGCCACAGTGGGGCATTAGAGGAAGACCTCAGCTGAGTGAATTTACAGCACATAAAAATTACATTTCTCTAACTTCATAAATTTGACTTAAAATCTGCTACATAGAGCAAAAGGATTAATTAATTTTCTATTAATGATAGTTTTATTTGCCTTCATATTTTTTTTAAGTTTTATCTTTGGTGTTTGGGTTTTTGTTTTCTGAGTCTGCAATTCCATCCAAGTAAGGGGAATCCTGGGTGTAGAAATTCCCTCCACCAAAGCAGATCAGAGAAATATTTTGCAATATATTCAGAAAATTACCTGAGGTAACTTACTGATGGGTTAGTGACTTGCTTAAGGTCACACACAGCTGGTTTGTGTCAGAGTTAAGACATCAGTCCAGTTCTTTCTGACTCTCAGATTGCTTCTTATTCTCTACCCTTTGATAGCTCTCACCTTCATAAACTCTAGAAAAACTTTCAGGAGGCTGACTGAAATGGCTTAATTCTCTTTCAAAATGCTGTCCAGCAAAGTTTTAATAACAATCACTAATCATAGCTAACATTTACATAGTGCTGACTATGTGCCAGCCACTGTGCTAAGTGCTTTACTAGTCTTATCTCCTTTGATCCTCACAACAATCCTGTAAGGTAGGTGCTATTATGATTTTCATTATACAGTTGAAGAAACTGTGGCAGACAGAAGTTGGTTACGTGACTCTTTACGGGTCAAATAGACAGAAAGTGTCCAAGGTCACATTTGAACTCAGGTCTTCCTGACTCCAAACCTGGAACTGTATCTATTGAGCCAGCCAGCTGCCCAGTTTAAGGTAATATCTCTATTCTTTTTCGCTGATAAATTTCCCTGTTTTGGACAGGCACAGCAAGATGAACAGAGTCCAGAGGCGAATGAGAAGAAGAAAACGGGTTGGCATTGGGAAATTGCACAACACTTTCAAAGGTCTCAGGTTGTTTCCTGCTACCTTTTTAAGACCAATAGTCCCCCATTTAGAGGCACTATGGTATAGTGGAAATGGCCTTAGAACCAGAAGTCCTGGGTTCAAATTTTGCATTTGACACATTGTCTATGGGACACTTGGCAAGTTATTTAGTCTCTCAGTATTCTAGGTGACTTCTAAGAGAAGGTGCTGACCTGCATCAGTAGAGAAGGTTCTCCACCAGAAGCTCCCAATACCAATGAAGCGGTCAATTAAAAAGCATTTACTAAATGCCTACTATATATATGGCACTGCATTAGGTGCTACGAATACAAATATAATCAATAAAGCAATCCTTACACTCAAAGAATTTATATGTGCAGAGGAGGGAAGGAGAGAAGTAAACAAATATGTAAATAAGTACATACATAGTAATATGAAGAGAATTTTTTAAAAAAGAAAGATTTCTGGGTCATTTGACCAATAAGATAAATAATTGGGCATTTTCTCCACTCTGCATAACCTATCAAACCTCTCCAAAATAGAACTAAGTGTAAAAGATAGAGCAATTTCAGCTATTCTCAAGGTGTAAGACACCAAGAACATTGAGGTATCAATTCAACGAACTAAAAAGAGAGAAAGCTAATCCCTACTGTTGAGATACTCACTCAGTACCCTGTCCCTCACCTTCATGCTTTAGCAGCAAGACTGCTCTAGCTGACCTACAGAATTGTAACAGATTTCAATTCTGTGCCTGCTTCTTCCCTGTGCAATGGAAAACTAAAAGGCAGACGTTTGCTTAGGCTGTGACAGCAGTGTGGCAACACTCTGTTCTATAACAGAGTTAGAAAACTGAGGAACTGGTGCAGGCGATATGAGTGTGGTTGTTCAGTAAGCCTGAAAGAAATTGCCCAATATTCAGCTGGTGCCAATTCTGTCCCCCAAAAAGTCACTTGAAGCAGAGACTAAAGCAGGTAAATGTGAATTATCCAATAACAAGGCTGAGACAGCTTTGAGTCTCCAGGGAAACTGCCAATGAAGGGAAAGGAGTCAAAAACTGAGTAATAGGGAAAAATAAAGAAAAAATAGTAGAATTATCAAATTATCTCAGAAAAAAAGAAAATTCAGTTAAAGACCTTGAACATAAGAAGATAAACAAAAAAAAAATTTTAATAAGATAAGCCAACAGGGAAGATATTATAACAGAAGGCATCATAAACCTCCACATCAACTAAAATAGTCCAGACATACGTGAATATTGTAAAAAAATAAAAAAGGAAAAAGGAAAAAGGAAAACAAGTCAAAATGAGAAAAGTTAGAGGACACTATATATTCCCAAGAGAACATGGAATCCTAGCAAGATGTTGCTGAATTGCTTAAGAGATAAATAAGAATTATGAAAGTAGAATTTATGATCTATGCATCAGAAATAATTAGCAGAATAAAAAAATTACATCTTTAATGGCAAGTCTTACCAAAGAAACAAAGAAGAGGAGAACTGATTAGGAATGAAAATACACAGAAGTAAAGAACAATCTGAAATAAGAGAAGCAAAAAGAAATAAGATTAAAAGAACAATGATTTCCATATGAGCAAAGATTATTCATCTCAAAGATGGGATATATAAGGATAGAGAATGGACTTGTGATTTTATTGGTGTAAAGAATTTCCAGGTGAGGAAACTTCCTCTAGCAATTCAGTTTAGCACACCAGCACCTTTTAGACTTAGTGAGTAGTCTAAAATACTGAGAGGTGGAGCAACTTGCCTGGGGTCACATAGCTAATATGTGTCAGAAATAGGACTGGAGTCCAGGTCTTTCTGGAATTAACGCTGGTGCTCTATCCATAGTACCACAGTGATTCACATCAGGGGTGTAAAACACATGGCCCACAAGCCACAACATTCCCAAGTGTGGCCCATACCAGGTTAAAATACAACAGGGAAATATTTAACAAAATAAATCAATATATAATATAACCTATAATGTCACTACGTGATAAAGATTCTTATATATAATTTAGTGGCCCTAATTCTATTTTGAATTTGATAACACTGATTCACATCAAATATTTGAAGATTTTCCTGTAGCGTTCAAAGGCATTTTCAAATCATTACAGAGATTTTAAACATGAGTTCAAAGTACCATAAGAGATATTCAATCAGTACTGTTGATAACACACAAAGAATAACAGAATTATCAGAGCTAGAAAAGGTCGTCTGGCTTGTAGCAGTATGTAATGGGGAAGCCAATTGGTGTCATGCCTGAGATAACATTCAAACTTAAATCCAAGGTGCTTTCCACCATACGATGCCCAAACCTGCAACAAGAAACTCATGCACCATCCAATTAACTTCTCAAATCTGATTATTTTACTAGAAAGGAGCCTGACTGACCCCACTCTCAAGAAATCAGAGAAAAGAAATATCATCATTGAATACTTCCTGGCTTCCTAATTTTTCCCTACTGTATCTAAGCTATCCTGAATTGAAGTAGAAAAGTATAATTTGAGGGAAAAATAACACCCAGGGTTACAAATAATCCTAAGTGAGAGGCAAAGAGTTTCATATAGCAGAGACTGGAATAATCCCCAAGTTTACTGACTTAGTTGACCTAACTAAAATTCTCTAGAACAAGTCTCCTAGGTTATATCCAAATGCCTTACTCTCAACGTGACCAGTCTGAGAATAGTTAATTTACCCCCAGAAGACTTTGTCTAGTTTTAGAACTGGACCTAGCCAGAACCTCTGGACCACTCTAATTCATCAAAACTAAAATTCCAAATTAAACTTCAGCTAATCAGAAAGTCTCCTGGATTCTGACAAGATTTTGAAGCTTCACCACAAAGCCTTAATATATAATAATCATAGTTTTGTCAGATTTAGAGTTGGAAATGACTCTCAAGGTCATCTCGTCCCCCTACTCAGTTTCCAGGAAACTGAGGCTCAGATAGAGAAATGACTTACCCAGCATTACACAGGTAGTAGTATTGAGCTGGAATTTGAACACAGGTCTTTTGAGTCCAAATCCATTGCTAATGCCACTTCGTTGTGACATGATAGTCAAGGAAATATGACCAGGTAAAGGGAGTTCAAAACACCCAAAAGTTCACAAAGTCCCTCCTTCTCCATTTTCCTTTTCAGTAATATGCTGAGAAACTCATTAGCTGCTGGGTTATAACCTTGGGTAAAAACCTCAAGCCCAGTGAAAAAAATGATTCAACAAAGTGATCGAGTATCAATCACTGCTAAGAGGAATTTATAGTGGAAAGGTTGACTTGGCCTTAACCTGAGTACAAACAGTGATGCTATAATTTACTCTTGAAACTCAAGAAGACCCTAAAACCAGAAATAACAAGGTATTTGGAGAGTATATTCCCAGCCCTGCTTTAGAAGGCAGGATGTGATAAATAAGCTGGGAGGGAAGAGAGGGTCAAGGAGACAGAGTATCCAGGAGCACTCTATAAATACAAAGGAATGATGAGGAATATGATACTTGTATCTAAGCTTAGGGGCCATCTCTCTCCTTGCTGAGTGTTTGCATTATTCAAATACTTTAAGAGAGTTTCTTTTGTCTTACCATTCAGGAGGGAAAAAAATCATTTGAGAGCAAAAGGAAATGAAGAACTAAGCGAAAGGTCATTTTGTCTCCTCTTAGGAAACACACGTTGTAACATTTTCTGAGCACCACCCGTCCAATTTTAACCCTTCAATTGGAAAGGGCAAATCACTCTAAACTGATCAGTTTCTTCCCTGACCATGAACAGTTGACAAAACCAGCTGATACTCCATGGCTCTCTCTGGTATAGGGTACACTGGAAAAGCAGACACTTTCCAGTAATCATTGGGGTGGGATGGGGGAGGAATCTCTACTCCTGTTACTCCACAGACTCCCCCCCTGAGATTCCATCTCTCATCCCCATGCCTTTACGCTGTCTATCCCACATGCCTGGGATGTTCTAACCCCTCACCTCCACCTTTTAGTTTCCCTGACTTCCTTCAAGACTCAGCTTAAAATTCACCTTTTGCAGGTGGCCATTCCTGGTCCTTCCACCTGCTAATGCCTTACCCTTTGAGATCACCTTCATCTCCTTTGTGTATATCTTATATGTGACTAGTTATGTACACATGTCTCCCATTAGAATACACACTTCTTAAGTGCAAGGACAGTGGTGTTGGTTTTTAATTGGAGAGTTACTAGGTTGCAGGATCCCCAGCACTGAGCACAGCACCTGGCACATGGTAAGCACTTAAATGCTTGTTGACTGATTGACTATTATATCTCTTATGGTTTCTTGGCCCACCTTGTAAACTGCTAAATGATCCTGGCCTGAACTTCCTGACATTTAACACCTGTGTTCTACCTCCTTCACAGAATGGACTGAAATTCGGCCAAAGATCCTGGCTGGACCAGATAATGCCCCAACTTAAAGTCTTTCTTGGTACTTCTCACTGGCTTCCCCCCTAACTGGGCACAAACTGGAGCTATTCTTTCCCTATAGGGCTATAGTTTTACTCTAATGTAATTCATTAATTAAACATTTGGTAAACAGCTACTGTGCAAGGCACTCAGCTGGGTTCCAGAGGTGATTTTGTTTAAGAATGCATCTGTTATTTCATTTGTGTAGGAAACTCAAGCTGATAGTAATTTGTTAGTAATTCATAGTTTTAAAAAGCTACGGGGAGGGGGGATGGTGCACTAAGAGGGTTAAGTTAATTGGTTATTGTCACATACCTAATATTTGTTAGAAACAAGACCTATTCTGAATGAGGTCTTAATGACCCCAAGGAAAGCCTTTTATCAGCTATATAACATTGTCTTTCACTATAGAGGAAAGAAGTGAGCAAAAGACAACTCCTGACCTCATGGTGTTCACAATCTAGTTGAAGAAATCAAACACAAGTAGGCTCAAACCTAGATTTCAAATGGAAATGTCTTTTTCTCATTGAACTCAATTACAAAGACCATGAAATTCAGATTTTAATCTATTTCTTAAAAAAAAGTTGCTCATATACCTACATTTCAAGTGAAATCAAAGGGGATCTCAACTGACTGACCATTTACTTATTGTAATTTCTGGGTTTTAGTCTTTGGAAAATCTACGACAGGGCCAAATCTCTCCAAGCTTTTAAAAATGCTTTTAAAATGGCACTCCCATAATCCTGCAACCTAGTAACTGTCTCAATTAGGAAGCAAAGCCTTTCTGATCACTGAGTGATGATTTTTTAATGGAACCATCACACTCACTGGGCTAATAATACATAGGTATGCTACTTAAAATATAGTTAACAAGGCACTTTTTTTAAGTCTCAACACAGCATATGAACATCTTTCCATTTTTATGGTTTGGTGAACAGTATTTCACACTAAATGGCTCCTGCTTTCCAGTCCTTAGAAGCAGATTGTGTCACACAACTTTACATTAGTTTTGTTCTTCTAATCCTATATTCCAAAACTGAAAACATTCACATGGAGTCCAAATGAGTTCAAGAATGATTTTGGCTGCTAGATGGAATAGCATAGGGCAGCTGCCAATATGTTCCATAGACAAAGCTATAGGAAATTTCTTCTGTGACTGACCATCTGATTTCTTCTTTTCCAGCCAAACAAGGGAAAGAAGAGCTAATTCCCAGGTAAACACTCACATATCAATCTTTAGCCTGATAATTATATAATATGATATGTTGATGGAATTCTTCCATTACTTATGACCTGTCAGGAAGAAACCTTGTTATTTTTAGACAGAGTGCTAAGTCCTATTATAATTGCAAATATCCCAAATTGACAGGAAAGTTTGGGATTAGACATGCTGTCCCATCCAAAAATTTAAAAAATAAAAATAAATAAAAAAAAAGAAAGCCAACACTTTCAATTGGATATTCAGAATAAACATTCCAAGGAGAAATATTTCCATTAAAAATGAATTGTCTTATCAGTAGATAACAGTGAATTATATGATCCCTATAATTTATAACTTAGAATGTTCTAGGATAGAGCTAGAAGGAAGTTTCCTCCTTTGTAATAAATGGAATTAGAGATTACCTGATCCAATTCCCTCTTCCACAAAGGAGGAAACCAAGACCAGAAATTGGAAGTAACTTGCTCAAAGTCACACAGGTATAAGTAGCAAAAACAGTAATGTGAAAATGATTTTTCCTGTAGAAGTATTTTAAAATTGTTGAATCCAAATTCAATTTAATTAAGAACTATTTTTTGACCATTTACTTTGTCTATAGCACTAACCTAGGTGCTGAAGTTATAAAGATGAAAATTGATAGTCTCTGACTATCAATAGAGATAGAGGAGATAGAGCATGTACTTGGATAAGAATGAAACAAAGTAGAGTAACATAAGAGCAAAGGAGAGATCCAAACAAAGAGTTCTAGGACAGTTTGAAGATGGGGAGATCACTTTCAATGGAAGGAAAGGTTTTATGGAAGAGGGAGCACCCAAGCTGAGCCTGAGGGAAGAGGAAGATTTTAATTGGTGGGGATGGAGATGAAGAAGGATAGTATTCTGGCCATTGGAAAAAGTTTGTGTACACATCTAGAGGTGAGAGAGGGCAGAACCAAATTAGTAAATTGCCAAGAGTCCAATTAGTCTGGAATGTGGAGAATGAACAGCAGTAGAGACAAGGCTATATAGGTTGGAAGATCAGCTTGTCAAGTGCTTTAAATGCCAAGCTAAGGATTTTTTGCATTTTGTCCTGGAGTGATTTTGAACCACTGGAAATTTTTGTGTGGATGACAAGAAGAACTGAAGGTCCCAGTGCAGAGGCAAATTTGATGTCATAGGTATCACTGAGTCTTGAGAAATGAAACTCTGGTTCAAAAGAAACAAGATGGACAAAAACTAGGTTGCATATACATGGGTGAGGAAATCCAGGAACCAGAGGGGGGGAAACAGAGTAGAGAGCATTTAGGTGAAAATTAATAGAAGAAGCAGTAGCAAGACTACATCTTGACTTGCCTTAGGGGTAATTTTATTCTTTAAAAGCTAGAATAACCAACAAAGGGAAATTCTACTTTGGATTCAATTCTTGATAACAGGCAGAAACTGATTCCTGAGGTGGAAACAAAAGGAACCTTGATGGGGAGTGGTGACTTTTTCCTAAAGTTTGTGATAGAGAAGAGGAAAATTGGGCATAGTATGATTTGAACCTAGATTTGGGGAGAACAAATTTCAAGGGTTTAGAGGAAGTACAGATGTGAACCCATGGATTAAAATTTGACAGGAAGAAATACTGAAAAATTAAACTCTGGAGCCACAAAAAGAAAAGAATTCCAAAGAGGAAAAGAGGAAAAATGAGAGTTATGTGACAACACTAAAATGGAAGCATAGATAACACACCAACAAACTTAGGTTTTTAAGTGATACAGATAGAAGATGAGAACAAGGGGAGATGCACTTTCAATCAGCAGCTCTGCTTGGTATGGACTCAGAGTTCATCAGATCACTCTGGAGGGACAGAGCATTTTTTCATCAAGAGCCCTTTGCAATTCTCATGGATCATTGTATCGATCAGAGTAGACAGGTCTTTCACAGTTGGTCATCATTACAACATTGCTGTTACTGTGTACAATATTCTCAAAATTATGTTCACTTCACTTTGCATCAGTTCATATAACTCTTTCCAAGTTTTTTTCTGAAACCATTCCTTCCATAATCTCTTATAGCACGATATAGTATTTCATCACAATCATATACCGCAACTTGTTCAACCATTGCCTACTTAATGTGTATCCTTTTAATTTCCAATTCTTGGCAGCCACAAAAAGAGCTGCTATAAATATTTTGGACATATAGTTCCTTTTCCTTTTTCTTTGATCTCTTTGAGATACAGACCTACTAGTGGTACTGCTGGGTCAAGGGCTCTGAACAATTTTGTAGCCTTTTGGTCATATATTCAAATTATTCTCCAGAATGGTTGGACCAGTTCACAACTCCACCAACAAAGCATTAGTGTCCCAATTTTCACATTCCCTCTAGTATTTTCCTTTTCTGTCATGTTAGCCAATCTGATAGATAAATGAGGTGGTACCCCAGAGTTCTTTTAATTTGCCCTTCCTTAATTATTAATGATTTAGAGCATGTTTTTATGTGAATACTGATAACTTTGATTTCATCTTCTGAAAATTTCCTGTTTATGTCCTTTGAATGTTCATATAGATGTTTCCTCAAAGTCTTCTAGGGTCCCCAGAAAGTTTCTGGATCATTGTTCCAGCATTCCCAAGGGGAAGTAATTGTCACCCCCTTATAATGGGGGCAGAATCTGTGGTCTAACTGGCTCACAATGGCCTATTGTTCAATTTTTCACGTGAGTCTCAGAAATTGGCAAACCCTAAAAATAAACACCTGCTTTGTTGTTTTGTTGATTGTCTAGACCAGTGGTCGGTGAACTATAGTTCTTGGGCCAAATCCAGTGCCCCTTTGCTTTTTGTATGTATGCCTTCAGATCTAAGAGGGTAAAAATGTCAAAAACTATTCTTAGCTAGCAGGTGCACAAAAGCTAGTTTGGGCCTTCAGGCAAAAGTTTGTCAACATAGGTCTTGGCCTAAGAAAGTGATGGAGAAAATTTTAATGATGTGGATTAATTTTTTTTTTTCAGAGAGCTGGTTAAATATTTATCAATGCACTCCTTCCCACAGCTGTCAGAAAACTTTCAAAAGGTAACTTTTCCCAAATCATAAACTGAGGTGGAGCTTGGACTAGTCCAGTGGATTCCATGTTTTCCCCACTATTAATAGCCCATGAGTACGTGCAGATGTAGATCGTTGGTTCAGGAATGGGGAGGTACAGAAGTCAAAGTTCCTTATAATGGTGAGAAATTTGGGCTGAGGTGGATGAAGGGCAGTTTCAGCACTTGATCCCTCAACTCTTTACATTAGGTTCTCTGCCCCCAGGATATAGAACTGTTGATTTGATGATGATCTTGTCTTCTTTTATACTATCAAGATTCTATTTGGGGGGGGGGGAAGCAAACAGTAGAGCTGTGGGGGTGGCGAGGGTATTGGGGGAAGAGTGGAGGATGTGTCTAATAACTGACTGAAATACTCAGAATTATTTAAGCTAAATGGGACTTAAACATCTTAGCACTTTTATCCGAGTTAAAAATGAACCAATGTAGATATTACAGAGCCCTAGAGGAAATCATAAATGCATTTAACATGAGACACAAGTGCAGAAGCAAATTACCTTGACAATTCAATTTGCCTCTTCACACCTGAGAGGAAGCGTAAGCTTTCCACCTCGCCCCTGACCATCAAGAATGATTTTTCGTTCTCCTTACCCCTTCCCATATAGATGGGGTGGGATTCAGTGAGTGCCAATCAACACCATTTTCAGCTGAACATTTAAATCAATAACTCCTATCTTAAAGATGCTACTGCCCTCAGCTGAACGGTTATACTGCATTTCAATAACAGGAGAAAGGGGCAGATCATGATTAAGGTAGATTTTGTTGGGGGTTATCCATTTCTTGACAATAGAGTATTTTAGGACCTACAAAATAATTTCCTGTGTCCAGTTTTGGAGAGCAAAGTATATTCCCACAGGAGAATAGAAATAGAATGAGAAGGTGCTTCAGAGGTCATATAGTACAACTTCATCATTTTACAAATGAGGAAACTGAGACCAAGGGATTTTAAATAATATAAGCAAAGACATAGACCAGTGCCAGAGGTGTGATTTGAACCTAGGTCCTCTAACTCCAGAGACAGAACTTTCTCCACTCCACCACACTAAAGACAACCTACTCAAAAAGAACCAAGTAGAATGCATGTTATGTGAGGCAAGCAAAGGGAATTCAGCCTTGGTCACAAGTGAGAATGCTTGAGTGGGAAAATACTTTAGTGGTCATTTTGTCTAACCTGATCATTTAAATATTTGGGGAAATATCTGAGGATCAGAGAGGGGATGTGACTTACCCACAACTATAAGTAGCATGGCCTAGTAGGTAGCATACTGGATTTGGAGATAAGAAATCATGGGTTTTCCTCCTGTGCCCTAGTGCACAGACTTTCCCCGTGCTAATGCTCCATGTGGCCCTTCCTGCCTAGGCTCCATTTTGGTGTCTGCTGACCTGCTTCCCTGGACTGGAAAATGACTCATTATGATTTTTTCTTGGATTGTCCCATCAGGAAGTGGTCTGCTGCATTGTCTGTATCTTTATGAAGGAGCTATGACGGCAGCTTAACTATACTTCTGTACCACTCTACCATCTTGGCTCCAGCAATAGCCAGTCTGGCTTTTAAAGTCCTAGGAAGAGGCTTAAAATGGGAAAAGAATCTAGATCTGGAAAAAACCTTGGCTGCTACCTAGTGAGTTCACTGAGCGAACATAAACAAGTCACTTGATTGCCCCTAGCCTCAGTTCCCTCATTGGTAAAACAAGGACAATAACATAGATAGATAGATAGATAGATAGATAGATAGATAGATAGATAGATAGATATAGATGTAGATGTAGATGTAGATGTAGATGTAGATGTAGATGTAGATGTAGATGTAGATGTAGAGATAGAGATAGAGATAGAGATAGAGATAGAGATATATAGATATATAGATATATAGATACATAGATATATAGATATAGATAGATATCTATAGATATCTATAGATATAGATATAGATATCTATAGATATAGATATAGATATCTATAGATATATATAGATATAGATATATAGATATAGATATGATACGTACCTGAAAGGGTGATTGTAAGGGTGACAGGTAAAATCTGAAATAACTGAGGAAACAAAGGTTCAGGCTTCCAAGCATATCAATTTATTAAGCAATGCATGCCAATTGCCTAGCAAACTGGGACCAGACCTCCTTAGCAAGACGCTGGAGCCCGAATACAGTTATGCACCAAAAGAAAACAATTAACAGCATATAAAATAGATCTGATTTATAATTGGAGGAAATATTGGGGACTTTCCAAGTTGGGAGGGGGAGAGTAAACAGGTGTAATTCCCTGAAATCAGAAAAAAGGTGTCCCTCTCCCTCTTAAAGTGTCTGTATTCAATCAAAAGATACAAGTAACTGATTTACAAGTATGGGGTCGGTTTTCAGATACTACATATGAGCTGTTTGAGATCTATAATTGTGAGAAAACTCCTTGCACCAATCTTTGAATCTGATTGGTTTTTCTGATCAGCATAACCTAGGTCCTTAGTTAAGGATCTCCAAGCAACAAGTAGAGGTAGTCCAACTTCTAATCCACACAGGACTAGGTTCAAACAATGCAATAGAGTTTTCTGATAATTCCCATAACTGAATGAAGTTTTCTCACAAGACAGAAATTGGACTAGACCCAAAAATCAATAGAAAAGGAACCAAGCCAGATGCTGTATTGAGTCACAAGATGGAGTCAGTGTGGATCACTCCATTCCCACAATTCCTTCACAAGGGATGTTTCAGTATGGTGCACTGAAAAGAGCCTGGGCCCAGAATCAGATTGGAACTTTAGTCCTTACTCTGTCACTAACTTGCTGTCTGACATTGGATAACTCATTATAGCTCTCAGGGCTTGTTTCTCTATCTTTAAAATGAGGGCATTGCATTAGATGATATCTAAGGTACCTTCCTGCTCTGAAAAGTCCATGATTCTGTGATTCATTCAACTAAGGAACACAAAGACTCACCAAGGACAAACTTAAGAACAGGTAACATATGTCTTTAATCAAGGGATTTGGTACCTAATTTCTAAAAATCAACTATTTGAGGGCCCCAGAGACATAACTAGGGTAGGGTTACTGGACCTTTGCCTTATGGCAATGAAATTTAGAGGGCATAAAAATTTAACATATGCATAACTTTAACAATGCACAAGTTGCTCTCAAGTAATTAAATTCTAAAATGGATCTGTGATCTCATTTGTTTGATTATTTCCTCAAATGATGCAGGGCATTACTTAGCCATGCCTACTGATTCTGTATAACTCTTCTCCGTATTCTCCCATAAGTTTGTCACTGAAGTCCACTCAACATACTGGGGGATTGGGTGGGGAAAGGGAGAGAAGTTGCCTTTCTTGTTTGCTCTTGACACCACAGAGATACCAATAGTGCACATAAGCTTACCTGAAGTTACCAGTCACTCTTGCCAAAGGACCAGCCCATCTTCTTTCTCACTCATACATGTTTGATGACACATTTTACTCCATTCTTCCTTCATAATTCCCCATGTGTCATGTGTTCCAGCCAGTTCACACTCGCCATGCTCCTCTCCACTGCCTTGTGGGCAACATTCATTTTCAGTTCTTGAGAGATTGTAGTGTTGCATATCTCATAGTCATGTAACAATAGCAGAAAAAATGGTATTCAAATGATGGGCCTTTATTTCATGTAGAAACTTGGGGTCATTAAAAAAGCCTTTGCAATTTCTTAAGGAAAATAAAGTAGTTAATGCTTCTCCTGCAGTATAATTCAGAGTCTGACTCATTGTCTCTTTGCAGTATCTGTCTAAGACACAGAAACCCAACTCTTTTAAAAGAGTATGTATTGCAGGGAAGGAACCAACAGAGGAAGTTTACTCATCTGGGGAGTTCTCTTTACCAATACATTCACGGGTCCAGGCCCTATTCAAATATATATATATATATATATATATATATATATATATACATATATATATATATATATACATATATATAATATATATATATACATATACATATATATACATATGTATATATTTATATCAGCACACACACATGCATACATATGCATGTACATACACACATACATTGACAAAAGAGCTCTATATATGTGTCTATAAGCACAGAATAGTTTAGGTCGGAGGTGTCGAAGTCAAGTAGAAACAGACCCGTGCTAGCAGCACGTTAACTTAGAAAACCACAAATTATTATTATATGTTGTATTTTTCTTTATTTTGTTAACCTTTTCCTAGTTACATTTTGATCTGGTTCAGGTTGTACTTGAGACTTTTGCAGGCCCAAGGGCCTGCTTGGCAAGTTTAACACCTCTGATCTAGATAATAGGCATTATTCATCTACTTGTTTTCATCTAGCTGGATAGCTAGGCCAATATTTCTTGAGAAGTTGCAGCTCTCATTTGATCTTTCCCAATATAATAAGCACAATGTCATCTACAAAAAGAAGCCTCTGGAGAATCTCACCTTATATAGGGAATCCTTCTTCAACTTGGTCTCTACCCTGGATCTCCCTCACAATGGTGGCAAACACCTTTGGTGAGCATACTTCTTTCCATTTTATGCTTTCCCTCATATAAACTATCAGAAGGTTGTCCAAAAAGGCTTCTCTGTTGATATATAATTCAAGGGATTTTGCATAATTTTCTACAGAAATAATGAATTCCCTCTACCACTCAGTTGAATACTTCTTAATTACTTCTTATATTATTTTCACATCCTAAATTGCAAAGTTGATTTGAATTACAAAGGCACTTGCCTCAGTGGCAATTCATACTGCCTCAGACATCTCTCATACTATTTCCACCTGGTGCCAAAATTGGAGAATACTTGGAGAGGTCGTTATAGTCAAAACTGACCAAAGCATGCCCACATGCTGCCAGCAGAGGCCGGCCCAGCATGATGTGGGGAGGAAGCAAGTATCCAAATGTCAGAAAAGCCATTTGTGACAGCTACCCCACAATTTCCTCTTCTCTAAAATTACTAATTGGGTAATGGTTGCACCAGATAGCCTCTAAAGTTCCCTTCTCATCATAGATCTTTGATCTTGTCTTTAATAGCTCAGGACCTAATTAAAACCAAATATGCTATCCCTTGGTTCACACACCACCTTTTAGCCCAACAGCATACTACCTAGGCTATACCACAAACAGTTCTGTCTCACTGATGAGATCTTCCAAGAAGAAGATCTGCCAGGATCTTCCTTAGTCAATAGGCAGCCAAAGATGCCTTTGAGTTAGAATTCAGATTTCATTTCCTGGATCTGCTTTCTTATAATGTGAAGTCAGTCATGGAAGTGCAATCTTAACTGCAAAAATTCTTTTCATGGAATCTCAGGGCCAGAAGGGACCTCAGAAGTCAGTCATTTCTTCCAGTATATTCTGTACTGGAATGCGCCTTACACTATCTTAGAAAAGTACTCATCTAGCCTTTGCTAGAAGACATCTATTAACAGGGAACCCAAGAATCCCAACCCCAAGGCCATCTACCCAATCTCTCTCTCTCTCTCTCTCTCTCACACACACACACACACACACACACACACACACACACACACACATACACAGAAATTAATTTGTATATATTTGGTCTTTTTACTTTTCTGAGTTTATATCTGTCTCTGCCCATGCCCCACCCCCTAAAAGAATGTAAGCTCCTTAAGGGAAGAGACTACCTGTGTAAAAATGCAGGAGGATTTTAAGGGGAGTTAGCAGCAGATTTGAATGCGATCTTCTCCAAGGCAGAGACTATATTTTTATCATCCTTGTTCTTATCCCCAGCGCTTATTATAGCATCTGGTATATTTGTTGTTGTTCAGTCATTTTATTCAGCCATGTTCGACTCTCTGTGACCCCATTTGGCGTTTCCTTGGCAAAGATCCTGGAGTAATTTTCCATGTCCTGCTCCAGCTCATTTTACAGATCAGAAAACTGGGGGAAACAGGATTAAATGACTTGCCCAGGGTCACATAGCTAGTAAGTATCTGAGGCTGGATTTGAACTCAGGAAGATGAGTCTTCCTGACTCCAGGCCTGGCAACTCTGTGCCCTATGGTGCCCCCTAGCTGCCCACCATAAACACCTAACACTTTTTTGACTACCTGAATCAATCACTGTACTTTGTTGCTCCCTTTCCACTGTATTATGTAGCTGCCATTGAAAGAGCAGCAGCTCTAATTGTTTGGAAGTTTTTCCTTACACTGAGATTTAAGGGAAGGTGTTCATGAGTTAGAGATACTCCATCATAAAAAATTAGGAGAAAGAAATGTCCACAGAGAGTACTATGGATATACTTGAAATGGCTCAGTTAGGATTATATTTATCAGAATTCAGTGGTTTTCAAATTTGCTGCTTTAGTGCACAGCCTTTAACACTGATTCTCTCTGCAAGTCATATGTCATCAAAACTCCTATTTCAGGTGCCACCTGATTCTTCATGTAGTGCTCTAGCTATTGGTTTTTTCTGCCTTACTAATCAACTGAAACTCTCCAGCACAAAACTCAGAAATCTTTTTTTTTTCTACATCCATTTCTTTCTTCAAAGGTTTCCAGGGTATTCTCAGAACAGCAAATCTGGAAACATTGGGCACGCTTCCGTTTTCCATATTCCAAAGGGGGGCCTCACTTAAGTACAAAGCCTGTTCAACCTCCCACAGTAAGACAAGGTTGGATAAATAGGAAACCCCTGGATGCATAACATCAGCTGCTGGTTTTAAATCTGAGGATGCCTCTAGGCCAATAAGAGGGGATGCCATCCTCTTGGCTAACATATTTATAAGCTATTATCACCATAGTGAAATGCAGCCTCTGCCTATAGCCCACTTCCTTCCTTCCTCCTGCTGAGACAAAACAGAAAATTGAGAGGCCCACAAACCAGCCAGCATGGTCTCTGATTGTAATGACACCATAAATGTTCCCATTGCCTACAGGAAGACCCTAGTGTCATGACTGTCACAAAAGGTTTAAATCCATAGCCAGACTCAAAATGTCTGGCTAGTTAACTGGTCGATGTAAGTCCAGGGATTCTTAAATTTTTCACATCATATTCCTCTTTGGCAGGCTGGTGAGGCCTATGGATCCCTTTTCAGAATAAAAATTTTAATGCATAAGAAAAATACATAGGGTTATAAAGGGAATCAATTATACTGAAATGCCATGATCAAAAAAATTTTAACAAGTTCTCACATCCCAAGTTAGGAATCCCTGATTCAGTCAATCAACTCCTTTGATGTTTTTCTTTTTTTTACCCCCCACTGACTTAGGCAGTTTAGCTGAATTCACAGAATCTGTGTCATACAGCGCCTTAGATTAGGTACAAGAACAAAGTCAAAATTAGGCTCAGAAGCTCTTAGCAGCCAAAAATATGACATTTGACGTACAGCCTTCTTGTTCTGACCATCCCCTCACCAGTTAGCAGCACTGACCTAATACTTTACAGATGGCAATGATAATCTAACTTTTTAAAATATATGCTCTTTTGTTCTCTAAAAGCAAAAGAGCCACAAAATTTGCAGCAGGGATGAGGGTGAAGGTGGTTTAGAGAGTGGATAAGAAGTGTCTCCTGTCTTCCTCACATCTCTCATTCTGCTCAACATTGCACTATATACTTAATCACATACCATGAACCATATGTATATCTCATCCTCCTTCCCTGCCTGTAGATTTCAGCAGGGCAAAACTATATCATTTTCTTCTCTGTCTCTTCCCAAATACCTAGAATACCTTACATGTAGTAGGAAGTGCCCTACACATTTTAGATAGAATGTTGGACTTCTAGTCACAGGACTTGAGTTTAAATCTGCCTCTGTCACTTAGGAACTCTGTGGCTTTGGGTAAGACCCTTAATCTCTCTGGGCCTCAGTTGGACTAAATGTCTTCTGAGGTCCCTTCCAGCTTTAAATCTATAATCATATGATCCCTATACAAGAAAGTTCCAGAAGAGCATAACCCAAATCACTGTTTTTTCTGTGTCCTTCCAAGAACCTTGTACAATACCCTACTTGTAGTAGGAATTGTAGTAGAGTAGAAAAAGCATTAGATTCAGAGTTAAGCAACCTGGGTTCAAATTGCTTACTACCTCTGAAATCTTGGGCAAGGCACTTAAACTCTCTAAGTATCAGTTTTTATAATATTAGAAGGTTGGACTAGATGATCTCTGAGGCTCCTTATCACTCACCCTCTCCATTTTTTTTTACCCTGGACAAAGAGAACCTAAATCAGCAGAGTAGAAAGGCTATCTTTTACTATCACAGAAGCTCAGAACTTCGAAGGGACCTCAAAGGTCATCTAGCCCAAGAATCTTCTCTACAGAAGCTTTTCATCCATCCTCTGCTTGAAGACCTTCAGTGATGAAGAATCTACCAGATCCAAGAGATTCAATTCTACTTTAAGATAGCTATGTTAGTAAGTTTTTCCTAATGTAACGAAGGTCTCCTACTATACCCTGGTTGTTTTCAAGTTCAGATTCATTACAGTCAATTAGGCTAAATTTGATACTCTATCAAGTGAAAACTATTCACAGACAGGGATAATTCTCAGAAATAAAATCAAACCATCAATAATAATAATAGCCAACCAACATTTATATAAGGTAGCTAGGTGGTACAGTAGATAGAGCACAAAGGCTAGAATTAAGAAGACCTGTGTTCAAATCTGGCCTCAGACACTTACTAGCTATATGACTCTGGGCAAGTGACTTAACTCTGCCTCAGTTTCCTCATCTGTAAAATGAGGTGGAGAAGGAAATGGCAAACTACTGCAGTATTTTTGCCAAGAAAAATCCAAATGGGCTCATGAAGAGTTGAACATGACTGAAACCACTGAATAACAACAACATATGGCACATTAAGATTTGCAAAGCATTTCACAAATACTATCTCATTTGATTTTCACAACCATGGGAGGGAAGTGCTGTTATTATCCCCCTTTACAGAGGAATATCGAGGTGACTTTCCCCAGGTCACACAGCTAGTGTCTGAGGCAGATTTGAACTTGGGTCTTCCTGACTCCAGGTCCAGAGCTCTATCTACCGTTCTTTTATTAAGCAAGCATTTATTATGTGTTCACTATGTGCCAGGCACTGAACTGAGCTCCAAAGATGCCAAGAAAAATTGGTAATTGAACCATACTACCAAACTGAAACTTTCTATGAAGGTAACATTAAAAGCTTTTTGAGCCTTTCAAAAAACAACAGAAAACAGTTCCCTACATTGATGTCCATACCAGTGGGAAAAAGAGAACCAGTGGGGGAGGAGGAGAAGTTGGTATGGGTAGAATTTAAGCTTCAAAGACCCTGGAGGGCCTTTGCACCTTTATACACATTTCCTGGCTTCCGGGCCCATTTTTGTCCAGAGATCAAGTCAAGGCCATGTTGAATCGCACATGAACAACTGCTCTGGCCAGCTCCTTGCCTTCTCAGCTGTCACTGGGGGGAGGAAGATTCATCTTCTCGGCCGCCAATCACAGCTAGCTGTCAGACTCCTCGCCTGCCTGCCTCAGCTGCCATAAAGTATAGCTAGCTCTGCTTCCACCACTGTCCAGTTTTGTCCCACAGCTACCTCCCTGCCCCCAGTCACTGACACTGCTTCCAAAGCCATCACATCAAACCAAACCTTCAGCCACTACAGGTTTCTTTGCTTTCCTCTGGAAAAACAAAAACAAAAACTGTTTTTCATGTTGCTTCTTTCCACTGCTATTGATAAATGCTCTTTTAGCTTCTGATTTCTCTAGCTGCCTGCCCCCAGGCAACGGTTTAATCTGCTGGTAGATTCTTGTCACAGGAACTGAGACCTCAGTAAGGCTTATTGCTCCTCACTGTTTCGGAGTCAGGCCACCTCTGCACAGCACACTCGGAGGCTTTAGTTTGTCTCTTTCACTTGTCTCAATGCTCAATCAAAGGGGCCTGAAAGGTGTGGTCTGGGGACCCCTGGGAATCCCAGAAACTCAGGAGATCCATGAGTTCAAAATTGTCTTCATAATAATACTGACATGTTGTCTTTTTGTATCCCCAGCACTGGGCACATTGCCTGGCACATAGTAAAATGTTTATAAATGGTTATTGGTTGATAATTTCTAAAATGATAAATATTGATAAATATAACCCACATAAATAAAAGCTCTTTTGGGAGCTCTTCAATCATTTTTAAGAAGGTAAAGGGGTCCAAGAATCAAAAAGTTTGAGAACTGCTGGCTTAGTAGAATGACTTTCTTTTCTCTCTTCTCCTATTGAGGATGCAATAGGTCCTCCAAGGCCCTGGAGACATTTATGCACCCGTTTTTCCTTGATTCTTTGAACACCAGTCTTGCAATAACAGTAATAATGATAACAAAAATAATAGCTAGGATTTATATAACACTTTAAGGACTATAAAGTTACACACACACACACACACACACACACATACACAATTTATCTATCTCTAATAATAGCACCTACCTCACAACATTGTTGTCAAGATCAAATGAGATTTTATTTGATCAACATTTTACAGATGAGGAAACTGAGGCTGAGAGATTTAATGATTTGCCCAGTGTCACCCAGCTAGTGAGTGTCTGAGGCTAGATTTGAATTCAGCCTTTCCTGACTGAAGTCCATCTACCTTTCCACCTCAAGAAGGGGCCAAAGCACTTTGGAAGGAAGGGATGTATACATTGCATTCCTACTCTCAAAACAAAGAAACTATGGTCTCCCTTGCAGTTATGGAGAGCTCTGCAGCTTCTTCTACCCACTTTGTCCTCCGAGTGCCAAGTAGAACAAATCTAATATAACAATCCTTTAAATATTTGAATTTGGGGATAGTTTGGCTCCCTAAGACTTCTTCAGGCCTAAAAGCCTCAGTTTCTTCCTCAGATGCCTTGCCATGCTGGATGCCCTCCGCACAACTCTGTTTAGCTTATCAACATCCTTCTTAAAACATGGCAACCCAGGGCAGACTATGGTACTCCAGATACAGTCAGACCAGGACATTTAATAAATTTTCTTGTTTCCTGAATTCAATTTGGGGACCAAATTGTCCCCAAAGTTTCTAATAGGTCTGAGGCAATTCAGTTCCCTGCTTTTCTGGAGAATTCTTAAGAGTGGCAGTATGCACATGGGGGAGGGGGTTGGAGAATGGGGTGAGAAATGGCCCTTCCCTGAAAGCGGGAGCAATACAATCTCAAAGGACTGCTGTGTCTCACTTAGAAAGTGTTCAGTATGAGTCATCACTGTAGCTGTGACCATTTTCAATGGGTCATCCTGCAGCAATTGTTTCTAATACATGGTCAGTTCAACTTACTTACATTTCCCTGGATGAAGGTGATTCTGCTCTTTTCAAACTCCATTTGAACAAACAAATCTTCTTTTCCTTCTTTCTACCAAGACAGGAGAATTCACTGCCTTGTAAATACCCCTAGTGAAACCATGGGTGATCACAGACCTTACAGAACTGAACTGCAAATCAGGCATTAGCTGGGGAACTATGCCATGCATTTCTCTAGAATAGGGGTGGGGAGCCTGCAGCCTCAAGGTCACATGTGGCCCTCTAGGTCCTCAAGCGCTGCCCTTTGTTTGGATTCGGTCAAAGGGCTGCACTTGAGGACCTAGAGGGCCACATGTGGCCTCGAGGCTGCAGGTTCCCCATCTTTGCACTAGAAGAATGGACTCTGATGCAGACAAGCAACTTTTGAAAAAGGCTCAGTAAAATGCTTCATTTTACATAATAATTAAGGTTTTCTCAATCATGTTAAAAACCGAGGTAGTCATGCTTCTCCTCCATTCTAAATCGATTACTTGGAAATGGTGACCAGTCTGAGAAATACAGAGATACCAGATTTCAGTATGTGCTCAGGTATTAGTCTCTGGATCTCAGGAGAAGTTGTCAATACACTTAACTCTGTAATTCGCATCCTACTTTAAATTCATTAAAGGAGCTGACTATTTAAAGGAACCCTAAAGGCAAATTCTTTGTTGAAGCCTGGATTTTTCTGTAATGTGAATATTCATACCCTAATTTCCCTGTTCTATAAATTGACATTTTTATATAGTAGATTGGCTTAAAATAAGACACTTCCCCTCCACTCCTCACCCCCTTCAACTCTGTATTTAGAGATGTTACTGAGGATGAAAGAAATTGTAGGGCAGCTGCGTGGCATAGTGGATAGTAGCCAGGCCCCAAGCCAGGAAGACTCATCTTCTTGTGTTCAAATCTGACCTCAGACTCTGGCTAGCTTTGTAACCCTGGGCAAGTCACTTAACCTTATTTGCCTCAGTTTCCTCATCTGTCAAAATGAACTGAAGGAGGAAATGGCACACCACTCCAGTATCTTTGCCAAGAAAACCCCAAATGGGGTCATGAAGAGTCAGAGACTACTGAAACAACTGAACTACATGAAAGAAATAAGAGGCTTACTGTAGACTATGATACAAATAAGGACAGAAACTGGACCTGTGTACTGATAGAAGTAAATCCAGAAATTTCCTCTCCCAATGCAGCTCTGCACTTTATTGGTAACATACAACTTTAGAGAGTTAAATGACTTGCCTAGGTTCACTTGACCAATATGTGTCAAAGGCAGGATTTGAACCCAGGTCTTCCTGGCTTTGATGACAGTTCTCTATGAACTCAGCCATGCTGTGTCTCATAACATGTAAGTAATATTCAGGCTTATTTAATATAACTTGACCCAATCCCTTAGAGTCAAGTGCTAATTAAAAAGTCAAATGATTGACCAAAATTTATAGGTAATTAGCTTGACTTTGAAGTTCTGTAGCTGTGGAATGGATGTCCAGTCCCAGCCATCTCACAAACCAGTGCCACTTCATAAGGAGTGGCTTGGATGAAAAAGTGTGAATGATGTAAACCCTAAGCCTATCTCTACTGCTGGGGAAAAAAAAACCAACTTAAAAGTGATACCCTTATCAAGTTGGCTCAGGAGCAGGGTGTGTTAGCGCCAATCGTAACCTGCTCGGGAGATATTTTGTAATATGAGCATGCACACTTTAGAAACAGGCAGACGCTACAATTCAAGATTTGACTGTTTTGTTGATTATCCAGAAGACTAAAGAAAGTGATGGAGAAAGTGGGAATAATATTGATTTAATTTAAGAATGTGTTCTGTGTTATTGTTAAAAACTTACCAGCACACCACTGGTCAGAAGCATCATCTTCCTAGATCTTGGATGGTGTGTTACTATCCTGTCACCACTATCAAGCCTTCAAGAGCTCACAGAGTATGCTGTCCAGGATAAAACAAGCCTACACAGTACAAAAATGTGATCTCGGACAAATCACTTTTTATCTCTGACCCTCAGTTTCCTCACCAGTAAAATGAGGGGATTGGATTGAGTCTCTCCTAGTCCCAGTGAATCTGTGATTCCAAGAAGTATAGGGAAAGCATGTTTCTGAAACCACCCAATCCCCTGAAATCCCAGGGGAGTGGGATCTAGAGTGGTTATTTAATCATTCTCCTTCATATCAACAGATCTATATTATACCAAAAAAGGAGGGGGTCGCTATAAGGATCCAATGAAATAGTGTATGTAAAAGTATCCTGTAATCTATAAAGCATTGTTCACCTGTAAAGTGACATCACCATCATTATCATTATTATTACTTTTACTACTAGCTCTATTTCAGCACTTCAACAATCCATGATTTCAGCAGTGGGGTTGTATTCTCCAACAATAAATATTGCAACCCATCTTTTATATTTTTTGGCAGAGTAGGGGGGTGGGGTCTAGACCTGTGACTTTATCCTTATAGAGAACTCCCAATGTGGAACCTCTTTCCACCAATACAGCCCAGCACATCCTCTATATATTACAGCTGTAAAGAGTTGCCTAAAGCACTGAGAGGTTAAGCTAGAATGTGTCAGAAGTCATCTATGCTGTATATAAAAGAGAAACTTATCACCCAGCTGTCAATCTAGGTCATGAACCTCCCTCAGGCTGGTCCTTTATCACTACTAGGTGGTACAGTAGATGGAATACTAGCCTTGGATCCAGGAAGACCCGAGTTCAAACCCAGCCTTGGGCACTCACTAGTTACACGACACTGGGCAAGTCATTTAACCAGTGTCTACCTCAGCACCTACCTCACAGGGTTATTGTGAAGATCAAAAAAGACAACATTTATGAAATGCTTAACTTAGTGCTTGGCATATAGTTGGTGATTATTAAATATTTGTTCCCTTCCCCTCCTCACCCCAACCCCCACTACTCCATGGTACCATTCCAGAATCTTTTTCATTGAAATTAAGATTATAAGGTTGAAAACATGGGTAGCAGAAAGCACAAGGGGGAGAGAGGTTTGGATCTACAAGTTAAAAGCATTGTGAGCCACAGTATGATTCAGACCCACACCAGAAAGATACAGAGTGAGGCTCTGCTGGTCTTGTCCTCCAGACACCAAAACTTCACTGTTGTGACAAGGTGAGTGTGGGCCAAGCTGGGAGTATTTTCAGCATGTCTGGAGGCTATTTTGAGAATATCTTTTCCTCTTCTCCTCCTCCACCTCCCCCTACCTCTAAGAATTTGTCATCTCAAAGTCCCCCATTCATGTATAACTTCATGGCTAACCCAAAACACACATATATTTTTTGAAGTTGGAAGAAGAGAATGTGAAGCCCATCCCTTGAAAAGCCAGAGCCAGAGGTTATTACATTTCAGAGATTATCACATGAATTCATAAGCTTTGGGTTAGGCTGTATCTCTGGGAAGCAGGCATTGGCTCTCTCTCCTCTAAAATACAACTTGGGAAAGTAATTTACGTCCTGCTTAAAATTCCACTTGGGCTGTCAGCGTACATGGTTATAAGCAGGAGAGGTCTCTAGACACTTCACACACCAAAAGCAGGGCCAGATTACTTTGGTGACAGTTCTTATATGTAGAATATAGCTGAGAGCAATGGGGAGGAGGGAAGGGGACCCAAGACTTCATGGGAAATGTATCCATCTGTCTATCATCTCTCATGCCATGAGGGAATAAACAGGAGAAATAGATCAGTTAATAAGACAAAAAATGTCAAGAAGAGACAGGCATCAGCAGAAATTACAGTCTCTGAAGAAAGGGTGGCAATATAACTGCGGGTATGACGAGAAAAGGATATGTTACTGTGGATAAGACTAATAGCATTTTTTTACATTGATTTCCTTCTGTTTGCATCCTTAAGGTATGTGAAATGTTAAACGGAATCTTTGCCAGGCAAATAAAAAATGCCTTCAGAATGAAACACTGCTGCGGTGATTGAAGTCTTAACTGTTTTACAACTTACAAAACTTTCTTCCTGTTTGACTTCTCTTTCAAAGCCATTTTCTCTAGATGCTTTCATGAAGGCTCCATCTGCCTTTTGCTGGGGCTGGGTGGGAGTGCAGGCGACACTAATAGAAAATGACTTTTCTGTTCATCTCATTAGCTTAAGTCCCTTCATATTTGTCTTATTTTTTTCTCCTCCTGACCTTTTCAGATTTGCTGGTGTGAAAGTCAAATCCTTCTTCAGGCATATGCACTCACAAGCATACGTACACACACACAAATAAACACTGACCCATAAAAACCAATCTGAAAATAACCTGTTTTCCCTACCCAAGGAGAAAAGGAGAACGCACTAGGCCCCAGCTTCCTCACTGGGCAGAAGTGTTAACAACAGAGCCTAAATCATAAAGGACCCAGAAGAAGTATGGTGTAGCAGGAGGGCTAGGGTCTGGTAGGATCAGAAAGCCTGGGTTCTAGTCTTTGTCTCTAACTCTTGTTGGCTGTGTGGCCTTGGATGAAGAGTTATTTTCTCAGCTTCAGTTTTCTCATGTGTAAAAAGGGGAGAATAATAACTTTCACTACCTGCCTTTCAAGGCAACAAGAGGAAAATGCTTTGTAATCCTCAAAGCACTATTTAAATGTGAGTTATTAGTAACTGTGCTACCCTAGACAAGTTACTTAACCCTGTTTGCCTCAGTTGCCTCATCTGTAAAATGAGCTGGAGTTATTAGTGAATTATTAGTATTACAAAACTAATACAAACTTACTTGATCCTTCCCATCTCCAAATCTAGGAGTTAAAAGACTTAAATACTAGTCTCAGCTGTTAATAGATTCACACTGTGACTAATGAAATCCCTTCCCCTGTCTCAGCCCTCAAGGGGCAGCTAGGTGGTGCCATAGTGCACAGAGCGCCAGGCCTGGAGTCAGAAAGACTCATCCTCCTGAGCTCAAATCTGACCTCAGACACTTACTGGCTATATATGACCCTGGGCAAGTCACTTAACTCTGTTTGCTTCAGCTTCCTCATCTGTAAAATGAGCTGGAGAAGGAAATGGCAAACCACTCCAATATCTCTGCCAAGAAAATCTCAAATGGAGTCATGAAGAGTTGGACACGACTGAAATTACTGAACGACAAATCTCAGCCTCTGTCTTCTCCTGTGTAAAATGAGAGGTTTGGAGCAGGTGATTACCAAAATTCTATCCCTTTGCAAAATTCTAGGAGAGTCTAATTTCTCTCATCCACAGTCCCTCCCAACACATGCATCTGACCATTTGCTACCAATGTAAGACATTTAGCCTTGGGCAAGACATTTAGCCTCTCTGCTCCTCAGTTTCCTCATGTTGTACATTTTATAAATGAAGGATTTGGACTAGATGACTCTAAAATCTCTTCCAGTTCTAGATCTGTGTTCCTACCATCCTATCACTGTTCTATCATCATGTCCAATATTGCCAGATCAGTGCATATGGGCTATGGTGACTAATGCTACATATATGTGGGAAAAAAAACCCATGTATTATCATATCACTTCTCTCAAAGAAGTCCAGTGGCTCCCTACTACGTAGAAGATCAATACAAACTCCTGTGCTGTTTGATATTTGAAGTCCCTCACAACCTAATCCCAACCAAGCTTTCCAAGCGTATTGTTAACTTTTTTGTTATTTAATCATTTCAATCATGTCTCACTCTTCATGACCCCATTTGGGGGGTTTTCTTAGCAAAGATACTGGAGTAGTTTGCCATTTCCTTCTCTAGCTCATTTTACGGATGAGAAAACTGAGGCAAACAAAATGACTTGCCCAGGGTCATATAGCCCCTAAGTATCTGAAGCCAGATTTGAACTGAGGGAGATGAGTTTTTCTGATTCCAAGCCCAGTGCTCTATCCACTGTGCCACCTGGCTGCCCTTACCTTATTATACATTACTACACACTTAATACATACTACTATCCAGCCAAAATTACCTTCTTATTGATTCTTATACACAACACTCTATTTTCTATTTACATCTCTGTACCTTTGCACAAGGCTACTCATCTCTCCCTTTGCACAAGGCTACTCATCTCTCTCTTCCCACAACTAAAACATTCCTTTGTCAGCTCCATTCTTTGAGTCCTTAGTTACTTTCAAAGCTTAACTCAAACATCACCCTCTAAAGAGACTTTTCTTGATCCCCTCCCAAGTCCTAGAACCTCTCCCATCCCCCATATTTTATTTTGTGCCTATTTTACATGTACTTATCTATGTTTATGCTATCCCCCTAGATTGAATGTAAGTATCTTGAGGGCAGGGATAATTTGAATTTTGTTCTTGTATCATTGGTATCTAACATTGCGCCTGAAGCATCACAGGTGTTTAATAAATGTTTGTTGGGTCATTAACTGAATGCCATTACAATGTCCCACTGCTAATGATTTGAATTATCTAAGACAATTTGGCTCCTGAGGAAAGTGGCCTGAATTCTCCATCCTACTAGTTCCTAGTAATCCTTTTCCTCCATCAGGAATACTTTCCTCCTGTGAGTACCTGAGAAGAATACAAACCCTGCCATAAATAATAATTATAAAAATTCATACCCTTGCATTTCTTTAAGTTTTACAAAGCACTTCCACACAACAACCGTGTGAGGTAGCAGACAAATATTATTGGCCTCATTTTACAGATGAAGAAACTAAGTCTTATACTGTGTTGTAGAGCCAAAATTTGAACCTGAGGCTCCTGACATCCAAATCAGCAGTCTTTCTACCTCACCACCTTGCTTTCCTCTCAGGTAGGTTAAAGGGGTGAAATACTGTTTCAAAGACATCTCAGCATTTACCATCAGGAAGAAAAATACTACTAACAGAATGAGAAAATGCCTAATGAGACATCACCATTGACAAAAAGCAGCCCAATAGGATTTGATGGTCATGAATATTTATCATTGTACAGCACTGGAGATACTAATTATTTGAACATTTTGGTGGAAAACAACAACTTGAAATTCATCTCCTAACCAATGTGTCATACATATTAACAAAGACAAATTTAGAACTGATTTGAATATTTTGCATTTTTTTGCCTTTAAGAAGCTTCTGAGGGGGTGTCTGTACAGGAAGGAAAGGAAGTGGAATGGACAGCCTGCTTTCTTCTCAGGAAATTGTTTCTAACAGATGCTGCCTGATTTGAGACAACTCTTGAGCTTTTGAAAGATAAGACACATTAAATGCTTTTATTGTACAATCAGGTGAATTATGAGGACCTATAGAAATGCTTCTTTGCATAAGTTGTTCCACATGTTACGCTGACTGTCCCATAAGGTATTATAAATGGGTTGTCTTTGTCATTCCTGACATCTGTACTCCCTGGTCTCCCTGAGCAGAAGTATCTGAAAGAACTTAGTGTTAGAATTACCACAAGAGCTATGAGTTGCCTATATCAACTGCAAGTTACCAAAGGTCCCTCTCTCTTGCCCCTTTCCTATGGCTGCACTTCTCTGTGTTCATTGCATCTTTTGGTAGCAGCTATGATTGTGTGTTGGGCTATTTGGTATCAAGATGAATTTAAACCAACAAGCTGAAATATCTCATTCACAACAACAGGATTCTGCAAAGTAGAATCTCAAAAAGCATGTCCTCTAAGCTGTCACGTAAATCAGCATCACACTTTTCCAGTGTGGCTTTAGGATCATAGAACTAGAGCTACAAGACATCTCAGAGATCATCTCATCCAGCTCCTTCATTTTACAAATGAGAAAACTGAATCCCAGAGAGGTTAAGTATCTCAAGGAAACCCCCAATACAAACACACCTACCAGCAAACAACTCATCATTTCATTTCACTATTCCATTAATTTGATCTATGTGCAAAGCCCCAGACAAAGACAAATGCTAGAATTGTAATGGTCCTGGGAATGAATGGGGACAGGGAAAAATTATCTAAGAGATGGGAATAATCAATGTCTTTGATCTTTTGATTGTCTAAATGCTCAGTTTGGCATCTGGTCTTGGATAAGAGATTTTCCAAGCCCTGCAGATCAAGAGCACTGATTATCTTTGGGACATCAGAGGGAGATTTGGAACCCAGAAGATTCTCAGGGTGGAGTAGCATTGCTCACCTCCAGGACTCCTGCTGTGGTTTTAATCAACTGGACATTCCAGACCACGAAAGCCCCTGTAATCAGTATAAAGAAAAGGAATTTATAACTAGCTATAAACATCCAAAAGTAAGCTAAGCTCCACTTCGTATCTACTGGATTTACTTTCTTAAAAAAAAAAAACCAGAATACTCTAGTCACCATATTGCCCACTTCTTGCCATTATCTACAGGGTCTTGGTGAATATTAGCTATCTCTTCGACCATTTAATCAAACACAAGCAGGTATTAAATGGCAGCAGGATGGTGGGATAGGAAAAGACTAGAGTTACACCCATAAGATTTGGATTCAAATTCTGGCTCCATCACCTACTATCACTAGCTATGTGAAAGTGGGCAAAGCATTTTCCCTCTCTGAGCTTGAAGTGTCCACTAGGCTAAGTGGAAATAATGGTATTTGCACCTGGAATGAATATTTGCATTGGGATAAATACTCCACCTGTGGTGAGGCTGGGAATATCTTTATAGACTCTGAGTGTATACTCTAGCCTCCCCACTCCAGCACAGGCTCTTGACTTGTCTACACCAATTCCAGAAAACTGCTGGAAACTTCCATGCTCCATGACTGCATGTGTTTTACCTAGCCAGTCCCTGACATCTCCCCACCTATGATATTAGAGGTGGAGAACCTAAGTGAAATGGCACCTTGTTCTCTATAAAACACATGGTCACCACCTCCATCACTGAACTGCCCTGCTAGAGAACTAACCAACAAAGGACCTAAATTCCCTGCCCATTGACTCAGAGAAACAACTGAGAGCTTGAAAAGCCAAGTCTAGGGGCACCTTCTCTGAACAACCACGACTGACTCTTCAGACCTTCCTGCTCAAGGTATGGCAGTTGCCTTGGCTTTCTCCTTTCCTGGCCCTAATTTTGGAGGTGTTTGACTGCTGTTCCAGCTATAACATTTCTGTGTCAGTATCACCACCCTTCAGCCTTCTCTTGCGTGAGTTGAAGTATACTGTAATTTCAGCCAACTCTTTTCATCTTTCACTTACTGGTCCCCTTCTATTATGAAACCTCCCGTAATTTTCAAGAAAGTGGAAATGGACTGAAACAACCCAAGAGCCCACAATCTTTCAAACCAAGCAGTAGATCCCTGCTCCTGGTTCACCCTAGAATCTACCACTGTGTATCCACAGCTAAAGACTAATTCCCTCACTCCAAACATAGGATGAGCTCCAGAAATCTGTATTCAGACTCTCTTTCTCTCACTGACACACTAAAAATGGAATTGACTCTGTGCCAAGATAAATTTAATGCCCTTTGTTCCCTTATAATGCAAACACTCTATATTCTGGGTTCTAAGGCACTTATTGATCAGGGTGTTTCCCATTACAATCCCACCACTGGACTGAAACTGCTCTTTCCAAGGCCAACATTCATGTCTTAATTGGAAAATCCCAAGGCTTTTTCTCAATCTTCGTTCTTGACCTCTTGATACCTTCTGATACTATCAAAGTTTACCTTTTAGCTTCTGTGACACTTTTCTTTCCTGGTTCTCCTTCTACCTGTCTGACTGTTCCTTATTTTCAGTCTTTGCTAGATCATTATCCTTCTCCTACCTCTTAATCATGATTATCCTCTAAGTCTTAGTCCTAAGTCCTCTTCTTTTCTCTTTCTCTCTAGGCTCTCCCCCTTGTTGATCTCATCTGCTCCCCAGGGTCCAGTTATCATCTCTATGCAGATGACCCTCAAATGTATATCCAGATCACTTCCCTTTTATGAACACCTTAATAATTTCCTGTTGGATACCTCTATCCAGCTGTCCTATACATATCTAAAATTGAACATGGCCAAAATGGGATTAATCTTTTTCCCCCCTAAATCTGTCCTTCCTCCAAACTTCCCTATTTCTTTTGAAGATGCAGCCATGTTTCTGAACACCCAGGTTGGCAACCTCAGAGCTGTTCTCAACCCTTCCTTCTTCTTCACCTTTCCTATCTAATTACTTGCCAAATCTTGTTCATCCACCATCACATCTCTCCAATCATCCTTTTCTCTATATTCACACTGTCCTCAGCCAAGGTTGGTCCAATATTATCTCTCCCTTCAGCTACTGTAATAGCCTCTAATTGGTCTCCATGCCTCAAGTCTTGCCACATTCCAATCAATTCATCACACAGCTGTCTAAGTGATTCTTCTAAAGCACAGACTTTGCCCTATCACTCCTCTCCTCAAATATGCACAATAGCTTGCTATTGCCTCTGGGATAAAAGACAATCTCTGCATGTTGCCATTTGAGACCCTCCACAAACTGCCTCCCAATTATGATTTTGGTTTTATATAATTCCCCTGCATGATTTCTCCATTCCTACCAATCTAGTCAACTTGTTGTTTCTTGAAATTAGTACCCCTTCTTCCATACTTTTGTACTAGCTATCCCCTGTAAACAGGTGAGGAGAGAGAAGATTCTGTTTATGGGGGATAAGATTTGTTTGGGTGCCTTCTCTCATGTGAAGCCTTTCCTGATGCCTTTGGCTGTTAGCATTCTCTCTCTTCACAAATTATTTGTTTATTTGGGTATGTATCATATCCCTCCAGTAGAATATAGATTCTTTGAGGACAGTGACTCATTTTCATTTTATTTTTGAATCTTCAACTAGTAAATACTGTGGACTACATATACATATATACATACATATGTACATATACACACGTATATACCTGTGTATTTATATATGTGTACACATATATACATATATATGCATATATGTTAGCGATGATTTAAGGATTTAAGTGAGGCAGAATTGCGTAAAGCTGTCAGCCTCACTCTTTCAGAGTTATCGAAGTCCAGTGGCAGGACAAAAGTCAAGATGACTGGCAATGGCTCAAAATGCAGTGGATGACCTTGGCGTCTTTGATGCCTGACCAACCTCTAAGCATTCCATAGCTTCT
Source organism: Phascolarctos cinereus (assembly GCF_003287225.1). NCBI lineage: Eukaryota > Metazoa > Chordata > Mammalia > Diprotodontia > Phascolarctidae > Phascolarctos > Phascolarctos cinereus. The sequence goes on along the minus strand of NW_027555625.1, from coordinate 286,143,925 downwards.
GCTTCAGCTGTCTTCATGGCCATTGGGATAAATTGTTCTCACCCAACCATTCCTCTTCACATGCGTGGAATGTCCTGGATACTATATTCCTCAATGAAGGCTAAGATCATATTAGCTTTTTTTGGTTGCTACATCACACTAATGACATATTGAGCTTGCAATCCATTGAAACCCTTAGATTTTTGACAAATCACTCTCTGTGTCCCTTCTGATCTATTTGTGAAATTGATTATTTTGTACTCAAGTGAAAGATGTATCTCTGTTGAATTTCATCTTATTAGATTCAGTACAATAATCTAATTTGTCAGAGCTTTTTGGATCCTTACCATGTCATTCACTGTGTTAGCTATCTCTCCTAGTTTTGTGTCATCTTCAAATCTGATGAACATGCCATTTTGCCTCCATCCAAGTCACTGATAAAAATGTTAAACAGTACAGGGCCAAGTACAGATCCCTGGGACTTTGCTAGAAGACTCCTGCCAAAATGTCATTGAATAATTAATGCCCACTCCGTGCAGGACAGTTCTACCAGTTCCAAATCCATTTATTTGCCCTATTACCTAGCATGGTCATGTCAAATTAAAAAGGAAACATATCATTACCAGTTTCAAATTGACTTAGAAAACCACAAATCAACATTATCTATATTGTATATTTTTATTTATTTTGTTAAACACTTTCCAATTACATTTTCACTTGGTTTGGGCTGCTTTTCATAGTTTTGTAGACCACTTGCAGCCTATGTGAATTGAACACCTTTTCTACAGTACACATCACTCATCTTCCCTACGTGATAATGCACTATACTCTACGAAATGCTTTGCTAAAATCTAGTGAACTACTTCTACAGAATTCCCCTGATCCATTATTTTAGGAACTCTACCCAAAACTAGAAATAACATTAGTTTGGTTGTACTCAGCATGACACCATTTTTGTCCACTTGCTGCCTTGACTCATTTGAAGCAGAAGCCACCTGTGACAATGACCTATTCCAAGTGAAAGCAAATCTACTTCCTCCCACTCTTTTGACTTCAACTAAAGTAGGGTCCCTACCTTGTTGTGTCCTGTGATTCATTCAGCTCCTCCCCTCAGAACTCTGCCCCCATGCACCCATTAGCATCTAGCCACCAGACAACAAAATAGGATGCAAACCATTTGGACAAAGTGGAGAATGTTGCCAAACGTTTTGGTTCTAGGAGCTCCCTGAAAAATTGGCAGTTTCTCTCAGCCCAGAAATAGGCTCTAAACATACCTGTTTTATAATCAAATGAGCCAAGCTCAGCTTTCATTAAATAAAACTGTGGTTGCAAAGCAAAAAGAGAGTGAGCTTGATGTTTATCTGACTTTACTCCCTCTGAAAGGCTGGCTATGGATCTATGTAGTTCATACAGAACCCTGCTATTATTTTAATTGTGAGTGGAGCTGCAGGGGGCTTCAGAGGATTAGAGAACTCCCATCTCCACCCCCACAACCATAGGTACCAATGAAGATAGGGACAGAGCATCTCATTTGCAACAATTATCCCTTTAAGTTTGAATGCTAAATTGAAGGAATCAGAGAGACAAGTGTTCATCAAGGGAGGATTATGATGTGACATTGCTCAAAGAACTTTGCCAAGTTCCTGGGCTTTGTTATACCATATGAAGCTCCTTATGTGTGATGAACACCAACGCTAAAAACTAGTTTATTTCAATCCATGTTTTCCTTTGGGATCCAGGGGCTCTTATGTGGAGCTCAGATGATAGTTCCTGATATGTTCAGCACTACCAAACATTTTTATTTAGCCAGATTACTTTTTGGCACCATCCTGAATCATACAAGTACTAACAAGACCCTTGACTAATCCCATCATAGCTTTGGAGGCAGTGCGGTATAATGCAAAGGATATTAGATCAGAAGACCCAAGTTCAAACCCAGGCTTTGATACTAACTATATGATTCTGGGTAAGCCATTTAAAGTCTCTGGGCCTCAGATTTCTCAATCATAAAATGAAGGGATTGGACTACATATTATATTATAACTCTATTATCCTCCTTCTAACTAGGCATGAGACTTACAATAAGATACGTGGTGCTATAAGACACTAACTTCAGCTCCTATCCTAGAAGGAAACCTTCATTCAAGAAATTCCAGCCAGTCCCCATAAAGAAGTTGGGGGAGTAGGATAGGGTTGAGAGGAGAAGGTGTTTATTGGACCTTCCATCTACCCTTAGACATGGATCATAACCTTAGAGATCAAGTCTAGCCCTTAGCAACGATGATGAAGATGATAATAATAATAATAATAGCTAATATTTATTTTGCATTTACTATGTTTCAGACACTGTGCTAAATTCTTTACAATTATTATCTCATTTGATCCTCACAATAACACAAGGAGGTAGGTGGTATTATTATCCCCATTTTATAGATGAGGAAACTAAGGCAAACAGAGGTTAAGTCCAGCATCACACAGCTAGTATCTGAGGCTGGATTTGAGCTCAGATCTTCCTGAAGAAGACCTGGCACTCTATCTACTGTGCCACCTCTACAATATCCCAGCATGTGATCATCCAACCTTCACTTAAAGACCTTCAGCTGAAGGGGCCTTACTCCCTAAAGCAACCCATTCATTTCACTTATGGTAGCTCTGTTAGCAAGTTCCTCCTTATATTTAGCTGACAACTGCTTCCCGAGAATGCCCTGCCATTCTTCCCAACTCTGTCCTCTGGGGCCAAAGAGGCAGGTCTAAGGATTAATCCATGGCAGTGCCTTAAATTCCAATCATTTTGGTTAAGGCATTGCCTTCAGAGACATCCTACTTGAATGTAGTATTTTGCCTGTGAAAAGGATCATACTAATAGGCATAAACAATTAATGTGCTAACTATTAGCCCCCTAGCAGAGAGAGCACATCCTTGAAGAGATACATATAAGACAGAAGAGTTTTGATGGAAAGGAAGATATAGAAAGAGGAAGGAATATGAAACCCCATAATGGGAGGCTGTGTCAAACTATGCTAGGTAATGGGATACAAAGAAAGTCTAAAACACAGAATCTGCTCTCAAAGAGCTTATATTTTAATAGCAGAGATATCAGATTTATATAGACTAGATGAAACGTAATCTCAGAGGGGAAGGCCCTATAAGATATGAGTGAAGCCAAGGAAACCCAGAGGTAGGGGTGAAGAGGGAGAGCATTCCAGGCATAGGAGACAGACAGTGTAAAGGCATTGAGGTGGAAGACGGAGGACCACCATGTTTGAATAACAGTAACAAGGCCAGTGGAGCCAGATGGTAATGCATATGGTAGGGGGAGGGGAGAATAAAATGTAAGAAGGCTGGAAATATAGGAAGGGGTCTGGTTATGATGAGCTTTAAATGCCAGACAGAGAACTTTATATTTGATACTGTAGCTAACAGGGAGTCACAGGAGCTCATCGATTAGGTGAATGACTCCGTATGAAAACCTAGAAGGCACAATTTACCTAATTCACAATTCTGCTTCGGGCTGACCCTATATTTGACTCTTTCTCTGACTATGCATGAAATTCAGAAATGGGTAAAAATTATTTTGATTTCTTTAAGTTGCCCTTATATGTGACTTTATAAAGTCATAGCTAAAATCACGTCTAGTCCTTTGCAATTGTAATTTTAAAAAGTCTTCAAGGTAGAAATAAGCAAATGTCCAATTAACTTTGATAGGAAACGCATAGATGAACACATATCTTTTTTGGCATTTCTGAGCTATGCCTTAGACTATCAGTGGATTCACTGCTTAACCTGTTGAATATTAAAACCACCTTCATTGAGCTTCACAGAAATTCCTCTTTCCAAAATTCCTGTCCAAATTTCTCCCTTGAATCCTATTATTTCAGTTCAGCCTCAATTACAGCAGCATAACGCCACCATTCACAAATGTATTACCCTTCGAAAAATGCAGTTCCTGGGGTTTTTATACGATGTTACAGAATAATGGCTACTGATAAAAGAAAGATTAATAACTAGTTTCATTGTAGAGGGAGGCCAATCAGCCAAATACAACTCAAAAGTAAATCAAATTCTATGAGAACAAATGGTCACATGCAAGCATATAAACTCATTTGCTGAGCTCTACCACTGAGCAGTTCCCCATGGACTGACTTGGGTCTTGGCAACCAGCATCGTCCCCATTTAACAATGACATTTTTTTTTACCAAGGTAGCTTTCATCCAAGTAGCTCTAAGAGACAATGAATCAGTGAACCCTATCTGTTAGAAAAAGGTTGTATATATTTTTTCTGCCATGTGCATTTGGGGAAACTGAGGCCTTAAATTGGACTTCTAAGGTTCCTTGCTGCTCTAAAATCCTTATTCCTATGAAATAGCACTTAAACTAGCATCACTGGTTATAGGACAATAGATTCAGAGCATGGCAGGATGTCAGAGTCCATCTCATCCAACCATCTTATTTTCCACATGAGGAAACTGAAGCCCAAAGATGTTGTAACTTCTCAAAGATCAAATAGGTAATATCAGAGATGGTATTTAACCTTAGTCCTCTGATTTCAGAGCCAGTCCCCTTGTCTTGTTCAAAGAATTTCTGACCAAGAAGCAAGCCTGGTGTGATGAATGTCTCCTTTCTTAGGGAAGTGCTAAGAAATCAGACTCAGCCTTTTACAGGATTTGTTGTAGAAGGGTTTTCAGTATTATAAAACCTACCACAACTCATGCTTTGTTGGACTTTTGGACACCTAGAATTACTTTCTCACCACGATTAGGCATCAGAGCATGACTTGTGGATTTATCAATAACCTTCCTAGAATTTGATGTCCACAACAGAACACAACATTCCAGATGTGGCCTGATAAGGACAGAGAACCAAGCAATTATTACCTATGTGTCTCTTAATGAAACTTAATATCACTTTAGTTTTATAGCTTCCATACTATACTAATGATTCAAATTGAGCCTGCAGGTCACTAAAACCTGATATTTTATAAAATCTGATATTTTCCAAAAATCTACCATTATCTAACCATGCAAAGTTGATTTTTTTAAATCCAAGTATAAGATTCTTCATTTATCCTTATTCAATTTAAGTTCCTTCAAACTGGCCTGACATCCAGTCTGCTGATATCTTTTTGGATGGTGACTCTTTCATAAAATATACTAACCACCCCTCCTAGCTTTGTGTCTATAAAATTGATAAGCATAAATATTCTGCAAAGACAATCCAATTCTTCATTGTAGCATGGAAGTAACCCTGGTTTCTCAAAAACTAAGTCAATGAAGCATAATCTCTATCAGGTTCTAATTGCCCTGCTATCAAGGCCCCAAGCATGGTTCTGGCAACAGACAATATTGGCTTTCTGAGAACCAGCCCAGCTCTGTAGAGAGAAATTGATAAGCAGTAAAACTTGATAATGAATTCCTTGGGCGTGGCAACCTATGAAACAAATTAAAATAGAAAGTAGCCCTTAGTCCTTTATGTGCCCCCTTCCATTACTGCAGTGGTGATGGAAGAATAGAAGATAAGAGTATAAAGAATACTAAAAATTGCAATTTGCAGACTGTCAATTAGAATTAATGTAATCATTGATGCCCTAATTTTGAGATCCTTGCCCAATGGCCAACAAGGTGACATATTTCTAGAAGGGCTGAATCTATCAGAAGTGGCAGCTAAATGAAACGATCACTCACAGGTTAGATTATCCTTGGAGAGACAAATAAAGGAGTTGGAAGAATTGGGTTTTATTGTGCACCCAGAAGGCAATAAGAAACATCATTTCATGGGACATTTGTTCATCTCACTTATCATGAGTGCCGCAATACATTTATAAAAAGACCACCATGAAAATAATTGCAACTTATGTGGCAACATCTGTTACAGAGAATTAGGAGGAAGGGAAATTCTATGAAGAACTTAATAGGAAACTCCAAATTAAATCAATATATATTTTTATATTTGGCTTTCCAGTTCTATCTCCCAAAAGTGAAAGTATTGTTGAAGAAAGGCATGGAAAAGGAAATGGAATTTAGCTGAATAGGAAAGAGAGGGGAAAATTTAAAGTGTATTTAAAGGGCTTTAAACTTGGGGGAGAAAGTCCAAAGTTCAAATTTGAAGAGGATTTATTGGGAGAAATTTGGGTGAACTTGAGGAAAAGTTGAAGGAGGAAAATTCAGATTAAAAGAGAAGGCCCCAATCTGAAAGAGTAAAAGGATTAAGGAGAAAGTATTTGAAGAGAAGGATTAAAGGACAAGAAAGTAGCTGATATATGGTAAACAAGAAAATGTAAGTAAGTTAATTAAAAAAAATTAAGAGTTTAGTGAGAGAAGAAGAAAGATGATTTGACTTAAAGTTATTAAGGCATGGTGATTGAGCATAAAAGAATAAGGGATGATAAAAAGGTATTGATGAAATATTTAGGAGTTGATTTGTAAATAACCATGAATAGTTTGAAAGGCAAGGCTAAAGATTTAAATCATTAATGAAAGCAGGTTAAATTTTGCAGGGATTTGCATTGTGCAAAATGCTTACGTTTAGGCCACAGCCAAGCAACTAGTCTACTCAAAGTGTACATTGGGCCCCCTCCTAAAAGAGAAGATAAAGATTGGAAGAGAACCTAAGGATTACCTCTCCACCCTTCCAGTTATCAATAAATTAAAAATTCCTTTAAGAAGCAGGACTTCAATATGAAAAACAAGTTGAGAAAAGATTTGAAGTGCAGAGGAAAATTTGAAGTAGCTAATTATGGACTTGATAATAACAGAAAGGTAATTTTTCTGGCATTCAAATCATAACAAAGAACCTCCCAAGAGTTGTCCAAAGGGATGATTATTACCTGATTCTGGTGGTTCTTGTGAGCACAAATAAGAAAGAACCTTGAAAAAAAAACTGTTGCCAAAGATTACAAAATCTTGGGTAAGAAATTCAAAATCAGTAGGGTAAAAGTCACATTTTCATCACTATTTCTCATTAAAGTGAAGCAATACAGAAGAGAAAAGTTGATTTGGGAAGTGTCAAGGTGGATAAGGAGAAGGTGGTACCAGGGCATGGGATTTGAATTATTGGATCACAGTTTAAAATATAGAAATAACAGCAGGAATGGAATGTACTCATGAAGGCCAAGAACAATGTATGTCTTGCACATTTAATCCAAGGGACTTTAAGTTTTAAAAGGGGAGGGGGCAGAGTAAGAAAAGTGCCTTTGTATGTCTATCAAGCTAGACATCATAAAGGGTAACCAAAATGAAAGAATAGTAGCAGTTGAGATACAAAAAAATTCACAGGAGTCAAAATCCGAAAAAGAGGATACTCCAATGCCTATATAAAATGTTCAATGTTTGAGCAGCAAGCAAGAGCAACCTAAAGTGCTAGAACAAGGAGACAATCCAACCTCAAAGTGTCATTGAAATGTTATTTGATGAGACCCATGACAAGATTATGATTCTGCATGAGTATATCTTATTTTTTTTTAAATGGAATACATGAAAGGGTACTATACTGTCTATTTTGAAAGTATGTTATTAGTGAAATCCAGGAACTAGCATAGTGGGAAACATTTGGGTAAAGACCAATAGAAGACAAAATAGCCATGATATTATTACTATTATGTACTACAGTCTGGGGCAGTAGTGGCACAGTGAATAGAATGAAATGATGCTGAGTGAAGTGAGCAGGACCAAGAGAACGTTGTACATGGTAACAACCACATTGTATGATGACTGACTGATAGACTTAGCTCTTCTCAGAAACACAAAGATCTAAGACAACTCCAAAAGACTCATGATGGAAAATGCTGCCCACATCCAGAAAAAGAACTATAGAGTCTGAATGTAAATCGAAGCATATTATTTGCTCTTTTGTTGTTGTTTTGTTTTGTTTCTTCTTTCTCGTGGTTCCTCCCATTGGTTCTAATTCTTCTTTACAACATGACTAATGTGAAAACATGTTTAATATGAATGTATATGGAGAGCCAATATCAGATTGTTCAATGTCTTGGGGAGGCAGGAGGGGAAGGAGGGAGGGGGAGAAAATTTAAAACTCAAAATCTTATGGAGGTAAATGTTGAAAACTAAATAAATAACATATTTTTAGAGGATAGATGAGGTATTCTGGAAACAGGTCATAAGCCTGGCTGAATAGGAGACGGAAGGATCTCCTGGAGTTCCCTCTCTACAGAAATTAGAGCAGCTAGTACTCCATAACTTGCTGTAATAACAATTTCATCTTTCAAAAAGATAGAGCCAACAAGGGGAAGTTCTCTTTGGGATCCGATTCTCACTTACAAGGAAGAACTAGATGCTGGGGTGAAATCCTACATCACTCTCTATAAAACCCATAATCATCATCTCACCTATGGATGGTAATGGAGGCTATGGAGAGTAAATTTCCTAAATTTCCTACCCATTGGCTAAGAAAAGTAATGAAGAGCTTATGAAATGAAGTTTAGGGGAAGCCTCTTAAAAAAAAATCATTGACCCTCTCCTTCCTGTAACAAGCTTGAAGAGATTCATACATAAGGTCAAGTAAATACGCTGGTTTTGGAGGTGTCATCTGCTGCCCAAATATTAGCTCCTACTCTGGTGGAATTTCCCCAGTGCTTCCACCCCCACATCTCTTAAGCCTGAAATCTTCCCGAATATGAGTTGATACATGATACAATTCAAGCCAGCTCCTTTAAGAATTTCCTGACTAATCTGATCCATTCTGAAAATACCTATAAGCTGCAGGAAAGTTTCAATGGACTGAAACAGACTTATATCCCACAATCTTCCCAACCAAATCCGTAAGCAGTAAACCCCTGTCTCTGGCTTATCCTGGAATCCACAGCTATGGACCCACAACTCAAGACTCATTCCCTCATTTCAAACATAGAATGTTTGACACACTAAACTCTCACTGACACACCCTAAATATGGACTAGCTCAGGGATGGGGAACCTGCAGCCTCGAGGTCACATGTGGTCTTCTAGGTCCTTGGGTGTGGCCTTTTGACTGAGTTTTGCAGAACAAATATTGTTATTAAGGGGATTTGTTTTGTGAAGTTTGGATTCAGTCAAAGGGCTGTACACATGCTGTCTTGAGGCTGCAGGTTCCCCGACCCTGAATAGACTTTGTGGTTCTAAACCAAAATGCTCTCACATTTGCTCCCTAGTATCCAGCATCCATTACACTGCACACAAAATAACCAATTCACACTCTATTCTCTCTGCTTGTGTCTCTTATCTTTCACATCTCATTCTACTTTGAAAACTCAAGAATCTTCCTCCTATAATTCAATCAGATCTCTCTCCAGGAGTCAGATCCTATACTATCATGCCAAATCATAATCTGTGGTGTCAAGAGGACTCTCTCAATTAGTAAATAATAATTGCAAACAGCTTCACAATAGCTGTTTCTTCCCTCCACACCTGACTGCCTTTCCCTGGACTTCCCTATCCTATAATAAGGTCTTTTCTAGCTCAAAAAATCTATGTTCTATGTCATTTTTTTTGGAGGCAATTGTGGTTAAATGCCCAGGACCACACAGCTAGTAAGTGTCAAGTGTCTAAGGCCAGATGTGAATTCAGGTCCTCCTGACTCTAGGGCTGGTGCTCTATCTCCTGCGCCACCCAACCGTTCTTGTGTTCTGTGTTCTAAGCCTCCACTTAACTCTGACATTCTCTAATCAAATATCTGTGACATTTATTTTAGTGCTGTGAAATGGTTATCTGTTGCAAAGTCACATGTTGTTTCTTGTGTTTCTCCTATGCTAGACTGTAAGTCCTTTGAGGGTAGGGATAATGTCTTATGTATTCTACAGGGCACCCAGAATAGGACTGGGCAAATAGCAAGTGCTCAGTGTTTAATTAACTGATTAATTGATCAAAGTGATACTTCCCTAGCAGGAGCACCAACATTTTAAGGTCCAAGAAAACATTTTCATGGGTAAACCTAGCTGCATATGAAAATAGTCCAAACCCTCCTCAAGGTGATAATTGGTCAGGAACACTGAAATACATTTTAGCACTTAAGAAAGACAACATGGCAGAGTGGAAATGGAGCTGGACTTGAACCAAGGAGACATCTGGATTAAAATCCAGACTCTGACACTTACTACAATTCGACCTTGGACAAGTCCCTGCATCTTTATGGATTACAGCTTCTCATCTATCAAAGAAAGATGGTGATGATATTTACCCTCTCTATCTACCTACCTCACTGGATTTCAAGGAAAGCACTTGACAAAGCTTATAGTGTCATAGAAATGTGAGTTATTCAGTGCAACTCAATAAATATTTTAAGCATTTACTAGGTGCCAAGCCCAGGGGATAGATACAAAGCAAAGAACAGTCACTAGCCTCAAGGATCTTACATTCTGCTAGTAAACAGATTGTATACAAGATAAGTGAATTAAAAATAAATACAAAGTAATTGAGGGAAGGAGAGTTACCAACAATTGGTAGAATCAAGAAAGCTTCTTGTAGGAGGTAGAGCCTGAGGTGAGCTCTGAAGGGAACTTGTCTTTTTAGCAGAGATGAGGAGGGCTAGCATGCCAGGGATGGGATACAGCCTGTACAAAGGACCAAGTACATAGGAGCAAGAGCTGAAATGGCAAGTATATGGAAAATCAATGGGCCAGTCTGGTTGGAACAAAACGGTCAGGAGGGAGAGGGATGGAAATCAGTCTGGAGAGAGAAGTTGTAGCCAAATTTGAAAGGGCTTTGAATGCTAAAGGAATTTTTCATTTTATCCCACAAGCAATAGTAAGTCCCTGAAGTTTTTCTGAGCAGGTGGGTGGTAGGGTGTGTAAAATGGTCAAAGCCATGCTTTAAGGATGTCAATGTGGCAGCTGTTTAAAAGGATGAATTGGAGAAAATCGAGGCCAGAGTTGGGAAAACCAATTAGGATGCTATTACAATGGTCCAGGCTGGAGGTGAAGAGAATCTGAACTACAATGATGGCTGCATGAATGGGCAGAAGGGGATGAATACAAGAGATTTTGTGGAATTGACAGAATTTGACAACTGATTTGATAGGGAGTGTGAGGAAGAGAGGACTCAAGGGTAACTCTGAAGTTTCAAATCTGGGTGAGAAGAAAAATAGTGATGCCTTCAGTAGAAATAAGGAGTTAGAGGGGCAGCTAGGTGGCACAACGGATAGAGCTCCAGCCTTGAAGTCAGGAGGACCTGAGTTCAAATCTGGCCTCAGATACTTGACACTTACTAGCTGTGTGACCTTGGGCAAGTCACTTAACCCCAACTACTTTAGCAGAAAAAAAAAGAAAGAGAGAGTTAGGAGGAGAAATTAGTTTAGGGGAGGAGGGCAGAGAATACTGAGCTTTGTTTGGGATATACTGAGTTTGAGATGTCTATGGCAAATCCAGGTAGAGATGTGAATTGGGGAGTTGGAACTCAGGAGCTTGGAGGAGCTCAGAAGAGAGATGAGGGTTGGATTTGGGAGTCATCACTTTAGAGGAGATGGTTGAACCCATGGGCATTGATGAGATCACTAAAAGAGTACAGAGAGAGAAAAGAAAAGAAAAGAGGGTCCAGTACCAAACCTTGGGGAACACCCAGGGGGAAGTACATGGATAATGACCCTGCAAAAGAGATTGAGGACAAGCGTCAGACAAGTAGGGAGGTGGAACACCAGGTGAGAGCCTTGTCACAAAAATCTAGAGACAAGAGGATACACAGATGGAAGAGGCGGCCAGCAGTGTCAAACACTGTAGAATAATTAAGAAGCAGGAGGATTGAGAAAGGATATTGGATGTAGCAATTAATAAATCATTGGTGACCTTGGAAAGAGTAGTTTCAGCCAAATGGTGTCATCAGAAGCTAGAGGGTAAAGGGTCAAGAAATATGTTGAAGATAAGGAGATGAAGGCAAACAGGTGAGCTCTGCTTGAGGACAGAATATAAAGAGCTTTTTTTTTTTCTTTTTTTGAGTTTGTGAAAGGGAAGAAAGATATAGGATGATAGCCTGAGGTCAAGATGAAGAGAAGGGATTTTTTTGTTTTTGTCAAGTGACATTCAAGAGTACAAAGAAGTTCTCTCAGCTCCGCCCATCATCACACTTTGGTACCTTTTTCACTAGCTCACATATAAATGAAAATTCATGTAAAAAGCTTGTGTCCTATTTAAATGCAAATCTGCTACTATTCATTTACTCTGAAGAGTAATTGAGTTTGTCAAAGCCTTTATTGACCTAAGAGCAGCTTTGGATATTCAGTCAGTCAATAAACATTTATTAAGCACCTATTATGTGCAGGCACTGTGCTAAATACTGAGAAGTTTGTTTGTCCTTCATTCAGAAGACCAATGACATCATAATATTGAAATCAAGGCATGGGTTTAGCTGCGGCTGATCAAGAAAAGGCAAAAGACAATCTTTGCCCTCAAGGAGCTCACAATCTAATGGAGGAAACAACAAGCAAACAAATATGTACAAACAAGAAAAAATGGGATAAATAAATATAATTAAGAAAGGAAGATTTAAGCTTTTAGATTTAAGAGATACTGGGAAAGGCTTCCTGCAGAACAGATCTGCACAATTGGGCAGTAGGGAGGGGCCAAAATACAAATAAGCTAAACTTCGGGGCACAGATAGGTTAGATTAGAGACATACTGATGATGGTTGGTTGCTGCAGGTCATGTGACAAACAGGAGAGTGGGCAGTGGCAAACCCTACATTTTTCAGGGCTGCGGAAATTCTTTGGCAGGAATATGTTGTGCAGGCCTGCTGTAGAGTATGAGATTTTAGTTGGAACTTGAAGGAAGCCAATGAGGCCAGCAGGTAGAGATGCGGAGGGGAAGCATTCCAGGCTTGGTGGACAGCTGGATAAAATGCCCAGATCCAAAAGACCGAATGTCTTCTTCACAGAACAGCAAGGAGGCCAGTGTCACTGGACCTAAGAATGTGCAGTGGGGAGTATGTTGTTAGAAGACTAGAAAGGAAGGGGGAAAGAGGTTATGAAGGGCTTTGAACACCAAACAGGATTATGAATTTGACCTTGGGGTCAAAGCAGGCACCACTGGAGTTTATCGAATAGAAAGGGTGACATGATCAGACTAGCACTTTATGAAAATCATCTTGGCAGCCAAATGGAGGGTGGATTAGATCAAGGAGAGACTTGAGGCAGGCAGACAGACCCTGGGGCCATTTTGAACCTGGGCACAATACAGACAAGGAAAAGGGCATGCAAAAGAGAGTCTGGAAGGTAAACTTCACAATTTAGGGGAGGGATGGCCCTCATTTCAACTGGAACATGATCTTATGGCCTGGACCCAGTAGATGGTATCATTGAGTGGCTTCAGTGTGCATTGCAACAATGGCTGTTTGGAAATGGCTGTTGTTGTTCTTCAGTTATGTTCAGCTCTTTGCCACCCCATTTGGGGTTTTTGTGGCAAAGATACTTCTCCAACTCATTTTATAGGTGAGGAAACTGAGGCAAACAAGGTTAAATGACTTGCTCAGGGTCACACAAATAGTGTCTGGGCCAGATTTAAACTCAGGCCTTCTTGACTCCATGCCCAGGCTCTCTATCCAGTGTGCCCCCTAGCTGCCCATGTCAGAAGGCCCCAAATTGTAGGCACTGTGAATGTTCCCGGGACTAATCTCGATATTTCTTCTTGATTTCTGTGCCAGGAGTTTCCCATGGTGCTACCTACAGCTCTGCATTTCATCTCACTGTTTAGAGAATCTAAGTAAGCTTCATTTGGCTGAATCCTCCCCCAGTAACTGTCTCAGAGAGGAGCTTTACCATGCAAGCTCCCAGCCTGAACATTTCACTGCTTGAAGCAGTAGCTGGCCATTTTGCAATTAGTTCTCCTGTCCTGCTGGCTGGAAGACTGTGTCTGCTTTTGATTTTATGTACCCCTGTCGTTTTTCATTATTTGCGTGTGCTGCTTGGTGAGTTGTGGCTTTATTTTTTCTTTCTGCATTGAGAAGTCTTCTGGTAGAGGCACAGTCTAAGGAATTAATTAACAGCTTGTGGCAGGTTACTAGTTTGCTGACCAAAAAACCAAATTTAAACTGTGTTATGAATAAATAGTTTCACATGGGATCAGTTACAGTAAATAGATTCCTCTGCTTCCTGTCTTTTTCTAATGCTCATGGAGATATTTAAAGAAAGTTCCACAGTCTTTCCTCCTGCTTTCTAAACTCAATAATCCCCTATTTCTATGATTCGAAGTTGCCTATGGGGCCAAGTCTGAGCTTCTCTGGTTTTAAGACTACCAACAAGGACCTGCTACACCTTGTCTGCTTTATGATGTCTGTATTAAGCCAGACCAGTCTTCTTATTGCTTCCCCATCCTGCCATTCTTTGACCCTTTGCTCAGTAACTTTGAGAATCACATTCTACCCAGTTGTAGAAAGACAATGTGATGTATAGAGAGGCAGCTGGCTGTACAGAGATGCATCAGAGTGGGGCGGAAGGTGCCTTGAAATCCAAATCAGAAGATTGGTTTTGAATTCTGGCTCTGACACTTACTGGTCCTAGACAAGTCACTTTATCTTCCAACTCTACTATATGACCCATTCTACCACAGTTGTTTGACTTGTAAACTAAGACTGTTATTGATGATGATAATAATAATGTTGGTGATGCTGGTGCAATCAATAAGTATTTATTACATGTTTTAGGATCTAGGGTTAGAAAGACCAAAAAATGACTTCAAGTTGATGATCAGAGGAAATAATATGTATACATATAGGTAGATACAAAATATATATGAGGGAAATAAATGCAAAATAACTGATAACTGGTAATTCTTCAGGCATGGATAGGGTGAGACACCAGCATCTGAAGGAACAGGGAAATATCTCAGGCAGGAGCCTAAATTGAGTGTAGGGCTTTTAAGAGAGAGACGGAAGAAGAGATTGCTTTCCATGGATCTTTGTGCAAAGACACAAAGTTGTAAAATGGAATGTCATATATTTTATGAGGAACAGGAAATAACCTGGTTTGGATAGGATGTAGAGAGGATAAATGGTAGCCTCAGATACTAGTTGTATGAGTCTGAGCAAGTCACATAAATGTCTGTTTGCCTCAGTTTCTTCATCTGTAATATCTTTCAAATCCTAGCTAAAATCCCATGTTCTCCAGGAAATCTTTCCAATTCTCCTGAATTTTAGTGCCTCCCTGCTGTTGATAATTTCCAATTTATCCTACATATAACTTGTTTGTTAATATTAATTTATATATTTTCTTACCCATTAGACTGAGAGTTCCTTGAGAGCAGGAACTCTTTCACCTTCTCTGTACTCCCAGTGCTTAGCACAGTGCTTGCCACCTAGCAGATGCTTAATAAATGTTTATTGACTGACTAAGGATAATAATAGTACCTACCTCCCTAGGTCATTGTGAGGCTAAAATGAGATAATATTTGTAAGGTGTTTTGCATACCTAAAAAAATGGTAGTTATTATTAAGTCTGGAAAGGTAGAATTAAATAAGACTATAAAAGGCTTGAAATGATAAATCAATGTTTGTATTTGATCCTAGAGACAATGGAGGGCTACTGAAGTTTCTCGAGCATGATGAGAAGCATACTTTAAAAATATAAATTTGTCAGCTGTTTAGAAGATGGATTGGAGAGGGGAGAGACCAAGGGCAGAAAGGCCAGTTAGGAGGCTTTTGCAAAGATTCCAGGAAACATGGACTAGCCATGAACTAACACACAAGAGGAGACAACAGGGAAGAAGAAAGGAATGCTGTGGAGGTAAAATTGGCAAGTCTTAACAACTGGTTGACTACAGGGTCAACAGGGGGTAATGGGAAGTGAGGAGCTAAATATGACTAAGTTTATAAACCTGGATCACTAGAAAGATGGTGTGTCATTGGCAGAACAGGCACATTAGGTGGAAGGGTGAGGTTACAGGAAAAAATAATGAGCTCTAAAGAAATAAATACATAAAGATGATGAGCTCTATTTTGAATATGTTGAGTTTAAGATACTTACAGAATATCCAATTGGAGATGCACATTGGGCAATTGGTGGCATGACTCCGGAGCTTTTAGACTAGGGGTCTAGGCCTAGGTATCTGTGAGTGATCTGAATAGAAATGACAATTGAACCCGTGGAAGCTGATGAGATCACCAAAGGACTGGAGAGAGAGAGAGAGAAAAGAAGAAGAAGAAGAAGAAGAACAAGAAGAACAAGAAGAACAAGAACAAGAACAAGAACAAGAACAAGAACAAGAACAAGAACAAGAACAAGAACAAGAACAAGAAGAAGAAGAAGAACAAGAACAAGAACAAGAAGAACAAGAAGAAGAAGAAGAAGAAGAAGAAGAACAAGAAGAAGAAGAACAAGAAGAACAAGAAGAAGAAGAAGAACAAGAAGAAGAAGAAGAAGATGATGATGATGATGACGACGATGACTCAGGACAAAGATTTGCTGTATACCTGCAGTTGGTAGGGAGGTGAGGAGGGAAGGTGTGAGGCACAGATAACAATCTATCAAATCAGAAGAGGAGGGCTAGCCAGAGAAGTAGAAGGAAAACCAAATTAGAAGACTACATTCAGATTTCTGTAGTGATTTAAGATTTACTAGGTACTTTCCCCAATTCAATTAAACAAATGGATATTTGGCACCTGTTTTGTGCAAAGCACTGTATTTTTTATGACAATTCTGTGGACTAGGCAGTACCATATTATTATTTCCAGTATCTTGAGAAAACTGAGTCTTGAGGAGGTGAAATGACTAATCCTAGGCTAGCAGATTTATAAGAACCAAAGGCACATCTTGCACCCAATCTTTTAACTTCAAGTACCAGTCACCATCCTTTAGACCACACTTCCTCCTGATGATTTCCAGTAGAAACTCTTTTTGTTCAGAGAAAGCTAGAGTTCATAATGATCATTCTATGTGTTTGTTAGTTTTTGCAGGGATAGCATCATTCGATCTAAATGACCTTTACCCATTATATATACTCAATTATTTTCTATGGGAGGAAGGGTGTATGAAAGGTAAGGGAGTCCCTGCAGAGACTGATGGGAAATAGTTGAAATAAAAATATATAGGAGCTCATGCATTGAGGAAGGAAATCTTATGATTTTGGTGTGAGAAACTATACTTTACTTGTTTATTGAGCTCAGTTTTCTAGTATTATAGCAGCCATTTCTCTCTAAATCTACCATGTTATTGCCATGTGCCCTGAGACAAGTGGACAAACTCAGAGAAAACTATCTTTGTTTTCCTTGGGTCTTATATCTTCCCTACAAAGCAGCATAATGAGACACCAAGGTAACATGGGTAATGCTGCTGACAGCATTTGAGTTCTTTCTTCTTGAAGTCCTTTTTCCCAGTGCACAGGTACACATACAGCTGTCACATTTGTGGGGCTGGTATGATTCTGGGTGCTCTCTACATAGCTCTAATATATGTGAAAATAAGATGGCAGGGAGAGAAATATGGGACTAATGACTTGGTTATTTTTATTTTATTTTTTGCAAAAAAAATAATTCATCTATATTTAACCAGGTGGGGTTTTTGGAGTCCCAGTGGAGGCTGGCATGGGCTCTTTGCAAAAGCCTTTTTCAATGATTTAAATAATCACAACTATGCTGACTTGGTCCACTACAAACATATTATCTAATCTCAACTGCTCCCTCACTGTTACATGCCAATCCTTTTACTCTTCCCTAATTGACTCTCTATCTCATTCCCCCACACAGCTGTTCCAAAACTTGTCTTCTCTCCACATGTCACCCGCACTACACCCTCCCCTTTCAGTCTTAGCTGAGCACTTCTGCTTCACAGAAAATATTGAGGCCATCCATCTAGGTCTCCCTTTGCTTCGAATTCTATACTGAAAATTTCCTCAATTTCCCTGCCCCCCCTTCTTGTGCTCCACACTTTGAGGATGAGGTGGCTCTTCCCCTTAGCAAGGACAAATTCTTTATTTGTGCCTGTCATCATCTCACCTGCCATTTCCTCTGGAAACCTTTCTTCACCCTCAATAACTTTCCATTTTCCCTTAATCACTGATTCCTTTCCTACTACTTACAAACACTCCTAGATCTTTTCCCTATCCTAAATAACAAAGAAATATAAAGAACTGTTTTTAGAAAAAATCCTTTCTCTTCACCTTGATATCCCCTCAAGTTATCATCCTTTATCTTTCTTCCCTTTCACAACCAAACTCCTAGGGGAAAACATGATTGTCTACATTCTCTGTTCTCATCATCTTATCTTCCACACACTTCTTCACCCCTTATCATTGGGCTTCAAACTACACCATTTGACTGAAACTGCTCTCTCTAAGGTCACCAATTATTTCTTTTTTTGTTTTTGTTTTGTTTTGTTTTAGGCAATTAGGGTTAAGTGACTTGCCCAGGGTCACACAGCTAGTACGGGTCAAATGTGTGGTCTGAGGCCAGATTTGAACTCAGGTCCTCCTGACTTCAGGGCTGGTGCTCTATCCGCTGTGCCACCTAGCTGCCCCCAATTATTTCTTAATTGCTACATTCACTACTCTTCTCTCAGACATCCTGCTTCTTAATTTCTCTTCAGTGTTTCATATGTTGACCACCACTCCCTTCTTTGTATTCCTTTGTCTCTGGGTTTTTGAGACAACGCTCTTACCTGCAGCTCCACCTCCCTACCTGTCTGACTGCTTGTGTCCTCAGTCTTTTTTGCAGGATCATTACCCCTGTCTTGTCCCTTGGGTACTGGTGCACCTCAGGGCTTGGTCTTAGACCCTCTTCTTTTTTTTCTACACTCTCTTAGTGATCCCATTGATTCCCATGGGTTCAACTATCACATCTACAAAGATGACTTCCAAATCCAACTCTCATCTGTCTTCTGAACTTCATTCCAACATCACTAGCTGATTGATTGACAAACCACTTAATGTTTCTGGCTTTTGGGGACCTACTGTGAAATGAAGGGATTGGACCCAATCACCTCTAAGGTCCCTTCCAGTTCTAAATCTATGATCCTATAATGCTGAACTCAAAGATAATAGTAGCTCACATTTTGTTGAGTTTTCTTCAAAACAATCTTCAAAACACTAGGGATTCTGCAAAAATGTCCCCTAGCTTATTAAATTGTCATTAGACTCACCTTATGTTCCAGTGTTACAATGATATGACATTATAACATGTTAAAATTTGCAGTGTTTTACAAACACTATCTGATCCTCATAACAACACTGGGAGGAAGGTGTTATTATTATAATACCCATTTTTACAGATGAAGAAATTGAGACAGAAAGAGGTTAATTAAAATGGCCAGAGTTCCATAACTGGTTAGTGTCTAAGGCTGGATTTGAAATCAGGTCTTCCTGATTTCAGGTCCAGCACTCCATTGCACCACCTAGCTGCCTCAAGATATACCATGCCTCACTCCAATACACACCTACCCACATTCTCCTACTGGTCTCCACATTTCACTGCATAGGAGTACATATGGGTCTGACCTGAAGTCAGTATTGCCAGATCCCAGGGTGACATGGAAAAAAGTACTCCAGTACACATTAACAGAATCCAGCAGAAGCCAGTTCTAGAAGGGTGTTCCTGAAGGCAGAACATCCAGATTTTCCAGAACATCACAAAATTGTAATGGTAGGTATATGAAAAGAAGGTAGGGGTGCAGATGATTGACAGGCATGAGATAGACTGGGAATCAGGTAAGAAAGGTTTGATTCTGAGATGCAATAAACTTGTAAGGTAGAGAAAGCAAAGAGTAACCATTTCATCCCACTACCTGTGCAGGGAAGTGGCTCAGAATGGACCTAATTTTCTCCACACAGAAAGACATCTGAGTGCTAATATTAGCATTCACACCCTGATACTAACCTCCTAAATGGTATTCTGATGATTTATAGTCCACCCTTAAGTGAAATGCCAGAGCTTATCACTATATCCAGGAGACTATTGCTGTCTACAAGACTTGGGTTAGCAGCATGTTTTTTATTGATTTCAAAATAAGGCAAAGCAAACATGCCCCTCAAACTGAAAAGTAAATATATAAATAAGGCTGGACCTCCCTTCTATGCTGCAGAATAGTGAAGTTGGGCACCTCTCCTGGATACATGAACACACAAAGAAGCTCACAAACAAAATACCGAACAAACAGAAAGGAAGGGAAAAAATCCAAATTCTACCTAGAGTCAGGGTCAGTCACATTACAGAGGCCTTTCCAGGAAGACTGGCACCAATTTCAATGCTATTTATACAAAAAGTGAGGTTTTTTTGGTCAAATATTTAGAGCTAGAAGGGACTTCTTGAAAAGTCGTCTAGTCAACATTTCCCAATTTTATTTTTAAACATTTTATTGGTAATTTTTAAACATTACTGTATTTTTCAATGATTACTTGCCCTCATTTCCCATCACCTTTGTAACAAATATGTACAATTAAGGAAAATGAAGCAATATTCTGGCCATATTTTTTTAATGTGTGCTTTATTCCACAGTAGAGTATACATACTCTGTGCAGAGAAGGGAGAGAAAATATAGCACATCAGAAAGATCAATAATTTGGGGGTCATAAGACCTAGGTTCAAATCCTCGCTTCTATAACTTACTCTCTGAGTGATGTTGGGCAAGTCAAGTCAACATGCACTTTTAAGCACCTACTATGTACCAGAAATTGTGCTAAGCACTGGAGCTACTTAACATTGATGTGTCTCAGTTTCCTTATCTGTCAAGTTAAAGAGTTGGACTAAATGGCCTGTAAAGTCTCCCCCCCCCAACTCTAAGTCTATGATTCTATAAGGCATACCCCATTATGAGTCCTCAAATCAGGATGAGTCACTGCACTGATTAAAATTTTGAAGGACTTCAATATTGCCCCCTTTGATGTTTAACTTGTTCTCTTAGTTCCACTCATCTTGTTCTGCATCAAATCATATGCGTCTTCCCAAGTTTCTGTAAATTCTTCATATTGGTCATTTCTTACAGTATAGTAATGTACCATAACATACGACAAAGTGGTTCAGCAATTTCCCCATTGGTAGGCATCCACTTTCCTACCATCTCGTTGCTACTGGAAAAAAATTCCAACCCCCTGACTTTTCAGAGGAGGAAACTGAGGCCCAGTAAGGTTGTCATTTGCCCAAGGTCACTCAAATAATGGTTATCAGAGCTAGTCCTCTTTCCTCTATACTATAGTAGTTCTCAATGAGTAATGAGAGGAAAGAGAAGTTGCAGACCTTATCTACTGCATGATGAAAAGGAAGACTTAGTATTTGTTCTTGTCATGAGAATCATGAGCAAGACTCAGGACAATCCATAACACACTCTGCCCCTGTAATCCATTCTGCAAAACCTGCCAGAGCAAGCTGCAATAAACACGACTTTCCCTCATCATGTCATCAGCCTAGTTAATAGATGAGATGCTACCCTGTAGCTTTCTTTTACACTGAATTATGAGTAAGTAACGGCAACTTCATGTTAGACTTCTTAAAGCAGAATTTTCCTTTTAACAGGGATCATTGCAATCAGTGCCCTCTTCCCTCAAATTACCTTTTATTTATTTATTTGTGTATTTAATAAATAGGTGTTTACCACAGATGGTTGAATTTCATTGATTTGAAGCTTCAAGATAAAGGAGAATAGGATGATAGATTTAGAGATTTTTGAGGTAAAACAGACCTAGCTCAACTCTGACATGTTGCATAAGGACAGCAAAGGTCAAAGAGGAAAAGTGACTTGCTAAGGGTCACATGGGTAGCATGCAACAGAGGCAGGAATCAAAAGCAGATCCTCAAACCCAGACTGTTTTCATTGTATCTTTTAAGTTGTGTTTGACTCTTCCTGACTACACTTGAGGTTTTCTTGACAAAGATACTGGAACGGTTTGCCGTTTCCTTCTCCAGCTCATTCTACAGATAAGGAAACTGAGGCAAACAAGTTTAAATGATCTGTCCAAGGTTACACGGCTATCAAGTATCTGAGGTCGGATTTAAACTCATGAAGATGAGTTTTCCTGACTCCAGACCTGGCACTCTATGCACTGCACTACCTAGCTACCCGTCAAACATAGGCTGAATCCCTTTAAATCATACTATATGGATAGACCCTACTCCACCTACAAAAAATCAGAACTAATTCCAACCTTCTACATTCAACCCACATCATCACTAAAAAATAAGCCAAATATCTCCAATTAATATAGAACTTAGCCACTATTACCATAAAGTCCCATCAAAACCTAATTAAGGGAAATGATAGAATAACCAGTGATAATGGGGTTTCTTTGGGACCCCACAAACTGGATTTTTTTTTCAGGACTTGCCTATAGGTATTTAATGTTTGTAGATACTCTATTATTTCACTAAATTAGGAGAAATCACGTACTTAGGATTAATCACAGAATTAAAGCTTGAAAGGGACCTCAGAATTCATCAGTACCCATCTTTTTACACATGAAAAAATAAGGCCCAGAGAGGTAAAAGGATTTGCTTAAGACCACACAGTAAATGCCAAACCCAAGATCCAAACCCTGGTCCTCTGGCTCCATATCTAGAATTCTTTCCACTACAATATGCTTGGCTTCTTTTGTACACAAATGTGCACACATTACACACATACACACACACAGACACACACACACTAAACCTGATTTTCTTTTCCAATAATTCCATTCCCTTTATTTCATTCAGCAAGCATTATTTAGCAGCTGCTAAGTACCCATCTCTGGTGAAGACAACAAGGAGTGAGGGGAGTGATGGAGATAGAAGTGAAGTAAGGAAAGGAATAGAAACAGGACTAGGAGGGATAAGGATGCAATCTGTGATTTCAAAGTATATACGGAGTTCTGGTGAAGAGACTTCTACTAATAGAAGAATCAAGACTAACACAAACAAAATAATTTGAGAATGCTACAATGGAACTATATGGTGTAATGGAAAGGACAATAAATGATGAGGGAGAGGACTTGGGTTCAAATCCAGGGTCTGATACACTAGCCTTGTGACCTCAAACAAATGTTTTACCTTTCAAGTCTTCTCCTGTAAAATAGGAATAATGATTCTTGCCCTGCTTACCTTTTTTGATAGGAAGCCTGGGAAAAAGAATACTGTTATGAAACTCGATCTAAAGAATATATTTCTAGTACTTTGTAGACCTTGAAGGGCTATACACATGCAAATTATTTTCATCAGATATAATGATATAAATTAAACTGATTAATTAATATAATTAATATGTGATACGATCTGTAAGTGCTACAGGAAGTCCCAGAAAGGAGAGGTCACCATCATCTTAGAGGTCATAGAGTCCACCTCCATCATTTTACAGATGAAGAAACTGAGGCCCATGGGAATTAAGTGATTTGACCAGGGTCACACAGCTAGTAAGTGTCTAAAGCTGGATCTGAACTCAAGCCTTCCTGACTCCAAGTCCTATATTCTATCTATTATACAATGCTGCTTCTCAAGAACATCTTATCATTTTTTAAACACAGATTTCTTGAGAAGTTGTCTTGGGTGGGGATGTGTGGAAACATAGTTCCAGCCTCCTCTGGAGGCAGCAGTCTTGTGGCCAGGCTCTCACTCATTGCCTAGCAGGGGTCTTCTGCGTAACAGGATGACACCGATTTCTGAAGTGAAATGCTCATTATGCAGTGTCTTCGTTTATTCCTAACGTCTATAAAGGGAATGAAGTGGAAAAGAAATTGGACAGTAGCACTCGAAGCAGTCAAGGATGTGAACGCAAGGGAAGAAAAATACAATTTAAATGCAAGACGTTCAGCAGAGAAAGGAAATACTGTAAGCAAATGTTAATTAAGTATAATTTGAAAAGGCTTAATGGCATTTGTGTCACAGTGTGGTAGTTCTAATTAATCTCCAGCACTCCTTTCATGTCTCATGGACTCTAGCCACATCACGGGTTATGGGAGGACTAGAGTCTAAGCAGGATGGGCATTGTTCAAATTAAAATATCCTCTCTCAAGCGGGTGAAAAAGATGAGTGATCCATTTTTATGATATAATTCAGACCTGTTATACTGGTTCTTGGTAACAATAAGAGAAAGATGATGATGTGACTCTGTTTTTCTCTGAACACAGAGACAGCAGGGATGAAGGAAGGACTAAAAATCTTTGTTAAAAGATGATAAGATGTTCTTGAGAAGCAATATTACGTAATAGATAGAACATTGGACTTGGAGTCAGGAAGACCTAGGTACAAATCCAGCCTTAGCCACTTACTAGCTGTGTGACCCTGGTCAAGTCACTTAATCCCCAGGGATCTCAGTTTTCTCATCTGTAGAATGATAGGGGTGGACTCTAGGACCTCTGAAGTCTTTTCTAGCTATAGGCTGTAGAAAGAACCTTAAACCTAGATAGTCCAGCCCCTTCATTATACAAATGGGGAAACTGAGGGCCAAGATGGGAAAGGATCTGGCCTGAAAAGAAAGAAAAATATAAGTGAGCATCCAGTTGATTCACTGATGTTCTTTTCCATTTTGAGGTCATTTCATTCCCTTCCAAGAAAGTTTGTGTGGACAGCTACTGAAAAAGGCAGTAATAACACTGAGGGAATACAGAAGTGTACCATTGTCCACAGCTTTCTGTAATGCAGAAGCAGCTGGCTTGGTGCACTCAGCCTCGTGTGTGTGTGTGTGTGTGTGTGTGTGTGTGTATGTGTGTGTGTGTGTGTGTGTGTGTGTGTGTGTGTGTGTGTGTGTGTGTGTGTGAGAGAGAGAGAGAGAGAGAGAGAGAGAGAGAGAGAGAGAGAGAGAGAGAGCGCAGGGGGATCTAGTCAAATCTCCAGCATGAGGAGGTATGAGCAATTTCATCAAAAATCGCTTGATTGTTTAAATGGTGACGTACAGTTTTCAAAGACTCATTATGGTGATGTGGTTGTTCTTGTTCAGTCATTTTAGTTGTATCCAACTTTCCATGACCCCATTTGGGGTTTTCTTGGCAGAGACACTGGAGTGGTTTGCCATTTTCTTCTCCAGCTTGTTTTACAGATAAGGAACTGAGGCAAACAAGGTTAAGTGACTTGCCCAAGGTCACACAGCTAGTAAGTGTCTGAGGCCAGATTTGAATCCACGAAGGCAAGTCTTCCTGACTCCAGGCCTCATATTTGAGCCACTGTGCCACCTATATACCCTTTGGCCAATTTTTCAGTTAAGGAAACTGGCCCCACAAAGATAAAACAACCAACCCATAGTGACATAAGGGATAAGTAGCAGAACTGAACCTAACCAATTAAACAGACTGTTAAGATATTTAGCCCTTGTAATTTGCATAATAGAAGAATGTTGTCTCCTTTCCCAGACTGTGGCAGGCACTATGTCATTACATTTGAATTCCCCTGTCATGCCTAGCATAGTCTTGGGCACATAACTGACAAAACAAATTTATAAATTGATGATGATGAATTTGTTATAACAAGGAGGCAGTGCAGCACAGTGAGGGAAGCACTAACTTAAAATCATAAGATTTTAGAGGAAGCACTGTAGTTAGGGGAAAGAATGATGGATTTGGAGTCAAAGGACCTGGGTTCAAATCCTTCCTGTGCCTCTTATTATTAATATAATTTTGGGCAAATCACTTAACATCTCTGGGCCTTAGTTTATCCTCTACAAAATGAGGGACTGGTCTAAATCAGGTGTGGGAAACCCGTGCCCTTGAGGTCATGTGTGGTCTTCCAGGTCCTTGGGTATGGCCTTTTGACTGAGTCCAAGTTTTACAGAACAAATCTTTTTGATTCCCCTCCCCTGTACTCTAGATGGTGTCTAAGGCAGAGATGCTAAACATATAGGCTGATTGCAAATGTAATTAGAAAATATTTAACAAAATAAATAAAACACAATAAAAATAGGTAATATATTTTAAAACTAAGACAATAGGCAACCTGCAGGTATCTTTATGTATGGATCAGCATTTCTATTTGAATTTGACACCAGTGCTCTAAGGTGCTTTATAGATGTAACTCCACAATCATATGAAATCTTGGTTTTACTTCTAATTATTACATATGGGTCCCTGGACAGATCATTTAACCATTTGGGACCTTGTTTTCCTTCTCTGTAAAATGAGAGTTAGATTAGATTGGCTGCTAAATCTCTTTCCATCATCAAATCAGTGACACAATGATCTCTAAGATTCCTACCAGTCCTAAAACTCTGCAGCTTGGTGATCTCATGCCAGCTTTCCTAATAATCAGAAGAAATAAAACTCCTTATGGATTATAAGAAATATCCCTGAGAATGATGGTATCTCATTTAAAGGCACATCCTGTCCCTAGCCACTTATAATAATAAGCTGTATTCTAACTTGCAAGCTCTGTTTTTCCAGGGTTCTTATCCAGTTTTCCACAGGAGACCATGGCAGGACTTTGCACATATTCCTCTTAAAGTGAAGACCTTTTCAGGATTAAAAGTAGTAAATAAAAATATTTTTGACATTAATTGCAATTAAAAGAGAGAGAGAGAGAGCAGAGTCACCTAACACAAATTAGTCTAGATGGAAATGAACCTTTCCAGATTATAAATGATTTCAGGTACCAAGGGCAGTAACAGCTCCTAATAGCTCAATCAGCGAGGAATTTAACACCAGAAATGGTATTGTTATCACCGCTTCCAATCAGTTTACCAGGTCTAGCAAACAACAACATGCACAGAGACGCATACAGAGCTGCAAATTGAGGTTGCCATCTGTCTGGAGGTAATCAAGACAGTCCTGAATTGATGAATACCCTGATCACAGTGAGGGGAAAAGCAATTGTCTTGATTTTTACCCAGAATAAACAAATCTGATTTCTATCAAGAAACGGCCAAGGAATTGAGTAAATATACCCAGCCAACTCTGAAATGGCTACTTGCTACTTGCTTGGGACTGAAGCACCCCTTTCTCTCCCACCACCCCTTTTCCACCTTTGCTCTGACCTAAAAACTGAAAACTGGCCCTGTTGGGAAATGAATCCTTGCAATCTGTTTTCTTTCACTTCAGTGCCTAATTTCATTTTTTTGTTTTCTAAAAAAAAAAAAGGTAAGCAGCCTCTTCATATAAGGAATGTAAACCAACATGAGCACATGGCTGAATTTGGGAGCTGGGAGCCTATTTTCAAAGAGGGGACTGTGGAGGCCAAAACATAAGCCACCCAGTAGCAAGTCATTGCCTTACCTGGAGAGTGAGCATTTATCCAAATTCAGAGAAGTAGCAATCATCATACACATAAAGGAAGTGATTAAACCTTCATTCTTTGCTTCCCAAATAACTCTCAGGGTGAGAATTGTTGCAGGTGCACCATTCAAAGCAGGGATGCCACTTTCTTCTAGACCTGGGAGATGAAGGAAATCCTTTGTGTTATCATCTTCAGGTAGTGTGCAAGCCCAGATGTTTTCTCTTTCTGTGTCTCTCTCTCTGTCTCTGTTTCTCTCTGTATCTCTCTGTCTCTCATCTCTGTCTCTCTGTCTCTCTCTCTCTCTCTCTGTCTCTGTCTCTCTCTCTCTGTCTCTGTCACACACACACACACACACACACACACACACACACACACACACCCATGAATAACAATTCGACTTTCCAAGAAAGAGCTAGTTGCCAACACCAAAAGCCTGCATAAGTCTGGAAAGGGCAAGGAGGAATAGACAGATGTATAAATACGCTGTGTAGAATAGCTCTGGCAGATCCTACAAACAGTAAACATTCAGCCAGGACCTGGTGACAGACCATTGTCTAAGAACCAAGGTAGTCAGAGTCTGAAGGATTCTCCTCCAAGGTAACCACAGGGATCCTAAGTCAACCAGTTACTAGCTGTGTGACTGGGCAAGCCCCTTCACCTCTGAGGGCCTCAGTTTCTTTTACCTATAAAAAAAAAAAAGGAGGTGGCCCAACTAGATGGCTTCTAAGGCTCATTCTAGCTCTATATCTGTAATCCTATGATGACTTTTTGGGTAACTCTCAAATTACAACTCTGTCTCCTTGTGATCATATAGAGGTATTGGTACTCTGCACTAGGACCATAGTGACCTTGGTTCAAATCCAAGTCATGGCAGATACATTCCTAATTTTTAGAGGCTACATAGTATAGTGTGTAGGCACTGCACCTGAAGTCAGGAAGACCTGTATTCAAATTTTACCTCAGATATTTACTAGCTGTGTGACCTAGGGAAAGTCCCTTAACCTCTCTGATCCTCAGTTTCCTCATCTGTAAAAAGAAGAGTTTGGGATGGATGGCCTCTAAATTCCCTTTCAACTCAAAACCTACAGTTAATTCTATCATTTGAAGGCCAGATGTAATCTGTGTAGTAGCTATGTTGACAAAATCATAGATCCTTACAATAGTCAAATAAATACTTCGAAGGTAGGCTCCATGAGTATAGGAACTGTTTGTGTATTCTTTGGATCACCGGCACTTAGCATAGTGCCCAGGACATTGATTGATCAATTGATTGATTAAATGATTGAGGGTCAATATGGTACAATAGAGCAATGGTTTTAGAGTCAAAGATCTGGGTTCACATCCTGGTTCTACCTCTTCCTACCCATGAGTTACACTGAGCAGTAAAGCAATCAATCCATGATTATTTATTAAATATTGCCTATTTGCCAGGCACTGCATTAGGCGATTAGGATACAAAGACAAATATGAAAGAACCCTTGCCTTCAGGAGTTTACATTTCATCTATCACCAAGTCACTTCTCAGTTTCCTCATTTGTAAAGGTATGCATTTGGGTCACGAAGAGTCAGACACAACTAAAACAACTCAACAACAATGAGTTTGGTCCAGATAACCTTTAATGTCCCTTCCAGCTCTAAATCTATTTGTGTATATCATATAGAGGCATGTTACCCGAAGGCTGGCCACCAAATGTTGAATAAAATCTTTGTTACAGTAACTCCTATAAAAAATATACTAAGATAGTGATTCTCAAAGTGTAGTCTCTGAACCACTGGTGGGCCTTGAGACTCTTTAAGGGGTTATGCAAGGCCAAGATTATTCTCACACTAATACTAAGATGTTATTTGCCTGCTAATATGCACCTCCTTAAATATTTATAACCACATGAAAAATGCTTCAAATCATCAGTAATAAGATAAATGTAAATCAAAGTAACTCTAGGGTTTCACCTCACACCCTGCAAATTGGCAAAGACAACCAAAAATTAAAATGGCAACAGTCAATGTTGGAGAGATTGTGGAATGATAGGCACACTAATGCATTATTATTGGAGATGTGAAATGGTACAACTAGTTTGGAAAGCCACTTGGAATTATAAAAATGAAGTAACTAAAATGTCCATACACTTTGAACCAGAGATTCAAATTATGAGGCTAACCCAAGGAAGCCAATGAGAAGAAGAAAGCCCTTACAAACGACAAAAATATTTATAACAGCACTTTTTGTGATAGCTAAGAATTGGAAACAAAGTAGATGCCCATCGATTGGGGAATGGCTAAACAAATTGTGGTCCATGAATGTAATGGAATATTATTGTGTTGTAAGAAATTATTTATGTGATGAATACAGAGAAGAATGGAAAGATTTACAGGACTGCTGAAGAGTGAAGTAAGTAGAGCCATGAAAACAATATATCAACAACTCCAACAATGTAAATGGAAAGAGAAACCACATACACAAAAATGTCCAAAGTGAATGTAACAAAATTATAAAGATCAAGCATGCCTTGAATGAAGAAAGGACACCCCCAACCTAGCCCTACATGGAGATGGGAGGGACACAGGTGCTACACATCACACATGTTTTCAGGCTTTTTCAGTGTATTGATCAGCTGTACTGATTTTTTTTCTTCTTCCCTTTTTCTGTCTTTTTTTTGGGGGGGCTGAGGCAATCAAGGTTAAGTGACTTGCACAGGGTCACACAGCTAGTAAGAATCATGTGTCTGAGGCCAGATTTGAACTCAGGTCCTCCTGAATCCAGAGCTGGTGCTCCATCCACTGTACTGAATAGCTGCCCCCTCTTTTTTTGTCTTTAAAAAATACTATTTGTTATATGGGATAGTTCTCAAGGAGGAGGAGGAATACTGGGGATAAATATGGTGATGTAAAAATAAAAGACATCAATTAAAAATTATTTAAAAAAAATAAATAAAATACTCTTTCCTTTTCCAACTACATATCTGTGTGAGGCCAGATGTTGTTCATATACTTCAACCAAAACATCACAACAGACTGAGTACATAAAGCAGATATGAGAATCCAGTTGTCTTCTATGAAGCTAGACATTTAAAAGACTCTGTGTGTGTGTGTGTGTGTGTGTGTGTGTGTGTGTGTGTGTGTGTGTAAAAACAATGCCACTTTCCTTACTGATTTTTTTTCTTTTGTTTTGGAAAATATTTTTCATTAAAAAAAATTTTGTGTTAACATATAATAGGTTCAGCATTTTTAATTAATTTAAAAAATTTTAAATTTTTTTTTAAAAATGCATCAGTTTTAAATTTTAATTTGGTAAATATCAATAGATGTAACCCACACAAACAAAAGTTCTTTGGACTCTTCAGTGTAAGTGCATATTAGAGGAGAAAGGCCCCAGATGGGTGAAATAGCAGATCTTTAAAGTAAGCATGTTCTATATTATAATTGCCACATTCTATGTATAGTTACAAAATTGGGCTATCCCATTGATATCCTGAGTGATCTTGATGTTTAAAACTATCACAAATGAATGAAGCTTACCAGGTTCCATTGTGATTTTGAAGTTAAACAGTTCTGCGTTCTATTGAGCTCAAGTTGTTAACTACTCCAACCAACCTTTGTTGACAACCAAACTTTTTACGTTAACATATAATAGCTTTAGCATTTTTTAAAATTAATTACATATTTTAAAAATGCATCAGTTTTAAATTCTAATTTGGTAAATATTAATCGATGTAACCCACACAAACAAAAGTTAGGCTAGGCCTTGTATGAAGGATATGAAGATCAATACTGTATGGTGTCTGCCATCAAGTAGGTTACAGGCTGGAGGAGATAAAGCAGACACACAGATAACCCCAATTAATGGCAGAATATGAGAAGTATCAAAAGAGGCATAAAAAATACTATGAATACTCAGAGGCTGGAGAGATGGATGACTCCTGAAAGGGTTGGTTGGTTGGTTTGTTTGTTTGAAATCTGGTCCTACCATTTCCTCAGAATAGGAAAATCCCAGTGAAGAAGCTGTCACCACAAATGCAAGTTGGTCCCTCAGTCAACAAGCATTTATCAAATGCTTACTATGTGCCAGGCACTGGGCTCCGTGTTGGGAATACAAATACAAACAAAAAGATAGTCTCTGCCCTCAAGGAGCTTAAATTCTAATAGGGAAGACAATATATAAAAGGAAGCTGAAGAGTTTGGCGGGAGGGAGGGAGTGAGAAATACAGGCTGGTGAGAAATGAAGAGAATGCTGGCCTTGGTCCTTGGTGGCTCTAGAAGAAGTCATTCAGTCAGAGTGCAAGGGGGCAGGGGCAGAAGGTAGAACTCCTCTGTAACTTAAAGACTGAGAGTTTCCCCAGACATGGACAGGTTATTTGACTTGCCCAAGATAAGGTAGTACATATCAGACGCAAGATTTGAACCCAGGACTTCATGACTCCAAGTTTGGTCCTCTATCCATTATGCTGTGTTCTTTCATAAGTCAAATATTGATTGTAATGGTGACCATGGCTTCCATGAAGGAGTTAACAATTCATGCCTACATAAAGAATTTTTGTTGTTGTCATTAAGTTGTTTTTCAGTCATGTCTGACTTTCTGTGACCCTATTTGGAGTCTTCTTGGCAGAGATAATGGGGTGGCTTGCCATTTCCTTCTCCAGTTCATTTTATAGATGAGGAAACTGAGGCAAACAGGGGTAAGTGACTTGCTCAGGGTCACACAGCTAGTAAGTGTCTCTGCAGCCAGATTTGAACTCAGGAGGATGAGTCTTCCTGACTCCAGGCCTGGCACCTCTATCCACTATGCCACCTAGATGCCCTAATATAAACATAAAGAAGGGGTTATTTTATTAAAGATTCCTAAACAGGGAGACATCAGGGTACGGTGAGTGGTGCTAGATCTGAAGTCAAAGGAACTCAGTTCAAATCCCGACTCTGGCAGTTACTACCATGTGACCTTGAATAAACCATTTATATCCTCTCTGGGCCTCTGTCTTCTCACCTGTAAAAGGAGGTTGTGGGATTAGATGGCATTTAAGGTCCCTTGCAGGTCTACATCTACGATCCTTAGAGCAGACCTTTTCTGCAGCAAAGAACTTTCTATAATGTCTGTCTCAAGTAAGCTTTGGTGACTCATTTTGGAAATTGTCACCGAGCAGACAGCTTGGTGAAAAAGAAGCTTTCATTTCAGCTTTGATTCTCCTCCTTTACCATCTCTGAAAATGTCAGCTCTCCCCTGGGAGTAAGCATTTAAAATGTACCAGCAAAGATCTGAGTTGCCTTTTTCCAAAAATCTATGTGATTTTCACATCCAGGGAGAGAACAGAGGTCAAAGAGCAGAGGGACTGTCCTTTGAAGGGCAAATGACAGTTCAAACATTGCCTTTCCAGACTTACAAGATTCACATGAATCTGGAAAATAACACTCCAGAGCTCAGAGAGGAACCAATCCCCTTAGAACCCCACAAGGATATCCCAGGAAACATAATGCTTTCTGATTCTGCTAGATTTTTGTTTTAATTCTTGACAGGCAAGACAGAATATGAAAAAGTTCTCCTGTTTTTGGCTTTTAAATCCTACCTAACAGAGCCGACCAGCGGTAGAATAAGCTGTCTTAAAGAGGTGAAGAGCTCCCCTCGACTGGAGGTCTGCACGGACAGCTGCTTGTGGGCTCTGGTAGGGTGGGTAGTCCCATTGTGCGTGGGTTGAACTAGATGGTCAGTGAAGTTGCTTTTGACTCTCAAATTCTGTGATTCCGCTTTCCCTCCCTCCATCCCCACAGCACTTTTCATGTGTCTTTTTGGGGGACTTACCATATTCTACCTTGTATTGTAATTATTTTTATCGCTGCCTTATTTCTCCTAAGTGGCATACAAGCAGCTAG
Source organism: Phascolarctos cinereus (assembly GCF_003287225.1). Lineage (NCBI taxonomy): Eukaryota > Metazoa > Chordata > Mammalia > Diprotodontia > Phascolarctidae > Phascolarctos > Phascolarctos cinereus. The sequence goes on along the minus strand of NW_027555625.1, from coordinate 286,111,032 downwards.
GTGGTTCAGTGCATAAAAGCAATGAATTTGAATTCAGGAACAATTGAGTTCAGGTACTACTTCAGACATTTACTAGCTGTGTGTCCCTGGGTAGGTCACTTAAGCTCTCTCAGCTTCAGTTTCCTCATTTGTAAAAATGGGAATCATAACCTTACAGGAATGTTGTAAGAATCAAGTGAGATAACATTATATAGTGTTTTGCGATCCCAGAATTACTAAATAGATCTTAGTTATTATTATCTTTATTATCATTATACTAGTAAACTGTAAACTCCATGAGGGCAGGGACTATGTTTTACTCATCTCTGTATTCCCATTTTTCACCGGGTCTTAGAGATAACCTTGAATTCTCAAAGGTTATACCAGTGGAATGTAAGTTCCAAAAAAGCCCAGCAATGGGCTTTATGTCTTTTGTCCAAAGACAAATTGAGTCCACTTCACCACTGTCAGGCAATGAATTATTTTTGGTTACAACACAAGGAGGATGTCCAAGAAGGCATTTGTGTGGGAGTGCAGAGGGGGAGGCATGATCTGACTCACAAAATCTGATAGCTGGAAAGAACCCCAGAGGAGTTACCTAGACCAACCCATACCCGGACATGAACACTCTTGAGAGGGCAGGTAGGTGGTGCAGTGGATAGAGCATTGGCCCTAAAGTCAGGAGGACCTGACTTCAAATCCATCCTCAGACTAAACACTTGACACTTACTAACTGTGTGACCCTAAGCAAGTCACTTAACCCCAATTGCCTAATAAAAAAAAAAGAACACTCTTGACAACACACCTAACAAATAGTCCCCCATTCTTTGTAGTACTGGGAATCCACTATCTCCTGAGGCAGACCTCTTTTTTTTTTTATTTTTTGGATAGCATAAGTAGAAGTGGAACCAACACCAATAAAAATGTTTTTTGAAATTGTGAAACTTTTAAAATAGTGAAGTGTTGAAATACTCTCCCCACAATAGACAGACTAGGTCTACAACAACAAATATAGCAAACATGAGTTAATACCAAGAGGAGCTAGCCCACATCAAAAGTAAGAAAGTCATTCAACTCCAGGAAGATCCAGCAAAGAAAGAACTTTAGCTGGTTAGGGGAAGGCAGTAAAGACACCTGGAAGGCAATATCACTTCTAAATTTCAGAAAAGGGCAAAAGGCAGGCTAGAGTGCAACTAAACCATGGAGAGCGAAAACAGAGAAAGAACATTAGAGACCGAAATCCCTAAAAAATAATGAGACAAAAATTTTAAATAAAATACCACCAAGGAGATTGCAGCAATATATCACAAAGATCATACACTAGAACCAGGCTAGATTTATACCAGAAATTCAGGGTTGATTCAATATTAGGAAAACTATAAGCTTAATTAACCATATTAACAACAAAAATATGACAATTCTCTTACCTTCTATTGCAGAGTGAGAAAGGGAAGAGCCATTTTTGCAAGCAGACTTGGCTAATTCTGAAAACTACCATTGGCTTAGTGAAGGAATGAAGTGCTGAATGCCTGCCCACAGTGCTTTACCTCCAGTAAATCATGAGCTGAATTAAAGTCTCAATAAATTAATTCCTCCCTCCTAACCTGATCATTTTTTCAGAGGGGGAAGTTTGGTTTGTTGGCTCATCCCTCTGGGCAGCTGCATCTGCTACTACTTACAGACTTTTCTTAGGATTTACATGATCTTATCCATATCCTAATATTTTTACCAGTGTCAGCAGAAAAGCCATAATCCCTGGACTATTTGGCAAAAGAGCAGCTGAAAGGTTAATTCTCCAAACATCACATTTCTAAAACTGCATATTAGGAGACTCAGGTGGTCCAATATTTGTGCTTCCACAGGTTTTTAATAATATTCCATATTGCTATTTATCATTCTCATAAGACTTTATCGTGGAAAGTATCTCAGACTCCATCTCTCTGATGTTTCAAAGAACCAAGAGAGGGTTTCTGTAATAGTCTGGCTTGTGGCAACTATTGAAAGATGCTCTAATGCTCAGCTCAGTGTTTCCCACCTCTGATGATTTCTCTTTGTTTGATGCTGCAGGCAGGGCCTCATTATGAAGACAGAATGGTCACCCTAAAATGGCAGCAGCAAAACCTATCACAAATAGGAAATGTCACCTGTCAAGCTAGCAATGTCAATCTCTAGAGATGTTTCCTCAATGTTATCTCATAAATCCAATTGTGGCTTTATTGCTTTGCATGAAATCAGTGTGTAAGATTTGATGGTTCACATGATCACTAAATTCCAATTTCAATTCACCCCTCATTTCAAAATGCTATCAGATATGACAGCCAAGAATGTCTCTCTGCCCCCTACTCCACTCCCAAGAATTGTTAACAGTTGGCTTTGCAAATAAACAGACAACCAAGGACATTTGGATGGCATTTTATCCCCGAAGTCTTTCTAAATTCCCAGTGAACAATAGAAATCTCCCTATCTCCTTGGCAGGTAAGTGTTCAATTAAGCATGTGAAGCTATGATAACTTGTTTATAGCCCTACACAAATCTTACAGCATTGATCTGGTTTATAACATGTGAACACAAGTTCCAAAGCCCATAAGCTTCACTTCTTACTGGTTAGACTTCTCTGGTGATTGATTAATGGTTACTCAAATAACTTTGTAGGAGCACCAGAGGGTTTAGTTTCTCAGTACTTTTCTCCTTTATAATTCTCTTTCCAACTTGTATTTTCTTATTTTGGGGCAGAAAAAATAAAGCAGCCCATTTTGAATTCTCCTCTGGATTCGTTTTGACTGACATTAAGCACATTATCTATAGTAGTTTGGCTTTGTCTGCAGTCCCCATTCCTTTCCAAATAAAGGAAATTGCTACATCTTTAAGAGACCTGCAGTTAAAACAGGAATTACAGCTTTGGGGATATCCAGTCCCAATCGACATACAAAAAGGAACCTAATATACAGCATATTCAAAAATGATACTCTTCAAAACTTTTCCTAACATGACAAAACATTAGCCAGCCTCAGACTCCCCATAGGGTTATGGCAAGCATAATAAGGTAGAGATAGCTTGTATTGTGTATTGTCAATATCAATTTGGACTACCCGCTGCTCCTTATTTATTTTTATCATTGATTCTACAACTTTTCTGCCCATGCTGTGCAGTTAAATTCTTTCTAATATGACAAGTCCTTAAGGATTTATAGACATTTTCTCATGCTGTAACAAATTGCCATTCTTGTGAGGGTTTTAGTAACAATCCCCAGTGGAAAACAGCATCAAAAGAAGAAAGAAGAGAAAGGAAAAGGAAAAGGGGAAAAGGAAAGGGAAAAGGAAAGAAAAGGAAAGAAAAGGAGAGAGAGAAGAGAGGAGAGAAGAGAGAGAGGAGGAGAGGAGAGGAGAGGAGAGGAGAGGAGAGGAGAGGAGAGGAGAGGAGAGAAGAGGAGAGGAGAGGAGAGGAGAGGAGAGGAGAGGAGAGGAGAGGAGAGGAGAGGAGGGGAGAGGAGAGGAGAAGAAAGGGAAAAAATAGTTTAAGAGTTTTATCAAAGTGATCCATGGCTACTGAAGTAAAAATGAACATGAGTCATTTTTAGTTATAATCAAAATGGAAAAACTTAAGGCACATCCATGTCTTCAGATGCAAGACAAAATTTAAATTCTCAGCAATGCTGATGGTTCCTAAAGAAGAGAGTTAGGAAAAAGTGCCCCAAATGGAAGAGCCTGCTAATTTTCTAGTCGTGAGAAGACTGAAATCAACACCTGCATTCATTTTTCTGACCATTAGCTTAACAAGGAGAATTTAAAACATTTCTGGAATTTCAGGAACTAATGAGAGTATTTGCTGGCCCATCTATATCCTCTTCTCTGATAATATGCCAGCTGTATCCACATAATACCAGATACTCAGGTGTTCCAAAGAAACCAGATGTGTGGCATCATGTGGAAACAACCATCTGGATTCTGGTTGATTGGATCTTTCCATTGTTATCCAGATGTTTGGGGGTCATAAGGATAGGTCCATTAGTAAGAAGAAAGAGAAACCAAAGCATTTCCTTTCCAGCATTGCAACAGGGAGGCCTATAGAGTGGGGAAGATGTCTTTTGTAATTCTCCCCCTTTTCTAGAAACTCTGTAAGGGAGGAGGAGAGTGTAAGGGGTGCAGTACATTTCAGACAAGTTCAAACCACGTACTAGCCACAAAAGACCTGCCAGTCTACCAACAGGGGGAATATCTGCAGCTCCAAGGACAACAAGATTCATATCTTATTTACCCAAAACCTAATAACCCTATTGGATTATCTTTTATTTATTGGACTGTCCTTTATTAGATTGACTGGGTTGTTAACCACTAAGACAAATCCAAACACAATTTAGCCCTAGCACTACCACTGGCCTGAAAGGAGCGGGGAGGGATTCTGTAGCTGCTACTGCTTCACTTGCCTCTCAACAACTGATCATTTCTTTAGGGCAATTCACCTTTTCCCTTCTTATTTAATAAAGCCTTAAACATTAATATCTATTGAAACATAAAGAGGGAGATGTCCTCAGTTAGAGTCTCTTAAAAGAAATCGGTTTAGCCATCCATGCTGGAAACACCGAGTGGACGAAGAATAGATGTTGCCCAGATTACAACATACTGTGGCATGGGCAGACCGTTGACTTAGCTCATCAGTACTATACTTTCAATCAACAATGCATAAGAATATTGAACTAAAACTAAAAATTGGGTTGGATGTGGACTGCATTTGGGAAACTGAGCAGCTCTCTCTTTTTCTCTCTTCCTCTCCCTCCTTCTTCTGTCTCTCCCTCTCTTCTATTCTCTATGAACCTCTCCCCTTTGCCTCTTCATCTGTCCTTCCACCCCCCCTTTTCACACACACACACACACACACACACACACACACACACACACATACACACACACATATTTTCAAACATTATTATTCTTCCTGGGATGCTAAATGCCATATCATGGCATGACATGCAATGATCTCAAAAGAACTAAAATTACAGGGTTTCAAAGAACAATGGAAAGAAAGACATAGCTGACTGTAAACAGGCTGCCATATATCAGGGATGGAGGACTCGTGTGTGGAAAGTGGTATTGAGAATTTCATTAGGACAATATATGCCTACAACAGGATTTGGGTGGTCAGTGATGGAACAAAGTAGGGAGACAGCAAATATATCACCTGAGCATTGCCTTGGCACATGTGAAACAGTGAAAGAACAAGAGGAAGGCCTCCAGTTCATTGAATAGATCTTTAATGGAGGACTTATGGAAAGACATAGATAAGAAACATTAAGAGTAGAATAGTGTAATAGAAATAATGGTAGAATTGGAGTCAGAAGACTTGGGCTCAAATCCTGCCTCTGTTTCTTACTACCTATGTGACCTTGATCAAACCCATTAACCTGTTTTCTCATTTGTAAAATGAAAAGGTTAGACTAGATGACTTCTGAGGAGCCTTGTAGCTCTAAATATATGATAATAATAAACACTTTTATAACACGTTAAGGTTTGCAAAACAATTTACACATAATTATCTCCTTTGTAATTCCCCAAAACCCTAGGAAGTTGGTGCTGTCATCATCCCCATCCTGTGGATGAGGAAACTGAGGCTGAGAAAATTTAAGTGACTTTTAAGTCACTTAAAAAATTTAAGTGAATTTAAGTCACACAGCTAACAAGCATCTGGAGCAAGGTTAGGCTCCAGGCATTTTTGACTCAAAGTCCAAGGTTCTGGCCAGTATAACACATATTATGATCTTACAAGAATTTGACGGGATGAGAAAGAATGGCTGGATTGTGATTTGCTAGTGGAGGGAGAACCCATGCCAGTGAGATCATAGCTCCACCAAAATAGTGGAGGATAAAATTGGAGGTGAGACATCTAAGTAGTCTGTATCAACAGTTAAATCTTTTAGACTGCAAAGGAGACCAGGAAGCATTCTCATTGGCTACCAGGCCCAACCCTTGGACATGCTAATGCCTTGCACACAGTAGGCCCTCAATTAATATTTGTTGTTATGATTTGATGGGAATGACAAAGCATGATCAAATGGGGCTCTGGAGGGGATTGACTGCAGACTCTGTTTAATTCTCATTAACAGTAATGGATGTTTGACTCTCTCAGTAGCACCAAATCAAGACTATACAGTACCTCTAAATCATGAGCACTTACCATTAACAACTTCCAATTCATTTAATCATTTTTAATGAAAGAAAGTGAAACGTGGAACATGTGCTGGTCTGGGACAGCCGCCATAATTTCCTCTTACTTTGATGACTGTAGTTCACTGGCCCTTGAGCTTATGGCACAATAGACTTGTTGGCCTCCCAGGTCCGCCAGAGTTGCTCCATATTTGCCTTTCAACATACTGCTCAGAAAGTAGAAGCAGAAGGCATAAGCCTAAGGCTCTCCCAACTGCCATGCCATGATTAGAGTAGGACAAGACAAATAAAGGAGGCCTTTGTATCCTCAAAGCTTAGGCAACAGAACATCAATAATTTTCCACTTTCAATTGGCATTAACTATTGTGAAGAGGGGTTGGAGTCATTTCCGAATTCTACAAAATAAGCCAGTGTCCCATTTGGATTCCAAAACAGTACCAGTATCTCAGTCACAGCATATTTCTTTAAAAAATGAAAAATGGATGGAAATAGTGCTACAGTTTATGTTTACTTTAGATTCAATGAGAGGGGATAAAGTAACATTAAGCCTTTTGTGCCTGAATTCAGAGCCCACATCCTATGTATTGTCATTAATTTCCTTCCTTGTCTCCTTCCTTCCCTTATTATTTCCTTCTCTCCCACCTTCCTTTCTTCATTCCTTCCTTCATTTCATCCCCTCTTTCCTTTCTTCCTTCTTTCCATTAACATTTACCATGCACTTATCCTTATTTTTTTATTCTTATTAAACTTTCCTATTTATAACATCTTTGTTTCCCCTGCCCTTCTTAGAACTGTCCCACATAACAAATAGTCTTAAAAGAGATAAAAAAAAAGATCAGTAAAACTAACCAACACATCAACTGAATCTCATAGCATATGTAATATTACACACCCATAGTCCCCCATCTCTGCAAAGAAAAAGGTAGGGTAAAAAGTACCTACTTCGTGCAGAATCCTTTGATTAGCCACTGGAGGAGATATGAAGTTTAATAAAACATGATCCCTGCCTTCAAAAGCCTTTGATGATTGCAAGGTGAAAGGGTTAAAGTTTAGGAAGGAAAGATTAGTTTTAACTCTATAGCATCAGGACAGGCTACAGATTGTTAAACAAATAGAGATTTTTTTTTTAAATTCTCTCCTCCTTTTCCACAAGCAGTGCTTTCCCCCTCTATATCTGCCCAAACATATTGCCTTTCCCACTTTCCCTCAATTAAAACTCATTTGCTCTGTACACCATTCCTATACCACCTTCAGCTGTCTTGATAAATTCATTGGATATAAGCTGTTAACAACTGATGACTCCTTCCAGATAACTTATTTGCATTTTAGCTGGCACCTCCAGAGAAGGAACCTGACAGAATCTCAGCTATGACAACAAACGTAAAAGGACATTACTTGGAGGTAATGTTTCACAATGTGTTACAAATCACCTGTGCTATGTTATAGATAGAGTTAGAAAGAGACCTTAGAGGTCATTTAGTCTGGCTATTGTCTTTGCCAGGATAAGGAAGCAGAGGCCCAGCACAATTAAGTGACTTACCCAAGATCCTCCAGATAGCATGTCACAAATCTTGGGATTCCAATCCAGGGCTTCTGACACCAGACCCAGTATTCTTGAGCTTAAGGCACAATAGACTTATTGGCCCAGAGCCTCCCAGGTCCCCCAAGGTTGGCTCCAATTTTACCTTTAAATGCACCACCAGGAAAGTAGTGGCACTCTGCTTGGATAGAAGAGAAAGGCAAAAGGCCAGAAAATGCAAACATCTGGAAGGCATAGATTGCTTCTTTTCTGTTTTGTTCTAGGAGTCAAGGGCAGTGACCTTTGACCTGTCAGGTGCTTAATAAATGCTTAATTGAGTTGAATAGAATGAAATAGAGAAAGGAAAAGAAAAAAAGAAGGGAAGAAGAAAAAAAGGGAAAGGAAGTAATAAAAATAAGAGAGAAAAGGGGAAAGAGAAGAAGGAAGTGGGAGAGAAAAAGGAAAAAAGAGAAGAGGACCATAAAGAAAGAAATTTTTAGGTTTGTGTAAATAGCTGAGACCTAGAAACTCAGCCTGACGTACTGCCCATGTTTTGTCCTGTACCTAGTACTCAGCAGATGTTTTATTCACCTTCCATCAATCAATTAAGGAAGGAAACAGAAAAGAATTAAACCTTTAATTTAGTGACTGGGTTTCATTTGGTGAAAATCTTAAGAAGCATCTAAGAACAAAGTCAGCATTTTAACATGATGTTCTTAAACTTTTTTCTTCACTTTTTTGATAACTGTATTTTAACATACTTGGTTTCCTTTGAAATCGTATACATTTAATTTTATGCATTTAAAGACATTATTCTAAGAAGGGATCCATAGGATTCCCAGACTGCCAAAGGGGCCCATGACCCACAAAATGGTTAAGAACCCGATTTACAAGGCGTCATTTTTTGTCCTTCATTTTCAGGAGAACAGTGACATCATGGAGTGACAGCTTGACTTGCGCATGAATTGGATTTAAGTGAGGCAGAGTTGCGCAAAGTTGTCGACCTCACTCTCTCTTCCAGAGTCATCAAGTCCAGTGGCAAGATGAAATCCAGGATGACTGACAATGGTTCAGCATGCTGCTGTCTTTGATGTCTGACCAAGCTCTTAAGGGCTCCGTAGCACCTGTGTCAGCTACCTTCATGGCCATTGGAACAAATTGTTCTCGTTTGCTCATTCCACTGGGGGAAGTCTTTGCTTGCTTGAGGTAGACATACTCCTGACTCTCTGATAGGTCTGAGGCCTGTTGATTATCCTCAATCTGGGTTAGCCTATCTGCCAAGAGGGTTTACAGAGGCATGGCTACTGTGCATGCTACAGTGGTAGGCATATGCCAAAGGTGGATGAGCAGCCCTGAAATGGATTCAGCAAGCCCTCGCACCAGAGTTACTAGTCCTCCTGAACACCCCCTACACCCTCAGGTGACCAGCACATTGGAATGAGTGCTTCCGATTGATCTGCTACTATGTTCTAAGCTGGGAGAAAATTGTTGATTTTTTACAAGACTGAAAGCTACCCAACGTAGAATGCTGATTTGGGGGGTTTTACTCCCTTCCAAATTCTGGACTCTACAGGCTACTAACTTTGAAAAATACTGATTCAAACCAAAGTGAGGAGGTCATTCACAGCTTAGCTGGGTCAGCCTGCATCAGACAATGGGCCAGGCTCCTACTCCTCTCAGCCTCCAATGAGGAACTGATTGGCTTTTTAATGGGTTTTGTAAGACGGGCTAACTGTTCAGTCTGAATGATGCACACGAGTTCATTTGAGTATTTGACAACCAAATCCTTTCACCCAACTTTTACTGCAGTCCAGCAAGATGTTGCCCAAGGCCCTCTCTTGAGGAAAACATGACTTGAAATGATTTTCTAGCAACAGAACTTCAGGGTTGGCAAACCTATTATTTCTTTATCCAGCAAAATTTTAATAAGAAAATTGCTCCTGCTTTCTCTGTGTATTTGTACCTGTGATAACTTTTGAGATCTCCTGGCATTATCTTATCTACAAATCAGCAAGGGTCCAGAATTACCACCAAGAAAAATTATCTAATTTTAAAAGAAATTGCAAGCCTCTTTCTATTAAAAAAAAAAATTAAAGCTTTCTATCTTCCCCTGCTCAAAGGGATCATAGCTAAAATACATTTGTGGTTCTTTGCATAGAGATTCCTGAGAGAATATTTCCGCCAAATGCAATGCAAATGTGAACAAAATGATAGAGACTGGCTCTAGCTAAGTAAGTCTGATTAATTTTTTGCAGTTGGTTCATTGGGCCTAAAACTCCACATATTTTGAAATGACTCCTTGCTATCATAAATGAGAGAGAAAATCTACTTCAAGATAACAACCAGTCTTCAGCCCAATCCAGAAAGTCCACATTGGGTGTCATTATTCCTTGAGAGCTGGTTAAAATACTGCAGAACTATATTTGCATATTAGATCCATCTTATTGAAAGTAAGCTAGCATCTAGTAACCACCAATTTCAGGGAAATTCTTTGATAATTACAACTATTTTGCCTTTCTGCCTTGGTTTTCAAGGGGCAGTTTCCTTCCAAGATGATGAGCAAACTCCATTAGCAAGATTTCATTCAAAATTGTCTCAAGCGTAAAAAGAAACCTAATCCTTGGGAAAGAGCCCAAGCAGAAGTCTCAAGTCCTAGGTTCTAGTTCCAGCTCCTTCCATTGTAGGCAAATCATGTAACTTCTCTGGGCCTTTATTTTCTTAGCTGCCAAAAGGAGATAATAATCACTGCTCCACCTGCCTTCACAAGAATATTTCTAAATCAATCCACCCTCATTTGGGACTTTCACCTCCTGCTGCCGGTTCTGTCCTCTGGGGCCACACAGAACAAGTCTAATTCCTTGTCCATATGACAGTCCTCAAAATACCTGCATATGTCAATCATGTGTCTCTCCTCTCCCCTGGCCCAATCTTCTTTTCTCCAGGTTAAACATGCCCAGCTCCTCCTAGGACATGAACTCAAAGCCCTTCTCCAGATGAACTCAAGGCCCCTCACCAATCTGGTTACCCTCCTCTGGATGTTTTGCAAAGTATCAATGTCCTTAAACTGTGGTACCCAGCACTGCATTCCAGGTGAGATCTGATGAGTACAGAGTACAATGGGACCATCAGCTCCCTATTCTTGGCAGCTCTGTCCCTCTTAATGCAGCCCAAGCTTTCATTAGCTTTTATGAGTGCCACATCACACTCTCGACTCAGGTTGACCTTGTAGTCCACTAAAATCCCCAGAGAGCTTTCAGAACAATTGTTGTCTATCTAGAGTTCAGGTGCTAGGTTATCTATGTTTTAGATGTGGAAAATACCAAGACAAAAATAGAATAGGTTCTATCTTTAAGGGACTTACATTCTGGTAGGGGGAGAGGGTACTGGATTACACATATATATGTATATACAGGCATACCTTCATTTTATTGCACTTTGCTTTATTGTATATTGTAGGGTTTGGGGAGGTTTTTCTGTTTTGTTTTGTTCTTACAAATCGAAGGCTTGTGGCAACCCCATGTCAAGCAAGTCTATAATCAATAAATGTTGCGTGTTTTCTAACTTCTCCACCCAAAAGGCCATTCCTGTCTTTCTTCCTCTCCTTGGGCCTTCATATTCCCTGGGGCGCAACAATATTGAAATTAGACAATTAATAACCCTAGGATGACCTCTAAGCATTCAGCTGAAAGTAAAAGTCAATTGATGCAGCAAACTTCATTGTTGTCTTATTTTAAGAAATTGCCATGGCCACCCTGACCTTCAGCAACCATCACCTTGATCGGTCAACAGCCACCTACATTGAGGCAAGACCCTCCACCAGCAAAAACATTACAACTCACCGAAGGCTCAGATCATGGTTGGTGTTTTTTAGAAATAATACACTTTTGGGGCAGCTAGGTGGCACAGTGGATAGAGCACTGGCCCATATATGTATGTATGCATACTTTTAAGTAAGGTATGTTCATTGGGGCTTTTTTAGACATAATATTATTGCACACTTAGTAAGTGACAGTACAGAGTAAACACTAGTACCTAGAGAGATCGGGAAAGGTACCATCTAAACAACAGTGCTAAGGCTAAAATTTGAAGGAAGGCATGGGTTCAAAGAGGTGAGAAGGGAATGCCTTCCACACATAGGAGACAGTAGGACATAGGCAAAGAGGTAGGAGATTAAGAGAGCATTAGGTATAAGGAACAACAAAGAGGCTCAGTTAACAAAACTACATAGTTGTGAAGAGGCGTAATATAGAATAAGGCTAGAAAGGTAGATTGGAGCCAGGATGTGAAGGGTTTTAAATGCAAAGCAGAGGAGCTGATATTTGATCCTAACTGGAAGAGGGACCCACCAAAGTTTATTAAATGGGAAGGGATGTGTTTAGATCCGTGCTTTAGAAAAATCACTTTGGCAACCAGGTGAAGGATAGGCAAGGGATGACAGGTAGATGGACAGAGTGATCCACTGATACCCTCTTGATATTGGGATAAAGAGAGAAAGACCTCTAGCGTATTGGTTGGACTCCCTATGGTGAACTTTTTGGAGGATCCATACAAGAGTTACATAGGATGGGTAGTCATAGACGAATTCCAATTTGTACCATTTTAGGGAACTCCAAAATTGGTGAGATCATAGATCCATTTGAATTCATGAGAGTAGGAGATGAATTGGAGTGGAGACAGTTTTGAGGCACTGAGACCAGCTAGGAGGCTATTGCCAGTGGTCCTGGTGAGGGCCAAAAAGGAACTAAATTAGGTTAGTGACCAGAGAAAAGACGACAGATGGCATGTCAGTAGCATCAGCTGCAAAACTAAGATGAAATTATGTATGTGAAAGTGCTTTGAAAGGTAAAAAAGTACTAGGTAAATATCAGGGATATATATGTGTGTGTATATATATATGTATGTATGTATGTATGTATGTATGTATGTATGTATGTATGTATATTGTCCTGGGCTGTGATTGCTTCACAGGGAGCAAGGATGAAAAAACTCCCTTTATCCATGTAGGTCAGCACTAGTTTTGCAATTTATCAGGGGGGGTGGGGGAGGAGACAGAGAGAGAGAGAGAGAGAGAGAGAGAGAGAGAGAGAGAGAGAGAGAGAGAGAGAGAGAGAGAGAATTGGCTGGACACCAAGCAGTTAAATGACTTGTCTAGGGTCAGCAGATAGCATGTGACAGGAACATGGTGATCCCAGGTCTTCCTGGAACCAAGGTCCACCCTCTCTCCACACCTGCGCTCTGCAAAATATGGGGCACAATTTGTGTATATTTCAAAACATGTTGTATTTTAAGTAATCTGATATTTATTTGGTTCTTTAAGGTTTAAAAAGTGCTTTACAGCTTTATCTCATTTGAATCTTAAAAACCATCCTGTGAGGTAGGCCCTATTGATATTATTAGCCACATTTTACAGATAAGGAAACTTAACTCAGAGAGCTTCGTCCCCTTCCCACCCTAAATCCTCTTCTGACTTATCCAAAGTCACTCAGCTAGTAAGAATCATGTCATCCTGACTCAATGTTCATTATGTCAATCAACCTTCTCAGCATTTTTCCAAGTACTCCTCCCGTCTAAGAGGGATTACATCATGATTGCTTAATAATAATAATATTAGCTAATGTTTATATAGCATTTACTCTGTGTCAAGCACTGTGCTAAGTACATTACAACTATTATTTCATTTGATTCTCATAAAAACCCTGGAAGGCAAGTGCTATTATTACCCCCATTTTACAGATGAGGAAACTGAGGTAAAGAGAGCTTAAGTGACTTGCTCTGAGTCATATAGCTAGTAAGTGCCTGAAGTTGCATTTGACTCAGGTCTTCCTGATTCAAGACCTAACACTCTACCCACTATGCTACATCCTTAGAGTCAGGAAAACATGAGTTCAAGTCCTGCCCCTGACACATCTAGCTGTGCAAGTAACTTCAGCTCTGAAGGTCTCAGGCAGCTATCAAAGATGATAAATTGATTAATGGAAAGAATTTCTATACCAATGAATTCGCACATTTAAAACAGCAAAATAAAACCTAATAGGCAATGCCCTCCCCTCCAAGGCCTGGAGATTTAGTAATCTGTGTCTAACCAGAAAAGTAGGTGATGACATATATGCAGGTTGATCTGAAGAAAGTGCTTTGTGCAAACCTAAAAAGACTGCAGAAATGAATTATTGTCATGATGATGGTGATGCACATCAATATAACATTTTCAAGTGAGAAGTTCTTTATCTCATTTAATCCTCAAAACAGCCCTTTGAAGTAGGTAGTACTATTATTATCATCACCATTTTACAGATGAGAAATCTGAGGCTCAAGGAAGTAAAATGGCCTGTCTAAAGTCGCAGACCTGATAAGGGACAGAGTTGGAGTTCAAACTCAAATCTTCTGATTTGTGGGTCAGTGGTTTTTCTGCACAACTGGCTAATGAAATGTTTGCAAAGCCAGACAATTTAGCAATTTCTAGGAAAGAGAAACTGACTTTAGGTTGCATTACCTGACCACTCTGCCACCATGAAAAATGTAAGACCATATGGAAAATTAGCCATCACACTCTGGCAGAGTCCGATTTTGTGAGTCAGAATGTCGTCTAACTGTTAACATTATCCTCCTGCTAGACACTAAGCTCCATGAGGGCAAGGACTGTGTTTTATTTCAATATTCTAGTTCCCTTAATGTTTAAAGAGTAGGCATAGAGCAGGCACTTAAATTATCTTTGTTGAATTTCATTACATTGAATTAACTCAAGATGCAAGTTATTTCTGCTGAGCAGACACTAAAGATTCTTTCTTTGCTGAAAACTGGACTGCTCCACTGTGCTAGATTAGAGAATCAGAGGTGCAGAGCTGGAAGGAACCTGATAGCCATCTAATTCAACCTCATCATTTTGCAGACAAGGAAACAGAGACCCTAATACTAATTAGTACAAGATATCTGATCTTCACAACAACCCTGTGAGCCAGGTGCTATATTAACATTTCACAGATGAGGAAATTGAGATGAAGTGACTTTCTCAGGGTTACATAATAAGAGTTGGAAAAGAGATTTGAACTCAGATCTTCCTGACACCAAGCTCAGCACTGTATTTACTACACCTCCCGAAAATTAAGCAATTCGCAAAAGATCACACAAGTATTAAGTGGCAGTGCCAAAATTTGAACTCCTGCTCTATGGTTGATCTTTTCACCATATCATGCTCTTTTAAGGAATAAAGGTAGTGTAGCCACTGCACAGCTGTGAGTCTCCAACCACCCAGGCTGATTGCTAAATATTTCTATATTCCTAGCACAAAGTAATTGCCTAAGAAACGCTTGTCAATGGATTGCATTGTATACTAGCTGGTCTGCTTTCTTCTCTGTGGCCCTAAGGTATACAGAGCTGTAGGGCACTTAACCCCTACCTGAAATCTGAGGACCTACCCCACACCCTGGGAAAGATGGGGTGGGGAGGGAAGGAGAAAACTCAGAAGTGTGAAGAGAGGGAGAACTTTGAGCAGGGAACCTCCTGAAACTCCATCTCTAGAAGCCAGGGAGAAGATCTGTAGACCCTGAAAACGAAGCTGTTTCACTGTACTGCATATGAAATGAAAAAGCTCCCATGGAGTGTTTGCATAATGGGTTTGTAATCACCTTGTTAAAAGGACAGTGCTAAACATGGCTCTGAGAGAAAGCGGCTCATAGTCCTGCCATCAGGCTGAATGGGATGATTCATCACTTTCGGAGAGAACAAAAGGACCAGCTAAGCACCTTGTTCAAGAGCAAGAACCATCTCCCAGATGGACAGATGGATGGATGAAGTCTTATTTATTTGGGAAGGTGGCTTCTACCATGCATACAAAGCAACATGGCAAATTATTAGAGTAGATCCCAGTGTGCTGAAAGGGAATTATGACAATTACCCCAGATGGCATCCTTCTTTCTTTTTCATCATAATTTTCAAATTAAAGACTACTATGTTATAATGATTTATTCCAGTTTTCATGGGAATTGTAATTATTGTAAAAAAGATAATGGGGTCTATGCTAGATAGCAGAAAATAATTACCCCAGTCTAAGTGCTTATTAATGAACAATAAGGCTTAGTCAATTAAGGAAGAGAATTATGGCACTTGGCTATTGGTTGGTTGACTGGGTGATCTAATTTTTGTTATTAGATCAGTAGGACCAGGAAGAAAACACTGTTCAGATGGGATGAAAGGAAATTACAAATTTGACTAAAATAAATCACCTTTTAAGTTTTGGAGTTTTTTTCGATTGAGGCTTTAGTTAATGTAGGTGACAGCCCTTTATGCCTTTCCCTTGGCATGCGGTATTTGGGAACCATTTTAACATTCCCATTTTGTCTGTGAAAAGACATTTTAATTGAAAAATCATTTGCCCATAAAATTATTATCATCAATTCACATTCCACCAAAGAGCTGCATTATGACCATAAAACAATTTGTAAGTGGATTCATTTTACCCACTAAATCACTTTACATTATGCTGTGAACAGAATGATTAAAGCAAGTTAGCATTTTGTTGGCAAAGTAATTGTGTTATTATGCATTTCGTCCACACAGATACTTATGCTGCCGAGTCCATTTATCTTGTTGACAGAACATCTATATGTATCTGACAGAATGCATTTTATTTGGTTGATGCAATTCATTTTATTCACCAACACTTAAACTCGAGCTAAATTTGTCGTCATTGGAATGGATTTGAATGTGGAGCAAAATTAATATCGCCTACATGATCAGTGGTCAGAATGTTTTCTCTACACAACTGCACAACTTTGCAAACAAAGTTTCCTTTAAAAATGAGAAAAGAAGCCACTATGGTGAAGAAATGTCTAAATTGATGTCTACTAGGTTCATTTCTCATGCTGTTCTACATTCTCAGGGGACTGATCCAGACCAAAGGAAGCCTTTGAAATCACCAGGAGTTCTTCACTCGTATCAAATCTGCTAGCAAACGTTCATGTAAAATTCTCTTTTTAAAGGCTCACATTCAATTCACTAAGTAAAATTACTTCCAGTCTACATCTATCTACTAGTTAATCAATAAGCATTTATCACGCATCTACTATATAACAAGCACTGTGCTAGGAGCTGGAAATGAAAAGACAAATAGAACATTCCTTGCCCTCAAGGAGCTTACATTATATCAGGAGTAACAAGCACATATGCATGTATATATGTGCATATGTATGCATGTGTGGTTGTATGTCTATATGTAAGTGTTTTATATATAGATGTATATGTATACATGTGTGTACATGTATGCATATACATATACATGGTAACTTGGACAGGGCTAGCACAAATAGATAGGGGAAACCAGGAAAGGCTTCATATTAGTTATCATCTTCCCACTGTTTCACAAATCAACTTCTTTCCTTCTTGAGCATGGATTTAGACTACTCCAGTACATATACTGTGCTCAGAATTAGGCAAGTGGGAAGACCACATTAATTGTTCAGGCAAAGGTAGGGAAGTCTTGCCCTGCAGTTGACTTCCAAGTTAGGGATTAAAAGTGCCCAGTATAAATATAAAGAGAGTCATGTTAAAAGGGTCACTGGGTTCTATGAGATTGTATGTTGTTTATTCCAGTCAAAAGAGTATGTATTTATGGACTTAGATTAAATTAATCTCCCCAGGAGAGGGTGTTTGAACAATATTTGAACCCACATAGATAGCTACAGACTTTGAAACAGAGACTCTCCCCAATCAATGAATCACAGAGTCTCAGAGGTGGTAGTGACCTTACAGGCTATCTTATCCAACGAATACTTGAAAAGGAATTTTCTCTACAATGCTCTCAACAAGTGGCCATCTAATTTCTGACTGAAGGTGTCTAGTGATAAAGAGCTCACTACTGATGAAGCAATTAATTTCACTATAGGATAACTTTGTTGTTGTTGTTAAGAATGGTTCTGGAGCAGCTAGGTGGCACAGTGGTTAAAGCTCTGGCCTTGGAGTCAGGAGGATCTGAGTTCAAATCCAGCCTCAGACATTTGACACTTACTAGCTGTGTGACATTGGGCAAGTCACTTAACCCCAATTGCCTCACAAAAAATAAATGAAATTATAGAATTAAATACATAAATAAATAAACCAAAATCTGCCTCTCTTTAACTTCCACTCAACACACATAGGTCTGAGGCCTTCTGGACTCAGCCTGGCCAAGTT
Source organism: Phascolarctos cinereus (assembly GCF_003287225.1). Classification (NCBI taxonomy): domain Eukaryota; kingdom Metazoa; phylum Chordata; class Mammalia; order Diprotodontia; family Phascolarctidae; genus Phascolarctos; species Phascolarctos cinereus. The sequence goes on along the minus strand of NW_027555625.1, from coordinate 286,093,212 downwards.
TCTGGAGAATGCCATTTGTTTCCTCAGCCAAACAGAGCATTCCTAAAACTGTGATTCTCACAGACAGTGAATCACATTTATTGAAATCACCAAGACGTGGGCCAAATTGCCCTGATCGACTCTGATATTCAAGGAGGAATTTGGAAGCTTCTTAAAGGGCACTTAATGAAATATTTCGGTTATATTTCTCTCACTTAGAAAAACAAATGGAGAAAAGGCTTTTGCTTACAGTATGTAAGTTACTTTAAATTACTGGAAGCCATTTCTAAATTACTTCTCCTGGCAAATTTGAATATGGATGAGGATATTTTACTTATCTGCCTGACACTTTCATAAAATATCTACCAAATGGAACACATGCGTGGAGAGTAACATATGTTTTCATTTTCATTATAGAGGGATTTTTTTTTTATGAAATGTAAGCACCGAATCATTACTGATCTCTAGAAAATAGGTCATAATGAGTCCTGAAGAACTTGCAAAGTCTAAAATTAGGTTTGGGGCAGAATTATGCTTCTGTCTTATCTCCCCTCCCCATGGGTTTATCATTGAAAATTAAACAAGTAATTCAAAAAGCCAAAATCACAGCTAGGAGGCTTTCACAGAGTCTAATTTGATATTGCTGTGTTTTGATTTTCATGAAAATAAAAACAAGTTTTGCTGAAGTAATAGTTTTTGTTGCCTCGGTTATACACATAAAATTGAATCTTTATAAAATCGGTGATAAAAGCTTCCCAACACCAAGCCATCTGGTCAATTCATTCAAAATGCCAGCCAATTATCCAAGTGTTCAGTTGTAAAGCCAACCACTGCTTGACTGTTGTTTTAACTAAACTGACCAGATGTTTTGGTGGTGTTCATATCATAGCTGTAACTTTAAGCCACGATCACTACCAACACTAATGCTGTGCAAAAAAATTCCATTGTTAGCTAATGTGGTACATATATAAAATGAGGGATGGGTGATCTGAAATTCTAAATAGAAATTCCAGGAAGCTCAGAGAATTCTGGGCAATATTAGAGAGGGACAGAATTAGCTGTCTTCCCTTCCTGATGGCCTGTCAGCTGAGGTTAACAAAGTTGATAGAACCAGGGAATTTGCTGAAAAGTAGCTTTTACCCAACTCATTTAGAGTATTTTCAAGAGCTTCTACTTTTCCACTTAGTTTCTCCTTTCTAGGTCTCACTCACAGAGGGCAATCACCCCCAGAGGGCAGGTATTGCCTTCAGATGCTCCCCTGTTGCTGACCATATTGAAGGCTACTTTAATTAACAAAGACTACCTTGGCAAGTACTATTTGTGCTGTGAGCCTAATGAGCCCTCTTTGTTTTTGGTGGTATGCTGTGTTAGTTTTTAAGTGTTTTTTTTTTTTAGTTTTTAACTCTTATTTAGTAGTCCAACAATACTGCATGTCAACTTTTATTCACTCACTTCTATATTTATGCACAGCTATGTTCTTATTGGCTCATTCTGAATTCAGAAGAATTTATTTGGCCATATCAGTCTGAAGCACCTTCTGTTTCCTAGACTGCCTAAAATTCTTGCCACCACCCAGGATCTAGGAGTTTATATGGTACTTGTACATGTAGAAGACTACATTCTTGGTTTATGTCAAAATTAGAAAGTAAGATAACGAACATTTTTGCTATACATCACAAATCCTGACCCGTAGTTTGTAGTCTCAATCTTTCCATGAGGTTTTAAATCAAATTTCTATTAATAATTGGAACTAAGATTTTGTCTTAAGACACTAGATGTAAAGGGTTCCAAATTTAGAAAACACTGATATCACTTGCAGTCATTGAGTAGTATAGAAAATAATGGAATTTAACCATAAATTGGTAAGAATAAACTAAAATAGGAAGCTACTAGATGGTCAGTTTGAGGGAGCTCCATCCCTACTCTATGTGATGGCCATCCTATGACTGGCCTTGCACCAATGTCCTAGTATTTTAGTATCCCCACCACATAGTGATGTTCTTCCCCTGTTTCCCAATATAGGACATATTTCATATATTTTGTCAAAAGAATGTTTTGTGATACTCTGCTCCAGGCCCCCAAATTCCTAGTCATGGCTCTGATAATAATAATAATTATTAGGAGTTTAAAGATAGAATATTTCTGATATCTTAATGTCAGCCTGTCCGAGTACAAAGATGCTTATCATCAGACATTTGTAGCTACATGATGATTTTTTCTGCAACTCACAAAGGCCTCATAAGTAACTGTAGAGAATTTGTGGTCATTTTTGGTAGAGTGAACCTTCATCAATAAAATCACATAACCAGTAATTTAACAAGTATATAAGAAGTGCCTACTATGTGTCTGGCCCTGTTTTAGGTTCTGAGAATAAAAGATGACCTCAAGTCACTGACCTCAAGAAACTTATGTTTTATTAGGAGAGACAAGTATGTATATAATTATATGCAATATATGTGTGTGAATAATAATAGTAACTGTGGAAATAATGAAAAGCTTCATATAGAAGATTGTGTTCAAATGCAGCTTTAAAGGAAATGCATGATTCTAAAAGGCAGAGGTGAAGAGGAAATATTATTCCAGCCATGTAAAACAGCCAATGCAAAGGTGTGGAGAAGGGTGGTAGATTGTCACATACAAGGAACAGCACAAAGACTCATGTGGCCAGACCTTAGAGTGCACGAAGAGGTTTAATGCACACTTAGCCTACAAAGATAAGCACTGAAGTATGCCTTACATTGGCAGAGCACTAAAACATCCCCAGTGTGCTTTCAAAGTCATGATCTCACTTAAACAACCTCATGGTGTCACAGGTCTCTTTATTGAGAACATTTCAAAATCTTCAGAAAATTTTTCAGTTACCAATTGTGGCTCTCAAAAATCTTGTGAGGCAGAAATCTCTCAACTACAGGTGAATACCAAATTATACAACAAACATTTTTCAGACCATTTGAAGTGTAAGTCAAGGTATGGTAGAAAGAACTTTCAACTTGGAGCACTGAACTCAGAGGCATTAGCCCTGGCTTCAAACCCCAATTCTGTTATGTATGACTTTTATGACCTTACACAATTACTTAACCTCTCTGTGTCTTGTTTCCCTATCTACAAAACAAAGGATAAAACTTAGCTAATCTCTAAGATCGCTTCCAGCTCTAAATCCATGATCCTGGAATTTCTGTAAACTGAATACTGCTCATAATAAAGAATAAAACTATTTAAAGGAAGTCTGTCCTAAATCTATGATAAAATAATTATGATCACTCCCTAATAAATCATTTTTGAAATGATTTTTCTGTAAATAATAATAGATATTACATATGTATATATTATATAATAGATGTGTTACTAATAATATTGTTGTTCTAACAACAGTAACAATTTAAGCATTGCAAAGGCAGGTACTCACTTGAGCTCTCCCAAATACCCCTACAAACAACTTTAAAATAATACCTCAAAATGAATTAGGAGCAGCAGAACCAACAAAAGGATGGGGTAATACAATTTTCCAGCCCAAGATAACTTAAAAGATAGGCAGGAAAAGTCAGGTTTCACTGGAGTGAGAGTAGAGCACAGTCCACCACAAATTGGCAGGCCATGCCTCAGCAAGCCAACAGCAGACATTGAGGCAACTGCAGTTTCCAGAACTCTCAGCCCACAGACAGCAAATGGGTCAGACAACTGGTCATAAAGAGATAACAAGGGATCCTTTACTGGCACTGGATGCAGGATTCTGTTGCATTATCCATACATGGTTCCAGGTCGCAGTGCTAGGGTGAAGAGGAACACTAGCAGAAGAAGGACCCTGGACACAGTTCCAGGGCAGAAAAGAATGCTTGTGGTAACTCATAAACCAGAGCACAGGCCAGGAGAGTAGTAAACACACCTCTCCTTGGATCATACCACCTTGAAGAACTGAAAACTTAGAGACCTTCAGAACTAGCTCTGAAAACAGCAGCACAAAAAAATTCTGAAGATTGGGACAGCATTCCCTCCATCCTGGGAGCAGAGCTCAACTTTAACATGAAGTTAAAAGTCAAGAAATAGGCTGGAAAAATAAGTAAACACAAAAAAAATACTGACCGCAGAAAGATACTATGGTGATTAGGAAGCTCAAAACACAAATTGAGAAGACAACAATGTCAAAACAGCTACATGCACAGCATCAAAGAAATATGTGAATTTGTCTCAGGCTCAAAAATTCCTGAAGGAGCTCAAAAAAAGTTTAAAATCAAATAAGAGGAGTGGAGGGGAAAATTGGGGAAAGAAATGAGAGTAATGCAAAAAAAAAAGCGAAAAAAAGAGTTAACAGCTTGACAAAAGAGGCACAAAAAAGTACTGAAGAAAATAACTTCTTAAATAACAGGATAAACAAAATGGTAAAAGAAACACAAAAATTCACTGAAAAAAATCCTCAAAAATTAGCATTCGCAAATGGAAAAAGGAGGTACAAAAGCTCATTGAAGAAAATAATTTCTTATAGAATTGGGCAAGTGGAAGCTAATGACTCCAGAAGGCATCAAGAAACAATGAAAAAAATCAAAAGAACAAAAAATAGAAGAAAATGTGAAACATCTCATTGGAAAAAAATATGACCTGGAAAATAGGTCAAGAAGAGATAATTTAAGAATTTTTGGACTACCTGAAGCCATGATCAAAAAAAGAGCTGGGGTATTATCTTTCAAGAAACTATCAAGGAAAACTGCCCTGATATCCTAGAACCAGAAGATAAAACAGAAATTTTTTAAAAAACCACCAATCTCCTACAGAAAAAGATTCCAAAATGAAAGCTCCCAGGAATATTATAGCTAAATTGTAGAGCTCCCAGGTCAAGGAGAGTATACTGCAAGCAGGCAGAAAGAAAGAATACTGTGAAGCCACAGTCCGGATAACACAAGATTTAGCTGATTCTACATTAAAAGGTTGGAGGGCCTGTAATATGATATTCTGGAAGGCAAAGGAGCTAGGATTACAACCAAGAACCATCTACCCAACAAAAGTGAGTATAATCATTCAGAAGGGGAAAAAAAATGAAATTTAATTAAAGTACTTTCAAGCATTCTTGCTGAAAAGATCAGAGATAAGATACTTGGAAAGCAAAAAAAAAGGTAAAAAAAAAGAGAAATCATAAGGGATTCAATAATTCAATAATGTTTACATTTCTATATAGGAAGATGATACTTGTAACTCCTAAGAATTGTATTATTATTATTATTATTAGGGCAGTTAACTGAAGGAGAATACATAGACAGAGGGCACAAGTGTGAGTTGACTATGATGGAATGATATCCAAAAAAATTAAATTAAGGGGTGAGAAAGAGGGATACACTGAGAGAACTGAAAAGGAAGAGGTAGCATGGGGTAAATTATCTCATGTAAAAGAGGTATAGAAGAGCTTTTGTTTTTGTTTTTGCTTGTGAGGCACTTGGAGTTAAGTGACTTGCCCAGAGTTATGCAGCTAGTGAGTGTTATGGAAGAGCTTTTACAGTGGAGGGGAAATTGGGAGTGGGAGTGGTGGACAAGGCTTGAACTTTGCTCTCATTGGAATTGGTTCAAAGAGAGAATAACATACATACTCAATTGGGAATACAAATCTATCTTACCATAAAGGGAAGTGCAAAGGAAGGGAAATAAAACAATGTGGGAGGTGGGAATAGAAGGAAGGGTGGATTGGGGAAGGCAGTGGTCAAAAGCAAAACACTTTTAAGGAAGTACAGGGTAGAAGGAAAGAGCAAAAAGGATGAACAGGGGAAAAGTAGGATGGAGGGAAATACACAGTTTAGTAATCACAACTGTGAATATGAATGGGATGAACTCACCCATAAAATAGAAGTGGATAGCAAAGTAGATTAAAATTTATACATCAAGGGTGATACAATAAGTAAATTAAGGGAGCATGGAATAGTTTACCTGTTAAATCCATGGATAAGGAAAGAATCTATAACCAAATGAGAGATAGAGAATATTACAGAACATAAAATGGATGATTTGGATTACATTAAATTAAAAAGTTTTTGAACAAACAAAACCAAGGCAGCCAAGATTAGAAAGAAAGCATAAAATGGGAGCAAGACTTCTCTGATAAAGGCCTCATTTCTCAAATATATAGAGAACCGAGCCAAATCTGTAAGAATACAAGTCATTCCCCAATTGATAAATAGTCAAAGAATATGAACAGGTAGTCTTCAGATGAAGAAATTAAAGCCATCTATACTCATATGAAAAGGCTCAAAATCACTATCGATTAGAGAAGTAAATTAAAATAATTCTGAGGTACCACCCCACACTCCTCAGATGGACTAACATAACAGAAAAGAAAAATGACAAATGTTGAAAAGGACATGGAAAAATTGGAACCTAATTCACTGTTGCTGGAGTTGTGTACTGATCTAACCATTCTGGAGAGCAATTAAGAACTACACACAAAGGTCTATAAAACACTGCATGCCCTTTGACCCAGCATACCACCAATAGGTCTGTATCCCAAAAAGATTTTTTTAAAAGGGAAAAGGGCCTACCTATACAAAACTATTTATTTTGTTGTTGTTCAGTCATTTCAGTCATGTCTGACTCTTTGCAACCCCATTTGGGGTATTCTTTGCAAAGATATTGGAGTGCTTTGCCATTTCCTCCTTCAGTTCATTTTACAGATGAGGAAACTGAGGCAAAGAGGGTTAAGAGACTTGCCCAGACTCACATAGGTAGTAAGTATCTGAGGCTAGGTTTGAACTCACAAAGTGGACTTTCTAACTCCAGGCCTGCCACCTCTATCCACTGCACTACCACGCTGCCTCAAAAATATTTTTAGCAGCTCTTTCTGTGTTGGTAAAAAATTGAAAATTGAGGGATACGCATCAATTGAGGAATAGCTGAATAAGTTTTAGTATATGATTGTGATGGAATACTATTGTACTATAAGAAACAATGAACAGATGCTTTCAAAAAAGCTGGAAAGACTTGATGAATTGATGTAAAGTGAAGTGAACAGAACCAGGAGAACATTGTACACAGTAACTGCAATATTCTACAATGATCAACTGTGAATGATGTAGCTATTCTCAGCAACACAGTGATATAAAACAATTCCAAAGGACTTAACGATGAAAAAAATGTTATCCACCTCCAGAGAAAAAACTTACGGAGTCTCAATGCAGATTGAAGCTTTTTTTCAACTTTATTTTTCTTGGGGTTTTTTGGGGTCTCTGTTTTCTTTCACAACATGACTAATGTGTAAATATGTTTGAATAATTACACATGTATAGCCTGTATCAAATTGTTTTCTTTATCAATGAGGGAGAGAGAGAATTTTAAACTCAAAATTACAGAAAATGAATGTAAAAGTTGTTTCATACGTAATTGGAAAAAAAACATTAAAAAAAACCTTAACATACATTGCATGAGAGATGGTGTGATACAGTAGTAGGAGTACTGACTTAGTTAGAAAACCTAAGCTCAAATCTTGTCTCTTCCACCTACTACTTGACAATGAATGAATGAATCAATCAATCAATGAAAAGCACTTATTAAGTACTTACCCTGTACCAAGCATTGTGCTGATCACTGGGGATAAAAATACAAAAGCAAAATAGTCTCTGCCCTCAACAAAATTATATTCTAATGGGGAGACACTACATATAGGAGAACAGTGGCCAATAAAGGATGTTTAGGTCTCAAAAATCATACAATGGTTGTGTTGATTTGTTTTCAGTTCTCAGAAGAAGGTGGAAATGAGGAGATGGGAGAGGGTGTGAGCTTGGGAACCAGGCAAAAAAAAAAATAGCCTGGATTCCAGGAAATGTAAAGCTGAATGGCTTATCTCCTCCTCGTGGTTCTTTTCTTCATGTTTCTATTTCTTCATCTGTAAATGAGGGAATTGGACTAGAAGATTCTAATGGCCATTCCAGTTCTTAATCTATGGTCTTTATAACTGATCCTTTAAAAAAAACTAGGAAGTTATTTTGTCAATAGTATTATTAAATCAATCAATCGACAAACTTTTTAAAAGTGATTACTATGTGCTAGACATTATGCTAAGTTCTGGGGATATGAGGAAAAAGAAAAAATAGTCATGACAAGGAGCTTATATTCTAAAGGAACAGGCATAAATTTTTGTATACATACATATAGATATACATATAGACATATACATACATACACATATATGTAAGTGTGTGTATGTGTGTGTGTGTATACATATATACATGTAGGTAGAAGGTAACTTCAGTGGGAAGCTTCCTGCAAGATGTTATATTTGAGCCCAGTCATGAAAGAAGACTCAGTCATGAAAGAGGAGGAAGTAAGGGACAGCACTGCAGGCATGAGTGACAGCTGATACAAAGTCACAGAGGAGAGATAAATGTTATATGTGAGGGAAAGCAGATTGGCTACTGTGGCTGAACCACATAATATATGCAGGGGACTAATGTGTAAGAAGACAGGAACTAAAGGAAGAGACCAGATTTTGAAAAGCTCAATTTAAATTCCAGACAGAATAGTTTGAGAGGGAACTATTAGAGTAAAGGGATGACATGACAAGACCTATACTTGAGGAAAATCAATTAGTTATCTGTGTGGACAATGGATTAGAATGGTGGGAGACTTGAGGCAAAGAGACCAATTTGAAGGTTATTGTGCTAGTCTAAGGGAGAAGCAATGAAGACCTGAGCTAAGTATATCTGAGAGATATGGAAGGAGAAAAATGACAGCTAAGAGGATATATGAAGAAAAGGTGATTGAGAAATCAGAATTTTTTTTTGCTGACTTTCTAGTGAGAATGGTGGTACCCTTGAAAATGAAAGAAAGCTAATGAACCCTGTTTGGATACATTGAATTTGAAATACCTATGGGATATCTAGTTCAAAATGTCTAACCAGATTTCAGGAAGATCAAAAATGTTTAAAGAGAACTAGGAATTACCACCATAGAAATGATCATTGAACCCATGGGTATCGATGAGATCACCAAGTGACAGAGTACAGAGAGAAAAAAAGAATAGGATCCAAGACAGAGCCTTGGGGGACACCTACAGTTAATGGCCATGACATGGATGAAGATTCAGCAAAAGAAACTGAGGCACAGTTACACATGTAGGGGGAGCACCAAGAGAGAGCAATACATGACACCCAGAGGAGAGAGTGTCCAGAAGGAGGAAATCAGTACTAGCTAACACTAGTTAGCATCTATATAGGACCTTAAGAATTGTAAAGAACTTTACATACATTATCTAATTTTATCAGTAGTGAGTAACACTGAGTTATTAGTGTCAAATATTGCAGAGAATTCACTAATAAAGAAGACTGAGAAAAGGCTATTGAATTTTGCAATTAATAAATCATTGACAACTTTAGAAAGAACAGTTTCAGTTGAATAAGGTCAGAAACTGGATGACAAAGGGTTTAGAAGACAACGGAAGTGGAAATGCAGGCATTTAATTTAGATGGCTTTTCTGAGGAGAGGAGAGCTATAGGATGAAAGCAGGGGGGGATGGTAGGATGTAATGAGGGCTATTTTAAATATGAGGAAGAAGGAATCATTAGATAGGGTGAGATTAAAGATGAGAAAGGGTCATGGTAGGGCAATCTTCTGGAGAAAAATGGAAGAGGGTAGGATCAAGAATACATGAAGAAAGGTTGACTACCTCTTCAGCAGAGAATAAAGGGAAAGATAGTGGGGGATGATATCAGGAAGAGGTTTTACTGAATGACCTCAACTTTTTCAGTAAAGAATGAGATGATGTCCTCAACTGAGAGCATGGTAGAAAGGATGTCATGGGAAAGTTGAGAAGAAAAGAAATTTAGAATACTCACTGCAGTGAGTTTCAGACAAAATTGATTCAGGAAGAATAATTGCCTTGCTGCATTGAGGGCCCAGTTAAGATTCAATAACATTAATTTGTACTTCACTCAGCATCATTTCTTGTTTTTCTCTGGCTCTGTTTGGCATCATGTAAGTATGAATAAAGGAGGTAGATTATAAAGGTAATCCAGGGTTGGGATTTGGTAAGGTATGGTTAGTGATAAGACAAGGAGACAAGGAATTCAAAAACAGAGAATAGTATAGAGTTGAACTGATGCAACAAGGGGTGGAAATTGGGAAGGAAGAAGAATATATCCAGAGCATGGGGTTATTGCCTAGAAAGTCACAGGAAGGACAAAGAAGAAGTTAGAATACATGAAACAAAGGGAGAGAAAAATAATGAAAGATTACAATCAGATGAAGGAATTTTAGAGTTATTGAACATAGAAGTGGAATGCTTTGCAGTGATGGCAAGGTCAAGGGTACAACCATACCCACATATCCCAGCCAATGTAGGATAGACAGATAGGTCACAAGAGTTGAGTATTTGGAGGAACTAAGAAGTTAAGCTATTTGAGGAAACATCAACATGTAAGTTGAAGTCCCCTGGCATGAGCACAGGATCTGGCACGGAAAGAGAGCCTGTGAGCTGGGCATTGAACCCATTAGGAAAGGAGGCAGAATGTTCTGGAAGTCAGTAGACCCAGCATCTGTATTTGACCTAGTTACAGCAGCAGGAATGATCATAGCTAATTTTATATTGCACTCTAAAGTTGCTAAAGTGCTTTATATACTTCATCTCATTTCAACCTTCTAACAAATCTACAAAGTAGATTTTATATATAAGAAAATTAAGGCCCAGAGAAGTAAAGAGACTTAGTCATGGTCACACAGGAAGCAAATATAAGTATGAGGATTTGAACCAGTTTCCTTTATGCTCTAAAAGGGAGATAAAGAAGAAAATACCAAGTGTGACTTCTTGATTATTTATATTGCAATTTATCTGTGCCACTTCTCTCCCTTATCAGCATCAATAATTACAATTTGACTATAGTTTATATATGTATATATATATATATATACACACACACACATATAATACACACACACACACACACACATATATATATATATATGCACACATGTGTATATGCTTATGTTATTTTCAAAGACTCGATACAAAATGGAAGTGATTTTTTATCCAGACATTTTCTCTAAGTCTTTATTCTACTCATCCCACCAATTTACCCCATATTCTCTTTGAGGCTTCTAATGATTGTTTTATGATCAATTAATCAGATTGTTCCACTCCCTGATTTATCTTACAAAGCAGTTTTGTTCCTAGATACCTAAACTAAATTTATCTCTATCCGATGTTAGCCAATTACTACTCATTTTAATGCTGGTGCCCACTGTGTACAATGAATGGATCTCAGCTCAATGATGGAAGCAGTTTCTATCCAGGAGCTAATTAAGGAGCTGCATTTTTTTCAAATTCATGATAACCACCATCGATCAGAGCCCCCATGATGAGTTGGAAAATCGCCAAAGTAATGAACTTTGAAATTTTTGGCTCAAGAAGAATTGCCCGTTGGGATTGACAAAAACATCAGGGGTGTGTGTGTGTGTGTGTGTGTGTGTGTGTGTGTGTGTGCGCGCGCGCGCGTGCGCACACGCATAGAACAATCTCCATTCCCTCAACCTCCAAACTAGATCCCTTCAACTTTGCCCTGGTCAACACATCTAGAATATCATGTTCCATTATGGGCAGCACATGGAAAAGCCAGAGAGTACCTGGAGAAGGACATTCAGGACCATGAAGTGCCTCCAATTTGTGCCTCATGAGTATCTCACTAAAAAAATCTGGAGATTATTATTCTGCAGAAGAGTAGACTTAAGGGGGGGGGGGCATAATAGCTGCCTTCAAATATTTGAAGGGCTGTCGTGTATTAGAGAGATGAGACTTGTTTTACTTAGCCCCAGAGGGCAGAACGAGGCACAATAGATAAATGCTTCAAAGAGGTGAATTTAGGTTTGATGTGAGGGAGGAAAACCTTTCAAACAGAGCTAGAAAAGGCTGCCTAGGGAGGTAGCAGATTTCCCCAAAGACCTCTTGTCAAATATGATGCAGGATAGATTTTGTTTTGTACATGGATTGGACTAGATGACCACGGAGGTCCATTCCAACTCCCAAACCTTCTTTTTCTGTGACTTTGATGCCTTTCAAAGCCTTCCTCCTCCAGGAAGCCTCCTGAACCATTTAGAATTCAGGATATTTTTAAAGCTTCCTCTACTCAATTTCTCTTGGCTGAATTATAATTGCCAACCTTGAGCCACTGGCCTGGGCCTCTGATGGGAGCCTTTTAGCTCTTCCTCAAAGGTTATACTTCAGTTCCCTAACACTCAAACCTCTTGGTCCTGAACTTTCCATGTTATCCATGGTATTCCTCCGATCAATCACCAAAAATGCCTCAACTAGCTAATAAAACTGGAGAACTAGAGACAGCAAAAGTGGAAAACTTCCCCAAGTTTAAAGAAATACATTAAGCTCAGTAATTGAAGTCTTTTTCCTTTTGTTCAGAAAAAAAATTATCTACCCTAACTTTGTTATTTCTGAGGACTCTTTCACTAGTACATTTAACTATACATTGAATAGTGTTTAAGTTTTTAAACCTGTCATAGAGTTTCTTAACCTGGAGTCCATGAACTTTGTCCTTATTTTATATTTTGATGACTGAATTTCAATATAATTAGTTTCCTTTGTAATCTTATATATTTTACTCTCTGCACATAAAAATATTACTCTGGAAACGGTCCTATAGATTTCACCAGATTGCAAAAGGGGTCTATGACACAAAAAGGTTAAGAACTCCATGCTCTAAAGCATCACAGAACTTTCCTGATGATAAATCTCAAGGGTTAAGATGATTATTAATGCTCCATTTAATTGTCCCTTGATTTAAATTTAGCTAGCATCTTGATATATAGGAAGGAAGGAAGAAAAGAAGGGAGAGAGAGGGAAGTAGAAAGAAAAGGAAGGAAGAATGGGAGGAAGAGAGGAGGGAGAAAAGGAGTTAATTGAACTTGAGTTCTTACTGTGAAATTTTAAAATATTTGAAACCCAAACACATTGTTATTACTCACTAATGGATTTAATGAAGGCAGAAGACTTGGAAATATTATAAAAGAAAAAGAGGTGGAGAAAGAAGAGGAAGAAGAGGAAGAAGAAAAAGAAGAGAAAGAAGAAAAGGAGGAGGAAGAGGAGGAGGAAGAAGAAGAAGCAGCAGCTGGAACTTAGTTACTTTAATTTCTAAATCTTCTATCTTACTGTGGACATTAGCTAGTGCTCAGTCTTTGGCAAGGATGTATATGCATTATATGAGTGACACATGTCATGCTGTCCTAAAATGTCATATCCCAAAGGATACCATTTGTATATATTCTCAGCATGCTGTCTCACTAAAACAATGACAATACCAGCAAATCCATTCCCACTAGATGCTACTGAAGTCCTGCTCACAAACATAAGAATGTATAAAGATTATGATTTCTAAAGCAAGATTTGCCTCTTTTCATTGTACAGTATAATGAATAATTCATTTTATTACTAAAAGGCAATTTAGTACTAGAAGATGGTAGTTTTCCATTCTTTCAGTGGTTGCTTGATATTTTACTTGCAATTTACCTAATTGTATGTGTGGAGAATAATTTTTTAGTGTTACTGAGTTGAGTGGGAGATCTTTCTAAGCTATGCTGTAGCTAGGCTTAAACTACCTAAAATACTAATTTTTCTTCCCCACTGTGGGAACATTAGCTAGAGTTAAGTCTTTAAAAGAAGAGTGACATGAAGTTCATTACTGCCTAGAAAGGCTTCAATAAATACAGCTTAGGAGTGTGTATGTGTGTGCAAGCACATGTACCCTTTAAAGAACTTTTCAACACTCTCATTAGTAAGAGTATAGTGAAAGGGTCTTGGAATTAAGTGAGCTAAATTCAGATCTCACCAATGATACTCAACAATTTCTCTCCCAGCCTCAGTTTCCTCATCTGTAAAAGGGAGATAATAATACCTATGATACTTACCTTGCAGGATTGTTAGGAGCAAATGAGATGATGTGCATAAAGCACATTGCAGGCCTTGAAGACTAAGTAGTCATTAATTTCAGCACCATTTTAGTGCCATTTTTCATCTTCCGAGAGAGACTTAGAGATCTAATACAGATGAAATCAATCTTCTAGGGAGGTTATTAGAAGTAGTAATGGCTGAAGGCACCAAATACTGCTGGGATTGAGAAGGCAAGAGCACTTACATACTGAACTCTAGGATGAAACAAAAGTGAGTACCACCTGAGATCAGCAAAGTAAAATAAGACTTTAAATATACAATTTGGCATCAAGTAGACCAAATGGAAGGTGTCTATGTGCTCTGGGCTAAAGGGTGCTTAAAGACAGCAGACTTGGTGTTATATCCCTACTCTACTACTTACTACTAATGTGACCTTGGGCACTTTCACAGAATTCAGAACTGTTGATGGACTATTTGTTGAGTTTTCAAAATTCAGTGCCTTCTTGAAGGAAATAACTTAGATAATTATCTTACTTTGTTATTTTTCGAAAAGCTGCTTGATGTAGCCAATACATTTGTTTAAACATAGTAGCTGTCAGACAACAGCCAAGACACTTTCCCTCATTTTTAAGTGGGGATGGTCATTTTTGCTCTACCCAGAGAAGCAGTGCGATCTGCTATAGTGTTTCTCAGACTTTTTGGTCTCAATCATAACCTTTATGAATTTTGGTATTTTTGGGGAGAGCTTCAGTAACATTGCTGCTGTTGTTGCCAAATAGGCATTGTCTTAATGAGACAGAATGCTGAAAATACACACACGTGGCACCATCTTGCTTCTTTTGGAGATGACATTTTAGGACCCCTTATATTCTTAAAAATTATTGAAGACCCTAAAAAGTTTTTGTTTACATGTGCTAGATAGCAATATTTGCAGTATTTGGTTAAAATTGATTTTTAAAAATTAAAGTACTTATTTACTATTTCATTAAAAATAATAAGCTATATGCTAACATAAATTTTTATGAAAAATAACTATATTTTCTAAAACAAAAAATTTAGTGAGAAGATTGGCATTATTTTTACATGTTTTTGCATATCTCTTTAATATCTACTTTACTAGAAGACATTTGGCTTCTCACATCTGCTTCTACATTCTATCTGTTGTGATATGTTATTTTGGTTTAAGCATAAGAAGAAAATATGGCCTCACAGAGATCTATAGAGTTGGAAAAGGGAGGAATACCTAATAAGGAAAATAGTGTCATAGTGTTATTGTGAAAATAGTTTTGAACTTGCAAACCATCTTGCAGGCTCTCAGAAATCCCAGGGGTCTATGGACCATACTTTGGAAACCATTAGTCTACTGGAAAGAGTAGGAGACCTAGAATCAGGAAAACAGGAGATTGAGCCTTGGCTCTGCCACTCCCCAGCTAGCCCTGTGTGACTCCAGGCAAGTTAACTCACCTTTCTAGGCTTCAGTTTCCTCATCTGGAAAATGAAGGGTTAGAGTTAGTTATCTCTAAGGTTTCTTCTAGCTCTAAATCTATTATCCTATGACCTGCTCCAAGAATTACCATGAGGAAAGTGCTTTGTAAACTTAAAGCACTACATGAGCAGCATTATCATTATTATTCCTGAACAAGCAACAAAAACTTCTCTATTAACTCATAAAAGTCTTCATATTTGCTCTAAAAGTTATATTCTGTATATGGCTACAGGTTTGGGGAGTTTGGTAACTTTATTTTGTTTCATTTTGTTGTGAAACACACATGTGAAGTTTAGACCAGGAAAAGGTGGAATTTCCCAGGATTCATTTAAAGGACTTAGATTGTCCCAGATAAAAAATAAACACCAGCTATTAACAGGGGAAAAGAGTTAGAAAATTCATTAATTTGGTTCCAGTTTATACTATTATTGTCATGGCCAATCATAGGATTACTCTGAGTAAGGAAGGCTTGCTTTGACTAAGAACATCGACTCCACTAGGCTGTAACAGTATGTTTGAATTTCATGCCTATTTAGAATGTCATACAAACCTGGAGTTTCAGAGATCTGTCTAATTGCTTTATATGATATAGACCTCTGACTAAACCTTAAGAATTAATAAATTGCTCTCCATAATAAAATGACAAGGACTCACACAGTACCTTGTACATGTTAGGTGTTTGATAATACCCCCATCATTCACTATATGGATCCTCATCTTTACAAATTTTCACCTTAATGGAAAAAAAACTGATTTAACTTTTTCTCTATAGAAACTACTTTTATTTACATGAACAAATGTCTCCAAATAGCAGAACTGAGACAAATGATTCCCTAGAGGACTAAAGAAAGCAGTGGTGGGATGGGGGACAATGGCAGGGGGAGGGTGACAATGTAAAGAGTTGAAATTCAAGGGCAGCCTTGACTGCTTTGAAGGTTCGAGAGCTTCATCAACTCATAGTGTAGACAAGTGTAGACAGGGAAGATAAATTAGAGGTCAGTTAATCCAATCCCCTCATTTCACAGCAACTCATCCAGAATCATTGGGGTTTTTTTATAGCCTGAAAGTGATTTTAGAAGATACTGAGGTCAGATCTATAACCCCAAGGAGAGCAAGTCCTCCCTCCCAACTAATGCAATTGCTCCAGAATGAAATGAGGAAGCCAAAAAACCTAAGTTCTTGAGTGGAGCAGTCTTTCTTCACTGTACACTATACATTATTCTCGCTTTCCCATCCTCCTTTAGCCTGTCCAGTGAACTCACTCATTCTACTTTGCTCTTCTTGACAACTTAGCAACTAGACTTCATTTTTTTTCTATTTCTCTAAGTGTTATTAATAGAACAGTTCATAGGATTGCGGATGAGCTGGGAGAGACCTTAGAGATCGTCTAGCCTTGTCCTTTTATTTTATAGGTCAGAGAACAATTCTCGAGAGATCAAGGGAATTACCCAGAGTCACACAGGGAGGAAGTCGCAGAGGCAAGACTTGAACCTAGGTGCTAGGATCACAAAGCTAGAGCTGAAAGGAACAGCTCATTTCACAGCTGAGGAAAAGGAGGCCCGAGGAGGTTAAGTGACAAATCGTGTCAGAGTCAACTTTCCAATCCAGGTCCTCTTGTTCCTGATCAGCACTATTTGGGAAAAGGGAGAGGGGAAAGACTTTGTTGGCAAGAAACATTCCATAATTCTCTCCATTAAAAGGAAGTGAAATAGGGGTTTTGTTATACAGATTTTTGCCTTATGGCTATTTTTGAAAAGATTTGTCAGTATTTATATTTATCAGTAGGATGTGTTGATGGATTTGATTAGCTCAATTCCTAATTATCCTCCCCAACCTTGGGAACAAAATTCATTGTACCACATAGGAAGCAACTTTTGTGGCTCCCTACAATTATTCCTCGTCACTTTAAAGGATCACAGAAGCTATTTGCGGTAACTTACTAAAAAAATTATCTGAATTCATCCTGCTACATATTCTCAGTCGTAATTGACACATATTGACTTTTCCTTGTTTACAGAGCAAACACTAGACACTGGGGGGAGGGGGGATAAAAAATGCAGAAAAAGACGTAGAAAAGTCAGTTCCTGACCATGGATAGCTCACAATCCAGTACAGTACAGGAGACAGAGAGATATGTCTTAAGAAGCCTGAGCAGTCTAGTATAACCAACAACTGTAGATTTATCATAGCTCACATTTATATGGCAATTTGTTGTTTTCAACACATTTTCCTCTCAACAGCTCCAGAGTTGGCAGTACAAGTGTCATTATTACCATATTACTAAGGAAGAAGCTGAGGCTTCGAGTGGTGAAATGATGCATCCAAAATCACACAGCTTCCAAATATCAGAACCAGGATGCATGAGCTCTGGTCTCCTGATGCAGTGCTATTTCCCCTACATCTCACAACAACATACACCAAATTTGGCAAGAAGTATGTTAAAAGAGAAATCAAAGTGGAATGAGAGTAATAAGAGAAGACTTCTTGGATGAGTTGATTTTGAGCAGGATTTTAAAGGGAATGGAAACATAAAATTGAAGCTACTCTATAGTGAATAACTCAGACATTTCAGGAAATATCTGTTACTTGCTCATCCTCACATTATGCACCTAGACCAGTGGTCCTCAAAACTTTTGGTCTCAGGACCCTTTTATACTATCAAGGAAACTACCCCACTGCCTACTAAGAACTTTTGTTTAGGGTCTTATCTATCCATATTTACTGTATTAGAAGTAAAAATATCTTATTATGAAAATAATTTTGATCTTGTAAACTTCCTGAAAATGGCTTAATGGTCCCTGGGCTCCACTTTGAGGACCACTGCTCTATGTATTTAACTTTCTGTACTTTTCCAGAGCAATGTATTGGAGTCACAAGATATGGGTTTCAATCCCACTTCTACTATTTACTGTGTGACCTTGAGCAAGTCATATCACTATTCTTGACCTCAGTTTCCTCATCTCCAAATTGAAGAGGCTAGATGACTAGATAATTTCTAAGGTTCCCCCCTTCCCTAAACCCTATGACCCTATGAATACCTTTCCTTGATACCCCTTCCCAAATCTAAGAGATTTAGATACTTCAAGTTGATTTGCCCCTAAGTATGAAATTTCTACATGCTTTATGATACATGGAAAGACTGATGAACTAGAAAGGGACTCTTGATTCCCACATGACAAGCATGGATTCTTATAGACACTAGTAAAGAATTCTATGTCTGAACAACAGTTGACACCAGGTCACTGACAGGCCTGAGAATCTGCCAGAGAGGAAGAATATCTGCACGGTACAGTTAATAATGACATTTTGAGTGACCCTGCTGACCAAATGCTACCACAGTCAGTCTTCTCTACAAGGAAGCCCACTGTGTCACTACTTAGATTTATGAAAACTGGAATTCACTAAAGGTCGAAACACACGGCGGTCCACTTTATTAGAACTTGTCTTACCAACATGGCCCCTTGTTGATTCAGATGTTCGGGCCATCTGGTTTCCAGAGGGTTCCTGTAAGTAGGGCCATCTGCTCCTTGTTACCTTATCATTAGAACAATTACAACAAAGGTGAAGTGAGTGCTTGTATAAATCAGGCCTCTCCTGTGCTCTAGTTTTCCCATCAAGATTTAGGGAATTGTGGAATTTAGGGAATCGTAGGAAACACAGTCCACTCATTTATAGATGGGGAAATTGGGGCTCAGGGGAAAAAGGGGTCTTGTACAATATCCCACAATGAATTAGAGAGAAAAGTCAGATTAGGACTTAGGTCTTCTGACATCCATTTGAGCGCTCTTTCCATTGCACAACGCTTTCCCAAGTATTTATTAAATAGCTATAGTGTCCATATCTATGATATCCTCATACAGACATTTTCCCCTTAAAGGGGGAATAAAAAGATAAAATGAGCAACGGTCTCTGCTTTAAAGATACTCATAGTCTATTTGGGGAGATTGCTGACCCACAGAAAACAATTTAAAAGCAGAGTATCCCTCTCAGATTACCCCCAATTTATCCCATATATAATCTGTGCATAATTATTTGCATGTTCCCTATTCCCCCCCACATCAGATTGTGAACAAATTGGCTTATTTTACTTTGTATCCCCAGTGCTTCAGAGAGTTCCTGACACATAGCAGGCACTTAAGAAATGCTAGTTGATTAAACAATTGAATGGCATATAATCACATTTCAAAATACATTTTATTGACATATTTTGTTTTACATGGTCCGAATTTCCATATGTTCCTCCCTTTACCCTTTTCAGAGAGTCATCCCCATATAACAACAAAAAGGGGAAAGGGGAAGAAATCAGCAAAACCAATCAATACATCCAAAAACACTGACAGTACATGCAATATTTCAAACTCATGGAGCCCTTACCTCTGCAAAGCAGTAGGGGGAGGTGTCTTCATATTTCTTTTTGGGGGGCTTGTTAATTTTTGGAATTTTGCAACATTCATTTCAATTGTTTTGTTGTTGTTGTTCTTTACATTTACATCAATGTAGTCATTGTACATTTCTTTTGCTTGGCTCTGCTTATTATTTCTGGATCAGTTCATGTAAGTCAGTGCTTCTCTGTATTCATCATAGTCACCGTTTCTTACAACACAGTAATATTCCATTACATTCATGTGCCACAGGTTTTTTTTTTATGCATCTTCTGAATCAATGGGCATCTACTTTGTTTTCAATTTTTTAACACCACAAAAAGTGTTACTGTAAATATTCTTGTGTATACCAGAGACTTTCTTTTAATCAGTGATCTCGTTGGTGTATATGCCTACCAGTAGAATCACTAGGTCAAAGGAACATTTTAGCGCTTTATTTGCATAATTCCAAATTACTTTCCAGGATAGTTGTACTAATTCACAGCTCCACCAACAATGTACTAATCTGTCTACTTTTCCACGAACTCTCCAATATTGACTAATCCCATATTTTCCATCTTTTCCAATTTGCTGGATATGAAGTGAAATCTCAGTGTTATTTTGATTTGCATTTTTCTCATTATTGGTGACTTGGAGTATGCTTTTATGTGGTTGTTAATAGTTTGCAATTATTTTGAGAACTGTTCATGTCTTTCAACCACTTATATATTGGATAATGGCTTTTGCTCTTAATATTTCTATTAGTTATCTGTATAACCCTTATCAGTCAAGGAGATATGATGCAGATTTTCCCCACTTGACCACTTTCCTGTTTATCTTAAGTGAAATAATTTTGTGTGTTCAGTTTTTCAGTTTCATGTAATCAAAATCACATATTTTATCTTTTGTAATGGACTCCATCCCTTCTTTGATTAGGAATACATCTACCCACAGATGGGAAAGTTATAAGTATGCTTTTCTATTAATTTTTTATGGTATGATCTTATATATTCAGATCATGTATCCATTTTCAATTAATTACAGAATATGGTATAAACCAAATATAACAATTAGAGCTGTATAATGATGAAAGAGACCATATTTTTAGATAGTGAGCAGACCACCACTAGAAGCATTCAAGAGAAGCCAGCTGACCCTTGTCAGAGATATTATAGGTAGGATTTCAATACTGAATGCAAGATTGGCCTGGGTAAGATCCAAGCTCCCATTCAGTCCTAAGATTCTCTGAGTCTATTACTACTGTGCACGAGAATGTATAGCATATATGATAAGATCTATGGTTGGTCAGGAAAAGAAGAGGATCAATGTTTGCCAAGGGCGGCTAGGTGGTGCAACAGGTACAGTGCTGGACCTGAAGTCAGGAAGACCTGAGTTAAAATCCAGCCTCTGAAACTTACTAATCTTAATTCCAACTCAATTTCTGACTAATCATCACCTTCTACCAGGGGGTCTTTCCAACTTTTCTTAAGGGACCCAAGAAAAATATTTGTAAAGCACTCAGCATAGTGCCTACCGGTAGCACAAAGCTATCCCCAGAACCTAATCGGCTCCACCTTCCCTGACTCATCTTCCTGGTCATCTGAAGCATTAAAAAGTACAGCCATACAGAGCTGAGTCTCCCAAACTTGGTGAGCGTCTAAGACCACTGAGTTGCTATACTTAATGACCTACTGACCAATCATGTTTCTAGAAGAAGACGGGGTTTTTTCATTCAGAGAGTTAAGGGCTACTATATCCTTGTTAAATATTCTTGCTATGTTAGGAGGAAATAAACTTCCTTCATTAAATGTTCAATGACTTCTGGTAGTACGTCATTCTGTCCCAACAATACAATCTGAAATAAGAGAATGTTTGTGTTAGAGTTGTACCTCTGATGGCCTGGCATGTACTATGGGCTTGATAAATGTTTGTCCCTCCCACTCCACCTTGATGTCCTCCACCTTTATGGCTGTTGTTTTCTCCTCTAAGACTCCCTCCCATGTATTCTGTAGGTATCTGGTATGTGCCTATTTACCTACATGCTGTGTACTTCATTAGAATGTAAGCTCCTTGAGGGTAGGGATTGCTTTGTTTTTTATTTGTATCCCCACTCCTTAGCACATTGCCTAGCATATAATAAATGCTTAATAAATGTTTGTTGCTGCTGGAGGTCTGTTTCTTTCACAGTGGGCAGAGAGGCTTTCTGAACTTTGGCATTCTTGATGTTATTTTTTACATGACTGCTTCGTGGTCTTATACATTCATCCTTTGCCACCCAGCCTTCTGTGCATAGCTTTTAAAAATCAACCTGTTTGTTGAGTTCCCTATGCTTCTATAGTCATTTCTTCAGCTAAATCCCATTTTTCCTTCTCCAGGATATTGTTTCCCTTTGCATCTTCAGACTTTCATTCTTCACTTTCCCAGACCTCTTGGGCTGACTTCCCCTATCAAATTTTAGTTATGGAATTCTACCTGTCCTTCCTCTAAGTCCTTTTAGATCTGGTTCTCTTGAATCCATGGTGTATGTCAGATGAGACCTGTCTCTCTTCTCAATCACAAAATCTAGGAGACAGTGGTCACTCCCCTCCCCGATATTTCCATCATTTCCACCCAAGCAACTAGTTCATCCTTTTAGTGAGAATCAGATCCAGGTTAGGATTTTCCTTTGTTGGCTCCTACAGTTTTTGAAAGATGAAAGTGTTAAAGCGAATCGAGAAGGCTTGACTTTGGCTGATAAAGAGAATTCTAACAGAAACTGGAATAATTGAACTCTCCTTTCACTACTATGTCATGTCTTTGTATCAAGCTTACAATCTTATATTCTGATTTCTATATCCATTTCACATTATTGTTCAGATGTCTATAGCATATTCTGATAACAAAACTGTTTTTCCTTCTCCAACCATTGATTTTCACCCAAACACTCTCCACTTTGCTCCACAAACTCTGGTTCTTAGATTTTTTTTTTGACATGAGTCTATAGTGTCACCTGACCTCTCCTCCCCCTGACATTTAAGGCCCTTCACAAACCAGCTCCAGCCTTCCACTTTTTTTTCTGTCACACACATTCTACATTTCTCCCAAACTGACCTATGTACTATTCCCCAAACTCAGTGTTTCATTCCCCACTTACACGCCTTTGTCCAGACTATTTCCCATACCTGGAATACACTCCTTCTCTCCTTATCTTAGCCTTTTAGAATCCTTGCCTTCCTTCAAGACTTAGCTCATTTACGGTACCATCTCCTGATATGGTACCACTTCCCCCTCAGATTTCTCTCTCTTCAAATTATCCTATGTTTAATTATGCATATTTTCTGTCCTCCCACCTTCCATAAGTTTTTTGAGGAGCTTTAGCTATCCAGTTATCCCTTCCACATCACAACTTTCTCCATCACGGTTTTGATATATCATGGTTTGGCACAAGAAATTAAATGGGAATTTGGGGGGAGTTTTGCAAAAGGTTCAGATGACATGCAAAGGTCAACAGATGGTACAGAAGAAGTTTAGGAACCAAAAAAATGTATAAGATCTATGCATAGTATTGTATAATATCAACTCATTTCATCTTTTAATATCATAATAATTCAAACTTCTTCTCTGGTATGAAGGGAGGGCCAAAAAACTTTACGTGGATTTTCCAGATCATGTGCAATGTGGAAGGGCTAACTGTGCTTTGATCAGAGGATGATAAATTCAGAGATGGAAAGGACCTTAGGAAATCATCCAGTCCAACTTCTCATTCCTCTGACAAGGAAGCCAAAGCCCACAGAGGTCCAGGAACTCACCCAAAGTAACAAGTAGTACCTGGCAAGGAAAAGGTTGGTTTTATATCTGCATCCCCGGCACCTAAGAGGGTGCACTGCACACAGCAGGTGCTTAGCCTAGCATGAAAATTTCAGCAGACCAGCCCAGGCCAAGAAGAGTCAAAAGCCACATCAGTACAATCGTAGCTCAGGTCAGGCTAAAGACCCCACAATTTGGTAGGTTATTTTCACAGCAGCCCATCTTCTCCAGCCCTTCATTCTTCTTACTCTGTTTTAATGAAATAATAGCTGTAAAAGCATTCAGAGAAGTTAAAGGCCCTATATGCATTTGAGGTATTATTATAGTCATGATTCACTTTTGTTATTAATGACCCCAGGGATCTCCAAGGCAATAGCACTAGAGCACAGACTCCAACAAGTACTACTCATTTGGAAAGGCTTCAAGCAGAGTTCTGGTGATGGATGACATATTTCTTGTTCAAGGTCCCACCAGTGGAGCTGAGTGTGTGGAGGTTCATCGCCAAAAGATCTGTCCCCAGGTGATAATTTTTTGGGGAGAGGGGGGTGCCATGGTAACTCATGAAGACCATCTACTAAGGCACTGCTGTAATCATAGATCCTTGAAGTACTGACATATTAATGAGCCACACTGAATCAGAGTGGGGAAGTCTTTCAGTTCATTCAAATTTTCTGTTGCTGTAATATTGCTACAGCCAGGGACAGACCAGGATCTAAACCTTGGAGGATATCCTACAAATCAGTCTATTCTGGGTTGTGCAGAGCCTAATCCAGGCTGTGGAAGGAAAAATGTGATTACTGAGTGCATCCTCCCCCTCCCTTTCTACTGAGATACAGATCCCATTCCTCCTACAAGGATCCAAATGAAATGTTTACATGGGGTTTTAATTTTGCTTTAAAAAAGAAAAAAAGTAAGCTAACTTCTAAGGACCCTGGAAAAGAAGGCTATTGAAATGTTTATTTTACCAGAATTATGATCTATTGTCAATTCAATTCTGTTCAGCTCACCCAGTGCAGTACACAGTACTGACTCTGGAATCAGAAGTCTTGGGTTCAAATCTCTGACTTGTTCCTAACAATGTATGTGACCCTGTGCAAGTCACTTAACTCCCTTAGGCCTCAGTTTCCTCATAGGTAAAATGAGGGGATGGCAATAGAGAGTTTCTGAGGTCCCTTTCAGCTATAGAGCAAACAATGGGCAAGGTGCCATGCACCTATTTCAGGCATCTAAGTAGTGCACTGGATAGAGTTTGGACATGGAGTCAGACCTAAGTTCAAATCCAGCCTCAGACATTTTTGCTACCTGTATGACTACTAGGCAAGTCACTTCAACTCTGTTTCCTTTGGTTTTCTGAACTATAAAATAAGGATCATAATAGAAACTTCCTCCCAGGGTTGTTGTGAGGATCAAGTGAAATATTTGCGAAGTGCTTAGCATAGAACAATAAATACTTGCTCCCTTCCTTATGCTCCAACAATCCACCAACTGCCTTGGCTTCTGGGCTGGGGTCAGTCTTTAGTAAAATGGTGAAGTTTGTCTTCACTATTCCCACTTTTCCTTTCTCTGTCCTTTCTACTTCTTTCACAGTCTCTTTCCCTATCTTTACGAGTACAATCATGCTGCTCCTGGTCCATACCCCTACAGGGAGAGTGAGCTGATATAACTAGGGGAGTGAGGGGGATTTACTGGAAAGAGCATGGACTCCTGAGTCAGAGGACCCAGGACCAAATCCTGACTCTACCTTTTATTACCTGTGTGACCTTGGGCAGCTAGGTGGTGCAGTGCCTGGGGTGAAGAAGACTCATCTTCTAAGTTCACATCTCACTAGCTGTGTGACTCTGGGCAAGTCATTTAACCCCATTTGCCTCAGTTTCCTCATCTGTAAAATGAGCTAGAAGAAGGAAATGGCAGACCACTCTAACATCTTTGCCAAGAAAACCCCAGATTGGGTCACAAAGAGTAGGGTACCACTAAACAACAACAACAAAAAGAGTTTAGGCAAGTCACTTAAACTCTCTGGGCCTGAGTTACCTCATCTGCAAAATTAAAGGTTTGAATTAGATGATTTTAATCAGAGCTGATAAATGATATTAATCCTACGTGATAGATGGTTTTAATCAGAGTTGATAGACTTCTGACAGTCCATATCAGTTGCTGTCAAACTTTATCTTAGGACTACTTACACACTTAAAGATTATTGAGAACCCCAAAAAGCCTTTGTTTATGTGAGTTATATCTATCAATATCTTCCACATTAGGAATTAAAACTGATATTTTAAAAATATATATATTTACTCATTTAAAATAACAATAATAAATGTATTATACATTGACATAAATTACATCTTTTTTAAAAAAAAAACAACTTTAGTTGCCTAAAAAATAGTGAGAAGAGTAGTATATATCCTCTCATATCCTTAAGTTTTAAAAAGGATATGAAAGGAAGGAATGGATAACTGAAAGGAATGAATCACTAATTTACATATTTTTTACAAATCTCTTTAATGTCTGGCTTAATAGAGGACAGCTGGATTCTCATATCTGCTGCTGCATTCGATCTGTTGTTATATATTGTTTTGGTTGAAATCTATGATGAAAATCTGGCCTCACAAGGATATGTAGTCAGAAAAAGGAGGAGAATTTTAATAGGCAAAAAATATTTCAGTATTATTATGAATGTAGCTTTGACCTCAAGGTTCTCCTGAAAGGGTCCCAGGGACCTGAAGAAATTGGAGGCAATGGTTTGAGAATCACTGGTCTAGACAAATGTTCACTAAGGAATTATTGACTTAATTAGTACAGTGAAAACAAAGCCCAAGATTTGAAGCCAGAAGACCAAGATTCTAATCCCAGATTTGCCACTTGCCAGGTGTTTACCTGTGGGCAAATTATTTCATCTCTGGGGCCTCATTTTCCTCACCTGTAAAATTAAGACCTTGAACTAATATAGACTAGTAGTCTATATTAGGAGGCTTAGTGACTCCATATGTTACGTAGTATTTGCAATTTAAAAAAGATATGAGAGGAAGGAGTTGATAACTCAAAGGAATGAATCACTAGCGGTGGAATTTCAGTCATCAACATGGCAGATATTGGAGAACAAGAGACCTTCCTGGTATACCTCAGATTGTTGCACTCCATCAAACCTGTTTGGAGGAGCAGAGCTCCTATGGAGCTTGCCTCCAGGAAGAATAAGCTCTCGGCTCTGCATCTGATAACCTGCCTGGTTTCAGCTCTACAGTGTCCTTCCTATCCATTTTTCTGCCTCCTTTTGGTGCAATTGTCCCTCTTTAGATTGTAAGCAGGGCAGAGATTGTCTTCCTTTTTACTAATAAATTGTATCCCCAAGTGCTTAGCATAGTAGGTGTTTAATAAATATTGATTGGATTGGATTGATTACTTCTATACATTTCCATAGTGCTTTGAAATTGGCAAAGCACTTTCCTAATAAAAATCCAAGTGATGTAGACTTGTAACTTTCACCATCCTTGTTTATAGATGAGAAATACAAGGTCCAGAGAAGTGAAACTTGTTAGAAATGTTGGGGCTGGGATTTGAATTCAAGTAGTGGTACAAATGGGTCTGGGCTTGGAACCAGGAAGCCTCATCTTCCTGAATGTCAAATCTGACACATACTAGCTGTGTGACCCTGGGCAAGTCACTTAACCCTGTTTGCCTCAGTTTCCTTATCTGTAAAATGAGCTGGAGGAGGAAATGGCAAATGCTCTTCAATATTTTTACCAAGAAAACCCCAAATGGGGTCACAAGGATTTGGACACAACTGAACAACTAACAATGCCTCACTAGAGATTAAAGTTCTGTGGGTAATACTACACTGGAAGGCAGTTAGCAGCTGTTATTCAGCGTAGGGCAAAAAAAAAAAAGAGATATCCTACAGAGAGAAGAAAAAGAATTGCAGAGAGCCAGAGTAGGACTTTCATCATTAAAACTGAGTCTCCTTTGTGACCAGAAAACACAGAAAGAATTTTCTGACCATACAGAAGTTTTCAACAGATTAACTCTCAATTTGGAGTGAAATGAGAAGCAGAGATATCCTCAGCACTTTTCAGGAGCAGATCAGTCTATTTCTCCTCTTCAGTCACAGCTCAGCTCCTGCTCCAGTACTCACTTGCACCAAACACTAAAATTTTCCAGAGTCTAAAATCATCCCTCATCTTCTGATGGCTACTTGGTAGGGTGTAATTTTAAGAGATGGATAATCAAATCAGGCCTGAATTATCTAGATTTCATACAATTTAGTATAAAATTAATGAGTTTGGAGAATTAAACAGATAAACATTCCAAACAGCTAGGTCTCTGTAATTACATGTTTACATTTTCTACCCAGCTCCTTCTATTATCCAAGGGAGTTACCCGTAGCAGGAGTTTCTTATTAAGGGAGAGGAAGCCATCAAATGATTTCATTTTTATGTCTGCAGAGCCCCTGATAAACTGACAGCACCATCCCAGCTCTCCAAATACATTTCATTTTCATTAAATGGCTAATCTAAAACCAATCAACCAAAGCACATATAGAATTGCCATGTGGAATACGAATTCGAAGAGTGTCACTCCTCAAGGAGACACATGAAAACAAATCCACAGTAATTACTCAGGTAGACCAAAGCCTATTCAGAGAGCTTCACTTTAGCATGGTTGACACAACATGGCGTGAGCAGTGGCAGTGATGTGGAGATACTAAACATGCTTCCACCTCCCTCATGTTGAGCCCTTTAGGAAGGGATGTTTGAGAGTAGACCAGATTGCTCATTGTAAATGGCCTAGACCTCATGATGATTCTAAATCCTGGAAATACAAATCAAACTTCACCATTCAGTGAAGACTGACAGTCTTGGTACATGAATGAACAGGGCTGCCTGCAAAAGTGTCAGCTCAGTCCTGCTTTGAAAATTACTATGCAAGGTAATCGCAAAATGAGAAATCCAAGCTCAAATCAGTGCTATGAAAGGGTGACTAATTATCAGGAAAAAGGAAATATTATACCCAGTAAACGTCAACATGATAGTGACATTTATCCACACACTGGTTGACAAGCTTCCAGTGATATCTTGAAATGAACAGATGATTTTCCATCTCTAAAATGACTTTATTATTAGTCATAATTTCCGAATAGAAATGGATTGTTCCCCTTTGTTATGCAAATTAAGCCATTTGAGCTTCTGTGGCTTGAGTATCAAGAAAATTCAGATTCCTGCCAAGGCAAGTAACAGTAGGAATGAGTCCTAGGGAGCTCTTTAATGTCATATCAGTAACTCCCCATTCTCCAATATCATCATGTTCAAACTAGCCTGTAAGCTTTTCCCCATGCAGGATACTCCAACTCCTGCCTTTTGCACAAATGCACTGCCCTTCCCTCCACTATGGCTAGAATGTTCTTCCTCCTTACCTCTACTTTTTGAATCCCTTGTTGCCTTTGAAGCATAGCTCTTCCACCTTTCTTAGTCTCACTCCTATACTCAACACACACACACACACACACACACACACACACACACAATCAGCTATTACTCTGTGTTGAACTTAATTGTTTATGTGTTGTAGTATCTCTCCCCCTACACACATCAGTAGAAGGTAAGCCGTTTGAGGGCATGGCCTGCCTCTGTCAGCTACTACCTGTGTAACCTTTGCCAAGTAACTTAATTTCCTTAGGTCTCCTTTCCCTCATCTTCAAAGTCAGGGCAACCAACTAGATGGCCTGTAAGGTCCGTTCTTCCTCTAAATCTAGGACCCTACGATCACGACTGTTTTGGTTTGGTCTTTCTTTTGCCAGAGTCTAGCATGGTGCTTTGCACACAGTAACCCTTAAGAAATGCTCACTAAATAAAACAGGGCAACTCCTTTCCCTTCTCTGGAATTTAGTTGCTTCATCTATCAAATGCAAAGATGAAATTTTCAGGTCTTTCAAGGTCTCTTTCATCTTTACATCCTATGAATTCCATCTGGGTCCTTCTCTCTCTTAAACTAGACTGGGTTCCTGGAACTAAACCTAGTTTAGCCGAAATTTCACTCAAAAGATTAAAAAAATAAAGATTGCCCATCCCCAGACTTCTGGAATGAGACAGGCTGGAGAGAGGCTGGAGATAATCAAGGCATCTAACTCAAATCCCATCACCAGGTCACACTCATCCATCCCTTTCATTGCCGTGTTAACCAAGGAGGCATGTTTATTGAGCAATGATCAGTGGACTCCCTCGTGGGGAGCTCATTTTCCCTAAGCAGTAGCTCTCCCCAAAAAGAAAAAGCCCCACTGGAATTGTTTTATTTCTGCAAATATAGAGACATCGTTAACCCAGCAGTATCCACACTATTCTTAACTCTCTTTTTAAGCAGAGCATGCTCTTTTGCTCTCCCTGGTTGTTTCCAGATGAAATAAAAACAAAAGAACCTCAGTGGGACAATTACGTCTTAGGAAGCACAAAACATTTTGTGGGCTGTGGGTGTAGGGGAGGAGGAGAGAGCATAGGATTTCAAAATGAGTCTTTTCTGTGCTGTTCTTGTTTTCCCAGGTCTCACCGGGAAAAAAAAATTACTTTCTTTCTCTGTGTTTTTAGGGAATTATTTGTGTTTTGAGATGGAACTAATACATGTTATAAATAAAATCTGAACCTTCTTATCCAGGCTGCCTTTGTGTTGAGGATCATGGGATTTTAGAATTGAAAGAGACTTTAGGAATAATCCAGTCCAACTCCTTCATTTGATGGGTACAGAAACTAAGGCCCAGCGAAAGCAAGTGACTTACCTAACACAGCTGTGAAGTAATGAAGCCAGGGTTCAAATACACAATGAAGCCAGGTCACCTGACTTCAAAGCCAGTGCCTTTTCACCTTGGCCGGGCTGCTATCATTCCCGATGGGAGCAAACTTCATGGAATATTGCTTCCTGCTTCAGACATGTGTCATCTAAGATGAGAATAGCACCAGGACATAATAAGCTCACACAATGAAAAGCAGGTGCTTTGTATTGAAGTCTTAAAGTGGTTCATGTATACATGTGAGATAGAACTGAAACACCACGCCCTTGTCTCCCAAGTGACATGGACAATTAGCACCATCACACAACCCTAGCACTTGATTAGGACATTAAGGCCGATCAAATGCCTTACATAGGAATTCCCTCTTACAGTTTTCCTCAATGGATACCAGCTTCTCTCCTCTGTGGGAATATTTCCAGAGACAGGGAACTTACTGTAGTAGTTGTCCTGGTGACAGATATACTCATTTCCTCACAAGACATATTGGGAAGTATTATTAGAAAGCATTAATTACCAGGAAATTCTTCCTTATATTGAATTGCAAAGTACCTCCCTAGAGTTTCTACTCTTGGGTTCTCATGCTGTCCTCAAACTACCCAAAATTTCTTCCTTTCCAAATGAATCCCACTTCTAAGAGAAAGCCCTTCCAAAATGTCAAGGTAGAAAATGTGTCTCCCCTCAGTCTTCCTCAGTTCCTTAATCTGTTTTGCATATAACATGGTTTTAAGTCATTTCATTAGCCTGGTCATCCTCTTCTTACCCTACTTCAGTTTGTGAATACCCCGCTTAAAATGAGGCAGCCACATCTGGATATACTAGTCCAGATGTCAGCTTTTAAGAGACAAATATCTGTCATTTGACTGATTCAACCTTAAAATCCCATTAACTTTTTCATATTATTGTCCCATGTTGAACTTACAGTTCACTAAAGTCCTCACATTTTTTCATATAAATTGCTGTTAAATCAGTTCTCCTCTTCTCTGTACATATACATTTTTCTTAACATCTAAGAGCAGCATTTTAAAATTATCCCTACTGAATTACATTATATTAGATTGGGTCCATAAGCTAGGCTGTCAAGAAGTTTGGGGTTCTATTGTACACAGTAACAGCAGGATTGTGTGATGACCAACTTTGATAGACTCCAGCTTTTCTCAGAAATACAAGGATCCTAGACAATTCCAAAAGACTCATGATGGAAAATTCTATCCACATGCAGAGAAAGAACTACAGAGTCTGAATGCAGATCAAAACATACTATTTCCTTTCTCTTTTTTTTTCCTTTCTTGTGGTTTTTCCCCTTTTGTTCTGATTCTTCTTTCACAACATGACTAATGTAGAAATATGGTTAATATAATTGTACATGTATAACCTAAAAAAAAAAAAAGAAGAAGTTTAGGGTTCTGAATTTGTGTATCCAACATGTGAGTAAGCCCTCTCAGCTTCATATCAGTCCAAGTTTGGTAAGTAGAGGTATTTTCCAATAAGGCAACGGAAAGAGAAATGAGGTAAGGGTGAAAGTACTCCGGAAAGGGGTAGGCTCAGATTTTCTCAAAGATCAGTAAAGTCCTTTACTCTGTGGTCTCGCACTTATTTATCTCTCCTTTTTAATTATTTTAAAAATATATATTATTTATTTTTAATGTTCATTTAAAAAATTTTTGAGCTCGAAATTCTCTCCTCCTATTCCAGCCCCTCCCCCACATATTGAGAAGGTAAGTGATATGATGCCCATGTAAGGTACATGTGATACATGTGAAATCACACAAACACATGTCCATGTTAGCCATGTTGTAAAAGAAAAATCAAGTGAAAAATTATACTTCAATTTGTACTCAGAAATCATTAGTTCTCTTTCGGGAGGAAGACAGGATTTTTCATCATGAGTCTTCTGGAATTGTCTCGCATCATTGTTTCCTGCTATTACTGTGTACAATGACCTCCCAGTTCTGCTCACTTAATTTTGTACTCGTTCATGTAAGTCTTCCCAGGTTTTTATGAAGCCATCCCCCTTGTCATTTCTTATGGTGTTGTTGAGTTGTTTTTTAGGCATGTCTGATTCTGCATGACTCCATTTGGGGGTTTTCTTGGCAAAGATACTAGAATAGTTCGCCATTTCCTTCTCCAGTTCATTTTACATGTGAGGAACTGGAACAAACAGGGTTAAATGACTTGCCCAGGGCCACATGGCCAGCAAGCATTTGAGGTCAGATTTGAACTCAGGAAAATGAGTCTTCCTGAATCCAGGTCTGGGACTCTATCTACTGCACCACTTAGTTGTCCTGTCATTCCTTACAGTACAATATTTCATCACCATCATACACCAAAAGTTGTTCATCCATTACACAAGTGATGGGCATCCTCTAGATTTCCAATTCTTTGCCACCAAAGGGCTGCTATAAATATTTTTGTATGTATAGGTCCTGCTTCTTTTTGTTTCAGATGATTTTAAATAAAATGAGATTTGCAGCATTGTGGAACTGAAAGAGCTTAGGAGTCAGAGAACTGGTTTTGAATCCATTCCTGCTTCTAGCTACCTGTTTTACCTTGAGCAAGTCATTTAAACCTCTCTAGAACTGCATATCCTCATCTGTAAAATGAGGGGGTAGATTAGATAACCTCGGAGGTTACTTTCAGCTCTAAATCCAATGATCATAATGCATGCCACAGAAAAATTATTTCTGACTTATTTCCAAAACATAATCCTAAAAACAGGTATACAATCTATCTGTATCCTGTCTCTATCCCTTGAGCACTCTTCATTACTACACTCATATCCAAGTCCCTAGTACTCATCCCAGACTCTGCTCCTCTCTCTGCCACAGGGCAAACCAATCCCACCAAACTGCTGACACTGTTTATAATCTTTTTTTATAACTATAGATATTGCTGACATGTTGCTGGAGGGACTAAGACCATGAATCTCCAAGTACTTATAACTTGCATTACATTTACTGCTTCTGACAATGACAATGAACCCAGCCAGAGTTTCTGCACCATCAGAAATGGAGCGTCCTTATGAGGCATATATTCTGGGTCCTTGTTTGAACTCCCAAATGTGAAGTTTATTTGATTCTTCCAGATGGTTTTGAAATAGACACTACAGAGAAGTCAAAATGTCAGTGACCTAGGGGCACTCGTTGGGGATGAGAATTTTAACTGCTTCTTGTAGGTTACTCAACCCTCAGCCTTCTTCAACAATTGCAGGGCAGCATGCGCAGGAATGTACAGTCATTACTCAGAGATGATTGGCTGGGAGGAAAATCCCCAAGCAGTTATAGCTCTCTCTCATAACTGAGCCACAAAAATTCAGTGAAAAGGCATTAATGAAGGGGTATGTTGTGCTAGGAAGAGCACTGGGCCAGGCATAAGGAGAGCTAAGTCTAATTCGTGTTCTGCATACAACATATTGCTTGACTTTTGATAAGACTGTTCCCATTTTTCAAAGGATATGAACATGCAGTTTTCAGATGAAGAAATTAAAGCTATCCATAGTCATATGAAAAACATGTTCTAAATCACTATTGATTAAAGAAATGCAAATTAAAATAACTCTGAGGTACCACATCACACCTATCAGATTGGCTAACGTGACAAAACAGGAAAATGAAAAGTGGTGGAGAAGATGGGGGGAAAATTGGAACATTAATGCATTGTTGGTAGAGTTGTAAACTGATCCAACAATTCTGGAGAGCAATTTGGAACTATAACCAAAGGGCTGTAAAAATGTGCATACCCTTTGACCCAGCAATAGCACTTCTAGGGCTGTATCCCAAAAAGATCATACAAATGGGAAAAGGACCCACATGTACAAAAATATTTATAGCCGCTATTTCTGTGGTGGCAAAGAATTGGAAATTGAGGGGATGCCTATCAATTGGGGAATGGCTGAGCAAGGTGTGGTGTATGAATGTAATGGAATACTATTGTGCTATAAGAAACAATGAAAAAGCAGATTTCAGAAAAACCTGGAAAGATTTGTACAGACTGATGCTGAGTGAAGTGAGCAGAACCAGGAGAACGTCGTACACAGTAACAGCCATGTTGTGCAATGACTAACTTTGATAGACTTAGCTCTTCTCAGCAGTGCAAGGATCTAAGACATCTCCAAAGGTCTCATGATGGAAAATGCTATCCACATCCAGAGAAAGAACTGTGGAGTTAGAATGCAGATTAAAGCATACTATTTGCTATTTTTTCTTCTGTTTTGTTTTGTTTCTTCTTTCTTGTGGTTCCTCCTATTGGTTCTAATTCTTCTTTACAATATGACCAACGTGAAAATATGTTCAATAGGAGCATATATGTAGAGCCTATATCAGATTGCACGCTGTCTTGGGGAGGGAGGGAGGGAGACGATGGAGAAAATTTAAAACTCAAAAGCTTATGAAGTGAATGTTGAAAACCAAGAATAAATTAATAAAATAAAAAAATATATATTTTTAAAAAGGACTTCCCATTTCTAGGCTTCAACTTCCCCATCTGCAAAATGAGGAGGCTAGACTAGGTAGGTATTAATGCTTTTACCCTTTTTAAATTCTATGATTTTCAATGATGATCAATAGGGAGGACATTTCCTCACTCAAACTGTTTGCTGTACAGTAGAGGACATCCTGCACAAAAGCTAAAAGAAATGTTCTATCAGCAGAGATGCCCTCTAGTTGTTCCCGCTTGCTGATGATATTATGCTGAATGCATCCTTACCTGGGATCTTATAGGACCTCTTTAATGAGCTCCACGAACAGCACTAAAAAATCAGCCTAGCCATCCACATCTTTTTGAATGGGAGAATGCATAATGCCTAGATTATGGCACGCAATTGGCTTGGGAGCCCATTGATTTTGTCCATAAGTACATATCTTAGATAAACACAGAAGATGGCAATGGGCTACCTCAGGATTAAATGAGAGAACGAGTTAGATCTGGGGAAATGTATGATGTTTTCGATGACATCTGCCTGCATCGCCCAAATAGCTGATGATAATAAAAGCTCCATATTTTTATCACCAGTACTGGCCCAGAGATGTTCTATGTCTTCAAGTTATGGTATACCACTATCTCAGAAGAATCATGATCACTGGTGACCTGAATGGCAGTGTAAAGACACAAGGTAGAAATAAATCTGCTGTTGTCTATTGACAGTGATGATTTGCTTGTTAGAAGTGGCATCCAAGACATTACCAAGAGCACATATGACTAGATAAGGAGGTAAGATGGTCATAGGAAAAGAGCCAAGAATAACAAATGGAGTACTGCACTGGGATCCACAAAATAAGAAAAGGACAGAGGAAGCCCTCCAGCTCAATTGGGCAGATTTTTTTTTTGGCAAGTGGGGTTAAGTGACTTGCCCAGGGTCACACAGCTAGTTAAGTGTCAAGTGTTTGGTCTGACGCCAGATTTGAACTCAGGCCCTCCTGACTTCAGGGCCAATGCTCTATCCACTGCGCCACCTAACTGCCCCTTGGGCAGATTTTCAATGTAGTATTTCTTGAATGGCATGGACATATGGCAGACTTATGATTACTATCAGTGGAGATAAAGCCCTGAAGTTCACAGATTCACTGAACCCCCCCAATGAAAAGGCCTCACATAATAGGATCTCAAAGCCCTTTGTAATCTTGTCCATCCTCCACATACTCTTCTTCCTTCCTAAAATGCAGCATTTAGAAGGGAATGAAACACTTCATATGTTGCCTGACCAGGACAGTAGAAAGTAGATTAACCTTCCTAATACTAGACATTTTATATCTATTCACACAGCCCAAGATCATACTAGTTCTTAGGCCACCATTGCTGACTGCTATTGACTTTGCAGTCCACTAATACATTACCCCAGACCTTTCTCAGAAGACCTTCCATCTACCCAGGCAATTCCAAACCTGTTATACATCAAAGGGGAAGGAGAAAAACCGGCTCCAACAGCCCAGTCCGATCATTTGACTAGGCAGGTAGGTGGTACTGGAGTAACAGACTGGTACAAATGGTCAGCTGTTGATGCTCTCCTTGCCAGGGACATCAATGAAAAACATCCAATGAACCACTTTGGTTAACTACTCAGGAACCAGAGGGGAAGGAGAGGAGAGGAAAGGAGAGGAGAGGAAAAGGAAAAAGAGAAAGGGACATATAGGAACAAGATATTTACAAAGCCTGTATTAGTCACAATCATAAAACAGCTAGCATTTATATAGTGCTTTCATATTTGCAAAATACTTCACAATATTATCTCATTTGATATTCACAGCAATAAGTAGGTGCTATTATGATCCCCATTTTATAGATGAGGAAACTGAGACAAACAGAGGTTAAGTGACTTGCCCAGGGTCACACAGTTAGTAAGTGTCTGAGGCAGAATTTGAACTCAGGTCTTCTTGCTTCCAAGTCTACCATACTATCCACTGTCTCACTTACTTGCCCATTTCAAGAAAAGGGAAGGAGTACGTATTTATTCCAAAAATGTCTCGTGTAAACAGAACCCATCAGAGATGCTGTAGCATTGCCATTTGCCTCCTAACCAGAAATTCAATGCAAACACTTCAATCATCATGCAGGAAAACTGATTGAAAGGTAGCTGCCTGGCTACCTGAGGTGAAAGAACTAAACCCCTTAGTAGAATAATGAAACATTATTATTAAGAAATTTCCTGTAGTGGAAAGAAGCAAGTCATTGAGCAAAAGAAAACCAAGCTTGACTCCATGGGAAAACCTTAAATTAAATGTCAATAAGTATAATCATTTCTGTTCCCCAATCCTAGGATAAGGTAATTTTCCTGGTTCTCGAGCTTCAGTGTTTATGACAACCTGAGACGGTGACAGCTGTTCCTTCCCTTCCCCACCCCCAAATCCATAATATTTCTCCGACTCTTCCATAGCCCTGAATGGAAGTTTCCCTTGAAGTCCATGTAGGTCAAGAGCTGGGAACATTACTGGATATTCAGTAGCCCCAGAGACCTTCCCTAATATTCTGTCTGTATTAGCTTAGGTTCATGGGAATTTGTTGGGGATGAAAGTCTGAAAAGAAACACAAGCATTTTCTGAGGCCAAGTTAGGTAAATAAAATATGTTAGTGGGAAGTGTGGCTAAGGGGAAAACAAGTACATATTTGGAGTCAGAAAATCTGGGTTTGAATATGAGTTTTGCTACTTATTACTTGTGTGGCTTTGGACAGATCACTTACTTTCTCTTGTGCTCAATTTTTACATCTTTAAAATAAAGAAATTGAACTGGATAATCTCAAAGATCCCTTACAGCTCAAAATCTATTGATTAAAGAGTTTATGGACATCTCAGTGTGATGTAATAGAACTACTTGGAGTTAGAAGACCTGGCTTCTTCTTTGTTTTTTAAACAAGCATTGATTAAGTGTCTGGAATCATTGAATCATAGTTCTGGAGTTGGAAAGGGACCTCAGAAATCATCTCATCCAATCCCCTCTCATGAGTAAACTGAGTGGAGAAGATGTTAAGTGACTTGCCTGAGGTCATACAGTAGTAAATACAGAAATGAAACTTGAATCCAGGTTTCTTGGTCTGCAGGATCATTGTACTTTCTACTGTATTGTGCTATAATTTTTTCTAACTTCTTTTTGCCAGATTTATTTCTCATAATTCCAATTATAGGTAAACTAAATGAACAACTTGTACTTATATAGTGTCTTATGCTTTTCATTGCTAGGTTCACATGTAAGGTCTCATTAGATCCTTACTATAGTCCTATGAGAGAGTCCAATTCTTTTAATCCCTATTTAAGATTCAGAGAGTTTTAAGTGACTCATCTAAGGCTAAAATGGCAACTTAATGCCAGTGGGAGGACTAGAATGCCAGAATACCAATGTGGTACAGTGAATAGTGTTCTGGAGTTGGAATCAGAAAGATCTTAGTTCAGATACGGTCTCATTCACTTAAGTTACCTGGGGCACATCACTTGACTCTCTGAGCCTCAGTCTCTACCTCTGTAAAATTGGAGTAATAATAGCAACTTTCTCCGAGGATTGTTATAAGGATAAAGTAAGATGATATCAGTAAAGTGCTTAGCACAGTGGCTGGCACATAGCAGGCACTTGATAAAGGCTTATTTCTTTTCTCCCTTCCTTCTTCTCCCATGTGTCTTTTCATTGCCATTCAGGTCACCTGTGATGATAGATAGGTAGATAGACAGATGATAGATAGATAGATAGATAGATATAGATGCATAGATGCATAGATGCATAGATGGATAGATGGATAGATGGATGGATAGATAGACAGACAGAGAGATAGGTAAGCTAGACAGACAGACAGACAGACAGACAGACAGACAGACAGACAGACAGACAGACAGATAGATAGATAGATAGATAGATAGATAGATAGATAGATAGATAGATAGATAGATAGATAGATAGATAGATAGATGTGGACTTATATGACACAGCTCCTAGAAACTGTCCTTATCTTTATGATCCCTGCTGGGGCTGTGATAGCCATGATTCCTCTCCTCTTGAAGTCATTATCTCAATGGTTTGCCTTTTCCTTTACCCTGCATTTGGAGGCTGGACTTGAAAGACAAGGGGAAAGCTTCAGGCATCCTGCCCACCTCCAAACATTCTATATCCTTCTTCCCTCTATCCCTATCCCTTCCCCAATGTCCAGCTCCAGAGCTGGATACCAAAATAATTCACTTGACAGCTGCCTTGAGGCAAACTGCAGGGTTCTGGCCAGCTGCTGGGATACACATTTCAACTTTTCCTTCACCAAGCACACCCCCCTCTGTGAGGTTCTATTAGCAAGATTCCAGCTGCAGCACTTTTCAAATCACCAGGCGCCCATTTCTCCAGCCCATTGGGGTTGACACAATGTGAATCTGAGGGTTTTTTGAGTTGTGGATGGGGAGATGAACCATCCCTAAGTCATGGCTGCAAAATTAAAACTAAGGACAAATATTGAATAAGTTTACCAATAGCTATGCAAAAGAAGAGAGGACACCCACTTGAGACCGATAGGGAAGGGGGGTAAGTGGCAGGCAGATGGGGAGGGTGTTGCAATAATCTCACTGAGATCAGACCAGAATGTTTCCTTTGGAGCTGATACCATCTCCACAGAAACCCAAGACATACAAAAGTAGATGGCTACTTTGAGCTGCCTTTAAAGAACTAAGATGATATTCTCTAACTTGGTTTCAGAAAGTTGCTCATTTTTCAGCCCCCCTCCATAAGCAAATATTCTTTTTATCCTTCTTTAGTCATGAAACAATTAAAATAGTTGCCAACACATCTTGAAAGCACCTGGTCAGAGAC
This sequence comes from Phascolarctos cinereus, assembly GCF_003287225.1. Classification (NCBI taxonomy): domain Eukaryota; kingdom Metazoa; phylum Chordata; class Mammalia; order Diprotodontia; family Phascolarctidae; genus Phascolarctos; species Phascolarctos cinereus. Next base: position 286,053,704 of record NW_027555625.1, on the reverse strand, counting down.
ATCAGGCAGCACTTCCTTAACAAGTGTTCAGAGTCAAGCTATGATGTTAACAATGTTAACTAGTGTTAACTACCCTTGTTAGCCCTGGTTATGTCTAGTAATGCAGCTCAATGTCTCATTAGCATTTTGATTGCCACTACCAACCAATACTGAACTTGAAGTCCACTAAGACCCCCAGATTTTTTTTAAACAAATAAGCTGTTGTCCATCCACACCTCCACATCTTGTACTTTTGACATTGTCTTGCCTTTCTAAGCACAATACTTTGCACAAAGCAAGAACTTAAATGTCTTCACATTTAGATTTAAGATTCCAGCTCTGCCACTTACTACCTGGGTGACATTGGACATATCACTTAACCTTTCTCTTTTCAGTTCCCTCAATTGGAAAAATTAAGTGATTGGATTTATATGGCCTCAAAACTACCTTCAAATTCTAGAGTGATTCCCTTTAGAAGCAAGACAGCCCATTCCAGTTTAAGGCAGATCTAATTGGTAAGGAAGGTTTTTCATACATGAAGCCTAAATTAACCCCTTTGCAACTTCCAGTTCTGCCCTCTGGAACTAAACAGATCAAGTCTAAGTCGACTTCTATGCAACAACCCTGCAAATATTGCCCTATGCCTCCCTAAACCTTCTTCCCTTTAGGAAAAACACCCCCGGTTCATTCAACTGATCTTCAAATAGCATAAGGTCTTTACCACCCTTCTTGTGCATCTCTGGATACTATCCAGCTTGTGACTATTCTTTCTAAATGTAGATTCCAAAAGTGAGTACAATATCCCAGGGCAATACATGTTGCATTACCTTATTAGTCCTGGTTATATCTCTATTAATGCAGCCCAACATCTCATTAGCTTTCTGATTAACACTAATGACCTATATTGAACTTGAAGTTCACTGAAACCCTCAGATCTTTTTTCCCCAAATAAGCTGTTAACCACCCACACCTTCCCTGTCTCATATTTTTGAAGGGTTTTTTGAACCAAAATGTGGATTTTATATTTACCCCTCTAAAATGTCATCTTATTAGATGCAGTCCAACACTCTAGCCCAACAAGATCTATTTGGATCCTGTCATCCCTCAGTGTCATCCGCAGAGGTCATAAGCATGATATCTATGATGACAGAGCCGAGGACTTCTTTCAGTTTTGTTGTTCCCCTACCACAGTGGAACCCTTCTGATCCATCAGCGTTTCACTTTCTCTCTCCTTGATGCTTGTCTAACTCATACTCATTTTTCAATGCCCAATTCCAGTTTCACCTCCTTTGTGAAGGTCTTCTCCAACCATTCTAATCTGCAGCCTTCTCCCTTTTCCTCTGAACTCCTACTGCAGTTACTGCCTGTACCATTCCCTGTACTCGGCTAATATTTTAGAATGTACTTTTACTTTTCCTGCCACAAAAGTCCCCTTTAATGCCTCCTCACGGTAGGGAGTTCCACCCCAGTTCTTGAAGGCTGTGACAACAGAACAAAAACTCCAGTAGAAGGCTTTAAGCATAAGGCTGGTGGCAGGCCATGTGTCTGTCATTTGAGGCCAAGCCCAGCACCAGGAGGTTGGCTACAAGGGGGTGAAATTTTTCAGCCAGAGTAAATCACAAACACGAATCTAATAAGATGAGACACACTGTGATCTGTGTCAATCCAAAGAGCTCCTCATACTGCTGAAATCACTTCAAGCATTGAAGAAGGATTTTATTATCCATATCTCTTATCTTCCACGCTAGATAGTGAATTCTTACAGGCCAGAGAGCATACCTCCTTCTAAATCCTTCACAGTTGCTAGCATACAGCTATGGCACAGTTCAAAAAATGAATGTATGGTTAATTTGTTGGTTGTGTGTGTGTGCGTGTGTGTGTGTGTGTGTATGTGTGTGTGTGTGTGTGCACGTGTGTTTAATTTCTTATGCTGACCTGTGATATGTCAAAATCGTGATGGGTAAAGTCACGATGTAGAAAGGATAACTGTATTTGATAGAGAAAGTTTGTGCATTGGGAATTGCCACTACCAAAAGAATGGTCAGGGGAGAGGAAAAGAGTTTTCACCCTTTACTTCAGAAATGATGAAAAAGTGAGGCTCAGAAAGAAAAGTGGAATAGCTAAAATTGTACAGCTAATTAGTGGTAAAATCTGTTCTCAAGACACATCTTTCACAGCTTCCTCACCCTTGCCACTGATAGCACATGGTTTCCTCTTCCCTGGTCTCTATGGGGATCTCTGGAATTATGAACCATGCTCAGATCAATTCTGCTATTTTTCCTGAATGGAGTGTGTCAATCTACTTCCCTATGATCCCACTCACTAACCCTGTAATTTTCTGGACCAAACCATCCTTCCTCATCACCAATCCCCTATATCTCTCCTCTTTTCCTTTAGAATATAAGATCCTTGAGGGTAAGGGACTGAAATCACATTTTCATAAATGCTTTTTCATTCATTCCTGCCTGATAGCGCAGTGTTCTTTCTATTACATCACATGGTCCTTGAGCCTTTCTGTGGGACTATCCTCTTCCTAGGTCCAACCCTAAAGCACTCTTTTTAACTTTAGCACTTGTCAGGACCTAGTACAAGGCTTTGTATGTAGAGGGCATTTAATGAATGTTTGTTAAATTGCTCTAAGATATTCTTTGAGGTGTCTACATAAGCTAATCACTCTAGAATTTGAAGGTAGTTTGGAGGCCATATAAATCCAATTACTTAATTTTTCCAATTAAGGGAACTGAAAAGAGAAAGGTTAAGTGATATGTCCAATGTACCCAGGTAGTAAGTGGCAGAGCTGGAACCTTAACTCAGGACCTTTGACTCTAAGTCCAGGACTTTTTCCTTTAGGCTTTATTGCCATAATGTGGAAAAGTCTAGCAATCTAATTATCTCTAAATGTCACTAATTTCCTTCAACAGAACCTTGTACTTGTCCTATCTCCTTTGATCTTTTCTCTGTTACCTTTAGAATACTGAACTGATTGCATTAATGAATGACATTCTCTCCTGCTTTGAGGAGCATGTGTGTGTGTGTGTGTGTGTGTGTGTGTGTGTGTGTGTGTGTGTGTGTGTGTGTAATACAAGATGCATTCTGTTTAAATGAGTTTTCTGGTTAACTAAGGTCTCATCTGAAAATCATTCTTGTGCTAACCCTTGTTGAAAATACTGTTGGTAGAGTAGGGGAAAATATGAACTGGTGCAAGGTGAAACTTATAAGCAGAGACAAAAAACAAACAAATGAACCAATATACACACAGACTATGACCAAGTAAATGGAAAGAATATTAATAGCAAAATTACAGAAACTGAATGCTGTGAAATTATAATGACCTATCTTGTCCTCAAAAAAGAAATAGCACCTCCATGACTTTGTGGAAATCATAAAATATGGGTATGGATCCTGCATATGTCAGACTTTTTCCAATATGTTGGTTAGTTTTGCTGATCTTTTTTTTCCCTCTTTGTTATAAGGGATGACTGTGTGGGAAAGAGTGGGGGGATAGATACACTTGGAAATGTGGATGATATAAAAATATCAATAAAAATGTATTTTTAAAAAAGTAATGTAAATAAACATTTCTATCAAACAACAACAAAACATAAACGAGAACAAACATGAGATTGAATGCTGTAAAATTACAATTATCAAGCTTTATATTTTACTCTGTTCATTATGTTGCCCATATCTTTTCACACACACATAATGCACTGTGTGCCCCCTCTCCACACATACACATCAACCCCCTGCTTTTTCTTCCTACTTCTCCTTTATGAGTTGTCTTCTATTAGAATACAAGTTCCTTGAGGGCATACACTATCTTGTTTTCTTGTTTGCTTGAATTTGTATCCTCAGAGATAAGCATGATGCTTGGAAGCATAGTTAGTGTTTAAGAAGTTGTTGGGTTTTTTAAATCATTCATTCATTTTTTCCATTTCATTAAATGTCTTTACTTTGAGTCAATTATATCCTCTGACTGACCAGTGAAAATAAATGTATCAATGGGGCTTATGAGAGAGAATAGTTTCAGTGGAATGACATCAGAAGCTAGTCAGAAGGGGTTAGGAAGTAAATGACAGGAGAGACAGTAGAGGCATATAGTGTAAATGACCTTTTCAAAGAGTTTGACCACAATGGGAAGAAAAGATATAGGGTGACAGTTATTGACGATGGAAGGACGAAATGAGTGTGTTTTGTTTTTTTGAGGATGAGGCAAATATGGGCATGTTTGTAAGCAGTAGAGAAGGAGCCCATAAACAGCAAAGGATTGAAAATCTGAATGACGCAGGAGGTAATGTGTTTTAGGAGATAGGAATTATTGAGATTACTTGTACAGGTGGACATGTGAACCTTGATAAATAGAAAGGCCTATTCCTTCATATGAGACAGAGGTGAAGGAGTTAGTGGAACAAAGCATTTGAATGACAAGAGATGAGGAAGGAGAAAAAAGAGGGAGCTCTAAGATTCTAAGCTAAGTGAGTAGGGGAGAAGGGGAGTAGGGGAGAAGGGGCCATAGGAATTTTGAAAAGGGATGAAAAGGTTTAGAAGAGCTACTGTGAAGAGTGGGATAGTGAGCTGATAAGGGAGTTATAAAAGGATTGCCTAGAGGCTATGAAGGCCCTTTTGAGGTCATGTAACATAAATTTGTAATGGATCTAGTCAGAATGTTTATGTGATTTCCTGCACTTACATTCAGTAGCACCTGTACAGGAGGAAAGGCAGCAAAGAGTGGAAGTCATCCAAGATTGAGGTTGTCAGAGCATAATCACTGATATGATAAAGGGGCCAGGAACTCAAAAGAAGAGGAGAACATAGAACTGAATTGGTTTGCCAAGGGATTAAAATGGACAAAATAGCAAAGAGTAGCTAGCACAAGAGAGATGGCCTGGGAGAAAACTGAGGGGTCAAGGGTGTGGAAAAAGAATTAGGATTTGGTCAAAGAGGGCAGAAGTAGAGGTAGAAAGTCAATAGATCATGCTCAGGTAGGGGATTTGGGAATTTTTTAACATGAAGATGATATACTTGTGGGTGATGGCAAGATCAAGAATACAACAATTTTTGTGGGTGGCTGAGGTGGGGTATAGGAAGAAATCATAGGAAGTGAAAAGACTGAGGAACTGAGTGGTTAAGGTGTTTGAGGGAGGAGTTCAGCAGATAAAAGTTCAATGAACAATTTCAAGCTTCAAAGTACAGTGGAGCTAAATAATTATAGTGACACAATCACTGAAAAAATATTTTTCCTTCATGTCATGTTTTATGTGATGCAGAATCATGGAATACGAAAATCAAGAGACCACAGATAGTATAAACTTTAACTGAAAGAAGACTCACTTCTCTAATATTGTCAATAGATGACCATTTATGTTTTACTTATATACTTCCCAAGATAGAAAACTCATTCCCTTTCATATTTTTTAGTTAATTTTTTTAATCAATGAAAATCTGCCCCCTCTCTCTCCTACCTCCCTTCCTCCCATGGCGCAGCGGATGGAGCACCGGCCCTGAAGTCAGGAGGACCTGAGTTCAAATCCGGCCTCAGACCAAACACTTGACACTTACTAGCTGTGTGACCCTGGGCAAGTCACTTAACCCCAATTGCCTAAAAAAAGAAAAGAAAAGAAAAAACATCTCCCTTCCTCCCTGATAAGAAAAAAAAAGGAAAATTCTTTTCACAAGCACGTATAGTCGAGCAAAATAAATTCTCAAATTGACCATTTTCAAAAAGATGTGTATATTTCAATCTGAATCTGAGTTCATCACCTCTCTGTTAGGAGGGGAACAGCTTGTTTCATCATGAATGTTTAGGAATTGCAGTCGATAGATCAGTCTCTAAGTCTTTCAAAGTTGATTGTCTCTATAATATTGTTGTTATTGCATAAATTATTGTCTTGGATCACCTTACTTCACTTTGCATGAGTTAAAACAAGTCTTCCCAGTTTTCTGAAACCACCCACTTCATCATTTCTTATAGCACAATAATATTACATTACATTCATATGCCATAACTTATTCAGTTATTCCTCAATTGATTGGTGACTCATCATTTTCCAATTTTTTCTGCTATAAAAAGATGCTATAAATACTTTTGTACATATGAGTCCTCTACTTCTTTCCTGGATCTCCTTGGAATATAGAACTAATAGCAGCAATCACTGGGTCAAAGACTTTTTATGCATAGTATAACAACTTTCTGGTCATACCTCAAAATTTCTTTCCAGAAACAGCTAAGCAGGTTGACAGCTCTACCAATAATGCATTGATGTACCTGTTTTTCTATAGCATTTGTCATCTTCATTTTTTGCCAGTTTTGCCAATCTGAAGAATATGAAGTAGAATCTCATAGTTATTTCCATTTTCATTTCACTAATTGTTAATTATTTGAATAATTTTTCATATGGCAATTAATCGGTTTGATTTCTTCCTCTAAAACTACTTCATATCCTTTGATGATTTATCAATTAGGAAATTGCTTTTATTCTTTCAAATTTGAATCAATTCCCTGGTACCTTAGAAATGAGACCTTTTTTGAGAAACTTGCTGCAAAAAAAATTTTTTTCCAAATTAACTTGCTTCTCTTCTATACTTAGTTGAATTGGCTTTGTTTGCGCAATTTCTAAAAAAAAAAAAATTGAGTAAAAAAAATTGTCCACTCTACTTTCTGTGATCCTTTCCCTTGTTTTATCATACTTCCCTATCTATACATGTGACAGGTGGTTTCTTTTCTCTGATTTCTTATGGTGTCACCCTCTATGTCTGAGTTGTTGGTCTATATCTAGTTTCTGCCAATCTGATTTCTAGATTTCATGAAATAGTGATTTCTTACCCCAATAGCCAGGATCTTTGGAATTCTCAAAAAGTGGACTACTACGTTCTTTTGCTCTTGAACATCGTGTACCTATTTGTTACACTGATCAACTCTATTTCTTTTCCAGTACCAAATTATTTTTAATGATAACTGCTTTGTAGTGTAGTCTGAGATCTGATACTAGTAGGCCCCTTAGCTTCTCATTTTTCTTCATAATTTCTTTTCAGATTATTGACCTTTTGTCCTGCCAGATGAATTTTGTTACTATTTTTTATGTATCTATAAAGTAATCCTATGGTAGTTTGGTACAGTTTTAGATAAGTAAATTGAATTAGGTAACATTGTTATTTTTATTATATTGACTCAGTTTATCAATAAGCCATTAATGATCGTTCAATTATTTATATATGTCTATGAAGAATGTTTTATAGTTGTATTCAGATAGTTCTTGTGTAGATGTCCTGGCAAGGAGACTCCCAAAGATTTTATATTTTCTGTAGTTACTATAAATGGAATTTCTCTTTCTCTCTCTTCCTGATGAATTTCACTGGTAACAGAGGAATGCTGGTTGTTTATTTGTGTTAATTTTATATTTTGCCAGTGGTAATTCCCTCAGTTTCTTTTTTTTGTCTTATTGTTATGGCTAGCATTTCTAGCACTATGTTGAATCTTGATGGGGATAATGAACATAATTGCTTTACCGCTGATCTTACTGAAAAGGTCTTTAGTTTATCCCCATTACAGAGAATGGCGGTTCTTGCTTTTGGATAGATGCTATTGATCATATATTAAGAAAATAATCATTTATTCATGTTATTTCCAGTGTTTTTTTTTTAAATTTACTTTTTAGGAACAGTGGATGCTTGTCAAAAGCTTTTTGTGCATGTATTGACATGCTCATATGATTTTTGGTGTTCTTGTTTTTAATAAGATTAATCGTGGTTATATTTTTCCTAATATTTAAACAGCCCCAAAATTCCTGGTATAAATCCAACCAGGTCACCTTTGTGATACGTTGTTGTACTATACTTACTAATATTTTACTTAAAATCTTTCATCAATATTCATTATTGATATTGGTCTATAACTTTCTTCCTCTGTTTTAACTCTCATTGGTTTTGGTATCAAGACCATATTTGTTTCATAAAAGGAATTTGATGGGATTTATTCTTTTCTTATCTTTTTTCCTTTTTGTATTTAATTTTTTTTCAATACTATTTTATTATATGTTCCAAATTCTCTTCTTCCCCCATACATTGAAAAAGCAAAAAATACAAAACCTATTGCATATATGATATCATACAAAACAAATTTCCACATTAGGCATGTTCCTCCCCCTAAAAAGAAGGAAAAATATACATATACTTTAATCTGTATCCTACGTCCATCAGTTTTCTCTCCAGGGATGGATAGTATTTTTCATCAGGAAACCTTTGGAATTATTATGGGTCACTGTGTTGATCAGAATAGCTAAGTCTTTCATAGTTGGTCATCATTACAATATTGCTGTTACTGTATAAATTGTTCTTCTGGTTCTACTCACTTCACTTTACATCAGTTTGTGCAAAGCTTCCAAAAGAAGGTATTATTTAAGCTAGGCTTTAAAGGAAGACAGAAAATCCAGGAGGAAGAATTCCATTATAACTAATTTTTTGCCAATATTCTGTTAGAATATTCTAACACTCTTCTTTTTTGTTTATTGTTCAGATTTTTGTATAAAAAAGGGATAAAGTGAGGTTTCTCCATTATCATAACTTTATTATTTTTCCCAATTACTTACTTAACTTTTCCTTTAAGTATTTAGATGCTATGCCATGCTTAGTATTATTATTAGTTCATTGTCTATGGTACCTTTTCCACAAAATGTAGTTTACCTTTTTATCTTTTTAAATTAAGTCTATATTTGCTGTTGACTTGTCTGAGATCATGATTGGTGGTGTGGTGTTCAATTGTTTTCAATCATGTCTAACTTCATGTCCTTATTTGGGGTTTTCTTGGCAATGATACTGGTTTGCCATTTCCTTCTCTAGTTCATTTTACAGGTGAAGAACTGAAGTAAACAGAGTTAAATGGCTTATCCAGGGTCACACAGCTAGTAAGTGTCTGAGGCCACATTTGAACTCTGGTCCTCTAGACTCCAGGCCCAGCACTCTATCCACTTGCTACTCCTGCCTTTTTTATGTTAGCTGAAACATAAAATGGACCTTAACTTAGGTCTATGTGAATTTTTATGTTTCAAGTCTGTTGAAAATAATATATTGTTGGGTTCTTCTTTTCTAATTCATTCTAGTATCCTCTCCCATTTTATGAGTATATTCATCCTATTCGCATTCATAGTTATGATACTTACTTGTATATTTTCATCCATACTAATGACCTTTTTTTCTATTTGTTTCACACGTCCTATTTATAAAGAAGAAAGTATGCGCACTAGTACTCTATGTTTGATGCAATCAGTGTTTGCTCCTGCCCCCTTTTCTTTCCTTTGCCCAAAGTAATAGGTTCTTCTCCTTTCTTTCTTTCAAAACTTTCCTTGATCCATCCTTTGTTTTGTTTAAGACTAATGTCTCCTTTAATTTGCCCTCCCTCTTATTCCTCCATCTCCCTTCTCCCCTCGCCCTCTAATTTCCCTGTTAACTGAAATACATTTCTGTACTCTATGTAATTCCATCTTTGCACAATTTCGAATCACCTCACCCCTTCCTCCTTGTTTGTTTAGTCTTCTAATTATGTGCCTCAATTACATGAGATATTTTCCCTCCCTTCTTTATTTCCCCCTAGTATATATTTTCCCTTAATTTCCTTTATCCTTTTAATTTGTCAAAATATATTCAAAACTATCCCCAAGCCCTCTATTATTAGACTCCATCTATGACCCATGATGATAGGATTCAGAGAAGATATGTATATCATTTTTCCATATTAGGATACAAATAATTTATCCTTACCTAGTTCCTTACAATTGTTTGATGATGTATACCTTTTTTATGTTTCTCTTGAATCCAGTGTTTAGAATGTCAAAGAGTCTATACATTTCTGGTATTTTCATCAGGAATGCTTGGAAGACCTCTATTTCATTAAAAATCCATTTTTCTCCAATAAGATTGTAGACTTATTTGCTGGACACATTTTTTTTTTATTGTAAGCCTAAATCTTTGCCTTTTGGAATACTGTATTCCAAGCTTTCACTACTTTAATGTGGTAGGTACTAAGTCTTGTGCAATCCTGAATGTAGTTCCTAGTACTTCAGTTCTTTCTCTTTTACTGTTTTGCTCCATTTTTCTTTGACCTGAAAGGTCTAGATTTTTGACTATGATATTCCTGGGGGGAGAGGTTATTTTGGTATTTCTTTTAGGAAGTGACTAAGGGATTTTTACTATTTTTATGACTTGGTTACTTCTAAACTATTGAGGCAGTTTCCTCTCATGATTTCTTGAAAATGTTGTCTAGGCTTTTTCTTTTGTCGTAACTTAAAGGTAGCCCAATGATTCTTAAATTATCTCCCATTGATTTATTTTCTAGGTCAATTGTTTTTGCTGTGAGATAACTTACACTTTCCTCTATCTTTTAATTTTAACTTTCTTTTAATATTCCTCATCTCATTGAGTCATTCACTTCTATTTGGTTCATTCTATTTTTAAGAAGTTGCTGAGGTTAAGTTTTGTACCTCTTCTTCCAGACTGCTAATTCCATTGCTAATTCTTTCTTCCATAATTTTAATTTCTTTCCTATTTTTCCTAGAGCTTATTTCATTTATAAAAAATATTTTAACCATTTTTTAAAGTTCTTGCTTCATCTCTTTCAGGGATTTCAGCTGAATTTGTGCCCAAGCTATGTCTTTTTCTGAGGCTTTCTTAGAGATATTTTGGAGTCATCTCTTCTTCTGGATTTACATTTTGAGCATTCCTGTCATCATAATAGCTCTTTATAATGGGCCTTCTTTTGCTCACTTTTCCAACCTACTTTCTGATTTCAGAATTTTTGTTAGGCTAAAAACTCTGTGTAGTTCCGGAAGGAATATCAAGGGTAAGCTGGTATCCTCTTGGGCCCTGCTGCTGCTTTCTAGGGATACTGAGTGTTGGTTATTCCAGGATCTCATAGATAGCCCAGTGTGGGAATCTATAAGGTTTCAGTGTTCCCAAAGTGGTCTGTTCATGGGCAAGGTCTTACCACTTCCTGCCTCCTAGTCTGAGCTCTTCCAGTCCCTGATAGATTAGGTCTGAGCAATATCTGTGGACTTGACCCTGATAAAGTTACAGTAGACTGCTGCCAGATTCAGCCAGATGGAAAGCTCTGCTACTTTAGAGGGACAGAATTATGGGCTCCCCTTTCATCTAGCTTTCCTGCGCTGGTCATTCCCCTATAGGCTTCAGACTAGGCTGGGGGCTAAAACTGAGTACCTCTCCATTTCCAGAGTCAGAGTCACAGATGTTCACACTTCTGCACTTGGTCTTGCTTTAGTGCACAACCTAGAACTCTACTCCTAGGTACAGGATCCCTCCTTAGTCCACCCTTAATCTATATTCTGAAACTGGGTAGTAGGAGACGGATCTGCCACTTGACACTTGTTTCTGTATCTTGCACAAGTTCAGTCCTCTCTATGTGGGTTTGACACTTTTTCTTGCCCTGATGCACAGCCTTGGTTCTCTTCCCATCCCTGTGCTAGACTGCTTTGTAAGGGTCTTCCTGGCTAGACCTTACTGCCGATGTCCACAGACTTCTTGATCTGTATCTCTCTGCCTACTTGGGCTGGGGAGGGGGGTGGGGGAGAATGACTCACTGTGACTTTTTTTCCTTATACTTACGGATCACATCTCAGTCTGATGTGTTTTCTGATGTGGAGGAGTTATAAGGGAGAACATGATTGTATTTCTTTCTACTACTCTGCCATCTTGGCTGATCTCTTCTTGGAACTCATTCCCTTTCAAGGCAGCCCCATCCATTTTGGAATGATTCTCATCGTTAAAATATAATTCCTTTTAATAAACTGAAATTCACCTCCCTGCAGCTGCCACCATCTTCTTCTGTTCAGTCTTCTATGTCTACACAAATAACGCATACTCCTTTCACATAAAAGCCTTTAAAGACTTGAAAATGGGAATCACATGCAGCCTACATTTTCTGTTCTCTAGGCTAAACATTTCTACCTCTTTAAAATTGATTTTTGTGTTTCTATAGAGCTTTATGGTTGAAAAGTGCTTTATATTGATTTTCTCCTTTGATCCTTACAACTATCCTATGAGGTAGGTAGGGCAAGCATTAATACCTTCATCTTACAAATGAAGAAACTGAGATTCATAGAAGTTATCACATGGTAAGTACCAGAGACAGGACTTGAATCCAGATCTTTTCACTCTGAGCGTTCTTTCTCTTACACAATGGGTAAGAAATGTTTTCTGTAGGCCCTCCCCAAGACACATTTCCTCTACCTTGTGAATGTTGCTTTTAAAGTATTGTCCCATGCTGAGTGAAAAGAGCAGAACCAGGAGAACATTATACACAGTAACAGCCACATTGTGCAATGACTGACTTTGATAGACTTGGCTCTTCTCAGAAATGCAAAGATCTAAGACAACTCCAAAAGACTCATGATGGAAAATGCTATCCACATCCAGAGAAAGAACTATGGAGTCTGAATGCAGATGGAAGCACACTATTTGATGTCCTTTTCCTTTGTTGTTTTGTTTTATTGCTTCATTCTCGTGATTCCTCCCATTAGTTCTAATTGTTCTTTACATCATGAGTAATGGGAAAATGTGCTTAATATCAATGTATAAGAAGAGCGTATATCAGACTGCATGCCATCTTGAGGGGAGGAAAGGGAGGAGAGAAAATTTAACACTCAAAATCTTATGGAAGTGAATGTTGAAAATTAAAATTTAATTAATCATTTTTTAAAAATAAAGTATTGTTCCCCCCTCACTGGCTGTTAAATTTGCCTTAACAGTAGACAAGTCAAGGTTGAAAAATGCACAGTCAGATTTGCAAAATTGCATAAAGTTATAATGAGCCCTACATATTAGTCTCTAGCTTTTCAGGTGGAATTTGTGTTAAAGGATTATCATGTGGGCTTGAGGAGAATATCTAGGGTACAGGGAATCTGTTCAGTTCTCCATGCTATGATAAGCCAGCAGGCAAAGTATTTCTTGAGTCACCACCCTCACCATAAATTATTAAATATGCTTTTATGACAGAATTCACAGATAGTGGGAACCCAAAGCTTCACAAAAAAGTGGCTTGGCTGACACAATTCATCAGCCACAGGAAATGCATTACAACAATGGTAAGCCTGAAAAGCATCAGACCAGAGTTAAAGGATGCAGAACATGATCAATTCTCTTAACTATCAATTGCTAGAATCACTTTAATCACCAGGAGAAAGGAAAAGAGTAAGAAATTCAGGAAAGAAGACCAGGAGTGTCACAGAGGGAGAGGATTGTTTTTAAAATGCATACAGAGAAATAAGAGAAGCTAAAGTGTAAATTGACTCCATTTGATGGGGAAAAAAAATGATTATGTTTACTGCAGATTTAATGAACACTAAATAGAATGGACATTTACACACATGTATGCGTGTATGTGAGTGTGTGAAGACATATATATGAACAAGAAAAAAAGAGTGTCGTGGACGAAACTGTAGGTTTCTATCATTTGTAGCCTGCTTTTTCTTAGAAATACATAATAATATCAACCTGTGGCATTCAAAGCTACCCAGCTTGTCCGGCCTTACATCTTGACTTCCTTCTGTTCCCTACTCTCCATGAAAGTGAATGAATAACGTTTGAGGGCAAAACATGATACTGTGACAGTACAAATGAAATTGTTGTATTAGGGGACCATAATTTTGACCCAAATGATCTAAAACCTATAACAAGATAGCAATTAAAATAGCAAAAAGAAAGAAAAAAACCCAGAAACAAAAAACCGAAGAAGCCAACTAGCATTTACAAGGATAATATTGTGTGCTAGGTACTAGGGGTACAAAGACAAAAATGAAGTGGTCTCTGACCTCACAGACCCTACATTCTACTCAGAGATGACATGAATGTATATAAGTATATATAAAATAAATAAAAGGCAATTTTTATGGGGCAAGGCCTTAAGAGATGGGAAGATCAGGGAAAAGCTTCATGTAGAAGGTAGCAATTGAGCTGAATGTTAAAATGAACAAAAGACTCTAAGAATTGGAAGTGAAATATAAATTGCAAGCATGAGAGACAGTCAGTGCAAAAACATGGAAATGGGAGATAGAGTGTCATGTTCACACATGGACCAGCAAGAAGGCTTGTGTGGTTGCACAGCAGAGTATGGGAAGGGGAGCAATGCATAAGTTTTGAAAGCTAACTTGAGGTCAGATTGTAAAGAACTTTCTTTAAAATGCACACAGAAGGGGCAGCTAGGTGGCACAGTGGATAGAGCACTGGACCTGAAGTCAGGAGGACCTGCATTCAAATCCAGCCTCAGACCAAATACTTGATACTTACTAGTTGTGTGACCCTGGGCAAGTCACTTAACCCCAATTGCCTAAAAACAAAAACAACAAAAACAAACAATAAAATCCAAACAGATGCTTTTATATTCAACCCTAAAGAAAATAGATAATCATTGGAGCTTCTTGAGTAGGACAGTGGCATGGTCAAGCCTGTGATTTAAAATCTCTTTAGCCACTTTGTGGAGGATGGATTGGAGTAGGGAAAGACCTGAGGAAGGGACACTTAATACAAACTATTACAATGGTTCAGGTGAGCAGTAAGGACAATGTGAGCTAGGGAGAAGAGGAGCTAAGAGAATGCAGAGGAGACAGACACTAAAAAAAAAGGTGTGGATGTAGAAATGGCAAGATTTTGGTGGGAGAGAGTAAGGAGCAAAGGGAAATATTAAGGTTGAGAATCTGAGTGCCTAGAAGAAAGTGGGTGATCTCAACAGAGGTAGAGAAGTTCGAAGGGGTATGGATTGGGGAAGGGGAAGTCAATGAGTTCTGTTTTGAACATGCTGAGTTTGAGATGTCTATAGGATATCCATTTTAAAAATCAATAGTTACTTGAATGAATGCATGATGGGATTTCAGAACAGAGGTGAGGGCTGGATCTATAGATCTGGGAATTGCACAGAGGTGAGAATAAAACCCGTGGAAGCCAAGTTCACCATGTAAGAGAGTACACAAACAGAGAAGAGATCTTGGGAAAGAACCTTGGGGAACATCCACAGTTAAAGAACATGATGTAATTGATGAACCAGAGAAGGAGATTGGGAAGGAATGCTCAGGCAGGTAGGAAGAGAACAAAGAGAGAGCAGTGGAAAAGAAACCCTAAGTGGAGAGAGTACCCAGGTAGAGGGTGGTCAACAGCATCGACTGCAGCAGAAAGACCAAGTAGGACGAGGACTGAAAAGGGGCTATGGATGTGAAAAGTGAACACCCAGAAACCAGACTTTCTAGGTAGTAAAGTCAAACGCAGCAGCTAGTGCGTACAATGCACTGGGTGCCAGACCTAGAGTCAGGGAGATTTGAGTTCAGATATGACCTCAGACACTTTCTAGCTATGTAACCCTGGGCAAGTCACTTAACCTCTGCCTGCCTCGGTTTCCTCATTTGTGAAAAGGAGATAATAACAGCATCTGCCTCCCAGGGTTGTTGTGAGGATCAAATGAGATAATCATTATAACATGCTTAGCACAATGCCTGGCACACAGTAAATGCTATGTAAATGTTAGGTAATAGTAGTAGTGGTGGTAGTAGTAGTAGTAGTAGTAGTAGTAGTAATAGTAGTAGTAGTAGTGGTGGTGGTGGTGGTGGTGGTGGTGGTGGTGGTAGTAGGAGTAGTAGTAGTAGTGGTAGTAGTAGTAGTGGTAGAAGTAGTAGTGGTAGTGGTGGTGGTGATGGTGGTGGTGGTGGAAGTAGTAGTAGTAGGAGTAGCAGTAGTAGTACACATAAAATATCACAATAAAAAAATCTTCACCTAGTTCAGGTCCTCTTGTCACTGTTGTTCAGTCTCACCCATTCAGCTCTTTGTGACCCAGTGGACCAACCGTTCATGGGGTTTTCTTGGGAAAGATGCTTGAAAGGTTTGCCATTTCCTTCCCTAGTTTTTATGCAGGCAGGGGTTAAGCGACTCGCCCAGGGTCACATAGCTAGTAAGTGTCTGAGGCCATATTTGAACTCAGGTCCTCCTGACTCCAGGCCCAGTGCCCTATCCACTGCACCACCTATATGCCCCAGTGTACTTTACGTGGGTCAGCCTCACAACAACGCTGTACCTCCCCTGAAAAAACTAATCCCCTTGAGGGAAGGCACCATTCCTTTTTTGTCTTTATAACCCTCATACTTTTGTTGTTGATGTTCAGCCATGTATGACTTTTTGTGACCCCGTTTGGGGTTTTCTTCATAAAAATACTAGAGCAATTTGTCCTTCCCTTCTTCAGATCATTTTTCAGATGAGGAAAGTGAGGCAAACAGGGTTAAATGACTTGCTTAGGGTCACACCACTAAGCAAGTATCTGAGGCTAGATTTGAACTCAGGTCCTCCTGACCCCAAGCCTCAATCCACTGTGCCACCTAGCTGTCCCTACATACACACCTTACACAGAGCATAATACATGAGAGGCATTTAACAGATGCTTATTGATCGCCTCCAGAACCGAAAGCTACTTCCTCTGCCTAGTCCAATGCCTTTCCTACTATCCAGTATTGTCTCCTTAAAACTCTGCCCACTATTTTAGCATCTGCACTGAGTGAAGAATAAAATGTCTAAGGTTCCTTGGCATTTAACTCTAAACTTGCACATTCAACTAAAGGGGGGAAAATGTTCTCTAAGAGAAACCTAAAGAATGACTCTTTTACTATGACTTACTAACATCACACTTAATTCCATATGCAATTTTGTGGTGGTCAGCCTTC
The DNA here is from genome assembly GCF_003287225.1 of Phascolarctos cinereus. Classification (NCBI taxonomy): domain Eukaryota; kingdom Metazoa; phylum Chordata; class Mammalia; order Diprotodontia; family Phascolarctidae; genus Phascolarctos; species Phascolarctos cinereus. Next base: position 286,037,025 of record NW_027555625.1, on the reverse strand, counting down.
ACTTACCTGTCAGAAGTTTTAGTTTCTTTCTGAAAGTTGATATTTGAGCAAAGGTATTTCATTCCAGCTGTGTGATGGTAGACTAGTCATTTAACCTCTCAGTACTCCCCTCCCCCAGGCAACTCTCTAAGACTATGAATAGAAGGAAGGAAAAAAACATTTATTAAGTGCCTACCATGTGCCAGGTATTGTGCCAAATGCTTTATAAATATTATCTCATTTCATGAAATGCAATAACAACAACCCTGAGATATAGATGTCATTATTATCCCTATTATACAGTTGAGAAAAATGAGGCAAGTAGAGGTTAAATGACTTGCCCAGAGTCACACAGCTAGAAAGTATCTGAAGCAAGATTTAAACTCAGGTTGTCCATACTCTGGGTCCTGCTTTCTGTCTACTGCATCATCTAAATTACTAATCTGGGGTAAATTTCATCCTAGGAGCTCCCCCACAAAGCTGAAGTCCTAGAATCATATTTCTGGACCCACCTAAAAATATTAATGGGGTAGAACAGAGGCAGGACACAAGCAGGTGCTCAGGGTAAGAGGGGAAAGACTAGATCATCAGGGGGTCTTCAGTATTCATCTCTGTGTCTCAACAAATTTAATCTCTCTGTACTCATTCTTAACTTAAAGCCTGACTAGCTTGGAACAACTGATCTAACAAGCACATCAAGTGTGTATATATATTCCCTGCAAGGGTACAGGCAGTTCCACTTAATTTATAATCATTTTTATTTCATTGAAAGATTCAGACAGTGTCATAAGGTACCATTAACTTAAGTGCTCTATAGTAAAGATTCCCTTTATTGGAAATAATGGAGACTGTCTCTCCGAGGAGATTCACTACAAAGGTCCTTTTCCACTTGAGTGACAATCCAGCACGGTGTCATGAGATGGCATCATATAATGGGCCATGATCTCTACATAATTATATTTTATGAATTTTAAAGGTACTGCTTTACCTTCAACGTGAAGCCCTCTCTGCCTGCACGTCATTAGCTTTCCATTAGCATCTTTCTCAAGATGCTTGACCAAATCAGACAGATCAACCTTGGGGCCAAATCTTTCACCCAGTTTCCATGCAACCCACTGAAATCAGCAGCACCAAATCCACCTCCAATTCCACCTATCTTATCTCTGATTTTTTAGTAATGACAACTCTTTGCTCTTGACTAGAGGAATCAACTGGTCTTAGTATAAATGGGAGTGACTTTGGAATCAGTGGACTTGGGTTCAAATCCTGGCTTTATCGCTGATTATCTGTGTGACCTTTTGGCAAATTACTTCCTCTTTCTGTCACTCAGTCCCCCTTCTATAAAATGAGGGTGATGGACTGGATGACACCTACAATCCCATTCAGCTTTACATCTCTGATTCAATTTCTTTTATAGGAGGGTGGAGAAAGAGTCAGGGACTGAACCTATGATTCCAGTGGAATAGAGAACTTCACAGATAAACAGCCATTCTGCAATGCATAATCTTACAGTATTGTCTAGGATGCCAAGAGGGTAAATGATTTGCCCACGTACACACAGCCAGTACATGTCAGAAGCAGGACTTGGAGCTAGGTGTTCCTCACTCCAAGATTGGTTTGCCATCCATTATTGCATGCTGCCAGTAAAATGCAGTCAAGGCACATGAGGAATTTCTCCCAAAAGACAAACCTTGTTTCTCATAGCTTCCTTGCATGGATTTCACTCTTCTCTGTAACATACTTATTTTTGTTCTTGAGGGCCTCCCTGACACCCATACTGCCTTCCCCCCCCCCCCAGATTACATACTGTTAAAAGCTGGGTTTTACTTCTATCCATCTTTGGATCTACAGCACCTAACATCAGCCAATACTTAGTAGGCCTTTAAGAAATGTTTGTCAGATTGTTCAACTGATCAGATATCTAGTTCTCCCTCACCCATTTTATATTTTAAAAAGTATGGCTATATTGAAATAGTTTTGATATCTAGAATACTCTGCTAGAGCCAAAGAAAAATGGCAACAGCTATACAATTTTGTTCAAGCAGCCAGATAACAATGTTTAATTTTCAACCATGGTTTGCCAGGCTGAAGTTGCCTCAATTCCTAACACTGTTTATGATAAAGGGAAATGAGTATAAGGTCTGATACATTTGAATTTGCCAGAAAATAATCAGCCCAAGATTCCACCTGTCTCTCTTCTTTCACTCCCCAGGGCACTGGCTCTCCACAAATTGGCAGGTTAGCAAGATTTTGCCTTTGGTCTCCATACAAACTGAGCTCCTTTTCCTTCTCTGTGGCAGCCCTACTCCCTTTTCAGGAGCTGGCTGCTCCGATAACATAATGTAGTGAGGAGAGCCAATTTCTTTTTTTGTCAATTTTGTAATTCTGATTGGTATAAGGTGGAGCCTCAGAGCTGTTTTAACTTGAATTTTGCTAATTATTTGTGATTCAGATAATTTTTTCATTTGGCTATCGATAGCTTGGACTTCTTCCTCTGAAAACTGCCTATTTGTATCCTTTGACCATTTATTAATCCATGGCCACAGACTATTATTAAACTAGAGTAACCCAAGCTTCTTTCCAGGACATCAATATCTGAGGAAAATTGTGCTTTGTTGTCCTATGCCTCACATTCTTCCTTTGGCCCCATGCTAGCCACATGGAGCTACTGGGTCTCCTCTCTTTCCCAGGGCCTGTTCTCCATCTCCTGTCTCCCCCATAAACCACCTCCCTCCTTCTATCTCCCCCAATTTACTTCTTCCTATGGGTTACCCAGCATGACTGCACCCAATCGAAGTGAAACACCTCTGAGCACCATGTCCCTCCCATCTAAATTTGCCCTGGGTTCCAGAATTAGTTACAGCTTTGCCTAGTGATTCCCCATTCCAGAACAAGGGCACAAGGATGTCCTGGTGTTTCTTGGAGAGATGTGCCTGGGAAACAATCACTTCCCTATGCAAAAGCAAGTACAGTAAGATCGAATGTATCCAGCACTACCATCAAAAGATGGCCTGGCTGTAATACGACAGAGGCAATAGAGTGTGTACTACGTGCACAGAAGCTTTGGGGGAGAATAACCAAATAATGTATTTTCTTTGGTTCTATTCACTTTCCAGGGGCCACTACAGATTATGGGGACGTCATGGGTGAGGTTCTCTCTCTCTCTCTCTGTGCACACCCCAAAGAGTAGATGGTCAATGCTGAGCCAGAGACAGCACAGCATGGATTCAAATACACTTTCCTTAAATCAGGCATAAAATCAAACACATTGGATGCCCTTATCAGGGCAAGGAAAATGGAAAGGGACAGAGAATTGGGAACACTTATAAAAGTGCTCCAGAGCCATGTTAGATCACTCTGCAGAAAAATGATTTGATGCTTTGGATTTTTTTTTATTCAATCAGTGATTTAATTATAAGCAAAGCAAAAAAGTGTGAGTGTGGTGAAAGGCACAAATACTCCTGGAGCTTTAAAGGGTAAATACAATTATACATTGTAATGAACCCTACCAAAGAACCTTTCAACCAATGGTTCAGAGCACTCCGCTATGCTTTTGGAGAGGCATAAACAATGCAAAAACCTATAATTGCTATGTCAGTCATGGTGTCCATGCAGAATACCAAGTACGAAATCATATCTGTGTCAATTTATTCCCCCTTGGTGCTTTGGCAAAATAAAATTCAGCCAGACTAACAGCAGGGGCACAGTGGCCTCTGCTGGGGAAATCCACTCAGGTGGTTTACCTGAGCAGGAAGGAAACAACAGGGCCTCTCATAACCAAAACTGAACGGGACCCATCCATCATGGTTACAAAAATCCCATTTTTCACCACACACATAAAAACAGTAGGCGACAGAACACCATCCTGGAGATATTGCTTCATTGGCTCCTAACATTTCCGATGTGATTAATGGTTCAATAGCCATCACTTATATAATTCACCATAAGTGATCTTAAAATGCCTTTACTTTCTCATGCATACTGTCATTACTGAAAAGGGCCGACGGAGCCATTCGTCACAGCTAACTAAAAATGCTCGGAGCAACAAATGTCCTTAATCATTTTTTATCACAATTCTGCCGTAATGGGTGCCATCTGTAATTTCCCAATGTGACTGGTGCGGCGGCACCGTGGTGGCAGAAGTCAATAGCTCCATTTGATTACTGGATGTTATCAATTCTCCTGCAGGACTAAGGAGGCAGTGGCTTGTTCAGGGCAAGAAAATGAACAAGGAATTTCATATCTGTGACTAAGGAGCTTGAGTGTTTGAATAAAAACTTTCAATTTCGCCAAGGCAACAAGAGGCCCTGAAGCCCAAAAGCAGCGACGACAACTCTGAAACCAGCCTGTACCAAGAAGAACAAACTACTCTGAGCCAAAAAGATGTGTCTGGCACTTCTCTTTCCCCAGAAAGGCTAAGGCATGAAGTTGCATTCAGAAATGTTACTGGGACCCTGGGAGAAATACCTTGTGTGCTCCTCACCAGCTGCCCCACCTCTTCATGCATACACTTCTGCACAACTACCCAAGGCAACAAACTTTCTATCCCTCGTGGAATTCCTAAGCTTCCAGCAACGTTGAGCCCTAATGCTCAGGGTCGGGCAGTAGCCACAAGATGAAATGCCTTCCTTTGAGAGCAGAGGTCTTTTCTTTTTTTTAGCTAGTTCTCCTGCTTTCCAGTGCTTTTCCAGAAAAGGCATGCGTTATTTACCACTTGCTTTTTTATATAGCAAAGTGTAGGACTAAAAAGAGACCATCACGTCCTTCCTGCTACTGGATAGTGCATTCAGACTCTTCCACAGAGAAGCTCTACTAAGAAGTTTAATTGCAGAATGACTATGTTGTCCAAGTGGGTATTCATAGGATCATGCTTAGCCAATCAATCAGTCAACAGGCATTTATTATGAGCTTACTACGTGTCAAGCATTGTACTAAGTGCTAGGGACACAAAGAAAGGCAAAACCAGTCCCTACCAATGAGACATACATATTTAGACATTGTCAGCGTGGGAATGTTTTGCTTGATTGTATATTTGTAACAAGGGTGTTTTTTCTTTTCTTTTTTCTAATGGGGAGGGGAGAGAAAAAGGGGGAAATGCTTTTAAATTGAAAATAAAATGTTTAAAATTTTTTAAAAATATTCTCTACCCTCAAGGAGCTCGTATCCTATTGGGAGAAATAATATGTAAATAATTACTACCTACGAGATATATACAGATTAAATAGAAGAAGGCCTCAAAGGGAAGGCACTAGCAGGGGGGGAAGAGAGGACTGTATAGGCTCCATACAGAAAGTAGGATGTGAGGTAAGATTTAAAGGAAGTCAGAGAAGCTAAGAGATGAGTGAGGAGGAAGAGCATTCCAGGCATAGGAAGACAGCCAGTGTAGAGTCACAGGGTCAGGAGCAACACATAAAAGGAACAGCAAACAGACCAGTGAGGCCAGATCATTAAGTGTGCCAAAGGGAGCAAAGTTTGAAAAGACTGGGAATGGAGGAAGGATCCAGGTTATAAAGAGCTATAAATACCAAACAGAGGATTTTATATTTTATCCTAAAATAGCCACTGAAATTTATTGAGTAGGGGGTGACATGGTCAGATAGATACTTTAGAAAAATCACTTTGGTCCCTGAATGTGGGATGGATTAGAATTGAAAGAGAATTCAGGCAGGGAGCCCAAATTAGAAAGCTACTGAAATAGTCCAGGTGAAAGTTAATGATAGCCTGTCCTATGGCAGTGGTTATGTGGATAGAGAGAAGGGGACATATATGAGAAATGTCATGAAAGTAAAAATGACAAGATTTGGCAGCACATTAGATATGTGAGATGAGTATGAGTTAGAGGTCGAGGATGAGAACTAAACCGAGAGCCTGGGTGACTGGGAAAATGGGAGAACGGCAGTGTCCTCAATAGTAATGGGAAATCAGAAAGAGGGAAAATTGGGGGGAGAATACTACTACTACTACTACTACTACTACTACTACTACTAATAATAATAATAATAATAATAATAATAATAATAATAATAACAATAATAGCTAACATATATATAGCACTTGTTATGTGCCAGGCAGAGTGTTAAGCACTGTACAATTCTTATCTCATTTAATCCTCACAACAATCCTGGGGAGTTAGGTGCTATTATCATTCCCATTTTACAGATGAGGAAATCAAGGCAAACAGAGACTTAAGTGACTTGCCCAGGGTCACACAATTAGTAAGTGTCTTAGACAAGATTTGAACTCACGTATCCCTGCCTTCAAGTTTGGTGCTCTGTCTACTGTGCCACCTAGAGGCATGTTGAATTGGAGATGCCTACAGGCTTTATAGTTCTAGAGTTGATAGGGGATTATCAACTAAATGTAGATCTGTACATCTGGGAACCATCTGCACAAAGGTAAATGAATACATTGGGAGTCGAGGTCAACAAACAAGTTAATACAGAGCAAAAAGAGAAGAAAGCCCATGGCAGAGCCTTGAAGATACTCGTAGTTAATGACTATGACATGAACCAAGAACCAATAAAGGGGAGTGAGAAAGAGTGGTCAGACAGATTGGAAGAGAACCATGAGAGAGAAGTTATACAAAAATCCAGAGAGGAAAGATTCTCTCGGAGAAGGCGACCAACAGAGTGAAATGCTACATAGGAGTTAAGTATAAAAATTGAGAAAATGGTATTGGATTTAGACATTAAGAGATTGTTGATAACCTTGGAGGCAGCATTTTCAGTTGAATCATGAGGTCAAAAATCATATTGCAAAAATGGAATCATACATCTAGAGTTGAAAGAGACCTTGGGCTGTCTAGCTAACCCTGCAGAAACTAAGGCCCAGAGAGGTTCAGTTACATGTCAAAAATCACATAGGTCGTAAGTGGCAGAACCAGAATTTGAGCTCAGATGCCCTCGCAGTACCACCCAGCCTCACAAGGACTTGGTAGTTTTCTTGGGTTTTCTTAGGACTCTGTCATTCAGTTGACATTTCACACCAGGGCAGCTATACCCATGTCCTAGAAAGAGGACATCAATAGGCAACCAGGAAGGTTGGAGAGGCCAAGAGTTTTGTGACTCACCTTTCATTAATCCTAACATCATTCATTTCCCTTTCCCAGATCCATCCTTAGCACCGGGCTTCTCAACCGCTCCACTTGTCAGCTATAACACGCCATTTGTCAGGAATAGCAGCGTCTCCAGTTTCTCAGCCATTTGCAGTCTAAGAGGAAACTCTTCTCAAATGGCAGGCAGTCTAAAAATTACTCCAGTTCACACACAATCACGGGCTCACAGGTAGGAACCACCTTAGAAAATGCAAACTTCTGAGACACGAAAGAAAAGTGGAGGCTGCACATTTTCCCTTCTCATTCCCCAGAATCTGGCAGAGGGAGAATGGCCTTTTCCTTAACTGACTTTCAGAAAGCCTGCCTTAGCTTATTGCAGTCAGTTAAATCAATAAGCCTACATTTTATTTGATCTTCTTTTAACCGGCTTACCTTGTAAAGCTATATATGAGCAGAGATTGCAAGGCTAAAAGTGTCAGCATCACATGTTTTTGAATTGCATAGCATCCAAACCAATCCAGTGTTATCCATCAACTTAATTCCCTGGCAAATGTTTATAATCTGTTTAAAGAATGATAATTTGACTTAGTCACAGGCTAGAGGCAAGGCAGTGCCTAGAGAAAGCCAAATAGCTACTGCTTTTTATGGCCCAATGGTTAGAAAAATAAACTACCTAGAGAGATAGGCCTCTTTGCAGTGTTTAGGGAATTCTGCCATGCCACATTTCTATATCAGTAACAGGATTTATACTATCTAGAAACTACCTAGTGTCTACTCCAACCCCTTCATTTTGTAAATGAGGAAACAGAGGCCCAGAGAGTTGAGGAGACTTGCCCAAGGTTACACAGATAATAAATTAGTAGAATTGGGTTTTGAACCAAAGCCTTGAGAATCCAAATGAATACAAAACTCTCTTACATAAGAAGACAACCAGATTTTCATTGTTATCATCAGAACTGGGAAAAAAAGGGCTGACCACATAGCAAGAGTGAGAGATCACTAATGGTGTCCTGGCATCCATGTAATGCCAACGGAATGCAAGGATAAGCCCATTTGTTGGGTGGATTTCCTGCCATGGACTTGTGGAAAGACATGGACAAGAATCACACAAGATGGGCAGCCATGGATGGATTCCAGCCTGCATCACTGGAGAGAGAACAACACATGGCCACAAATCATAGAGTCATGGACATACTGGAGCACAAAATAGGAAATACTATTACCTCCACCACCATCATCAGCAAATAGTTCTGGTGTAGTTACAGGGCACACAAAACTATAGTGCTATTTCACAAACTCACAGAATTGGAAGTGATCTTGGAGACCATCTGGTCCATCATCCTCCTGAATAAAGCTTCCCTCTACCTGTCAAGAAGTCGCCCAGACTTTGTTTGAAGGCCTCCAGGGAAGAAGAGCCAGCCCATTCCACTTCTGGCCAGCTCTAATGGTTAGGAAGCCTTCACTCACACAAAATCAAAATTTGCCCTTTGCAACATTTCCCCCTGCTCCCATTTGGTACAGCAAGTGAGATCTGAGATCAGTAAAGAAACTACCCTTGCAAATGTTCTAAAATAGACCAAATATAGTATTTTTATTTAATGTATACACTACAAAGGATAAATATAGTGGGACCACTTCATAATACAATGGCCAGAGAATAAATAACATGCTTTTATTATAGTCTACATTCTCTCAGGCTACTACCATAAAACAATATGATTGGAGATAACAACAAAAATGTGATTTGATTCACAGCATATTGGAAATATACTGCAATGAAAAGGACACTAGAAACAAGAGCCCAGGCTTCTAATCCCAACTTGTCACTAACTGGTGTGTAACTTTACACAAACCACTTCCTCTCTCTAGGGCAGGTGTGGGGAACTTGTGGCCTCGAGGTAACACGTGGCCTTCTAGGTCCTCAGGTGCAGCCTTTTGACTGAATCCAAGTTTTACAGAACAAATCCCTTTATTGAGGGGATTTGTCCTGTGAAGTTTGGGTTCAGTCAAAGAGTTGTACTTGAGGACCTAAAGGACCACATGTGGCCTTGAGGCTGCCGGCTCCCCACCTCTGATCTAGGGTTCTTCCATCTGTACCTGAGTAGGTTCATTTCAAGTTTCAAGATTCTATGAATGTATAAGGGATACTAAGCTAGATGAGAAATAGAAGGGTACAAAGTCAAGTTAAAAGAGATAAGAGCAAATTTTAAAAATCAATAACATTCAACAAATTGATGAAATATCCTCTTTATGCAAAACCCCTAGCTAGATACTGGAAGAGATTCAAAGATCAATAAGACATAACCCCTGCCCTCCTGGAGCTTAGTGTCTAATAGGGGAGAAGGTGTATACAAAAAATAAATCTGATATAAAGCAGAAAAAGGTCAAGTACATGAGAAAGGTACAAAGGCACAAAAAAAGCTTTTTTTTTTTTACAAAAAAACAACTATCTCATTTTATTCTCATGACAACTTGCCCAAGGTCATAGGACTGATAAGTGTTTGAGGCAAGATTTGGATCTAGGTCTTCCTAATTCCCAGTTCAACATGGTATTCAGTATATCATGTTCACTCTCCATACAAAACACAAACTCACTTTCCCGGGAAACACAGTCCAGGATACTCAGGGATTTGCCACATAAGGTAGTTTCCCAAGAACAGAAAGACTGGGTTTCATTTTCATATTTATTTTTAAATTTCATTATTAAGGGCTCTCACTATATTTTCATATTTATTCTTTAAATTTCATTATAAAGTAGTTCATATGTGTGTGTATTATATATGTGTGTGTGTGTGTGTGTGTGTATGTGTACATACATGCATACATATATCCATTTTAGTGTATACATTAAATAAAAATGTTAGGTCTATTTTAGGACACATGAAAGGAAGGTGCTATTAGTATTCCCATATTACAGAGGAGAAAACTGAGGCAGGCAGAAGTTAAGTGACTTGCCCAGGGTCCCACAGCTAGTAGTATCTGAGGCTGTGCAGTATAATGGGAAGAGCACTGGCTCCAGAGTCAAGAGGACCTGGGTTCAAATACATTCCCCAATGTTTACTTCCTGCATGACCTTGGGCAAGTCACTTAACTTCAGTTTGTTCTTCTGCCAAATGAAGAGATTAGACTGGATCACTTCTAAATTCCCTTCCAGCCCTACATCTCTGATCTTATGAATGGTAAGTAGAAAGAATGGCAAGAGAGATGAAAGTAGAAAAGGGTCGTAGGAGTCCATGAACTATTTATATCTCAAGTTCCTCCCTTCTCCTAACATCAGGGCTATTAATCTCTCCTGCAAATTTCTCTTCAATTATGCACATGTGCACAAGTCAGCTGAAAGACTTCATGCAAAAAGCTTATTTATTTATTAAGCCAATAGCCTGCTCATCTAAATTTGCTTTCAATTTCATTGTTTTAAAAAACTCATCCATTACTGTCACCTCAGTTCATTAAGAGCACTGGAGTAACTGAATAACTATAAGGCAGAAATCCAGCAGTACTTGGGGGGGAGGGGCAGCATTTTATCATAACCACAAGGGTAGGCAAGAGATGGTACCACCTCCAACTCCACTGGACAAACTGAAACCCACTCCCTCTGTTCTCGGGACGATGCCTGACATGGCAATTCCTGGGGGCCTTGGGCTGTGTTTGCCTAGGAAAGTGAGCCTGTGCTCTGTAAAGAGAGTGACCATAGTATATAGATACAATGCTGAACTGGAAATCAGGAAGACCGGGACACAATCTTACCTCAGACGCTTACTAGTTCAATGACCTTGAACAAGTCCCTTGACTTTCTGAGCCTCAGCTTCCTTATTTGTAAAATGGGAGGTAATAATAGCACCTACCTCACAGGGTTGTTGTAAGGCTCAAATGAAATAAGGTATGTAAAGCATTTTGCAAACCTTAATGCGTTATATTAAGGTGAGCTAATGTTACTGTTATTTTTGTCATTATCATATTATCACTTTCAGTTCAAAGGGAATTAATGAGGCTTAGGTTCATCTCCCAGTACTGGGGTGAATTAGGAAGCACATTCTATGTCAACTATTGCTTCCCTTTTTGTCTAATACTTCAAGAGTAAAGCTGCCAGTTAAAACCCCAGGAACCGAAGGGAGGGCTGCTTCCTGAGCCTGGGCTCCCTGCCCTGAAATTATGACTCTGGCTTTTCCCCAGAAGATAATACCCCCACAAAGCATCTGACCTCCAAATGTTCCAGGGACTGCACTAAAAATCCCTTGGGGATTTTTACCTCCTTTAGACAGGCCGATGTCTCTCTGTCAAATTTTACCTGAAGAAAATTTGTGAAATGGCACATATATCACTGCTTAACATAATTACCCCCAATTGGTTTGACTGTGTCGGGGGAGAGTTCAAGGGAAAAGGGATTCAGTTCAACCCGCTGATGAAGACTGGGAGTATAGGAAGGAAAACTCCTCCAAGAAGGTTTTCTAAAGTCATTACAAATTTTTGCACATCGGGTTCTGGGATACTCACACTCACATTTTAGGTGCTTTGCTATCTTTTCTCCCCTGTTAGGATGATGTTTCAGCTGGAAGGGGGTCATCTACGTTGATGCCTCCTTGAGAAAACTGAAGCCCAAAGATGTTATGACTTCCTTAATATCACACAGTAAGTAGCCCAGCTAGTATCAAACCCAGGCCTCAGGCTCTAGAGAAATGAATTAAAAATGAACAAGTAAAAGGACATGGAAGATAGGAGAGAATATAATGGAAATGTTAAGTCACTATGAAGTATCAAAGTTTGCAAAAATGGGGGAGGTGTGAGCATTTGGACTCAAGAAGAAGCAAGAAGAGACAGATAAAATGTGAAACTGGATGACATAGTTTGAAAAGCCCTGGGTTCTAGTCTTGGCTTTGCTATAGTTGTCTCATCCATAAAATGAGAGGATTTAACTACATGACCTCTAAGGTCCTCTCCATCCCTAAAGCTATGGCACCATGGTTTTATTATAACATTAATAAATATTATTTATTTATGATCAGTTATCTGGCCTTGGACAAATTTCTTAGCTTCTCTCAGCCTTCATCCCTATTTTTAAAATGAAAAATCTGGACAAGATGGTCTCTGCTTCCTTTAATATTCTCTGACTGTCGCCATCCTACAGAATCTCCAAGTTGAAAAGCTGTGATCACCAACAGCTTATGCTTTAAAATCTTCAGGGAAGAGAATCTCACTCCCTCCCCTAAAGTAGCCCATTGGGCTTTGGGACAGCTCTGTTAGGAAGCTTTTCTGGACATTGAATCTAGATCTGCTTCTCTGTTGTTTCTAGTTCCGCCCGTGGAGGCCAAGCAAAATAAAGCTAGTTTTGCTTCCAAATGAGAGACTTTCAAAATCTTAAAGGTAGTTACAGGCTCCTCTCCCAAGTCTGCTCTAGGACAAACATCCACACTTCTTTTGCTCAGTCCTCACACAGCATTTTGAAGCTTTCTTCCTATTCACCCTTTGCTGAATGTTCTTTAGTCATCAATGTTGCTACTAAAATATTACAACTAGAACAGAAAACAATTCTCCTGCTGTGGTACGACCAAGACAAAGTACAGAGAAACTATTACTTTTCTTCCTTAGTACCTCTCTTAATGCAGTCTAAGATATCCCATTTATATAGTGCCTTCAAGTTTGTTAAGTGCTTTGCAAATATTCTCCTTTTGTCCTCACAATAACCCTGCTGGGTAGGTGCTATTGTTATTCTCATTTTATAGATGAGAAAACTGAGAGAGAGATGATTTGCTCAGGGTCAAAGCTGCCTCCCAGTTCAGGACAGCAATCAACTCTTGTCTCAAATTCCTATATGGACAAATCAATATAATGAAGAAAACACTAGACTTGGAGTCAGAGGCTTTGCCACTCAATAGATCATGCTCAAATCATGTAATCTCTATGAGCCTCAGTTTCCTCCTCTGAATAATAGATACAGAGTAGCTAGGTGGCTACTGGCCCTGGACTCAGGAGGACCTGAGTTCCAATCTGGCCTAAGACACTTATTAGCTGTGTGACCCTAGGCAAGTCACTTAACCCTGATTGCTAGAAGAAGAAAGCAGAAAGAAGAAGAAGAAGGTTGAATGGAGTAATGTATAGGAACATGATTGAAGGATCTGTAGAAGATGGGGAGGGGGAGCAGAGAACAAGATCACTTCCTTCAATTCTCTCAAAAATATCTCAAAGTATGTCATAGGGAAGAGAAGTTAGACTTGTTTTCCTTTGGTCTAGAGGGTAGAACTTGGAGGAAGTAGAGGCAGTTGACTAGGAGGTAATTTCAGCTCAACAAAAAGAAAAACTCCCCAACATTAAGGTGAAATAGACTGGCTCTGGAAGGAGAGAGATCGCTATGACTAGACCTGTTGAGGTGGAGGCTGGATGAGTGTTTTTGGAGGGTCTGCAATTGGACCTGTATTGAGAATTCTCAGTAAGGAAGCTCTCTAGCAATGCAGATCAGCAGCCACTCTGCAACTTTAATCAACTTAAAAGAGTTGCCAGGGCCACTGGAGGCTAAATGGGTGGTCCAGAATCAGCTAAACAGAGTAAGACAGAAACAGGACTCAAACCCAGGTCTTACTAATTGAGAGGTAAGCTCTCTATCCTCCTGGCTATATTGCCTTTCTGGATGAGTACTCAGTGGCAATATTCAAGATGGGATTCACAATCTTCCTTTTTTTCTAGTTATATATTTCTTCCTTGATTATAATCTTTTTTTTTTCTGCTGTGATTTCATTCTCATAGGAAACTCCCAAGGAGAAAATTCCATCTACCAATCTAGATTCACGACTGTGCAGCAGAAACAGTCTTAAGAGATTGCCTGAGACACTGAGAGATCAATTGACTTGTCCAGGGTCATACAACCAAAGTGTCAAGGGTAGAATTTGAACCCAAGTCTTTCTGTCTCTGAGGTTAGCTTTTCAACCTTTACACCACACTGCCTCTCTACTAGAAGAATATGTTGTTGTTCATTTGTGTCCAACTCTTTGTGACCCTACTTGGGGTTTTTTTGGCAAAGATATTGGAGTGGTTTGCTGTTTCCTTCTCCAGCTCATTTTATAGATGGGGAAACTGAGGCAACCAGGGTTAAGTGACTTGCCCAGGGTTACACAGCTAGGAAGTGTCTGATGCTGGATTTGAACTCAGGTCTTTCTAACTCCAGACCTAAGCACGCTATCTACTGCACCACTTAGCTGTTCCACCAGAAGAATATTTGTGGTTTAAAAAATGGAGAATACTGTTTCAGGGAAAATCTTAGGGCTGTTGAAAGGACTGCTCAATTTCCCAAATTCAATCCTGTCCACTTTCTTCTTCCTGGTCATTGTAGGGCAGAGACCCATTACTCACGTACAGTGTCTGTCCAAGATGTACGTGCTGAAGGGCCAGCTTTATGAGCTCTCCATCGAACTGAATGTGGGAGTCTGGGCAAAAGTCATTCTTGGTTTCCTCTGTGTAATTATTTAATCTTCACTCCTTTGAGTGATTACAGATTTCATTTAGGAGGTTCTTCAATGTTCCTCAGTTTGATAGGCAGGCAGGCAGGAAGGAAGACAGGAAGGGAGGGAGGGAGGAAGGAGCCAAGCATTTAAATGCCTCTATGTGCCAAGTTCTATGCTAAATGTTTTACAAATATTATCTCGTTAACCTTCCGAGCTAGGATTATCCTCATTTTACAGTTTATAAAATTGAGGCTGATGGAGCTTAGGTGATTTACCCAGGGTCATAGAACTAGTTAAATGCCTGCGGCCATAGTTGAACTGGATTCCAAGCCAAAGTACTCTATACACTGCACCACCTAGTGGCCTCAGCTGATAGAGTCAGCACAAGGTCATCTGCAAATAAATGTCTCTCTAGACTACAGGTCCTCAACCATCTATGGGGAATCACTCTTCTTCTTCCACAATACAGTAGACATCCTCCGTGACAGTAGAAATCACCTTTGGTGAGCATGCATGGACTGGTTTTATGCTTCACTTAATATCAACATTCAGAGGGCCATCAAATAAAGTTATCTTTGTTGTGCTTGTCAAGGAATCTTTTATGATGCTAATATATGCAGGGAAAACACCTTGTTGGAGCAGAGCCTTTAAGACTGTATTTTGTCCTGCTGAGTCAAATGCTTTTTTGGTAATCATCGGACAATAAAAACAATGGGATCTCATATTCTCTGCTCCTTTCAGCCAATCACATGACATAAAGATATGCTGTGCTGTAGAACATTATTTGCAAAAGCCTTTCTATTCCCATTTCACATTTTTATCAAGGATCTCTTTGATAGAAGAGAATAATTCTCATACAGATTTTCTTGAAAGCAAGCTGAGAGTCCAATCACTTGCAAATCTTGACATACTCCACAAAGTATCTCAATCTATTTCTTTCTTAAGTGACACAGCCACCACCGTAATTCATATCTTCATCATCTCTCACCTAGACTATAATAATAGGCTCTCCAAATTGTCTCCCTGACTCAAGTCACTCTCTGCTCCAAACTATTCTAGATACTGCCAAAGTGGTTATCCTAAAACCCAGGCAGGTCTAACCATGTCACACTCTTCCCCAGTAAATCACATTGGCTCCTTATTACCTCTATGGTCAAATATAAACATCTCTGTTTAGTGCTTAAAACCCTTCACAGTCTGACTCCAAATCATCTTTCTAGCTCATTGCATATTTCTCCTCTTCTAACACACTGGTTCCATGAAGATGGCCTTCCTAACTGTTTCACGTACAGCATTCCATCTTCCTATGTCTTTGCACTAGCTATCCCCCCATGACTGGAGTGAACCCCTTCATTACTTGTACTTCTTGGAATCTCTCTTTTCTTTAAAGGTTCAACTCAAATGTCAATTTCTACACAAAACTTTTCCTGATCTTCCAACTATTATTACAAGATACATACATACGTATATACATATATACATACATATATATATACATACAAAATCTGTTGTTGTTGTTCAGTCATTCAGTTGTCTGACTCTGCCTGACCCCATGGACAAAGGGGTTTTCTTGGCTAAGATACTGGAGTAGTTTGCCATTTCCTTCTCCAGTGTGCCCCCGTTTTACAGATAAAGAACTGACACAAATATGGGTTAAGTGACTTGCCCAAAGTTACACAGTTACTAAGTGTCAGAGGTAAGATTTAAACTCAGATCTTCCTGACTCCAACCCCAGTGCTGTATCACATACACAAATTACCTTGTATATATTTCACATACGGGCAGGTAGGTAGTACAGAGTGCCAGGTCCAGAGTCAGGAAGACATATCTTCCTGAATTCAAATATGGCCTCAGACACTTAGAAACTGTGTGATCCTGGGCAAGTCATTTAACCCTATTTGCCTCAGTTTCCTCATCTGTAAAATGATCTGGAAAAGGAAATGGCAAACCACTCCAATATCTTTGCCAAGAAAGCCTCAAATGGGGTCACAAAGAGTTAGATACCACTGAAAACGACTGAACAACATTTTGTAAATATTCTGTATGTATCTAAATGTATGTATATTTAATTGTCCCCACTAGATTGTAAGCCCTTGGAGAGTA
The DNA here is from genome assembly GCF_003287225.1 of Phascolarctos cinereus. NCBI lineage: Eukaryota > Metazoa > Chordata > Mammalia > Diprotodontia > Phascolarctidae > Phascolarctos > Phascolarctos cinereus. The sequence continues at coordinate 286,020,456 of NW_027555625.1, read as the reverse complement.
GGGACTATTTCGTGATTTTTTTTTTGGTATATCTAATGCCCAGCTGAGTACTTAGCACATGGTAATATGTGCCAAATAATAATGCATATCCAATAAGTATTTATGAATGAAATACTATAGTCTCCAAAGCATTAAAAATTAGGAACATTCAAAGGGAAACAAAGAGCATGAAAAATGTGAGCAAGTGGTAAAACATAAAGAGACTCAAGAAGAAGAACCAGAGTAAAGAACAGTATTCAAGAAAGGGATACTTAAAACATAAGATGGGCTGGTGGCATGCTGAGAGTGAGGGTTAGCCAGTGTACAGTGTACAGCCTCGGTGCTCTACCAGCATCTATGTAATGTCAGGAAAAAGTAAGGAAAGGGAAAATCAATAGGATTTGGCGACTGATTGAATATGAGTGGTGAGGGGGGAGAGATAAGTCAACGATGGCTCTAAAGTTATAGACCTGGGAACTTGGAGGGTGGTGGCACCATCAATACAAGTAGGAAGAAAGAGCAAATTTCTAGAGGTCAGTTGTAGAAAGGTTGAATTCGAGGTATGGCAAGTCATCCAAGTTAAGCTATTCCATAAACACTTGAAAATATGGAGCTAGAACTATAAATCATGTTAGAAATACAGATTTTAAAGTTGTCTGCATAGAGGCAATAAATGAAACCATGATAATAAGGGAGAACACCAAAGAAGAGACTGTTGAGAGAAAAGAAATGAGGGTCAAGGAAAGAATCTTGTGGGATACCCATATTTAAAGATGTAAAGAGAAGGAGGAACCAACAAGGAAAGACAATCAGAGAAACAAGAGGAGTACAGAAGAGTGCAATGTTAGAGAATCCAAGGGAGGGAAAGGGATCCATGGACTCAGCCATTTGAGCAGAGTGGTGGAGATAGTAGCCATGTTTCAAACAGTGAAGAGGTCAACAGGTATAGAGGAAGAATCAGTAGAGGTAGGCTATTCTTTCTAGAAGTTTGTGAGTGAAAATAAATAGGGCAGTGAAATGATAGCTGGAGGGAGAAGTAGGGTCCAGTGAATTTTTTTTTTCTTTTTAGGATATGAGATCTTGAGCAAGTTTGTACTTTGGGAGGGACAGATTCAATAGGGAGGGAAAGGCAGAATGTAAATGACACAGGGGAGCAATGGATGATGGAGCAAGGACACAGAGGAGATGAGAAGGAATGGGATAAAAGGTATGAGTATAGGACTTAATGTTGAAATGAGGGTTCTCTCATCCTCTTGTGCTATAGTAGATAATGTTCTGGATTTGGAGTCAGAAAGACCTGGGTCCAAATACTGTTTCAGAAGCTGATTAGTTGTATGACCTTGGGGCAGATCCCTTACCCTCTTTGTGCCTTAGTTTATTCATCTGTATAATTAGGAGGCTAAATCCAACAACCTCTATGATCCCTTCTACCTCTAAATCTATGGTCCTATGAAGGGAAAGTAGAGAATATGGATGAGAACATGAAGTTTGGGAAAAATTAAGGAGAGGAATTGAGAGACCTCACATCATATGGTCTTAGTCTCCTCAGTAGAGATGGAGATAAGGTCATCTCCTGAGAGCAAGGGAGAAGGAACCTAGAGGAAGAAACATTTGGAATCACTGTTGTAGGGAATGAATAGGAAGTCAAGAGGCTGGATGGCAACTACTATGTTCCAGACACCGTGCTAAGCACTTTACAAATATTATCTCATTTGATCCTCACAACGACCCTGGGAGGTAGGTGCTATTATTATCTCCATTTTACAGATGAGGAAACTAAGATAAGCAGAGGTTAAATGACTTGCCCAAGGTCACACAGCTAGTGTCTGAAGGTGGATTTGGACTTGGATCTTCATGACTGTAGGCCCAGCATTCTTTCTACTCTACCACCTAGCTGCCTATATGAATAAATAAGAAGACTGCCATATAACCATGAGTGCACAGTTGAGATTAGGTAATAAATTTTCAGTGGATACCATCACACAATGACCATAATAATGTAAATGGTAAGGACAACAAGAAAACAAAAACTGAACATGGGTTACAATAACCATGCTTGGTTCTGGAGAATAGCTAAGAAAATGTGTTTCCCTTCCTTCTTTGGAGAGGTGGGGGTCTAAGGAAGTAGAACTGTGTATATGCTGCCAGTCTCCTTTGACACATTGGTGAGTTTTGCTGCATTGCTTTCCTTGCTTTTGTTGTTGTTGACATTATTGTCGCCATTGTCATCATGTTGTTTGTCCTCATTGTCATCATCATCTTGTTACAAAAGATAGATCACTTGAAATGGGTAGGGACAGGGATCTATTCAGAAATTAGGGTAATGTAAAAGCAAATCATATCTTTTTCTTTCTTTCTTTCTTTCTTTTCTTTCTTTTTTTGTTAGATAAGAGTGAGCTGAAATGGCTGCCTATAAGGTCAAACTTGAAGAGTGACAAAACCGAGGCCAGCTCAAGGCTGATAGACTAGGCAAACTGGGAAAAATAGAAGGATAGTAGCATCATAATTAGGATGGGTCCCTCGGGGAGACGGTACTAACAGTTCTCTTAATATTTTAATCAACAGTATCAATTGTGTCACTAGTTAAAATAGAAAGCTATCAGACTAGGAGCTTCATATCCCCCAAATCCTTCCCCCACCCCCAAATGACCAAACCCAAGCAAGCTCTCCTAAAGTCCACCCTAATCCCTCCCTAGAGAGTAACCCCTCCAGCAGTGGTCTTACTGTGTCCTTCAGTCTCTCTCTCCCAGGGTCTCCCTCGCCCCCGAGGTCTTGTGTCTTATGGTCTAGCAATCTGAAATCTCTCTCCACTATCCCCTGATCAACTGAATTTTCTTTTAAAAAGATGCTTTAAAAATACCTTTCATGCTGCTTTTCCAAGGCACATTTTTTGCACCCCTGGAGCTAGGATCACCATGTACCACCCAGAGAGGTATACTTTATCTCAATGAGGTAAGGAATAGATACGAGAGGAGCAAAGGAGTGTTAGAATTAAGAGTCAGAAGGATACGAGATTGTAGTCACAGAGGGGAGATTCAGAGTTCAAGAGTTTGAGGGTGAAATAGTTTTCAGTGACAGTGAAGGCTCAGATGTTACCACCCTGGGAGCCTGAAGCGACCAAATTGCCCCAAGGCAATGGCTATCCTGTGATAGCCGTTCTTAGGGTAACATGACGTGCCAAAGAGCTGCAAATAAAATATATAGAAAGCTATGTGAATTACTGATTGTGGAATTTACTGCAATTCCTGCTTCATTGGCCAACTAGGGCATCTCATGACCTCTCAGGAACCAAGCCTATTCTAGTCAAAATACTATTCAATTTTCTATCCAGGCTGCAATGCCTGTTACACCACAGGCACCTATCAGAGTAAACAGAAGAGATAGTGGATCACTCCAGCCTGCACAGGCCAAACCCTAATGCTTAATAAAACAAGCAACAGTTGCCCTGGGGGAAGAGCTCCCCCCCTTCCCCCCCCACCCATGTTTTATTCTTGAACCAGAGAGGAACTTTTTTTCAAATCAAGCTTTATAAGCACTTGGAGGATTTGAGTAAAAATCTGCATTGTCGGCTGTTCTCCTTTCATCAAATGCTCCCATTTGTATCTGCTCAGAAGAGTTTAATTCCATAAGTAAGGATGTCTTTGGGGCTGTGCAATCATGTTTATAGGATTGATGTCCCTGTCAGGATCTTCCCTCCTTCAGCCCTAACTATAAACATCTGGTAGACGAAAAAGTTGAGTGTTTATTACAAATTGTTCAAACTCTGGAGGGTCATTTCCTGATCACTTCCCACTGCATCTGCCTTTCTTATTTATTCATCTGTCTACCCTTTTTTACCTATCAAAGAGACAGGTTTAAGAGCTTGAGACAGTGTCAAAAATCACACAGGAGTGTGCCAACTCCTTCAGTTGATCAAAGAAAGCAGTAAAGAGATGGTCTCCATGCCAGATATAATGAACCCAAGATTTTCCTCATGTATAGGACCAATCTTTGGCAAAATTATCAAGTGAAGTAGTAGAGGAAGGAAGAGAAGAATGCAGAGGAGGAGGAAGAGGAAGTGGAGGAAGAAGAGGAAAAGGAAGAGGAGTGCCAATATCACCTACCTATTTAGTGGCTGGAGTGACCCTCAGGATCAAAAATCTGACCCTTTCCTATCTTTCTAGTCATCTTATACTTTTCTCCCCTCCATGAACTCTGTGGTCAGTGACATTGTCCAACTTGCTGTTCCTAGAACAAGTCACTCCATCTCCTGATTCCAAGCACATTTTCACCATCTACCATGGAACTCTCTCCCTCTTGCTCCTCTTCACCTCCTGGCTTCTCCAGCTTCCAAGTCCTAACTCAAAGTCCCACATTTTGCATGCAGCCTTTCCTAGTCGCTCTTCATGTTGGTGCCTTCCCTTTGTTGAATATCTCCAATTTATCCTGTATGTATCTTTTTGGTAAATAGTAGTTTATATGTTAGTGTGAGCTCATTGAAAGTATAGATGAAATTGTATCACCAGTATTTTACATAGTGCCTGGGATACAGTAAGCCCTGCTGATTTGTTGACTTGAAGTGGCTAGAGTTATTATTGTTATTGTTGTTGGCCATATTTCTATAGTACTCTAACATTTGCAAACAGCTTCCTTCCCATAATTCTGTGAGATAGATAGGATGAGTTTTATTATGCCCATTTTATAAATAAGGAAACTGAGACTTAAATAGGTTATTACTATTTCAAAATTTTAGTGGTCTCATGACATCGTCATTGTGGGTGTATTTTCTACCACCACGGATTATAACCCATTCACCATGCCTAATCCTGTGCACTTCCTGTCCGTCTCCTCTCAAAAATCTTTCATAAAGAACCCATCCCCCGTGCTGGAGGTCTTGTCCTTGGTCTGATGTTCTTAACTGTTTTTTGTATGCCATGGACCCCTTTGGAAGTCAGATTTAGAGTCCCTTTGGCTCCCTTCTAAGGCCTAGAGCACAATTTCCTAGAGTCCAGGCATTACTTTAAGGCTTTAAGTTACAGAGAAGGCACCTAGCTATAATGGTAGAGGGTTTTTTCTCAACTGGGTTTCTTATACTAGTCCATTCCCTATCCTTAGTAATTAGAACAATGCCTTGCCTGTAGTAGGTACTTACTTAATATTCACTGGATTAGAACTCTTTATGTCTCTGATCTCATTTACAGAAAAAAATAGCAATATTGATTTTACTAAATTCCTCCAGCAATATACCAATTCATTTATCACTGGACAAAGATGTCGTATTTAAAACACCAAATTAAGATAGGACCAATTTCCCTGAAATAGGGATTAGTTTTCCCTGAAAGGCGACAAAATTTTTCCTGAGACTTGATTGACCCCTGCCTCCTTTGTCAGCTTCCTGGTGACCTAAGGGCATAAAAAGTTCTACCCATGTGGAGTTGGGGCCCTTAGACTAGGTCGATTTCTGAAGACTCATGTGAGTCACCATACCCTGCCCTGCTGACCGGGTAAATTTCCATATAGAGATGAGAGGACCAAGTCCAGAGAAGCTAAGTATCCTTGTTGCATATTCTTGCTGTGTTAGGACAAAGTAAGCCTTATTTTGTTAACTATTCAGTGATTTTTGAGGACCTCATTTCACCCCAACCTCAAATCTGAACTAACAAGTTGTTAGCATTAGGCCCACCCCTAACACAACTATTAAATTTGTGTTGGTATACTTGTTACTCTTAGCACCCATGACCCCCTTTCCTACAACCCCGCAATGATCGTTAAAGAAACACAAGGGTGCAGCCACATGTGGCTGAAAGTCATTCAAAAACTCTGCTTCATGGTTCACCACGGCCCAGGATTTTATAATCTGGCTGCCAATCTTTGGTGATGAGGTTCTCCTAACTTAGCAAGTTAATAGGCACAATCTGCCTCTGAGACTATACATGAAATCTTTTCAGCTTGTTAGATGTTTCCAGAGCTTGCATTCACCTGGCAAACCCTTGTAAAACCCAGCGATCCCTCCATACTTCAATGAAACATCAAAGCAAGAAGTTTGTGAAGAAGAGGTTATCACCAATAGCACAATAGTTTGTTGTCTTAAGACATACTAGTTATGTGAGGCAGGTAGTACAAATATTGTCCCCATTTTACAGATAAAGAAATTCATGAACAAAGTATCATATCTAGTAAGTGGAAGAACCAAGACTTGAACCCAGCTCCTCTGACTCTAAAGCTAGTATTCTTTCTATCCATCATGAGGTCTTTCTCTACGTAGTCTGATCCTCCCTTTATTGGGTCTCTTTCTTCCCTTTTGATGTCTCCTTCATTCCCACTCAAGTCCCAATGACCTCTTTTCTTTCTTCCTTCATAAAATTACTCTCAGGAAATGACCTGCTCTCCACCACTCATACACAAATCACTCCATTTCTTCACCTACAGGCTGTGACTCCCACGGATCCACTGATTCATAGAACGCCAGAGCTGGCACTGACCAACAGAGTTCATCTGGTACTGATAAACCTCCCTCTCCTGCTACCCCATCATATAGGTGAGGAAATTGAGTCCACAAGAGGAAAAGTGACTTCTCCTGGTCACATGCAGAGTTAGGCCAGCAAACACTTCACTGTAATGCCCTGACTCCCTCCTTGGGCAAGGAGGGTAAGAATCAAGGACTTAAAAGGTCCCTTAGATCTCAGTCCTTCTGTGTGTTAAGCCATTCTTGCAGAAAATGCTGTCCAAGCATGTCTAAGAGGCAACAGTGGCCAATACAGGTATTTTACGACATTTGGCATTCTGATGTTCATTTGAGTAATGCTGCTTTTCCTGTGGTTTCAATCTAGGGGATAAATTGGCCAGGACTCCAGAAAATAAAGCCACTATTAGATTATCTCTTGCCTTATCCACATGCCAGAAGCTTACACAGCCCAATGACCTGAGATGACCAAGTGGCAACAGGCCCTTCTTAATCCATTATAGCCCTGCTTTTATCATTTCATTGAAGCTGCTCTGTGGAATAGGTGGGCAGGGAGTGGAGGATGAAGGGAAAGAGTCTGAATATTCTATTTGTTGCTTAATCTCCTGCATTCTTCTGCGAAAATGCATCACTGTGTCACAGGTAACATTCCAAAAGCCAATCCAATTCAACAAACATTGATTGTCTTCTGCCTGCAAGACCCTATGCTGGGTATAAGAACAGACAAATGAAATAAAACAGTACCTGCCCTCAAGGAGCTTAAAATCTAGTATGGAGTATAAGACAGGTAACCATACATAAATAATTATGACACAAGGTAGTAAGTTATTAACCCAAAGTTTGACCCAGAGTTAACCAAGAGGAGAGAACTAAAGCACAGAAAAGTGAAATGACTTACCCAAAGTTCCACAGCTAGTTAGAGGCTCAGCCTTTGACTAGGACCTCCATCTCCTGGCCTCCTACCCAGGCCTCTTTCAACTTACACTATAATGACAAAAATCTATATTTGAGACCCTGCTTCTATACCTGCAAGGGGCTATGGATATTCCCAACTTACTTAGATGCCCACGCCACTTATGGTAGTGTGTCACGACAAGAGCACTTGAAATTAGAAGCACTGGGTTCAAATCCCACTCTGATACAATAGAATCATAGATTTAGAATTAGAAGAGACCACGAAGATCACTCTGTCATTACATCATAATCCTCTTATTTTACAGATGAAGAAATTGAGGCTAATTGCAGTGAATTGATTAGGCCATGGTCACATATCTAGTGTCAGAGGCGATATTTGAACCCAAGTCTTCTTGATTCCACTCTAGCATTTTATACGCTATACTACATTGCCTATCTGTGTTTTTTGAAAATATCACTTCTAATGCCTGGGCCTCAGTTTCCTAATCTGTAAAATGGAAAGAAAAGGTGATAGATGACCTCTTTGGTCCTTTCTACCTTTGTTAGCTCATGATCCTATGATTCTGTACTTTGAGAATGCAAAAGTGAAAAATTTAGGCCGTGTAAGATAACTCTAACATTCTGTAAAACATCTATCCCTGCTTCCCATGCTTCTCTTGTTGTTCTCATGCCAGCTTTAGATGCCTCGGTCCCTCCCTAGTCGTGTCTTATAAAGATATTTATTACAATCAGTGGGCAGCTAGGTGGCACAGTGGATAAAGCAGTGGGCTCAGAATCAGGAAGACTCATCCTTATGAGTTCAAACCTGGCCTCAGACACTTACTAGCTGTGTGACCCTGGACAAGTCACTTAACCTTGTTCCTCTTAGTTCCTCATCTGTAAAATGAGCTGGAGAAGGAAATGGCAAACCACTGCAGTATCTCTGCCAAAAAAATCCCAGATGGGGTCACAGAGAATTGGACACTACTGAAAAGGCTCAACAACAAAGCCAACATCATAACCAGCTCCCCTAAAGAAAGTGCAGTTTCATTGTTCTTCTTGCCAGTTCACATACAGAGAGTGGTGAATATTGCCAGCAATTTTCTCAGGGAGATCAGTGACTGTGCTGTGGGAAAAAGTATGGTAAATATCTAACCATATTTTCAGTGAAAAGAACAAGGCAAGAATTGGTCCTGTTCTACCTATTGGAATTTTGAAGTATAGATAGAGATCTGTATACATAAATATACATGTATGTATATGTGTGTATATATGTGTGTGTGTGTGTGCACACATACCATGTGTGTATACATATGTATATATGGGTATGTATGTATATATATAAAATTTTTTATTCTACCTAGCAACTAGGTTATTAGAAGGAAAGAGCTCTTTAAACCTTTACCTGGTATTAAAATGTTCATTAATATGACCCTTACAGATGGAATAAGTACACAGACTCCTGTGAGGACTACTTTGAAGAGAAAACATTTATTTAAATATATTCTATTATAGTATGTTTGCTTAAAAAGCCAATCTTGTTCTTTTGATAGTCATACATCAATAAGCCACAGCAACACATCAAGACATCTTCATCCAGATTGGTTGAGAGAACATAGGTTTTTCAGATACTGGAGTTAGCAAGCTGGATTGCTCTCATGGACAGGAATGGTATGAGAAGACTCTGTGTGTGTGTGTGTGTGGTGTGTGTGTGTGTGTGTATATAAAATCTCCATTCAATGCATCTGTCCTGGCCTAAAGTCCATGCCATCTCCTAAATCACTTAATGTAAAGCCCAAAGCAAGCATCTCTTTGGGAACCCAGAAGGAGAGAATATGGTTATTGGAGCTCTGGACGTTAAATTGGGAAGAAATAGGATCAAATCCTGTCTCAGATACTTAATACTCATATGACTCTGAACAAGACATTTAACCTCATTATGCCTCAGTTTCTTTATCTGTAAAATGAGAGGGTTGGACTCAGTGGTCTCTAAGGTTTCTTCCAGCTCTTAACCTGTGATCTTATGATCCTATGCTAAGGTACCAAAAGATGAAGCACACATCAGTTAATATTGTAGACAGCTAAGTCCCACCCAGGGCTTCAAGGAAAGAACTCACATCTCTTGACCACCCAACTAACTTTTTTTTGTTTTCTTTTGTAACTTTTATTTTAACAACAATCTCAACAAAAAAGAAAGGTAAGAGAAAAAACTCTAAATAAAACCGTTTATAAACATAAGGTGAGAACTCTGGCAAGTAGTAGATTACCTATTTCCTTGTATAAGAAGAGGATGGAGCCTCCTGCCAGATGCTCCTTTCCCCTTTGCACTGTACAAGTCAGGGAACAAGCCCCGAGTCCACACGTGGGGGTGGAGAAGGCCTTGCCGCTGAGTAAGAGAGCTTCCCCACCAAGGATGTGTAGCTCTTGGGGTCGATGGTCTGAAGACCACATGACTGACCAACCTGAGCAGTGTGTGTCAGTCAGCCTGGGGCCACAGCCACGCTGCCAGGCAGCCATGCCGAACACGCTGAGCTGAGCCAACAAGAGCCAGGGACCATGCCACCAGCCAGGCAACCGTGAGGAGCAAGGGAGTCAGCCTACAAAGACGACAGTACTGCAGAACCTAGATAGCAAACAGCAACTGCTGCAGCATGAGCGGGAGGAGGTATTCACTGCATTTAAGGGAAGCAGGGAATTTACTAGGAGATGCTTCCCTTTCCATAATCCCCCCTTCTCCTCAAAGCCTTTCCCAATCCCTCTTAAGTCTAGGGCTTTCCCTCAGCTGGTTCTTTATCCTGCATATAGCTTGTCTCTCCCATTAGACTGTGAGTTCCTTGAGGGCAGAGACTGCCTTTCTTTGTATTCCCAGTACTTATTACAGTGCCTAGCACATAGTAAGTGCTTAATAAATGTTTATTGACCGACTAATTAACCCTAAGACCTTTGAGTCCACTAGGGAGAAGTGGAATTGTTATCTGGAGTGTGGATTGTTGGGTTTTTGTCCTTCATTTTAGAAAAGAACCAATGCTATCACTGGGTGACTTGCGGACTAGGAGTGAACTGGATTGACGGGGGCAGAGTTGCACAAAGCCATCAATCAACTTCACTCTCTCTTTCAGAGTCATCAAAGTTCAGTGGCAAGATAAAAGTCAAGATGACTGGTAATGGCCTGGAATGCAATGGATGACCTTGGTGTCGTCAATGTCTAACCAAGCTCTAAGTACTCCACAACACCTGCTTCAGCTGCTTTCATGGCCATTGGAACAAATTGTTCTAATCCACCTCTTCTGCTGGGGAGAAGTCATCACATGCTTGGGGTAGGCATCCCTCTAACTCACTGATGGGTGTGAGGCCTATTGCTACCCTCAACCTGGTTTAGAAATAGTTTACCAGGATGTGGCTATTGCACATGCTGCAGCTTCTAAAAGCTATAGGGGAGAGTTGGGTGGCAGCTATATGCCAAGGGTGGATGAGCAGTCCTGAAAAGGTCTTGGCAAGCCCTCACGCTGGAGGTGCTGGTCTTCCCCGAACACATCATGTGAATTACAAGTACAGCAATGGACCTTGGGAGAAAGAGACCTGAGGGGTCCTTTTAACTGTTATTATTATTCTTAAATAAACTTATTCTTTTTAAACATTTTGTTAGCCTCTTTGCTTGAAGGGGGCTAGTGAATACAAGAGCAAAATCAGGATTCTCAAAGAGATAAATGCCAAATCAGATGTTCCCAGGTACTGAATCTTGGATTGGGAGGAAAAAAAAATTATTCTTTGAGAATAACCCCAGAGATTAAACCCTGCCTATATGTGCTCAGAGCTGAGAATGCAAAGTTTGGTTTACAGACATTTATCTTTTTAAAAAATACATACTTTAATAAACTAATAACAATTTATTTACTTTATGTTTTCTTCTGACTTCTTCCCTGTCTGCTTACATATAATTTTTGTTGATAGTATAGTTTTAATTTCCGTATAGGCTGTTCTAGTTCTGCTTTCTTTATTTTGCTTTATTTCCTATGCCTTTCTATATTTCTTACATTGCTTAGATTTGTCATTTTAATAGTGCCATAATATTCCCTTCCAATAATATGCCACCATGTGCTTGGTCATTTCTAATGCTCTTTCCACCGGACCTATTATAGATTTGCAAATAGGGCCAGAAAAAGCTACAGCACCTCAATATATTAGTAAATGCCACTAACAAAGGAAGACAAATGCATTCTGAAGACCAAAGTGTTCAGTGCCTGGATTTATTATTTCTACATGGCCCTAACTTTAAAATTTTTATTTTCCTTCTTTAAAACAAAACAGAGAGAGGCAGTGCAGTTAGTGAGTAGAGAGCCATCCCAGGAGTCGGGAAGAGCTGGGTTCAAGACCTGCCTCTGATACATATTGGTTTTGTGATAGTGAGCAAATCACTTCACTTCTTAGTGCCCTAGACCAGTAGTCTCCAAAGTGGAGGCTGTAGCCCTTGGGGGCTCCAACCAAGTGGAGGATGGGTTCCTTCCCATCCTTCCTGCAATAGACAATTGTGAGACTCCTCTCTAATGTAATAACACCTATCCTTATTCTCCAACACTCTCCCAGCTCCACCCCCTCTTACAGGCTCCCAACCTCCCTGGTCTTTAAATCGTTCCTGGCATAAGCTCTTCAGAACAGTTATAACCTAACTGTTTATCCACACACCTTTAGCAACAATTCCAGAAGAGCCAACAGGAAAGTTCCACCCCCTCCCATCATACCCAATCCTGGCTCCCCAGATCACCTCCTTAGTGAAATAGCTCTCATCTCTAGGAAGGCAGGCTTTCTGCTCCAGGGTGCTAAGTGACCAGGAGTAAGAACTCAACTTCCTCCTTGTCATGGATAAGTAAGTGTGGATGGGTGGTGATTTTCAACAAAGGTCCCATTACATTACTTTTCTCCTCAAACCTACCAGTCTTCCAAAATTCCCTATTATTAAGTGCACCCTTGTACCTTCCAGTCACTTGGGTTCACAATTTTATACTATCTTTGATCCCCTCATACCCTGCAATCAATCAGTTGCCAAATTTTGTCATTTGTCCTTCCACCACATCTTTGCCAATTGACCCTTTCTGTCTACTCACATTGTCCTTGTTGTTATTGTTAAGTTGTTTCAGTCACTACTGACTCTTGGTGATCCCATTGGGGATTTTCTTGGCAAAGATACTGGAGTGGTTTGCTGTTTCCTTCTCTAGCTCATTTTATAGATGAGGAAATTGAGATAAACAGGGCTAAGTGACTTGTTTAGGGTCATACAGTCAGTAAATGTCTGAGGCTGGATTTAAACTCAGGTTCTCCCAACTCCAGGGCCAGCACTGTACCACCTACCTGCCCTAAGATTAAACTAGATGATTTTTGAAATCTCTTCCTTGCCTAACATTCTGTGATTCTGTGTTTCTATGACTTCTGGTTCATATTATGGATGGTGAAAAATAACAAAATCTTCCTCTGCTCATCTACCTTCAGGGACAGTCAGGAGGGCAAAGGTCTTTGAACTCTGGTTCCAAATGAAGGAAATGATTATTTTTTCTTTTAAGAAATCAATGAGTTAAAGAAAGCATTTAAAACTATGTGGTTTAAGTATTTTTATATGTTAAATGTGACAGGAAGAGGCTAAAAAACTCACCTTTTTTGGACCCAAATGGCCAGCAATGAATTTTGTAATCAAGTAACAACCAGGGGAGCCAACCCTGCCCTGCTGTTCTCCGTAATTAATCTGGTAACCATAGCAACCTATATACACTTCACCTAGACTTCATCTCAAAGGGTATTTGAATAAACTCAAAAAGAAGTAATTATGCAATTCAATTTAAGACCAAGAAACAAACAAGCCACGGTTACAATTAAACAAACAAGCCCTTTCTCAGATTGTCCAAGGCAGTGTTTCTGAAATTGCCCGCTAAAAGGCAGGCTGGACCCCCACCACCACCCAGGGCACCCTGGCTTCTAGATATGAAAGCCTGGCTGATGCAGAACCTGGAGTGCCTCCCAAAAGCATTTTAAAAGATGATTAGGTTTCAGTAGATGCCTGGTGAACCCCAAGAGCCAAACTAAGCAGAAGAAGTTACAGTAGCTTAACTAGAATTTACAAGGAGGCATCTTTTAAGCTGAACAAAAGGAAATGACAACAATCCAACACTGGATAGGGTTGCATCTAAAGGTAGTGAGTTCTCCATCACTAGAGGTCTTTAAGCAGAGGACACCTGACTACTTTTCAGGGATGTTAATGAAGAGGCTCCTGCTCAGATAGGGGTTAAACTAGACAGTTGTGAGGCACCTTCCAGCTCTGAGATTCCACTTAGCAACATCCTACCCCCTAAGAACCCATGGGTGTCACTGCACTTCCCATCTGTACCGCCTCCTTGGGCAAACATTCCACCAGCAAAGGAAGGGAAAATCTGGAGGGATACATCTGGTGTCTCCAGAGTATTCATTTCCTAAGGAAAAATCCTCACTCCCCTCCCACTCCCGCTCCAGTACTGCAATGACAAAGGGGTTTGTTGTTTCAGCTAGAATGGATTCCATAAAAGTTTTATGTTTCTGACTGGGCTAATGGAGTCAGAGTGGCATCAGCTCTGTCTGCTGGTAAAAATAAGGCAGCGCGACTGCCATGATCATTCAGTCGGAGTCCAAGCAGTGCGCTGGAGATCCCCGAGGGCTGCCTGCCGCGGCCGCTTGCCACGCCAAGGCTGGGAATAAATGATTCTCCCCCTTTGTTTGCTATGCGAAGGCAAGATAATGCAGCACATTCGGTTAACATTTGTCAACTGAAACACATTCCCCTTCAGGAATAATACGTGGGAGTTGCGGAGTCCTGGTGTTTCCAATTAATCGGGGCTAGGATTAATCATGCAAGAAATGAAAGTGGAAATTTAATATTTGAAAATAAGAGTGAAAGCGCTAGCCAAGTCTAATTAAAATATACTTTCTGCTTTTAATGTACACAACAAGCTCTATTGTATTAGCTGCCTTAATTCGTGTTGTCTCGCGTACCCGATGCTAGCTAGGATAAAGGCCATCTTCTAAAAGCCGCAGCCGATCAATTTCCCAAGTCTCCTTGGGTGTATCCAGACGCTTCCCTATCAATATGGCTGCGTGCCTCGGAGGGATTCCCACCCCCCTTCCCCTTCCATTCAGTCCCAAAGTAGACATCTCTTCCGTTCCTTAAGAATATTCCACGCTTCACCTACAGAAATCATTCTCTTCTCAGCTGAATGCAGTCCTTGAATCCTTTGGAATAACCCCTGCCAAGACTGCAGAGTACAGTGCCTCTAAAACTCACAAAGTCATCTTCGGCTTAACAGCTGCTCATTTCAGCTACCCCAGAGCTCCCTCTATTCCTCTGTGGCTCACACTGAGCCAGAAGCTGCAACCCTTTGGCACGAGGGATTCAAGGCCCGGGCTAAGCCAAGAGCCAAGAGCTTCCCACCAGACAGCAAACTAATATACAGTGTGATCTCGGCCTGAGCAAACTAAGCGGAGCCTGGATTTGCTGCACCTAATTAGTTTTATTACTTCATAAAACAGAATTCCAGGTCCCTGGTTTTCAGGAAAATAATTTTAATTTCAAATGAGAGAGTGTTACTTACTGAAGAAGTTCTCAGAATTAAAGGTAAAGGCAAACGGTTCCAATGTTTTCACGACCAGGGAGAAAACCCAGGAAGCCCAACGTGCCTATAAAGGGTTAAGGCCCTTCCTTGTTTCCAAAGTGAGAATCCCCAGCTCCTTTCACCACAGGCACCTGCCTGATCCTACCCTCAAAGAAGGCCTCAGTCACTGTCCTGTTCTTTCCTAACACAGTTCTTAGGAAGCTGAATATTGTACACAGTTCTGTGCTAGGTGATATTTGGCATTAACTACTGCAATCGAAGCATCAGTGCTAGAATAAATAGCTTTAAAAACCAAGGTGCTTTGTGACCATTCAGGTGTTGAGGATTTTTTTAATTCTCAGGAAGGACTGTCCATCGGGATATCTCCATCTCTCCCCAAATCTATATCCAATGAAAATCAGTTTCCACCAGAGTGTGGAGAGACCCCTACCCATCTTATTCTTTTGACATTTTTGAACATTTAGAAACTGAACATTTAGAAGCTCTTCCAGGTGACTTGGATTGAGGAGATGAGGCCCTGCCTCTCTTGGTTGCCCATACAGGTTAGTCAAGGTCAAAAGTAAAGTTAAAGAAAATTATGGGAGAAACGAGGTGGCGCAGTGGATAGAGCTCCGGCCTTGGAGTCAGGAGGACCTGAGTCCAAATCTGGCTTCAGACACTTGACACTGGCTGTGTGACCCTGGGCAAGTCACTTAACTCCAACTGCATAAGCAGTCTTGCTGTGATCATCTGAAAATTGGCACTCTAAAAGGAATCTAAAGTAAAATCCCAGGGAGTTTTGAGAAGCTCTTAGACTTTGTTCTTGTTATCGTTGTCATTGTTGTTAAAAGGACAAAGGGGTGAGGGGAGGGTGATGTGCTCACTGATACACTGACGTGGGAGTCTAGAAGCCAGGTGCTCTAGTCCTAGCTCAGCTAATGACAAGCTGTGTGATAGAGCAGCTAGGTGGCACAGTGGATAGAGTGCCAGATATGAATTCAGGAAGACTCCTCTTCCCGAGCTCAAATCTGGCCTCAGATACTTACAAGCTGTGTGACCCTACACAGGTTTCAGTTTCCTCATCTGTAAAATGGCCTGGAGAAGGAAAAAGGCAAACCACTCCAGTATCTTTGCCAAAAAGAAAAAAAATAGAGTCAGGAAAAGTCGGACATGACTGAAAGAAAAACTCAGGAACAATAACAGTTGTGTTACACTGACCAAGTCACAACTTCTCTTTCTCTCAGTTTCCCATGCTTTAAAATAAGAGGATTGGACTAGAAGATCCTTTCCAGTACTAACATTCTATTGATCTAATGAATCAAGTTGATATAGTAGAAAGAAGGCCAGGTTGAAAGTGAGAAGACCTAGACTTAAATCCCAACTCCTCTACCTGATACCTGTATGACCTCAGACAAATCAACTTCTCTGGGCCTTAGTTTCTTCATCTATAAAATGAGAAAGTTGAACTAGATGACCTCTAAGTTCCCTTCTCATAGCTATTTTTACCTCTTTGCCCCACCCCTTTTAGAGTTTTGACTGAAGTGGGGAAAAGTAAATTCATTCAACAACAATTGGGATTAGAAAACATCATGAAGTCCAAGAACTAATAGATACAAAGGGAAAAATAATGAAACCATCCTTACTCTCAAGGAGACTTCATTTTATTGCAGGAGAATCGTATATATTTGGAAAAGGAAATGCAAATGCATAAAAAGAAATGGGGAGGAAAGGAAAGAGAATAAGCATTTATTAAGCTCCTACAATGAGCCAGACACTGTGCTAAATGCTTCACAAATATTATCTCATTTTATCCTCACAACAACAACCCTGCTAGGTAGGTGATATTATCATCACCATTTTACAAATGATGAAATTGAAGCAGACAGAGGTTAAGTGACTTGCCCAGGGTCACACAGCTAGTAAATATCAGATGCTGGATTTGAACTGATGTCTTCCTAACTTCAGGCTCTAGCCACTGAGATACCTTGGCTGCACTAACAACTGAGGAGAATCAGGATAGGCTTTCCCCTAGGAGACAGTGCTTAAACTGAATTTTGAGGGTTAGGTTGATTTTGCTTCCTTATTTTGTTTGGGGAGCCAATTGGTGTGAAGTGATTTGCCCAGGGTCACAAAGCTAGTAAGTGTGAGATCAGATTTGAACTTGGGCCCTCCTGACTCCAGGGCTGGTGCTCTATCACCATCTAGCTGCCCCCTAAACTGAGTTTTGAAGAAAGCTAAGGATTCAGTGAGGCAGGGTCTTCTAATGAAGCAATTATCCCATCTCTCTTTTCTCACAAACTTCTAGAGAAAGCTTCCTATATTCTCCTTGCCTCCTCTTCCTCTCCTCCCAGTTACTTTATCCTCCTAGCAATCTGGCTTTCAACCTTCCCACTCAACTGAAACTATTCTTTCAAAGATTACTATCAATCTCTTTTAAAAATCATTGATACCTTTTGTTTTAATAGTAGTCATTTCTAAATATACCTCTCACCCCTCCCCAAACCAGTCAGCCTTTGCAGGTAATAAAGTAAAAAGAGAAATGAAGCAAAACTAACCAACCAAGCAGCACATTATGTAATTGCATCTGATAAGGTATGCAATGTTCCACACCTGGAGAACAAGGCCACCTATCAAAGCCAAGGAAGGAGGTGAATTTCCTCATCTCCTTTCCATGGTCAAGACTGGTCATTATAATGATATAGATTTCAGTTTCAATTTCTTGTTTCTTTCCATTAAATTGTTGTGGTCATTATGCATATTGTATTCCAGCAATGTCTTGAGTTCTTTCCTGTCTTGATCTGTCTTGACCTTTCTGCAGTATTTAATACTCTTGGCCAGCCCCTTCTCCAGGATATTCCCAACACTCCAGACTTGGAAGACATGTCTTTCTCCTTGTTCTCCTCCTTATCTGTCTGTGCACTCTTTCTTAGTCTCTAGGTATCTGTGTACCATCCTCCAACCATGGCTGTCCCCCAAGTCTCTGTCTTGGGTCCTTCTCTTTTCTCTCTACTTTCTCCCTCCCTCTTACCTCTCTCTCTGTCTCTCTCTCTGTCTCTTCTCTCTCTCTCTCTCTCTCTCTCTTCTCTCTCTTCTCTCTCTTTCTCTCTCTCTCTCTCTCTCTCTCTCTTTCTCCCTCTCTCTCTCTCTCTCTTTTCTCTCTCTCTCTCTCTCTCTCTCTCTCTCTCTCTCTCTCTCTCTCTCTCTCTCTCTCTCTCTCTCTTTCTCCTCATCCCCCCCTTTCTCTGTGAACTCATTAGCACCTATGGATTCAATTATTTTCCCTATGCAAGTGATTCCCAGATTAGACTTCTTGAAGGTAGGAGCTACTTCATTTTTATCATTGGATCCCAGCACAAACACAGTGTCTGGGACATAGTAGGGGCTTAATAAATTTTTGTTGAATTCAAATGAATTTCTGAAAAAAATGAATTTAATTAATTCTTTTAGGTGATGCAATGAATAGAGTGCTGGACTTCAGGTCAGGAAGTCTTGAATTCAAATTCCATCTCAGATACTTCTTAGCAGTATGACCCTGGGCAAGTCATTTAACCTGTTTGCCTCAGTTTCCTTATCTGTAAAATAGGGATAATGATTGTACCTACCCATCAGGGTTGTCTGTAAGTATCAAATGAGACAATGTTTGTAAAGTGCTTGTCAAACCTTAAAGCACTATGTAAATTCTATCATCATCATCATCATCATTATTACATTTAGAGCTGGAAGAGGCCTTAGAGGTCCTCTAGTCTAATCCAAAAACCTCATTTTGTACATGAATGACTTAATTAGCATGGTCACACAGGTACTAAGTGGCAGAACTGGGAATTTGAACTCAGGTCCTAACCTGAGTTAGGCATTCAGTGACCTGAGTTCAGTGTTCTCTTCACTGTTCCCAGTTGCCTCCTATGTCCCCAAGGCCAACAGGAAGATTTGTCACCTTCTTCCTGAACATTTAGAGGATATCACATCTTTAAACTGACTCTTTATAAAGGGGGTAGGAGGAATGCACAGGTTGGCTCTAAGCATTCTCATGAAAGTAGCAGGGTGAAAGATTCAGACTCATTCCCTTCCATTGCTTTGCTAGAAGTAAACACACCTCCTCCTCTCCCCGCCCCCAGCCTTCCATGGTACCTCATGGCCCTCTGCTGTTTGACTATACTTCCTTCCATGCATGCTCACTTAAGCTGTCTGTCTCCATCATCTAGTGCCTAATAACACACTTTCCCTAAAGGCAGGAGATTAATGGTCCCTTGTCCTGCCATCCTCCCTGCACTCCTGCCTGCCTTCTGCTCCCTTCCTGGCAGCACAGCCTCTGTTGGCTTCTTTTTCCAAACCTGCTGGAAAGTCAGATGTCTCCTCTGTCCTTTCAGCTGTAGCTAAAATGTATCCAGAGTCTACTCCAAGGGGTGGGGGGCACACAGCAATTGATTTTCAGAGCTCAGAAATAGATAGGGGCTTCAAAATGCAATCATTGACAGGCAACTCCAGCACATATTGATGTCATGTCATAAACACCCCCAAGTACCTGGATAAGATGTAGATATTGGGAATGTAGGCACAAGGATCATGAGATTTCTTTGGAGTGAGCTATTTACCTGAAAGCATCTTTAGCACATTTGTCAAAAACCACTTAAGAGGAAAAATGTATTCTTGACATGTTACCCAGTTCAAGAGCTGTCCCCTACGATCATAAGATGTACAGTTGGAAAAGACCTCGGAGATCATTTCATCTGACCACTTCCTTTTAAAACAAATGAAGAAATCGGGCCCAGAGAGGGCAAGTGTCTTGCTCGTGCTCGTATGGCTAGTAAGTGACAGAGCTGGGATGGAGTCTCCTCTGGTCCCCGTCACCCCTATCTGGATGTGATCTATTGTACTTCATCTGATTTCATAGGTCTTGTATGTTTTGTATGTTTCTTATGTACCTATATTTTCTTTTTTGAAATTGTATTTAATTTTTAATTTATGAAATAAAATGAGCATTTCCATAACACAGTAGAATTTTTAAAAAACAAATATGATTACACATGAAACTGCAAAACTATTGTGTACATCTTGCTATTATTACTTTTAATTATATAATAAAGTTATCATGTAACTTTCTTTTTTTCCTCTTTTTTTCCTCCACCCCCCCTACCCTAAAGATGGCTACTATTAGACACAAATATGTATGTGTGTGTGTGTGTGTGTGTGTGTGTGTGTGTGTGTAAAATCATTCTATCCATACTTCTATTGCTCAGTTCTTTCTCTGGATGCAGATAGCAATGGCTATACCACTAATTATGGTGCATGATCATGAGGAATACTACTGTGCTGTAAGAAATGAGGAGTCTGTTGGTTTTAGAAAAACATGAATGGACTTACATTTTCATCATATGTGTCTGTGTACATACATATTAGACTGTCAGTTCTTTATGGGGAGGTTTTCATACCTCATTTTTCCTTGTATTTTTTCCAATACCAAACAAGAGGCATTGTACATAAGAGATGCCAGTCAGTCAATCAGTCAATAAACAATGATCAAACACACCTACTATGTGTCTGTCACTAAATTAAGTGCTGAGGCTACAAAGAAAGGCAAAAGACAGTCCCTGCTCTCAAGGAGCTCACAGTCTAATGGGGGAGACAGCATGCCAATAACTATGTACAAACGAGTAATATCCAGGAAAAATTGGAGGCAATCAATAGAGGGAAGGCACTAGCATTAAGGTGTATTAGGAAGGCTTCCCGTAGAAGGTGGCATTTTAGCTTGGAGTTAAAGGAAGCCAGGGAAGCCTGGAGGGAGAGATAAAGAAGGAGAATATTCCAACCATGGAAGAGAGGCAAAGAACATTCCTGAGGGATATGTCTTTTGGGGACTGGGGTCCCCTACTCGACTCACAAGCATGAGCACCTCCCATACTAAAAGATCAGAGCTGCTTTCTGCCTTCTCAGAGCTACTGATATTGATGGGATTCTAGTTGAGACCTGAAGGAAGCTAGGATGTTTAATAAATGTTTATTGAATTAATAAACAACTGAATAACAGTTGTAATTCATGTTTCTAGCATTTTCTTTATCTCAACCCCATGAGGGAACTAGCAAACTTTATGATCCTCATTTTATGTATAGATGAGGGCACTTTTTATATAGATGAGAAATATATAGATATATAGATGAGTTCAGAGACTTCCCCAACATCATAAAGGTAATAAATAGAAGTAAAGGTTTGAACCCAGGTTTTCTGAGTCCAAGAACAGAGTTGTTTCTACTATAACAACATGAACAAACAAATGAAGGCAAATAGAAAGTTATAGACATAGAAATAATTGTAAAATTGTGTCATATCATTATAAGAATCAGTGTGACAGAGTCTCTTCCTCAGAGTCAAAGAAGAGCTGAGTTCAAGTCCTCACTGTGACATATACTGTGTGCCTAGGGACAAGTAACTTAACCTCTCAGTGCCCAAGACAGTTCTCTAAGATGGAAAATTACAGATAAGTAACCTATTGGAGTCAATGATAGGACTTTTCACACTGGGAGTAAATCAATCACAGGTCCAAAAAATAACATCAAAAAACAGCTTCATATGCCATATATCCTAGCCATCTTCTTGTCATACTCTGCCCTTCCCCTTACTTTCCACTCTTGTTCCAGGCAATCAATTCTCCTATGGCTCCACTCCCCCTCCCTGTGACTTCCTAGCCTGGACCAAAAGACCTTTCTAAGGCCACAACTCTCCTCTATGTATTGTCTCTCCCTCTTAGATTGTAAGCTCCTTGAGGGCAGAGCAGGTCTTGCTTTTGCATTTGTATGACCACCATTTATCACAGTACTTAGGACATAAACACTTAAATGTGCTTTTCATTCATTCACTCTACATTACTAGAAAACTAACAATCGAGACTGAAAAACAGAACAGAATGAAATAACAGAGAACACTGGAACTGTCCACCAGAACTGCTAGTTTTATTTTTCTTAGCCTGTAAATTTGATTCCTAATTCTTGGTTGGGATTTTAGAAGCTTGCTTGATTTTGAGTACATTTTTCCCCCTGGCAGTGGTGCTGGCTAGCAGATCAAGCCCTATAACTACCCCGATCATGCATTTCACCAAGCTAACATCCCTTGATTTTTATAGGAATGTCTTACCCGGCAGCCTCTCATCTATCCATGTCAAACAGAGGTGATGTAGCTCTCCTTCCACAGTGAATCTTGTGCCACAAACCATTTCTTTCTTAACACTCCCTGAATAAGACAATTTGAATTCATTTCAATAGCTCCCACTTTCTGGGCCTTGCTTGCTGCCTCTAAATCAGCGTTCCATACAGCATAGAGAGAGCCTCTCTGAAAGCCAGACAGATTTCATCTACTGTTTCACTTTTGTTTACACATTTAATAATGCACTCTAGGACTTCACTGTTCAGGGTATGCTTTTGGCATGCATCATCAGCCATTGTGCTGGAGCACCCATCATATTTCAAAACAAATGCTCATGTCTTATCTTTTCAAGGTTCCCACTGTTTTAATCCATACGTGGCCCATAAATGGGAGGCTTGGGGAGGGGGAGGGGGAGAGGGGAGCAGAAGTGGGGAAGGACTTACCTGGGCCTTCCTGGTCCCTTTATAGAGCACTGGACTAGAAGCCAGAAGACCTCAGTTTAAGAGCTCGGCTCTATCGCTCACTACCATGTGACCTTGAACAAGACATAGGTTCTCAAAGCCTGTATTTTTTCATCTTTAAAATGGGGACAATTCTATTTTCACTGCCTATCTCACAAGGCTCTTGTGAGGAAGGTGCTTTATGAATTGCAATTTTAAAAGCCCCAAAATTCTAATGCATCTATAGTCATCTGTGTGGGGACTACACCGATGACGCTGATTGCAATCTATCCATGCCTGTTCATCTATGTAATTGTCTTTGCCATAATAGGGTGCTCAGGAAATGTCTGAATAAATGAAATATCTGTTGACACGCCAACTCTTCTCTTGTGGCTGATGTCATATACATTAAGTCCTGACTCAGTTGATGCCAAATAGTAACAGCTAGTATCCAGAGGCAGTGTGGCATAATGAATAGAGAAGGCTGGCTTTGGAGCCTTGGGAAGAACTAGGTTCAAGTCCCACCTCTAATGCACACTAACAGCATGACAGTGGGCAAGTCATTTATCCTCTCAGCTCTCCCGGGCAATTATCTAAAACTAGATGTTGCTGCACAGATGCCCATCTGCAGCAGTAGAAGAGTGTCTCCTTAAGAACTACCTACTTTGAATTCTCAGTTCTGGTTTTAAAAAAAATGACCACCCCCTTGTGTTAGGAAAGTGACTTAAGAATCAGAATTGTAGAGAGGACACGTTATTTATTGATCTTGGAGTCAGGCAGCCAGGGTTCAAATTGTGGCTCCTACCCCTACTATCTACTGTGGAAAAGTTGCTCACTTTTTCTACAAGAGACACAAATATTGTTGACTTATCTATGTATGTTGCTAGGGTCTCCCACAATGTTTGGCACACAAGAGCTTAGTAAATGTTTGGTGAGTAGGAAGGGAAGATAGGGAATAAGCATCTATTTAGCTCCTACTGTGTGTCAGATAATCGGCTAGGCAGCACAGTGGACAGAGTGCTGGCCTGGAGTGAGGAAGACTTATCTTCATTAGTTTAAACCTGGCCTCAGACACTTACTAACTGTGTGATCCTGGGCAAGTCACTTAACCCTATCTGCCTCAGTTTCTTCTGGAGAAGGAAACTGCAAATCACTCCAGTATCTTTGCCAAGAAAACCTCAAATGAGGTCACAAAGAGTCAGACACAACTGAAACAAATCAACAACAATATGTGCGAGGTGCTGTGCTAAGCACTTTTTACAAATATTATCTCACTTGATCCTTGTAACAACCATACAGGATAGGTACTATTACTGTCCCCATTATACAGTTGAAAAAATTGAAGGAGACAGAAGTTAAGGGATGTGCCCATCATTGAATAGATAGTAAGTGTCTAAAGCTAAATTTGAACTCAGGTCTTCCTGATTCCAGGTCCAGCATATTACTCAATACACCACCAGCTTCTGGCTGAATAAGTGAATTATTATTTTTAAGGAAATGTATACATATTTCTTTTTCATTTCCTTTTTTCTCAAAGAAAGCTTTTTCTTTAGAATAGAAGACTATTCAAATATAATTTTAATGTTTGTGTAATTAGTGATTTCCAGCTCTGGATTTTGCAACATTTCTAGCTTGTCTCCAGTTATGTTGAGTTGTAAATGACTAAAATCTCCAAATAAATTAATTTTAATTTATTTCAATTCTTTTAAAAATATACACTAACTTTGGAAAGGAGGATGGAATGCCATAAAATAAAGCAAAACTAGGAAATTGCTTTTCAAAAACCATATTCCTCCCCACCAAAATTTTAAAAAGTGTTCACCCATATATCAAATGCAGAATTTCACTTAATTTAGATAAAGTACTTTTCAATGCAACATGGAGAACATTAATGAGCCTTGTGTGGAAACTATTTTTGGCATGAAGAACATGCATGGGCTTTGTCAACTTTTTGTTTCTTGACCAATATAGACTATACTAGATACCCTTTTCTGAGAATCTTTCTTTATTAACTTCATTATTTTTATTTATATTAATTTATTATTTATATATTTGCAGTATGAGAAACAGCTTGGTATATTAGGAAAGAGTGCTGGCCTTGGTGCCAGAGGACCTAGGTACAAGTCCTGATATTTATGATCTCTGTCACCGTTCCTCAGTTTCTTCATCTGTAAAATGAGAGATTTGAAGTAGATGGTTTCTGGGGTCCCACCAACTCTCTATATATGATAGTATGATGTATTAACTGAGGTAGTTCTCAAAGAAAAATGTTATAGCAGGCCATTAAGGCTAAAACCAAGGGGTTTTTTTTTCTTTTCCAAAAAGAAAAAAAAATATCAACATCTAATTTAAGTAAAGAGAATTTCCTCCTCTCTACGATGAAAGGGTTGGACTTGATAGTCTCTGTGGTGCTTTCTGGCTCTAAACCTTCCTTCTTCCTCACCCCCACACTTGGTCTCAGCTTTTTCAAAGTACTGCTATCATCCAATTTTCTTCTCCTGTGAATCTGTTCTGGAATGTGCATAGAATTGTTCAATGAAAAAGAGCAAGAAATGAAAGCAAGCTTTATAGGGTGTCTTAGCCAAACTAAAGAATCAGCTAACTTTTATTTTCCTGCCACTGAGTGACAGAGCTGCCCTCCTTCATTGCATCACAAGATCAAACACATCCATATTAATTCCCTAAGAAGATGTATCTTCACCCAGGGAATGTGACTTTTTCTACTTTTCCACTTTAAAAGGAGTCGTTTATTCAATTGACTCTCTACAATCTGATCTGACACCAGTTTTCAACTCCTTTCCTATGGTGTAACTGAAAGTCTTTGCACTTAACCCTGGTTTTCTTTCCTCTTAAAATTTATTTCGTCTTCTCCATGCATAATTGATATCGTTTTACTCATATGCCTTCTAAGTCACCTCTTCTCCGGTCACCTCCAATCTGGCTGCTTTCTATTCTTCAACTATTTTTTTTAAAAAAAGAAAAAGAATGAAAACTACTTTCAATTCAAGAGAATAGAAATAAAATATGATGACTTTTTCACTCCTCAGTCCTTGCTTACACTTATGTGTGCCTCTCTTTGCACTTACAAAGTGTGCCTTGTACTATAGTCATTTGTGTATATAGCTTGTCTTATTAGACTACAAACTCTGTTAGGGCAGACATGGTGTCTTCTTTGTCTTTACATCCCCCTCCCCACCCAATATAGAGCACAGGACCTCACACACTGTAAGCATTCAATAAGTGTCTGTTTGCTGAATGCATAAAAGCATAAAATATATAAATCAGCAATTTTGACTAGTCTGCATATATCAATGGTTCCAGATGTTTGAAGAGTTGTAACATTGTTATCATTTGACTTTGTAAAGTTTCTTCTTCCCTCAATTAAATTTTTTTTTGGCCTAGGCAATGGGGTTAAGTGACTTGCCCAGGGTCACACAGCTAGTTAAGTGTTATGGTTCTGAGGCCAGATTTGAACTCAGATCCTCCTGACTCCAGGTCCAGTGCTCTTTCCACTGCACCACCTAGCTGCCCCTCAATTAGATTTTTTTTAATCAAAATTTATTGTTGTTGTTCAGTTATTTCAGTCGTGTCTGGCTCTTCATAAACCCACTTAGGGTTTTCTCGGCAAAGACACTAAAGTGATTTGCCATTTCCTTCTGCAGCTCTTTTTACAGATGAAGAACTGAGGCAAACTGGGTTAAGTGACTTGCCCAGGGTCACACAGCTAGAAAGTGTCAAGTGTCTGAGGCCGGATTTGAGTTCAGTTTCTCCTGACTCCAAGACCAGAGCTCTAGCCACTGCGCCAGGTAGCTGCCCCTCCACTCTTCTTTTTTGATAACAGATAAGAGCAAGTACAAAGGAAGAGTGTTGAGAATTTGAGTTTACATATATTTATATATATATATTTAGTTTATGTATTTATATTATCTATATTTCAATATATTTATATTTATTCAGTTTATTTATATAATGAGTTTATTTATATCTTAATGTGTGTGTGTGTATACACACACACACACACACACACACACACATACATACATTCATGTTGTTTCCCTGAATAGAATGTAAACTCCATGAGGGCAAGTACTCTAGTAGAATAGGGCTGGGCACAAAATAGATACCACGCTTGTTAATTGATTGTCTTTCAGTTTGCTGCATCTTTCCTCTAGGCGAGTCAAAGAAGATTTACTAACATCACAGTCAAACCAACCAACATTTATGAAGCACTTATTGATGGGATGCTAGCTCCCAGGGGAAACACAAAAATTAGATAGGATGATTTTGCTTGTGGAGCTTATAGCTTAGGAAGCAGATAAGACACCAAAAATAATTTCTCTGATACACATTATTGCAAGATATGTGAATAATCGAGTTACAAAACAAAATGCTCTATGAGGTCTGAAAGGGAAGGTTGTTACCGACTAAAGGGATTAAGAATGACCACCTGCAAGAAGCAGCTCTGGATTAGGACTTTAAAGAATGAGTAGTAGTTCAAGAAGATAAGATGGGGGAAGGGGCATTCTGGACACATGAAACAACTAAACCAAAGCCACATCTTCTGATTACATCTTTAAAACTCCCCATTTGTACACAGGCAGAGCTGAATGAAGGAGCTTCTCACAAATCACATGGCACAGGGTTGATCCAGCCATGGATTCATGGATTCAGTGATCAGAGTCAACTTAGAATGAGAATTTTTAATCTTTCTTGTGACATAGACCCCCTTGACAGCAGATTGACCCCTTCTCAAAACAATGTTTTGTAATAAAACTATTATTATTAAATATATAAAAAGGTATAATACTACAACCAAAACCAAACATATTGAAATACAGTTGCTAGAATATTAAAAAACAAACTTTTAATGTAGTCATATATATGTCTCTTTACCGACATGCTAAATAATCTGACACTATGTTTAAAATATAGGTAATTTAAAATTAAATTTTTGGTGTTTAAAACATCAATGTGAAAGCTATTGTTACGTAGCTTGAATAAGAACATTAAATTGTGGGGATATCTTTGACAAGATAACATACAAGTCAGATTGGAAATTCAATCAGTTTTTAACTGAAATGGGATATGAAAATATCTGTGATTTTTATTGGTGTCAAAGTCACGGGTATTGCCAAGACTATTGGGTTTTGTTGCCTAGACTCAAGGTTGAAGGAAATGCTCAGTTCCATTTCCCATATAGTTTCTGCTCCCCACCCACCCTCTGCAATTCATGAAGTCTGTGGACCCCAAATTTAGAAACCCTGCCTTAAAATAATGCTATTATATGAGATAAATTGGATGGTACCTGTAAGAGCAGAGTAGACAAGAAGTCTTTGTAAGATGGAGGGTCTTCAATGTATGGCTTTGTTAATCTTTCAGTAGGACTGAATTTCAACTGGCAGTTGTCATCACTTCAATCCATCATTCCCCCCTGTAGAATTCACTTCTTTAATGTACTTCTGACAAACAATCATGGGGCAGTAGAACCAAAAGTGTTCAATTAGATTGTAAGATCCTCCAGGCTGCTGGACTGAATGGGCCTCATTTTCCTCTGCAAAATAAGAGAGTTGGACTGAATGACTGCTAAGCTCTCTTGCTCTATTCTCTGACACTGCATGACTCTATGGTCCAAGTCCACATCTCTGCCTTTTGGGCCATGTTGTAGGTGGTAGTGGTGGTCCAATGGGTGCCTTTTGAATTCTATAATCTTTGCAAGGAAAGAGACAATTTCCTGACCTTTCCCCAGAATTCCACTGTCAACCTCAGTGAGATGGGTGGATTAAGTAGTAGTATTATTCTAAAGGGAAAACTGCCTAATATTTGTATTTGGTGTGTACCATTAACTGGGAACATAATACTAGATAGATAGATAGATAGATAGATAGATAGATAGATAGATTGATAGATAGATAGAGATAGAGATAGAGATAGAGATAGAGATAGAGATAGAGATAGAGATAGAGATAGAGATAGATAGAGATAGAGATAGAGATAGAGATAGAGATAGAGATTCAGAGGTTCCCAAACTCATTTGGCCTACTGACCCCTTTTCAAAAAAATTACTCAGTGCCTCCCTGGGGTTAGGTTAAGTTAACCCTTATTTTTATTCAATGCCCTCCCCCAGTTGCCCCGCCATTGTTCCAGCACCCCCCAGGGGCAGTATTGCCCACTTTGGGAACCTCTGTAAGACAGATGTGTGTACATGTATATATGTATGTATATATACATACATATATACATGTACACACACATATATATATATATATATATAAAGCCTTACATACAAAAGGCTATAAAGGACACTGAAGCTCTTGTTTGAGTTATTAGGTAAACACTTAAAAGATAGTCTCTCCTGGTAATGACAAAAGTCTTTCTACATCTCCTTTCTGTTTAACAAGGTAAACAGTGATGGCCTCCTAGCTCTAGGAAGATGCACTTTTCATTTCTTTGCTTGGAAATAGAAGCCTGAACATGTAATTGTGTAACAGAGACATCTAGTGGCTGAGCGAGTCAATATACATGTGCCTCACCATCACTCTGCACATCATGAGCTACACCGAGGCTGAATGGGAGCAGTGACTCAGAGAATGTGAAGGAACTGCTACACGATTAAACTCTGGAACACATGGTAGCATTTGTTTTAGCAAAAGAATTTTAGAACATGAACTACCCAACTCATTTCAAGTCTCCACTTTACTCTCACAGGTTCAAGTTAATTCCCCAGGTATTCAAAATCTCTCCCCCTCCCATTCATTCCACCAATAGCCCTTCAGTGATAACAGCTATATGCCCAGGTCCATGCTGAGTGCAGCACAGAAGATAGGGCAGTCAGACTCCACCCTGCTCTTCTGGACCTATCTGAGAGGCAGCATGGTGCATTCAGAAAGGCTTTGGATTTAGAACCAGAACAACTTGTTACTGATCTCAGACCTGCTGCCTGCTACCTGCATGGCCGGGGACAAGTCACTTAATTTCTCTTAGCTTTAGTTTCCTCATATGTAAAATGAGAAAAGTAGGTTAGGATAGATGACCTCTGCAATCCCTGCCAGCTGTGGTCCTGCATCTAGTAATATATGCCAGGTTTCAACAAATTTGTTACTGGTAGAATTAAGGCAAAGTGTGAATTATCTGAAGTTGCAAGGTCAGGAGTACCCTGTGCCTTTAAATAACCCAGGATTTAAGAGTTGGCACTATCTCTATGGTAGCATTCACAACAGAAGAAGCCAAGCTAGTGACAACCACCTCCCATGGTTGGTACAGAAGCAATGTTGTATAATGCATACAAAGCCTGATTTGGAATCGAGAACATCTGGATTAGGCTTCCATCACAGGCATATTCTAGTTCCGTGAACCTGGGCAAATCACTTAAACTTTCTGAGCCTCAGTTTCCTCAGCTGTCAAATGAGGCTAAAGTAACATCTATCTCACAGTGCTGTTGTAAGGATCAAAGCAGATAATGTATACAAAGTGCCCTCAGCCTCTTGAAAGAACAATCAAATAAGTGACTAAAAAAAAAAAATTCAAATCTTCCAGGAGTCTCCACTTCTAGTCAACAGGATAAACTACCATTCACACCACTCCAAAATTAGTTTCTTGTCTATGAAGGCCCCCATGGGCACATGGCCACTCAAAATGACATTCTTCTATGCAAAGCAGAAGCATTTGCAAACTCTTTGTGGTTGTCAGAGATCCTGCATGTTTTAGCACGTTTGCCGGATTGAATACCCCCAATTTCCTGGAATCAAGGCACTCTGTGAGAAATGGGTTTTTGTTTTGTTTTGTTTTGTTTTCCTCCTGTTCATCTTGAGATTCAGCCCGCAGGTGTGATTGCTTCCGCATGGGTATCCATCAATAGATAGCCACTTAAATACAATCAAAACCTACTGCCCAGTTGCCGAAGCTGAAATGTTTTGTTTTGTTTTGTTTTGTTTTTGAGGAGGCAGGAAGGGTTCTCTACAAGAACTAAAATTAAGTCACTATTGATGCTGAAATTATAGGTCCTTTCACATAAAAATAGCTTCAGCAGGTCCAATTGCAAGTGACATTTGCTAAAGAGCTCTGAGTTGCCTCCTCAACTGGAATACCACTGTCTTAAACGACAAGCTTGTGCTCCCGAACTATCCTGTAAAAACCCTCCCTCAAGCATGCGTTCAAGTCTCTGGCCACTGCTTAGGGTCATCATGTTGGAGTGTCTGCCCTCTAAGACACTCCAAAGTCATGATGCTCCTATACTGGAACAACCTGCACAGCAGCCCTCTGAGACTCTCTGAAAGCCCTCAGATCTCAGCACATGAGGTTTTGCTGGGCTTCAATTAGTGAAGCAACAACGGGGCTATTGGCTATTCCAAGAACAGGGAAACTGGATGGTGGAAATGGCTATTTGACTGAGGTAAAGGGAGTGGAGAGTTAGGTTACTCATAATATCTAGCTTTTTTCTTTAAGAAATATGGGCCAATAAGCATTTTAAGTGCTCACTCTATACCACGCACTGTGCTTGTTACCAGGATACAGACACAAAAAATGAAATAATTCCTACTCTCAATGAGCTTCCATTCTCTCAGAGGTTAATACTATGTGTGTATATACATACATATATATGCATATACATACTATCTGTATATACACAGAATAAATACAACTTAATTAAATATGGACAGATAAGGGTGGGGGAAAGAATCAACAAAGTCTTTATGCAGAAGGTGGTTCTGAAACTGTGTATCAAAGGAAGAAAGGGATTCTATTAGGCAAAAGTTAAGAAGGAATATATTCTGGGTGTCAGGGATAATAATCATGATCATAGTAGCTAACATTTATATAGTATGTGTCAGGAACTGTGCTAAGTGCTTTACAATTATTATCTCATTTGATCCTCACAAAAACCCTCGGAGATAGGTGCTCCTATTATCCCTATTTTACAGATAAGAAAACTGAGGCAAACAGAAGTTAAGCTACTATCTGAGCCCGAATGTGAATTTAGGTTTTTCTGACTCCAGGCCCAAAGCTATATCCACCACACTACCTAGATGCCCTAGTATGAGAGCACAGAAATGCCAAATGGAGTGCCACACATAAGAAACAGAAAAGGTGGTTATTATCCCTTTTTTCACAAGTGAGGAAGCTAAGGCTCAGAGAGCAAAGTGACTGGGTCAGGATCATCCCTGGGCAGACCTGGGACCAGAATCCATGATTACTGGCTTCCAGCCCAGGTCTCTCTCCTCTAATCCATGTTTACTCCTGTAATATCAAAAGGCCTAACACTGTTACCTTCAAGATTTTTAAGGTCGAGATGAATTTAAAAAGGTCGAGATGAATTTATCCCTTATCAGAAATACCAGTAAAAGCACCGTATTTTTTTTTCTTTTTGCTAGTATGGCAACAGTGTTGAGATAAAGCATGGGTGAATGTATTGACAAGTCAGTTTCTTCCTAATGCACCTCTTGTAATGATACGTGCTCAGTGATACTTAACTCACAGATTTCATGAACTCACTGGAAGAATAAGAGGATTAGCAGGAGATTAGTTTAGACATCTTGAATCTCTATAGGAAAAAAAAATAAGTCATTATTTAAGCTCCCAAAGATTCAACACCTGGCTAGGGAGACAGAAGTCAGAGATCTGTTCCACACTTTATTTCCTTCATCCTTTTTCAACTTCAAACTATCTAGGAAAATAATTTCATAAACCCTACAACAATTGCTAGTTTGTCTTGAACTCTACAGGGCAAGTTGAGGGGTGGAGGGGAGACCACAGAACATATCATAGCAGTATTATCATAGCAACCCTTCTATCAATTCATAGTAGAATGTCTGCAGATGAGAATAGTATTAATAAGACCTTATTATATTTTTATTATATGCCTTGTATTTTTTCAAAGCACTCTTATCATGACTGATCTTCACAATTATGTGAGGTAGTCAGGGCAGGTACCATAATCCCTGTTTGACAAATAAGGAAACTGAGGCTTAGATGACTCAAGAGACTTGACCAAGGACACACAGGGAGCTGGCAGGTTTTTGCTGATCTCCCTAGAATTCTCTGTCTCACCTCTCCTAATATTATCTTGTATTTATTTTGAATATATTTTTATTTACTTTTCTGCATATATAGTTGTTTTACCCTACAAGAATAAAATTCCTTGAAGTGGATAGAGCACCGGCCCTGAAGTCAGGAGGATCTGAGTTCAAAGATATATATATATATATATATATATATATATATATATATATATAATTATATATATATATATATATATATATATATATATATATATATATATATATATAAACTCCTTGAGAGCAGTGTTGTACCTAGCAAAATGCCTGGGACAGTTCCAGGCACCAAGGGTGTTGTAAGGCTCAAATGATATAATAAATATAAAGTAGTTTGTAAAGGTAAAACATTATAAATGCCAGTTATTATTATCATCATTATTAATACTATTGTTAGCCTACAGTCACCAGGACTCTGGTCTGGCGATGATTTCATCCTCTGAGCATCTGCTGAGTTCAAGCAATGTTTATAGAGCAACAATAGTGGTATGCTGGTAAATGTTTAACAACCAGGTTCTGGGGGCAGGAAGGGGGTGGCATGTAAGCACACATAACTTTAAATTAAATCCGCATTATTAACATTTTCTTAAGTATAGACAATCAGCAAAACAAAAAAAAATCAAGTCCTGACTTATAGCTAGTGTCAATTTCTATAGTATAAATGCTCACAGTGAAAATTTAACAATCAGCTTAGTTAGAGCTGGCTCCAGAACACCCTTGGCAGTCACTCAATAAATGCTCAATGGCTCAATGAGCACTAGAGGTTGCATCTCCAGATCCCTACTATGACACATTTCCCTTTGGTGAAAGGTCTTCCACATAGCAACACTTAAAGTGCTGTGTAAGTAAGAAATATTGGTATTATGATCACTTTGATTATTCCCTGTAGGATTATTATTATTGTTATCCTTTTTACACTTCACTGGATTCAGGATCCAGTTCCTCACGGGATGCAGGATCTCTCTAATGGGGGTGTTTCTTCCCAGGGTACAGATCACAACGCATCCAGCCTGAGTGTCTCTTGTCCACGTCCTCCATTTGTCAGACTACATGGAGTATAAACCAATATGAATTTATGGAAAGCATTTTAAAAAATCTAAAAGACCAATTGATAGCCACGATAAACACGGCCATAAAAAGGACAAGTAAAGTCATCTGTTAGCCGATTGACTCCATCTTTTTTTCCCATATCACGATTTTTTTTCTTTCTTTACAACTCTTCTCAGCAATCGGCTGTCCTCTCCCTGCATTTTCCTACTTCTAGCAGTAGCCAAATTAGTGAATCTGAGACTTTTCCTGAGATCTCTATATAGCTGGGATGATCTTAAAAAAGCAAAAAGCAAAACAAAACAAAATGTTAAATTGTTGTTCTAAAAATAATTAAGATGTCCAATTATTACCCAAATATTCCCCCTCCTTTGCACCTTGGAGAACGTAGGCTCAGTTTTCAACATCAGCTACCGATGAGTAGGGGAATAGGAGAAATATGAACTAGGAGGCTGACGATATTCAGAAAAACTACAGCTGTAAAAGATGCAGGAACTCACATGTCTCTCCCACCTCCCACAGGCAGCAGAAGAGATAGTAGCTAAGAATCAACAAGCCTGGTCTGAAGTGAAGGGACTAGGGACCAGTTGATTATGTAACGGGGAGAAAAAAAAATTAGATCGGGAGATTGGCTGGTTGGGGAAGGACACAAGAGGGATAAGAAGAGCAGCCAAACCTTGGACTCCTTTGACCAACAAGGATACCAAAATTTGCACATCTTCTTCCCTGTTAGCTCCCTGGGATAGGAAGTAGTAGAAGGAGAACAGGGAGTATCAAGGAATGGTAACATGACATTTATCATCAAAAGAGAGACTCAGCTCAGTCTTCTGGCAGCTTCTCTGTTAGTTGCTCACAAAGAAGAAATCATCAAATAAGCAGAGAAGAGCACAAGGCTGTCCTTCCCCCCAGTGTTACAGGTGAAAGGCCTAATTTAAACAACATTCTCTCCAATCGTTCAAGTGGTCTCTATTGTGCAAAATAAGGCACAAGATTAAGGGGAAATTAGAATTAAAACAAGTCCGAGGAGGTAAAGAGCTAGCCTCCAACTTGGGTGTGGTTCCAACCCACTGACTTGCAGTTCAATATGAGTAGTTGCTTTTTTTTTCCCAAAAAATTTAACCTGGAACCATTGGAGGGCATATTCTCACCCAATTCCATATTTAATTAAGTTTTTAGGATACACACTTCTCTTGTAAGTTTGATTAACGGCAATACACTGGAGGCTCATTCTTCTATAGAGCAAAATGCGGGATATAATTCTTTGTGGTTACAACATCTGTGATTAAGGGGAGTGTGGGTAAGGAACATATGCATTCGCAGTATTCCAAGGATGCTTCTTGAAGCATTCTGTAGGCCAGGCGATCACATAAATCACTATGCAGTAGTGACTTTCTGAATTTAGAATTAGTCCAAAATACCAGAAAATTGCCTTAGTAATGTACAGGAAAATGGAAGGAGATCTTCAGCAGAACAATCTCATTAAAAGCCATCAGTTGCCCAACTTGGAAAGTTAGTCCATCATTGTAAGGTTTGTCAACCCAGGCAGTCTCTTTTCCGTTCCCCAATGTTGTACACCTGGCACTGTCTTGTCTTCTTTTGTGTCTCTGAGCATCTGAATGTCTTTATTTACATCTACCATAATTGTTTCATTTTCACATAAATAATTGCCAAAATGCATTTAATTTAGTTAGTTAAATTAATTAAATTCAATAAACTTTGTATGCATGTGAACATGTCACTTCCTGCTCAAGAATCTTCATTGGTTCTCTGTTGATTGTAAAATAAAATAAAAATTCAGATTGTCGTTAAAGTCCTTTACAAGCTGTTTCTATCCTACCTTAGTTTACATTGCTTATTTCATGTTACTGCCCTTTATGCACTCTATGTTCCATGAAGTTGCTCTTCCCCATGCTCAGCAGTTCCTTTCCTACCTCCATACCTTTGCTCAGGCATGTTTTGAATTCATACGATACAATATTCCTAATTCATAGCCACATGGTAGAACTTAGCTTGCTTCAAGGCTCAACTCTGAAGCCATATTCTAAAGGAAGCCTTTACTGATTTCCCTGGCTGGTAGTACTATTGATGAGGTCTAGAGGTTAGGGGTCCTGGAATCTCAAAATCACCACATGCAGGTCCTGCCTGAAAGAATTTGACCCGAGCCTTCTTTCAGCCAAAAACAAGGCTTATTGAAGATTTGCCATATTAGCCAGACTCTTAAGGAATTTGAGCATCTGTGGGCTATTGGCTAGAATGTGAAAATCTGAGCATCTGTGGGCTATTGGCTAGATTGCGAAAATCTGAGCAGTGGCTAGATTATAAGAATCCCAGCATCTTAATGGTGACAAGATGGACCTTATATACAGAAAGACTGTGGTAGGGATCTAGGAGTGGCCAAGTAGTTTGAGGTGACCAGAGGAGGTGTCTAAGGAAGATCTGAGTGGGAGTGGCCAGTAAACTGGGGTGAACAGAACTCCTGGGACCCGGACAAAGGAGCCTAGCTAGGATTAAGTGTGGGAAATGGCCAGGGGCCATAGGGAGGTAAGATAATGGAGGCGAGATTGGGTGTAGCCACAATGAAAGGCCAGTTGATGGGACTGTAGCCAGAGATTTGGCCATGTGGGAAAACCCAGAGTTTTTCCTTTCTGGGGTCCAGATCCCATCCTCATCATTGTCTCCCTCCTCAAATTATCCAAACTGAATGACTTGATAAGTTCGGTTCCCTATGTGCCAATCAGCGCAAGAACATACCAAGCAGGTTGATTTCAGAAAAACCTGGAAAAATACTCATGAAATAACAGAGCTAAATGAGCAGAACCAAGAGAACATTGCACACGGTAACAGCAATATTGTTTGAAGAATAACTGTGAACAATTAAGTTACTCTGAGTATTATACTCAAGTCAACTATAAAGGATTTATGAAAGAAGATGCTATCTGCCTCTAGAGAAAGAACTGATAAACAGAAGTTGCATAGTATGGTTTTACACACACACACACACACACACACACACATATATGGGGGTGTATGTGTGTATGTGTATATATACACACATATATATACACGTATGCCTATACATAATATATACACATACGTGTGTGTGTGTGTGTGTGTGTGTGTGTGTGTGTGTGTGTGAAATGGTGGCCTTCTCTAGTATGCAGTGGGGAGGGAAGGAGACAGTTTGAAACTTAAAATCTAACCAAAAAAATTAATTTAATTTAATTTTTAAAAAGAAATCAGCAAACTACAAAAACAAAAACAAAAACACAAGAACATACCAGGACATTGTGAAGCCATCCTAAATGGGTAGCATTGTTCCAGGTTTAGGTGATAGTCAGGCTGGGGATTTTAAGATAAAACCACATCCACCTTCAGTGGACTAAAGGGTTTGTTGAGAATCTACAAATGAATTTAGAACGTTTCTTCACTTGGAAGTGTGGGCACTCCTTTTAAATATATAATGAAGTTAGCATGTAAATTTCTTTTTCTTTCTTTCTTTTCTTTAAAATAAAACAAACAAACAAAAAAGGAGTGTTGGTACCAGACTGATGTACTCCACTCCCTTATTGCCATACCAGGTTGCTATTTTGTCCTGATTCAAGGAAATGAATACATAAATGGTATCTAGTTCAAGCAATTGCCCACAAATTTTATGGGCTATGTGGTTTTACTCTGAGGTAGACAAAAAGAACCAAAAACTCTAGACTATAGTTAATACATCCAAACCACCTTTTGTATGTTCCAATCCAATTTGACAAATATTTATTAAACTACTACTACATGCAAGGCATGGTGCTAGCTCCCAGGAACTGAAAGAAGAAAAAAAAATAGTCCCTAGCCTCAAGAACTTAGAGGCTACTTCAGAGATACAGTAGCTTTGCAGATAAGCAGGCACATAACTTGAGATGGAAGAAAATATTAATAACTATAGGTGTTGTGAAAGGCTTCTCACAGGAGGTGACAGGAGTTCTTTTTGAAGATGGAGGTAACAATGAACACATTGCAGATGTGAGGACAGCCTGTGCAAAATCACAGACATGGGAGAGGCATTGCCAAATTCAGGGTAATAGCAAGGAGAATAGTGCGGCTAGAATGTAGAATATGAGAAAATGAGCCGGAAAAATCATCCTGGAGCCAGATTTTGAAGAGTTTTAAGTGGCAAGTGTAGTAATTTGGTTTTCATCCTTAAGGGAATAGGGAGCCAGTGAAGATGCTTAAGCTGGAGAATGACACGGTCATATTTTGTACTTTACAAAGCTTATTTTGGAAGCTTTATGGAAGATAAGTTGGTGAAGGGAGAAAATGGAAGACTGTAATCGATTAGGAAGTTATTTTAACAGTCCAGTTAAGACGTGATAAGGGCCCAAACTAGGGCAGTGTCAAGTTAGTAGAGAGAAGAAAATAAACTTTAGAATTTTGAGGGGATAGGACTCACAAGATTTGGCAACTGATAAGATATGTGGAGTGAAAGAAAAAACCAAAGACGACTCTGAGCTTTGCAAACTTGGGAAGACAATAGTACCCTCAGTAGAAACAAGGATATTTGGATGGGGGGGGGTTTAGGGCAGAAAAAGAGTGAATTTTGTTTTGACTGTGTCAAATTGGAAATATCTATGTGATATTCATCTGAAGAGATAGAATAGGTGCCTGGTGATTCAGGACTTGGCCTACAGAGAGAGACTAACACTAGACAGAGAGATAATAACTGAATGTATGAAAGATCACTGAGAAAAACATATACAGTATAGAGAAAAAGATAAGGTACAGCAAACAGTCTTGTGGGACACCTGTTTTTAAGGAGCAGGATGTTGATAACAATCCAGCAAAGGAGACCAAGGAGGGCTGGTCAGACAGGAAGGAAAAAAACCAAAACTTGCAGAGAGCAATGTCACGAAAACTCAGGGCAGAAAGAATAACCAGGAAGATGGGGTGGACAATAATGTCAAATCCTAGAAAAAGGTCAGGAAGAATGGGGACTGAACAAAAGGCCTATAGATCTAACAATAATGAGATTCTTGGAAATCTTGGAGAAAAATCTCTCCTGAGTGGTAAGGTCCAAAACCATTTGATGGTGGGTTGGGAGGAAATAAAGAGTGAATATAGAGAGCTTTTTCTAGAAGTTTGACTATGAATAGAGGAGAAATGCAGGGTGGTAGGTTGAAGGGATGTGAGTGTCCAGTGCGGTGTCCTTAAGGATAAAGGACATCTGGACATGTTTATGGACAGCAGGCAAGGAGCCAATGGAAAGAAAGGGAAAAGCTGCCAGAGGAGGACAGGAAGGGGTAGAAGACAGGAAGACAAGAAGGCACAACTAGAGGCACTGGACTTAGTGAAAAAGGAAGACTACCTCTCCCTCAGAAACTAAAGCAAAGAAAGATAGTGAGGGATGATGT
The DNA here is from genome assembly GCF_003287225.1 of Phascolarctos cinereus. Taxonomy (NCBI): domain Eukaryota; kingdom Metazoa; phylum Chordata; class Mammalia; order Diprotodontia; family Phascolarctidae; genus Phascolarctos; species Phascolarctos cinereus. The sequence continues at coordinate 285,981,471 of NW_027555625.1, read as the reverse complement.
TGAGGGCTTATAAGATGTAGAATGTGGAAGAAGAAGGGGCTCATAGTGAAAACGGTCTTTCTTTTCTCAGTAAAGTCTAAAGCAAGCTCCTCTAGTGAGACGGAGGGAGAAGAGGTGCTCCGAGAGGTGTGTTAAGAGAAAAGAAGGTCTGGTACAGCTTCAGTGGGGTAATGTGATAGAGAATCCATTACAGAAGAATGAAATGACTACCTCACAGCTGGAAGGGCCCAGCTGGTATTGAATAACATAAATTTGTTGCTAAGTCAGCACAATTGTGCAACTTTCCCAAGGGAAATTTAACAGCACATAAATGGGAGTAGAGAAGATATGTAACCAAGGACCCAGGTTACAAGACCAGGGTGAGAGGTTAAAGAGCTGAACACAAAATCCAGTTGAAGTGGTCAAGACTGGAAATGGAAGCCCAGTGGTGGTGATGGCCTAGGAAAACACTGAGAAGTAGAGTGATTACAGGTCATAGTGATGTCAAAAAAACAGGTTTAAGTAGGAGACAGAGAGAAATGAAAGGATAGGAGGTTATGGTCAAATGGGAATTTTAGAGTTTTCAATAATGGAGGTGAAATACTTATGGCTGATGGTCTGACCAAAGGCATGACCATTCTTGTGGTCAGCTGAAGTCAAAGAGTATAGGTAGAGGCCACAGACTTGAAAGAATGGTGAACCAGAAGGCTTGGTACTTCGAAGGGATAAACAAAGAAGTTGGCAGAATTCCTTTGGAATAAGGGGATGTAGTGGTAGATTTTCATCACTCACTATTTTTTTTTTGCTTTTTAGTGAGGCAATGGGAGTTAAGTGACTTGCCCAGGGTCACACAGCTAGTGAGTGTCATGTGTCTGAGTCTGGATTTAAACTCAGGTCCTCCTGACTCCAAGGCCAGAGCTCTATCTACTGTGCCACCTAGCTGCCCCTTCATCACCCACTATTGCCACTGCTATGTGCATGTTGCCCTTTATCTTATCAAAATGGTTTTGGACTACCTGGCCTGCACCTGTTTCCTCTGACAATTTGAAACCTGGGAATGGAGATTAGAGATGGTGGTTACTACAGTGAGGAAAAGGACTATTGGAGTCCTATATTGTTTCTTTCTCTTTTTTTTACATTTTAAGAACTTGACGAAAAAGAACTCCTAATTTACCAAGATTCCCCCTCCCCAAACCTGGCATTCCATTTTAAGGAAAAATAGGCAAACGAAAATCAACAAGTTAATGTCAGGGATTTGGTTTGGGAAAAAAATCCTCCATATTACAGCCTAAGCTAATGTCAGATTCATCTCAATCTCCTCCACTTGCTATATCTGAGTTTGTAGGACTCTCTATGATAGTCACTGAAGTCTCTACTCACATTTAGCCATTTGTCCATTCACACCCTCCTCCCCCACACATAAACACATACTTGTATTATCTTGAAGAGTCAGGGAATGAGCTGTTCCATTTGCTTAAGGATATTTAAGGATTCAATAAAGGTTCCTTTAAGGAGACACTCAACTATAGCAACTCAATTCTGCTTTACCAAGATTGGAATGTAGACTTGGAGAATTCAAAAAGATGTTCCACGAGAGCTCAAACGGGAAGGGGGCTCCTCTCTGGGCTGCCCCCCATACTCTCCAGGCTTTCTTTAGAATGCCACAGAAACCTCTTCACACTGGAAGTTGATTCTGCTCTTTGACTTTTCACATTGGAAGTAGCCTATGACCCCACAGATTTTATCTCTGGTTGGCTGCTTCCTATCAGAATCTCCACTTTAAGGAGCATGCACTGAGTGGTCATGTCTTCATTTCTCTCTCTCACATTATCCTCCAAACCTTCCCGATTTTCTTAACCTTAACCTCAGTTGGATATCCTCTACCCCTCATTCTCTTCCCCCTGCTTTTTACATGTGTTTTCTTTCCCCATCAGAATGTAAATCCCTTGGGTACAGGGACAATGTTTCTTTCTACCCATATTTATATTCCCAGAATTGAGCACAGTGCCTGGCACAGAACAAGTGCTTAATAAATCCTTTTTGACTTGACTTCTTTGTGTGTATGTACGTGCATGTGTGCACATGCATGTGCGTAGCATGCACATGTATTCGGAGGTTAGGGATGTGAATGAACAGATGGTTAGACATTGGTGGAGAATATACCACGCCACATGCTCCTGGGGGTTAGAGAGATGCTGGCCTGTTAAGAATTATCCAGGGCTCACTTTCAAGCAGGCTAGAGGCCCCATGGCCCAATGAATGTGACTTCTAGGAGAACTGCTGTTGACCTAGATTGCTCTCTTTGCCTCCCTTCATTTTTTATGTTAAGTAATTTAATTGTGCATGTCATCCCTGGCCAAATAGGAAGCATTCCTCTGGACTCCCAGCTTTGCCTGAGAAACCCACACCATCACTAGATAAGTCTAACCACAAAATAAACAAGAAAGAAGTTAAGGAGGTGAATAGAACATTAGAAAAGTTAGGTATGATAGACCTCTGGAGAAGACTGAATGGGGATAGAAAGGAATATACTTTTTTTCTCGGCAGTACCTGGCACATACACAAAAATTGACCATGTACTAGGGCATAAAAGCCTCACAATCCAATGCAGAAAGGCAGAAATATTAAATGCATCCTTTTCAGATCATGACGCAATAAAAATTATATGTAATAAAGGGCCATGGAAAGATGGACTAAAAAAATAATTGGAAACCAAATAATCTAATCCTAAAAAATGATTGGGTCAAACAACAAATCATAGAAACAATCAATAATTTCATTCAAGAGAATGACAATAATGAGACAACATACCAAAACCTATGGGATACAGCCAAAGCAGTTCTTAGGGGAAGTTTTATATCTCTAAATGCCTACATAAATAAAATAGAAAAAGAGGAGATTAATGAATTGGGCATACAACTAAAAAAACTAGAAAAAGAACAACTTAAAAATCCTCAACTAAACACCAAATTAGAAATATTGAAAACCAAAGGAAAAATTAATAAAATTGAAATTAAGAAAACTATTGAACTAATAAATAAAACTGAGAAACCCACACCATAAGAAAGACCAAGAAGAAGGAAAAAAAAAACTCTCACCTAAGCAAATGCTAGGTTTGCTTTCTTTTCGGTTGTAAGCTTCTAAAATCCCTGGCTGGATCCCAAAGGTTTTGCATATGTGTGCATGCACACACACACATACATGTGTCTGTTGATAGGTGTGCTTTCCTTTTTTATATTATGGAGGTAGAAGAGAAACACACTCCTGAAGTTTCCCAGAATCCTTGGTGCTGTCATCACATGCTCTATGCTTGATGGACACCTACTCTATGGACGGAAAGCTATTCAATAAAAGTTTCAAAACCAATCAGACATGTTGCCATAATGAGCAGAAGGTGGAAAAAGCAAAGACAATTATCCTGCAAAGCTCTTCTCATGCAGGGAGATGTTTCTCTCTCTTTGCCTGTTGACACCTGACACTTGCTTCAGTGGACAATTATCAGATTAAACACTCTCTCCCCTCTAGAAGAGAAGAAGTCACGACGTGAGGCTCAGATGACTTTTTTCCCCCTCTTGCCAAGACACTCAGAAGAGCATCATAAACCTTACAGCAAGTTGGTCCTCCACCTCCTGTCAATATTTTAAATAACTTCTCATCTAATGAAACTGGAGGTCAACTGTCCACAGGCACCAAGGCAGCCTAAGTTAGTGCCTGTGACTCACAGCTCCACACTCGCTAATATAAATATCTCTTGACTTTTTCATTGTTTAAATAAATGACTACAAGGCAAGGGCTCCTGAAAGGTTGCTGATTAAAGTGCCCTTTATTGTTAAAAACATAATTAAATAATACTTGGATTTATTGCTCTCTTCAGGGAGATTGGGCACCTGAAAGAAATTAGAATCTCAAATGACAGAGCAAGAAAGTCACCCAGTTAATAATACTTTTTAATTATCGCAGCTAGCCGGCACAGCATCCACGTCTGCAAGGTTTCATTTTATTTAAAGAAATTAAACTGCAAATCAAGTTGAGAAGCTTGCCCCTCTTATGAGTTGTCCAAAGACTATTAAACAAAATAGAATTTAAAAAACAGCATGGAGTTATAAATAGCCCGCTGTTTGGAATGGCCTGTCAATCTGTTACCAATTATATATTTTAGCTAACAGCTCTCTAATTAGCACTCACTTTTGATACTACTGCTCCTAAAATGTTTATGTTGGAAGTTACAAATTACTGTCTAATTATACCAGCTACTTTGTTTTGCATAAAATATAAATAAAATCCCATTTGAGCTATAAAAGAAAAAAGTATGCTGTCATCACTTTTTTGCTATAGGATGACTAATAAAATTTGCTGGTTTTACCCTGGATCTCAGCAATAAGCGACTTTAATTAAGTTTGTCAGTGTAAGGATTCCCAACTTTACTTCTCCCAGAAGAGAATCTCTAACAATGGAGAAGTTTACATAAATATGATCGAGAAAGATAATTACTACGGAATGGCCAACTCAGAGTCCCACTGTTATGTTCAGAGATAAAATCTCCCCTTTCCAAAAATTGACAACTTCCAACCCATGCTGTACATTCAGTGGAAACCGGAAAAGAGCTGGAAACCTCAGGCCTTTATTCTCCACAAAGTGTCTCAAGACGTTTGAATGGAATCATAAACTGAAAGAAGTAATTTGACATCAAAAAATAGCTTTGGCACTACAACTCATCTTGCTATTTACAATAAAAGAACGTAGTACATATAAGGATTCTCTGTTGTTTAATGAGCATACAAATACTTAAGATTGCTTGTCTGAATGCAAGAAAAAGTCACCTACTCTTGTCATGCTGTGTCATATCTGCAGTTCAGCTTAATTCAATACGATAAAATTCAAAAGTGATAAATGTATTTGGGTTCAAAAATCAATTTCCCAAGGTCAAAATGGAGGGGGAATGTTGAGATTGATAGTTTGTCAGAAAGCGATCGGAGGGTTGCAGTAGACTGCAAGTTTAATGAGTCAGCAGTAATGTAGTAGCCCCCCCCCCCAAAAAAAAGGGTAATTTTGGGTTTCATTGATAAACATAGCTAACGTGCTCTGTCCTGGTGAGAACACCTCCAGAGTGTTATGTTCAGCTCTGGGCACTGCAGTGTAGGAAAGCCATTGATAAGCTAAATAGTGTCTAGAAAAGGGTGATAGGAATGGTAAAAGGTCATGTAAGGTCTACGGCATGTGTGGATTGGTTAAAGGAACTGGACATGTTTAGCCTAGAGAAGAAAGGGGAGGCAGGGGGATAATAATCGTGTTCAAGTATTTGAAAGGCTGTCACATGGAGGACAAAATGAGAAAGTACTTGTTCTGTTTGGGGGAAAAAACCAAATTCTAATTAAGAGATATCCCAAAGTAGAATGGGCTGTCTAAGGAGGTAGTGGGTTTCCCCCTCATTGAATGTTTTTAAAAAGTAAGGAGATGAGCATTTATCATCAGGCATGTGGTAGTAAGAATACCTTTTCAGATATGGGCTAGACTAACTGGACTTTGAACTTCCTTCAAATTCAACAATTCTGAGATGCATTCCCTATCAATTAACAATCATTTATTAAGTGTCTCACAGGCCAAGCACTGTGCGAGGTACTAGAAGTACAATGAGACAGTCCTGCCTTCAAGGGACTAACATTCTAATAGGTAGGATGTGTATGCTTATAGGTACATATGGATAAATCACAGATTTGGGAGGAAGATATCTGAGGGGATCAGGAAAGACTTCATATAGACATTTGAATTGAGCCTGAAGGAAAACTAGGGATTCTGAGAGGTAAAGGGAAGGAGGAAGTGAATTCCAGTTATGAAGAAGGCATAGGGAAAAACAGAAGATGGAGTATTATGTATGAGGAACAGTAAGAAAGTCAATTTAGCTGGAGTATAATATATGTAAAGAGTAGTAATGTGTAATGAGTCTGGAATCATAGGTTGTGAAGGATTTTAAATGACAAACAGGAGAGTTTATATTTGATCCTTGATGAAGGGTCTAGAATTCCCTGCTTCTCACAGATTGATAAGTTCATTAAATGTCTTATACTCTCTTTCCTGCCTACTAATAATTGCTGAATGGAGTTCCCCATTTTCTTTTGCATTCTGGAGGCTAGGAAGTCAGTTTTCCTATTCTAATGAAGTGTTGCAAATTCTAGTCAGTGCTAGTAGTCCTAAAACCAACCCAATAGGCCATCTCCCAAGGCCTAGAGTTTATACACACACACAACACGCAGACACACACACACACACACACACACACACACTCATACTCTCTCACACACACACTCATACTCTCACACACACACACCCCTAAAGTCCTTCCCTTTGTTCAAAGCTCAACTCAGCTGCCATTTTTAATTCAATTCAACAACAAGCATTTATTATGCACCTACTATGTGCCAGGCACTGTGCTAAACACTAGGGCTACAAAAACAAAAATGAAAATAGTCCCTGCCCTCAAAGAGCTTACATTCTGATCTCTGGCCCTCCTAGGTCAAGAGACTGAGAAATACATCAAAATTCTCATAGCACTTTCTCCAGTCCCCTCTACTGCCCTGGCATTATTTTCTCCTATGTTGGGGTTGATTAGATGTTTGTGTACATCTTTCTCATTTATTAGATAATAAACTTCTTAACATCAGCACTGTTAGAGGATTCTTTGGAATCCCTTTTGGAGCTGGAAGGGGCCTTAATGGTCATCTAGTCTAACCTTCTTGTTTGAAAGGGGAGGAAATTGAAGCCTAGAGATGTGAAATGACTTGCCCCAGTCACACAGGTAGTGTGACAAAAATGGGAATCAAGCCCAAGTCCTCTGCCTGTAAATCTAATAGGTTGTTTTACTACATCATGAATATCTTTGTTTCCCCAGTGCCTAACATAGCACTTTGGACAAGTTATGCTTAACAAATGTTTTTTGAATGAACATTATGAATAAATAAATGAATAACAAAACTCAATCCTTCTAACATGCGATATATCAGAAATATGCGATTTCTTTGGTATGGGACCTCTCTCCACTAACACAGATGACAAACAGGGAACTTTCAGAGGCTCAGAGAGGAAAAGTCACCTATCCAGTGTCACAAAGTGGGTACATTTTAGAGGCACACTTTGAACCCAGGTCTCCTTGACTCCCCTAGCCAATGTTTTATCCACTATGCCAAAGTACCTCCCTGGTATGCTCAATGAATCTCTTTAATGACCAGGGTCTACATGTTAGATTCAACTCATCTGCACAGCAAGGGGAATATAGCTATTTGTATTTCTGTAACAACAGAATACGAACACGGGAGCAGGACCCCACAGCATCGGCATCCACAAAAATGGTGTTGGTTTTGTGAGTACATAAAATATTAATACCTCTCATAAAAATCTCAAGTTGCACTGTCACCAGCAACATTCATTAAATTTTACATATTGTGGAGATAATTATCTTTGGTTCTTAACTTGCAAGCATCTCAATTTGCTTGCACAAAGTTTTGTTGGAAGAATAAATTTCAGCACCAACACTCTCCTATGCCCTTAAGAAAGGCAGCACAATCTCTAGCTAAGACCAAAGCATAAACTCTAGCTGTAATCCCAAAGGCCCTGACCAGAGCCAAGCATTTATTGAAACTAAAGTTAAAATGGCCTCATTCATTGTTTTCCACCATGACAATTCCCAAATGCTAACAAAGCTGAGATGCACCTGCTCCTAGTAGGCTTTACATAGCAGAATGGGGGCTGTGTATAAAGCTACTCTACCATATCCCCCAAACCACCATCAATATTTTACAGGAGAGGGAATACTGTTTCATTTTTCATCCAAAACCCTGTGGAATTTTACTTTCGTTACATCCTCCTTTGTAAAGTAATGTGGCTGGCAGCTTCCCTGCCCCCCCATGCCAAGACAAGGCCACTTGGAGAATTGGTTTCACAATGTGAACACGAAGACCAAATGGCACTTTTTGAAGGAAACAATCTTCCGTAAAAGCTCAGCTAATGCTGAATTTGCAGCCTCACACTTTAAACTTGATTTACCCTCACACTAATCAGGATGTTCAAAGCCCACAAGCAAGTTGGCTCCGAAAGGAATGGTCGAGCAGATTGCTGTGCCCTTGAGGAAGTGACTAATTAGAGGTACTCAGTTACAGACTGTCTCCTGCAGCTTCTGCAATACCAGGCTTCATAATTTGTTCTTTAGGCTTTGGAGGATTGATGTTTTTGTTTGTCTGTTTGTTTTTTCAGACAATGAGACCCTAAAAGAACGCTGGATTTGGTATCCTGGAACCTCAGTTCAGATCCCAAGTCCGATAATCACTATCTGTATGACCTTGGGCAAGTTACTTCTCTCTCAGACTCAGTTTTTTACACATAAAAAGAGGTCACTAGATGACTTTTGTGGTCCCTTCCAGTTCTAAATCTGTAATCTGATGGCTCAGAGAAGCTCTAGAAGAGCAGGCTTCCATTAGGATAGTTACCCCCAAGAAGGGGCAGGAATGTTGCTGGTCAGTCCTAGATGTCAGACAAAGGAAAGCACAGACCATTTTTCTGCCTCTGCCCCCAACTGTTGAAGGGACTTCTCCACAGGAATCTCTAGATATGAATCAATTTGGGAAAGCATAGTCATAGTCCTAGTGCCAGCTAAGCAAATGCAGGAGAATGGAGGAAGTCAGTGAACTGTGTTTTAGTTTTATTGTTCAATAACATCTCTTTATGGCCTCCCCTGAAACATTCATGAGTTATTGCTCTGAAACTTTATTTCCTGACAAAGACAAAAGGCGGCAAAGCTTCGCAGAAAGGTCTCCTGAGGAAGCAGGTAGAATTATCTCATGCAGATAAATCAGACAGGGGAAAATCCAGGGCTTACTCAAGATTGCTTTCAAGAAGGGAAATGAGACAAGGAAAGGGCCATATAAATGTCCATTCCTCTACTGTCCTACATAAGGGCTAAGATTTCCAGCTGGGAAACGTCCAAGCTGCCCAAACCCAGCACTATCCATACCATCCCAATTGTATTCTGGAGAACCAGGGCCCATCCAAAACATCCATATTTCTCCACTTTAAGTGACAAAGAGACCAACCCATTTCTTTCTTTTTCATCCTTCAGGCACTTTTACAACCTACCCTACCCTAACAGCAAACCACAACAGCCACTTAAAAGTAATAATAATTATTTCATGATCCTTTACCATATAGTATGGTGTAATTGCAAGAGCCCAAGATCTGTAGTGAGAAGAACAGAGCTTCAAAGCCATTTCAATTATTCTTTTTTTTTAGCTCTATGACCTTGGACAAGTCACTTAATTGGTCTGGGCCTCAGTAGCCTGCTCTGTAAAAAGAGAGCAGATGATCTCTAGAGTTTATTTCAGCTCTGAGTCTTATGATACTATGCACCAAACCCCCTATTGGGCATTATATTCAGAAGCATGAAATTTGGCCCTTGCCCATAGAGAGTTTATAATTTAATCAAAGAGAAAAGAATCACACGCAAAAAAAAAATCAAAGAATGATAAAAAGCGTAGGGTATATAACCTAGCACCCAGTTGTCTGAGATGGCTAAGGGATGTCAGATGATGGGGAAAAAGCAAGGTGGGTTAGACGAGCTGGTAAAAATCTTCATGGAGGAAGTGGCCCTTGAGCTGGGCTTTGGACTGGATTTGGTAAGGCAGAAAGGAATGCAGAGAGAGCATTCCATGCAGGAAGGAGCTGAATCTCAAAAGGCACAAAGACAGAATAGATTGTGTCCAAGAAAGTGAGGAGGGCAACAGGGAGCAAAAGGTAAATCCTTATGGTAGGAGCTTTGAAATGGCAATGCCTCAATAGACATGGGACAATTTGGAAATATCCATATTTGATTTCTTTGTCTGACTCCTAGGCAGTACCACACTATGCAGGAGATGCATCCATTGAAAGGCTCTTGTCATCCCCTCCTACCTACTTAACTTGACTCTTCTTTGCTCATATGATCACAAATTTAAAGGTGGAAGGGGGTAAGATCATAATTCAGCCCCCTCATTTTGTAGATGAGGAAACTGAGGTCCAGAGAGGTTGAACGTGTTGTTCATGATCTCACAAGTAAAAAGGATCAGAATTAGGATTTGAACCCAGTCTTCTGAACCATCAGAATGTCTCTGATGCAGGGTCCTTCACAGTTCTCAGTGCTATATGGCATTTATATAAAAGGTACAGTCATCATGGTAAAGTCCTCAGGTTCAGAGAGCTGATCTTATAGAAGAGATCATGGCAGCATGAACTCAGTCACTAAAAGTACTGAGCATTTTTCTTTATCTCCATTTAGATCCCTTTCTATTTTTATTTTGTCAAGCTTCGGGCCCAGATAGTACAAGGAATTATTCATATAAAAAAAACTGAAGTTATTTAATATCCCAGCAAAAATGTTTTTGGAATGTCTGATTGCCTTTCAGAGACAATGTAATATAGCAGAAAGAATGTTGATTGAGGGTGGAGTTCAAATTCTGACTGTGTGATTATTCACACACTAACTTCTGTTAGCCTCAGTTTCCTCATCTGTAAAATGGAGACATCAATAGTTTCATTATTTACCTTGCAGGGCTTTAATGAGGAAAGCATTTTGTAAACTTTTAAGTCCTATAAAAAATGTTATCATCATCATCATCATCTTTGTACTTCAGAATATGGAACTTAGAAACAACACAGATGGTCAACATTCAACAAATATTTATTAAGCATCTACTATTCCAGGCACTGTGCTAAGCACTAGGGTACAAATATGAAAAAGAAAAGACAGTCTTTGCCCTCAAGGAGCTTACACTCTAAAGACTACAGAACAAGGTCATAATAATAATATTATAATTAGTAATTATGAATAATATAATTGTATATAATATAAATAGCATTAATAATACAAAAAGCAATTATATAGTACCTTAGGGTTTGTAAAATATGTGTATATATACATATATGCACACATATGTATATGTATGTATATATGTATATGTATGTGTATGTGTATATGTATGTGTATGTGTATGTGTATATGTATATGTATATGTATATGTATATGTATATGTATATGTATATGTATATGTATATGTATATGTATATGTGTATGTATATGTATATGTATATGTATATGTATATGCATATGCATATGCATATACACACACATATATTCTTAATTCAGGGCAACTAGGTGTCACAGTGGGTAGGGTGCTGGACCTGGAGTCAGCAAGACTCATCTTCCTGTGCTCAAATCTGACCTCAGACACTTATTAGCTGTGTGACACTAGGCAAGTCACTTAACCCTGTTTGCCTCAGTTTCTTCATCTGTAAAATGATCTGGAGTAGGAAATGGCAAACCACTCCAGTATCTTTGCCAAGAAAATCCAAAATGGAATCAGAAAAATTGCACATGACTGAAAAATGACTGAAAAACAACAATTTTAATTGAGACTCACAATAATCCTGTGACTCGTAGATGCTGTAAGTATTATATCTCCATTGTACAAATGGTGATCAGAGAGGTTAGGTACCTTGCCCATGCTCACGCTACCAAGTGTCAGAATAGGATTTCGAAGTCAGGTCTTCTGGACTCCAGGTCTAGTGCCCTATCCATGTTGCTTCTTATTTTTAAAATGTCCTGCTGCTAGATACCATCAGGAGAGAAATTAGAGTTCGGGTCATGGCATCAGAAAAGCCTCAGGAGCTAAGCTCTTCTGGCTTTGATACATATATTCTCATTTGAAGAATTAGAGTTAGCCAGAATAATTTTGTATTCAGCTGGGAGAATTCATTTTATGACTGCTGGGGAGGCAAACCATAGAATAGAAACAGACTTCCTAAACCACAAACAGCATAAATAGATGTAGCAAATGCAAACTAGAAGTGCAGGGTTCCACTTTTCGTTCTCTTGACGGGAAGGATTTTTTAAAAGGAAGATTATTTTTTGCCACCATAGCAGGAGAGCAATGCAGTTGGCTTCCACACTTTGAGTAAATTCTTTTGTCATACATGCTGGGGCTCTTCCAGCCTCCCTGCTCAATCACTCAACAATCTCCATTCTACCCTATGACATAAGACGACCGTACTTTGTACTTCAGAAACCTTTTCGCTTTAGAGAACAAATCCCCCATTTACAGAAAGTCAATCCAAAGGAAGATACAAGAGGATCCTCACAGACAGCATCATGAAAGTTCGGGGCTAGATCGGACTTCAGAGATGATCTAGAGTAGACCAACCCTTCAGTGTACAAGTGGGAAAACTGAGCTCCAGAAAGAGGAAGTGATTTAACCACAATTTTTTTTGAATGAGACCTGTAATTTTTATTGATATAGGCAACTTCATCTACCAATCAGTGCTGATTGGCACATTCTCTACAATATGAAGTCTTTGAGAGTTACTTGGAATGTTGAGAAGTTAAACGACTTGCCCAGGGTCACACAAACAATATGTGTCAAAGCCAATACTTCCTGTTTCTGAGGCCTTTCCTTTGCCTACTGCACAACACTGCCAGCTCAAATTAATATTACTCATTAGAGGCAGAGCTAGGACCAAAACCTGAGACTCCTGGGTCCCACTCCAGGAATCTCTCTGCTAAACTATATTACATCTGTTATAGTCTGATCTGAATACTTGTACCTTAGGAACCCCTGCTCTGGATGGTAGAATTAACTACCTTTTACTTTCATCAGTGAGATAAAGGTAGATTATAATAAATCATTGAAAAATTCCCATCTGCTTTTAAGACATCAGTACTATCATGACTGAAAATATGAATTTAATTTCAGAGAGAGCTCAGTTGTTCAGGAGATACTGGTTGATTGATTTTTATTTTGAAATATGAGGCAGCGTGGTACAATGGGAAAGAAGGATGCATTTAGAATCTGTGAACCTGGGTTTGGACCCTAGCTCTGCTAAATAGGAAGTACTATTTGTGGACAAGTCCTTCAGCTCTCTAAGCCCCAGTTTCCTCATCTGTAATATGAAGGGGTTGAACTAGATGCCCCCAATGGCCCTTAGCTCTAAATCTATGGCCTTTAGTCAGACATTAAAGAAATGGATTAGATTTCTTTTTTTGGCATAAACAAAATCATAGAACTTTAGCTGTTCTTGGTGATGGCCATCTGTGTAGTATATACATCTAATTTACTCTTTATTCCTGACTATCCTTGCTTAGTCAATAAAAAAAAACCCAAAAACTTCGTGATGTTTTATTTTATATTACATCAAATCAACCAGTTTGGAGGAACATTCCCAAACTGCAAGAATATCCCCAACCTGAAACCTGTTAGAGTCTCACAAGACTGCTATAACCGGAGAGTGAATTTATTTCACTATGAAACAATATTCCATTTGATTTTAGTTCATCAACTGTGCAATGTTTTAGATGAGTAATGAATCAAGTATTTGTATCACTGATAGTTAATAGCTATGTTAAAATCTGATGCATACTTTGTCAGGAAAAGTCATGACCAGGTCATAAAATCAGAAACATTTTTTTAAATTTTATCTCAAGATTTGTCATATATTTTGTTTGTCTGTTGAAAGGCTTATAAGGTTGTTGTCCTTTTAAAGTCCCATTCCCCAACAAAGTCTAAGCAATGATAAAAGGGAAAGTTTAATGTGCTCTCTGGAACTTCAACTCTCTTATTTTTTTTTTTAATGAGGTAGAAGCGTGGTATGGTACAGTGAAAAGAGCATTGGGCCTGGATAGATACAAGTTTGAATTATGTTCCCTAGACTTACCAGCTGTTTGATTGTCACAGAAGCGATATCTTAACTCCTCACCCACGTATGTTGAAGGATGTTGAAACATACTTCAGGACTTGGCTGGTTCAGGGGACTAAAAATCTCAAACTATTGGTGTCACTTTCTCATTACCTGAATACAGAGAAGTCACAAGAAACTGGAGACTCTCAGATGTCTGGGTGGTGGGTTATACTGAGAACTTCACTCAGTTGATTCAACTCAAAGATTCTCAATGCCTGTCCCTTGTTGAATATCCTTCTCCTGCAATGGCTAAGTAAATCTCCCTTTGTTAACTGTTGAATGACCTACAAGTGTTTAATTTTATTCCATTATTGAACCTAAAGTACCAGGGAACTAGCTTGAATCAGGCCACAACCCAGAACCTTAACCATGGACAAGTTTCTCGACTTCTCTGAATCCCTGTTCCCTTCTTTGGTGGCATCTACTTCACAGGGTTGTTTTAAGACTCAAATGAAACAATGTGTATAAAGTGCTTTACAAACCTAAATCCACTGCAGAAGTACTCAGCTCTTTAGTTCTCTAGTCCCCAAATCCACTACCATATATTACACAAGCACTCAATAAGAGAGTCTATCCTATGACATAAGAAGACTGTACTTTATGCATCAAAAGCCCTTCCATTTTAGAAAAGAAATCTCCCCTTTACAGAAAGCCAGTCCATAGGAAGATGCAAGAGGATCCTCACAGACAGAATCAAGGAAGGTCAGAGATGAAAAGGATTTTAGAAATGATCTGGAATAATTGATTGATGGAAGCTATCAATTAGGCAAACACCTTGGAAGAGGGAAGGGCAATCCTGACTTGGGGCCAAGGAGGAAGGATCTGGATGGGAAGGAGAGCAAATAAGAAATGAAAACCTGGGTTGAGTTGCTATGGAGAGTCTTATGATGTACTAAGATGCAAGGGCTGAGATGAACGAAGATTCAGAGGGGATCTGCATGAGAGTAGGAAACTAAAATACATAGACTATCAGGTAGTTGACCATGGATCTGACTCCACCTAATTACTCAAAAACTTTGGTCTATTTATTACTGCAGCTTGTGTTCTACAAATCAAAACAGTAATCGTCTGCTGGTATAGCCATGGGCAGGACCTCCCAAGACTCTGTTTCAGCTGCCCTTATAGTGGTATATGCATATGTAGACACTCACCCGTGTCTCATACCCTTTGTATAATTTTATGTACTTTGCATAAGACACGTGTTTCCTACTTCTCTATAAGTCTCCCCATTGGACCCCATTCAGTGCCTTGTACACACGGAATCAGAGAATCTTGGCATTAAAAGAGCCCTTTGAAGTAGAGGGCCCTCCCTAATGCATAAATCTCCCACATTACTTCCATATACACAGTTCTGGAGTATCCAGAATCTCTTCCAACACAAGAGATACTCAATTAATATCTATCAAATGAGATGATCATTTTCACTGTATGGTATATTGGCTCAGTCAAATTGAGAAATGCCTGGCTATAATCTGATCTATCCTTGATGAAATCTATCGTTTCACTGACAATCAGGCATGTGAAGGCTTCTCCACTCTGTTCACTGCTTAAATGAGAAAAAAAGATACAGGACACCCCCAAGATAACACTAAGCACTAAGCATGATAAATCATTCACTAGAGCTCTATATATAGGAAACAGAAACACAACCTCTTAAATTTGGCGGCCACCTTAGAAATCATCTAGTTTGAGTCTGACCCCATTTTTCTGAAAATGAGGCAACTATATAGCCCATAGGGGTGGGGAACCTGCGACCTCAAGGCCACATGTGGCCCTCTAGGTCCTCAACTGCAGCCCTTTGACTGAATCCAAACTTCATTTGTTCTGTGAAGTTTGGATTCAATCAAAGGGCCACACTTGAGGACCTAAAGGGCCACAGGTGGCCTCGCGGCCACACATGCCCCATCCCTGGCCCAGAGAGATGAAAGCACTTGCCTCAAGCCATTCAAAGAGGTGGGAGAATGATAGTTATCAGAAATTGACTTGTGGGGCTTTCAGAAGACTAGATGAACAAATCTAGATATGCTTACATTAAGTATTATTTGTGGGCAAAGAATAGTTTGCTGGAGCATATTCAAATGTACTCATTAGGGTAGTTTTGCCTTCATTGTATAAAAATCATCTTTACTTGGCATTTTTGCAGAGGTTCAGATCTATGATTTCCTCATTGTTGAGAATCCCTAATGTGAACTTTCCCCCCACCCCTCCACACAACATCAATATAGATCAGTATTCTATAACCTTCGAGAGTCCCCTGGAGGGATTTGTTTATGATCATACAGCCAGGAAGGAGCAGAACGGGAAACCAAGTCTTCCTGATTTCAAGGAGAACCTTCTCTTTATATGTGCTGTCTCTCTGAATGACTACTTATTGGCAACAATTTAGATGAGATTCATGATTTAGTTAAGTGTTGGACAGGGGACCGTCTCCAGTCAGCCTGATCTATACCTGGTCACTGAACCAAATGGCTCTGGAGGAGAGTGAGGCTGGTGACTTTGCACAGCCCTGTCTCACTTACATCCAATTCACTTGCAAGTCATGGTATCACCTTCCTGACATCATGGTCCTCTTTGAGGACAAAGGACAAACAGCAAGTGTTGGACTACATGACCTTTAAAGTCTTTTTCAACTCTGATGTTCTATAAATCTATGAAAATCCTTCTGGAAGCACAAAGTATGATAAACACGCATGGTATTATTTTTATTACTATTATGTTATAAATGCTTGACATATATTTCAATGTATCTATGACCTTGTTGATGTGGGTACTCTATTCAAGGGTTTAGAAACTAATCTATGCCTTCTCATTCCATATGATTCCTGTCTACTCCTCCCATAAATCTTCCACAAGGAGCCCATACAACATGTTGGTGGTCTCCCTCCATATCTCTTGATAGCATGTAGATCCCAATAAGATATACTTGACTCCAAAGCCAGCTCTCAACTCCAATGCCATGTATACTCCTGCTTCTCATATTTAATCACGCTCATACTAGTAGATTATTTTTAAAATGGGGGTTCCTACCAAATTTTGCCAACTTTTGCACAGCGAGACTGTTACCCCTTCCCCCCAGCTCCATCTATTCAATTTTTTCCTCCTTATCTAAACAAAACCAGAGAATGCATGTGCCTACAGCCTACTACATATGGAATTTCCCCACAAGACTTTTCATGCAACCCGAACCGAGACAAAAGCAGACTTGACTATTTTGAGTGCCTTGACATGATTTCTTGTGATGGTCGTCACATACTAATTTGCAGAGCTGATTTCCATGAAATAGAGGCTTTCTGTATTTCATGTATAATAATTAAAACATGACCAGGAAATGAGGAGTGCCTTGTAGAAACACTGGACATAGTTAACATAGTTAAGAATAGCATTAGTAAACAGCCTTCCTCATAGTCCAAATCTTCTAAAATTTTAAAGAAAAGCATTATTTAGTCTTTGGTTAGAATGACTCCAAAGTTGTCAGCTCTGTGATAGTTACTTAACCAGACTTTGAAAAGGACTGCCCTCGGCAAGCATAAAGACTCAGGGAAGGAATTTGAAATTAAAGCCAAATCGACAAGGCAGTCCTGTAATTGAGAGTGAGGGCAGGAGAATCTAAAGATATTGTTTGTGGCATGAATGACAGGCATATCACCACCAGAAAAGGGAACAGCAGAGACCATGTGTCACTTCACCTTGCTCCCTATGCAGAGATTTAATGAAATATTCTTGGGATTAGGCCACATCAAAGGCCTCCATTACCCCATGCCTGACACTGATTTATTGCTTAAAGAGATGTCATCAACTCCAATAGACTTCAAATATCACCTCAAAGAAGGTTATTTCTGCAACAAGGAAAGCCAACAGTCCCCCAGGGCACCATCTAATGTCCAGTCTTCTAACAGAATTCCCTGTCTGTTCTTCCATCTATCTATCCACAATCGGGAGCCTGCTGAACAATCTCATGTTTAGTGTAATGTATGATAGAAAGAATGCCCAATTTGGAGCCAGGAAAGCCGGGTTCAAATTCCAAAACTAATACATTTTAGCTGT
This sequence comes from Phascolarctos cinereus, assembly GCF_003287225.1. Classification (NCBI taxonomy): domain Eukaryota; kingdom Metazoa; phylum Chordata; class Mammalia; order Diprotodontia; family Phascolarctidae; genus Phascolarctos; species Phascolarctos cinereus. The sequence goes on along the minus strand of NW_027555625.1, from coordinate 285,963,699 downwards.
GAGACTTTACAGAAAATTGCATTGTCTCTCTGAGTCTCCATTTCTTCATCTATAAAATCAGGTGGTTGATGCTAGGAGGACCTGCCTACCTGGCAGCCAGGTGGCCTAGTACGTAGAGTGCTGGACTTAAGAGTAAGGAAGAACTGAGTTCAAGTGTTGACACTTCCTGTGTGACTTTGGACAAGTCATCTAACTTCTCTGTGCCTTCATTTTCTCATCTATAAAATGGAGATAACAAAAGTACCTACCTCACAGGGTTGCTACAAGGATCTAATTTGTAAAGGCACTTGCTTCACAAACCTTAAAGTGCTACATAAATGGTAGCTATTATTGCTTGATGAGGTTGTCGTGAGGAAAGTATGTTGTACAGCTTGAAGTACTATATGACTAAATTATTACAGTTCTTTGATAAATGCTTCTGTTGATTCATGAGAAATGTGAATTGACGCATCTTTCAGCTTTACCTCACTTAGAAATTGGGTTGCTAAAACCTTAACGTACAAAATCCAAAGCAGGAGAAAGTCCTAAATAAATAGTCTTTGACGTCTTCCTGTCCATGGGCCCTCATCCAATCTCAGCACTGCTGGCCCATTGTGGGGAGGCAGTGCAAAGAACTTAGTCTTTCAACACCGTCCACTAAAGTCTGGCCTGTTGACAACATGAAATGGCAATAAGGGAAGGAAATGATCCAGGCATAATGAGAGTCATTGTTTTATCACTCAGCCTTAAGTTTTAGGAAGCGTTTGTGAACAGTAAGTATGATTTGGTTTTAAAACTGACTGCCTAATGGACCCTAATGGCATGGTCGTCAGGATAAGTTACAGCACATGAGGATGTAATTAGTATCAGGTTAAACCCTGCCTGGCAGAAGGACCTATGGGTTCTAAGAGACCCTCTCCAATCCCATCAGATGGAGACATACTTACCCTGCAGCTGTCTCCACTGGAGTCTTCTGACTGCAGGCTGGGAAGCCCAACCCAAAATGGCTCCTAAGTGCAAATCAATTCCAAACCTCAGAGGACTCTGGGTCTCTGGCTCATGCACCCCAGCTTGTGACAGCAGCCAAGTCTAGGTCTGCATTTCCCTCCCTGCTCTACTGGGAGGATGGAACAGGTGCTGTCTCTAGCACTCCCTGAAATGGCAGAAGCCCAGGGCACTATCAGATGGAACCAGGAGCCAAAGAAAGAAAAACTCACCCAATATTCACATGGAAAGCAGTGCCCACATATTGCCTCACCCTCACAGATATTGCTGTTTTATTAATCCACGTTATAATATAATGGATGGTTGCTTACATCACAGAACTTTTGTTGTGGGGATGTTTTAAAAAAACATCTACTTTCTCTAACCTTGGATATTCTCATGAATTTCAACAACCAGGAGAATGCACACAGACACTACTGTGACCAGATACTCTTCACAGTGATTCTGAGAGAAAAGAGCACAATAATCAGGGTCAGAATTGAATCCTGTGGCCTCTGCACTTACTAGCTGCATGACCTTGAGCAAGTCACCCCTCCTCTTTGAGCCTCAGTTTCCTCCTTTGCACAATGGACTAGAGCAGTGGTAGGGAACCCGCCACCTCGAGGCCACATCTGGCCTTCTAGGTACTTGGGTGCAGCCTTTTGACTGAGTCCAAGTTGTACAGAACGAATTCTTTTATTAAGGGGATTTGTTCTGTGAAGTTTGGGTTCAGTCAAAGGGCTACACTTAAGGACCTAGGGGCCATGTGTGGCCTCAAAGCTGCAGGTTCCCCATCCCTGGACTTGAGGATCTAGTACCACTCAGACATACCTTTAGTTCCTTGCATGTCATCCAAGTACCTGGCAGGCTCTGCTACCTCAATCTAGCAATCAATCGATGAGTATTTATTGAGCACTTGTTATATACCAGACACTCCTGTACAGCTGCTAGAGATACAAATACAAAGAATGAAACAGTTCCTATTTGCAAGGAGTTTACATTCTAATGGGGAAGACAATCAGGATATATAAGCAGATACAGAATAAATAAAAAGAGAAGAAATACAAATAAATATAAAGTAGTTAAATGCCAAGTGCCATGGTAGTAGAGAGAGAGGGAATGGCCAGGGTGAGAGGATAGAGGGAGAATCCAAAAAGGCTGTCATACACAAGTTGGTCTTGAGCTTTGACTTGAGAGAAGAGGGAGATGGTCCGTGCTTTGCATTTCCAAGTCTTCTGGTTCTAGAAATCTAGAGAATCTATAAGTCTAGAGAAAGATGTTACTCTAGAGAAAGATGCTGTTTTCCAGCAGCAAATTCACCTTATCTGCTGGGTGACTCCTCACTTTAGCCTACCAGGATGACTTCTCCTCCACCACCCTCATCCAAAGTTCTCACAGCTGCATTTAGGGTATCCTCCACCATATTAAAACTTAGTCTTAAACACTTGCCTATCATTCAGAAAATTAGCTGTCATACATAATTAGGTTAATTTAGCATAATATCCATTTGAAATGTGAACATGTTATTAACAATGAAAGCAAGCATATGGAGCAGGTGACCTTGCTGCAGCTGAGGAAGGATGGATGAGTCCTTAACACATTGAAGAGGGCAGGCACATACATGCAGTCCCTCCATACTCTCCCCTCTACAGGGAAAAAAAATGGAAATGATTCAGAAATCTCAAGAGTTGGGAGATTCTAAACTAGATCTCTGATCCAGCAGTATAGTTATCTCTGATAGCCAGAGTCGACACTGATCCCCTGGAATGTGCCTCTGGTTTTAATCCAGTTTTTTCCCTTTAGTAAAATCAGCTTCCCTTCCTGTACTCCCCCACCCTTTGTTTTCTCTAGTATTGCTGGTGTGGATGAAGACAACTAGGCTCTGAGAGATCAAAGGTGTCTAAACATGAAATAGGCAGAAAATCCCACGAAAATGGCAAACTGTTATCTAAGGTAAGATAATGAGGACAAATGATAGAGTTACTCTTTAGATAAAACCAACCAGTCTTATAGTACCTCTAATTAAGGCATTGTCATTCCAGGATAGGGACTGGTATCTGAACCTTTTCTAGAAACTTCTTGTCTCTTTGCCCATGTGTTATGGGTACTTTATTCTGGGCACACAAGCAGAATGCCCTTCAGATATTGAGTGAATTCTAAACCCACTCATCTGAGTGCCCAGTCACAGACCACAGCAGTTCATTTTACATGGCAGTAAACATGAGGTCTTTTTTCAATAGTATAAACAATAAAGAGGTTAAACCATGTCGTGCTTGCTCAAGCTCACCTGATTAGTTTGGTCCTGCCATATGAATTAACAAATTAAAATAATTCCCTCTTTTTTTAGGTGAGTGGTCTATATGTGAAAATTGAAGAGTATCTTTACACAGAATAACCTGTGGGGGCATGTATACCACAAATCAAATCTTCCCTTAATTTCTTTTGTGGAATTTCTCAGTAAGAAGCCTGTCTAATTGCATTCAGCCAATCAGAACCAGGTATGAAACAGAGACTCTATTCATAAGGCAGTAGCAAACCAGTGATTCTTGAGAAGTCAAGGGTAGATGAAACAAAATTTAGCAGGCCATGAGGCTTTGGAAGTGCTCAGATTTGAGCTGTCCATTCTTTACTTATTACCTGTGTGACCTTGGGAAAATCAAATAACCTTCCTGGGCTTCATTTTCCTCATCTGTAAGAAAGAGGGTTGGGCTAGGTGGTCTCTGAAGCCCCTCTCAGCTCTAGATCTATGACGCTGTGGTTCTTTTCTGGTGACTAGGGCCAATCATCCTACTAACTGGTGAGGCACAAAGAGTTCCCTCTATCTCAAATAAAGGTACACCTCACTTTACATTACAAACTGGAAAACTGTACATCAATCCATTTCTGTAAATTAATTCTACTTTAAATGCACCTTGAAGATAGCTATTTACATTTTTTTTTTGTAAGGCAAGAAAAGATTTTGGAATGCAATCATTGTTCTCTAACTAACCTACTTTTTTCTCTCAATATTGTCATATAGTGTAAAATTTTCATTAATTTATCCTTTGCTATTTCAGAATTTTTAACAACTCAGACATGAGGAGGACTACAATTCAGCATTTCTCAGCCTATGAAAAAGGGTTGTTAGATCTGAAGTAGCTATGTGACATAATGGATAAAGCCCTGAACTTGGAGTCAAAAGATCTAAATTCAAATCCTTTCTCAGCCACTTAAGCTGGTTGAATCACTTAACTTCTCCTATTCTCAGGGGTTTTTTTAACCTGTAAAATGGGGATAATAATAGTACCCACCTCAGAGTTGTAGTAAGTATCAAATGAGATAACACTTGTAAGGGTTTTACAATCTTTAAAGTGCTAGGTAAACATCAGCTATTGTTATTATTAGGTACATTAATGGTATTCATTGAGAATGCCATTTTTATCCAAAAAAATATGAATAACTAAAAATGAGTTTTATCTATTCATCAAATCAGTTTATTACAGTGTTGAAATTAATAAAACTGCATTTGTTTTTTTTTTTTAGTGCAAGTTTGCCACTAATTTGGACTTGCTTTCCCTGCAATTAGTGAAATTTAAGAAGACTAATAAAAAAGTGTAGATAAGAAATCACTAGACTGGAAGTCAAGGGGGCCAAGATTCTAGTCCAGCCACTATCACCAAGCTAGTTACCTGACTTGCACCAATAAATTGTCAATTTCCCCATTTTTTGTACTAAGGAGGGATCAGATAAATAATCTTTGGCATTTCTTCCTGCATTCCCATTCTATGATACCATGAAAGCATTCTACAATTAAAAGTGGCAGTGGCCCATCCATGGCTATGAAGGTGCCATAAAGAGAGAACATTTCTCTGAAGTGAGGGTGGTGAGGATAACTGCTCCTCTCCTCATGGGAGAGGAACAGAATTTATAGGCAGAAGCCTGGGGTTAAAGTTATGGCTCTGCTTTTTATTACTTGTGTGACCTTGGACAGATCACTCAGGTCTCTGGGCCTCAGTTTCCTCCTGACTAATAGAATAGGCTGAACTAAAAGGTCCCTTCCAGCTCTGACCCCTATGATTCCTATGAGATCCAGATGCATAGCTCACTAATGCATAAATAGCTGAGTCTTGCTTATGACTTCATTGGCTCATACACACACACACACAAGCTTACAGCTCCAATTATCTCTGTTGACCTCACTGTTACTTTCCAAACAAATGTTTTATTTCCCCAGGCAGCCAAGCAACCTTGTCTTTTACCAGTCCTAAGCTTAAGCTCCATAAATAAAAATGATAGATGCATGAACGCTGTTACCACTTGGCACATCTCTAAGCACCATATGCAAGGGAAGGTGGATGCTTAATCATTAGCAACCACGAAGCTGAAAATGAGAGGCCGATGTTACTAAATGTAATGGGGGAGGAGGGATTGGGGAGTGGAGGAGAGAGAAGAATAGAGCATTTTATTTCCAAAGGGGCAAATCCATATGTTTAACAAGTTATTTATAGACTATCTGTGGAGGGAGTGTGGCTTAGTGGAAGGTTTAATATCCAGGTGGGATCTAGTGCTTACTTTGTGTGTGTGATCTATTCACTGGACCTCAGTTATCTCACCTGTACAATGAAAGGGGTGGGCCAAATGATCTCTAAAGTCCCTTCCAGCTCTGATGGTCTGTCATCTAAGGTCTTTTCCAGCTCTGACATTTAATCTGTCAATCAATCAACATTTATTAAGTGCCTACTGAGTGCTAGAAGCTGTGCTAAGCACTTGCTTACATCACTGTTTCCCAACTCTTGATCCAATGGGCAGGTTGTGTCACCAAGCCTATGTTCTATGGCCTCTTTTCAAGGCATTCATTGAGAAGGACTGGAGCATGGTGGTGAGAATATGCAATGTTGGCTAAGTCCCTAATTGTCCCTGAGCCTCAATTTTCTTATCTATAAAATAATAAAAAGCTTGAGAGCAGTATGGAAATCTGTGCTTTTTTTTTTTAAACAGACGCTTCCTGTTTGAGCAGCTTTGATGCCAAGAGCCTGAGGGGTCAGGGCCTCTTCTCCTCATCCCTCTCTTTGATTCTGTTATTCTTGGGGCAGATCATCTACTTATTCTCTTGCCCCACCTAAGAGGTGAGTGAGAGGACCATATTCTCCAAGGGAAATCTAGAGGGTTGTTGTTCAGTTATGTCTGACTTTTTGTGACCCTGGGGGACCATAGCACACCAATACTGTCTATGGGCTTTTCTTGACAAAGATACTGCAGTGATTTGCCATTTCCTTTTCCAGTGGATTAAGGCAACCAAAGGTTAAGTGACTTGACCAGGTTAAGACAGAATTTGAACTCAGGTCTTCTGGACTCCAGGCCCAGTGCTCTGGCTTCCTCAATCTAGAGAGTACTTGGAGAGAAATAAGGACTAATCTCCAAGGAAAGTTTTGTTCAAATATGGTGCCCTATAAAACATGGAAATCAGAGCTGGTTTCAAGATTCTCTCCCTCTGAACCCCAAACACTCTGCACCTTTAAACCTACAACCCTCATTCAGCACTTAATCACCCCCTCCCTTCATCGTATTGTGAATATATGTTGTTACTTAACTCTCGGGTTTTCACTTAATTTTGTACATGTGTATGCCTTGTCTCCCCAGCTAGACAATAAGTTCCCTCATTAAGGGCCAGAACTTTGTCTTTTACTTCCTTTGACTAAAAGCTAGTATTTAAATAGCATTCTAAGGTTTATACAGTGTTTTACAATTATCTCAGTTAATCCTTACAACAACTGTGGGAGGTAGGTGGTGTCATCCCCATTTTAAAGATGGAGAAACTCAGACAGAGACTGATGATTTGTCCAAGGTCACACAGCTAATACTTGTGGAAGGCTGGATTTGAATTCAAGACTTCCTGACTCTGGATCCAGAGTTTTAGGTGTCTTTTCAAACTGTCTCCTCAAAATCCTGTGATTCCTATGAAATTTACCTCTATACCTCATTAATGAATCAACAATCCTGAGTCATAGCCCCTAGCTTAGGACTGTATACAAAGTAGATGGTCAGTAAATACCCAAAGGAATGATGAATGAATAATGTTACATCAAGAAGAGAAGGCATTCCAATAAAATCTGCCTTGTACATCAACCCCAACCTGAGCTTAATCTAAGGGTCTTAATCTAATCTAATCTCTATGAACTATAGTGCTCATAATTTGGTGTTTGGGAATCTTAGAACTAGAAAGGACTTTGGAATCCTTTCAATTTACAGATGGAGGAACTGAGGTCCAAAAAGGTTCAGTAACCTGTCCTAAGGGTATCCTATGAGTTAGTTATTGATCCAGGGTCTCCTAATTCCCAGATCATTGTTCCTTTCCCTAGATTAGGAGTTCTTAACCCAAGATCTAGGACTTGTTCTTTAAAAATATTTTGATAGCCACATTTCAAAGTAATTTATCTCCTTTGTGATCTTATATATTTTATTTTATTTTATGCCTTTAAAACATTAAACTGAGAAGGGAGCCACAGGTTTCACCTAAAGAGTTCATGACACAAAAAATATTAAGAATCCTTGTCTTGGACCATCTTGCAATTTCACATTCTCTAGTATGATTTGCTTTCATACATATTTTATTTACCTTCCCAACTAACTTGTGAACTCCACCAAGTGGAGGATTATGTTTCCTTCTTGCTCTGTCCCCCCCCCCCCAGGTTTACGAAGGGTAGAGCTTGGAGCACATGTACTCAGTAAATATTTCTTTCTTGATTGCTGCTGAGGGAGGAAAGCAAAAGCAAGAGGGTCTGTCCTTGGCATCTGTAGCCTCAAAGTTTGTTTCTTTCAGCCCTGGTACTATCATTAACAGCCAGACCTTTGCCATGTGATGGAACCATTTCCTTTCTGCCAAGGGGCTCTGCACGGCTTGTTAAGAGCTCTCTTTAGCTGCCAAGACTCATCATCCAGCCATACTTGACAAATTTTAATTTTAGTAAAAGTAATTGGCCTAATATTAATCAGATCGACTGCCAGCTCTTTCAGAATGGCCTCAAATTGTCCCTGATACCCGTGCTACTTAGGGAATTCAAGAGGACATCTCCAAAGACAATTACAGGATGTAAGAAACTAATAACCTGGGCTAATTGAAAGTCCTGCTTTGAACATATTTCCTGCATTAGAGAAAGGGGAGTAGAGTTCAGGAGAGAAGTTATTGGCTGCCTGAAGGGGTAAAAGCCCTTTGTCATGTAGGACACTATTCAACAATTGAATCAATTCACTCAGCCTCTGCAAGAGTACCTACTATGTGCCCAGCCCAGATTAGGCACAAAGGAGTTGGAGTATGTAGGCTTTTACCTAGGGGAGCTAGAGTTCAAACTGAGGAGACGGACCTAACACTCAAAATAGATTGCAGGAGAAAGGTGCATGTGATTAAGCACCAAATCAAAAGCTTAATATTCAATTTAGTTCAATTCAGTAAGCTCTTATGAAGAAGCTGCTCTGTGCAGAATAAGAGGCAGCATGACATAATAGAGAACTGGCCTCGGTACCAGGAAGACCTGGGTTCAAGTCTAACCTCATGCCCATACTAGTGTGTGACCCTAGGCAAGTCACTTAATCTTCTGGTGTTCTAGACAACGCTCTCAGGCTATAAATTCTGGGAATGTACTCACTCGCATCAATGAAGGAAATTTTCTCATTCAGGAATTCAGGAATTCACCACACCAGTGCAATCTCGGGTCTATCCTCTATGTGTAAAACATAATGCTAGGCATTGGGTATACAAAGACAAAATTGACAAACGGCCCCTGACTTCCAGAAGCTTACATTCTACTGAACAGTATGCAAGGTTTTTACAGACCATAATAATGTCATCAGTCAGTCAATAAGTATTTATTAAGAACCTATCAGTGAATGTGGAGGAAGCTTCTTTGACTTGGAGCAACAAAGACAAGCTCTTACAAGAATCAGGAAGGACAAAATACAAATTCTAAGCCTAGCATTTAATACACTAAACAAAGTACGACTAATATACCTTTCTAGCCTCATTTCACACCGGGTTCCAGTAAAACTGGAGAAGCAGCTATACCCTGATCTCTTCCTGTACTGTTCCACCTTTCTGCACTCCTGCAAACAAATGCTCACGCCTGGAATAAACTGGAGTCAGGGGTCATCTAGTCTGATCTACACCTACACAGCTAGCCTCTGTACTATACCTCCTACAAAAGATCACATACCCTCTACTTGAAGACCTCTAGGAAGGAGAAACCCAATACCCCTCAAGACAGTCAGACAAACAGCTTCAGTTGTTGGGAATTGTTTTTTCTTACATTGTGCTAAAATCAGCCTCTTAGTAGTGACTCCTAGAGATGTAATGCGTGAGCCTAAAGAATGTGTGTTTCTGAATGAGGAAGACTAGGGTAGTGAGGAGACTAGAAGCCATGTGGACTAGTTGAAGATACTTGGGATTTTTAGCCTACAGAAGAGAAGACTAAGGGAACATAAATTTATTTTTAAGTATTTGAAGGTGGCACAGTGGATAGTGTACTAGTCCTGAAGTCAGGAGGACTTATCCTCCTGAGATCAAATCTGGACTCTGAAATTTATTAGCTGTATGACCTTGGACAAGTCACTAAACTCTGTTTGCCTCAGTTTCCTCATTTGTAAAATAAGCTGGAGTATCTTTGCTGAGAAAACCCAAATAAGGTCACAAAGAGTAGGACATGACTGAAAACAACTGAACAATATGTAAAAGAAGCATTAGAATTGTTCTGCTGATCCTGAGGGGATAGAACAGCTAAGAGGTCAAAGTTTCAGTAGCAGGTTTGGGCTTGATTTAAGGAAAAACTTCCTAATAAAGCTGTCCAAAAGGACAGCTGTCTCAGGAATTGGTAAGCTCCCCAACAGTGAAGTTATACAAGTGGACTATGAATATTTAGTATAAGAGTTTTGTTTTTCTTTTTTTTCCTCTTCTCAGTGGATGAAGAGTACAGAGATGGACAAGTGGAAGAGAGAAAAATAAATGCTTGTTAACTGAAAAAAATCAATTTAAAGAAAAGAAAAACAAAAGATTGTATGATTACTTGTAGAGGGGATTCCTGCCTAGCTATAGGTTGGACTAGATATTAACAATAACAGTAGTTGACATTTATATAGACCTTTAAGGTTTACTAATCTCTTTACATCCATTATCTCAATTGATCCTTACAATAATCCTGAGAGGTATGTGCTACAGGTATTATTATCCTCATTTCTAGAAACAGGAAATGAGGTCTGGAGAAGTTAAATAAATTCATATGGTATATCACACTGCTAGTTAAGTATAACCAGGATTTGAACCCAAATTTCTCCTAACCCTCAGCCTAGAACTCTTGTCACTATACACATTGCCTTGGAGAACCTTTCCAAATAAGATTCTGTGATACTATAATTTTTAAGTGCTGCAGTTTCAGGTACAGATACATTCTAATGGAGAAGGAAGGGTATGTTTTCTGTTACCACTCTGCCTAGCTCAGCAAAGCAGTGGTGGACTATGGGTGTAAAAAATGAGACATACATTTTGAAGCCTGATCAATGGGTTAACTTGTTTTACTTTTCTGTACTTATTTGATCCAAAGGAAGATTCTAATGGGGAGGGAGTTAATCAGAAGGGATAGTAATGTAAAAAATAGCAATAATAATTTTTTATTAAATAACAGAGGCTGCTTCCTCTGCCTTTGCACGCTGATTGAATGTGAATTTTACTCCGTTGATTTCAAGCATCAACTCTGATTAGAAGGGAAAAAAAACTTCCAAAGGCTCTCTGGGGGGGGGAATAGGAAGAATACTGGGAGACATTTAGGTGATATAACAACAAAAGATATCAATGAGCACTTATTTCAAAAGAAAAAGAAAAGAAAAATCTCCCAGTCTTTCTTCTACAATCCCTTCTATTTCCCAAAGGCAGCAACCAAACCTGGCAAGTGAGATTCTTTGTAATATGAAGGCTCCATGACTGCAGAAATTTATGCAGGGAAGATGTAGCCTCATTTGGCTTTCTATAAGAGTTGGGCTGCAAAGCCTTTAATGTCCCATCCCTGGAGTCAAAGGTTTCGATCTCTGCCTGCTGGAGGTTTGGCAACTTTTCTGTTCCTTTGAGAAATGGGAGCTTCAGGTTCTTACATTCAATCACTTCCTAATGACCTTCTGCATGTTGTGAAAATCCCATTAGGCATTTCTCAATCATTCCCGACCTGGCCAGAAACACCAAGCAGCAGATCCCCTTTCCTGCTGACTATTGGCTAATGCTTTATGATGTTTACCAGGCACAGACTGCACACAAAAGGGTTTTAAACACAAAATCTCTACTGCCCCTTCAGTCAATATCAGGCCTTCATCCCTTCTACCCTCTACCAAGAATATCTTCCTTGCTAACTAAGTACACATCCAATGTCCATTGAGGAGTTTCTCAAAGTGGGAGAGCCTAATAGAAGATGGTGGCTAATCAATCAGCCATGAACTTCAACCCCCTGTAGTCTTGTTGCCAAAATCACCCACCCTCCAATTTAGAGCAATAACAGCTACCCCATTAGCATTCCACTCCCTTCATCCCCTTCACTTGGACTGGAGCTGGTATCATAAGGCAAGTTATGAATCAATGATTTGGTCCATAAATTTTTTTATTTCCTTCTTGGTCTGTACTTGGAACTGTCAAATACTCCTCCCCTCTCTTCTTTTCCCTTCCTCCCCCCTACCCTGCCCCTAACTTAGCATGTGGCAGGTCCCTATGACTAAAAATAGATTGTGACCAGGGCAGATTCTAAAAATGTAGGGGGCCATGGCAAGAAATGGAAAGGGAAGTGATGATTCTGCTCTCGGTGCTGGTGGGAAGAATTCATCTTGGTACAATGTGAATTGGGATGCTGGGAGGAAGAAGGAAAACTGAAAGAAGAAAAAAAACCAAGGTCTTGACCCTCTTATTGACTCTGACATCATACCCCTTTGCCCAGCCTCAAAAACTACTACAGATGGTCTCTTTTTGTGGGGTTTGCCCAGAGAGTCCCCGGCGGATCATTTGGGTAGCATTGTAACTGCTCAAGCCCATTTCCTGACCATTAGCGATGAAATTCTCTGCTTCAATCGCCAGCATCCAATGTCAATAAAGTGCATGGGGAAGTTCAGGGCTGAGTCACATTTACCCTTCAGTGGAAGCACTCCAATTTGCATCCAAATTGATTTTATCACAGCAAAATATTTTAGTTCCGAATAACACGGGATAATGGGATAATGTTTAAATCCCTCTTCATAGGGATGAGATTCAGTATCTGGAGGGTAGGGAATGCACTAAAGATATATTAGGTTGGCAGGGCCACAGGTTTAGGAAGGGAAAGGAGTGTGTGTTTACCGAGGGGAAAGTCAGTCAATCAACAGTCGTGTATTAAGTGACTGCTCTATGTCAGGCACTCTGTTAGGCACTAACAACCTAAGCATAAGAAACAAAATCCACCCTGCTCTGGAGGAGCTTCCATTCCAATAAAGGAGACAACAAATGCATATGGAAATAGAAAAACATAAAAATAAAGTGATAAATAGAAATAAAAAGTAGCTCAATACAAGACAGATTGGGAGGGAAGAAAAGAAAATCTGAGGGAAATGCCATTTCTTTTCTTTAGCCTTGTACCCCATTTCAAATGGCTGTGATCTGCCTTTTCCAGAGAATAATAACAGCAGCTAATATTTATATCGAATTTACTATGTTCCAGGCACTTTACAGTTTTTATCTCATTTGATCTTCAAAACAACCTGGGGATGTAAGCGCTATTATTATCCTCATTTTGCAGATAAGGAAACCAAAGCAGATGGAGGTTAAGTAACTTGCCCAGGGTCACACAGCTAGTAAATATCTGAGGGCAGATTTGAACTCAGGTCTTCCTGACTCCAGGCCCTGGGCTCTTTTTATTTTACCACCTAGTTGCAGGGGTAGTCTGAGCTTTAAAAGCTAAGTGACTGCTTTGCAGTGTGTGTGTCATGGGGCCACAAAGCTAAAAGAATGGACGCGTTTAACTATCAGGCTTTGGCCCCAGTAGATGAATGACATAAATAAAGGATTTTTTTTTCACATCCAAAGGATTATTTTACATCTATGAATACAAATCTCCAGTATGCACATATCTACTGAGGAGCAACTTAAAAAAAAATACAATAAAAATTCATTGAATCAGCATCTACTAATTCAGAATCTGTGACCAGTCAACCAGAATCTGACTGACCTTCACCTCCTCCTATCTATGAGGAAAGGGTTTACTAAGCAAATTGAAAATATAACCAAGATTACAGGAGATAATGCTCAACATCCCTGAGAGAACAAGCTGCTCTGAAGGACTTTTGCATAATAATTTGTGGCATGCAAATAGGTGCTTCTTATCATAGCATCAAAGACATAAGTAGGACAGCAACCAAGGCTTTGCCACTGGACACGAAATTTAGGAGGCACTTAGCAGGGTTTCAGCCGGGAAGAGGAGAGACTAATGCCTAGTTTGCCAACAGAATTAGTTAAAGCAGGAAGCTATCAGTTGCCCCCAGTAGCCACAACCCAAGTGAGCTCCTCAATTACTTCACTCCACCTCCAGTCTCTGACCCTGAGGTTCAGTGTCTCAGAATAAAAGGTGATTATTTGAGGGCCAGTTTTCTGGCACTCACCCCAGGCATGGCTTATGTAACACCAGGTCCAAAAATTGCTATAGCTATTACTGTTACCTCTATATAGGATCATAGATTTGGAGCTAGAAGGGACCCAATTCTAGACAGACCATCTAGCCTCATTTTTATATATGAGGAAGCTAAGACCCAGGGATATCAAATGATTACAAATGCTTATTATCTACTCATTACTGTAGAACCAGGCAGGGCCTCTACTGGGAAATACTTTGTTAGCAGTCAGGTGATGCTTGTTATGCAAGTAGATGACACTTAACTAGTACTGGTCCTCAGGTGAGGAACACCTGAGTTCAAATCCAACCCCAGACACTGATGAGTTTATTCACTAGCTGTCCACAGGCAAGTCACTTAACTGCTGTCTGCCTTGGTTTCTTTACCTGTAAAAATGAAGATAGTAAGTAGCACCTACCCCTCAGGGTTGTTGGGAGGATAAAGTAATATATTATTTGTAAGGTATTCTGCAAACTTTAAAATGCTATATAAACCCTGGCTATCATCATCATCATCATTATTAGAAAATAATAAAACTACATCTCTTTATAATAGTCTATAATTTAACTTTTTACTCATTCAGACTGGCCTCTCCCCAAGATGGTCCAAATTAGTCTGATTATGATTTTTTAAGATATAGTGGCTACTCTGTTAATTGAATATAGTTAGCCTTTCCACAATATAATTAGTATATACAGGTGGGGTAACAGAAACTCAGAATCCACATTACTTAGCAGTTCCCACCCATCCTCAGGTCCCAGGCTACTCATGTCCTAGAAACTCCAGTATTAAATGAGAACCTTCCCCAGGCTGGCTAACAACCTTATTTGCCATACCTGACATAGCACTTTGTTTCTTAATTTTCTGATGTGTTGAAGATGTATACTGTAGCTTGTGCTTCCCTGTGTAAAACTGTAGCTTATGCTTATCTGCATCGGTAGACTGTAAGGTCCTTGAGGGAAAGGATCATCTTTCATCGAAGCTTTGCATTTTCCCCAACATCAAGTGGTGTGCTTTACATAGAGTGGGCACTTGATTAATGTTTTCCCTGCCATGTTACATATATTATGTCATTCCCTTCTGGAGCTGGAGGCACACAAAATGCTTATACAGGGTCTCAGCTAGTCCTTCTAGTCACCTCCTCTGATTGCTTACTTGGTATTGACCCACTGCCTCAAATCAACTCACAACTACACCTGATTTTTCATCTGACATTAGAGACAGTGTTCCTTCATGGCTCTCAACTTACATGCAGCCAGAACTTGAATTATTTCACTGGCTATCTCACCATTTTGTTTCCTGACTCACAATCCCCTGGCTGCCCATACCAGTTACATGATACATGGAAGCAATAGTCTTCGGGGAGGGAAAAGACACTTTCCTTCTAATTCCTCCTGAAGACTTAGCAGAAGAGTCACTGGGAGACCAAACTGTATACCTTTGGCCAGCTGAGCTTTCAAATAAGCAGCAGAAAACCGCTGCAGGTGGAGATAGTGCCAAGCTCCTTCCACCTTTTCCCCTTCAATCTCCCTATCACCAAAGGAAGAGACTGAAGAAAAAGAGCTACACAGAGCAGGAGACTAGAGAAAGAACCTCCCTAGCCCTTAGGACACTCAAGCACAGCTCAAGAACCCAGTGCCCACCCTGGGGCCATATTAGTTTCTTAGCAGGCACTAAATATGGTCATCCATCTTCCTGCCTCACCAACACCAATTGAGATGAATTGAAGGGAGTGTTCTAATTATTTTCAAGATCAGTCAATAGATCAAATCTACAAAGGAGTGGCCCAATCCTTTATTATTATTATTATTAGTAGTAGTAGTAGTAGTAGTAGTAGTAGTAGTAGTAGTAGTAGTAGTAGTACTGCTCTTTTCCTGTCCATAACCCTTGGCCAGGTTCCAGTTCTTTGTTTTGTTTCAAGAACAGCCAAAGAAACAACACTATTTTTCTGTTCTGAAAAGGAACGATAATAAACACCACTTATTTCCTGGCTGACAGTCCTATCATAATCTCTAGTGTGGAGGAAATTAATTGGGGGCTCAAAAACACAATTTTCCATAGGTGATTATTATAAGCCATTGGGTTACTTTCCAGAGAGGGGAAATACTTCCAATTTCAGGCCAGGAAAATTCAATGCATTTTTTTCATTGTCTCTAAAACATCATTTGCCAATTACCTTTGAAATGTTTTCCTGGCAGCTCTCCAAAATAAGACTTCTTGCTGAGGTAGATGGGGGAGTACTAGCTATGTCATTTAGAGAGCTTTCTATGCACTATCTCCCAGAACACAAGTACTCCCTAAAGGATTTGAGAATAGCTACTTGGACTAATAATTATTTTCCATTATCACAGGTGAATAATTACTGGCACTGGCTATCTGAAGTTTGGGGAGGGGAGAAGGGAGGGTAGGAGCCAAAGTGTGAAAGAAGGCTGAGAGGAGAAAGGGGGACAATTCCAAGAAGTTCAATTCATGGGGCATAACAATAATAACTCACACTGATAAGATTTGCAAAGCTCCATACCTCATGCCAACCTTGTGAGGAAAATAAGGCAATTATGAAGCAATTAAGTGGTGAAATGGATAAAAACACTGCACTTGAAGTCAGGCAGACCCAAGTTCAAATTCTACCTGGACAACTAATAGACGTATAATCCTAGGCAATTCACTTAACCTTTCTCAGTCTCAGTTTCCTCATCTATAAAATGGAGATGATAATAACAGCACTTACATCAGAGTTGTTATCAGGATCAAATGAGATAGCATATATAAAGTACTTTGCACACGTTTAAGCATTATGCTAGCTGCTGCTGCTACTACTACTACTACTACTACTATTATCCCTTTTTACAGCTGAGGAAATAGGTTCTTTGAAGTGACTCACCTGTGATCACAAAGCTTGGAAGTGGACGAGATGGATCCCAGTCCACGTGTCTTGTCTCCAAATACAACATTCACCCACAATGCCGTTCTTGCCATACTTTGTTCCTGCTTTTCACTTCAAGTTTTCCTTTCCCCTAAAGAGGCACTTTCTGCTTCTCTCCAGTAGCACCAGTTCTGTCAATCAACAGTTGCTTGTTGTCCAGCACTGTAAGAAATACAGAAAAAGGAAAAGGGATTATCTTGGCTGAGGAGACAGAACTTACAAGGATGCTCTTATAAGACAGCAATAGACACCCAGGGCTGAGCTGAGCCTCCCCTCAGTAAATGGCTATCCAAGTTCTACATGAATATTTTCTATGAATGTAGAAGTGCTATGAACATAAGCTCTTTGGGGGGATGGACTGTTCCAGTTCTCTTCGTAGCCCCAATATTTAGCACAGTACCTTGTATATAGGCAGCATTTAACATGTTTACTAAATTGAGTTGAACGAAAGTGAAATGAATGAAGCAGACTGAAAACTTCATGAAATGGCCTATTTAATGTTGGGTAGTGCTAATCAGGGGGAAAAATTCTTCTTCAAGTTGAATGGGAATTTCTCTCTCTGTAATTTTGTTATTATTCAGTCGTTATCAGTTGTTTCTGACTCTGTGACCCTATTTGGGGTTTTCTTGGCAAAGATACTAGAGCAGTTTGTCATTTCTTTCTCCAGATCATTTTGCAGATGAGAAAACTGAGGCAAACAGGGTTAAGTGACTTGCCTAGGGTCACAGAGCTAGTAAGTGTCAGAGGCCAAATTTGAACATAGGAGCTCTAGGTTGGTGTTACATCTACTGTACCACCCAGCTGCTCATTTTTCCTAGTTCTCCCTCTACTCCCTGGAGTCAAGTATGATATGCCTAGCTTCTCTTCCACTTAATATCCCTTAAGGTATTTGAAAACGGAAATCCTATCCCCCACCAAAACTTCTCTTTTCTAAATTTTTAGTTATTCTGCATATACATGTATATATACACATATGTACATACATGTATATGTGTGTATGTGTATCTATATGTATATGTGTGTGTGCATGGAGAGAGAGAGAGAGAGAGAGAGAGAGAGAGAGAGAGAGAGAGAGTGCAAGAGCTTTACTTTCTTTGTCATAGGCAGAAACTCCTCTATAATCTAAGCCAAATATCATTGAATTTGGGAATAACTAAAGGAACAATTGTAAGATGTTGGTTTAACTCATCTGAAACCAAAGAAAATGTTTACATACTTAAATGCTATTCTTCACTTGCTGAATCCAGCTTCCTAGAATAATTAGGCAGCCCAATGGATAGAGCACCAGGCCAAGAAAACCCGAGTTCAAGTTTGGCCTCAATCACTCAGTAGCTGTGTGATCCTTGGCAAGTCACTTAACCTCTGTTTGCCTCAGTTTTCTCATCTATAAAATGGGGATACTGATGACACCTTCCATCCGGGGTTGTTGTGAGGATAAAATGAGATAATATCTGTAATGTTCTTAGCACGATGCCTAGCACATAGTAAGCACTCTATGAATGTTAGCTATTATTATCATATTTCTTTCAGAACCTGATTCTGATAATACATTAGTATAGTTTTTATAAACATTAATGCTTCAGAAATTTCCTTACCTTCCTTACTTTATTGGCAATTTATCAACTAGCCTAGGTTCTGTATGTATTTTCCTGCTGAATTTAATGACATGTGGCTAAATCTTTCAGCCTCACAGAGTGATCTGCCTCTGATACTGGCACTATTCCTATGACTCTCTTACCAGAGCTAAGATTCTGTCTAGTAAAATAATAGAGAATTCAGAGAACAGGAGGCAACAGAACAATAGAGCAAATGACCAAGATTCAGACTGTTAGAACAAGGGTACTTAGAGATCTTCTCAATTTAAAGATGTGGCAAAAAGGCTCTGCAAGGGGAAGTGCTTTGCCCATTGTCTCCTGGCCTTACCGGCTGCCCTGCCCTCCAGACCTCTGGGCCTTCCCACCTGCCCTGACTGTGGACCCTCCAGCCCCCTAGGCCCTCCAGCCCCCTGGGCCTTGCTGTCTAAGGGTGATGTTGCACCCTTAGAACCACTGGGCCTGACCATCTACCCTGAAGCTAAAATCTCATTTGTGTTGTCTCCTCCCATTAAAATTCGTGTTTCCTGGAAGCAGAGATTGTCCCAGTTTTCTCGTTGTAACCTTGAACTTACTTCACTATGCTTGATACATAATAAGCACTTAATAAATGTGTTTTCATTCATTTATTCATTCACAGCCAATAAATTATTTCAATGGCCATAGAGAAGGAGTGGATTGTGGATAGAGACACAGCTTGGCAGTCTGGAAAATTGGGTCTCAAGTCCTGCCTTTGGAACATACTGACTTTACACTTCTGGGGAAGTCCCTTCACTCCTCAGAGTGCCAGACAATTCTCTAGGACTATATAATGCAGAGCAGGTGCAGCTCTGCAATGGCAGGGCAAGGGCTCTCACCAAGAATTCCCTACGTCAGTGAAATCACAGACCTGATTTTTAAAAAACGTTGTGATAATAGCATGGAGTCAGTGTTGATACTTAGCAATCTTATCTGCCAATGGAAAGAGCAGTTATCAAGGGTTTCCCATGGACCCTTCTATGCCAGGGCCCTGGGCCCCTGGGAACCACACGCTGTCAGAGCTGGAAGGAAACAAAAGCTCCAAAGGAGGCTGTGCAGTATCCCATCTAGTATCTTTTTCATAGCATCCCTGACATCTGGTCTTTGTTTGGCTGCTTTTTTTTTTTTTTGGTGAGGCAATGGGGTTAAGTGACTTGCCCAGGGTCATACAGCTAGTAAGTGTTATGTATCTCAGTCCAGATTTGAACTCAGGTCCTCCTGAATCCAGGGGCCGCTGCTCTATCCACTACACCAACTAGCTGCCCCATTTGGCTGCTTTCAATGGCAGGAAGCTCATGTCCTCATGAATCAGTCTATTCCATTGTTGAAGAGTGTTAATCATTAGGAAATAATTTGTCATGTTGAGTTGAACAACAGACAATATACCATCTTTTCAACGACTAACAATGGAGTTGGAAAGATTGGTGTTCAGATTCTGCCTCTGACATCGATCAATGCCCTGAAGAAATTCTGTATGACTATTAGGAACTGCTGTTCTCTGCTGAAGGAAGGCATCTCACAGGAAATTAACTACATTAATGGATTCACAAGCCTAAACTTGAAGAAAATAAAAATCGAATGCAACTGAAAATTTGTTATTCAGTTGTTTCAGTCATGTCTGACTCTTTGTGACCTTATTTGGGGTTTTCTTGGCAAAGATACTGGACCGGTTGCAATTTCCTTCCCCAGCTCATTTTTACAGATGAGGAAACTGAGGCAGACAAAGGTTAAGTGACTTGCCCAGGATCACACTGCTAGTATCTGAAGTCATATTTTAATTCAGGTCTTCCTGACTCCAGGCCTGATGCTCTATCCACTGCTCCACCTAGCTGCCAAACTGAAGTATACCTCCCTATAACTTCTACCTACTGATCCTAGCTAGGAGCTTACAACTTGAAATGATGAAGGCATCACCAAAACATTCAGGACATTTATTATTTTTAAACATATCAGTTAAATTCATTAGAATATGAGACTGAAAATGTACTATTTCCACAATGACCTACTGTCGGTAAAGTATTGTTTACAGTTGTTTTCCAATAGCCTGCTGGGAAGTGCTCTGTGCTAAATCACGCATAATCTCTACTTGGAAGGACAGACAAAATTCTGCAGAAAATCGGAATAGCCGCCCTGAGTCAGCCCCTGCTCAGTTCATACCAGGACAGCAAGTCTGCTGGAGGCATGAAGGCATAGACTATGACAGGGCCACTTGGACTTTATAAAGGTAGCAAGATAGTGGAAAGACTCAGGCAGGAGAGCTGGGTTTGAATCCTGGCAGGGCTACCTATTAGCCACATGACCTTGAAGATGTCTCCTCACCTCCCTCATCCGCCATTCCCTCATCTGCAAAATTACAGGGCAGTATTGAATGATCTCTAAAGGCGGCATAGTGTGATGGACAGTGGACTGAGCTTGAAGTCATAGGACTTTGGTTTGAATTCTGGCTCTGCTACTTTCTATCTGTTTGACTTTGGGCAAGTCATTTAACCATGCTAAGCCTCAGTGTCCTCATCTGTAAAATGGGAAAGCTAGATTCAGGGACCTCTAAGGTCCTTTCCAGTCCTAAACTTGTTTTTTGTTGTTATTGTTGTTGTTTTGGTTTGGTTTTTTTGGCTAGGCAATGGGGTTAAGTGACCTGCCCAGGGTCACACAGTTAGTAAGTGTTACATGTCTGAGGCCGGATTTGAACTCAGGTCCTCCTGAATCCAGAGCCGGTGCTCTATTCATTGCACCACCTACCTGCCCCCAGCCCTAAATTTGTAAGCCGACCATGCCTTCCAGCTCTAAATCATATGATCCTGAGTGAGCCTTCATCATCCATCATAGTCTGTTCACCTATTAATTTATCTCAGCCTTCTTGGGGGTAATGAATTTAAGATTACTTAGAGGTATATCTAGGCATTCTTATACCTGCTAAATTAAAATGTGAGTTCTTTGAGAGTGGGGGCTCTCTTACTTCTCAATTTATCTGCTTTAGTTTCCTCATCTGCAAAATGGGAATAATAATAGCACCTACCTCCCAAGGTTATTGTTGGGATAAAATGAGATATGTCTGTAAAGCACTTTGCAAACCTGAAAGCATTATATGAATGCTAGCTAGTAGTAGTAGTAGTAATGATTGCAAGCATTTGATAAATGCTTTTTCATTCACTTATCATTCACAAAAATCCAGTTGAGGGAACTTTTGGGGGGAAAGGGATACAGAAATAGCCCACGTCAGATGCTATTGCATCAGGAGAGGGAATGGCCCACCACCCAGAAATTCTAGGCTTGTACTCACTCCTTTGATGGACCCCAACCACCTAAAACCTGGGAAGAGATGGAGAAGAGGTATGAGCCATTAGGGGAAGGCTGGTCCTAGAGGAAGCCTTCCATGGGAACTTAAGGATAATAATCTGGATTCAAGAAGGGAGGTAGAGGTGTCAGAAAAGAAGCAAGCACCCCTAGACATCAATACCCTGAGGCAAAAACCAGATCTCCCCACACTAGTTATGCCCCTGAAGCTTTGGCTTCCATACATTTTCAAAGGATCACAATGTTCTTGTTCAAAGCATCCCTTCAAAGGGCTACCACCACAATAGAAACAGAGAATTCCCCATCCTCCACTTCACTCATTTCATAATGATGACAAAACCCAGCAGAACTAGCAGCTTTGCTTTGGATATTATGATGCTTTGAAGACAAGTGCTGATTACCAACAGCATACCCACTAAATGGCACTGTGGGGAATGCTCTTTAACATATTTACCTAATTAGCCCATTATAAAGTGTAATGTGATTTCCTGTCTTATCCTGTCATGAGTTTTATGAGAATCTCTAAGAAACTGACAGTCAGAGGGGAGAAGGAAGTGGCGTAACTCCATATGTTTCTCCAAATGGGAGTACTGACCTTGAATTTAACAAGGCACAGAGAACAGCCCCTGGGATTCTGCAGTGTATGAATGTTTCCCATGATGGACCCTTTCCTTTAATGGCACCAATAGGAGATGGCCTCTAATGCAAGGAGGCAGGTACCTGCCCACAGAGGCAACACCTGACTTCAGATCACTACCTATTCCACTGCAATTGGCCCCCAAGAGGTAGCTGACTTTGAAATCTAACTTCAATGGCATTTTGAAATCTGTAGAAAACTTAGTCCTCCTTTTCTTCTCTCAAAAGCACTAGAGAAATATAAAACAGTCAATTTTCTTATCTTTAAAGTGAAGAAAAGGGTTTATTGGACTATGTCACCTATAGGATCAGCATCATGATAGAACCTTAGTGTTAGGAAGGAAGGAGAAAAAAAAATGAAAGAAAGGAAAGAAATAAGTATTTATTAAGTGCTTGTATGCGACAGATACTGTGTTAGATGCTTTATAAATATTATCTCATTTAATATTTGTCTATTAATCATCACAATGACCCTGGGAGGTAGATGCTATTATGATCTTCATTTTACAGTTGAGGAAGTCAAGACAGAGAAAGGCTAAGTAATTTGGTCAGGGTCACACAGCTAGTAGATATCTAAAACCAGATTTGAACTCAGATCTTCCAGACTCTAAGTCCAGTGATCTATCCAGTGTGCCATTTGGCTGCCAGAGGTCATTTGGTCCTGACCAAACCATACCCAACCAGGATCATTTCTACAGCATCTCCCACCTCCCAGCCATCTCCACTCTATCCATGCACTCTGTCCATGGTTCCTCATCTCCCCCTGCCCTCCATATTGTACTCTGCTCCTGAGACTGTGGGCTCTTATGGGTGAGCATTCACCTTATGTAGCCAAGAATTCTGCCTCCATGCTATTTCCCAGTCATCTCTATACCACTCCCCGTGGGTACCACCCCATTTCAGCTCTCCAGCTCCATTTTATGTACCATCTTCCTCTACTAGAATGTAAATTCCTAGAAGGCAAGAACTGTCTAGCTTGCTTGTATTTGTATCCCCAGCATTCAGCACAGTACCTAGCACATAAACACTTACTAAATGCTCCCTCTACCAGTCATCTGTAGATCGATTTATCTGATTGTCTGTCTATCTATTTATCTATATATCTATGCAAACTATAGGCCAGTGAGTTTGACATGGATTTCCAGGGAAATTCTAGAATGGGTGATTTAAAAGATAATAAACACCTAGAAGAACAAGTGATGGCTCCAAAGAGCTAACATGCTTTTATCAAGAACAGGCCATGCCAAACCAACCTTGTTTCTTTATTCAGTGTTATTCAACTGGTTGGTCAGAGGACTGTTCCAGATACAGTTAACCTAGATTTTAGCAAAGTATTTTATTAAGTATCATATATTATTCTTGTGAAAAAGATGGAGTGGTACGGGTGAGACATTAATACAGTTTGATGAATTCAGGGCTACTTGACTGACCAGAATCAAAGAGTGGTTGTATTCAATAATTCAATGTCAACTCAGCAAGAGGTCTCCAGGAAAATGCCCCAGGGATCTACACTTGGTCCTGTATCATTTAACATTCATCAATGACTTGGATAAAAGTATAAATAGCTTACTGATGAAATTTTCAGGTTCAGATCAGATCACAAAGCTAGAGGGAGAGCTAACACTCTATATGAAAGTTAGAACTCAAAAGATTTTTAAAGGCTAGACTAGGGTTTCTTAAACTTTTGTGTGTCACAGGCTCTTTTGGCAGTCTGGTAAAGTCTGGTGGATGACTTTTTTTAAATGTTTTTAAGTGTATGAAATAAAATATATTGGACTACAAATCAAATTAATTGCATCAAAATAAATTTATCAGAATATTTTTAAAAAACCCTAGTTCACATACCCCATGTCAAGAACCCCTGGGCTAGACTACTGGGCTGAATCTAGTAAGATTAAATTTAGGGAGGATTAATGTAAAGTCTTATATTTGGGTTCAAAATTCAACTTCACAAGTTTAAGTGAAGAAGGCATATTAAGGCAATGGTTTGTTTTTAAAAGATGTAGGGGTTTGGGTGGATTTCAGGTTCAGTAAGGGATGTTTTGGTAACTTTAACAACTGACTCTCCGCAGGAGCATGTATAACACATGAGTTTAATCTGCATTATTAACATTTTCTCCATTACTTTCTTCAGTCTAAACAATGAACAAAACACTAAATCAAATATTGATTTGTAGCATTTATTGATTTCTGATGTGTAAATATTCACACTGAAAATTTAACAATTGGATCTCATGAGCCATTTTGAACTGGCTATAGCTCACCCCTCATTGATTAAAATCAACAGTGTCACATGACAGCCAAAGAGGGGAACACAACCTTGAGCTGCTTTAAGAAAGGGTTAGCTTCAAGTAATAAGGAAAAGATAGTCTCTTTGTAACTGTGCCCTAATCAGACTATTCCTAGAATATAGTGTTCAGTTCTGGGTGGCATTGTTTAAGAAGGACATTGATTATGTAAATGACATTCTGAGGAGGGCAACCAGAATGTGAAGGGTCTGGCTTCCATATCCTATGAGTATCTGTTGGAAGAACTGGGAATGTTTAACCGGGAGAAGAGAAGACTTGAGATGGGGTGGGGAGGAAGAGGAGAAGGAAAGGGTAAGGGAATGTGACAGCTGTGTTCCAGTATTGGAATAGATGTCACATGGGAAAAGGGTGGGACTTACTCTGTTTGTACCCTGAGGGTAGAACCAGAAACAATAGATGGAAGTTACAAAGAGGAAAATTTAGAACTGATGTCAGGAAAAAAAACTTCCTAATAATTAGTGCTGTGCAAAAGTATAATAGCTAAGGTGAGAAGGAGTGGGTGCTCCTTCACTGGATATCTTCAAGCACCTTCTAGATACATTTGTCTTCTGCGTTATAGCAGGAATCCCTTTTGGTTTGCATGTTATACCAAATGGCCAATGAGGACCCTTCTAACTTAAAATTTCTGTGATTCCATGATGAGGAAATGCCTAACTAAATGGTGGTTCATGAATGTAATGGATTATTATAACAACACATTTAGAATAATTATAGAAGATCTCCCAAAGCACTTTGTTCTCACCTCTCTAATATACACATATAATACTATATATTTGTAACTTACATTGTCATATTCCCCTCTAGATGATGTGCTCCTTGAAAGTGGGGACCTTATCTGAACCTTTCTATCTCCCCAGTGCCATGATTTGCAGACATTGGTCACTCTATAAATGTTTGTTGAATTTGTGTAAAGTAAGAGATGAAATCAACAGGTGGGATCTATCCACAAAAGAGGTTGATTTCATTTGAGCTATGCTTCCAAAAGATAAATTTGAGAGCAGCATGAATTGTTACCTTTTATTTAATTCAAATACTTAGTGCTGGCCAACAGAGTTACAGAAGATATTCATGCTCCTGAACAAGACTGAACAAGCACATGAAGTGAATTAACAAATGGGTAACATAATTAACCTTATCTGCAAGCACTATGAACAACCCTCAGCATTATCATTCTGGACATGCAGTATTAACATACCTTGGTGCTATCATCAGTTCAATCCTACAAACATTTAAATTGTGCAAGGCACTGTACAGAGCACCAGAGATACAAAGACAAAAAAAAAAACCAAACACTGCCCTCAAGGAGTTCGAATCCACAAGTATAGACAAACAATTAAGTAGAGCTTCTCACGCATGGTAAAAATCTAGACAATATAATGTCCAGGAGAGAACATGAAACTTACATAGAGTTTGATGATCTGTACTTGAATCTTATCTCTGAAACTGGCTATATATGTGACCCTGAGCAAGCCACTTCCCTAAAGTAAGCTTCAGTTTTCTTCTCCATAAAATAAGTGGAATGATGAAGGCAGGAGCCAAGATGGCAAAGTGGCAGAAAGTAGTGCAGCAAACTGCCTTCTCCCCAGCAGAATTCCTCCAAACTAGTCTAGAAAATATACCAGACCAAATCCTGGTGGGGAAATCTAAGAAAGTCACAGTGAATCATTTTACCAGCTCAAATCAGCATAGGAACCACAGACAGAGGGATCTTCAGACACTGGTGGTAGAGTTTGGCCAGGAGTACAGGCACTCCAGCACAGGTAGAGGCTGTGCACCAGGGTAAGATGAGGGCCAACACCCATAAGTTACCTTGTACAGGGTGCAGGAGTAGATGCCAACTGGCTGCTTTGATACCTACTACCTAATTCCAAGTGACAGATCCAGGGCAGAGTGAAGAAGGAACCTGTGTCCAGGGATAACATTTGGGGTAAGGAGATGCTATGAGCCATGGGCTGTTTTCTAAGAGAAGAGTAAGTTCAGAAGCAAGCAGAATGGTGTGGCACCGATCCCAGGGATGGTGCCCGGTCTCAACTTCTAGCCTAGCTAGAAGCCTGAGAAGAAAAAACCAGGGCAGGAATCACAGAGCAAAGGGAAGTTTATAGTTCTATTACTCTGAACTAATAGTGCTTTCAAGTTAGTTGGGAGGGGCTGAGTCCAGCAGCAGTCCACTGTTGCTCAGAACCAAGCCCAGGTCAGGAATTTACAGAGTTCAGGCCAGGGGGGCAGCATCAGACTTTATATTGGATTAGATTTCTCAAGGAGAATTGAAAGCCTACATAACACCAATCTGAGCTGATCCTGAAATCCTGGAACAATACAATGCTCAAAGCCTCCAAGAAAGCAGCAACAGGAGCAGCCAGACCTTTTCTCCAGAAAAGTACAGAGTTTGGACATAATATCAAGTCTGAAGTCAGAAATTACTCTGGAAGAATGAGGAAATAAAAAAAGAATACCACTAAAAAAGTTATTATGGTGACAGTGACTCTCAAGAAACAAATCTAGAAGAGAATGACTCCAAAACATCTACAAGCAAATCCTCAAAGGAAAACATAGCTTAGGCACAAATTCAGCAAGAATCCTAGAAGAGATAAAGCAAGACTTAAAAAAAAATAAGATAATTAAAATGCTTTTATGGATAGAATAAGAGTACCTGAAAAAGAAATGGGAAAAGAAGCATGAGTTGTAGAAGAAAGAATTATAAAGGGAATGAAGAATTTGGCATAAGAAGTACAAAACATTGCCTAAGCAGCAAACTCTCTAAAAATCAGAATGGACCAATCAGAAGTCAATGATTCCATGAGACAACAAAAAATATTAAAATAAAGCCAAAAGACTAAAAAATAAGAAAAAAATGTAAGGTATCTCATAGAAATAATAACTGACCTGGAAAACAGATTGAGGGGAAGAATCAGGAATCATTGAACTACCTGAACATCATGATGTAAAAAAGACCCTAGACATCACTTTTCAAAAAATCTTAAGAGAAAACTGCCCAGATCTCTTAAAACTAAAGGACAAAGTAGAAATACAAAGAATCCACCCATTACTTCCTAAAAGAAATCCCAAAATGAAAACCCCGAAGAATATCATAGCCAAAATCCAGAGCTTCCTAGTCAAAGGGGACATACCGCAAGCAACCAGACAGAAGGAATTGAGTTAGCTAGTCAATAAGCATTTAAGTGTCTACTTTATAGACTCCATACTAAAAGCTAGTGCACAAAGAAAGGCAAAAGATGATCCCTGGCCTTAAGGAGCCTACAATCTGCTAGGGGAGACAACATATAACGTTAAAAATTGTTAACATGAAGCCCTTCTTGATCTGCTACCTTCCTCTCCCCCATCAATAACCTAGTATCAATTTTGTATATACTTATATGCATATAAGTTATCTCCCCTGATAGAATGCAGGCTCCTTGAGGCCAAAGACAGTTTACATTTTATCTTTGTGTCCCTAACAGCTAGCACAGTACCTGACACAGTACCTGCAAAAATATGTGCAAGTGAACTATATTTAAGATGAACAGGAAATAATCAATAGAGGGAAGGAACTAGAATTAAGAGGCATTGGGGAAAAGCCTTCTTATAGAAGGTAGGATTTTAGCTGGGACTTGAAGGTAAGTTATGAAGGTATTTAAATGTCAAACAGAGAGTTTTGTATTTGATCCTGAAGATGACAGGGAATCAGTAGAGTTTATTGAATAATGAAATGACATGGTCAAACCTTCACTTTAGGAAAATCATTTTGTCAGCTGACTGGAGTAAGGAGAGACTTGCGGCAAACAGACCAACTAGCATGCTATTGCAATAGTCCAGGGTGAGGAGATAAGGGCCTGCACTAGGGTGATGGCATATCAGAAGAAGGAAGGGGAGATATTCAAGAGGTTTTGCAAAAGTGAAATCTACTGATAGACTTTGGTGACAGATTGGATATGGGAGGGGCGGATAATGAGGAGTCAAAGATAGCACCTAGATTGTAAGCCTGGTGCTGTCAGCAACAATAGGGAAGTTTGGAAAGAGAGAGGGTTTAAAGAGAAAGGTTTAGACTTGTTGAGTTTAAGATGTTTACTGGACATTCAGTTCAAGATATCTGAAAGGAAGTCAGAGATGAGAGTCTGGAGGTCAGCAGAGAGGTTAAGGCTGGCTAAATAGGTTTGAGAATCATCCACATAGAGATAATAATTAAATCCATGGGAGCTAATGTAATCACCAAGTGAAATAATATGAAGGGGGGGGGGGAAAGGGCATCCAGAACAAAACCCTGAGGAATACTTATGGTGAGAAAGTGTGATCTCGCTAAGGATCCAGCAAAAGAGACTGAGAAAAAGCAGTCTGATAGGTAGGAGGACAACCCAGAAAGAATGGTGTCCTGAAATCTGTTGGAGGAGATGAAACAAAATGGGATCATTAGTGCAGACAGAGGGTTTGTCTTAGCAAAGAGTGGGGCCACTTCTTCATATGAGACAAAAGTGAAGGAGATAATGGCAGAAGGCATCTGAGTGATGTGAGAGGAAGAGGGGAGAAGTGAGAGCCCTTGGCAAATGGCCTAAATTTTTTTCAGCAAAGTATGAAGTGAGGTTCTTAGCTGAGAAGGTGGAGAAGGGGGGGAAAGTTTGAGAAGAGATGAGAAGGTTTAGAAGAGCTGCTTCATTCAGACGGTGAGATAGTGAGTTAATAAGGGAGGTATAGAAGAATTGCCTAGCAGCAGTGGGTACCCAACTGAAGTTGTGTAACATAAATTTGTAATGGACTTAGTCAGAATGGTTTCATGATTCTATCAATGGGGCTATTTCAGAAATACATGTGTAGGAGCAAAGGCAGTGGATGGTGGGAGTGATCCAAGGCTCAGGACTTGCTGGACATAATCTGAAATATAGTTATGGGGCAAGTGGCTCAAGAGAAGACAGTTTAGAAGTGAACTGGTTCTGCAAGGAGTCAAGATGGAGAAAGGAGAAGACAGTGGCTAGTGCAAAGATGATGGTCCATGAGGGAACTAATAATTCAAAGGATTAGAGATAGTGATGTGGATAAAAAATAGGATTTCATGTGGGAAAACAAAGGAAAGTCAACATATTGTGGTCAGATGAAGAAATTTCAGAATTCTTGAACATGGAGATGGTGCATATGTAGGTAATGGCAACATCAAGGGTATTACCATCTTTGTGTGTGGCCAAGATAGGATGGAGGAGCAGGTCATTGGCAATGAGTAGGCTGGAAAACTGAGGGACTAGGGTATTTGAGGAAGTATCGTTATATATGTTGAAGTCCTCTAGTATGAGGGCAAGAGTTGGGGAGGAGAAAATAATTGTAAGCTAGGTAACAAACTCATTGGTAAAAGAAGAGAAGTATCCCAAAGGTCTATGGACTACAGCTACCAGGATTTTGTTTGGGTAGAAAATATATATTGTATGGATCCCTTCCTTTGAGGTTCGTATGCCAAGTATCAAGGCTTTACAATCGGGATCACCCATTTTAGCAGCCACTACTACAATTATTTCACATAATCAAGGTATGAAAGTAGGTAACTGGGGATGGAGCCAAGATGGCGGAGTAAAAGTAGCTCTCCCACAAACCCCTCCAAATACCTGTGAAAAATGACTCTAAACAAATTCTAGAGCAGAAGAACCCACAAAAAGACAGAATGAAACAAATTTCCAGCCTAAAACAACCTGGATAGTCGATGGGAAAGGTCTGTTGTACCAGGCTGGTAGAGGAGCACAGTCCAGCTCAGCAAATGCAGAGCAGGCCTCAGGGGACTGAATCACTAGCAGCTGTGGTGGTTTTTCCAGACTTTTCAACCCACAAACACCAAAGACAACTTAGAAGATCAGTAGGAAAGGTCTGTCGGACTTGATAAGAAAGGCATGCAGTCCAGCCCTGGCCTTAGCATAGCCCTGGGGTGGTAGCAGTGGCAGCGTCTTCTTCCCAAGCTCTCAGCCCACAGACAGTAAGGGGATCAAACAACTCATCAGAAGGAGATTACAGGGGTCTCTTTGCTGGCAGTGAGGCAGAATTCTATTGCTTTACCCATACTTGGATCTGGGTTGCAGTCCTAGGTGGCAGTCCTGGGACAAGGAGGAGCACTTGCATAGCAGAATTTGTGGCAGTAGTGGAAAGGGAACCTACCTCACAGTTCCAGGGAAGAGAAGAGTGCTTGTGGTCATTCACAGACCAGAGCACAGGCCAGGAGAAGATGAAACACCTCTTCTTAGATCATACCACCTTGGAAGAACTGAAAACTTACAGGTCCCTAGAAGTATCTCTGAAAACAAATGCAGAAAACCCCTGAAGCTTGGGACAGTACACCCTCCACACTAGAAGCAAAGTCCTACCTTAACAAAGAGTTAAAAAGTCAAGTAATTGGCTGGAAAATGAGCAAACAGCAGAAAAAACTCAGTCTATAGAATCTTACTTCTATGACAAAGAAGATCAAAACATATAACCAGAAGAAGACAACAAAGTCAAAGCTCCTACATCCAAAGCCTCCAAGAAAAATATGAATTTGTCTCAGGTCATGGAATTGCTCAAAAGGGATTTTGAAATCAAGTAAGAGAAGTAGAGGAAAAATTGGAAAGAGAAATGAGAGTGATGCTAGAAAATCATGAAAACTGAGACAATAGTTCACTAAAGGAGACCCAAAAAATACTGAAGAAAATAACACCTTGAAAATAGACTAACCCAAATGGCAAAAGAAGTCCCAAAAGCCAATTAGGAGAAGAATGCCTTTAAAAGCAAAATTGGGCAAATGGAAAAGGAGGCCCAAAAGCTCACTGAAAAAAATAATTCCTTAAAGATTAGAATGGAGGAAATGGAAGCTAATTACTTAATGAGGCATCAAGAAATAATAAAACAAAATCAAAAGAATGAAAATATAGAAGACAATATGAAATATCTCGTTGGAGAAACAACTGACCTGGAAAATAGATCCAGGAGAGAGGATTTAAAAATTATTGGACTACCTGAAAGCCATGATCAATAAAAGAGCCTAGACATCATCTTTCAAGAAATTATCAGGGAAAACTACCCTGATATTTTAGAACCAGAGGGTAAAATAGAAATGGAAAAAATCCACTGATCACCTCCTGAAAGACATCACAAAAGGAAAACTCCCAGGAATGTTATAGCCAAATTCCAGAGTTCCCAGGTCAAGGGGAAAATATTGCAAGCAACCAGAAAAAAAAATAATTCAAGTATTGTGGAAACACAATAAGGATAACACAAGATTTAGCAGCTTCTACATTGAGGTATCAGAGGGCTTGGAATATGATATTCCAGAGGTCAATGGAGCTAGGATTAAAACCAAGAATCACCTACCCAGCAAAACTGAGTGTAATCAGTGGGGGCGGGCGGGGGGGCTTGACATTCAATGATGTAGAGAATTTAATACATTCTTGAGAAGCCATAGCTAAATAGAAAAAATTGACTTTCAAACATAAGACAAGAGAAGCATGAAAAGGTAAACAGGAAAGATAAATCATAAGGTACTTATTAAAATTGAACTGTTTACATTCCTACATGGAAAGACATTTGTAACTCAGGAGACCTTTCTCATTATATGGATAGTTGGAGGGAATATATATATAGACAGATGGCAAAGGGTAATTGAATATGAAGGGATGATATCTAAAAAATAAAATTAATGGGTGAGAGAGGAATATACTGGGAGAAGGAGAAAGGTAGAGGTAGAATGGGGTAAATTGTCTCACATCAAAGAGGTAAGAAAAAGCTTTTATGGTGGAGGGGAAGAAGGGGGAGGTGAGAGGGAATGAATGAACCTTACTGTCATTGGATTTGGCTTAAGGAAGAAATAACATACACAATCAATTGGGTATGGAAATCTATCTTACCCTACAGGAAAGTAGGATGGAAGAGGATAAGAGAGAAGGGAGTGATAGAAGGGTGGGCAGATTGAGGGAAGGGGTAATCAGAAGCAAATACTTTTGAAGAGGGACAGGGTCAAAGGAGAGAATAGAATAAATGTGGGACAGGATAGGATGGAGGCAAATATAGTTATCTTTCACAAAATGACTATTATGGAAGTGTTTTGCCTGACTACATATGTATAACCTACATCAAATTCCTTGCCTTCTCAATGAGGGTGGGTGGGAGGGAAGGAAGAGAGAGAATTTGGAACTGAAAGTTTTACAAATGAATGTTAAAAATTGTTTTTACATGCAACTGGGGAATAAGATACACAGGCAATGGGATATAGAAATTTATCTCACCCTACAGGAAAATAGAAGGAAAAGGGGATAAGAGAAGGGAATAGAGGTAATAAAAGGGAGGGCAGATTGGGGGAAGGGATAATCAGAACACATGCTGTCATGGCGTGGTGGGAGGGGAGAGACAGGGAGGAAATTTGGAATTCAAAGTCTTGTGGAAGTGAATGTTGAAAACTAAAAATAAATAAATAAATGGAAAAATAAATAAAATAACAAAAAAGAAAGAAAGTAGGCAGCTGTACAGACAAGGAGAAGGGAATGGGGAAGAGGGGCTAACATTTGAACCTCATTCTCATCTGAACTGGTAAAAGGAGGGAAGAATATGCACACACATATGCATACACAGAGAGTCAAGTACAGAAATACAGTTCACTCAACAGGAAAACAGGACGGAAAAAAGAGGAAAGAGAAAAGAGATTAGACGGAATACACATTTAAAGGAGGGATTATTCCTAAGCAAAATAAATGATAACTAAGGATATATAAAAAATATTTATAATTCTTTTTGAGATGTCAAAAAGTGGAAATCTTTGGGGCTACCCATCAATTGAGGAATGACTGAAGAAGTTATACTATATAAACATGACGTAATACGATTGTGCTCTAAAAAATGATTAAGGGAATGGTTTCAAAGAAATCTGGGAAGATTTGTATGTGTGTATGAACTGATGCAGTGAAGTGAGCAGAACCAGATGAACAATTTGCATAATGACAACAATATGGTGAGATATGATAGCAATAGTTACATTTTAAAATGCTCTAAATTGTCGATAATTAAAGAAATGCAAATTAAAACAATTGTGAGGAATCACCTCACTCTCATCAGATTGGATAAGATGACAAAAAAGGAAAATGACAAATGCTAGAGGAGCTATGGAAAACAGGTACACTAATATACTGTTGCTGGAGCTATGAACTACTCCAACCATTTTGGAAAGCAATTTGGAATGATGGCCAAAAAGCCATTAAATTATGCATTCCTTTTGACCCAGCAATATCACAATTAGGTCTATGCCCCAAAGGGAGCAAAGAAAAAGGAAAAGGGCCCATATGTACAAAAATATTTGTAGCAGCTCTTTTCATGGGAGCAGAGAATTGGAAACTTAGGCGGAAGACTATAAGTTGGAGAAGACATGAACACATCATGGCTTATGAATGCAATGGACTACTATTGAGCTTTAAGAAACGATGAAGAGGATGCTTTCAGAAAAACCTAGGAAGACTTGTCTGAACTGATGCAAAGTGAAATAAGCAAAATGGGAAGAACAATTAATCCAGTAACAGCAACATTGTAAAGATAATCAACTCTGAAAAACTTAGGAACTCTGATCAACATGCTCTCAGCCTCCCAATATGCATCTCATATACTTAGAGTGCAGACTGAAACATATTTTCTTTTCTTTTTCTTCCTCTCTACCTTTCACGGTAAGGCTAAGGCAGGGATTTGTTTTACATGACTATACATATTTGTAATGGGTTTTGTTTTTCTTACCTTCTCAATGGTTCAGGGAAGGGAGGAGATGTGAGGGAGAGAATTAAGAACTGAAAATAAAATTGAATTGAATTTTTAAATGGTTTGCCCATAGTCCCACAGTAAATGCTGGAAGTGGGATTTGAAGCTGTATATCTTCTCTGTATACAATTGCATATAAGTGATATAAACATACCATAGCTTTAGGCTATTTACTTCAGACCAGCCATACTGTGGCTGCTGTTTTTATTCCTCACTCTCCCATCTGTGTTGTATCTGCATTAATAGGTATAATGGCTTTTTTCTCAAAAGTCCACTTCCACCCAACTTAAGCAGCAACAGTCCCATGAAAGATACACAAGCTTTTGCTTCTGTGCTTGTCTGCCATGCTATTGAGAAAGCAGGCAGGTAATTCATCTTATTTTCTCACCCAGAGAAGACTGACAACATTCAGTGGAATCTGTAGGGAATTAGGGTTTGAAGGGACGGAAGAGATGACCTGTGCCTGACACATAGAAAGCTCTTCATAACTGCTTGTTAACTTCTGTTCCCAAGGAAGCCCCAGCTGTCTAGGCACACTGAACTCCACTGAAATCCTTTCCAATTGCCTTCAGAGTCAGAATCTACAACCCAGCAGGGACCAGGTCAAAGCTACCTGCCCATCGCTTGGCCTATTACCAACTGCTGGACTGAAATGGCAATTTGATGTATCTAACAAAGGGGAAGAGACAGAGTGAAACATACCCACAAATGGTATAACTTCCACTGGAATATGACACCAAGTGTACGAAACCCATTACAGTGACTCAGAATGGGTATTCGTTAGTAAAATTTGGTCAGTATTTTTTCTGCGGTCTCAAACAACCAGAAAAGTTCAAGGAAATTGATCACTTTTATTATTTCATCCTGGCAAGAAAGAAGGTGCAAACTCAAGAGCTAAGTAAGAAATCTACAATGTTTAGTTCACAGTGGCTTTGAACCATGTCAGAGCAGGGGTGTTCCAGGACTAGTAACTAAACTATGTCTAGATCAGAGGAATTTTGACCCAAGGCACAGCTTCCATTAATTTCTTGTTCTGGTTTTACATTGCAAAGCACAATACTAGCTAAACTCCATTTCATCCTTGAAATAATTTACTTCCTCTGTGCTCTCCAAAGGTAGTATTTCATCTCTGTCTGGGTGACTGTGAAATCACTACTAGGCTGCCTTTCCTTTCTGAGTCAAGGCCTGCTATTTTCAAAAGAAGATCCAGGTTTGGATAGAGATGTACTTTATTAAAGGAAAGCAAAGTATAATACCCTTGGCTCAAGCCTAGGTTCAGATGTAAAATTAGTTTGAGGCAACAAAACTTAATTTTTAGAATCTGTGATGTGCTTAAGGATAAATTTCATAACTTGTGCAGTGGAGCATGCCTTTAATCACTGCTACTGGGGAGGCTGAGGTTGGTGCATCTCTTGAGCTCAGGAGTCTGGAGCTGCAGTGGGCCAAGCTGATTGGGTGTCTGGACTAATTCTGGCATCAACATGGTAAGCCTCTGGAAGTGCTGGGGAGGGCCATTATGTTGCCCAAGTAGGAGCAAACTGGTCCAAGTCCAAATTAGAGTAGGCCAAAGCTCCTGTGCCAATCAGTAGTAGAATTAGACCCATGAGCGGCCATTGTACATCCAGCCTGGGTGAGATAAGAAGACACGATCTAAATGAATGAATGAATAAACAAATAGATAAATAAAACGATGAATTTCCTATCATTTCATTACATGTACCATGTACACCAGACCAAAGAACAGTTCTTTGACCCAAACATAGCTGTATTCTTACATCTCCATGCCTATTCTCAGGCTATTTCTTCTGTTCACTTAACACAATGCCTGATACTTAGTAGGCATTTAATGATTGCTTATTGACTAACTGACTGCCTGGAATTTTTTATACTCGACTACCTTTCTCCTCCTAGATACCTCATCGTCTCTGAGTTTCCATGATACTTCTATTTCTTGGTTCTTCTCCTACCTGTCTGACGATTCCTTCTCATTTTCATTTGCTAGTTCATCATGCATATCAAATTCCTTAATTTGGAAGTACTCCAAGACTGTCGTAGGCCCTCCTTTAATCTTTAAACTTTCTTGCTTTCTCATGATGACCTCATCAGCATCAATGGATTAAATTATTTTTTCATTTAGCCATAGTCTCTCTGATCTCCCATCACGTATCAACATCTGCTTATTAGATATTTCTAAACTTGTTCTTTTGTAGGTGTCTCAAACTCTTCATGTCCAAAACTGAACTCACTTTCTTTCTCCAAAAACCTATCCTCTTCTGAACTCCCCTATTTCTACTGAAATAATTTACATGCTTCCAGTTACCAGATTTTAAAGTAAGAGTAAAACATATCCACAAATGGGACAGCTTTCACTGGAATATGACACCAAGTCTGCATTATTTTCAATTCTTCACTCTCCCAACCTTAAACACCCAATTTGTTGCCAAATCTTATTGTTTCTACCTCAACAACATCTCTCAAACCATCTTCACCAACCTACCTCAAATCCTTATCACCCCTTGTATGAACCATTGCCAAAACCTCCTAATTTATCTCCCCAATTTAAGTCTCTCCCCCTCTAAATCACCCTCTACTCAGCTTCTAAACTTACTTTGCTAAAGACTGACCACATCATCTCTCTACTCAATAAATTCCAGTGGTTCCCTATTACCTTTAGGATCAAATATAAACTCTTCTGTTTGGTTTCAAAAGCCTGAGTCCAACCTAACTTGCCAATCTTGTTATGCTTCTTCCCTATCTCATATTCAGCTGTCCTACCAGTCTAGATTTCTTACCATTCTTTTTATAAAATGCCCTATCTCCTGTCTCTGTGCCTTTATACTAGCTATCCACCATAACTGAAATGCACTCAAACCTCACCTCCAACTTTAAGAATTCCTTGTTTCCTTTAAAACTCAAATCAAATTCTTCCTTCTACATGAAGCCCTTCTTAACCTGCTACCTTCTTTTCCCCTATCAATAACCTAGTATCAATGTTGTATATACTTATATACATATACGTTATCTCCCCTGATAGAATGCAGGCTCCTTGAGGCCAGGAACAGTTTACATTTTATCTTTGTATCCCTAACAGCTAGCACAGTACCTGATACAATACCTGAGTACTTCATAAATACTTATTGATTGATTGATTGATTGCAATACCTTCCCTTCCTCTCTCTGCCTATTTAATTTCTATCCATCTTTTAAAAACCAACTCAAATGTCTTTTTTTTCAGGAATTAGAAGGTTTCACCTCAAACACCTCAGGTGATACTTCATTTTGTATCTCTCTTACACATTTATTATGTATTGTTTTGAGGGGTTTTATTGTTCATTGTTGTTTTTTGTTTTTGGCAAGGCAACCAGGGTTAAGTGACTTGGCCAGGGTCTATTATTTTGTGTAGTGATTATCTGTGTTATTGTTTTATCCTACAACCGGATTGTAGTCTTGCTGTCAGTCAAAGAGAAAAAGAGGGATCTTCCAGCTTGGAGAAGAACTCGAGAGTTATTCTGATTAACTAAACCTGCACCGATCACACCATTTAAACTATTAACATGAGCAGTTGCCACCCAGACAATGGCAGAGTTATGGCATAGGTCACTTTCTCTCCAAAAATCATACAGAGTTTGGAACTTTTCTAGAGCTTCCTCTAGCTCTGGGCAGAACACAAACCTCCAAGGAGAGCATGGAACTGTCCAATACCTAGTTCTGGTTGCAAATGGGTTCAATAGTGATTCAAAAATGGGTTCAATAGCTAGCAATAGTGGTTCAAAATAGAATATCAAAGATGAACAAGACCTCAGTGATCATTGTTTCCAATGATATATAAGTTAAATTGCGTATTTGTTTTAAAATGCATAGCTACAATCAATTTATAGCAATAAGACCTACATCTCAGCTTTTCTTCATAAACTCTTTTAACTTAATCATATGAAATGCTGCATAACATACCTTGGTTTGAGATCACTCATCTCTAGTAGACACTTAGAGGATGAAGTGATTTCGCCAAGATCACAGAACAAGTTCATGGTAAAATCAAGACCAGAACCCCTGGCTTCTGGAATCTTAAGCTAGGACTTTTTAGAGGACTTGAGGCCACCAAAGTTTGTCTTTGAGGAGGTGGGTTTTATGTGCATCTGAATGGCCTAAGGGACCTGGCAAATTTGGGGAAATCTGTGCATTTGGGGCCTGTCTCCTCTTCCTGCTCATGTTCTATATTCCCAAAGATGTCTTCAACCTTCCTCACCCCTCTTCCTCGATCTAATTAGGTAGGCAGGCCAACAATAGGGCCAGTCTGCTTAAAGTTTAAGTGTCAGAAAACACTAGATCCTATGTTTCTAGGGAAAACTTAGGAAAGCACAGGAGAAAACTATGAAATCAAAGACCATATAAATACCATCTCTTATCTATCAAGATTAGGGTTAGGGAGAGGGAATAGAACAGTTTCATTATCACAAAGACTGTCCCTTAATGTATCCTATAAACCAGGACAGTCTCTGATTATATCATAGAAAAAGAGATATGTAAAGACAGGCTCCCGGCTTTGGGCAAATATATGTAGGTGGACATATTGGTGGGATTTAGGGAGCTGGCACCAAATTTTCCCCAGTGGCTCCTGTCTTTACAGAATAGGAAATCAGGGCCCACAGAGATAAAGCAGCTTATTCAAAGTCAAAACAACAAGGTAATAGCTGGTATCCTCTCCCTACAATCAGAAGATCACAGAATTCTACCTCTATACCTGGAAAAGGCCTCCAAAGCCACCCAGTCCATCTCATTTTACAGATGAGTAACCTGAGACCCAGAAAGGTTAAGTGGCTTGCCTAGGGTCAGATGGGAAGGAAGGAATACTACATTTAACAAGCTCATACTATGTGCCAGGCATTGTACTAAGTATTTTACAAATGACATTTTATTTCATCCTCTCAATAGTCCTGGGAAATAAATTCTATTATCATCCCTATTTTACAGTTGAGGAAACTGAAGCAGATTTGCCTCACATAGTTATTAAGTGCCTGAGGTCAGATTGGAATTCAGGCCTTCTGGACACCAGGTCCAGCACTCCTTCCTTTTCACCACCTAGCTGCCTCTCTATATAGCTTAAAAGTGTCTATGATCAGTTTGGAACCCCTTGGCTCTAAAACTTTTTTTTGTAGTCATCTCCTACTAAAATACAAATACATCCAGGCACTTTCAGCTATTAGCATCTTACTCTCAACTGTTTATTATCATAAGTGAGAGGCAGTGTGGTACATAGAAAGAACACTTGACTAGGAAACCAAAGACCTAAGTCCTGGTCTTGGGTCCATGACTGATCAACTACATGGTCTTGAACAAGTCATGTTCCCTCTCTGTTTCCTCTTCTGTACTTGATGAGATCATTCTGGGTAATATCTAAGAATCCTTCCATGTCTGACATTTGGAAATCCTAAAATTGCTCTAAAACCTGACTTCAACCTCACTGATGTCAACACAGTATCCTGTGTTCTGAGCCAGCTCAGCCAAAAGCACACTAAAGGAAGAAATTCTAGATTATCCAAAATTGGGCCCCTCTCCTTTCAGCCAAATGAGAAAATCACCCATCAAAGACAAGAAGAGAGATAGGGCTCGATAAATCTTCCCTTTCCTGGGTGCAGCATTTCTCCAATTAATCCTTATCCCTTTTCCCATTTCCAGATACCCCTGATACAATGATCTGTATCTGCCATCCATTAGCCCATAAACTCTAATCATCTCCAACCGCTCTTCTTTCCTTGCACCTCCTCATTATGATTATTAATGTCTGCCAGCTGCTGCTTGTGTGCAGATACTAAATACTCCTGAACTCTTAAAAGAGGCAAAAAATGGATGATCCAGTACGGTCCAGGGCCTAGACTGTAAATTATCCTCTGATTGAAATGTTTCCATTAAGGCAAATCATTTCCATCTAATGTCTGCTGCTTCCAGGTCTCTGTATCTTTAGTTCTTGGGTCTCGAAGAAGCAAAAGCTTTGTATTTGCCTCCTTATTTTCCCAAACTGTCTGGCTTGTGTTCACCTACTAAGTAAACCTGGCTCCTGTGGCCAGTTTCTTGTGTCTGGACATATGAATAGTGTCAGGTTTACTAAATGAACAACAGATTCCTAAGCCCTGAAGAATGTTTCCTCATACGTGGATCACAGATAAGTTGATGTTCTGTACCATGTGATTCCACTAACATCATTCTATGATACTCTTTTTTTAATATTTTACTTTTTCCAAATACATGTAAAAACAATTTTTAAAATTCATTTGAGTTTTTTTTTAATTTTTACTTCCAAATTCCTTCCCTCCTCTCCCCCCTCATTAAGAGGGCAAGCAATTTGATACAGCTCATACATGTGCAGTCACGCAAAATTATTCTATATTAGTCATGCTGCAAAAGAAAATACATACTAAAAAGAAAGAAAGAAAAAGAAAGTTTAAAAAATTTGCTTCTATCTTCATGGAGACCCCATAAGTTCTTTCTCTTGAGATGGATAGCATTTTTCATCACAAGTCCTCCAGATCTGTCTCAGATCATTGTATAGCTGAGAATAGTTACTCACAGCTGATCACTGAATAATATTACTATTACTGAGAACAATGTTCTCCTGATTTTGCTCACTTCACTTTGCATCAGTTCAGGTAAGTCTTTCCAGGTTTCTGTAAAAGCATCTTGCTTGTCATTTCTTATAACATCGCATTCCATCACAATCATATATCACAACTTATTTAGCCATTCCCCAGTTGATGACCTATATCTTGCCACTGAACTCTGATGACTCTGGAGGAGAGAGTGGGGCTGATGACTTTGCGTAGCTCTGCCTCATTTAAAACCATTTCACTTGCAAGTCAAGACATCACCCTCCTGATGTCATTGGTCCTTTTTGAGAATGAAGGACAAACAACAATCCCATGTAAAAATGCAAACAGTTTAATCTTATTGAATCCCTTATGATTTCTCTTTCTTATTTGCCTTTTTATGCTTCTCTTGAGTTTTGTGAAAGTCAAATTTTCTATTCAGCTCTGGTCTTTTCATCAGCAATGCTTGAAAGTTCTCTATTTCATTAAATATCCATTTTCCCCCTGAAGGATTATACTCAGTTTTGCTGGGTAGATGATTCTTGGTTGAAACCTTCCTTTGTCTTCTGGAATATCACATTCCAAGACCTCTGGTCCTTTATGTAGAAACTACTAAATCTTATGTTATCCTGACTGTGGCTCCACAGTATTTGAATTGTTTCTCTCTGGCTGTTTACAATATTTTCTCCTTGACATGGAACCTCTGGAATTTGGCTATAATATTCCTGGGAGTTTTCATTTTGGGATCTCTTTTAGGAAGTGACCTGTGGATTCTTTCAACTTCCTTCTAGTTCTAAAATATCAGGGCAGTTTTCCTTGATAATTTCTTAAATATGATGGCTAGGCTCTTTTTTTGATCATGGTTTTCAAGTAATCCATTAATTATTAAATTCTCTCTCCTTGACCTGTTTTCCAGGCCAATTGTTTTCCTAATGAGATATTTTATATTTACTTCTATTTTTCATTCTTTTGATTTTGTTTTATTATTTCTTGATGTCTTGTGGAGTCATTAACTTCCACTTGCCCAATTCTAATTTTTAAAGGATTGTTTTCTTCAGTGAGCTTTTGTACCTCCTTTTCCATTTGGCCAATTCTACTTTTTAAGGAGTTCTTTTCTTTAGTGGAGTTTTGTGCCTCTTTTTACCACTTCACATACTCTGTTTTTTAAGGTATTGTTTTCTTTAGTATTTTCTGTGTCTCCTTTCCCAAGCTGTTGACTCCTTTTTTCATGCTTTTCTTGCATCACTTTAATTTCTTTTCCTGACTTTTCCTCTACCTCTCTTATTTGATTTTTAAACTTCTTTTTGAGCTCTTCTGGAAATTGGGGGGGGGGGGAACGGACTGAGACCAATTCATATTTTCTTTGAGGCTTTGGATGTAGCTGTTTTGACTTTTTTGTCTTCTGAGCTTTTGTTTTGATCTTCCCTATCACTATAGTAACTTCCTGTGGTCAGGTTCTTTTTGTTGTTTGCTCATTTTTCTAACTTATTTCTTGACTTTTAACTTTATGTTAAAGTTGGGATCTGCTCCCAGGGTGGAGGAGGCACTGCCTCAAGCTTCAGGTTTTTTGTGCTGTTGTTTTCAGAGGTAATTCTGGGGTTCTGTAAGTTTTCAGTTCTTCCAAAGTGTTATGAACTAAGGAGAAGTGAGGTCATTGCTCTCCTGGCCTTTGTTCTGGTCTTTAGGTGACCACAAGCACTCTTTTCTGTGCTAGAAAGCAGGGTCCCTGCTTCCCAGTGGCTACATGCTTTAATGTGCTAACACTCCTCCCCGCCCTAGGTCTTCAACCCAGAACTATGTATGGACAGTGCAACAGAGTCCTGCTCCCAGTACTAGCAAAGGGTCCCCTGTAATCTCCTTCTGAGCAGTTGTCCAACACCCTTACAATCCATGGGCTCAGAGATTCAGGAGCCACACTACCCCTGATTCAGTCATCCCCAAGGCCTACTGTGGACTTGCCTGGGGGCTTCCACCCTCCTCCACCCTCACCCCAGCGAGACAGACCTTTCCTGACAACCTTCTAAGTTATCTTGGGCTAGAAAATGGTTTCACCCCATCATTTTGTTGGTTTTGCTACTCTAGAATTCAAGGTGTTATTTTAAAATTATTTGGAGA
The DNA here is from genome assembly GCF_003287225.1 of Phascolarctos cinereus. Lineage (NCBI taxonomy): Eukaryota > Metazoa > Chordata > Mammalia > Diprotodontia > Phascolarctidae > Phascolarctos > Phascolarctos cinereus. Next base: position 285,920,900 of record NW_027555625.1, on the reverse strand, counting down.
GAAATTTGGGGGAGCTCAGGCAAGATCCTGCCTTTACTCTGCCATCTTAACTTGACTCTCATTCTATTATTTTCAAGGCTTTAGGCCCATTTAAGAGGCACAGAATCCCAGACAGTCAGATCCAGAATGAACTATAGAGACCAGTCAGTACAGTGCCTTCATTTTACAAAGGACATGTAACGTAATCTTTGAGAGACTTGAATGTATGTTTTCATTCACTCATTCAACCAATATTTATTAAATATGGTGGCCAGGGGATCCAAGATTTCAATATCTGGGAACATAGACACTCCCCCAAATGCTCGGGGGAAAGACTGGAAACAAAGCTTGCCTGGGGTTGCCCGCCAGGTAACTCATGTGACCCTGGGTAAGTCATAACTTCATAGATTTGTAGATGTGAGGAAATGTGTAATCCAGCACCCTCATTTTTAAATTTGAGAGGTTAAAGGGGCTGTCCAAGGTCACAAAGATAGTAAGCCTCAGAGTCAGGCATCAAATCCAGATCCTCAGTTTCCCCAAAATGGTTCAGTATAAATAACACTGGGTCTGAAATCAGAAGACATGGGTTTGAATCCTGGCTCTTCTATCTACTACTTTTATGACCTTGAACAAGTCATTTCACTCCTCTGTGCCACGTATGAAATTGAAGGCATTAAAGCAGATGACCTCTAAGATCCCTTCCTTCTCTGAATCTATGATCTTCCCTCTAGTACACAACAAGAGTAATGGCAAATATTCATATAGCACCTATTATGTGCCAGGCACTATGACAACCACTTTACAATCATTATCTCATTTGATCCTCACAACTGTGGAGATAGGTATTATTATTATCCCCATTTTACAGATGAGAAAACCTAGGGAAAGAGGTTAAGAGACTTGCCCAGGGTCACACAGCTAGTAAGTGTCTGAGGCTAGATTTGAAGTCAGGTCTTCCTAACTCCAGGCCTGGCACTGTATCCGATATATCACCTAGCTGCCTGTCACTTGTCTTCCAACAAAGGAAGAACATGACTGCTAAGTTGGGACCTTGAATATCAGAGAAGGGTTTGGACTTGATCCTCTAAGTAGTAAAAACCACATCTTGAACTCCTGATTTTCCATAAAAGAATTCCTCCTCCTTGTATTCTGCTGGGTAAATTTGGAGGAAATAACATCACAAAAGATCAAGAAACAAAGAAAATTTTGTTGCTCTTGAACAAGAGAGCTCACACAAAAGCCACCATTTTTTTAAAAAGACTGGATAGCATCTTAAACATTCATAGCTCTTAGAGGAGTCCAAACCTATTAATTTGGAAGGAATTTACCACAAACATACACAATTGTCAGATATGGCTCTGAGATAGTCTATACTTTCATATTTTAAGTTTTTAAAAAAGCTTCAATGGGGGGAGATAGAAAAAGTATTAAATGAAGAATTTAAAATTCTACATTATGAAGGCAAGAAAAGGAGACCATTAGGGCTTTAATTAAGCTAAAAGAAACTAAGAGAGAAAGAAAACAGTTTTTAAGACAAAGCCTGAATTTTTTAAAGGATTTTGAACAGTAACTTCACAGTATTAACACAAGGGAGCTAAAAACTTTTCTGTCCCAAATGACTTTTAATTTTTTTTCTTATTTCCATCACAAGTGAGCTAGCTGCTATAGTGTTACTTAAGGCACCCATAATTAGAATATACTTTGTGATACAGGTCATTAATAAGCTTTCTGGGTAATTTTCTCTTCCATAACCACTTTATTTTCTTTCATTTAAAAAAGCTAAACACAGGTTGAAATTGTGTCACTGGTGATTAATAGCAGGTAATAAAGGTGGGATACAGGGAGGAGAGCTTTGGGGCTGTTAGATGAGGTAGCACTGCCTATCCCTAACTTCATTTGCTGGCATCATCTCAATACTAATGGGACTACAATCTCTTGAAGGTTAATGTGATAATTTAGAGATATTATTAAGCTATCTTTTTAGCTCTGACAAACTGCTACACCAACCAGAAAAAGAAAAGAAAAGAAAGGGGAAAAAAAGAAAAGAAACAAAGTGATAGGCAGGATATAAGATAACAGATTAAATGAGGACTCTTGATGGCAAAAGGGTAGGACAAAACCGGGCTTTACCTCCTTCTCTTTGTCCCATCACCCCACCTGGGGATTCCCTTGTGGTGCAAGCAAAACTTTGATAAATCTGGCATTTTAAAAAACAAATGATGGGAAACACAGGATTCCAGCATTTCAGCATCATATTTGCGTACCTTGGCTGAAGGAGGAGGGCATCAAAACAAGCCCCATTTCTGTTGTTGACAACTTTGCAGATGAAAATAGTCCAGAGTGCTATGTGAGATGTCTCACCCAAAGAGAGAAAGAGAGAGGCACTTTCAAGAGAAACACGTAAACATAGACAAAGTTTTAGTGGAACAGAAAATAGGGAGGTCAGCTTTATTGATATAACACCGCCACCGTGTGGCTTTGTGAGGTACTGACACAGAAGACTTTTGAAGACGTGTTGCATTTTCATACCGGTAGGCTTGAATGGGGATATAGACCTGGCAAGTCACAGGAAATTGAGAGAACGGTTAGATTTTTAAACAACTAATCTTATTTTAAGTCACTCTGTGGATAATCATTTCATAAAGTGAAAATCTCTCATAAAATGAAAATCTCTCATAAAAATCCACTCTCCTTCCTTTGCCCCCCTTCCCCATGAAAAAAAGATTGAGAATGATTATTATATTACCATATACTGTGCTAGGCACTGGGGATAAACAAAATTGAGGCAGTTCCAAACCTCAAGGAGCTTACATTCTAATAGAAGAAGACAACATGTATAAGCAAGCAGTAGCCAGGAAAGAGAATGTTTGTCTGGGGTATTACAGGAATATTTAGTAGAATCATAAGAAAGTTGATTGCAAGGGCCTTTCCAGAAGAAACAACAGGATTAATTTGATTACTGTTCTCAGAGCAAAATAACATCATTATACTCTCTTGCACTAACGTCTTTAATGGCTTCCTAATTGCAACACGATCAAATTCAAACCCTTAACTGATTCAAGGCCCTCCATAATCTAGCACCAACCTCACTTTTCAGTTTCATCCCTTGCTAATCCTCCCTACAAACACCCTGTACCACCTAGAGCAAGCTATCCACTAAATCCTACATAAACTTCCCCATCTAAGCATTTGCCAACATTGTTTCCCCACTTCGCATTCCTTCTCCCCTTCCTCTCTAGTATGAATCCTACTCATCCTTCAAAGTAAAGGATTTTTTTTTTGGTGAAAATCAATCCAATTCATATCAGTCTGTCTCCTTTCAACACTGATTATATTTATCACTCATTCTGAATTTTTCATACATTGCTTTATGTTATTAGTTACCTACCTTGTAATGTTAGTTATATTTTCACCTGTACATGTCCTTTCTCTCTCACAATAAAAGCATTAGGGCTAGGACCATGTGTCATCTTCACCTTTTAAAATCCTTAGCAGTCCCAGAGATTAGAGGATCTCTAGGATTCCTTCTAGCTCTTGGCATATGTTCATGTGACCCTTTAAGGGTCAGTTAAAGTACCTCTTCCTACAAGACTCTTTCCTAATCCCCCTACTCATTAGCAGCATGTTCTCCCTCCACAAATTATCTTGTATTTACATATCTATGGGTATGCTGTATGCTCCAGTAAAATGTAAGGCAGAAACTATTTTTTGTTTTGTTCGTGTGTTTCAGCCTTTCTGTCCCTAGTGGTGAGTATAGAATCTTGCAAATAGTGGGAACGTCTTCAACATTTGCTGTTGTTGTTAAGTAATTCATGAAGAGCTGGAAGGAACCTTAGACATTATCAAGTCTAACCCCTTTATTTTGTAGAAAAGCATATGGAGGAAGAGAAAGGTTAAGTGATTTGTTCAGGGTGCAGCTAGTAAATATCTGAAGCTGGATTTGAGCCCACATATTCCTGACTATAAGTTCAGTTATTCTATCCACTCTACCAGTGATGTCAAGCTCAAATAGAAATGGGGCAGGGGGCCACTAAACTGTAAATAAGGATTTCTTCATAATTTAAAAAAATCACATGACTTAGAAAACCATATTTTAACATTGTCTATATTCTACTATAGTTTTATTTATTTTGTTAATTTTTTCTCAATTACATCTGAGTCTTGTTCCCAGCATATTTGACACTTCTGCACTATACTTTACTACCTCTCGATTCATCCTAGTACCTCAGGTAGTATTTAGTTACACAGTCTTGCACTTCGTAGGTATTCAATAAATGTATGTACATTGATGAAGTCTGGAATTTCCTGTGTCCACTATGCCTAATCTTTGGACTACCCCTACTATAACAGGAACTAGCAATACTTCTTTAATTGTCAAAACATTAAACAAGTGAACAAGCATTTGTTAAGTGCTCAGTCTGTGCCAGGCACTAGAGGAACAACTACAAGCGAAAACAAAGACAGTCCCTGCCCTCACGTAGCTTACCTTCTGATGGGGGAAGAAAACACATAAAAGAAGGCTGAAAAGGGGAAGGAAGGGGAACCTGTGCTGGGACGTGGTGATGAAATCTAGAGAGTCAGAAGCAAAACCAGGAGAAGAATTCAGGACGACTGCTCTAGACCACTCCTGAAAATGGAGGCGTTCTAGAGCGAGAAGGCCAAAGGGACAGATGTCTTCCCTCAGAATGGAGGATCCAAAAGGAACTCACCAATGGGATAAGGAGAGACGTTCTAGGGCGAGGAGGCCTCAAGGACTAAGAGAACTTCTAGAGTGAGAAGGCAAGTTTATTCAAAAGACAGTGAAGGGCAGAGTCAGAAGCAGAGATAGCAGTGGAAAACATCTCCCCAGACCATTCCTCACTGCTCCTGCTTCCCTAGGCTTATCACCCTGATCCTCTGCACCAGAATCCAAAAGTCAAGTGGAACCTTGAATTAATTATTGGGATAATTCAGGACCACCCTCATACACACACATATACACACATACATGTATGCATATGTATATATTATATCTGTATATAATTTGTATGTCTATTTGTATGGTGTTTATATGTAATTTATATATAAAACATATGTGTATACTGTGTGTCTACACATAATTTTGTATGTATATAAAATGTGTATATATTATGTGTGTATATAATATACTGTATATGTTTCTATATAAAATATGTGTGCATATACATATGTGTCTATATACAATTTCTATATAAAATGCTTGTGTGTGTATGTCTATATATGATTTGCATGTGCGTGTGTGTGTGTGTGTGTGTGTGTGTGTGTGTGTGTGTGTGTGTGTTTCAGTGCTATACTTCTTTCTGGTTCTAGTTTGAAGCCAAGAACTACTTGGATATTTCTGACATACCTGTTATATTTTTTATCTGTTTTAATGGTTATAGATACCTCAATCCTCCCTACTTAGAGAAAGTAAATTCAGTTAGGGAAAGAAGCAGGAAATCCCCAATACTTAAGCAATACTTAATTTCTGTCTGTGCCAGTGAAAGGCAGGTTCCTGAATTGTATTGTCTCCCCCTGGAGGGCAGGGACTGTCTTTGCTCCTGCACTTCTATCTCTGGGGCTTAGCCCAGAGTAAGTGCTCAATAAAAGCTTGTTGTCCTTGTCACCGTCATTGTTGTCGCTGCTGTTGCTGCTGCTGTTCTTCATTCAGGCTGCTCTGCTCCTGAAAGAAAGGGTGATAAGAACCAGGGACTTTCACATGTGCCCAGCCTTCTAGAGTATTCAGTCTGTTCAAGGCATCTCTGCCAAAGAAATGATAGCAACAGATGACCTTGAGGGGCTCCTTCAGCCACTGCAGCTGGTCTGTTATTTCCCTTCATTAGACAAGCAAATTTCAAGAACTTAGGAAGCGACTGATCTGTCTCCAGGTCTCTACTATAGTTGGAGAGGCAAGTGGCATATGCAGAGCCTACTGGAGGAGATGAGCTCTTGTTCACAGAAATCCTTCAAATGCAGCTATGTAAATGACAATTCGGGAGAATCGCTCTCTATTTAGCCTGCATCTTTCACAGGATTTCGTTTCCAAGGATTTCATTCACTCTTTCGTATTCTAGAAGCTGAAATATATGACTATCAATCTGCAAACTTAAATCCCAGGTCTTTGAACATGTGTTATCTCCAGAATTAGTTTTTATGAACTATAGGACCATGGACAGAGCTGGTCAAGGTCAAAAAGCAGAATTATCTAGAGGAGAAACTCAAGACCAGAAGTGTTTAAAGCAAATGTCTTAAAAGAAAAAAAAAAGGAAATAAATGGGGGAAAAAGCTCAAACCATGAGGAAACAGTCCTTGAATAATTCAAGTTCCAAACAAATCATGGATTCTTGACACTGTGCTTGAAAAATACTTTTTACCCAAAAAGAAAGAGGCCCTGGAGCACATATATCTATGTTAAGTTTTCCCAATAAAGTGAGATATATTTAAGAGAGAAAGCATGAGGAGAATATGTAATTCTCTTCTCAACTTTGCAATATGTTTTCAAGAAGAATGATAAATTGAATTAAAGATTGTTTATGTTGATTCTCCTTGTTCTTCAACACAATTCTTTGCCTCCCCCACCAAAAAGAAAATCCCTTCTTTTAACATTATCTAAAGATTTCAAAGCAAATAAAAACGTTATCTTCCATATTTGTTCTAAGGTAATCATGACTAGAAAGAAACTAAAACATGTAGGTGTTTCTCATTATAAATAATAATAAATTCAATATACCCAATGACTATCTTGTAGAATTGTATAGAGTTAATTCACTTAACAGAAACCAAAGGCCCAGAGAAGTTCAGGCAGAAGCTTCCACTCGTGTATTAGAGGGAAGATAGAAGAAAGGTAGAAGGGAGAAAGAGAGGAAGGAAGGTCATTTATTAAGTACTTAACTACGTTGCTAGTACTTGGAATACAAGGAGAAAAAGCAAGACAATTCTTGCCCTCGAGAAGCTCACATTCTAAAAGGGGAAGGTCCTGAAAACTTCAGGCATAAGCTTCCATTCATGCATTAGAGAGGATAGATAGGAGGGGACAGGGAGGGAAAAAGGAAGGGAGGAAGCTAGAAGGGGAGGGAGAGAGAAAAGAAGGAAGGAAAGAAACTAAAGGGAGGCAAAGGGAGGAAGGGATGTGAAGGCAGGAAGGAAAGGCATTTCTTAAGCACTTACTATGTTCTACACACTGAACTAAGCACTCGGGATACAAGGACAAAAAACGAGATAGTTCCTGCCTTCAAGAAGCTTACATTCTAAGTGAGGAAGACAATAGAAAGAGAGACATTGTGACCAGAGAGAGATGTCACAATCTAGCAAGCCAAGGGGTTCATGAGTAGAATCAGAGACTCTTTCCTGATAAATATAGGAGTGAAATAAGGTTGGTCCCTCCCTCTGTTATTATTTATCACATTATTTGTCACTGAAATGCTAACAGTAGTAATAAAACATAAGAAATTAAAGGCATAAACATCAGCAAAGGGCAGACAATCAAAATATGATTGAAGATTCACTTAGAAAACTAGAGAGAATCAGGAAAGAAACTATTCTAGATAATAGTTTCAATAAAGCAGCAGGATATAAACCCACAAAATTTGTCAATGTTTCAATATAATAATAACAAATAGCAAGAGGAAATGTTAAAAAATAAAAACCTATTCAAAATAAATATAAAATGTGCTAAATATCAGCCTCAAGAGTAGTTTCCTTTCATGATTTCAAGGTATTTTATAAATATTATTGCTCTATCCCCAAATTATCATGAGAAAAGTGGGGTCAGTCTTGTAAAACACATTAAGATATATAAATACAATTACAAAATATGCTTTATAGAAATAGGGGGAGATTAAAATAATTAGAAGAACACTCATTGCTCATAGTTGTCGTATCAACATAATTAAGGTAAAAATACTACCTAAATGTATATATTTAGTATTATGCCAAAATACTAAGGAGATACATTACAGAACTAAACAAAATTCATTCAGAGGGATAAAAGGTCAAGAATCTCAGGGCAAATAATGAGGGAGAGGAGTAGAAATGAAGGTGGAATATCAATAACAAACCTCAAACTACATTTTGAAACAGCAATCAAAGCTATGTATTATTGCTTTTAAAATAGAAAAGATTATCTAACAAGCTGCAACCAACTAGATAAGTAAAAATCAGAAAAACTCAACAACCAACATTCAATAAACCCAAGGATATTAGTGAAGGTTTCCTTATTGAATGAGGACTGCTGGAAAAACTGGGAAGCAATTTGACCAAAAAAATTAGTTGAGACTAGCATTTTATATCATGTCATATCCCACAATAACTTCATAATGAATATTCAACTATAAAAGAGAATTAACATATATGTATATGTGTGTTATATTATATATGTGTGTGTATATATATGTATATATGTGTATATATATGTAATGATTGGTAAGCATATATGCATACACACACATATAAATATAAATATGTGTGTATGTGTATCTCTAACAGCTATTCCCTAAAAGTAAGTGGTCAAAGATTTGAACCAGACAGTTTTCAGAAGAACACTTGCAAACTCTTGACAATTATATGAAAAACCTTCAAATCATGAATAACAAGATAAAAGCAAATTGAAATAACTCTGAATCTTCACCTCACACTCAGAAAATTGGTAAAGTTGACAGAAGATGAAAAAAAAAAGTAATACTGAAGGGACTGAGGAAAGACAGACCTGCTAATATTGAGGTTACTAGGTAGCACAGTGGATAGAATGCTGGGACTGGAATCAGAAAGACCCAAGTTCAGATCCAGTTTTAAACTCTTAACTGGCTGAAACTCACTGTTTGCCCAAGTTTCCTAAATTATAAAATGGGGATAAAAACAACACTTGTCTAGAGGGCTTGTGGTAAAGAATAAATGATACAGCATTTAGCTTATTGCTTCACATATAGTATATGCTATTTATTCCCTTTCCCCTTCCCTAATATACTCTTGGTAGAACTGTGACTTGATCTGAACATTCATGGAAACAATTTGGAATTATGATTGAAAAAAAGTGACCAAAACACCCACACCCTTTCACCCAGAAATCCCGCTATTAGACATATTGCCCAACAACGTCAAAAACAAAAGATTACATACGTGCAAAAATAAATTTATAGTAGCACTTTCATGGGAGCAAAGAGTTAGCAACAAAGTCAGTAACGACCAGTTGGGTAATGGCTGAACAAATTGTAATAGGTAAATATAATGTAATACTACTGCATCAAAGAAAACAATGAGCATAAAAAATTTGGAGAAAGGTGGAAAATTTGTATGAACTGATACAAAGTAAAATCATCAGAACCAGGAAAATAATAAACATGGTGACTGTAGCAGTGTAAACAGAAGGTAAAAAACCAGGAAGATGAAAATGAAAACTGAATAATTAAAATGACCAAGTTTGGCCTAAAGAAGAAATGAGAAAATGTACTTTCCTCTTTATTGGAGAGGCAAAACACTATAGGTGTATAATGTTGCATATGCTGTCTAATGAAGTTGATTTCTTAGTTGATTCTGCTGAACTGTTTTATTTGTTGCTTTTTTTTTTAATTTTTAGGCAATTGGGGTTAAGTGACTTGCCCAGGGTTACACAGCTAGTAAGTACCAAGTGTTTGGTCTGAGGCTGGATTTGAACTCAGGTCCTCCTGACTTCAGGGCCAGTACTCTATCCACTGTGCCACCTAGCTGCCCCTCTTTGTTGCTGTTTTTTAATCTTTATTACAGAAGACTCCCCTTGTAAGGCTGGAAGGAGAAGCATATTCAGAAATGTATGCAATATTGAAATGAAAAGCATCAATAAATCTTAAGAGCATTCTAGCTTAGCCAATGGGAAAAGTTTGGGAACAATTTAAAAGAGACAAAAGTCAGAAGAATAGGAGAGAAGCAGAAAACTGGGAAAGAATTTTTACAACCAGTGTCTCTGATAAGGGCCTCATTTCTAAAACATATAGAGAACGAAGCCTAAATTTATAAGAATACAAGTCATTCCCCAATTGATAAATGGTCAAAGAATATGAACAGGCAGTTCTCAGATGAAGAAATTAAAGCCATCTATAGTCATGAAAAAATGCTCTAAGTCACTACTGACTAAAGAAATGCAAATCAAAACAACTCTGAGGTACCACATCACACCTATCACATTGGCCAACATGATAAAACAGGAAAATGATAAATGTTGGAGAAGATGCGGGAAAATTGGAACTCTAATGCATTGTTGGTGGAATTGTGAAGTGATCCAACCATTTCAGAAAGCAATTTGGAACTATGCCCAAAGGGCTATAAAAATGTGCTTACCCTTTGACCCAGCAATAGCACTTCTAGGGCTATATCCCAAAAAGATCATACAAATGGGAAAAGGACCCATGTGTACAAAAATATTTATAGCAGATCTTTTTGTGGTGGCAAAGGCTTGGAAATTGAGGGAATGGCCATCAATTGGAGAATGGCTGAACAAGTTATGGTATATGAATGTAATGGAATACTATTGTGCTATAAGAAATGATGAGCAAGCAGACTTCAGAAAAACCTGGAAAGACTTGTATGGTCTGATGCTGAGTGAAGTGAGCAGAACCAAGAGAACATTGTACACAGTAAAAGCTACTTTGTGCTATGACTAACTTTGATAGACTTAGTCTTTCTCAGCAATGCAAGGATCTAAGACATCTCCAAAAGTCTAATGATGGGAAATGATATCCATACCAAGAGAAAGAACTATGGTGTTTGAATGCAGATCGAAGCATACTGTTTGCTTTTGTTTTTCTTCAGTTTTGTTTTGTTTCTTCTTTCTTGTGGTTCCCTCTGTTTGTCCTAATTCTTCCTTACAACATGACTAATGTGAAAATATGTTTAATAGGAATGTATATGTATAGCCTATATCAGATTGCACACCATCTTGGGGAGGGAAGTGGGAGGGGAGGGAATTTAAAACTCAAAAGCTTATGGAAGTGATTGTTGATAAATCAAAATAAATCAATGAAAAATAAATTTAAAGGCCAGAAGAAAAAAGTAGATTTTTAAAAATCAAATATATACAACAAAAAAATTGAGCTATAGAAGAACATATTTTTCAGGGCAGGAGGAAATGAATTCACTAGATGAGTAGTGTTGAATTATAGTTTATACAGTAGTGAGGACTCATCATCAACCCCATCCTAGCAGAGATCATGAACCTTTCCATTCCGATAGCATCAGCTCTGCAATAGAAGGCATTAGCTGGAGGTTACCAGGAGGTGATGAAAAGGTCTCTTCTGTCATCTCTGCATTTGGGGGACCATAGAGTAGCTAAAAATAGTACTTTAATATTCAATTTGTACCCCCAGAAACTTATGATTCTGCACTTTACTCTTCTCCAAGCCAGGAAAAGCTGACAAGGGGGAACAGCCTTCACCCCCAGCTTATAAATCTGCAGCAAATTATAAATAATCCACCCAGCACATGATTCCTTCTGGGCAGAGCCCCAAATACATCCATAGCAAGTGGCATTCCTCTGCCCGGGCTGCAATAATATTCATTTATTACAATGAAGAATGAGCAGCACTAATCCATTCTTCAGGGCTCCCTGGGAATATAAGTTATTGGAGAACTCAAAGCTATTTGTGTGGGGACAGGGGCTCCAGCAGGGAGGGGGGAATGAAAAGGGGCAGTGCTGCCTCCCGCTGTGACAGCTGTAACTGTTTGCTAAAACACAATAAGACAGAATGCTTGAGTAGCATCATATCTAAGAAACAGATGATTTCCCATCCCCTTGTCTACATTCCTAAGGTCACCATTCTAGTTCAGGGCCTATCATTTTTTGCCTAGAATATTATAATTGCCTTCTAATTCTTCCTCCTTGCCTCCAGTCTCTCCCTTCTCCAGTAAGTCAACAAGTATTTATTAAGAGCTTACGATGTGCCAAGCACCATGCTAAGAGCTGTAGATACAAAGAAAGTCAAAACTTCTGTCTCTTGCTCTCAGAGAGCTTCCATTCTTTACCCAGATGCCAAAATAATCTTCCTAATGCACAATCTGACCATGTCATCCCCCTGCTCAAAAGCCTTCAATACTATGGCTAGGGTAAGATGTTAACTTCTGAGCCTGGCACTTAAGGCCCTCTACAGTCTGCTTCAACCTACTGCTTCAACCTTATTCCACACTGTCCCTCTTGATGCACTCTCTGTTCCTGCCAAACCAGACTGTTAGTTACTCCTTGATTTCAGTCTGCTGCCTCTTGACTTTTTGCATTTACCCAGTTTGCCTCCTATGGCTGGAATGACATTCCTCCTCACCTTTGCTTGTTTACATCCTTTTCTTTCTTCAAAGCCCAGATCATCTGCCACTTCTTCCAGGAATCCTTCTCTGATCTACCACCCCCACTTCTTCACCATTTCTCCTGAAAGTGATAGTTCTACAATCTTCCTAGAGCATGTTGTCTTTTAGTCCTATCTTGATCTATCTTGTCTCCTCTTATAACATAAAAGTTCCTTGAAAAGAAGGACCTTTCATTTTGCCTTTGTAGCCCCAAGACCTGAGAAATAGCATGATATTTTCACTAGAGAGCCAACTCCTAAGGAAAGAAGACCTAGGTGCGAATCCTGCCTCTGACATGTATTGGTTGTATGTGATCCTGGGCAAGTAATTTTTTTCTTTTCTTTTTTGTCCTTTCTTTTAAAAAATCATTATTTTTATCATTCTGTTTTTAAACTCTGAATTCCAAATTCTCTCTCTCCCTTGCTCCCCTCCCATTGAGAAGGCAAGCAATATAATATCAATTATACATATGAAATCATGCAAAACATATTTCTGTATTAACTATATCCCCTGAAAAATAGCAAAAAAATAAAGTGAGAAAATCATACTTCAATTTGCGCTCAGAGTTCATCAGTTCTCTCTGTGGAGGTAGAAAGCATTTTTTCATCATGTGTCTTTTTTAATTATCTTGGATCATTGCATTAATCAGAACAGTTAAGTCATTCATAGTCAATCATCATTACAATAATTCTTTTATTGTGTACAATGATCTCCAGGTTCTGCTCACTTCACCTTGCATCGGTTCATATAGATCTTCCCAGATTTTTCTGAAAGCATCCTGCTCATTTCTTATAGTACAATAGTATTCCATCACAATCATATACAACAATTTGTTCAGCCATTCTCCAATTGATGGACATTCCCTTGATTTCCAATTCTTTACTACCACAAAAAAACTGCTACAAATATTTATGTACAAATAGGTCTTTTTCCCTTTTCTTTGATCTCTTTGGGGTACAGACCTAGTAGTGGAATTGCTGGGTCAAAGGGTATGCACAGTTTTGTAGATGGACAAATCATTTAACTTCTCAGTGCTTTAGGCAAATCTCTTAAGATTATAAATTGCCGAAAAGGTGCTGACCTGAATTGGTAGAAGGATCTTTCTCCCCTAGGAGTTCTCTATATCAATGACATCATCTCTATCCTAGCCTCCACACCCAACTAAGTATCAGGCATATAGTAGGTACTCAATAGTTAGATGGTACAATGGATAGAGCATAGGGCCTGGAGTCAGGAAGATTCATCTTCCCGAGTTCAAATCCAGCCTCAGACACTAGTGATCCTGGGCAATCATTTAACCCTGTTTGTCTCAGTTTCCTCATCTGTAAAATGAGCTGGAGAAGGACATGGCAAACCATTCCAGTATCTTTGCCAAGAAAACCCCAAATGGAGTCAGGAAGGTTTATACATGACTTAAAGGACCAAGCCAAAACCTACTGAAGTGAATTCCATTTTTGCAACAGCTTAGCATCCCATGGGACAGCCCTTCTAGCTTTATGCAGTGCTTTCAAGCCCATTATTTCTTTTGACCTTTATAATAACCAAAAAGGAAGTCAGGAAAGGATTCCCTCCACCTCCCCACCCCACTACCCCCACTCTCCCTTCCCATTTTACAGATAAGGCATTTGAAGCAAAGAGAGCTCAAGATCCTACTGATAACAGATGACAAGGGCAGGACTTAAAATCTGGGCTCCTGTTATGGAGTTCAATGACTGGAGGGCAGGGGGAACAAAAGGGCAAACACTCATACATTTATAAGGGGTAGCAGGAAACTAGGGAAAGGCAATGCTGTGCCATGCTGTAGGCCTCAAGCCTTGTCCATGGGAGCCTGGGTGGCCCTAAGCACTTCAGCAGCCACTCCTATGAGGATTCAAGTCCCTGGAAATACTTAGAAACCCTTTCCAAGAGGACTAATGAACAGAGAGCCCTGGGGGAGAAAAGAGGGGGAAGCAAAAAAGTCCCTGACCTCACTGAGCAACCAATTTAAAAATAAAGAAAGAAAGAAGACAGTTAAGCAAATAACATTAACACAAAAACAGCCAAATTCAACAACAAAGACCTGGAAAGAAAAATGCTGAGAGAGGGCAGAGGTGGAAAGGATCATAGGAGCACGGATTTAGAACCGAAAGGGACCCTAGCCTAGGTCATCTAGGCTAGACGCCTCATTTTACAAATGAGGAAACTGAGGCCCACAAAAATTAAGTGACTTGCCCAAGGTTACACAAACGAAAACAGGTAGACCAAGACTCAAATTCAGGCTGTTGTTGTTGTCTCCAGATCCAGTCTACTAACACTTCACCGCCTCATAATTTCTAATTAGGGGAAATCAAGGAAGGTTGAATGTAGAAAGGAGCTGAGGACTTGAAGGATGGGTAGGATTTCAATGGTGGGGATATTACAGGTATAGGGAACAAATGGCCTGAGTACAGATGCAAAGGAAAGGAAAGCACAGACCATCAATCAATAAACATTTATTAAAAGCATCTACTACATACCACACACTGTGCTAAGACCATATGTGGAGAATAGCAAGTAGTACAGTTTAGCTAGAGTTTCTGAGACATTTCCTCCAGTCTGAAAAAAGTCTTATACATGTCTCCACTGAATGGGTATGCTTTTTTTTTGTAGGTAATCAGGGTTAAGTGACTTGACCAGGGTCACATAGCTAGTAAGGGTCTGAGGCTGGATTTGAACTCAGGTCCTCCTGCCTATAAAGCTGGTGCCCGCTGCGCCACCTAGCTATCCTGTAGTTATGCTTTTAAAGGCTTTGCAGTGCCCTCCCTTCCAACCAAGAGTGATCCTAGGGGCCATAACCACACAATCTCTTAGAGAGAAGACCACTAGGCAACATGATAAAAAGACCTCTGGACTTAGAGCAAGGAGATGAATTCAGGTCTTGTGTGTCCAACATTTATAAGCTGAATGACCCCAGGCAAGTTAATAGCTTCTTTGAGTCTCAGTTTTTATATCTATCAAGAGGGAATGATACCTTTCTGTCTCACAGGGTTGTAAGGAAAGTGCTTTGTAAACTTTAAAGCACAGAATGTGAAGTAGATGTGAGACGAATCATCTCCCCTCCCTATCCCTGGTGAAAGTCTGGTCTTTTACATCTTTTCTCTGATACTTACTCCAACTAGAGCTGATTCATCGCTGCATTAACATGAGGGGTTGCTTTAGAAAAAAATAATTAAAGGGAAGGTAAATCCAGCCCTGACCAGCCTACTTGTATCACAAGATATGATGGGTAAAACACCATCACATTCCTTAAATGGTGCAATAAAAGGTATTCCACAGCTATCAGCTAAAGTCATGAAAGTGATGTATCAAAGGATATTGATAACACCATGTGTGCACTTTAGATCTGTCCCTTTATATGCTGATGGAGGTATATGAAAATAGAATTTTCCCAAAGAATATCTGAGATCCCAGGAATACGTTTTTGTATTTATTTGTATTTATTTACATGATTTAAGTATCATGTCCATTATTCAGATTGAGAAACTGAGCCAAAGAGAGAACCAGAGATTGCAATAAGGACTCTTGTCGTTGAGTGATTTTAGTTGTGCCTGGATCTCCGTGATCCCAGTTGGAGTTTTCTTGCCAGAGATACTGGAGTGGTTTGCCATTTCCTTCTCCAACTCATGTGACAGATGAGGAACTGAGGCAAACAGGGGTGAGTGACTTGCCCATGGTCACAGAGCTAGTAAGTGTCTGAGGCTGGATTTGAACTCAGGTCCTCCTGACTCCAGGGCCAGAGCTCTATCTGCTTCACCACCATACTGCCCTTAATTACAGCACTCAGCATTCTATTCTACAAATAGCCTTTCCCAATCTCACATAATGCTTTTTCTTTGTTGACCATCTCCAAGTTATCTTGTGTGTAGCTTTATTGCACATAGCCATTTGTATTTTGTCTCTCCCATTAGACTGTAAACTCTTTGCGGCCAGGAATTATTTTTGTGTTTCTTAGTATCCCCAGAAATTAGCACAATGCCTGGTACATAGCAGTTGCTTAATAAATGCTTACTGACTAACATTTTAATAGGGGAGGGAATTATAAATAACTAGGTTACATATAAGATATCTACAGAATAGATGGAAGGCAGGCAACCTTGGAAGAGAAGGCAAGAATCAGTATGAATCAACAATGTGCTATGGAAGCCAAGAAAGTTAATGTAATCTTAAGCTATATTTAAAAAGATATACATAGTGTCTAAGACTAGGGAAGTGATAGTCCTGCTATTCTCTGCCCTGGTCAGACATCTGGACTATTTCATATTTTTTTAAATTTTCATTTCTGAATTTTTCCCTCCTTTCATCCCCTCCTCCACCCATTGAAAAGGCAAGAAATGTAATATCCACTAGACATGAAGTTATGTAAAATGTATTTCCACATTAGTCATGTTGCAGGGGAAAAGCAAGAAAATGAAAGAAAATATGCTTTGATCTACATTCAGAGTTCATCAGTTGTCTCTCTAGAAGTGGACCATATTTTTCATCATGGGTCCTTTGGAATTGTCGTGTATCATTATACTAGAGTAACTAAGTTTTTCACAGTTGATCATCATTACAGTATACTCTTATGGTGTATAGTTCTGCTCACTTCATTTTGCATCAGGTCATATAAGTCTTCCCAGGTTTTTCTGAAACCATCCTCTTCATTATTTCTTATAGCACAACAGTATTCCATGGCAATTATATACTACAATTTGTTCAGTTATTCCCCAAATGATGGGCATCCTCAGTTCCAATTCTTTGCTGACACTATGTATTCGTAAGAATATTTACATTAGTAAGAAGGTAAGTTAGAATTTGCAGCAGAGGCCAACCAGAATTGTAAAGGGACCCAATATTATCTCAGGTGAGGATCATATGAAGGAATTAGGGATGTTTAGCCTAGAGCAGGGGTGGGGAACCTGAGGCCTCAAGGCCATATGTGGCCATCAAGTAGGTCCTCAAGTGTGGCCCTTTGACTGAATCCAAACTTCCCAGATTTGTTCTACTACATGTGGCCCCAAGTTCTCAGGTTTCCCACCCCTGGCCTAGAGAAAGCAGGGGTACACAATAGCTGTGTACAACTATTTGAAAGGCTGTCATGTAGAAATTGGATTGTTTGTTCTGTTTGATTCAAAGGAGAAAACTACGAACAATGGTGCAAGTTACAAAAGAGGCTAACTTAGATTTAATGTAAAGAAAAAAATGTCCTAAAAATTAGAGCTGTCCGAAACAGAAACAGGCTCTTTTAGGAGTACTGTACATCCCCCACCTACTGGAGGCATTCAAGCGCATGTTAGATGACTACTTCTCAAGTATGTTATGGAGCCAATTCTTGTTCTGGTAAGGACGGGACAAGATGGCCTCTGTGGTCCCTTCCAACTCTGAAATTCCTGATTTCAGAGATTACAAATATGAAAGCAAAATGCGTTTTGTCCTATAAAGCACTTTACAAATATAAGCTATTATTATTCTGCTTAACAGAGAAAGTAATCAGTAACTACTTGCTGATTGAATTCTGTTTCCTCATCTGTAAAGTGAATAGGTTCACAGAATCACAGAATTTCAAATTTCAGTCCCAGAAGTTCAAAGGGACCTCAGCAGCTATTTATCTAGGTTTTTCCAAAGGGTAGCTGGTTGAACTAGATTTCAGAAGTCCCTTCCAGCTCTGACACGCTATGACCTTATGAACTGGGGATTGCCCAGTAAACTCATTTTATTTATTAATGACCATTTTCTAATTTGCCCAAATTTATTAACAATTTCAATCATAGGATTACAGTCTGGTGAGGCAAGTGAATCATTTGTTTCAGTTTCTCAAAGTTAATGGGCATAGAAATTGAGATAAAACACACATCTAATACCCCAAACACATCATACCACTAGGAAGAGAGCCTAATTTTACATTCTTACCTTGTGTCTAAGATTGGCTAGTTATGGTAGATTTTGGAGCAAGAAGGGACCTTAGAGATCATCTAGTCAGTCCCTCTCCATTTTACAGATGAGGAAAGTGAGGTTTAGAAATGAAGTATCTTGCTCAAGGTCCTAGCCTATAAGTTGCTCATCAGCCTTCCTAACTTGCTGTCACCTATGAGTGTAAGGCATAGGCCCTTCGTCCCATCACTGAATATTCAGTCTTCATCCTAAAGACTAGCAAGCCCTCTTTAATGCAACATGGAATCCTAGCTTGGCCTCTCAATGCTAACTGTAAAATTAAAGGGAGAAAGATTTCATTTGACACGCATGTGAGTTCCCAATAGCAAACACCAACACTTTGTCAAAATCTGCTTGGTGTTTCTCTCTCTCCATCACTCTCTCTAATGACAAAAATAATTAACACATTCATATAAAAGCCCAGAACTAAATAGGGCTTTAATTTATCAGTCTATTTTGGGGTCATCCCTGTTATCAATATATGACAAGTTAATGGGTCCTAATTATAAAAGCAACAGTAAAGCAATTTAGGAAACTGAGGGATTATTATGAGCCCCAGCTGTGACAGCTTGTTTCCTACGCTGAGGAAGATAACCAATTTCCTTTCCATGGTATATTGGATCCATCATCCCCAAACTACTTTCACTAGAGGTAGGCAGATATTGTCTGCCATAATTTTTTATACACCTGCCTTTCCCAGGGTTCCCAGGAGACCACAGCTGACTGAATATGGATTTAGGTTTAGCTGAGACCAGGAGAAAGTGGAGTACCCTGGGGTCAGAAGTCTACACTCTGTCAAAGGCCAAGACCCTAGAAGTATACGTAATTCTGAGGTTGGTGGGAGTGCAGTCAATGTGCTTATTCATACCAGGTATCTGAGCAATCTGTAAGACAGAAACCAGACAGGCAGACTGAAAGCAGGGGGACAAAATGCTTTAAGGGATAAGGCAAACTCAGCCTATGCTTCCTGTTAAGTGAAGGAACCTACAATAGGGCAACCAAGAGAAGGAAAACATTGAAGTGACTCAAACTAGGTCAACACAGAGTTTGGGGCTGCAAGGCAGCTTTGTGTCTCCCCGAGATCCTATTCCCAGAGGAACTAGATACTGCAGGATTTAAATGCAGAGCACCCAAGGGAGTTCTGTGGTGTGTGGCAGCTAAAGACCTAGAATTGGTTAGAACAGAGAACAGTCCTTCAGAAGTGTAGTCCCTGCTATGGCATCCCCATACTGCAGAATGGCTGCCAATGTTTCCTGCCATTTTTCCAGATGTTTAGGCACCATAGAAACACTCAAGTACAGGACAGAATAGGGCACTTATCAAGGTAGTATTCAGTTGTGCTCTGAGGATCTTTTTTTAATTTTTTTTTTATTTTTAGTCAATTGGGGGTAAGTGACTTGCCCAGGGTCACACAGCTAGTAAGTGTCAAGTGTCTGGTCTGAGGCCAATTTGAACTCAGGTCCTCCTAACTTCAGGGCCGGTGCTCTATCCACTGTACCACCTAGCTGCCCCTTGATAGGATCTTTTTAAAGGACCAAAAGCAATTCTTTCTTACAGATTCACTCTTGAACTACAAGAGTTTATAATTCTATCCCATTCTTCCTCTTCTCTTCTGCATTATACCTCTGTTTTCACAGGGAAAGGGAAAACAGAGGCACCCAAAGTCTCTATCTGATAGTCTCTATCTGGGTGCTGCCAAGTGATAGTCTCTTTAACACATAGGGTAGGGTAGGAGCATTTGACAGTTTAGTGAAGACAATGGATGCCTCAAAATAATACTTGGGATAGCTACATGGCTCAGTGAATGGAGCTCAGGATTTGGAATTAGAAAGACCCAAATTGAAATGCCATCTTAAGATACTTACTAGCTGTTTGACCCTGGGTAAGTCACTTAACTTCTCTGTAACTCAGTTTCCTGATCCATAAAATGGTAGATCGATAAAATGATAATAATAGTATCTGCCTCCAATGCTTGTTATGAGGATAAAATAAGATATTTACAACAAGCTTTGCAAACTTTAAAGCTCTACATAAATGATAGCTATTATTATTTAAATAATGTTAAGGAAATGTCAAATTTTAGTCAGAGGCTAGCGAAAATAAAGATGTCATTCTTTTTCCCATCCAAGTTCAATGACCCTCTTTGAAATCTATCCAGGTTTCAAGGTTCAAGGGTCCCAGGTTAAGAATCTCTGCAGTAGAAGAGATATATGAAGAAGAGAGGCTAAACCACATTTAGCCAGGAGAATTTTCCCTGAGAGCCAGCTGCTGAAGTATGGGACTCATAGGTTTTGCCTGCCAAGAGTTAGTCAATGAGGTCATCAAAACTGGCTTCCCATTATGACCTCAAGAATGTTTGGTAGCATTTACCTACCAGAAACAGACTTTGAGTGAACCCATTTTCCTCTCACTTTGAGAACAAAAAAACAAAAAACATAATAATTCTTGGGGGGTTGGGGTCAGGGTAGGCTGGCAGCATCTTGCATTCAGTCACTTCAGGGTAATACCATTAACGTTTACTTTGGTTTTCATCATAGTAAATGCATTTTAGCCTATTATGTCAAGTGAGGGAATTTGGGGGGGGGGGAAGTGATGAAGAAAAAAGTGAGATCGGGATGGGAGGGAGGGGTAGATGAGCTGAGAGAACTGTGAGTTATTTTGCAAATGTATAAATTCCCTAGACTTTAAGTTCAGATCCCAGGAACACTAGGGTAGAACTGAGACAGCTGGGTCATTCATGCATGCAGTTAAATTAAGCTGGTATAGCAAGCTTTGAATGCCAACTGGAGGCTCTGTTCAGGCATAGCACCCCAAGCATCTACTCCAATTCTACCATTTATTGTCAGTTAAAATGTTGAGACCCAAACTGCCCTTTTGTGGGTATCAGAAGTGTTTCACAAGTTATTTCCCAAGGTTTCTCCTATCATCATTTTCTCCACGTCCCAAGAAAATCCTTCAAGTTCCCTACTGGTATCATTGGTTGGCAAAACATATTAGGGCCGATAGAAACATGCAATTTCCCCACAATCAAAGACCATTTCCCAAGAGTAACAAGATACAGCATGGACTGAAATCATTGTCCTTTTTTTCTGGCAACAAAGTCAACCTTAGTTGCCAGGAGTGATCTGTATTTAAATTCTGTTCCTAACCTAAGGACAGATACTTTCCCATTTAAAGACATGTATAAAATGAGCTTTCTGGGTAAGGAGTTAAACTTGTCAACTTTAACTTCAGTTAAGTTGTCAGCAGCCATCTCCTCCATTCTCCTCTCTTACATTTTCATTCACCAAGAGAAACACAAACAATTTCAGTTTTTGGGGTTTTTTTAAGCTGCATGAGGTATTTTTGCTAAGAAGCTGAGGCATCTTTGTTATTATTATGAGCTGATAGGAAACACACACGGGTGCCTCAAAGAATAAGAAGCCAGCCCTGCTACCCCAAAGCACAGATAGAGCAGGTGTTGGCTCTAATTGCTTCTAGTCTCCCTGCCATGGTCAGTTGAAAGTCAAACCAGTAAATGCTGCCTGACTACAATAAAATTTGAGTCTACAGGCATTTTTGCATCATTGCCTGGTGAAAATATACTGACTGGTAGGGGCTGAAATGGATGTGAATGATTAAGGAGAGAACACCCTCAGAATAGAAAAGCTGGAACTACCCGTCTTCACTTTTTTACATACATATATAGTGTATATATCTACCTATACATACGTACATGCAGATGCACATGTGTACATATGCATTGTGTATATACATACATATGCTACCAACTCAAGATAAATGTAACACTGGGTGGAAGATGATTTGTCCTTTTCAAGAAGCAAGTTTTTACTCTACCATTCTAAGATTGGGTCTATAGGAGACATTTTTAGCTTTTCTTCTCGGTGAGTACTTCTTAAGCTCTTACAAGATATCTCCCTTTTGTAATTCGACCTTGAGCACAAGATACAAACAGGATAGGAGATTCAAAGTCAAAATGGGGGTGGGGGTGATCTAAGATAGATTTAAAGCCAGAAAGTGCTCTACAAATGCTTATTTCCTTACCACCTTCTCTTAAAGGTGGAAGGAACTTTAGAGATCATCTAAGGTTCAACCTTCTCATTTTCCAAAAGAGAAAACTGAGGCCCAGAGAAAATCAATGACTTTTGTAAGGTCATACAGATTGCAAGTGCCAAATTCAGGCTTTCTGGCATTAGAGATCTAGTCCAACCTCTTCATTCCTCATGTGAGAAAATGGAGGCCCAAAAAGGAAAGTGACTTGCCCTAGGTCACAGAGCTAGGCAATGCAGGGCCAGGGTCTCAGCCATGCAATTAAAAATAAGCCACCTTAAGTAAAGGTGGGAGGGGAGCCTAAAGGACATCAAGGCCAGTTCAAGCTATATCAGTAACCAAAGAATACTAATAATAATAATGATAATATTTATAAAATAGCAGCTAATATTTATATAGCCCTTACGTGTACCAGGCACTATGCTAAGCACTTTATAATTATTATCTCATTTGACGTTCACAACAATCCTGGGAGGTAGGTGCTATTATTATCCCCATTTACAGATGAGGAAACTGAGGCAGATAGAGGTTAAATGACTTGCCCAGGGACCCACAGCTAATAAGTGTCTGAGACAGAATTTATAACCCCTCTTTTAGCAGTGGCAAAGGACCAGAACTTAGGGGATGCTCATCAATTGGTGAATGGCTGAATGAATTATAATATATGACTCCAATAGAATATTTTCGTGTTATAAGAGAAACCTGGGAAGACTATATGAACTGATGCACATTGAAGTGAGCAGAACAAAGAGAACAATTTGTATAATTGTCTTTACAACCTGACAGAGAAATACAATCCTAATAGAGAGGTGATGAAGAATGAAAGTTTTTGGACATAGCTGATGCAGGGAATTTCTTTTGTTTGACTATGCATATTTATCATAAGAGTTTTGTTTTTCTTGTTTTTTCCAAAGGTGGGGGAGGCAGTGAGGAAGAACAAAAAATAGTTACAAAATTGTAAGAAACAAATATATGTGTGTGTGTGTATGATTTTTTTTAAGCTAACATTTCCTACAGTCATGAATGCATTCTCTGACAATGTGTGCCAGAAGTATACAAACATCTCAGCACCATGAACACAACAATATAGGAAGTAGCTGCTGTCATGGTAAGAACATAGGAGGAAAGATAGAGTTATCAAGGAACACCCCACTAATTACAGGTATTCCACACCACAGGTTCAGAAGCAACTTGAGAAAACCATCAAAGATATATGGAAAGGACACTGGAAAATTATTTCAATATCTATTTGATAGGTTCAAGAGAAAACTTGAGCACCTTATTACCTAAAGTCAACAATAAAGAAACACAAATGGAAAACAAAAGCTTATCAGAAATTCTGGATTTCCTTAATCAGCAATTGAAAGTGAAAGCCTAGAGATTAAGACACACTAGAAGTAAAAATAGCACTAAGCATAAAAAAAATTCAACGTCCATAGAAAACTCTCCCACTGAGGTGTGAGAAACAAAGAAATCAGAAGGGAAAGGCTGCTGGACAGTTAGGTCCTTCCTGACCCTCTTACCATTTTGAACACTGCCTCCATTACTAACAGGGCCAGATGTCCCCAAACAAGACCACTGCCCTCATGGCCCACCAAGGTCCCAGCCTCATCTTAACTCTCATATTATACACTGCATTTTACAGGAGTTTTCCATAAGGACTTTACATGGAAAAGCCCTGTCTTCTAGAATGAGCCAGCCCTTGAGAATTCTCCAGGATCCATGTTCACAGAGATATTGATTGGACATCTAAAACAGGACTTAAATCCCTGGAAGTAAAAGGTAAAGACTGACTATAGCCTCAGGGCAATTCCATTATAATGACATTAGACAGACAAACCTGCACCTATCAAAGGCAATTGCAAATGGAAGGCAAGATCAATTTTTGTCAAGTGAATGGCAATAGATACACATAGGAATCCTGTTTTATAAAACCTGTTACAGGAATGCCACACATTAGCTCACTGGTCCAAAGAAAATGTGATTTCAGTGAAATGTGACAAGTTACAGTGAGTTCTACAGGAGCACATTTTACCCATCTGCAATAGGCAAGATGGCAGCAGTGAGCAGCCCAAAGCTCAGGTACACTAATATTGCCTGCACTTCAGCTCTAGCTATCCATCCAGTTTAAGTCTCAGACAATTCAGCTAAGCGATACTAAAGCAAATTTTTATGACTAAGGACAGAGTTTGGTTGTGATGAGCTAATGACATTACGTTAAGCAGTGTTCTTCAAGATAGTATTATCCTCCCTACCCCCGCCCCCCACCACCCCATGCCCTAGTTGTTAGGGCGCTTGCTCTCTCTCTCTCTCTCTCTGTCTCTCTGTCTCTGTCTCTCTCTCTCTCTCTCTCTCTCTCTCTCTCTCTCTCTCTCTCTCTCTCTCTTTCTCTCCCCCCCCAATACTCTAATTATCTTGCATTTTCTTATTGTTTTTGATATGATATATTGCTCCCCCCTCCCCAGACTTTAGATTTGTTATTGGGAATGTTGTTGCTGTTATTGTTTTCATTTTGTAATTCTATCCCCAGTGCTGACCATGTTGGCTTGTGCATAGTAGTCCATTAAATGTTTGAATAGATGGAGAAGTATGCCTATATGTGAAGATTTACTCTTTAAAAAGTAAGGGAAGCTAGTGTACTGGAAGGAACCTGGGCCTGGGAATAGAGAGATCTGGATTCTCATCCCATCTAGGCTCATTGAAGGAACCTTAGAGAACGTCTAATCCAACCTCTTTAGCTTATGGATAAGGAAGTTAAGTCCCAAATAGAGTAGAAGGGACTTAGGGATCTCAGAAGCCGTCTGGTCCAACCCTGTCATTGTACAAGATGAGAAAACTGAGGCCCATGAGAATAAGCAACTTGCCCAAGGTCATATAGCCAAGAAAAAAATTAAGTCAAAAACTGAAGCCAGGTCCTCAGACTCCATATCCTACAATTCTTCCCACTGTGCTGCACTGGTCCTTCTTTTCAAGAACTAGCTGTTTTGGCCTAGGTCAAGCTCCTCCTCCTCCCTGGGCTTCAGCTCCTACATCAATATAAGGAATAGGAGTTGGGCAAAATAATCTCTAAAGTCTATTTTGGCTCTAATATTCTAAGATTCAATGTCAGATACTAAGCAAATAGATACATTAGGGGATAATTATTGACATAAAAAAAAAAGAATTCTTGTCTTTACAAAGGACTCACCACAGGGGGTTACTTTAAATAGCAAGTCTCCTAGTGGTTTGTTTATAGATCATTATCTACTTGACAGAAAGTCTGGGGAAAGGGCAAAGAAATTTTAAATGAAAGTATGATGGAAGCCAAGGCTGACATCAGTAAGGTGAGTCAATTAGAAGAAACAATTGGATTTACAAGAATTGGAGTTTTATACAACTTTCCAGGAACTCAACAATCACTCAAAGGGAGGTATATCTGTAATCATGGAAGCCAGCAAGAAGGTAGAAAAGGACAACAGTTTTAACCTACGGGCTCACAGACTGGGAGATGGCCCTGGTCACTGCCAAGTGACTATTTGTATTTATTCAGGGAAACCTATTAGATTTCAGTTCAGAATGAAATAATTTTGAAAGAAACAACTAAAGTTAATGAATATGGGAGATGCGATTTTGGGTTTAAGCTACTACAGAAACTAACTCACTAATAGATTCCTCTTTAGTAACATGTTGAACCAAAGTAACTAGAGACCATCTTAAGTGTCTAGGCTTCCCTCCCCTAGTCTTTTCTCTCTTCTCCTCTAAATCCCTTGAAGATCTACTTCTAGTCTTACCCTCAAGAAGCCTTCCCAGCACACCTAAGTCTTTAGTGATCCCCCTGTCTTCTGGATTCCTAGCACTTTTCTCTACTGCCCCCTGTAAGAACCACTTACCATTTACAAACTCCTTTTTTTGTATTTATACATCTGTCTTTCCAAATAGTTAGCTCATGGAGGATGGAGACAGTGTCTATTAAATGTTCAAAGATTAGAGCCAGAAGAACTTTAGAGTTTTAAGCCCACCCATTTTAGTAAAGAAACTAAATTCCACTCAGGAGGTGGAATATTTGGCCAAGGTCACTTAACTCTACCATAGGAGTTATAATTGGAAGAAGATAGGATCAAAGAAAGGGAGTGGTGCAGTCAACAAATAACCTAACCAGAATTCAAATCCAGGACTCTCATAACCTCTAGGCCTTAGCTCCTTAGAAGGAAAACATCAGGTACTCAGCAAATATTTGTTGACTAATAAATTAATTTCAGGAACTGGGGGGGAAATATCTAACTTCACTTGTTATTTTGCTATGGAGTGAGGAGCTGAACCAATAAAGGTTGTCCTCGAAAGTACTGAGGGCTACTCAGTTTCAGAAGAGTTCTAGAGATAGGAATGTGCTGTTAAATGTTTAACTGTCTGTCTGGGGGATGAGGGAGGGGGATATATGTAGGATGCCCTTTTAAAATCTGAATTAGCATTTTCTCCATCATTTTCTCAAGTCTAGATAATCAATAAAGCAAAACAATAAATCAAGACAAGGTAAAAATGCTCACACTGAAAATTCACTCCAGCACATCCCTGAAGCTCTTATTCCTCTAACCTGCAGGACTGAGGGCGGTACTCTATGAGCCACCAGGATCCATTACCCCATTGCATATGTATCAAGGACTGGAGAAGAATCTGAATCTCCTTAATTCTAGTCCCACATCTCTACATGTCTACTGGACACCTCCACCTGGATGTACCAGTACCCCTCAAAGTCAAATGTTCAAAACTAACTCATAGTCTTCTCTTCTCCAGATTTCCTTATTTCTGTGGAGGGTACCATCATCCCCCAGAAACTCAGGGACTCTTCTTTTTCCTTTAACTCCTCTCCCCAACACCCAATCAATTGCTGGATCCTATTGATTCTACTTCTATATCACCTCTTGCATCCATTTCCTTCTTTCCAGTCATGCCAACCACTATCTTAGTTCACACTTTCATCACCATTTAGCTATATACTATTGCAATAACCTTCTAATTGATGTAAGAAGCTCAGTAGTATCCCTACCTCGCTCCTTAAGATAACCTAGGGAAATGAAATCTCCTGAGTCACTCCTTGAATATTAATTAGCCACTAATTCCTCAGGTATCCCCATTCCTCCCCCCTGCCCACCACGTGAGTCAACACCAGTCCTAAAACTTTACCTATATAACCAGGCCCACAGTCCCTGCAACTTGACCCAGATTATAACTCTATAGAAACACACACTTTCCCAGTTTGGGTGCTCTATGCCATAAGTAACCAGCAGATCTCATCTGTTTCCATCCTCCCTGAATGCCCCTCTGATAGAGACTATTTTCCCTGAATAAAGCTAGCTTGATTTACTTTCTCTCTGCTGACTCCCTTCTCATGCTACACTCTGCCTTGTGGTTCTCTAGCTCCTCCTTGCCCAACATCTTGGAATCCTGAACCTCACTCAAGCTACATTGTCAATTGGTCTCCCTCCTCTAGCTCAGAGATTCTTAACTTTTTCATATGTCATGGGACCGTTGGATAATCTGATGAAGTCTAAGGATCTCTTCTCAAAATAATGTCTTTAAATGAATAAAATAAGATATATAGGATTACAAAGGAAACCAATCATACTGAAATAAAGACGTGATTTTTCTTTCCTCATCCAAGTTCATAGAACCCCTGCAAGCTATACTAAAGTTAATAGAATCTGCTCTAGTCTCTCTCCTCCCTTCATGCAGCTGCCAAAATAATTTTCTAAAACACAGGTCTGTTCATGTCACTTCCTCACTTAAAAACCTTTAGTGGTTCCCCCTCACCCCCAGCCTAGTTAAAATAGAAATTCCTTATGCTGATCCCTCCCTCCCCCATATCCTAATTCCATCACTTACTACCTCTGTGAGCTTGGCAAGTCACTTAACCTCTCTAGGATTTGGTTTACTCATCAATAAAATGAGGGTGGTGAACTAAACGGTCTTGAAGGTCTATTTCAACTCTAGATCTAAGATTCTATGATTATCCATGCAGGCATCCCTGATATTCTATCCCACTCATCCCTTCCTTCCACTCCCAGATAAAAGTCTTCCTCAAATATTCCTAGAGAGCTTTACTTGACATCTGCCTTATTTACCTTCACTCCCTATGTTTTGTAACATTTATTTTTATATCACATTCCACCACATAGCAACGAAGGAGAAATAAAATACACCAAACAGTCCAAGGACACAGTAAAGCAGATTGTTGCCTCCACTATTATAAAAACTATTGTGTTTGGCTGAGGGACACCTGCAGTTTTGTCTAAATGGTTGCTTCAACCCTGGTTGTCTTCGGTCAAATAGACTTCTTTAACAACTATAAAAGTATTTGGCTATTTCTTCTTTCCTGCTCTTGAACATAAAATGTTTTCTCATTTTGGTCACAGACACAGCCAGCTACATGGCAAATATTCCCAAAAATCCCCCTTTAACCGTTGGCTCATTTTCCCTTTTTTCTACCGACCTTCTCCTGTGAAATGTTTTACTAAATTGCCAAAGAATGCTGCTGATTGACTGCATACTCTAATGGCCCTGGAAAGCTGTCAGAAACCTTATTTGTATCCTAAGAAACTGAAACTGTTACTAGCAGGGGCAGTCTTCTTTAGTATGCAAACGAATTTCTTTTCATTTTAATTTGGTTATTCAAGTTATTTGACCCCAGTCAGCAGATTCAGCTGATGAGTGAGATTCTCCTTGAACTTTCTGGGATCACAATGTAAGAAGTTCCCAAATAATAGAAAATAAGCTCCTTGCAGCCAACCCAGCAAGGGCTACTTGGTTTTAATTTGGTTTGCCCACATACCCCAGCTTAGCACAGCTAATCAGTCAACAAGCATTTATTAAAGGCTTACTCTGTGCCAAAAAAACCACAGTCCTTGAACTCAAGAAGCTCAACTTATACCTGGCAGGCACCATGAAAAGGGTTGTTGAACTAAATTGATCTCAGGCTTCTTAATCTGCTCATTATGATTGCTCCACTTAACTAGATATTTTGTGAATTGTAATGGAGACAGCATGGGGTCTGGCATCAGGAGATCTGAATTCCATTTCAGTTATGTCATTTATTGATTATGTGATCTTAGGAAAGGTCACAACCTATCAAGTCTCAGTTTGCTTACCTGTTAAATGTCAATAATTCCACCAACTTCCCTTCTTCTATAAGGTGTTGTGAGGATTAAATAAAACCATATATATGAAGTCAACAACTCAAACACCTGTTAAACACTTATCACATGCCAGATACTTGAACCAGGCAGTAGAGATACAAAGACAAAATCAAAATAATCTCTGTCTTCAAGGAAGTTAGAATATCCTAGAAGACATAGCACATAAATACATAGAATGTGAAATAAATCTGGAAATATAGGTTAGAGCCAGATTTTATAGGGCTTTAAATGCCAGACTGAGTAATTTGCTTATCCTAGATAGGATAGAAGGAGGCACTGAAGATTTTTGAGCAGCTGAGTGACATAGTTAGACTTGTGTTGCGAGGAAATTATTTTGGTAGCTATATGAAAGATGTATTGGAATGTAGAGAGACCAGAAGCGGGGAAACCATTTAAGAGGCTATTGAAATAAAATAAATACTCCAGGTGAGAGTTGATAAGGGCCTGGACTAAGATTGTAGTTATGTGAGCAGATAGAAGGGAAGAAAACCTGCTTCACAAATTCTAAAGCATTACAAATACACATAAAAGGAAAGCAGTGGAAAGAGCACCAGATTTGGAGCAAAAAGATTTGAGTTCCAATCCTAGCTCAGCTATTCTGTGTGCCCTTGATTAATAATCATTGCCTCTCTCTGGACCTCAGTTTTTTTTTTTAATCTGTAAAATGGAAACGGTAGGCAGGATGATGTCTGATATCCCTTTTAGCTCTTTCTATGACCCTTTCTATAACCCAATCTATGATAGATTGTTAATGTTATTACTTGCCAGGCAATATTAGTAGATATGAATACATAGTGAATTAGACCAGTTATTTTATCTGCAACAATGAAGCTCAAATCTCTGGACAAGCCCAGCTACCAAAACCAGAAATGATTTTTAATTTAATAATTATTATAATTTATATAGTGCTTGTTTATCACAAATAATTCTATATATAGTGATCTTATCTTGTCTGATCCTTGCAACAGCCCCATGAAACAGGCAAGGCAGAATCTTTGTCTTTACTTTCCCTAGAAAGGCTCAGAAGGATTAATTGACCTCCCCAGAAGTCACAGATTTGATAAGTGGCAGAGCCTAGGTCCAAACCCAGTTGCTCTGACTCTGAATCCAGGCTTCTTTCAACTCCACAGAAAGAACCTTTGCAGTATATATAGCCCAGGAAAATATTTTTCCAAGCCAATGCCTCCTCTTAACCGGGCACCACATGGTTTGACTTTTTTGTTCCTCACAGCTGACAGATGTTACATTGTAAATTCATCCGCATCATATAATTTATGCCTGTATATATTAACATAGTTTCTAGCACAAGAAAGCCCATGCTCATTTTTGCCTCCTGCCATCATAAAGCAAATTGGAGCCCTCCAATCTTTTTTTTCTTCCTTCCTGCTTTTTCAAAACTTCCCAGCATCATGTTCTATCTTGACTCTTATATTCTTAAATTTCATTCCCAAGCTGCAATACAGAAGCCAAAGGAATACTTCAACTACTGAGTCAGACCTGGTATCCCTGGCAGAAAAACCCAGATCCCACCTTCTGTGTGTCTAGAGAAGGAAAACAGCAGCTGTTGTACACAACCCCTCTTCAACGGTTGAGGAATGATCAAGTCCAAGATCCAGATTAGATGAGATTTTGAGGGATTTTGGAGCATTCTGTTGCCTGAAAGTGACCAGAATAGAAAGAGCTTATGGGAAAGCACAGCCCTGCTTCCAAGAGCCCTTGCTATTTCTAAAAGCAGGGCTACAGCTATTAGCCAAAGGCTTCCCCCACCATACTGAAATTGCTAACATGCCTTTGCACTATTCATCTCAATTACTCATTCTAAATATAGGGTTAATGGCTATGTTTTGTTTGTTTGTTTTCCTTTTTCCTCAGCCTGGCAACTTCCTCAACACATAATCCATCACTCCTCACTCATTACACCTGCAACTCAGACAGTGAAAAAAGCAAGACAGGAGAAATCATCTCTTTTGCGTCACAGCAAGCAAACACACATTTACATAGGGCATTTGTGAATTCTTGAATTCTGACCCTAAATACAAAATTGGAAGTGGGAAGGGCTGGTTTGCAAAAGAAAGGAAGGAAAGAGGGAAGGCAAAAAGAAAGGCAGTCAGGGAGGATAACAACCCTTAACTTTTCTATTTCTACATTTGAGACTACTATCAAGTGACTCCCTTTTCTCTAACTTACAACACAATATGAGCATTTTGGCCGGAGACAGCCAGAGGAACATTTATGAATCCTTTCACTGATTTAATAAGTTTACTGAGGATTTACTATAGGCCATGCCTCACATGAATTTCTGAATTACAGTTCTGTTTACACTTCTGTTAGTGGGGTCCTTAATCCTTGACTAATGGTGTCAGTGTGAGAAAGCATATACTGAGCCTGGTGTCAAATTTAAACCGTTTTAGTGCTGACCTAAGTCAAAACTTCTAGTTGCATCAAATGATTCTACGAGCTAAGCTCTGAACAAAAACAGTGAATTTATCAATCAGCCTTCCCAGCTGCAGACATTAGCTGGTGTCAGTCCTCAGCTGCTCTCACACTGAGCAGAAGAAGCATATAAAGTTTAGACAAATAATGTCACTTCCTCATTTTACTTTGCCTGTGTAAACAGACCCATAAAAGATAACAGTACCAGAAATTAAAAAGAAATGGAGTGGGACGATGAGCTTATCCAGGAATGAACAGGTCAAAAGATCATACAAGCTACCTGAACCTAGAAAGTAATTTGGTCAAGTCCCAGCCACAGGTGGCCAGAGGAAGTCTGGCTAAGTGAGTGAAGTGTCAAGGAATGTGGAAGAAGCTAACAGGTAAAGGTCTACACAGGCAGACTGGCCCCAGTAGGGAGACTGTAGGTAGATGGTAGATGTCAGGTACATAGAGCATGGTGTCAGGGTAGTCTACTCCTAGGTGATATTATGAAGCAAGCCAAGCAGCCAGCCTCACAGCTAACAGGTAGTGAGAAAAGGAGAGAGGGCTCATGAGAACAAGGCAGGATCCAACCTCAAAGACACAAAAATATGAACTCAAGCACTCAGAAATCAGACACAAAAAAGAATCAGACAAAAACTCAATTTTTGGAACTGGAGTTCCTAATGTCCAACATACACACACACATGTATACACACACACACACACACACACACACACACACACACACACATATTAGTACTTTCCCATCTCAAGTTTATATTATATATGCTTTAAGTTTTGTATATAGCTATATATGTGTATGTTGACTCCTCTATTAGAATATAAACTCCCTAAGGACGGGAATATTTTCACATCTGTATTTGTATCCTCAGGTCTCCTAGTATGATACCTGGCAGATAAGAGGCACTTAATAAATGGTTGTTAATTCACTGATTGATGGAGGATAACACAAAGGTAGAGATGGATAATTATGTGTAAGGAACAGGAGGAAGGTTACTTTGGTTGGATCAAAGAGTATATGAAACAGAGTCTAATATAGTCTCAGGCTGGTATATATATATATATACACACATACATATATACACACATACATATATACACACATACATATATACACACATATGTGTATATATACATATTAATATATATTTATAATATTTATTATGTTTATATTATTTATACTGTTGTATAAACAGAGATAGATAGATAGATAGATAGATAGATAGATAGATAGATAGATAGATAGATAGATAGATAGATATCTCTTCTCACTCTGACACCATTAATCAAGGATTAAGGACCCCACTAACAGAAGTGTGAACAGAACTGTAATAATTTATATTGTATTTATAATATATGTATTATTAATATATATATTTATATGTATTAATACATATTTATATGTATTTAAAGTTATCCCTTTCACATCACAACTTTCGTGGTTTCAATATGTCACAGGTTGGCATAAGAAATCAAACGGGAATTTGGGGAGAGTTTTGTGGAAGCATAGATGACACATGAAGGCCCAAAGACCACACAGAACCTATGACCAAATACCTAACCCAAATTTTACAATGTGGTGTTGTAAACACCCCATAAAAGAAAATGAAGATAATTCAGACTTCTATGGTGTAAAAGTAGGGTTGAAAAATTTTACATGGATTTTCCAGATTTCAGGGGTATTGTACTCCTACCCTTCTCTACGTGGAAGAGATAACTGCATAAATATATGATTTACAGAAGACAGGTGGTGAAGAGCTTTAAATGACAGAGGAATTTGGTTTTGATTATAAAGGTAATTGGGAGCCACTGAAGTTTATTGAGCAGTAAAGTGACATGATCAAACCTGAGACTTAGGAAAATCACTTTGATATCTGTATGGAGGAGGGATTGGCAATAAGGGATAAGATAAGATTCACCAAGTTCATAGAATCAGAGTTATGAGGACCTTGCAAGCCTAGTCTAGAGTCTACAGCCCTGCTACTAAAACTAAGGCACAAGGTCACAGTAGTACCAGCTACAAAATTAAATTGGTTCTGGCCATGGAGAGCTGGGGTTTGAAGGGACCGTCCTGCTGACCCACATATCAGTCCCAGGGCCTGGGACGATGCTTAGCCATCAAGTACAATTTAAATGACTCAGCTAGGGGAACCAGAGGGGAACAAGTGCCCCTTTTACTATAGAAACTTGAAACACGTCAGTGTTTGCCCTGGTATTTTGAGGATAAATGCAAAGGTACCATGTTGCCTTGTAAGATCAAAAATAGTTAAGCTCCTAACAGCGGAGAATGGCAGAGACTTTTACAAACCTTGCTGAGACATCCTCTGTTGACATAAATAGGGAGTGAGTGTCTCTCTCTCTCTCTCAGCACTGTAGACCAATTCATAGACCAATTTATAACATCTCTGCCTATAAATATGGGCTTCTTCTCTAAGTATTACCATTGGTGTTTTCATTTGGGGCATTTTTTAAAGGGAAATTGATATGGGATTTAATTTGGCACGTCCTAATTTAGTAAAGCTATACTTCTCTCAGTCACATTATGTCATTCTCAATAATCTTGTTACTTCAATATAAAAATTAAGATAAGAGATATATTTGGAGTTCATATCTATGTGCAATGGATCATTAAATATCTGCAGAGTAAAACTTTTTTCCTTCTTTTTTCAGCCAGAGTCTGATCATTTTTAGTTGGGAAATTTGCTGAATTTATAAGGCCTAGAATTTAATTTGCTTTTTTTTTTTTGCCTTAGTAGATCATTTCAGAAGCTCATCATAATTTGAAAATAAATATTTTTCAAAGCCCTGGAGCATTCATTGTGTAATGATCATGTGAAAGATTTGCTGGGTTATGGGGTTTTTAAAAGAAGATGACAGCAGGCAGTCCAGAGCACAGGTTATTTCTGTATTAAAAGGCTGGAATTGCTCATTAGACGGTACAAGTCAATTTCCTTCATCGGCCTAACTGCCCATTTTAGTAAAGATCCAATCTCTGAATTAAGAGAACTGCTATACATTTCAAAGTCAATAACTACACTCTATTTCCTTTAATTCCTAGAGCATCTTGGCCATAAAAAAAAATTATCAGGTTTCTGACTATGCCTCTTACTAAGCTGTTGAGGCCAAGTTTTTTTGTGGGGTTTTTTTCAAAGGCGTCATTTGAAATTTCGAGTGAATGTACTAGAGCTCAAAATAGCACAGTCTCAAACACAAAGCCAATTAAGTCAACTAATAGCTATTAAGACCGTATCAAGTAATCAAAAAAACATTCAAGTACCTATTATGTGCCAGGCATTCTACTAGGCTCTGGAGATACAAATAAAAAGAGATAATTCCTGCCTTCAAGGAACTTACTTTCTCCTAAAAGAATTCAATATGAGATTATAGGATCATAGATCTAGAGCTGGAAGGGACCCTAAAGATCACCAGCCCAACCCCCTCATTTTACAGGTAAGGAAACTGAGGCATGTTGAGATTGAATGACTTGTCCAAGGGTCACACAGATAGTAATATCAGAGAAAGAATCTGAATTCCAGTTACTTGGACTCCAGAGCCAATCATCTTCCCACTATACCCTGTCATAGCCACAATTTCACAGAAAAGTAAATATAAAGAAGGGATACAAAATAAAAACTCAGTTTCATACACAATCCCATTATTTGTATATTGAAATGTCATAGTTGTTGATGTTTACTAAGTTCATAATAAAAAAGAAAATTTAAAACAAAGAAAAAGGAACAAAATCCAGTGATTTGTTATATATAAGAAACAGCTAAAAAAGAAAAAAAAGACATCCAAAGAGGCCAAGACAAAATTTATTTCTTTAGTAGGTGATTTAATGACACAAAAAACAAATGAGATTTTCATTTGTTATTGTAGGAGCACAGCACAATGATATCACAGAATCATAGATCTGCAACTAGAACAGACTTTAGAGAACCTTTATTGCCATCCCCTCAACTGAGAAAAATAAGGTCTAGGGGAGGTTAAATGAATTGGCTAAAGTCACATAGGTAGTAAGCATCAGAAGTGGGATTTAAACATCAGACAAAGCGAAAATACAACTTAACTATTTCAAAAGAGATCAACAAAGAAACAATATTATGCTTAAAGTCATCAAATAATGAAATAGCATAAGTACTAAGATATATGTAAACAAATTTATAAATGAAAAGTTAATTGTGGGAGACTTTAATGTTCCTCTCTCTGAGCTGAACAAATTTAACAAAGCTAAACAAAAAGGAAAATAAAGGTGATCTTGCAGCTTTTTGAGAATGTTATAATGAAAGAAAATAGAGAATATTAAAGTTATATTTGAAAGACTTATGGAATCTTCTGAAAGGAAACATTAAAGAATATACATTACTCAGAATAACTGATACCTTTACAAAAATAAACCATGTGCTAAGGCACAAAGAAATTATAAATAAATGAAAAAAATGGAAATATAAAAATAGCCATGACAGATCATTATACAATAAAAATAATTAACAGATAAAATAAATTAGCAACAATGGCTTATGAGGCAACTGCAAAATCCCAGGCAGATAGGAATAAGAGTGAGGCACTGAGGGTAGGAAGGAGACAGGAGATTATAGATACCTCACAAATAGAATCATCATGATGTGATAAATATTTAGATATGGAAAAGTGGATTAAATGGATATTGCAACAGTCTAGGTGAGAAAACATGAAGATTGACACTACCTCCTACAGCCTCCTCTCCTCTCTGAACAGAGAGCTGGAGGGCAGAGCACCAAACTCTTCCCAGTACCTTCCTTATGGAAAGCAAAAACTTTATTCATCTCACTTGACTTTGTATCTGCTACTCTACAGCCTCCTCTCCTCTCTGAACAGAAAGCTGGAGGGCAGAGCACCAAACTCTTCCCAGTACCTTCCTTATGGAAAGCAAAAACTTTATTCATCTCACTTGACTTTGTATCTGCTACTCTACCTGGTTTCAGCTCCAGGGAACAATATGCCCCTGATGTTCCCATTCACACACACACACACACACACACACACACACACACACACACACACACACACATAATCCTTTCCTACTCCTTTTCTGTGGTATTTCTCCCCTTTAAATTGTAAGCTCCTGGAGGGCAAAGAGTATCTTTCTTTTTGTTAATTGTATCTTCAATGCTTAGCACAGTACCTGGAACATAGTAGGTGCTTAATAAGTGTTTACTGGTTTATTGGATTTAATTAGGCTGGCTGTTTGGGGAGTAGAGAGAAGGGAAAAAATATTCCCACTGTGTTAGGTACTTGGGACACAAAGACAAAGAGAAAACAGTCCTTGCCCTCAAGGAATTAACTTTCTTTTGTTGTCCAATTCTTCATGATTCTGTTGGGGTTTTCTTGGCAGAGATACTGGAGTGGTTTGCCATTTCCTTCTCCAGCTCATTTTACAGATGAAGAAACTTAGGCAAACAGGGTTAAGTGACTTGTCCAGGGTCATACAGCTTGTAAGTATCTTGTGGACAGATTTTAACTCAGGTCTTCCTGACTTCAGGTCTGACACTCTATCCTCCGTGCCACTTAGCTACCTTTATACTATGTACATATATAAAGTATATATAAATATCTTTGCTTTCTGAATTGTGTCTTTTAAAATACATCTAGTTCTAAATAAGCAAATACTTAAATATTAGCAATCACTAAGCCCAAGTAGCTCTTGATAACTTTGTTTATCCTAAAATCAAATTCCCTGTATTACAGGTCATTACCACAGCAAGTAAAGTTGGCAATAAGCCTCATCAACAGAAGTTGAAGCTAACACTCCTCTGTTTTCCCTTTACTAACAAAGTCTTTGTAAGAGGGGAGTTTGGAGAGAGGGTAGAAGGGGTGACCTTGCAGATTTTTGAAAACGTTATAATGAATGCGAAAAGTAATCAGAATGAGATAGCTGCCGATTCAATTCTTTAGAGAGAGATTCAAATTCATTTGTCCCTTATAAGAGCCAAAGGAAGAAAAAAAAGCCATTATTAATTTAGGCAATTAGAGTACTTTGAAAGCAATATCCAGTACATTAAAGAAGTTGTCCCTGGAGAGTTGCCTGCAGGACTCAAAAACTTAATTTTTATAGCATTTTAGAATGAAGAAAGGTCATTTCTTAGATGTGCTCGACAGAAGATTGTAATTTTAAACTGGTAATTTTAATGAGAAGTGGGTTTTTCATAAATAGGGAGTGAACGGTTGAGTGGGTTAGAAATGAAATTAAAGGGACGCATTCTGCTCATCATGTCATTTTCAGATGAAACCATGTATGAAGGAAGGCTCTATACTCTTCCACAGTCACGCCAAAAAGTTTGAAGCCTCCATTTCTGTCTCTGACTCTTCCCTGGGCTTTTTTTCTGTGATCTTAAACACTATATTTCACTTTTTTTTAATCCTGCCAATTTCCAAAAGAGACTACAGCTCCCTGGGAAGCCTGGTCCCATAGCTGTTTCTCTGTTAAAGGTGAAAAGTAGAACAAGAGAAGTGGTCTCCAGTTTTCACAGTCTGGAGCTCACTTGGCCTCATGACTACAACCCAAATTAATGGTCATGGAGAGCCCTCTTGGAAGAGAAGTCTTTATGTTATTTAATAGCTCTTCCTGGAGTGATAAGTACTATCTTTTTCTCCATTTCCAAGTACAATAACACAATTGAGACATGAGGAAGGAAGAGATCTATCATTTACCAAAAGAATCTTAGTGTTGGGAGGGACCTTAGAGATCATCAGTCCTCCTCTTAAAAGCTGTGACTTGTCCAAGGTGACACAGAAAGTTAGCAGTCTTGTGTCCTAACCCAGCAATATTTATAATGTGCCACTCTACTATATATATGTGTGTATATATATATGTACTTATATGTATACACATATGCATGTGTGTAACTCATATACATGTGTGCATGTGTATATATGTATACAGTTATCCCTTCCAAAATTCAGGGGATAGGGGCAAAGTGCCCCCACAACCTGGAAAATCTGTGAAAAATTTTTCAGCCCTCCCTTAGTACCAAAGAAGAAATCTGATTTTTTTTCTTTTCCTTGGACAGGGTGTTTATAGTACCTTATTGTAAAATTTGGGTTAAGTATTTGCTCATAGGCTCTGTGTCATCTGCTGGCCTTCCCCTGTTGTCTGAGGCTTCCACAAAACCCCCCCAAAAAATTCCCTTTAATTTCTTATGCTGACCTGCAATATATCAAAACCACAATGGGGGGGGCAGCTAGGTGGCACAGTGAATAGAGCACCAGATAGAGTACCAGCCCTGAAGTCAGGCCCTGAGTTCAAATCCAGCCTCAGACCAAACACTTGACCCGTACTAGCTGTGTGATCTTGGGCAAGTCGCTTAACCCTGATTGCCTTACTAAAAAAAAAAAAAGCCACGATGGGGAAAGTCATGATGTAGAAGGGGTAACTGTAAAGCTTGCCATACAAATGAACAATTTGGATCCAGAATTTAAAAGAAGTACAAATTAGATTGCCTTTGGAAAATTACAAAGCTCCTTGAATAAGTCCAAACTTCCTAGAAATGTTTTTATAATAAGAATATTCTACCAGTGTTATATATATGGCCGCATTAGAGTATCTAAAGCACTGGGTCTCAAAATGTGGCCCAGGACCCCTGAGATCCCCAAGACCCTTACAGAGGGTCCACAAGGTTAAATTTTTGAAAAATAATAATACTAAAAGAACCCACATGTACAAAAATATTCATAGCAGCTTTCTTTGTGGTGGCAAAGAATTGGAAATTGAGAGGATGCCCATCAATTGGGGAATGGCTGAGCAAGTTGTGGTATATGAATGTAATGGAATACTATTGTGCTATAAGAAATGATGAACAGGCTGACTTCAGAAAAACCTGGAAAAACTTATATGGTCTGATGCTGAGTGAAGTGAGCAGAACCAAGAGGACTTTGTACACAATAACAGCCACGTTATGCAATGACTAAGATTGTTAAACTGAACCCTTCTCAGCATTATGAGGATCTAAGACATCTCCACAGGCCTTGGGACGGAAAATGCTGTCCACATCCAAAGAAAGAACTATGGAAGTCAAATTGCTATCACTTATTTTTACCTTCTGTTGAGTTTTGTTTCATCTTTCTGATGGTTCCTCCTATTGTTTTTAATTTTCACTTACAACTTCACTGATGTGAAAATATGTTTAATGGGTATGTAAATTTAATGCCTATATCAGATTGTGTGCCACCTTGGGGAAGGTGGGGGGGAGGAAAAGGGAGAAAAATGTTCAAAAAAATTTTTTAAAAAATAATAATACTTTTTAATTTCTAATGTGGTAAATATCAATAGATATAATCTGGCTGGGGTTCTTATAATCTAGCCACTGCTCAGATTTTTACAATCTAGCCAATAGCCCACAGATGCTCAGATTCCTTAAGAGTCTGGCTAATATAGTGAATCTTCAATAAACCTTGTTTTTGGCTGAAAGAAGGCTTGGGTCGAATTCTTTTGGATAGGACCTGCATGTCGTGATTTTGGGGTTCCAGGACCCCTAACTTCTAGACCTTACCATATGGTTCCCTGCACCGGGAAAAACTGCCTGTACCAAGCTCTTCACCAGCCAGGACTGGAAGTTTAACAATTTATACAACAGTAATGAGCACTGCAAAGCCAGACAAATACACAACTCAGATCAGACACTGAGGGCAAAAAACGTGAAAAGAAAAAGCTGGATTTCCTAAGCACTGCAATTAAAAAAAACCAAGTGAATGTATTGTAATCTTTTTTGAAGACATCCACATTATGCCACGCTACCATATCCAAATGGGACCCTATAAAACCAGTTTTAGTAAGGAAGATGGTGACAGCTGCTGCCCAAAGGGATTAAATTTTTCAAACTCATTCACAACTGATATTCAGAATCTTCCCTGATTTTATTTATCCTAATTTGAAGATCCTAAAAAGACAGGTGCTGTTGGCTCTGTCTGTTCAAAAATTCTTTACTATTAGTAAATACATAGCCCTCTACCCCTCCATGCCCTGGGCTATCCCCCTATAAAGTGACCTGGTGAAGATGAATGAACTATTGTAAAGTGTTTAGGGAAGAAATAGAATTCTAACAGATACACATATTGAGCCTGTATGATGCCTTCCATTTTGGATAATGAAAGTATGATTTTTATTATATTTTTCTATGCAACTAGTATTTCTGATCTTTTATGAAGTTTCTGTTTAAAATTTCTGCTAGACTTGAGTTAGTTAAAAAAAAACTAACCTATTTCTTTATTGTTTCTAAATAGTAATCCACCATCCCAGTCATCACTATGATTATATCAATTGCTGGGCTAGGCAACAAATTGATAAACAATTTTGAACAATTGAATAAAAGCTTTATAAAGATATTTTTAAAAATAGATATAATCCATATAAGCTAACTCTGACAGAGTCCTTAATAATTTTTAAGAGTACAAAGGGAGTCCTGAGACCAAAAAAATTTAGGAATGACCACTTTAAAAAAGAATTTACCTCATCTGTGAAATGAGCTGGAGAAGGAAATGGCAAAACACTCAATCTTTGCAAGAAAATACTGGAAAATGGAAAAACAAAAAAGAGAAAAGAAAAGAAAAGAACAGCCACAAAAACAGAAATCAGAACCGAATACTGTGTTAAGTATACTGTCAAGGCTTAGCCCCACCTATGACCTATGAGCATGCACCTCCCTCCCTTGGAGGAGGTAAGCTGGGATACAGAGGAGGTAGAACACTGTGGGTACTGTTAGATTAAAGCATGTGTTGGCTAGTTTGGCTAAAATACTTTTTTCCATCTTTCAAAAAATAGTTATAGGAATCAGTGACAAGATTCACCTCTTCTACATGAAACTTTCCTAATCCCCCAAATTGTCAGTGCCCTCATCCACCCCCAAGTATCACCTTGTGTATATTTGATATAAACCTATATGTGTGCATATTGTCTCCCCGCAAAAAATATAATTTCTTTGAGGGCAGAGGCTTCTTCACTTTTGCCTTCGTTATCTCCATCATCTGGCCCTTGTAGATGCTTAATAAGTTCTTGAAGATTAAGGCCCTCTGTGAACTGAGGGTGCTAAAGCACCTTAGCATTCTAGACTTATCACTGTGCATTCTGGACTCAACCCAGGTAGAACAAGTATTCTTTATGCCTAGATGGGGCTTCTTCCCATCTCTGCCTTTCAAAATTCATAAAAGTGGCACAGCTCAGAGGCTACTTTTCCTACACCATCTCTATCTCTCTTGAAATTACTTTGAATTTCAAATCCAACCTCAGACACTTGACACTTACTAGCTGTGTGACTCTGGGCAAGTCACTTAACCCCAATTACCTCACCAAAAAGCAAAAAAAAAAAAAAAAGACAGAAGGGGGGCAGCTAGGTGGCGCAGTGGATAGAGCACCAGCCCTGGAATCAGGAGGACCTGAGTTCAAATCTGCCCTCAGACACATAACACTTACTAGCTGTGTGACTCTGGGCAAGTCACTTAACCCACAATTGCCTCAAAGAAAGAAAGAAAGAAAGAAAGAAAGAGAAATTACTTTGAATTGCTTTGAATGTATTTTGTACCTGTTATATAGTGCCCCCACTCAATCCGCAATAGAAGGCAGAGTCTGATTTATTTTTGTCTTTGTATCTTCAGCACCTACCACATAGTAGGCACTTTATTAAGTGTCTGCTATGTAACAGTCCTGAAATGGCCTGTGAACTGAATTACTCTCCCAAAGATGTTCATATCTCCATGCCTCTGATTAAACTGTTCTCGGTGACTGAAACAACCTTCCTTCCACTTTGCCTGTTCCTTCCACTTTGCCTGTTAAATTCCGGCCCATCCTTTATTGCCCAACTCAAATGTTACCTCCTTCATGAAGCCTTCCTTCATCAGCCTGGTCAGTAACAACCTTTCTCCTTGGACCTTAGAAAACACTTTGTTTTGAATCTTTAGAGTATACTTACCCTGAAGTATTGTTATTAGAGTTATCTGTGTTCCTGTTTTATTTCCTACTATACTGAGCTCTATAAGGGCAGGATTAACATTCTATTTAAACTCTGTATTTTTCCTACCACTCAGCACCTTGCTTTGCATACCACAGGTGCTTAATAAATGTTTATTGAAAGAGTGAATGAATGAACAAATTAATTTCTATATAGGGCAGACCAAATGACCTTTTGTGTCTCTTCCAGCTCAGAGATTTCTATGATGATAATAAGTCTATAAATCTAAAAGAAAATTACCTTTACCAAGGATACCATTTACTAAGAAACAGCCTGGAGGTATAGGAGATGAATTCCCCAATTTGGGATGGAAATCTGTTCAGGTCACCAATGCTGCCTGGTTCTTTTAGCACAAAATTAGTATAGTCTGTCATGCTGGAAGGTCCCTAGAGACTGACTTCAATTTGACAATGGGAGGAGATTTCTGGGAACTAAACCCTGTACTATAACACAAAATAGAAAGATAAAGATTCAATAACAGCCTGACCATTTTTTGTCATCCAAGTGCATTCATATCTCAAATCCTCCTATTTATGGAATATCTCATGAGCATAAGACTCATCCCTGAAGGTGTAGTAGAGGGCACTTCTAAACCCCCTTCCTAATCCAGAATGGTGACCATGACACATAGAGTTGGTCTAAGGCAAAGCTGTAAAATCACCAAAGTTTGTTTTCAGTAATTTCTTTCTCACACCCCTCCTACTTTTAGT
Organism: Phascolarctos cinereus; assembly: GCF_003287225.1. NCBI lineage: Eukaryota > Metazoa > Chordata > Mammalia > Diprotodontia > Phascolarctidae > Phascolarctos > Phascolarctos cinereus. Next base: position 285,877,349 of record NW_027555625.1, on the reverse strand, counting down.
GATTCCCATTGCCTATGTAGCCTAGGGTGCCCAGGGGATTTTTACCTGCTTTTCTCTAGGCATGATTTCAGTGGAGAGAATGATTACTCACTGTATCTTTGCATGAGGGATAGAATTGGCACAAGAAAAGAATGGGAAAAGAATGACCTTTTTCTTTTTTTACTGCTTTGAGAGAGGGTACATGTGGTTCCAGACCCACTTTGAGGTGAGAGGAGGGAGGAGAGAGGAGAGGAAAAGACAAAGTAGGAGGTAGAAAATGAGAGAAAGACAGACAGACAGAGACAGAGACAGTGACAGAGAAACAGACAGAGACAGAGCAAAGAAGGAAGGAGGGAATGACGGAAGGAAGGAAGGAAGGAAGGAAGGAAGGAAGGAAGGAAGGAAGGAAGGAAGGAAGGAAGGAAGGAAATAAAATGAAAAGAAAGACTCTAAGCAGTGGCAGGTAGGTAGTGAGCCACCACTTCAACATGTTCCTGATTTCCAGTTTTTCTTACTAAAGACTTCTGAGAATTTCCTGTTGAGTGAAATTGGGGACTTTAATTTTTGGTTGAGCTACCTCACTCCCATCAGGAGAGCTCATTCACTCTGTGTATCTTCTGGTATTTAGATAACTTCTCTGATATCTGACTGCTATCTGCTTGGATAGATAAATTTATTCACTGTTCATAATTTGTGACAGTCTTTTTTGTAACTAGTATTTGGCAGGAAGGAGCTAAGCCTATGTACATAAACTTGAGGCATTCCTTTCTCTTTAAGGGATAGCAATCATAATGTAATTCAAACATAAGAAAAAATTGTTTTCTCTAGATTAGCTATACTGAAGGGGACAAATATAATTCTATTCTGGCACCCCCTCTCTGAGGAGAAAAAAAGTGGCTAGCTTCAATGGACCCTTCTGTGGCTCCCATACAAGGAGAAATCAATGTCTCCCAAAAAGAGGAGTGGGCAAGATATCTGAGATATCTACCAAAGCTTTTTTTCAAGTTGTATTTAGACAAACTCAATGGAACATACACATAACCTAATTGGGCAACACACAACCTATACCTAGAAGATAAAAAGCAAATTATTTATCTTGGTATTTAAGGCTCTCCACAGTCTGGCTCCTAGTCTTTTGTCACACCAGTCCCTATTGACTTGGGAACTGATTAGATATGTGGGTTGGATGAGACTGAAGAATAAAGAATGATACCAAGATTGTGAACCAGGAGATAAGAAGAATAGTAGTTTCTAAAAAATAATTGGGGGTGGGGGGCAGGGCAGCTAGGTGGCACAGTGGATAGAGCACCAGCACTGGAGTTCAAATCTGGCCTCACACACATAATGCTCACTAGCTGTGTGACTGGGCAAGTCATTCAATTACCTCACTTAAAAAAAAGAATTGGGAAATATGTAATAAGGAAGCTTGGAAGAGTTTAGTTTAGGTTTAGGAGGAAAATAGCAAGTTCTGTTTTGGACATATTGAATTTGAGAAGCCAACGGACATTTAATTCAAATTGTCCAAGATGTAGTTTATGATTCAGAACTGGGGCTCAGGAGGGAGATCCAGGAGTCGTTTGTATCTGGATTATAATTGAACCCTTAGAGAAGATAATACCCACCAAGTGAGAGACCATAGAAAGAAGAGAATAGGGCCCAGGAGAGAGCCAGGAGTCATACTCCCAGTTAGAGAATGGAACATAGACTATAAATCAGCAACTTTAGAAAGTCTAAGAATTAGTGGTCAGAGAATTAGAAGAACCAGGAGAGAGTAGTGTCATTAAAACCAAGAAAAGAGGCTTCAAAATAGATACTGCCTCTCCTTCAAACTCCCTAACCACTCAGTCCCTCAAAATATGAAAGGGTATTTGAGAGGACATGGTGATCAACAGCATCAAATGCTTCAGAAAGGTTAGGATGAAGATCAAAAACAGGCTGTTATATGCACCACCACCACTACCTCTTCTCTCTTCTGAAGCCGCCACCACCACTGCTGAAACTGCCCTCATAAGCACACATCTGAACTATTGTAATAACTTGCTGGTTAGTCTCCCCGCTTCAAGTCTCTCCCCACTCCAGTCCATCCTCTACTCATCTGCCCAAGTGATCTTCCTAAAGCTCAGGTCTGACCATATCATGTTCCTTTTTTCAACAAATTCCAGTGGCTATTAAGAAATTACTGATGACTTTGGGAAGAGCAGTGTTAGCTGAGTTCTGAGGTCACAGGTCATATTGCAAGGGGTGAAGAAGGGAGTGAGAAGAGAAGTGGAGGCATGATATGTAGCCAAATGAGGAAAAGCAAATGAAAATAAATGGATAACGATAACTCATGAGTACATAGAAGAAAAGATTTAAAATGTCTTGTGATCCTTTATGTGTTAAAATTAATTACTTTAAATCAAATAGTTACTAAACAAGATTGGATGTTAATGATGATGCTGAATGTTGTTTCTATAACTTTTAAATAGATAGACAGGCAGATAGATGGATAGATAGATAGATGGATGGATAGATGGATGGATAGATGGATGGACAGATGGATGGATAGATGGATGGAGAGAGAGAGAGAGAGAGAGAGAGAGAGAGAGAGAGAGAGAGAGAGAGAGAAATTTCCCAACTAGAAAGATAAGCCCCTGGATGGATGGTCCATATGGTCAAAAACATTTGGTGGCAGCTAGGTGGTGAAGTATATAGAGCACTGGACCTAGAGTCGGGAACACCTGAGTTCAAATGTAACCTTAGACACTTAATAGCTATGTGATCATGGGCAAGTTCACTTAACCTCTATCAGCTTCAAATGTCAAGCGGGGATAAGAATAGCATCACTTCCCACGCTTGTTGTCAGGCTCAAATGAAATTATATTTGTAAAGCTCTTAGCACACTGCCTGGCACATAGTAGGTGCTTAATAAATACTTGTTTCCTTCCTTCCTTCACTTAGATCACCGAGGGATACTGTGTCCAATGGTGTGGCTGTCTTCTTTTACTTGGAAACATTCACTGCTTTAGCTCACAGACTACCGGCTGCAAAAGTGTATCATCCTAAACGTGTCCTCCTTCCCCACTACAATAAGTCATTCTGTAGTGCCATGCTTCACTTAAAAACAAACAAACACCTTCTGTCTCCATCCTGGCTCAGCTTCAGCTTATTTAACACTACAACATATGTCATCTGCTTCTCTAAACAATCTAACATGAGCACAGCACTCTGGGATTGGTAATTTAGGCAAATGAAAAACAGCCTGCAGTTGGCATGCACATGAAATGACATTTGATTTGCTCTAAGTAGATGTTTCACTCTGTTCCTTCTCTCCAATAACTGGAGACAGAAAAGGGTTTCCCTTTATTGACAGCCATCTCTACAGAGGTGCCACTGAAGGAAGTTCTCCAGCAGGATTGACTAGAAAAGTCAAAACTGTTGAAATGGAGTTTGAAATCGGGTTCCTAGATTCTCTGAATGCACAATCTGTTGCCAAATAGAGCGCCCCAGGGTTCAATACAGATACTATTCGGCTTTTCAAAAACCCATTATTCACCTATCAGATTGGCTAATATGACAAAAAAGGACAATTACGGATGTTGGAGGGGGTGTAGGAAAAATGAGACACTAAAGCACTGTTGATGGAGTTGTGAACTGATCCAACCATTCTACAGAACAATTTGGAACTATACCCAAATGGCTATAAAACTGTGCATACTCTTTGAGTCAGCAATACCACTTCTAGGTTATATCCCAAGGACATAAAAAAGTTGGGAGAGGACCTATTTGTACAAAAATACTTAAAGCAGCTCTTTTTGTGGTGGCTAGGAATTAGAAATCGAAGGGATGCCCATGAATTGGGGAATGGCTAACCAAGCTCTGTTATGATTGTGATGGAATATTATTGTGCCATAAGAAATGACAAGCAGGAAAAAAAAAAAAAGAAATGACAAGCAGTATGATTTTAGAAAAATCTGGAAAGACTTTACATAAAGTGGTACAAAGTGAAGGGAACAGAACCAGGAGAACATTATACACAATGACACAATATTGTATGATGAAGAACTATGAATGACTTAGCTATTCTCAGCAACCAATAATCCAAGACAACCCAAAAGGATTAATGATGAAGCATACTGTCTGCCTCCAGAGAAAGAACTGGTGCTGTTTTCTGCAGACAGAAGCATGCTATTTTTCACTTTCTTTCATTCTTTTTTCTATTTGAGTCTTCTTGTACAAAATGACTTATATGGGAATGATTGCATATGTATAATCCAGATCTGATTGCTTACCATGTCAGGGAGGGGCAGGGGAGGAAGGGAGGGATCGAATTTAGAACTCAAAACTTTTTTTAAAATGTTAAAAAAAATTGTTTTAACGTAATTGGGGGAAAATAAAATACATAAAATTAAATATCTTTTTTAAAGATTTATTTTTTCCATTAACTTTTGAGCTTTAAATTTTCTCTCCCCCCCCCAAGATGGTATGCAATCTGATATAGGCTCTACATATACACTCCTATTAAACAAATTTTACATTTAGTTAGATTGTAAGGAAAAATTAGAACCAATAGGAGGAACCACAAGAAAGAAGAAACAAAACAAAACAAAACAGAAGAAAAAAAGAGCAAATAGTATGCTTCAATCTGTATTCATACTCCATAGTTCTTTCTCTGGATGTGGATAGCATTTTCCATCATGAGACCTTTGGAGATGTCTTAGATCCTTGCATTGCTGTGGCGAGCCAAGTCTATCAAAGTTAGTCATCACACAACATGGCTGTTACCATGTACAAAGTTCTCCTGGTTCTGTTCACTTCACTCAGCATCAGACCATACAAGTCTCCAGGTTTTTCTGAAGTCTGCCTGCTCATCATTTCCTATAGCATAATAGTATTCCATTACATTCATATACCACAACTTGTTCAGCGATTCCCCAATTGATGGGCATCCTCTCAATTCCCAATTCTTTGCCACCACAAAAAGAACTGCTATAAATATTTTTGTACATGTAGGTCCTTTTCCCATTTGTATGATCTCTTTGGGTTACAGACTTACAAGTGGTATTGCTGGGTCAAAGGGTATGCACAGTTTTATAGCCCTTTGGGCATAGTTCCATATTGCTCTTCAGAATGGTTGGATCAGTTCACAACTCCATGCTGGTTCATTTTTAAAGGAATCTTTAATGATCTTGATATGTAGATGGATAACAACTTGTCATAAAAGAGTCTTTAGTCATTGTTTTATTCTACTGATTTGAATGCTTTTTCATAATTGATAAACAAAAAGAATGAGATGATGTGGTCTCTACAGTTTTCAGTCCATTGTGAGAAGGTAAAAGCATGGTCTATTATCAAATATAATTTGTGAAAGCCTCCTTGTTCTCTAATACTCTCATTGAAGATGGCTGCAATCTATGAATAGAATCCCTCCTTCATGGAAAGCTAAGCACTTAGCAAATTTCCTTACCCTCTGTGAAGCCACTAAGGAACCATACAATCTCACTGACTCCCTTCTCCAATGCTGGCTAAACTTTCACTCATTCCCCTTGGCTCACTGGTCAAGGTGGAAGAGTTGTAATACTCCTTGCTCCTCATTGCCACTTCTGGTTCTTACCCTATCTCCATCACTCAGTAACCTCTCCTCCTTTGAGGTCTATGCTATTCATATCTATCACCCAATTGAAATCCTAGTAGCTGTTGTCTGTAGACCTCCAGGTCACTTCTTTAGCAAGTTCAGGACCTGGCTCACAATTTTTCTCTCCTTCTCAACTCCTGCTCTCAAACTAGCAGATTTCAAAATACATATCACTCTCTCTCAAACACCCTACCCCCTCAGGTCTTCAACCTACTCACTTCCCATGACCTACTCCTTCAGCCCACCTCAGCCATACACAATGATAGTCTTACCCTTGACCTTGCTATCAATGCCATTTGCCACGTCCATGTTCAAGAATGCTGAAATCCCCTTATCTAACCATAATTTATTGGCTTTCCACATCTGCGTTTTCTTACCAAGCCCTGCAGTTTATACATGCCGGAATCTTTATTCCCTCAATCCTTCAGTTCTCTCCCAGGCCACCTCCCCTGCACTAGCCACTCTCCCCTTTTTTCCCATCTCGACCTCTTGAAGAACCAGTTCAAATTTACTCTGTCCTCTTCTGTTGAGTTCCTGGCCCACTTATCATATTGCCAATTTTATTCTACCAAGACTCAGCCTTGGATCACTCCCACCATCTGCTACCTTTGCCCCTACACACATGCTACTGAATTAAGATACAGAAAATCATGCAACCATTCCGTGTCCACTACAAATTTATATTATGCAACTTCAGCTCACTGCTGCAAATAAATCCTTCTGCCCTTCCCTTATCAATTCACTACTCCACTCTCCACAGTGACTCTTCTAAATCTTTTTATCCCTCCTCAAACTTCCCCTAGCTCCTCCACCTCCCCACACACTCTCAGTCAATAAACTTGCCTCTTATTTTATTGAAAAAAATTAGGCCATTTGCTAAGAGCTTCCTCTTCCCCCCTTTTCCTCTTCCAATGTCACTGAGATGCCTTCTGATGCTACATCTTCCTACACTCTTATTTCAAAAGAAGCTATAGCCTTATTCTTCATTAAGGCTAACACCTCTACTTGCACAAGTGGTCCCATTGCATCTAGGCTCCTCCAACAGATTGCCTTCTCTGTCATCCTTAGTCTAACACTTATCTTCAATCTCTCCATATCTATTGGGTCCTTCTTTACTTACTACATTTATACTCATGTCTTCCCCCATCCTCAAAAACCCTCTCATTTAATTCTTGAATCTAGGTGGTGCAGCATATAAAGTCCTGAGCCTGAAGTCAGGATGACCTGAGTTCAAATTTCAGTCTCAGACACTTGGTACCTATGTGACCCTGGGTAAGCCACTTAACCTCTATTTGTCTCAGTTTCCTAATCTGTAAATAGGGGGTAATAATGATACCTGTCTCCCAAGGTTGTTGTGAGGATCAAATGAGATGATATTTATAAAGTGTTTAGCACAATGTCTGGCACATAATAAGCATTCTACAAATGTTAGCTCTCTTTACCATGATCATCATCATCTCTTCTGCCCTTTATGGTCAAACTCCTTGAAAAGACCATCTACTATAGTTACCTCTGCTTTCTCTTCTCTCACTTCTTAATCCTTTACAATCTTGCTTTTGACTTCATAATTCTACTACAACTGTTCTCTCCAAAGTTATCAATCATCCCTTCATTGCTGAATCCAATTGCCTTTTCTCAATCCTCATTCTTCTTGACTTCTCTGAAGCATTTGATTCAGTTAATCATCTGTTTCTCTTTGACATTCTCTCCTTTCTAGGTTTTTGGAACACCATTCTTTCCTGGTTTTCCTCCTACCTACCAGACACTTCCTTCTCAATCTCCTTTGCTGGGTATTCATTTAGATCATCCTTCTAACCATAGGTGTCGCGCAGGTGTTCTGTCCTGACCCCTCTTCTCCCTCTATACTACTTAACTTGGTGATCTCATTGGCTCCCATGGATTTAATTACCATCTTTAATTACCGCCTCTATCATGTTTCTCAAATCTATCTATTCTGCCATATCCTCTGTGCTGTCTTCTAATCTCATATCTCCAATTGTCTTTTAGACAACTAAAACTTGATGTCCCGTAGACATCTTAAACTTAACATATCCAAAACTGAACTCATTATCTTTCCCCCTAAACCTTCCCCCTCCACACTTCCCTATGATTGTTAGGGTCAATACCATCTTCCCAGTCTCTCAGGCTTATAACCCAAGAGCCATCCTTGACTTCTCACTATTCCTCATCCTCCATATCCCAAGGCCTGTTGATTTCATCTTTGCAGCATCTCTCAAATATGCCCCCTTCTCTCCTCCAACACTGCAACCATTCTGGTACAGGCCATCATCACCTCATGCCTTGACAATTGAAACAGCCTGCTTGTGGATCTGCCTGCCTCAAGTGTCTCCCCACTCCACTCTCCCCATCCTGCATTCAACCACCAAAGTGATTTGCCTAAAGTGCAGGTTTGACCATGTCACTTCCCTATTTAATAAACTCCAGTGGCTCCCAATCACCTCCAGAATTAAATACAAAATCCTTTATTTGGCATTCAAAGCCTTTCATAACCTAACCCCTCCATCATCTTTCCAGACTTATCCCACCTTATTTGCCACTACATATTCTTCGATCCAATGCTATTCCACAAACAAGACATTCCATCTCTTAGCTCTAGGCATTTTCTCCAGCTCTCCCTCATACCTAGAATGTTCTTCTTCCTCATCTCCACCTGGCTTCTTTCAAATCCCAACTAAAATCCCAACTTCTACAGTAAGCCTTTCACAACTCCACTAATTTCTAATTATTTCCTATATATACTACATATAGCTTGTTTGTACACATTTGTTTGTTTGTCTCCCTTTAACTTGTGAACTCACGAAAACAGGGATTGTCTTTTGCCTCTCTTGTATCCCCAGCACTTAGCACAGTGCCTGACATATAGTAGGTGCTTAATAAATGTTTACTTATTGACTGACTGAGAAGCAAGATGGCAAAGTATAATTTTGTGTAATTAGTTATTAATCAATATGATATTAGAAAGAGTCCTTGTACTCATGGAGCTTACAGTTAAATTGAAAAGACAAAGCATATTGTGTATGAAAAGCTAAAAAACAATATGAAAGAAATAACATCTCTAAGGAATTCATAATTATTTGCCATATTAATTTCATCTGTATACCCTTGAGAGGGAAACTTTCCACCAAGCCCTTTTGGCCAGAGCAGTCAACCTCTGTTCCTTAATCAACTCCACATTCCCTGGCTTACTACCACAAAATAGATCTCTAGTATAACATGGGTCTTTTTAAATGCACAGATGTTACAACAAAGTTATTTTACAAATATTACCTCTTCCTTTGCTAAAGTGGTAAGATGATAGCAGGTAGCAAAGTCAAGATTGGAAACCAAAGATAATAACCAAATGTTCTGAATTTCATGGAGCTGTATATGCATCTGACACTCAGGGGATGGGTTATTATTTGTTTGAAGAGGCTGTGGCTTGAAACAGGAGTTGAAAGGAATTCACTTAAATAGCAATGACTAAATTGTCATTGAAGGAGAAACAAAGAAAGGAGTTCCAAAGGTGGATTTCACTGAGGGGATTCTTCCCTCTAGTTCAAGGTGTAGATGTGGGTCTGATTCACAAAAGAGATAAAATAGTCATGAGACTGTCAGATAGATTCTTAAAGAACTGTCAATATCCCCCTATGTAGAAGAGACTACATAGCGTCTTTATTAATAATAATGATGATAGCACTTTTATGTAGCATTTAAAGGTTTACAAAGTATTTCACAAATATTATCTCATTTTATCTCCACAACCATACTGGGAGGTAGATGCTATTATCCCTACTTTGTAGATGGGAAACTGAGGCAAACAGAGGTTAAGTAATTTGCCTGGTGCCACATAGCTAGTGAGTTTCTGAAGCTAGATCTGAACTCAGATCTTTCTGACTCCAGGCCCAGTGCTCTATTCACACATCACCTAACTGCCTCTAATTTACCAGAGAACCTTCAGATAGCAGTAAAAGCTCAGAGGAGAGCTTATAGAAAAGTAACAGTTTTTTCCTTGAAGTATCACATGGAGGTTTATAAACTATGGTTTTGAATAGATGTGTAGTAGCAACATTAATAATAATAGATGAATTTATAGGGTACATTAAGATTTGCAAAATATTTTGCAGATCCTAATCTCATTTGACCCTCAAAACAATCCTAGAATATAGGTATTATTGCAGTACAGCCATATAGGTATTATTATATTATGTCCATCTTTTAGATGAGGAAACTAAGTCGGACAAGTAGTGCACCAGGGTCACACAGCTAGTAAATATCTAAGGAATGGTTTTAATTCAACCCTTCCTAACTTTATCAGTCTATCTACTACTACCCCAGTTTTCAACCACCTCTGTTTGATTAGTTTTTAACCAAATCAGACGGTGAATTAATTCAAAGCAAAGGCACTGCATTAAACAAAATACAAAAGGAAATAACATGGAAAATTTCCTGCATGCATACACAAGCGTGTTCTTCCTTGTAGAGGTACTAATGTCTACCGAAAAGCTGTTTTTTCTACTGCACTACCATCTTCTGCTTATCTGATGAATTGTAGTTGCCTTGTGACCTTTCCTCCATAGAGAAATATTGATATCTCTTTTTGTGATTCAGGGTCATTTCAGCTCTTTTATGCGTCAGAACCACAGCCATACCCAGGCAGTGTATTCCTTCAAACCTAATCAATCCTTTGAATTGAGTTGGAAAGGCTAAATTAGTTTCAGCTCACACTATGATCCTGGCACCAAACTAACACTAAGGTTCATTTAAGAAGACTGGAGAGGTCAGGCAAACTTTCTCCTGAATTCCTGCAACTGCATCCAAATCATTGCTCACCCAAATTGCTAGTCTCCCTAACTTTGTAAAATGAGAGTTCTGAGCTTAAGATAGATGACCACAGGTTCACAGAATACGGAGCTAAAATGGACCTTATAGATCATCAAAGCCCAGGCCTTTTATTGATTTATTGATGAAGAAACTGAGACCTAGTGAGGTTGTGACTTTCCCATGCAGAGCCAAGATTCAAGTGCATATTCCCCTCAATCCAAATCAACTGTACTCTAATGATTTACCAAATCCAACCTACAATAAATAAATGTACGGGAGCCTCAGATCTGTTATTTCCATAAGGTGGAAGGTCCCTCTTCTGCATGCCCATTGCCTCCCTGAGACCTCTGGGCAGCCTAGGGAAATTGCCCTGATTTTCCATATCCTCAGAATCATTCTGCCCAAAATAAAGCCAAGAAATCTTAAGCACAAAGCAAGCGCTGAAGCTGGATTGTGATAACACCCCAAAGCCAAAGTGACTCAAAGGAAGAGCTCTAGCCAAAAGAAGAATTTTCTTTCTGGTGTGACCAGCTCTTCTGTGAGACCTAAGTGACTGTAAGAGAGACATAGGAAATGAGATACACAGCAGACACCTGCCAAGAGGCAACAGGCTCTGATTTGAGACCTCGCTCCAGCTGTCCTCTCTTCCTAGTCCCACTGAGTATCCATTCAGCCCAAGGATAGGGCCCCCTTCTAAGCTGTCTCCCTCAGAATCTGAGCTCATCTGGCCAAAAGTGCCATGGACAATTACTGCCCGGACCCTTAATTCCTCCAAACTCTGCTTGGTCACAGAGTGATTTATCCTGATCCAACAACAAAGAAAGAAAACACAGCTTGGGCAGGGAAGGAGGGCAGCTAAAGAGAAGAAAATGCTGCAGAGAAAGTTTGGTCAGTAGCTTGAGGAATAACGTCTGATCTAAGAAGCAGAAAAGAGAAATTGTGCCAAGTTCTGCTAATACCGTGGCTACCCTTATAAGGATCTAGCTGCCACAACTTCTCCAAGTTACCCTATGAGAAAGCTTGCTATTTCCTGCACAGTATAAAAAGCTAATTTATCTGATTCTCAGATAAGTAAATTCTAACCTATCTGCATCTGGGGGTGAGAGCTGTATAGACCAAACTACAGAGTTTACAGATCTATGGATAAAAGCATTTGGGGGGAGAGGAATACATATATATATATATATACACATATATACAAATATGCATACATATGTGGGTATATATGTATTTTCAAAATATATACATGCAAATATATATATACACAGATGTAACATTCACAAAATATGTATATATCTATGTGTTTATATATGCATATATAAATACATATTTTGTTAATATTACATCTGTACATATACATACATATTTTGAAAATACATTCATATACCTACATGTGTATATACGTGCATACATACTTATGTGTGTACATACACACACACACATAGATATAAAGGGCAGCTAGGTGGCCCAATGAAGACAGTAGTAGACTTGGAGTCAGGAAGACCTGAGTTAAAATCAGGCTTCAAACACTTATTAACTGTACCACCCTAGGCAAGATACTTAACTGCTCTCAGCCTCAGTTTCCTCATCTGTAAAATGGGAGTAATAATAGCACCTGCCTCCCACAGTTGTTGTAAGAATCAAATGAGACAACATATAAAGCTTTTGCAAACCTTAAACACTACGTAATTAATATATAAAGTTGAAGAACTAATTGGCCCTGTTAAATTGCAGCAGGTAAACAGAGAGGGTTAATACTTTGTCCTTATCTCTCCTTAATGACCTTTGTGGGCAAGTGTAGGTTTGCATGTGGAGGAGGAGGAGGTGAGTACCCACAAGGACAGAGAACCTTGTGATCAGAAGACCTAAGTTCAGGTTCCAGCTTGGTCACTAATGGGGTGGCTTTGGGTAAACTGTGCAATTTGTGAAGACTAGACGTTGCAGAGAAGATATTGACCCACCTTGGTAAAAGGAATTTTCTCACCTGGGAGTTCCCTGTACCAACGAAACCATAGGTGCCATTCTTATCAGTCAAAACAAGATGCATTTTTAATTCAAAGGTAAAATATAGGTAGAACAATTTTTACTAGGAGAAAATGATAAGGGGCAAAATGTGAATATTTTCTTCGAGCTTTTATCTCAAGATATCGAATACACTGAAAAATGAAAAGCAATCTAGTTATAAGTGATAGTCTGTTCCCAATCTGGCATATTTTATTTAATAGCATTTAGTAACTTTGTGGAATTTGGGGAAGGAGGAAAAGGAATATATGCCTAGAAGCCCAAAGGCAGGACCCTCCAAGCATTGTGAATACCTTCAGGAGCAAAATTGCTCAAATGCAAAGTGCTAACCAATAATGACAGGGTTTGCCAAGAGCACAGGTAAAGCCCTTCTGTGCTCTTGGGTTTCTAAGCGTTCCTGAACATCGTCAACTGTGTGGAGCTATGTGGGGATCATCAAGGCCCACTCCTGCGGAATTATTAGCCTGCTGCTGCAACGTGGTTTTCTTCTCTTCTCTCAGAATTATTCAGGAACTTATTTGTAGCCCAGTTCTGTTTGGTGCCATAAATATACATATTTATCAAAACACTTCTTAACTCTGACACCACATACTTTAAGACACTTTCCCATTTGTAGATAATCAGCACTTCATGAATATTGGATTTTACCAATTACTTCATTAGCCTTGTTGTTGTTTTTATCCTCTGGAGAAAGGTCAGAAAGCAATGATCTAAATTCTCCCAAAAAATGAAGATGGATAAACACAAGTGACCTTGAACGGCAGGTTCTTGGGCTAGGCATATTGATTTTTAAGTGAATACTAAAACATTTTGAGAGAAACTATGGTCTCATGGAAAGAAAGCTGGACTGAAAAATCAGATGGGCCTGCCTAGGTTCAAATTCTGCCTCCAACATTTACTAGCTGGGTGACTCTGGGAAAGTCATTTAATCTTTCTAAGCCTCAGTTTCCTCATTTGCAAGTTGGGAATAATAATAGCACCTAACTTACAGGAATATTGCAAGGATCAAATGAGATAATATATGAAAAGTATTGTGTAAACCTTAAAGGACTATAGAAATGTTAGACACTATTACAGAGTAGATGCTTAATACAGCAGATGTCTGTTTAGTGTTTGTCTTTGCCTGTCCCTTCCCCTGTTCTTTTCATGTTACTGAGTTTTACCGCACCCCAATCATTCTTGCATCTTCTACTCAATCAGCCCTGCCTATTAGCTATTTCTGGTCTAAGTGGTATTAGAACTCCAATTGCCAGTATTCACAAAAAACACAAATAAATGACTAATAAGATGCCCAGATAAGGGGCTGCATCCCATTGTTGAAATTCTCCCCAACAGAAAAGTCCATAACATGTTATCTCCTGAGGCTGGACACACACAGACTAGTAACACACCCCAGTGTCAACTCCTCCAGAGACCAGGCCAATTAAAATTCATATATTGCAGTAAAAGTGGAATTGAAGATGGTTTCCACAGCAACTATAAGCCCCAAGCTCTCAAAACTCTTCCCCTAACTAGGCTACTTTCAATCCAAATTTTAAAAAAGAACAGGGATTGAAATCTGGAATCTGAAAATATATAGAAATTAAAACAAGCACCTGGATTCTGGAAAGCAGAAAAGGAAACAGGAGAATATCTCTGATAAGGCTGAAGTTAGAATCCAGTAATATTTCAGAGTTGGAAGAAACTTCAGATATCATCTAATCCAACATTCCAATCAATCAATAAATGTTTATTAAGTGCCTACCATATACCAGACAACATGCTAGGGACTGGGTATATCAACATGAAATCAAAATAGTCCCTGCCCTCAAGAAGCTTACATTCTATTAGAGAAACAGCATTTCAGTATAGATAGATGACAGGTAGGCAGATAAATGTCAGATTTGTAAGTTTTTATTATAGAAAGATAGATATATAAATTGTCATTATGAAAGATAGATACTTTTTATTGTTTTGTTGATTTCTAGATTAAAGAAAGTGGTAAATGAATGAAATGAAAATTAAGCTTAAAAATGTATCCTGCATACATTTTTTCTCAGAGACTTGGTTGTTAAACATTTACAAGCACAGCACTGTATATAGGCATCTACAAAACAAATATTTGATGAGGGGGGAAAGCACTATGATCTGGGGGGACTAGGAAAGGCTTCATGTAAGTCAGGTCAAATATCTGTTGAGTTAGATAGGCTCTGAGTATTCCCTTCCAGCTCTGAGGTTATGTACTCCCGTGAAACTGAAGCCCTAAGAGGGAAAAGGATTTGTCTAAGGTCATGCAAGCAGGCTGAGGCAGCCCATGATTCAGCCCATAACCTTGCCTAAAGGGCTGTCCCCCCTGTATCACAGCTGCTTCAGTTTGTTCAACAAGTGTAAATTGAAAGACTCCAGTCCTTCACTTGACACAGCTAACCTGGAGGACCTTACAGTCCACATAGGGAGACAACTTGAATCCACATGTGACAATCCCCCCACAATCAGGCTGTAAATAAGTATTGAGTGAAGGGTGCAGACCATTAGGGCCAAAGAAGTACAAAGCATGAGGAGACCCATTTTTTCCCCTCCCCTGTCTCTGAGGCTCTCTCTCTAGCAGGGCCCTGGCCCTTTTGGGAATTGCTGCTCTGGTAGGTGACTAGTAAAGTGAATCCAAAAGCTTCACCTCTCTGTAGGAAAGATACACATCCTCTCTGGAGCACATAAAAATGCATGTAGGCTCTGCTCTGGTTGTTCTGCCTGCACCAACCCCATGGAAGGGACTTGATTTAACAAGACTTGAGGCTCCCAAGCATCCCAAGCATCTGAATAAACATGTCCCCCAGGATAGACATCACAAAGAACACACAGATACTTCTCTTCCTGAGACTATCAGATACCAGAGATCCTTGTTTTCTTGCTGGTGCAGGGGCAGGTGAATGAAGAACCTTCAAGGGGCAGCCCGAAATGGCTACAATTGCAATGAGAAGTTGTCTGCGCTCCTCCCTCCATCACAGCTCCATGACCAAGCCCCAAGGCTTGAGGTAAGGCAGGGAGGACTATAGGCCTCCAAAAGCAGCCATAAAACCCCAAGTCTTTGCCTCAGCCAGTTCCTGTACTTCAGAAAAAAATGGATCCCAAGCTCCAAGCTAGAAAATTGACAGGAATTATCTACCTTCCTCATATTCTTTCCTCTCTAGAATTCCCAGACACTGCTCTCTCCTGGTTCTCCTCCCCATGTATCTGACCAGTCTCCTTTGCTAGTCTATCATCCATCTCCCATGAATGAAGGATAAGTATCCCCAGCTGCATTCTCTTTGTCCTTGGTGATCCATCTACTAATTCCCATCCAATCGTCCACTGCACACAACTTGCCATCCACCCTGCCCCTGTCTTTGCTACTGTCTCCCTTCTCCACACCTGGAATAGTGTCCTCTAGACTAGACCTTCAGACTTTGCCCCTTCCCTGTGGGAGTTAATCCATCCAGTTTATCAGCTATAGTCTCTGCATAAGATATTCTGACTGGTGAGTGAATGCAGATTCACCTAACACCAACCTAGTGACTCCCCATATCAAAATGCCCTTGCCTGGCCATCACTCCTGTCCTGTATGTACTGTCTCCCCTGGTGGATTATGAGCTCTTTGAAGGCAGGGACTGTTTCGTTGCTGTATTTGCGTCTTCAGTGCCTGGCACATAGCAGTTGCTTAATAATTTTTTTTCATTCATTCACTGACTCCTATGACTACAGTTATTAACTCTGTGTGGGATGATTCCCAAATCTCTAAATCTGACTGTGATCTTCCTAGGTTCTAATCCTGCATCTCCACTAGTTTACTGAACTTTTTCATCTAGATGTCCCACCAGAACCTCAAATTCAACATCCTCAGAATGAAATTGTTCATCTCTCCTGCCTGTCCCTCTTTCAAATTTCCCCATTCCTATAGATGGCACCACCATCCCACAATCACTCAGGCTCCAAAATTTCTAGTTGTCTTTGACTTGTCCTCCTCATCTCCACCCCCACCACCACTCACCAAGTGCTCTTGATTCTGTATACATACTTCTTGTATCTGTCCCTTCTGCTCCCTCATGGGCATGGACACCACCCCAGTTCATACACTCACTACCTCTTGCCTCTAATTATAATACCCTGCTAATTAGTCTCCTTGACTTCTGTCTCTCCTCTTTTGAATCCATCCTTCATTTATTCCAATGGGTATGTGATCTCATCAATGTGCATACTTCTGAGAAAAATGCAGATCGCAGTCAATCCATGCCTGCCCATCCTGTGTGCCCTCCCATGAATCTAACACAGAAGCTACCCAACCCACTGGGGGTCTTCCTCTCATCCTTTTGGCACTGTACATGACAAGAACCTATCCCTTCATCTTGCTATATAGCCAAACCGTCTTTTTTTTTCCTATCGTACATTTCTCTGAGACCATCCTTCTATACTGGTTCTCTTGCATAATTCCTCATCAAAAGATATACAACACAACCCATCCTCAACTCAGCTGCCAAAATAATCTTGTTAAAAGAAAAATTCTGGTTTCCCCCTAGTCCATTAAACTCAAGAAATAAGACAAAAGGAATTTATTGGCACCTCAAGGCATCAGGCAATCGTTGTGCCTTACCTGAATTTAGACTTCAAGCTGCTTTAATTAGACCAGACTAAAGAGATTTACATACGAGGGCAAGACAACCCTGTTTGGTAGACCTTTCAATGAAGAGGCAGGATTAGTCTCAGCTTTTTTGAGCAATTTCAATCATGTTTAGTTGGGGTTTTCTTGGAAAAGATGCTGGAGTAGTTTGCCATTTCCTCCTCCAGCTCATTTTACTGAAGGAGAGCTGAGGCAAACCCAACCCACTGGGGGTCTTCCTATCATTCTTCTGACTCCAAAGCTGGAGCTCTATCCACTGCACCACCCAGCTGCCCCTAGGGTAGGAAATCTCTTTTGCCTCTTTTTGTATTCCTAGTACTTAGCACAGTGCCTGGCACATAGTAGGTACTCAATAAATGTTTATTGAATTGAATCATATTACATCCCCCACTAGACTATAAACTCCTTGAGGTCAGGTAGTACATCTTTTTTTTTCCATCTCTGTATTGCCATTGCAACACAATTCTTTGAATTAATAAATATTGGTTGAATTTAATTACTTTGTGAATGACTTCATTAACAATTTAGCTTAAGTCCAAATCTAGGGTTCTCTTCACTAGACTACATTCACTGCATGTATAATACATTCTGCATTGTCCATGAAACTACCTAACTCTATGTTTTCTTCTCTCACCCACACAGGAGGTATTATGGTGAGGTGAAAGGCGTTCTCAACAAAGTTTCAGTAGACTTGGGTTCTTAATCTCATTTGACTAGATGCACTGTGTAACCTGAAGTCACTTAACCAGTGTGTGTGTGTGTGTGTGTGTGTGTGTGTGTGTGTGTCTCTCTCTCTCTCTCTCTCTCTCTCTCTCTCTCTCTCTCTCTCTCTCTCTCTCTCTCTCTCTCTCCCTGCATATGTGTGTATGTATATACGTATATATATATGCTCATACATATATGTGTGTATATGCATGCACATAATAACTATTATAAATATTATCATTAATATTAAGAATAATACCTGTCCCACTCTCTGATAAAGTTATAGTGAGGCTCAGACCAAGAGAAATCCATGAGCCTTGAGAAATACAAACAATGAAGACCTATTTGAGTGGTTATCTTTACTTTTATTTTTCACTAAGGAAACAAGTACACAAGTATTTTTATTAAGTTCCTACTACGTGCTAGACACTCTGCTAAGCACTTTACAAATATTATGCCACTTGCTTCACTGAGAGTTCCACAGCAGGATGACCCTGATACATGGTTTTATGCCAAGAATAATAGTCTGGAAGTACTGAAACAATACCACCACCATCACCAAGATCATCCCTTCCTTCAAAAGAAGAGAAAACTGAAATTCAAAGAAAGAAAGTATCTAGTCAAGATCACATAGGCAATCAATGGCAATCAATGGCACAGCCAGGATTTGAACCCAAGGCTTCAGACTCCACATCCACCATTCTTTCTGCTATGTGCTGCTGCCTTTGTGCAACTCAGACATCTGTCTGGGGCTCCTACTGGAAAAAGCACCACACAGGTTCTAGCACATTTTTTTAGAAGCTGATTGTTAATGAGCTGGAAAGTGAAGGAATCAAAGCTGTTATGATCTCTATAAGAAAGCATTCTTAATTCATGGATCATTTACTATTGATTATTGAAACAAACGCTATTGTGCATGCCCTATGGCTGGCTTTAAAGCCTCCATATCTTTGAAGCTTTTAATTTATTTGGAAGCACTGTAATAGGTGGCAGATCACAATTACTTCCTTCAGTACTCCCTGTAATCAAGATAAATTATCTTGGTATTGATGTAAATGGGATATGAAAATCCACAGAGTTCTCTTGAGGAGCATAAATGATACATTATTCTCGCCACATTTGAATTTTGTAGCAAAATCATTTTGGGGTCAATCATAAAACATTCTTTCAAACTTTTCTCTCCATCTTGAATCTCTCCATCACCTCCAGACAGAGCTGGTGAATTATACAGGCAAAGCATCATATAATCATGAGCTAAATTGTTCCTATTATTATAATGGCTTACCCCTCTCTGTGCCGTTTTCATTCTTTCACACCTATTGGATAAAAGTTATAGGAAAATGGACTTAGCTCAGTATAAGGAAAAACCTAATGGTTAGAGCTGTCTAACAAAGGAAAGTAAGATAATGACGCCTAGAGAGATAATAAAGTCCCTGTCACTGGAGGGGTTCAAGCACACGCTGGAAGATCATCAGTCCGATATGTTGTAGATGTTGGACATCAAATGTACTGGAAAGGAAGGAACATCTGTATGCCTGAGACTGAAGGGAACATGCGGCTGCCAGATATTTCCTGGATCTATTCAAGGGCACCAGGAAATAGGCTTAGTTTTACAGATGATTGTAGAGTGGTCAAAAACTACCCTAAAGGCAGTGAAGGAAGTATTCTGCACAGAGAGTCAGTATATGTCTTTAATGAAAAGGGAAGGAACAGAAAGGAGAGGGGAAGAGAGGGAATGGGAAGAGAGGGGTCAACAAGAAAGGGGAGAGAGGAGAGGAAAGATGACTAGGGTTTGTTGGTAGATTGCTTAAATCCCTTTCTAGGTTAGGTTCAATGGACCAAAGGCACCTTCTCCTCCTCCCCTCCTCCTCCTGCGGAAGAGAATTGTGAGAATTGTGATGTAGAATTTCCTGCCTGAAGGCAGATATTCAGAAACACAAAGCCTTCAAAGAGTATGCTTTCTGTTAGAGTGAGAGATTAGGGGAGGCATCACATTATTCCAAGATCAGGACTGGTCCTAAACATTGGCTGAGTTCAGAAATGCCACATGCCGCAATTTAAGGAGTAGAGAAAAGTCTCACCTCATTCTAAATATTTCCCCCACCAGCCTAGCCCAGTGCTTGAACTTACTGATCATCATTAACTGGTTAACAGTATGAAGGGAACTGACTCCTCATGAAGTCACCCCTTTTGTGCTCTAGGCACTCTGGAAGCCAAATTAAAGGCTCAAGCCTTAGAGCCTTGGACCAATAAAGTTAGCTTCCTTACCTTTTAGGGGAAAAATAGACCATCCTTAATAGACAGTACTGCTACTACAAATGAAAAGGAATCAGAACCAAGAAAACAAGAAAAACACAATAATTACAATGGAAATGGAAAAAAACAATAGCAACATTGAAATTAAGCTAAGTAGTAAAATAGTTGTAGAACAAACCTGTGTAATTATAATAACTAACCTTGGGCACAAGAGATATAAGATTGTACCTCCCTCCCTTCTTCTACATAGAGGTGAAGGACTATGGATGTGGAACACTGAATATATATACTGTCAGACTCGATCGATGTGCTGGTTAGTTCTGTTTTTTGGGGTGTTTTTTTGTTTGGTTTTTGCTGGGTAGTTTTTCTAAACAGTTCTTTTTCTTTTTTTTTTAACTCTTCGTCACTAAGGAATGATTCCCTGAGCAGGGGAGAGAACTGGAAGTAGTGTAATAATGTAAGGTATCAATAAAAAAAAATTTAAATATAAAATTAAATACAAGGTAGAAATGACCCTTAATCTTTTTGCCTTCAGCATATTCGCAAGGATGTTCTTATAACAATATTGACGTTTTGGGGGGAGGAGATTCTGAATAAGAAGCTTTCGATGGGTATAAAAGTTGGGGAGAATAGATTCTAATAGGCCCCGATAAAGGAGGTAGCATGAGAACACTACCTAAGATGATTCCTCCTGTCTTCCTCATGACAAACTATGAAAAATAATGTGAAGAAGCCAAAGGGGTTTGACCTATGTCAGGAGGTCAAGGGGTGGGAGAATGTGACATAGAGAAGGGAATTAGGAATGCGAACTCTCAATGACCGTATATTTTAAGTTCTCTAACTTAAATAGTAAAAGAAATACAAACTAAAACAGCTCTCATGGTTTTTTTTCCCCTTATTCCTAATTTGGCAACTAGGTGGCTCACTGGACTTGGACTCAGAAAGATGTAGGTTCAAATTTGGTTTCAGACACTTACTACCATGGGCAAGGGACTTAACTTCTGTTTGCTTCAGTTTCCTCATCTGAAAAATGGGGATATTAATAGCATCTACCTCTCATGGTTGTTGTAAGGATCAAACGAAATAATAATTGTAAAGTGTTTAGCATAGTGCCTGGCACATAGAAGGTGCTATATAAATGTTAGTTATTATTGTGATTAAAGACAAATAATAAATGATTGAGGAGCTATAGGGTGTAAGTCTCACACTACTGGTAAAAATAAGAATTGGTTCAACCATCCTGAAAAATAATTTGGAAATAGGCAAGAACAGTCACTAAGCTTTTCGTTACCCCAAGTAGATCAGTGACAAAAAGAAAGGCCCCAAATATGACAAACCATTCATAAGAAAACTCTTTGTGGTAGCAGGAATCCAGGTTAATGCCCATTGACTGGATACAATGACCTAAAATCCTATAAGGGAAGTCAGCCCATGGTGGCTGGATAGAAAACTCTCCAGATGGAAATTCTAAAGACATAAACAGAAATTATTCTCATAAGTAAGAAAAGAGGGGAGGGGTATAAAAAGGTTATTGGGATCTCGCTGCTGTTATCCAATCTGTTAATCACCTCTCCAAAAGGTGACTAAGAGTTTGTCTTCACAGATTGCTCCTCAACCTAGAGTAGAACAAAGGGAAATTGAAAGACATGGACAAGAAAGATAGAAGCAAAAGCAGGAAACTAAGAATGAATGCAAAAGGATGGAACGGTCTTCTAAGAATAATGTCAGGACTGAGAAGGTCAAAATCCAAATTTAAAAAAACAGAAAGGACTGCTAAAGCACAGAATGAGTTAAGGCAGGCTCTTAATGTTACAGACAACAAAAGGCTGTATTAGCTACATTGAGAGCAAGAAGAAAATGAGAGATATGTTTAAGGTGGATAAAATAATGATAATGGACCTCAGAGAGAAGTACAGTACTCAGTTCTTATTTCATTTCTCTATTTCTTTTCCCAATTTAAAAAACAAAGGTATTTGGATTGGGAAGGAGAGAATGAAAATGATGAACAAGATGAAATTCAAAATAAGACAAAATGGTAAGGGTGCACCTGGCTGTCCTCAATTAATTAAAGTCACCAAGCCATGGGGAGCTATATCCTGGAGTACCAAAGTAATTGTGGGATGTGATCACCTGCTGTTGGTGATATGTGAAAGATCTGAGCAAATAGGAGATGGAAAGGGCAAATTTTTTAAAAGAGAAGAGAGTAGATTCCGTAAACTATCGATTAGTAAGTTTGACTTCAATACCTGAAAAAAAAATGGTATGAAAGGGATAGTGTATTATGAAGGGAATGGATTATGAGCATTTAGACAGTGAAGTGGTGATCACTAAGTATGGTTTCATCAAGAATAGATCATGCCACACTAACCTTGTTTCCTTTTTGACAGGGTAAGTAGACAAGTAGACCAAGGGAATGTTGTAGACCTACATTTCATCACCTAGATTTCATCGGTCTTTCACAAAGTTCCTCATGGTATGCCACGGGCAAGCTGATAGAATACTTAGGTGGGCTTGGCATTGGTTGAATGATTGGAAACAAAGAATAATCATTAATGAATGCAAGTGGCCTAGGAGGTCTCCAGTGGAGTTCCCCGAGGATCTGTCCTCAGCCCTTACACCAGTGAACATTTTTGCTAAGATGTGTAGGAAGAGACAGATGGCAAGCTTATCAAAGTTGCCATTGACAAGATGTTGAGAGGTCGTAACTAACATACTGGATAACAGAAGCAAGATCCCAAAAGATCTGGACAAGCTAGAAGGACAGATCAAATCTAATAAGATGAAGTTTAAAAAAAGAATAAATACAAAATTCTACACTTGTGTTCAAATAACTAAAGTCATGAACAAATTATAGGGGAGATGAGGCTAGAAAAAAAAGTTTATGTGAAAAAAATATGGACTGAAAATTCATTATAGGCAAGTAATATGGCAGGGCAGTTTAAAAAAAAATGCAATTCTGAAAGAGGGTTAGGCAGGAAGCAACAGTCTCATTGTCCTCAATGACATTGATAGGCCAGAACATATTCATGGGAGGGTGACTGATATGGTAAGAGAACTAAGGGCACATAATAATAACATTTATATAGCATTTTAAGATTTACAAATTTGTTGTTCAGTCATTTTAGTTATGTACAACTCTTTGTGACCCCATTTGGGGTTTTCCTGGTAAAGATACTAGAGTTGTTTGCCATTTCCTTCCCCAGTGGATCCATTTTGTCAGGCAATCAGAGATTATGTGACTTCCTCAGAGTCACATAGCTAGGAAGTGTCTGAGGTTGAAGTTTGAGCTCAGATCTTCCTGACTCCAATCCAATGCTCCATCCACTGAGCCACCGGCTGCCTCTGCTTTACAAATATTATCTCATTTTATCCTGACAGCAATCCTACATGGTAGATGCCATTATTGTCCCCATTTTTAGAGAGAAGGAAACTGAGGTAGACAGAGGTTAAGTGATCTGCTCATGTTCAGAGAGCTAGTAAGTGTCTGAGACTGAAATTGAACCCAGATCTTCCAGGCTCCAGGCCCAGGCACATCTACTGTGCCACCTAGCTTCCTATGCAAATCAACTAAAAGAACTATGGGAGTTCAGACTGGCTAAAAGACATGGAACACAACTGGGAACATGACTCCTATCTTCGAGTATTTATAGGGCTATCAGATATATAAGAGATCCGGCTTTTTCTTCTACTTGGTCCCAGAGAGTGTAAAAATCAGTGACTATTATAGAAAGGCAGATTTTAGCTTGATATGAGGGGAAAAAATTTCCTAATGGTTACTGCTGTCCAAAAATAGAATGAACTGCCCTGGGAGGTAATGTGTGGCCTTTCAATGGGGGTTTTCAAGAAGAGATGGATTGAATACCTATTGGAGATATTGTTAAAGTAATTCTTATTCAGATGTGGGTTGTACTAGGTAGCCTCCCAGGTCCTTTCTGAATCTGAAATTCTAATTTTGTAAATCTGTGATGCCAACCCCATTATTACCTGTGTGACCTTAGGCAAATCACTTTTTCTCTCTTGATTTTTATTTTCCCATTTGTAGGAGGAGTTGCTGCTGCTGCTGCTGCTGCTGCTGTTGTACCTGTTATAGTAGTAATAGTTGTAGTAGTAATAGTTGTAGTAGTAGTACTAGTAGTAGTAGTAGTAGTAGTAGTAGTAGTTGTTGTTGTTGTTATAATAGTAGTTGTAGTAGCAGTTGTTGTTATAACAGTTGTAGTAGTAGTTTTTGTGTAGTTGTGTTTGTGGTTGTGGTTGTGGTTGTAGTAGCAGCAGCAGTAGCAGTAGTCCCAGTAACAATAATAATATCATCTATATAACACCTTAAGGTTTGCAAAGCACTTCACCTGTTATCTCACTAAATTCTCACAGCAACCCTGTGAGGTAGGTCCTGCTATTTTCCTTATTTTACAGATGCAGAAACTGAGGTGGACAGAGGTGAGGTGACTTGCTTAGGATCCCAAGCGTCTGAAGCAGAATTCAAACTCAGTTATTCCTGACTCCACATCTTGTGCCCTCTTGATTGGAGGATCTATAAAGTCTTTTCTGATTCTAACATTTTACAGTTCTGGCCATTTTGTATAGGAAGGCAACTAAAAGGGATAGGAATCAATTAACACCTACTTCACTGGTTTTCCAATGATTTCATGCCTAAACACACTCCTTCTACAGCTCTGCCTTTCCCTACACTGCTCCCTCCTGGCTCTCTTCCCACTTGTCAGTTCCAGGAGTCTCGCTTTTTGGGCCTCTTGCTCTCATCACATAAGTATAAGCACTCTCCAATGTCCTGTCCTCCACCATTTTCTCTTCTTCCTCTACACCCTATTAAGGCACCTAAGTGCAGTGGATAGAGAGCTGGACTTGAAGTCAGGAGGACAAGTTCAAATTTGGCCTCAGACATTGTCTAGTTAAGTCACTTAACTTCTATCTGCCTCAGTTTCCTCATTTATAAAATGGAGGTGGTAATAATAGCACCTCTTCAGGTTGTTTTAAGGATAAAATAAGTGCCGTAGAGAGAGTTCTGGATTTGAAATATTAGGATTTCTATTCAAATCCCAACTTTATGGTTGATCACTGGAAGATTAGATACACAATATACAGAAGTAAATTACTGTAGTAATCTAGTATTTCATAAGCCCAAAGATCCAAGTTTGTAAGGGCAAGAAGTCACTATTCAACAAAAACTGCAGGGAAACTGGAAGAAAGTAGGCATAGACCAACATCTCACACTATACACAAGAGGTCAAAATGAGTACATGATTTAGACATAAAGGATGATGTCATTGCCAAATTAGGGGACCATGGAAAAAATTACCTTTCATATCTACGGATAAGGGAAGTTTATGAGAGAGATAAAAACAAGGGACAGAGACAATCACAGGAGGTAAAATAAATAATTTCAATTACATTAAATTAAAAGATCTTACACAAACAAAACCAATGTAGCCAAAATTAGAAGAAAAGTAGGCAACTGGGTGGGGGAGGACTACAGCAAATTTCTCGTCCTCACTTCTCAAATATATAGGTAACTTAGCCAAATTTATTTAAAAAAAGAGCCATTCTCCAATTGACAAATGGTGAAGGGATATAAACAAACTATTGTCAGAGGAAGAAATCAATGCTTTCAATAGTCACATGAAAAAATTCTCCGTCACTAATAATTAGAAAAACGCAAAGTAAAACAACTCTGAGGCACTACCTCATATCTATCAGACTGGCTAAGATGATAGGAAAAAAGTGACAAATATAGGAGGGGATATGGAAAAGTAGGTACACTAATGTACTATTGGTAGAACTGTGAGCTGCTCCATTTATTCTGGGGAACAATTTAGACGAGGCCCCTTCCCTGTTCTGTTTTTTTCAGAACTTTCATTCTATTTTCGTTACCACCAGTGTTGTACTCACAGATGACAAAGTGGTCTATGAGATATTGAAAACTTATATCTGAGAACTGGCTATTCCCACTGCATTCTATCTCTTTGTATGGAACATAGTTACCTTATACTTAGCATCTGTTTTGCAACTCACTGTACCCGCCCTTACTTCTTCACTTTCTTCCATATAAACTATCAGGAAATTGTAGCCAGGCGCTTATTTGGATTGCAAGCAACTGCTGTCATTCAAACGACCTCTACAAGCCTTAGCTTGCTTATAATACCAATAAAGCTTTTTGATGACTTGTATCCAAACTTTAAAGAGTGGGCCTTTTTTACCGCAACTTTTGTATCACTCATACATGGATACGTGTTTATCTTATTATATCTTCTCTCCATTAGATTATAAGCTCTCTGAAGGCAGGTACTATATCATTTCATCATCTTTGCACACCTGATAAATATTAGTTGGCATGGAATAAAGAGAAGTGAATAGCATGCTGAACAGTTGTTTTTTTTAAGCTTTTGCATATATTCAACCTGATTCAAAATGAAGTCCTCTCACATCCCCATTCATATTGTCTCACTCCCAACACATATGAAGGTTTAAAATATTAATACAATCCTAAAAACAAACCCCCAAACTCCCACCAAAAACCAGTGCTTTTCTCTTTCTATCCCAAATAATATAAATGTTGGCATGAAAGTGTTAATAGACACCACCAACTTTACACATGAGTTGACTGATAATACTAGAAGAGGTGAAGGTAAGTAAGTCCCTTGGGAAAACACTGAGACAGGCCATTGCTCAGGTATCTTCTGAAAAATCATTGCATCTCAGTGTTGGAAAAGATCTTAAATCTAATCTAATCCCCTCATTTTATAGAGAAGGAAACTGAGACCCAGAGAGAGAAATTGAGTTGACCCAGATCATACAATCCAGTTAATAATCTAAGTAAATGTAAGATCTAATTACTTAGATCTAAGTAAGGTCAAGATTAGAACTCAGGACCCCAGTTCTGGCTCTCTCCTCTACCATACATATTCCCTGCGACTATACTCATCATGTTTTTGCAGGTTGGGTCTTTAGAGAGCTAACTGGTGACTTGTGGTTTAGGACAGACATCCAGTTCTCTGAACTTGATCTATTCCAATAGAATTCTCAGAAATATTTTGCCAGTCATTTCAGGATCAAATTAAAATGAAGGCACTGGGGCGCCAGCAGATGGCGCTTATTATATCTATATAGACTAGTTGAATGCAATTTGGTTTTTGGTGGGCTTTTTTGTTGTTGTTTTAAGAATGATTAAAATGTATGATAGGGTTTTTTTTTCACTCCAACTCCCCTACCCCTACCACCACCACCCCCATCAATCTATATAAAGGATGGCTCACCTATTGTTTTCAGCTTATAGGAAACCCATTTACTTAGATTTAATTCAACAAATTAATTCTATTTCACTATGCAAGGAGTGAGAGGGAACTAAAAAGAACAGCTAGTAACAAAATACACCAAGCTCTGTTTTAGATGTTCAAAGAGAAGGGCAGACAACAACAGTCAACCATCTGGGATCCAGAGAAAGTTCAATGCTGATCCATGACAAACAGAGAGAAGGAAGGGGAATTCCCAAGTTAAATGCCAAAGCCTACAGGAAAACTCAGCAACTTGCCGTGGCCTACAATTAGATTTCAGGAAGCAGCAGAGCATGAGATCGCAATCAATTACACCTGTCCCCCAAATCACATTCTTTCTAATATATTAAAAAAAATTGAAAGATAATCATGTCTCAAATAAAAGGAACTTTGGAAATATGAAACACCAAATACACAATGTAGTACAAAATGTGGGTCATGGGGTTCTGTTTTTCCCTCAAAAAAAATCTATTGTGGTCTTATCCTGCTTTTCACTTTCACCATAGTGCCACCAAAAATTAAAAAAAAACTTTCAAGCACTCCTTTAAACACAGAAGTAGCTATTTATAGTCTCTGAAGCTAAAAGTTAAACTCTTCCATCCCCTCATGCTATCATCCTAAATCCTCCCTTTACTGGAAAATTTCTAGAAAGAGCTAACCATGTATGATGGCTTCACCACCCACTCACTCTTGCAACCTAGCTTTTAATCCCACCAATCAGTTAAAATAGCTCTCAAAAGATCTCTTACCTGCTAAATCTGATGACCTTTTCACAGACCTCATCCTCCTCTTTGACCTTTCTTTAGCTTTCAGTGCTATGGACTTGTCTGTCCCCCATGCTTGGAATGCTGACCCTCCTTCATGCTGACTACTGACCTCTCTGGTTTCCTTTAAGGCCCAACTAAAATCCCACCTTCTACAGGATGCCTTCCTTCCCTTAGTTCCATTGCTTTCCTTCTTTTAACTATTCCCTATTTATCCTGAATATAGCTTGTTTTGAACATATTTGTTGGCATGGTGGGCATGGTGGGCAGGGAGGCACGGCTGTTCTAAGTAGCAGAGTCCACCTTCAAATCCCACTTCATAATCCCTCCCATTCAGAGTATACAATATTCCTCACCCTGCCTACTCTGTGAGTGACAGGTGCTGCAGGAATGACATTGGATTAGCCTTGCTTTGGACAGTTTCCCTGGGACTCTCAGACATCAGAGTATGAGAGCTGAGAACCCCGATAAATGGCATTCAGGAAAAGTCAAGTACAATCTCTCCCTGCTGTGGGGTACTTGACTTTTTCCTCTAAGAACAAGTTGACTGTCAAATTGCACTGAGGAAGTCAATGGCCCTTAAAACTTATCACAATTGGAGTTGGCCCCAGGTTAAGGAAGGGAAGGAGAGAAGAGCTTTATCCACTAAGGTCCTATGCAAATTTGGAAGCAAAGCTATTTTTTCCTCAGATCTACTCCAAAGCCCTAGATCAGTCAGAAAGTTTCTTTGTTTGTTTGTTTGTTTGTTTAAAGACAGAATCCAATCTATACTTTAATCTTCCATCCTTGACATATATAATGCTTTGATGTCTTGAAAAGAATCCTGAACTAAGTCAGGAGATCCAGCATCAAAGCTTAAGTATTCATTAGCTCTGTGTCCTGGAACAAGGCATTTCTCCTTTCCAAAGCTCAGTTTCCTCCTCCGTAAAATGGGGATAATACTTGCACTACCTGTCTCATAAAGTGATTGGGGGAAAAGTCCTCTGAATAATTCCAAGAACTCTAGAAGTCTGAGCCCCACACAGGCATACTTAACCCAATTCACATAAGATTTCATTTGAGCCTCATAACAACTATGTAAATTGGGAAGAGCAGGAGTTATGATATCCATTTTGCAGATGAGGAAACTGAGGACCAGAAGGATGAAGTGATTTGCCCAAGGTTGCATAGACCTTTAAGTGTCAGGGCCACGATTTAGAACTCAGGTTTTCTGGGTTCTTAGGCCTGTGCTCTTTCCACTACACTGCCCTGCTTTTGTGGGTGCTTTTGAAAGACACTGGTGCTGGGGCACAGCCTGAAATCCTTGCTACCAGGGCAGGCAGAGTCTGATGGGTTCTGGAGCGGTGAGGTGCAGTAAGGCTAAGGTCCATCGGGTACCTGTACCAAGTCTGCCACCAGTATGGTGAGCTCCTAGGACAAAGCACCACTGGGCCACCTAAGGAGGACAGCCCAGCCCAGGTCAGGCCCATACCCAAGTCTACCAACCTCAATTTTATCCCCCTACTTATCGTCAGACATTCTTTTGCACTCTCTCAATTTTGCATTCATTGGGTTTTGGCTGGAATAATTGACTCTTATCTGTGTGACCTTGGGAAATCATTTAACCTTCGCCAGTTTTCTCACCTGTAAAATGAGGAGGTTGGACCAGATGTCCTCTGAAGGTCCTTTTAGACTTCTGACCACTGGGCCCACTCTGTATAAGGAGAACTGATACCTAGGGAAACATCACAGTTAGATTAAGGGAAATAGCATAACACGATAGAAAGATTTCTGAATTTGGAGTCAGTAAACCTGGGTTCTAGTCCACCCTCTGCCACTAACTCACTGTGTGACCTTGGAGAGGTCATTTCATTTTTTCTGAGTTTTAATTTCCTTGGCTAGAAAATGAAGATCATTGAGTTACAGTATTGTGAGGTCACAGGGAGCTAGAAGTCATTCAGTTCAATTTCCTCACTCTACAGATGAGGTAATTGAGGCCCGGGGACTTCAGTGACCTGCCCAATGTCACACAGGGGCAGTATCTGAACTCAGGTCTCATGACTCCAAATTCAACCTGGAGGTTTGACTAGATGGTCTTTAAAGGACTTTTAGGAACCAACATGCCATGACTGAGAACTATATTTCAATACTTCTGGACCTCTTTTCCAGTCTGTACAACTTACTTAGTGACCACATACAGAGGACACTAAGTATAGTGTGGGATGGATTTCAGAGCACTAAAGGCAAAGTCACAAAGGATCTCAGTCTAACCTGTCAATGAACAGGAATCCCCTTTACAACTGGGAAATTCACTCCCTTCCTGATGAGACACCCTTTTTCCTTTCAGATACTTAAATTAGGTCATATTTTCCTGATACTGAACAGAAATCTGCCTGTAGGAACCTTCCACCCATTGGTCCTACTTCTGCTCTGTGGGACCAAAGACCTAGGTTCTAGCCAGCTGCATGACTCTAACTCTTGGCCTCAATTTCCTCGTCTGTAAAGTGGGGATACTATCTGCCTTACCTAGGACAGAGTATTGCTAAGGAAAACAAAGGGGAAACAAGTTATTACAAAAGTAAATGGAAGTAGCCCATGAATCCATTTGTCTAGCTCGCCTGTTTCTCTTTGTTCATAGGATCATGGGTTTTAGAGCTTGAAGGAACCTCTGAGGGCATCTATAGTCCAGCCGCATAATTTTATAGAAAAATTACTAGAGCCCAGGGAGGTTATATGTGACTTTCTCACCTCATACAAGTAGCAAGAGACAAGCAGGATTTAAACCCAGGTTCTCTGACTGAGCCAGTGGCCTTTCCATTGCATTGCACTAGGGATGAGCAGGGGTGTAGAAGGAATTGTGGGAAATAGACAGTGGTTTAAAAAAAACCAACATTTTATTTTAAAGTATATGAGAGGCAGGTATGGAACACTGCATATATTGTCAGGGTCTTTTTTTTTTTTCAATGTATTGATCAGTTTTGATGATCTTTTTTCTCTCATCCCTCTCTTTCCTTTTTTTTTTCAATTGTTGTTATACAAGATGGCCCTCTGATAGAAGAAAGAGATGGATATAGGAGAAAATTTAGGTGATATAAAAACAAAATGTCAGTGAAGATGTATAAAATAATAAAACATACATCTGAAGTATTATTGTAAGAAAAAATAGAACCTAGCACTGGATTTTTTTTCTTTGTCTTGTATTATTTTTGCTTTCTCATATATATGAGCCTCAACTAGACTATAATCCCTAGGACATGGACTAAATTTGGTATATCTTTAGCATTCCCTACTCCCTACTTTCTCCCTACCCTACCTCACGCAGCATTGGGTACCAAGTAAATGAACAGTAAGCGTGCTTCCTAATTCATTGGATGACTGATGATCATGGGAAGTCTTGGTTGAATCTTGCTGCATAAGACATCTGCTTCATAAGCTGTTGGAAGCATAGAGCTTGAAATCAGCCAAATTCAGGGGCAAATCTGGGAACAATATTTTCTTCCAAGCAGGACAAAGAATGACGAATAGTCACAGTGATGTAATAAATAAAAGCCAATGGACCTTTTCCTCAAAAAAATATCCTAAAAGGAACTGCAACAGCCTTTCAAAATGAGTGGACATGGCTCCCTTTTGTTTTTTTTAAATATATTTTTATTTCATTAAATATTTCCCAATTACATGTAAAAAAAAGTAACATTCATTTTTTTTTTTATATTTTGAGTTCCAAATTCTCTCCTTCTCCTTCTACTCTTTTCTTCTTAAAAAGGCAAGCAATTTGATATTGATTATACATGTGAAGTCATGCAAAATATGTTTCCATGTTATTGGTCCCCTTTTAAAGCAATCACCATTCACATTTCTTTTTCTTCCAGTACACTTGCTGTTTGGGGCTAGAGTGTTTTTCCACCAGAGTCTTTGTTTTCGGTCTCCAAGCAGCAAGGTTCTTGAATCAGAGAAATGGCACAGTCATCACCAGGGTCTAAATTAAGCACAATGTTCTGGATCCCAGGGAGCACAATAAATCAGCATTTTAGCTCATTTAGTATGACTTCTAATGGAATTTTGCATGTGCTCTTACAAACTACAGCTTGAGACAGAAAAATAAAGGGAGGGACACTGCATGTTTGGCAGGGGCTAAGCAGGAGGAGAGAGGGATCAAAAATTGAGGTGGTTTTCAATCAAGTTCCATGGAGATACACTTACAAAAGCTAGATCCCACCCTGTCCCCCACCTCCAATCTCTAACCTCTGTCCCCATTACAATATTCATTCATTCAATATTTATTGGTGATCCATTATGAGCCAGGCACTGCAGGAGAGGTGGAAGAAATATAGTTACAAAGCACTTAACAATTTAGGAAGAAAATAGCATGTGCACATAAATGCAAATGATCCTCCCAGACAAGATCCATAATTACTCGAAAAAGTTTGTTCCAACCATCCACAAAGGAAAAACCAAGAGGCCAAAGAATGCCAGGGGCACAGACAAGGATGCCTAACTATGCAGACAACCTATCAGGCTTGTACATCAGTGTGTCTTAGGCAGACACTACAAATGGGTAATGAGTTGGACCCAGAATTTAAAGGGAGAGAACAGGCTGGATTTTTGGGGGGGAATTTCAAAGTTCCTTTAATTACCCAAAATTTATCCCTGAAAGTAAAGCGCAATTTTTTCAATGCCAATATTCTCCTGATGGTATTATTACAGATGCAAAATATAAAATATTGTATTCTTGAAATATTTCAAAAGCAGTGTCACTCTGAATACAGAAAAGAATGGAATAACTGGTATGAACTAATGCAGAGTAAAGTAAGTAGAACCAAGAAAACAATTTATACAATGACTACAACAAGGGAAAAATACTCATGAAAATAATAAAAAGTAATGTAGCAAAATTACAAAGAGCAAGCAAGACTCAAAAAAAAAGCAGATATGAGAGGACATCTCCACCCTATCCCATTACAGGGGTGGGAGGGCCACAAATATGGTACATTGTACATCTTTTCAGACTTTTTTGATGTGTTGATCAGTTTTACTGATTTTTTTCCCCTCTTTTTCTTTTTCTTTTTCTTTTTTGTCAAAAAAAAACTACTTGTTATATGGAATGGCTGGGAGGGGTAAAAGGAGAAAATCATGGTAATGCAAAAAAAAAAGATATCAATAAAATCTTACTTTAAAAAATCAATAGGACAATAGAGAGAAGTATGGTAGTGTGAGCAGGCTACATACAGCATAGTACAAACAAAAAAATTACTAAGAAGAACTGGAATAAAGAATGTCATTGAAGAGCATAAGCTGGTCATGTGGCAAGAGCAAGGGACAGTCAATGGACAGGCCACATATGTGCTTCACTGGTATCACTGCAAAGGCCCCAACACATTGGGTGATTCCCCTATCTCCCATGGAAAACTTATGCATACAAACAGATTTGTACAGAATGGGTAAGCAAGGGTGGGCTGTGATCCCCATAGATGGATAAAATACCCACATCAATGAGGTCACTGATCCTGAGGGCAGTAAGAAATAAGTAATGTGTAAACAGAATACTCATAAGAGTAACATATGAGTAGTGAGCGAGACTGCATGGTATACGGAATAGAGAGCTGATCTTGGGGTCAGAAAGCTCTAGACTCTGACACATACTGACTACGCACCCTCAACAAGGCATTTAACCTCTCAGTGCCCCCAGGAAACTAAGAATTTAAGTTGCTATACTCCTCCCCACAGCAAAAAAAAAAAATGGTATACATAGTGTTATAGGAGGTCAGAAGAAAGAACAGTCATAAAAATAAGTAATATGTCATAAAGTGTTGCTCCCAGAAAAAATAAATAATAGCTTTCCCAAATCCAATCCATAAGGATTATAGATTTGGAGATGGAAGAGCCCCGAGAGGTCATTTAGTCCAACTCTCATTTTACAAATAAGAAGAGAGGAGGGAAAGAATGTGCCAAGTGCTTTACAGATGCCATTCCATTTGATCCTCACATCGACCCTGTCAAGTAAGTGCTATTATTATTCTCATGTTACAATTGAGGAAACTGAGGCAAAGTCACACACCTAGTAAGCGTCTGAGGTCATGTTTGAATTCAGGTCTTCTTAACTCCTAACCAAATGCTCTGCCTATTGAGCCATCTAGCTGCCTCAGAAGACTCAGCTCTAAAAAGAGAATATGTCTTACCCAAGGTCAACCAATATTTGAACTAGGACCTCTTATCACACACCTTTCACGTTACATGAAAGTGACCATGGAGGCTATGAGGAGAAGGAACACTGGATTTGGAGTCAGAGGACCTGGATTTGAATCCCATTCTGGCCCCTTAGTAACTGTAAAATCTTGAACAAATCCCTTGAACTCTGAGCATCAGTTTACTCATCTGTAAAATGGAAATGACCTACTTGCACCAAGGACTGAGGTGAAGAAAGTATTTTACTAGCTTTAGAAGTAGGGTACAAAAGCTAACTTTCATTATTTTAATTGTGTAACCAAACTCTCATGGAGGGATTAGGGGTGTACTGATGAGGGTCACCGATTCAGGTATCTCTTAGACATGAATGTGGATCATATTCTTGAGGCAGGGACAAACAAACCAGCCAGGGGAGTCGGAATCACATCGTGTTCTTGTACATCACCCACATGGGGGCACCCCCACAGACACAGAAATGTCACAACTTCTTCTCAGGAATGGTACAATTCCAAGAATCCTGAGATGCAAAGATCCTTAGAGAGATGTCATCAGGCGGGGTGTGGCCAATATACCTAACAGCAATTTCGGCGGAAACATTACCTACTGTCATTTGTTCTAATTTATCAAGTGTTGTCAGAATAAATCAGAGTGGTTGTCAGATGATTTATTGGCTGAATGGCTTCACAAGCGCTCACTAAGTGGAAATGTTCTCTTACCCACGAAGAGGGAGATAGAGAACAGCTGAGGAATCCTGGAAAGCAACATCCCACCCACCCCCATGCCTCTCAGACCAGCCCAGGGAATAGGTATCTTTTGAAACCAGAACAATATCTGGCATTGCTAAAAAAATTTCCCCAAAAATGGGATCCTGGTGTTGAAAGCAGGGCTTGGAAGTGGTCTAGTCCAGCCCCTAGACCTGACACTGAATTTTTCCTGCATTCCACTGTGCTTGTCCCTGTCCTGTCCTTATCATGAGACAATGAAGAGAACACTGGACTTGGCATCAGGAAAATATGAGTTCAAATCCTGCCCCAGAAACATACTTAGCTGTGTGATCCTGGGCAAATTATTTTACCTCTCTGTGCCTCAATAGCTTCATCTCTAAAATGGTGAGAATGACAGCATCTGTCCTACAGAGTTGTTGTGAGGATAAAATGAGATGATATATTTAAAGCACTTTGCAAACTTTAAAGTGTTATATAAATGCTAGCTATTATTTTTGTCGTCATCTTGATCTGGGATGTGCTTGAACACTTCTAGTGATGGGGAGCTCACTATTTTGGGAGTCTTCCCATTCAGTTGTTGGATAGCTCTATTGATGAGACAGTTTTTCCTTATGTGGAGCTGAAATCTCCCTCCTTTTGAATCCCTCCCATTGGTCCGAGTTTGTGTTCTGCTGCTAAGCACAGAGGTCTTTCAGATGTCTGAAGACAAACAATATATATTTCCTAAGTGTTCTTTTCTTTAGGCAAAACATCCCACGTTCCTTTGATTAATCTTTACATGGTGTGGTCTCTAGTCTTCTCACTGGCCACCATACAGTACATAAATTCTGACCATAAGCTACCAAAGTGGTTTAAAATGCCAGGCTGACCAAATCAGAAACATAACAAGCCTCATGAAGCTGTAATAATGTTCAACATGCATATCAGAATGGTCCCCAGATCTCCCCATGGCAGAGGTTGCAGGACCTACTTTCCATTGAGCCCAAAATTGTCCCCTACAGATCAAAAGGATCATAGATTTAGACCCTTATTGCCTATCTGGTCCATTCCCCCTGCCCCCATTTTACAGAAAAGAAATTGAGACTGAGAGAGATAAAGTGATTTATCCAAGATCACACAAGTAGTAAAACAACT
Source organism: Phascolarctos cinereus (assembly GCF_003287225.1). Taxonomy (NCBI): domain Eukaryota; kingdom Metazoa; phylum Chordata; class Mammalia; order Diprotodontia; family Phascolarctidae; genus Phascolarctos; species Phascolarctos cinereus. Next base: position 285,841,254 of record NW_027555625.1, on the reverse strand, counting down.
GAGCCAGGATTTTTAGAGCGAGCTAGAATACAAAGCTTCCTTCCCAAGGCATATTTAAAAATGAGCCTTGTGTGGCTGCCAGCAAGAAACATCTCAGAATTCCCCCCAACTACAAACCTGTAAGACCCCTCATAGATACAGCAGTAGCACGCTTGAGCTGCCAGCAGAGTGAATCTCCATATGGCTTTTGGCCTGGTGCACTGGAGAAGACCACGAAGACAAATGATCATGTCAAAAGCAAGCTCATTAAGTTTTTACACGGGATTGCTGGGTTACCCTTAACCCCCCATCTGGTCATTATTCATGGTGCCTTTAGCATGCAGTCCTAAAGGCTCATTTTTTTTTCTCCTTAAAGGCAAAAAAAAAAAGTAGTAAAGATGAAGGAATGGTACTGGCTTGTAAATGTTTTCTCCAAACATTTCTTTGGTACCAGGTTTCTGGGTCCTGCAGAATAGCGGGATATTCCTATAATCCATTTAACTTCGTGAAGGCAATTGTGTGCTGAGGCAAATGAGGCCACTAAATACTGCTAGAGGAAATTAGACACGTGCTTAAGGTCATTTTTCCCCATCTTGATCAAAATCAACTGTGGGTCTTGTTCAGAGATTTGAATTTTTAAAGACAAGAGGAAGGCTCTTCCGCCTCAGGGTTTTGAGAGATCTAAGCTGTAGTCCTGGCTTTGCTGCTGTGTGACCTTCAGCAGGTTACTCTCCCTCTCTGTGTCCCAGTTTCACCTGTAAAATGATGCAAGTTGCACTGGATGATAGTTCTTGATTGGCGAATGATTCATGCAAACGGAAGGGAAGGGAAGGGAAGGGAAGGGAAGGGAAGGGAAGGGAAGGGAAGGGAAGGGAGGGAGGGGAGGGAGGGAGAGGGAGGGGAGGGGAGGGGGGGGGGGGAGGGGGGGGGGAGGGGAGGGGAGGGAGGGGAGGGGGGGGAGGGGAGGGGAGGGAGGGGAGGGGAGGGGAGGGGAGGGGGGAAAAGGATAAACATCAGCTATGGGGCAGCTAGGTGACTCCATAGTGCAGGGAGTACCAGGGTTAGCCTCATCTTCCTGAGTTCAAATCTGACCTCAGACTTCCTAGCTATGTGATCCTGGACAAGTCACTTAACCCTGTTGCCTCAGTCTCCCCCTCTGCAAAATGAACTGGAGAAGGAAATGGCAAACCACTCCAGTATCTTTGCCAAGAAAACCCCAAATGGGCTCACAAAGAGTGGGACGCAACTGAAAAACAACTGAACAACAACAACTATGTGTCAGGCACTGTGCTAAGAGCTTTACAAGTATTATCTCGTTTGATCCTCACAAACAATGCTGTGAGGTAGATACCGTTATTATCCTTATTTCAGAGTTGAAGAAACTGAGGCAAACAGAGGTTAGGTGACTTGGCTAGGATCACACAGCTAGTAAGTGCCTAAAACTGGATTTCAATTCATGTCTGTCTGACTCCAGGTCCGGCACTATGTCCACTGAGCCACCTCACCTACAACATCTGAGAGGCCCCCCCAGACTACCAAATCAGAGCACACTTTACATGCAGCATCGATTCCGGCCACCTCCCACCCAGCCCGTTGATGTGCATGTTCTGCTCACTCCTCTCCTCCCCTTCTACCTCTTGCTTTCAGCTCTTGTTATGGGTTCAATAATTAAATCAATATTACTATGTTACCACTTTACTTAGAATGATGGAAAAGTTGCATCAACTGCCTGCCCTATGGACCAATTCTCTATTCTTGTGACTCTTCAGACTCTGTGTCTGGCACTCTCATATAAGTGTTATTGTCTATTCTAAAATGGAAGCTCCTTGAGGGCAGGGACTATCCTACTTGTGTATTTCCACCTCGAGTGCTTAGTAAGGTGCTTCACATATAGGAAACATTTGGAAAGGCTTTTTCATTCATTTAAGGTCTCTTCCAGCCCTAAAATGACATGGCTCCATGAGTCTGAATTTATAAGCTTTCCACAAGGGTAACTACCTTTGGGTTACCAGACCCAGATTAGAAGTTTTCATGGAACCACAATAGAAATATGATGAAATTGATGATTTCATACACTCTGAGCTTCTGCTAAAATCCAAAGTGCAGAATCAATGATCTGTCGCACTGAGATTATAGCCTCCCAATAGGCTGTTAATGGTCCAATGGGATCTAGTTTGTAGGAGAAAAAAAAGTGTAAGATTTAGATGTAGGAGACCTAGTTTCAAATCCTCAGTCTGACATTTACTATTTATATGACCAGTTTCCTCATTTTCAAAATAAGGGAGTGACTAGTTAATATCTACAGTCCCTTCTAACTCTAAAACAGTTCTGGGTGAAGCAAGGGTGCCCATTATCACCTCTATTATTCACTATTGTACTAGAAATATTAACTACAGCAATAAGAGAAGAAAACAAAAATGAAGGAATTAGAATAGGCAATGAGGAAACAAAACTATCACCCTTTGCAGATGATATGATGTTATGCTCAGAGAATCCTACAGAATTAACTAAAAAACTACTTGAAATTATTAACAACTTTAGCAAAGTTGTAGGATACAAAATAAACCCACATTCACATCAGCATTTCTATATATTACCAACAAAGTTCAGCAGCAAGAGATAGAAAGAAAAATTCATTTAAAATACTGTTCTAGTTCTGTTCACTTCACTTTACATGTTAGTCTTTCCAGGTCTTTTCTGAAATCATTCTGTTCATCATTTCTTATAGCACAATAATATTCCATCACAATCATATACCATGATTTGTTTAGCTATTCCCCTATTGATGGACATCATTCCAATTTCCAGTTCTTAGCCACCACAAAAAGAGCTGCTATATTTTTACACAAACAGGTCTTTTTTTTCTTCTTTTTTTTTATGTCTTTGGGATATAGACCCAGCAGTGGTATTGTGGGATCAAAGGGTATGCACAGTTTTATAGCCCTTTGGTCATACTTCTAAATTGCTCTCAAAATGTTGGATCAGTTCACAACTCCACCGACAATGCATTAGTGTCCCATTTTTTCCACATTCTCCCTCCAACATCCTTTATTTAGGGATGTGGTGGTACCTCAAAGTTGTTTTAATTTGCATTTCTCAAAACAATAGTGATTCAGAGCATTTTTTTTCATATGACTACATAGCTTTGATTTGTCTGAAAACTGACTGTTTGTATCCTTTGACCATTTATCAATGGGGAATGACTTGTATTTTTATAAATATAACTCAGTTCTCTGTATATTTGAAAAATGAGGCTTTTATCAGAGATATTTGTTGCAAAATTTTCTCCCAGTTTTCTGCTTTCCTTATAATTTTGGTTGCATTGGTTTTGTTTGTGATAAAAAAAAAATGTAATTTTATATAATCAAAATTATCTATTTTACATTTTGTAATGCTCTCTATCTCGTTTGGTCATAAATTCTTCCCTTATCCATAGATCTGACAGATAAACTATTCCATGCTCTCTTAATTTGCTTATGGTATCACTCTTTCTATGTAAACATGTACCCATTTAGACCTGATCTTGGTATATGGTGTGAGATGCTGGTCTATACCTAGTTTCTGCCATACTATTTTCCAATTTCCCCAGAAGTTATTGTGAAATAATGAGTTTTTGTTCCAAAAGCTTGGATCTTTGAGTTTATAGTATACCAGATTACTATGGTCATTTACTACAATGTAATTTGTACCTCATCTATTCCACTGATCTACCATCTATTCCTTAGCCAATACCAAATTGTTTTGATAATTACTGCTTTATAATAAATACACTTTGAGATCTGGTATGGCTAGATTGCCTTCCTTCCCATTTTTTATTGATTCACTTGATATCCTTGACCTTTTGTTATTATTTTTTCTAGCTCTATAAAATAATTTTTGATAGTTTGATTGGTATGGCACTGAATAGGTAGATTAATTTAAGTAAATTGGCATTTTTATTATATTGTCTTGGCCTACTCATGAGCAATTAATATTTTTCTAATTGTTTAGACCTGACTTTGTGTGGAAAGTATTTTGTAGCTGTGTTCATGTTGTTCCTGGGTTTGTCTTAGGTAGATTCCCAGGTATTTTTGTGCTATAAGAAATGACAAGCGGGATGATTTCAGAAAAACCTGGAAAGACTTGCATGAACTGATGCAAAGTGAAGTGAGCAGAACTAAGTGAACATTATACTCGGTAACAGCAATATTGTACAATGAAGAACTGTGAATGACTTAGCTATTCTCCCTGTAACAATGATCCAAGACAATGATGAAGCATACTATCCACCTCCGAGAAAGGACTGACATTGTTTGAATGCATACTGAAGCATGCTATTTTTCACTTTCTTTATTTCATGCAGCCACGTCAATGTAATAAATGACAATACCACCAAAGCTAATTTGCATGTTTAATACTATTCCATACAAACAAGAGAATGCTTTGATAGAGTAAAATAAAAGAATAAAATTCATTTGAAGGGAACAGAAGTCTAGAATATCAAATGAAATCATGAAAAAAAAAAAAGGAAAATCAAGGAAAGGAAGCATTTTCAATCTTCACAATGTGTTATAAAGCTAATCACAATGATTTGGCATTGATTAAAAAATAGAAAAGTAGACCAATGGAACAGACTAGATAAGAGAGAATCAGAAATAACTCAATTACTCAATATGATAAACTGGAAAATAATTACTTAAAAGAGAACATCCTATTTGATAAGAACTACAGGGAAAATTGGAAAGCAGTCTGGCAGAAATTTGGCTTAAACTAACATCTTATACCACATCCTATAACAAAATGAAAATGGATTCACGACCTCAATAATAAAAATCACACAAGAGGGGCAGCTAGGTGGCACAGTGGATAGAGCACTGGCCCTGAAGTCAGGAGGAGCTGAGTTCAAATCCAGCCTCAGACCAAATACTTGACACTTACTAGCTGTGTGACCCTAGGTAAGTCACTTAACCCCAACTGCCTAAAAAAATCATAGAAAAAAATAAAAAAGGAGATAATATACTTTCATAGCCATAGCAGGGAGATTAATTCTTAAATAAATGACAAAGGCAACTACAAAATATGAAATGAATAATTTTGGTTACAAGAAATTGAAAATATTTTTGTAGAAACAAAATAAACATATCTAGGAGCAAAGTGGCTGACTGGGAAAAATATTTTTATAAAATATTTATAATAAGAGTTTGGTAAGCAAGATATCTAGACAGCTAACAGAAATATATAGGACCAAAATTAATTTCCCAATAAAGATGGTCAAAGGAGATGGAAAAGTTCCCAAAAGAATTCTAAACTATTAAGAACCATATGAAAGAATATTCAAATGACTAATAATAAGAGAACAAAAATCAAAACAACTCAATTTTTACCTCACACCTAGGAAACTAGCAAAGATGATAAAAGACAGAGATAATGTTGGGAAGATTGTTAGTATGACCATTCTAGAAGGCAATTTAGAATTCTGTGAATAAAGTGGCTAAAATGTCAGTGAGCTTTGACCCAGAGATTCTATTGCTAGGTATATACCCCAAGAAAAATTTCATATAACAGCACTTTTTGTGGTAGCAAAAAAACAGAAGCAATATAGGTCGACTGAGCAATGGCTAAGCAAATTGTTGTACATGAATGTAACCAAATGTTACTATGCTAGAAGAAATGATGAGTGTGATGAATACAGAGAAGCACAGAAAGACTTATATGAACTGCTGCAAACTGAAGTAAGCAGAGCCAAGAAACAATACACACAATGACTAAAGCAATGTAGATGGAAAGAACAATCACAAAATGCTCAAAAATGGATGTTGTAAAATTAAAAAAAAAAAACAAGCATGGTCCCAGACAACAGATATGAAAAGGTATCTCTCTCATGCCTTGTGCAGAAGTGAGGAGTGCATGGGTATGGAATACTGCATATAATGCCAGATTTTTTTCAATGTATTAATCAGTTTTACTGAGTGATTTATCTCTTCTTCCTCTTTTTTCTCTCTTAAAAAAATCCCTTTTATAAAGGACAGGTCCCTGGGAGGGGAGGAAGAAAGATGTAGAGGGAAATCTAAGCAATTTTGTAAAGACAAAAAATATAGATAATGTATTTTACTTTTTAAATGACAAACAATTGATACAGAAGCATGGAAACTGGAAAGACTTAGATGGACTGTTAGCAAGTGAAATTAGCAGAGTCAGCAAAGCAATATGACTTCAACAATGTAAATGAAAAGAACAGCAACCACAACAATCAGAAGATGAATGTTGTGAAACCATAAAGAACAGGCTTAATTCCTAAAAAGAGATATGAGAAGACACTTCCCCATACTCCTTTGGAAAGGTAGAAAAGTCCACATTTATGGAATATTGCAGATAGTGGCAGATTTTTTTTTCAATGTATTAAATGGCTTTGTTGGATTACTTTTCCTCTCTTTTTCTTTTTGAAAAAAAATCTTTAAGGGATGGTTCTCTGATAGAAGGGATAGGGAGGAATCTGAGGAGGCAAAGTCTATAATAAAAAGCAAACCTTTTGTTCCCATCATACCATCTGCTAGTTGGATAGCACATTTATCGCCTTTCATCATCATCATATACTTAAGTTAGTGTCTTTACAAACGAGGGACAATATTTAACATATCTACCTGCCACTTTCCCTATAACCCTTCTGCAGAGCTCATTGAGTTTTGTACATTTTTCTTTCCATCATATACTAATTAATCACTAATTTTTGCTCTTCAGTTTTTGGCTTAGACCAGCCTTCTATTGCTCAGATGATTAGAAGCAGCCCTTCAGGTTAAATATTTTGGGCTTGGTCTTCGTAGGCACTAGCTCGTTGATCAATATTACATATTTATGCTTGAAATTTATCTGAAGGGTTCAATCTATGCATGGTCAGTAGATGGAATAATTCCCTTACATCTGACACACTAAGCATTTCGTAAGAAGACTAGAGTTGGAGTAAGGAGAGCTCTGAGTTAAAGTCCTGACTGTGATGCCAGCCATGTGAATGGACTTTTCCTTACCTATAAAGTGGAGTTAATAATCCTTGCACTACCTTCCTCACAGAATTGTTGTGAGAAAAAGTGCTCTGTAAACCTTAAAGCTCTATATAATTGTTATTGATCCTTGTTGGTATGTTGTTATTCCTGTTCTTTCCTCATTGGGATATTTACGGGATCATAGATGTAGAGATGGAAGAACCCTTCAAGGTGACCTAGTATAGGTGACATATCCAGGATCACACGGTGGCAGAACCAAGATTTCAGCACAAGTTTTCTGACTTCAAATCCATCTCTCTTTCCAGTGCAACACACACCCACTGTCTCCCATCCACATGTTAACTTTGAGATCCCAACTTCTTTTTAACACAGCAGGACAGACTCTGAGTCTCTTCTAATACTCTGTTCTCTCACAGTTGTTCTCTCTTCCTATATCAAAATGAAGCACCATCCCAATGTGAATCAAACATTTTGCAAACCTTAAATGTTCTTATCAATATGAGCTGATATTTTTGCTACCATTACTGGCAGCTACAACATCTGACTGCTTTGCCTTTCTCAGTGTAATTGGGAGTTGATGGGTACTAGCAAAGTTGTAAAAGGAAGTTCAGACCCTCAGTAGCTCCTGCTGTGCATCTTCCCTGGGGTGGGTAACTGAATTTTCTTGAATGACACACACTCAGGTCCTGACTTAATAAAAGGTAAAGATCAAACCTGGGGCAGTAGCTGCCAAGTGGTAGAATGAGGACCTGAACAAGGTAATTAAGTCTGTCAAATCATATCAGGTAAATAAAGGTAACTCTGGCATTTCTCAATTGATCATTATTTATCAAACACTCCATACCCTAAGCACCATGTTAGGCACTGTTGGGGAAGGCAAAAAACATAAGGAAACTTAAATCTTACTTTTAAGGATAAGGATAATACCATCTTGCATTTGCATATGTTGTATATGCTCTAGAAAAAATATCCCAATTCCCATTCAGACATAGCTTACCAGAATCCCTCGGGTGCTAGGGATATGCCTGAATGATTGGGAGTATCTTTCTAATGCGGTAGCTTACAACCCCCTGGTGTGCTTCCTACCAAGCATGCTTTTATCAGATAATAATCAATTTACCAGACAATTAGCTTTTAGAAAGGTAGATTTACTAAGGTTATATAGTAAGAACAGTTTGAACAACATATCTCAAAAAGCCTGTTGGCACACCCAGAGGCTGAGAGCAAGTGAGCTCAAGCTTAGAGAGTGCATGTGACAAAGTCATACAACTCATAGCTCCCAGATGTCCTTTTGTTGGAATTAGGCATGGCATAACTTAAGCTTTTTGTAGAGGTTTGAATCCGTGTGCAGTCTGCTCTTGTCAGATGCAGACACTTCCAAGAGAGCAGTAGACCTGGAGAAAAGCCAGAAAGATTGCATGGCAGCTAAAGACCAGGACATGGCAGGAAAGAACAGGGGCAGTTCAGCAGAGACATGAGAAAGAAGAGCTGCTCTGTGTAGATACCCAAACAGAAAGCAATAACTGAGTGGCAGTGAGAACAGAACAGAGCAATGAAGGGCCCCAGCTCAGTAAAGAAAATAGCTTGCCAGAAAGCTGGGAAACAATTTTTGTAGCCAGTGTTTCTGACAAAGGCCTCATTTCTCAATTATATAGAGAATTGAGTCAAATTTACAAGAATACAAGTCATTCTCCAATTGATGAATAGTCAAAGGATATGAACAGGCAGTTTTCAGAGGAAGAAATTAAACCTATCCATACTCATATGAAAAAAATGCTCTAAATCACTATTGATTAGAAAAATGTAAATTAAAATAACTCTGAGGTACCACCTCACAACCCATCAGATTTGCTAATGTGACAGAAAAGGAAAATGACAAATGTTGGGAAGATGTGGGAAAATTGGAACGCTAATGCATTGTCGGTGGAGTTGTGAACTGATCCAACCATTCTAGAGAGCAATATGGAACTATGCCCAAAGGGCTGTAAAACTGTGCATACTCTTTGATCCAGAAATACCACTATTTAGTCTGTATCCCAAAGAGATCATAAAAATTGGGAAAATGACCCATAAATACATACACACACACACACACACACACACACACCTATTTATATACATATATATATATCATCCCTTTTTATGGTGGCCAAGAATTGGAAATCGAGGGAATGCCCATCCATTGGAGAATGGCTGAACAAGTTGTGGTATGTGAATGTAATGGAAAACTATGGTGCTATAAGAAAGGATAAGCAGGCAGACTTCAGAAAAACCATTGAAGATTTTTGAGGGGTAGAGGGATGACATAGTTATGTGTTTCAGGGATATCAATTTGGCAGCTATATCAAGGAATGATTAGGGAAGTAAGAGACTCGAGGCAGGGAGATCAATTTGCAAAGGTACAGGTGACAAGCAAGAAGAGATCAAACTAGGACTGAAGTTGTAGATGTAGAAGAAACACAAAAGTTGTTGGGGCAGCAGGGTCAACAACACCTGGCAACCGATTATATAGGGGCACTGAGGGAAAGGGAAGAAGGATGCCTCTGATTGGAAACCTAGGAAACTGGAAAGGTAGTGGCAACATCAACATACACGGAGAAGTTCGGAGGAAATACAGGCTTAAGAGTTTGGTTTTGGACAAGCTGAGTTTGAGATCTCTGTAGGAATTCTAGGTAGAGCTATCCAAATAGTGGCTGGTAATGTGAGACTGGAACTCAATAAAGAGATTAGAACTGGGTATTTAAATCTGAGAGTCATCTGCTTAGAAATAAGACATAAGTAACCCCAGGAGCTGATGAGATAAGCAAGAAGAGAGTACAAAAAGAAAAGAGGGTGAGTAACAGAGCTTTGTGGGACACCTCTATTTAGTAAAGGGAAGATGATAATTCAGCATAGGAGGCTGAGAATAGAAGTCACACAAGTAGAAGGAGAAGCAAGAGGGCTGAGTACCAAAGCCAAGGGAAGAGAGAATGTCCAGAAAGAGGGAGTGGGTGGTCAGCAGTATCAGGAGCTGCAGGACAGTCAGGAAGAAGGAGGATCAATAAAAGGCTATCGGTTTTAACAGTTAAGAGATCACTGGAAACCTCAAAGAGACCTTCCCCTCTCTGCATCTCAGTTTCCTCATGTGTCAAGTGAAGATAATAATTAGCCTGTTCTACTTCCCTCTCTGGATTGTCACAAGGATCAAATGAAATAATGTGTAAGAAGGCACTTTGAAAAATTTGAGGAACTATAAAAATGCAAGAGACTATTATGAGAATGAACTGTCCTGCAGCTGGGAAGAGCTGGAAATGATAGTGATGTGGGTTTTTTGGCATTTAAAAGGGAGATTTTTCAGCAAAGAGACAATAATGACTCAGCCCCTTCCTTTTTGAAAGCCTCATAACCTCAAGAAGAAATTGTTTCTGAAAGTAATAATTAGGCTTTATAATTTCCTCAGTATCAGTCAAAATTGACCTCCAGCAGCAATTTCCCCCCTGCCCCCACAAATCAGAGTCAATAACCAATCTCATCTCATGTTACAGTAGATACACTTTTTTCTAGTCAAGGCCATGCCCAAGTCCAGTGAAGAATCTGAACTTCAGCAGTCACATGGCCATTACTGCCACAAACACCTTGGAGCTCCCTCACATGGAGCCTTGTAACTCCTGCAGAAATTAAAACAGCATTTTAATAACCTTTACAATTCATCGTTTTCCCACCTTCCCCTTCCTCATGCTTGGGGAAGCCCCAAGTAAGAAATTGAAATTGCCTCTAATGTTCTCCTGCTTGGTGAATGTGGCAGCCAGAATGGGCTCTGTTTTCCCCTCCACTAGGAGCCCAGCACTGATGAGAAAAGCAAGCTTTTTGACTGACATTATCTCCTCTTGGGCAGAAACCAATTTCAGCAAGAACTTTGTAATTTGAAACTCGAGGATATAAGATGCATTCAGGGAATCATTTTTCCCTCCACAAATTACAAGTTTGTCATTTAAGAGGCTTAATATTGCTGAAAGGTCTTTGCTTCTCACTTTTTCCCCTATTATAGCCGCCATATTGATGCTCTTGGAGCACAGGGCTCTGTGTCTTAAGTAACCAGCACAGTGATATCCATGTGGCTCTGTATTGGTCCTTTTTAGGTTAATATAGCTACTGTTCTCTGCAAAGTGTTATATAGAGGCAGAGGAACTTCATTGTGTTCTAAGTGCTCAAAGAGCACCAGGTCATAGACTTTCCAAGCTGGAAGGGACCTTGGAGGTCATCAAAGCAGAAATCCTATTTAGTACAGAAATTCATTCTTTTTTAAAATTTAATTTTTTCAATTAACAAAAAAATTATTATTCTCTTCCTCCCACCCATCCCACCCAACTGAAAAAGAAAAAAAACAAAAATTTTGCAATTAACATATTTATAGTCAAGAAAAGCAAAATCCTGCATTGGCTATATCATATGCGTGTATATACATATGCGTATATGTCTGTATGTATGTGTGTATAATAAATCTGCATAGATATAGATATAGATATAGATATAGATATAGATATAGATATAGATATAGATATAGATATAGATATAGATATAGATATAGATATGGATATGGATATGGATATAGATATAGATATAGATATAGATATAGATATAGATATAGATATAGATATAGATATAGATATAGATATAGATATAGATATAGATATAGATATAGATATAGATATAGATATAGATATAGATATAGATATATAGGCTCAAGGTACAGACTGGGGGGAAAATGTAGGTATGTATATATGTATATGTATATATATACATACATCATACATAAATATCTCTCTCCCAGTCTGTATCTCTTTCAGGTACGTATTATGTAGTATACTACATTATGAAGCAGGAATCTACTCCACAACATGGATAACACTTGGTCATCTAGCCTTTACTTGAACACTTTGAGTGACAAGGAGCTTCCTCCCATGAAGGGAAACCTGTTTCATTGCTAAATGGTGCTGATCACTAAGAAGTTTTTCCTTATATTGAATCAAAGCCTACTTCCCTGTGACTTTTCCTTCATTATTCCCTATGGGGCCACATGAAATAATGATGCTATCTCTCTGACATAGCAGCCTTTCAGATATCTTGAAGATCCTGATCATGTCCTCCACTATGGTTTCACTACAAAATGTAGAAATGTAGTCCAAGAATTCAAGAAGCTTATTAGCTGTTGTCTGCCATGTCTAAATATGCAAGATGTTTTAAATGAAAAGATGAGCATTTAAATACTAACCATGATGAGAATAACTGACACAGATCTATTGCTTTTTTTTGCTCTAAAACTGATTTTACTCACATAAGAAGCATCCCCATGAGAAAACTCCTTCTACCAACGAAGAGCCCCAACTTTTCTGTAATTAATGATCTTAGAAAATGCTTGGATCACCAGAACATTAAGTGAGTTGTCCAGGGTCACACAGTTAGTTTGTCTCAGAAGCGTAATTCAAACCTAGGTCTTAGAGAGATAGTGTGGCATAGTTGTGAGAAGGCTGATTCCAGGGGGTCACAATAACATGATTTTGAATCCTGCCTCTGACACATTCTGGCTGTGTGACCCTGAGCAAGTCAACTTACTCCCTAATATACTGCTTTAATCTACCCTTTTAAAACAATAAGTTTTTATTGACCTCATTTGTTTTTATGTGACCATAATTTCTCTTAGTGTCTCTCCCCCTGGAGAACTATCCCATATAACAAATAGTATCTAAAAGCAGAAAAAAAGAAAAAGAAGAGGAAAAAAATCAGCAAAACTGATCAATATAATGAAAAAGTCTGGAAATATGTGAAGTGTACATTTGCTGTCCTTCTACCTCTTCAAAGAGGTGGGGCATTTTCTCATATCTCTCCTTTCAAGTCATGCTCATTCTTTATAATTTTGTGGCATCCAGTTTTGATTTTTTTGTGGTTATTCTTTCCACTTATATTGTTGTAGTCATTTATATTGTTTTAGGCAAATTTATATTGCTGTAGTCCTTGTGTATATTGTTTTCTTGGCTCTGCTTACTTCACTCAGCACCAGTTCATGTAGATCTTTCTATATTTCTCTATATTCATTTCATTCGTTATTTCTTACTGCACAATAATATTCCATACCTTAATATACCTTTAAAGTGTACAAAACATTTTACAGTTTTTTTTCATTGAGCCTCACAACAACCCTGACAGAGCTATTGCCAGTATAAGCACCATCTTGTTGAAGTGGAAACTGAAGTTGAGAGAAATTAAGTGATTTAGCCATGATCTCCCAGTTAGAGATGGAATTTGAACATGTCTTCCTGGTTTCAAGTACAGAACTCTGTCGGCTAGGCTACTTTGTCTCTGGGTTAACAGTAAAAAAATCATTCATTTAGGGACAAAGTGACACTAAATTGGAGAGAGAGATGTAGATTAGTGGATTATATATCCAGAGATATTTGTTAAATATGTATTTATTAACACACACAAATTATTAATATACTATTAATTATTAGTAGTACATATTATTAAGTATTACATTATTACATATAAATTTAATTAATTATTAATATATAAATATATAATATATATCTTGGTTTTACATGTTGTTTGCAAGTTATCCTCTCTGTTAGACTGTGAGCTCCTTGACAGTAGGAACTGTCTTTTGCACTTCTTTGTATCTCCAGCATTTAACAGAGTGCCTGGTACATAGTAGATGCTTAATAAGTGTTTATTGACTGACTTACTAACTTAGGAATCTTGGGATAAAGTAAAGGAAATAAACTATCCCTAAGTGCCTAACTCCAGTGCTCTTTGTTGTTACCTATGATATAAACAGGCAGGGATGTTTATTTGCCACCAGCTGCTCTGCTTGGTTTCAACTCCATCATCTTCATCATGCTCTGCCCAGGATAAACTGATCATCATGGACATTGCTTCAGCTTTGCTGCTCACATCTCAGCAGGACCCTCACTGCTTCTACCTCTCTGATTGGAGAGCTGTATGGTGGATCAAAAAACTTCTCCCATAGCTTCCTTTATGAAGGGCTCAAAATGCCAGCTACCAGCTACTTTTCTGGGTTTGGCTTCCACCATCATCTTCATCACATCGCTGCCTCAGGTACCCTCTGGGACTTTCCTACCACTACCACCACCACCACTTTTCAGTTTCTTTTTGTGTACTATCTTCTCTCATTAGATTGCAAACTCCTTGACAGCACCGACTGTCTTTCTTTTTCTTAGCTGTATCCCTAGAGCTTAATACCTAGGAGGTGGTTAATTAATGTTTATCCTGTCAAATCAGATGAGCTAGACCTAGCTCAAACCTCTCAAGGGCAGATTGTTAAATTTTCAACGTGGGGAAATTGGCAAATGCTACAGATTTAGGGCTTGATTTATTGTTCAGTAATTGTATAGACTTCAGGAAGTGATGGAGGAAATAATGCAGATTAAACCTTAAAAGTGTGTCCTTTTTTTTCCTCAGAGCCAATTATTAAACATTTACCAGCATACCTTTATATACAGGCATGTACTCCAGTCTCTGATGAAGAGGTGACCCTTCTCCTCATTCTTCTATATATACTCTTGACCCCTTCTCCTCATTCCTTACATAAGAGTGCCCTACTATCATCCTCTCACTAACCTTCATTCTTTCTCTCCTGATCTACCAATCCCTTCCCTGAAGTCTACTAACATACCCAAGCTTCCTTATTTTAAAAAAAATCCTTTCACTAGGTACCCTATGATTCCTTCCAGCTATCATTCTATATCTCTCCTCCCTTCCTCAGTCAAATTCCTTGAAAACACTTTCTATACTCATCCCCTGTTACTCTCATCTTCCTCTTCTCTTAACTTCTGGTCTCCAGTCTCATCACTCAGCTGAAATTGCTCTCTCTTTCTGAAGTTATCATTGATATCTTCATTGCCAAATTGGGTGGACTTTTCTCAGTCCTAATCCTTCTTTGACTTCTCTACAGCCTCTGGCACTGTTGACCACCTTCTCCTCTGGAATACTATCTCCTTTTTGAGTTTTTGGTGACTTCTTTTTTCTCCCAGTTATCCTCTTACCTGTCTGGCAGATCCTTCTGAGTTTCCTTTGCTGGATTTTCATACATAACAAATTCCCTCACTGTGAATATTCCCAAAGACTCTATCCTAGTCCCTCTTCCACCTTCTCTCTCCACATTCTCAGTGACCTCAGCAGCTCCCGTGGTTTGTCACCTCCATGCAGAGATGTCCATGACTCTTCTACAACATTCCCAACAAATGGCCCATTCAGCCTTTGCTTGATAACACCCAGGGAGGGGACTATTTAAATTGAGCCTACTGAGTCCTCACTGCAAACCATTCTACTTTTGAAGAGTGTAATCATTAGGGAAGATGTTTTCCCATTACATATAGAAGAAATCTGACTGCAAATTATCAGGCATAAAAATAAACTAAATTGTAATGCTTTTAACCCATTTTATAATAAAATGTCAATGCTTCTAAAGATCATGACACTAACAAGATAACATAGAGGAAAAAAGAAACCACTGCACATGTTGAGATACTACCTTCTTTTGTGCTTGAAAGTTAAAAAGTGCTGTCCCTCTCCCACATGCGCGTCCTTCTTATGACTTAGGGATGGGGGGAGGGGGAATTTCATGATTTGTTTTTCAAAGTTACATGAAAATAGGGTTTGGGGGTGAGCTCATATACAAAAATATACTGTAAAATCCTAAGAGGATTCATATCATGTTAACTGGGGTAACTGAGCACCCAATGAAATTTCACCTAGAGAGAAAGATAATATAGCAAATGACAGGTCCCCATCTTCTACCTCCAATCTGTTCCAAGGGAATTAAAAATAGAGAGAGTAAAATTAATTCATTGACAACCAAATTGGGGGACAGCATGCAGCAATCCCGTCAATTCCCTGAGTCTTACAACAATAACTTCTGAATTGTATTTTGTTTCTCAGCTGGACAGACCACTATAAAAGGAATTCTTGTCAGTAAAGGGGGCAATTTCTTACATTGTAGTCCCAACTGATTAACTCAGAAGAAGGAAGGAAACCCAGCTTCTAAGTAAAAAGCTAAGAGTCAGTGAAAATGTTTACTCCCTAAAAAAGGAAGAGCAAGGCACTATCTTATGTAATATGACCCAACCAACATCCTACTCCTTTTCAGGAATTACTTGCTATTAGCAGAATGTATTTTGATTTCAGGGGATCATGAGACCTATATCTGGATGTGACCACAGATGTTATCCAACCAAACCCACTCATTTTACAGACAAGGAAAATGAGGCCCAGAGAGGAGTGACTTGCCCAAATATCACAGAGATATTTAACTACAGAACCAGCACCAGAACCTAGGTCAGATCCTCTGACTCCAAATCTCTGTGTTGTACCATGCTATGCAGGTCCACCTCTTCTGCAGTCAGTTAGTCAATAAACACTTATTAAATGCATATTATATTCCAGGCACTGTGCTAAGCACTGGGGGTAAAAAGAAATACAAGAGGGTCTCTGCTCTTAAAGAGCTCACAAGAAAACAAGAAGAAATATATAGGTTCATGGCACAGGATCATTTTACTACTATTTTCAAAACCTCCCCTTGAAAGGATGCTCCTCTGATCAGCATCCAGAAGCATCCCAGAACCTTGTCCAGTGCCCAGCATACAGTAAGGACTTCGAACAAAAGGTTTGTTGAGTTGAATAGAATCAGCAAATATTTGATTGTCTAATTGAAGTAAACATATAACAAATCAAATGCCTACTCCTCGGAAGCTAATACCAATATTCTTTGTGTAAGTAACACTTCTCCTGATCTCTGGTCCCTATGCCTTGATAGGACAGCTTTGGCTGCCAAGTAATGGAGAAAGAGGGTGACCAAACAAAGATGAAACTCAGTAGTCAAAGAAGACATGCCATAAACAAAGTAACTGGACTTAGAGGAGTAGAGTATGTGTGGAGGGTGTGCAGAGCCGGCTCAAACTTCAGTGTGAGCATTTACAACTCGGAAATTAGCAAACATTACAAGCCAGGGCTGGATTTATTGTTTTGTTGATTTCTAGCCTTAAGAAAATAATGGAGATGTTAATAAGTCAGATTAGACTTAGAAGTATGTCATGTACTCTTTTTGGGGGGAGGGCAATGGGGGAGACCCAATTGTTAAACATATACCAGTACACCATTGGACAGAGGGAGTATGACATTTGTCAGAAAATTAAATATCAGGGCTTGAAATCAGACACAGAGTGGAGCAAAGGAGGCAAGATGGTAAGTGGATTGCAGATTGCTTACTCCCCTGTTCTCAATGAACTAACTAAAGTAAGGATTACCAGTGACAGAACTATAAATAGAAAAGCACCAGCCATCGCCAGCTCCAATCATCACTAGACCCTATGACTGTGCCCCATGGCATGAGCTCCACCTCCTGAATTCCTTAGTTTTCATCTAACGAGAGACTTTACTGGAAGCAGAGTCAAACACTGGTTGAGAGCTATGTTGTGTGTCCTGCACTCCTTTGCCTGCTTATAGAAGGACTGGCCACAGAGGATAAGTCAACTGAACTGAGCTCCTTCTGGGTTCAGATCACTAGGCAGTGTCTGGGATATGCCTAGGTTTGGGAGAGACCATAGAAGCACAGCTAGGGACTGTTTCATTTTTATATTGGGATGCCTTACACTTTAGCACAGTGCATGGCACATAGTAGATGCTTAATAAAAACTTGTTGGTTAATTGATATATTGTTGCATTTTGTTTTATTGCCTTTGATGATTTTATGCCAAGAGTAAAACATTATATACAATATCCAAAAATACTTGTTTGTTCCTGCTGGTCATCAACTCCATTATGTTACAGTCAAGTAACTAGGGATCAGTAAATTATAGCAGCTGCAGGGAAAATGTGGTATTTCCTTAGGACTGGGGCTCAGAGCTAATTCTGATTGAGCAAATTCACACCAGACCCCTACCCTTTCGACTGGAATGTCCACCTAGAGAGAGGTGGGAGCTGAGGTACAGAAGATCATCCAGTGTCTCTGGACCATCAAGATACAAGTACTTCCAATCAGCAGGATTAGGCATCTCAACCACCAGTGAACATGGGACTGTACCCAGATCTTCCTCCTTTTCATTGACCAAAGCAGTAGCTATCAGCACCACCTGGTGGCTAAATACACAAAGTACTAAGAATATTTCCCTGTGGTGGGCTGTGAAGGTAGAGGGTTGGGGGATATAAGGAAGTAAGTGCTGATAAAGATGAAGAAAAACAAGAGGGAAGGGAACTAGAAGAAAAGTTCTATATCAAGGAGAGAAAATCTGCCTAGGATGATAATGTCGAAGGTTTGGGTCAGATTTATTTATTGGATTTTTTTATTTCAGTAGAACCACTCTCTCCAAGTCCTCTGGACGTGGACTCGTGTTTAAAAATGCATTAAAATATTTTTGGCTACCATAATATAGCATAAAAGCTGTTCCATAACTACATGTTGTTCATATTGAAATACGGCAGGTCCCTTTGGCCCCACATTTAGCCTGAGCCAACAGAATCAATTGAGCTGTTGACCAAATCTCTTACTGGAACATTGTGGTCAATTTCCCTACCAGAATCTAGTCAGCATCTCCCACACTCAGCAAAGACTCTCAAATAGACCTTTTTACACACTGGCCAACCATAGACAGATGTCAAGTCTCAGTTGGAGGTGTGTTATCGCTTTATATCTTGCCTAGCCTTTCTAAATCAATAGCTTTAATTTAATAATAACTAATGTTTATTTAGAGCTTTAAGAATTATGAAGCACTTTACACACATTATTTCATTTGAGCCTCACAATGACCCTGGGAGATAAATACCAGGAGTATTTTATTCCCATTTTACAACAGAGGAAACAGAGGATGGGAGAGGTCAGGTGACTTTCTCAGGGTCACATAGGTAGTAAGTATCAGAGACAGGATTCAAAACCAGGTCTCCCTGGCTCCAAGCCCACTAGACCATCCATTTTGCCACTTTACTTGTTTTAACTTAAAAGAGACAAACCCAAAAACAAGGGACAGCTCTCTCATGGGCCCACAGAGGCTTCACAAACAAACATTAAGTAACAGAACATTCATAGGATCATGCATTCAGAGTTGGAGGGGACCTGAAAGGTCCAGTTCCTCATTTTACAGAGGAGAAAACAGATCTAGAGAGAATGAGTAATTTATCCAAGATTGCTTGTTTAAGGCAATGAGTGTCAGAGGTAGGATTCAAACACAGGTCTTCTAACTCCAAACCTAGCAGTTTTTGCCCTATGATATACTCTTGTCTCCCAAGAGCCTTCCGTAAAAATAGCCTTGTAGAGGAGTGTTTAAGACACCCATAATATCTCAACACAGTTACTGTGTTCAAGAAACCACCTTCTTAAGAAATGGCGACGTGTGGTGTGAGGAGGGGGACCACAGCCAACTTCTACTTTGTGAATACTCCTAGTAAGGCTTAAAAGAGAACAAACAGAAAAGCTGCAAATTGTTAGCAAACAAAGCAAATAATATAAACTAGGACTAACAGATGGTGGTTTTCCCCAACACCTTTGGTTCCCACGAGATCTTTCAAACTACTGTGTCTGAAATGGGATTGGAACAACATTCTTTAGCAAACAGAGACAGGTCAGACGAGCAGAGACATTCCACAGCCTTGTTAAATCCCAGTGTCAGCATTGCCCCCAATACTGGCTGCTCTAGCCGAATCATTAAGCCCTTTTCAGGACCCCCTGAATGCCTCGTTCTCATAAGAGACACCAAGCACATCATTAAGATGAAAACAAGCTGCTTTATTGTTGGAATTCCACAGAAAACAGAATGTGACAATCTGTACGGTGGATGACACTTGAAACTTTCCAACCTGTAATGAGCCTGGCCCGGGGGCACCTTTCCCAGGAATTGGCCACTCTGCTTTCCTTCGAAGGGGCCTGCATCTTGAAGGAGGAGGTGGTCATTTTCCTCTCTAATTCCCCATTGAGATGCAGCACACAGCTTCCAGGCAGAGCTAGGCGCCACCCTTTATACCATTTACTTTCCAACATGTTCATAACAAATTCCCACAATCAAGCTATGTTAGTTATTAATACCTTTAATCTGACCCTAGACATGAAATCGACTGCTGTGTGGTGCCTCCAAAGAGACAGAACAGCGATCATCCCTATCTGATGGATTATTAGGTACCTTATTATTTACGAGGGACCCCAAAGTGTGTCTGTGTGTTTGTGTGTGGATGTGCACAGGCAAGCATCCAGCTGTGAAGCCCTTTCCATAAACAGTATCTGTTTGTCCCTGAGGCTTATTTCTACCACTCCTGCATGTGTAGATAGAAAATCAAAATCTCAAAATGAGGGGGTGGCCTGCAGTCTCAGGATCTCTGAGCTGTAACCAACTGATCAGGGAAGCCATACCTAGCGCTAGTGAGCAAACCTAATACTTCTAAACGGAAAGATAAAGGCAAAGCACTCACTTTACGATGCAGGGCAAACCCTCATGTCAATCCCAGACTGATCTCATAATTCACGAGAGCACATGCAGATAAACAACTTCTTAATTTTGCAGGTTGCAATGTCCTAGTTACACTATGAATCACTGATACAGTATTACAATGTAGTGGGGAGGTTATCCTCCTCTTCCTTCCCCTCCCCCTTATTCAGAGGCCAGGTTGACATTTGGCACATAGATTTGGACAGAACAGGACATAATCCATCGGCAAAGCAAGAGATTAGAAAATCCTGGGGAGCTCTGCTCCATTTCACTAATTTACCACGTGATTGTAGGCTGTTTTCCCAACCTTATAACAGTGACAGTAGTTACCAGAGTATCTTGCTATCAGTGCATATTCAGAAATATTTTCCCGAGAACTAGGAAGAGTGGGGCAGGAAATTTTGTAGGAAAAATTGAAATGTATAGAAGTTTAAAAATAAACTAAGCTGTCAGTTTAATTTTATTAATTAATTAATAAAGCAAGCATTAACATGGCACTAATGTTTCAGGCACTATGCTAAGTGATGGGAAAACAAATACAAGTAGAAAGACACTCTGCTGTCATGGAGCCTACACTCTAATGGGGAAACACAATACATCAAAGAGAGGCCAAAATGACGCGGGTACATGGAAGAGAAAGTCATTCAGAGATGATTCAGCAGTGCAGCCTGGAGAAGGACGAAGCCTGAGCCTCTTCCTTTGGAGGGATTTTTTTTTGGGGGGGGCCAGCTAAGGCAATGGGGTTAAGTGCTCACTACTTGCCCAGGGTCACACAGCTAGTAAGTGTCAAGTGTCTGAGGCTGGATTTGAACTCAGGTCCTCCTGATCCAGGGCCAGTGCTCTGTATACTGCACCACTTAGCTGCCCCTTGAGCCTCCTCTTTTGATTGGATGTTCTAGGAGGGACCAACCAATCAGAAGGCAAGGCCTCAGGGCTACTTTCAATGTGAGAAGTTCTGGGATGCTGTGAGCATTAAGGGTGAAGAGGATTCTATGGCATGATAAAGAAAGTTCTATGGAGATGAATCACCATTGCAATCTGGAGAGGGGTGAAGACATCTTTGGCCTGTTTTAATAGCTTAATATCAACTCTTATTATTTATTATATATTATTAATGTTGTCACTGTTACTGTTATAAGTATTATAATTAATTAAATATATGATGGGGATCTAGCCAGTGGAATTCCATCCCCAGAGTAGGCATAGCATGTTCCAACTGCTTCTGGCCCAGATGGAAGAGATTGCTTCCAGAAGGGCTGATAACATATAATGGAAGAACTCTCCTCTGTGATTTGGAGCAAGTGTAGGCATTCTGTAACTGATTCCAGTCTATGAAGCACATGATGAAGAGACAGGCTACTGATTGCCTGCTGAGTTTGAACTGGGGGTATATTCAAAAGGGCACCAACCAGCCAAAGCAGGAAGAGGGAGAGACACAAGAAGAGAAAATGAGAGGGTAGTCCAATCCTACCCCTTTTAGAATATGAGCTCCTTGATTTTGTTTCAGCTTCATCTTTGAAGCCCTAGGACAATACCTAGCACATAGTAGGCACTTAATAAATGCTTCTTGTTATTGCTGTCAATAGGAAGACCAAGGTCCAAATCCCACCTTTGACATCCACTAGCTACATGACAGGGAAATTTACTTAGCCTTTGTATGTCAAGCAACTCCATGGGACTTACCTACAAAGGTAGAGATAGATTTCTATCTGCACTGGTGAAAGAAGTTTTCCACACTGCAATGATCACTGATTTTGTGTGTATTAATTATCTGAAACCATTTTTTTAAAGTTTTCAGATGTCGATTTCTAAGATTGTGTGATATTAGGAAAATCCAAGGAAATATCTCTCTAAGTGTTAGGCAGTAAGTCTTGTATTGAGATCCCTATCTGTGAAATCACTGTGAAATGAAGCTCTGAATCTCTGAAGAAAGTACTAAGTACAATTCCTCATATGGAAACTTCTTATTTTCATGTCTAGCTTTTGGAAAGTACTTCCCCTTTCATATGTAAGCATCTTGATTATTGAAAGGGGCAGAAAATGAACTTTTACATAAAGAAAAAGAATATTAACTTATGAAGGATATAAGCTGCTACCCCTTTCGTATATGAACAATTTAATTGTAAAAAAGGAGTAGAAAAAGAATCTCTGTTACTGAAAAACTGGTGAAATTCAAGTGTGAAGAATCAGTTTTCAGGTAAGAATGAAAGACACAGACTGTAAGAAGGGAAGAAACATTTATATAGCACCTACTATGTGCCAAGCACTGTAATAACCATTTTTTACAAATATCCCATTTGATCCTTACAACAACACTAAAAGGTAGATTATTGTCTCCATTTTATAGTTGAGGAAACTGAAGCTAAGTGACTTACCCAGGGTCACACAGCTAGTCAGTATCTGAGGCCAGATCTGAACTCAGGTCTTCCTGATGCTAGGGACAGTACTCCATCCACTGTGGCAGCACACCGAATAGAGAACTTAAAGGGACTTATCTGAAGATACGGAAATGACTGAGCATATCACAAATACTGATTGTACTTGTGGAAAAGTATGACTTACATCATGCATGGACCATAATATATTGATTATTCTTACATTTATCTTCTTATTAAGTAAATGTTTTGTGTTTGAGAATTAATAGCATCATTTTTATGTCTGGCTGATTTTATGAATCACATCAGTGGGGGCTCATGAGCTACGTATATGAGTAGGGGAGTATATACTTACCAAAATAGGGTTAACCCTAGAACCCTGAGAAAGTTTGCTGCTGTAACCATGTAGCAGTAGTCCTTCTCTAAGAACCCAGACCTAATAGTGTGAGGTCAGGTGAGCAAGGAGAGAGAAAGAGAGAATCAAACGTAAGGAGTTATACTGAAAAGATCCACACCAGGCAATGCCACAGGTGCTATACTTTACAAAAAACAACAGCGATATTTACTGAGCAGAAAACAATAGCAATATTTACAGGGCTCTTTCTACCATACCACACATTGGGAAGGAAGATAAACATGTGAAAAATGCAAATGGTAATGATGTAAACAAGGAGGTATCAACCAATGAGAATGCTGTGATCTCCTCCAGGATGACCAACATTGTGCTAGAAGAGGCAATAGATTTATAAATTGATCTGAGTTCAAATCCTAGCTCTGCTTTTTTTAACTTATTTACTTACCATGTTAGTTTGAGCAATTCAATTTAATTCAATAATAACTTGTTTATGGGGCAGCTAGATGGTACAGTAGGTAGAATACTGGGCTTGGAATCAGAAAGACTCATCTTCATGAGTACAAATCCAGCCTCAGATGCTTACTAGCAGGATGGCCCTGGGCAAGTCACTTGACCCTGTTTGCCTCAGTTTCTTCATCTGTCAAATGAGCTGGAAAAGGAAATGATAAACCACTGCAGTATCTCTGCCAAGAAAATTCTAAATGGGACCACAAAGAGTCAAACACAACTGAAACAATCCAACAACACCACCACAATGCACAAAGAATCATGCTGTGGAGACAAAGACAGAAGTTTTAAATAGTCTTTACTCTTTAGATACAACATATAATTGAGGAAGGAGAAAGCACAAGAGTGCTAGAGTGGATCAAGAGAGGCTACCCATTACAAGCAGGTGGCATAGGAAGTGAAGGGAAGAAGAGCAAAGTATAGGCACAGAGGATAGCCAGTTATGGAAGCAGAAGATAGTATACAAGGTTCAGCTGGCCAGTTTGGCAAGAAATTAAAACGAAGGAGAATAACACAAGATGAGTCTTCAAAGGGAGGCTGACGTCAGATGGGGATGGTCCTGAAATGCCGAGCTGCTTGGATTTTATCCTACAGGGAGTAAAGAGCCACAGAAAAGTCTTGAGCTAAGAGGAGACATGGTGAGACCAGCACTTTAGTTCATTTTGGCAGCTCCATGGAGAATGAATTGGAGGGGGCAGAGAACAGATGCAGGGAGTTCAAACAAAGTCTATTGTGAAAGTTAGTGAGGAGGTAATGAATCATTGAATTAGGTGGTCACTATAAAAGTGAAGAGGGGACTGATTAAGAGACATTGGTGAAGTAGAATTAATAAGAGTTGGCAACGAATAATACAAGGAAGGGGTTTTGGGGGAAGGAGAGTAGAATTCAGGAAGACTCCGAGGTTGCAAACCTAAGTGAATAGAAAGCACCCCTACAAAACCCTCTACTTTGAAGGATGAGAGAGACTGGGGTGGGGGGGGACTGGGGAGGAGGAATGACATATAGGTTTGGACCCACTGAGTTTGAAGTACCAACAGGAAACGTAGGTAAAGATGTTCAACAGGCAATCAGAAATGTAGGCCTGGAACAAACTGAAGACTATAAGGCTGAACACATAGGCCAGGAGTCAACTGCACAGAGATGACCACTGAACTCAAGGGAGCTGACGCGTCAGGGCCAGTCACTTGGCTTCTGTGAATGACAGTTTCCTTATGTGCAAAGTCAGGATATTAACATATACACTACCTCCTTCATTGGGTTGTTGTGAGGAAAATATGTTGTCAACAGTCAAACCATAATGCACGTGAGTTATCATCACCATTTTTGTTATTTGAAGCTATGGAGGAGTTTAAATAAAGAAGAACACATCTCTGTTCTCAAAAAATTTGCAAATAGTTGGACATATAAGACTAATACATATAAAATACTAATATATATATAATATATAAATAAATATATAAATCATATTAACTTACTCATATAACAAATATAATAATCCATATAGATATACATATATAATACTAATACACATAAAATAATTAACAGATGAGACAAAAATGGTGATAGATACCACATTACAAAAAAGAACTGATATAAAAGTATAGAAGAGCTGAGAACAACAAAGGGAGAAAGGAATAGGTGTAAAGGTCTTCTTGGAGAAGGCAGGCTTTACAGACAGATAGGGTTTGGCATCTAAATAAAGAATAATAGCTGACATTTATCTAGGCTTTATATCCATGATCTCATCTGAGCCACAAAAATACTTTGAGATAAGGACTACAAATATTATTGTCCTCATTTTATATATTAAGTAAACAATTCTCCGAAATATGAAATGACTTGTTCATATTTTCACAGCTAGGAAGTGGTTTCAAATCCAACAAGCTTTCCATCGTGCCATAATGTAGATGAGTCTCTCTCTCCCAACACATCCTCACATTCATGGTTTCAAGACCCCAGAAGGCAGCTGTTACTGCTTCTCTCGAGGTCCTAGGGGTAACTCCTGAGGGGAAAAGTCTCTAATGTTGTACCTTCTAGGCCCCCACTAGTGTGCTTATTTCAGGAAGAAGATTGGGTCATTACACCACATTGCCTTTAAGTGCAAAGACAGACAGATCACCCCCAACCACCCCACACCTCTCTACCCTCTGTGGTCTTCTCTGGTTTCTTTTATATTGCCTGCATTCCCACATCCCCACAACCCACACTTCCTTTCATCGGGTGAACCAATTATGCAAGAGACAGAGCAAGCTTCCATGAGTACAGCTGGGTACTATATGGGAAAATCATTCTTCCTCAGCAGGAGGAAGACTTTTCAGAACCTGAGTCTGAAATCCCCTCTGTTCAAACTAAGATGTGAAAAACGTACTTCATTTGCATTTGTTGAAAAGGTCCGTGAACACGTGTCTGGCTTAGTTATCATCGAAATGTCTTTAGACTTTAATATTTACAACAACATAAAACGACTTCATTTTCCTTTGGCGGAACATGAATCATTCAGCTATTTAAAGCTAATTCGGTGTTTCCTCTTTGTTCCTTTCTTCTCCTCTCTACACACACACATACACATTTCATATTTTCCATCCACAGACTAAGTTAATCCAGAGGGAGTTTTGAGAACCATATTTTACCTGGGGAATGACTAAGTAACAGGCCATACCATATGCTAGGTAGGAGGAGGCAACTATATATTTCCATACTAGTTTTCTCTCCAAGCTCACCCTTGCCCTGTTTAGAGCCTAGCTGAATTCATCTGCTGTTTAATTTAGAGTGACGGAGCAGGGGTGCCATTCTGCTCTAAGCACAGCATCTGCCTCATGGGTAGAAACATTTGGTTGGGTCTTGGCTGATGGAAGAGTTCAAACTGTCAAATTGTCCTGTACTTCTTCTCCAGCTTCCTCTGTTATGCCCAAGAAAGCTCTTAATCCTAAAGTTCACTCCAGCCCTGGAATTCACATATTGGCAGTACCCTCTGCCTCTACACTTCCTCCCTCTGACTAGATGGCTTTGCCCAGAAGTTTCATTCAAGGAGGACACCCAGGCCGACCACATCTCATCTCTCTCCAGAGACCTTTTCTTGACCTTGTTTAACATGCCCCTGTACCTTGCCTCCCCACCACTACACACTCACTAGTTTACTTTTATGTGTTGTCTTCCCCCATTAAAATGTACATATAAGGGATTGTGCTGTGCATGGTCCATGTAGGTTATGGTCCATGAAAGTTATGTGTCAACATGGATTTGTCTAGATATGGCTTGCAGGGAGGCATGAATAGCTATCTGAAGAGTTTCCTCCACTCACTCTTCTCCAAGAGAGACTTTGATTTCTACTAGGAGAGGAAGCAGGATATTGGGGTCAGAGCCTGGCCACTCTGCTTTCCTCATAGAAAGGTTACTGGGCTAGAATTATATCCATCTGCCCTCTTAAATATTGTTAGACCAGGTTAGGTTCTGAACTCTTGATCATAATCATTAAATGGGGAAAGAGTGCTCCCAGCTATATATCCAAGGTTTGATTCCCTGCACATCAGTTCTACAATGAGCAAAGCAAATAATAAATAAACCCATTTATCCATGCTGTTAGCAAAAGAAGGGAAAGAAGAAAGGAAGGAAGGAGGAAAGAAGGAAGGGAGGGAAGGAAGAAAGACAGAAAGAAAGGCAGGAAGGAAGGAAGGAAGGAAGGAAGGAAGGAAGGAAGGAAGGAAGGAAGGAAGGAAGGAAAGAAGAGGAGGGAGGGAACATGTTTGGAATTGCCAGATCCCAAATTTAGAGCTGGAAGGGAACTCATAAGGTATATACTCCCGCCATCTCATTTGACAGATTGGGAAACTGAGGCTCATGGAGA
Source organism: Phascolarctos cinereus (assembly GCF_003287225.1). Classification (NCBI taxonomy): domain Eukaryota; kingdom Metazoa; phylum Chordata; class Mammalia; order Diprotodontia; family Phascolarctidae; genus Phascolarctos; species Phascolarctos cinereus. The sequence continues at coordinate 285,813,754 of NW_027555625.1, read as the reverse complement.
TTAAATGTTCTTTTTTTCCCAAATTCACAAAGGTAGCTTTAAATCCAGGTCCACCACTGGTATTCTTTCCACTGTGCAGTTGTTCAGTCATTTTTCAGTTGTGTCTGACTCTTTGTGACCCCATTTAGGATTTTCTTGGCAAAGATACTGAAGTGGTTTGCCATTTCCTTCTCCGGCTCATTTTTAGAGATGAGAAAACTGAGGCAAAGAGGGTTAAATGACTTGCCCAGGGTCACACAAGCTAGTAAGTATCTGAGACCAGATTTGAACTGAGAAAGACAAGTCACCCTGACTCCAGTCCCAGGACTCTATCCACTGTGTTACCTAGTTGCCCCACTTTCCACTGTATTGCCTTCCTAATGTCACTTCTAGTTCTGAAATTCCATGATCATAAAATCTACCTCCAGATACTTGGAGTCAATTCAAACAGTATAAAAATAGAGTTAGTAAGAATCACCAAAAAGTGTACCATGTCTCTCCAACTTCTTAACAATTTTTAGTATTCTTCATAGAAATGGTATAAGGAATAGGATCAGGGAATTCTCTTACTGGAAAAGGAGACAGATCATTTACGTAGCAAGAGACAAGGATGACGGGTGGACAGACAGAGCCCATTAATATTTTTGCAAGGTCAAAAGATCATAAGGAAGGTCCACAGCATGCTAGCAAGATCCTCCATGGAATATTGATGGGATACCATGGACAAGAGTCAGACAAGGTGAAATGGCATAGATAACTTACAATCTCTGCCACATGGATAAGACACAGATTTATCCAAGTGTCCCAGTATCACCAACTAACCAAAGTTACTAGTGGACATAATTCCTCAAAACTGGGGGCTTGGAGCTATATCAGAAAACCAGCCATCCCTATCACGTCCAAAGAGTAAAGGTTTAGGACTTGGGAATAAGAAGGACCACTTTCAGCTTTACACAGGGAATTCATCAGGGGTGCCTTTCTGTGTGCAACTATGTGGAATGTCAGCTATGCCAAGAAGGCTTGTCCCTCCTCACTTCTGCCTCTTAGAATCTCTAGCTTCCTTCAAAAATCATGTAGACCTCTTAGATGAGGCCTTGACTAATGACCCCAGCTGCTAGTACCTCTCCTTTTTCCTAAAAATTTCCCTGTATTTACTTTCCATAAATTTTTGTATTCGTTTATGTATGTCCATATTGTTTGTCCCAATAGAAGTTCCTTGAGTGTATTTTTATTTCAAATCTAATTCAACAGAACTTTAAGCATTTACTCCGTGCCAGATACTGTCCTGAGGACCAGGAATACAAAGATAAAGGTAAAAACGAAACTGTTTCTTCTCACAAGTTGATTACATTCTACTGGGGGCAGTGGGGGTGGGGGAAGAGAGAAAGTACTATAAAAACTGTACTGTTCTGTAAAAAGTCAGATGTCAGGAGGGAGGGAATCAGCAATGTCAATAATACACCTGCCAGAAACCCAAAAGACATCCCCTTGTAGCTCGGACCCCCTGGCACCCAGATTCTAACTTCCCCTAGGATCTCCTTCCTCACTGAATTTTCCCTGCTATAATTTCCCTGCCATGTTTGCTTTGCATATATTTTTGCATTTGTTTTGAATGACTATGTCATTCCCACTCCCGCCCCTGTAATAGAATTTAAGCTCCTTGAGGTTAAGAACTTTTATTTTTTGTATCTTTTACCTTAGCACCTAGTACAGCGACTGGTGCATAGTGGATGCTTAATAAATGCTTGGTGAATAAACTCAATCAAGAAACATTTATTAAGTGCCTACTGTGTGCAAGCCCCTGATCATAGCCCCATAATTACAGCCATATTTCCATAAGAAAATCAAATTTTACTTCTGTAATTTTGATGTCCAAGACTTTCACCACCACAAATTCCAGGCCTGCCTCTACTAGGAGCTCGCCTTCAGTAAGAAAACTCAAATTGCCCTGCCTGTGGTACAGATGGCGTGTTAAGAGCAAAGCTCTGGAAGACACATGCCTCGCGTGCCAGGGAAAGAGCTTGTCACTCCTCCCTGTCTGCTGAGCCTGAGCATGGGAAGATGATAGATGGAAAGAGGCAACTCCAGGTGCGCTTCAGGTGCCAACCCCTCAACTAATCGTGGAACTCAGGAACACAAGACAACCTAGCTCTCAAAGGTAACAATTTTTTTTCCTCTGTCTCTTCCCTTTTCTTCGCCCCAGAATTACATGAGATCAAGGATTAGGCTGAAGTGGCCTGTTTAGGACAAATGGAAACAGCCAAGCCCATTATACAATCAGAATCTCAGAGTTGGAAGGCACCTCAGAGATCATTCAGCCCAACATGGACCTGAACAAGTACTCCTTCTACAATATACTCAGCAGATGGTCCTCCAGCCTTTATTTAAAGATATATAGTATTAGGAAATTCATTATTTCCTGAGGCAGCCCATCTTACCCTTGGATAGGTCCAATTTGTTAGGAAGATTTTCCTGGTAATAAGCCTAAAGCTGTCACTTCCAGCCCAAACTCTTACCCTCACCACTGCTCCTAGCTCCATCCTTTGGGACCCAGAAGAACAAGTCTAACATCTCTTTTCTGATAGACTCCCAAATGCTTAGACAACAATCATGTTCCCTCTTCCCAATCTTCTCTTCTCCAATTTTTGTTACTGTTGTTGTGCAGTCATATCCGGCTCTTCCTAATACCATCGGGGGTTTTCTAGGTAGAGACACTGCAGCAGTTTGCCGTTTTCTTCTCCAGCTCATTTGACAGATGAGGAAACAGTGGCAAATAGGGGTAAGTGACTTGCCCAGGGTCACACAGCTAGTAAGCGTCTGGGGCCAGATTTGAACTAAAGAAGAGGAGTCTTCCTGAATCCAGGCCCGGCACTCTAAACGCTACAGCACCACTCTACCTACTCCCTAGTCCTATACTTAATGCTACATTAATTCAGTATAATTGCATTAATAAAAATAATAACTAATATGTATATATTGCTTTATGGTTTGCAAAGCACTTTACATACATCATCTCTTTTGATCCTAACAACAACCCTATCATCTGTTCTTTATAGAGAAAACCGAAACTGATGGAAGTTAAGTGCTTTGCCCAAGGTTACACAGGTAGTAAGGGTTTGTAAGCCAGGTTAGTAAGTCAGGATTTGAATTCAGGTCTTCCTGACCCAAAGTCAAATACTCTAATCCCTATACCACCCAGTTTAACTTTAATGATGGCCGTATCTTACTATTCAAGGTGAGAGACTGAAAAACCCAGTTGGAGAGGTAGTGATTGCAAGACCAATTAGAAGGCTATTATAATAATGCAAGAGAGAAGTGGTAGGTCCTGAATTAGGATTTTGTCTGTGTGAGTGGAGAAAAGGGAACAGATGCAAAAGATCGTGTAAGGGTAGAAATCTACGAGACTTGGCAAGTCACTGGATATGTGGAGTGAAGGAGAGAGAACAGAATGAAGGGTAAAGCCTAGGTTGCAAACTTGAGTGACTGGAAGGATGTGATACCCTCCTCAGAAATGGAGAGATATAAAAGATGGTTGGTTTGGAGAGAAATATAGTATCCCCAAGGAGCTAACGACTTAGGAAGATAGGACACACAAAGGTGTCTTGGATATAATACAGAATTATTAAATTCATAAATGCAGTTCAGGGAAAGTATTCTAAGAGTTCTTAGGAGGGAAAGATCACTTCCTACTAGGAGTTCAGGGAGGGCTTCCTGGAAGAAGTGATTTACAACCTACCATATATCCAAGTGAACATTTACATCCAAGTCTTTTCACCCTTTCCCAAACTTACTATCACTAGAATTAACATAATAGTCAATTGGTATGAGAGCCAGACAAGCCCCTGCCCACCAGACATAGACTTGATGACTTACGACTTTACATTTTTAAACTGGCCTCTCCGGCAACATCTGATAAATCAACATACACGTCATTAAATGGTTAATTATCCTAGTAATATGATTCATTCTTCCTGCCAGGAAACACAGGAGATGACGACAGGCAACTTAGAAATATCCCACTTGAAGCCATGAGTGCCCATCAACATAACAGATTAGCTAGATGAGAGAGTCCTATTGCAGGCAGAGGTTAAGAAGATGGCCTGGTTGGTGGTCATTTTTCTTTGAGCTGGCCTTGACCTCTTATTAGAAAACCCACCGTCACATTCTCACTGTTCAGTCTGGTTACTTCATGGTGGGTATTTCAGAAAGAGAAAGAGAGAGAGAGTAATCAAGCTGTAAAACATCCACATTTATATCCAGAGATTATCATGACCAGTGCAAACTATCGGCAGAAAAGCAGCATTGTGCAGAGGGAAAAACACTGCAGTGGAATTGAAGAGACCTGAGTTCTAGCTCTGGCTCAGCCACTGAGAGCTCTGTGTCCTTGAGCAAAATTATTTAACTTTTCTGAGTCTTCATGTCCTCATTATTTAAAAGGAGGGGATTGGACTAAATGATTTCTAAGGTCCCTTCTAGTTCTAATATTCTAAGATCCTAACACATACTTCAAGTGAGGTATATATTTGTTCATCACATCCTTTTCTTTCTTACTCCTTGGTCCCAAAGAATCCGAATTTGTACAATGAGATAGACCTTCATTCCTCAGTTCCTAAAAATCATCGATCCAGATACCTTTAGGTCAAAGGTTCTGTGTGTGTGTGTGTGTGTGATGGATTTCATCTGGCAGTCTGGTGAGGCCTATAGATGCTTTTCCGGAAGAATATTTTAAATGCATAAAATATGTAGAGTTACAAAGGAAACGAATTATTCTGAAAAAAAAAAGGATGTAATTTCTTCCATCCAAGTTCACAGATATCCTGAAATTCATCCATACCCCTTGGGGGTTCTTGGACCTGAGTTAAAAGCAATAAAACAAACCCAGGAATCACTCTAAGGTATTACTTTGGCCTGATGTTCTCACCTAAGTTATGCTGTTGACCCAGAGTAAATCACTCTTCCAAGAATCTGAGCCTGCTTTGCAGTGATCAGCTATCTAGTTTCAGCTACCAACACCAATTTGGCAATTTGGTATCAGAATAGAAACACTTCAGTTTGCATCTCCTTTTGCGACAAGGTGACTAGGAGATGAGGGGAAATCTATAGGCAAAGTATACCTGGATTTCAGCTAAGCATTTGACAAAATTCCTCATAATTATCTTTGTAGATGAGATTGGAGAGGTATTGGCTATACAGTTAAGCAGATATAGAAGGGATTCAAGGATCAGTCCCTAAGAGGAATAGATCAACTTCAATGAGGAGGGAGGTCTCTAATAGATTGCCTTAAAGATCTGTCTTAGGCTCTGGGGTTTCTGACATTTTTATCAATAACTTTATAACCCATTTGTCAATTGAGTCCTAGAAAACTGACAGAACAGTTCAGGTTCACCTTGATGGTCTCTCAATAACAATCTATATATTTTACACCCACATGCATGCTTTCCTCTGAGAGCTTCTGAATTTAACTGCTTTCCCTCTCTCTCCCTTTTCTTCTCTCTCTCTCTCTCTCTCTCTCTCTCTCTCTCTCTCTCTCTCTTCTCTCTCTCTCTCTCTCTTTCTGTCTCTCTGTCTCTCTCTCTCTCCTCCCTCTCCCCCTCCTCCTTTTCTCTCACTCTCTCTCCCCCTCTCCTTTTCTCTTTCCTTCTACCCCCCTTCCCTCCCTCTCTCTCCCACCTTCCTTCCCTCTCCTTCTTTCCTTCTCTCTCTTTCTCCCTCTTTTCCTCTCTCCCTCTCTCCCTCTTTCTCCCCCCCTCTCCAAACTCACTTAGCTCCACTGCAAAAATGCTAACTAACAAAAAATCAGTCATAACTCAATTATTTAACACAATAAAACACACAGAAACCTCCTTTTCAATGGATATCTAGAGGTTCTAGTATTGGCTCTGCCACCAACTAAATGTGAGACCTTGAACAAGTCACAACTCCAAGTCAAGGTAGATCTTACCTTCCCTCAGGACCTATACAGTCCACTTGACTCCCAGTACCAGCAAAGGGAAAAGGTTCAGGTTGCTCTTTGGCCCATGGGACTCCTTGCTGTGATGATCTTTTAGAACCATGCAGAAGGCACAGCCTTCAGGCCTTTCATCAGCCTTTCTTTTCCTCTCACCTACTATCACTGAAGCTCTGAATTCCTTTCCTGTCTCCTTTCAGGGTCCCTTTTCTTCTTCTATGCCTCTATCAGAAACCAGCTTCTAGATGTACATGGTTCCATGTAGAGAGTACATGGATGCACAGGTCTATTTCCAAGTCTATATGCAGCATAACACCTTGGTGGATATATGCATGTGTGTGTCTCTTCAAGTCTCTGTCTATATTTGAGGGAGAGGGGAATATCTATGCCTCCCTCTCCTTCAGGAGTATCTCTCTGGATTATCTGCCTTAAAAAGAACCTTCCTCTCTGGCTCACATTTTAGGCATCCATGTTCTTTAAAGGCCAAAATCAAGAGACAGTCAGGGGCGTGAGCTCCATTATTCCCAAAGTGAAACTCAGTGACTCTCACTGCTGCCATACAATTAAGCTTTGGACTTGAGTCAATGTCAGAACAAAGGCTATACCCAAGATAAGAAAAATTCTCATTTACCTCATCTGGGGAATCAACAGATTCTCAAGCATTTATTAAGTACCTGCTCCATGCCAAGCACCGAGGATGCAAAGATAAAAATGTGACAATTCCTGCCCTTAAGAGTCTTATATTCTATCAGGGGAGACAATACATATATACATATATACATATATATATACATATATACATATATATATATATATATATATGTATGTATGTGTGTATATATAAATAAATAAATATATATGTATATATATATACATATATATATGTATATATATACATATATATATGTATATATATACATATATATATATATGTATGTATGTGTGTATATATAAATAAATAAATATATATGTATATATAAATAAATACAGGGGAATGGGGGTAGGGGAGGACAGAGTAGGGAAGCACACACGAAGCTGGGAAGATTAGGAAAAGCTTTATGCAGAAGCTGGTATTTAATTTGAGTTGGGGTTTTTTTGCTTTTTTTTTTTTTTTTTGCTTTTTGGTGAGGCAAACTCCAAGAGTTAAGTGACTTGCCCAGGGTCACATAGCTAGTAAGTGTTAAGTGCATGAGGCTGGATTTAAACTCAGGTCCTCCAGACTCCAAGGCCAGAGCTCTATTCACTGCACTACCTAGCTGCCACTTAATTTGACTTTTGAAGGAAACAAGGAAGTCTAAGAGGCAGAGGTCAGGAGATGACAGAGATAGAGGTGTGATATAGTAGTAGAAGAACAGCAAGGAGACCAGATGAATGTCAGAGTTCAGGAAGGCAAGTAATGTAAAACAGGATTGGAAAGGCAGGTTGGGGTCAAGCTGTGAAGGACTTTAAAAGCCAAACAAAGGAATTTACATTTGATGCTAAAGGCAATATAGCAAGCTGTAGGTTTATCTAGTAAGAGACTGGCATGATCAGACCCGCACTTTAGGAAAATCACTTTAGCAGCCATGTGAAGGAAGAGTTTATATCTTGCTTGGGAGACAATAGATATATAAGTGACTAATCTTGGCACTTGCCTGAGTATACCTGATACAACTTAAATGAAACTTTAGATAGCATGTTTATCAAATATACGCATAGTAAAAAGCTGGGAAGGATAGCTAACATGTCAGTTGACAAAATGGTTGAGAATATTTATATGTTAACAGCATTTGCCATTCAAACAACTTTGAAAGACTTAAGAACTCTCTGATCCACAATTCCAGATACCCAGTGATGAAGCACGCTATCCATCTACTGATAGAGAGATGATGGAATCAGGGTACAGAATGAGACATACATTTTCAGACACAAAAAGGAGATTTCTTTTTCTTGACTATGCATATTCATTGTAAGTGTTTTGTTTTTCTTTTTTTTCTCAATTCAGGGGAAGGAGTGAGGAAAGAGAAAGGAGGTAGATATAGGGAGAAGAGAAGGAAGAAAGAAATAAAGAAAGAGAGAGAAAGGAAGGGAGGGAGGGAGGAATTCTGGAAGGGAGGGAGGCAGAGGAAGAAAAGAAAGAAGGGAGGGAGGAAAGAAAGAAAGGAGGAAGGAAGGAAGAAAAATAGGTTTATTGAAATATGTTTTTAAAAGCACAGAAGAGACCATGAAGAGGCCCAGAAGGAATCTCACACAAACAGGACAACTTGGAAAGCAACATGTTGAATTTATTACATACTTAAAAAGAAAAGCAAGCTGTATATAATAGAAATTCACAGCTTCGTATACAACCCTCTCTTTCTGTTCCACACTGGGTATATGGAAGTCCTCATCTTAGTTGATTTTTGTCAAGTTTAGGCTTTCTTAAAAGGGAGAATGAAGAGAAAGCTGACATGATTGTAGACAGTGTTATTAAAAGCAGAGTGTCCAAAACCAGGGAGATGATAGCCCTGCTATCGTCTGCCTGGTTAGACCACGTTTGGAGTCTCATGTTTAGTTCTCATCATCCATTTTAGGAAGTACATTGACAAACCAGAGTGGACCCAGAAGAAGGTGATCAGGATGGCGAAGAGCCTAGAATCCAGCCAACCTCATCCAATATGCATATCTCCCTATGTGCACCTACACAGGGCACTGTTAGACTAATGAGGATCGCTTGATGTAACTAGGACTGTTTAGCTTGAAGAGGAGGGGGAGCAGAATAATAGTGTTCAAATATTTGGAAGGTAGTTAGGCAAAAGACAGATCAGACTTGTCCACTGGGTTTAAGGAGATGGCCTTGAAGCATTGAGGAAGGGGCAGAGGCAAATTTCAGTTTGATGTCCAATTGTCCAAGAGTTTAAGGGCTTGATTAGGAGGTGGTTCTCCTATCATAGGAGGTCCTGAAGTGAAGAGATATTATGGAGGGGATTCCTGCTCTGCTATGGGATTCTTTGCATAGCAATTTATGGCATACATCTCAAAAACAATCATCATAACTTATGGCCCATCTACAAAAATAAGAGAGATTCTCTTCCGCTACCCTTCCTCTTTCTCTTTTAATTTGGTTGTTTGGTTTAAACCCAAGTGTAACTGAGATGCCTAAAAATCCACCATTAGAGAGTCATTCCTTTGGCTAAATATTTCCGTCCTCTAGTGATACGCAAGTACCCTTGAAAGAGGGTACTACATTAAGTTTGATCATATACTTAATGGACATAATACATATCTTTAAATTCATCAAAGGCTATCATATGACAAACTTTATCAACCTCATAGTTTTGCAGTGATACTGACCACTGCCAAAGTGCAGCCAAAACCAGGTTTGGGGACACCTTCAGGACACCTGGTCTAAGACAACAGTAGAGTAATACAGGATCAAAGTTTAGCATGAAGGAACATGACATAAGAAATCCACGGCAGGAGAAAAGAGCAGGGACTACTGTGTCTGCCTCCTCACATTGTAAGTGTTGTTGTGCATACAGTACTTCATAAACCAGTAGATAGAGCACTGCAGTTGGAATCAGGAAGATTGGAGGTTTGAATCCTGCCTCGGTCACTTACTAGCTACTCAACTCTGAGAAAATCACTTAGGCTGTCTGGTCCTCAGTTTTCCCACCTTAGAAATGAAAGTGTTGGGCTTGACGGTCTCTAAGGGCCCTTCCAGTTCTAGTTCTATGATTCTATGACATACCAGTTGTGGAGACCAAGGTTGGGTTGGGGGATGTTGATGGAATGTGAAGAAAAAGAGCTGCAACAGTAAGTGGGCTCACAAGATTGAGTCAGATGTCAAAGGCTCCACAACGCCAATACGGTTTGGCAACTGCTCTGTCTTTGGGGAGACATCTATTTCCGGTTCTCATTTCAATATTCCTTTGGTCGTTGCATAATTGAGCCTCAGCCATAACGTGACAAGTGTCAAATCACTGCAGTGTTTCCTGATCTTTGTTTACACCAACCTCCCACCTCGGCCTTTCCCTTCATGAAGAACTGGTTCTCTTGTGCAATTTACAAATGAAGCAAGGGTTGCTTTAATAATTGATTTTATTTTTTACTCTCACTCAGCAAGCTCTGCCATTTGACTTTGAGCAGAAACTTTTCAGACTGATAAGACCCTATCAACCTCCGCATCATTATTTTTGGTTGCAAAAAATCTTCACTAAGTGGCTCTTTTTTCCTCTTATTTTTCTGCTACTATTACAGCAATAACATTTGTAACATTTTTCTTCCAGACCTCTTGCAGGGGGATGACATCTGGGAAAGAGATTTGAGCTTTTGCCGATGACATCTGTTATGGGTTGATTTTTTTTTTTAACTCAAGAGCGGTAGCTGCCTCCTTCAACTGTAATTTGCATCCCTCAGTTACTCATTAATACACCAGTGGTAATGAGCTGCCATTGACATTCCTTGAAAGTTTGATTTGTTAAAGGGCAGTGAACCACAGAAGAGGGATGTGAGCTGACTTCTATGCTTCCCTGTGGTGGGAAACCTTTGGGATTCTCACAGGTGGAATGAGGTGCTTGATGCTCTGGGAATAGCTTGATGTGAGCCTTGCCTACTCTTATCCACTTCCTCAAATCCTAGCTGTTCTTCAAACCCCACTCCTTCCCTCTCAAGAATAACAGCCTCATAGCTCAGGAGCTAGAAGAGGCCTCAGTGGCCATCCAGTTCAACCCTGTCAGGGGCAAGCTTAAGCAACTTGCCCAAGGGAACTTAAATGACTTGCGCAAGGTCGTAGAGATAGTAAACATGGGAACCCAGGTCCTTTCACTCCAAGTCAGTTATTTTTCCACTATATGACAGTCTCTCCCTTCTCTGAGCGCTGCACAAAACAAATAAAAACGCAAAAAATTTTAGTTCAGTATGTACTTTATGCAGGACCCTACATTAGAGGAAGTATATAGTTTAGATGAGAAGGGCCCCTGACTTTTTATTATTACTTTCATATTAATCCCTTATACTCATATAGCACTTTCTATTCTTCATCTTATTCTCACACCCACTGTCTCATTTGGGCCTCAAGCAATAGGTGGGCAGATGAGAAAGGATTGCCCCCCATTTCACAGATAAGGAAACTGAGCCTAAAAGAAGGTCATTGAAATCTGATTTTCTAGCCCATGATACCTCCCTTCACTCTCAGTCTATTTATGCCAATTCAATCCAACAAACATATATTAACCATTCATAATTTGCCAGGTATTGCCTAGTTGTTAGGGATAGAAATACATACAAAATTACATAGCTCTTAATTTCAAAAAAAACCTTACAATCCAATGGGGAGAATGTGACATATGCATACAACATGGCTTGTGAAAGGAACAGAGGAGAGAGCCAGGTTAAGTGGTCTAAGGGAACCTGAGAAGATAAGTGACACTTTCACCTGGAGTGTTCAGAGAAGGCTTTACAGAAAAGGGAGCATCAGAGCAGAGCCTTGAAGGCAGAGCAAGATTTCCATAGCTAAAGATGAGAAAGGACTACATCCTGGTCATGCAGGACAACCCGCTCCAATTACAGGGGCAGGAGAAAAGAAAAACAAATCAACAGGCAACTGTGTTACCTGGGGATCAGGGGGCAGTTCATTTTCACTTGGATGTAGAATGCATGAAAGGAAGTGGTATGAAGTCAGGCTAGGAAGGTAGATGGAAGACAAGTAGTGAAAGTCTTTGATGACAATCTAAGGATGTTGTATCCAAAATACAACAGGGAGTGACCTAGAAAGAAAAGTACTTACTAGAAAAGAAGACTCTTTTTTAACTAGACCACTTTTTAAAAAACTTTTTAGAGGTAGCTAGGTGGAGAAGTAGATAGGGTCTGAGGTCAGGAAGACCTGAGTTCAAATCTGACCTCAGATACATACTAGCTGTGTGACCCTGGGCAAGTCACTTAACCTCATTTGCCTCAGTTTCTTCATCTATAAAATGGGGATAAAAATAGCACCTACAAAACAAGGCTATTGTGAGGATAAAATGAGATAATGATTGTAAAGGGGTTAGCATAGTGCCTGGCACATATTAATTGCCATATAAATGTCGGTTATTATTATTATTACTACTCACTTCGAGCATCTGTTGTTTTATTGGGGTTGCTATTCCATCCATGCCTTAATAGAAAGTTTTCATTGTTTGTTGTGGCCAAAAGAAAATTATCTCCTGGTGGCTAAAACTTCGGCAATGAGCCTCTTCCAACTTAGCTAAGCCCTTGTATGACACACAACATATCACTGAGACCATACTAATCTAATCTCTAATTTAATCTAATCTAATAATCTAATCTCTGATAAAAAAAAAATTTCTAATCTAATAGTCTTCCAAGCCTGGTAGGAGAAGCTACAGCTTATCCTTCACCAGTTTAGCCTTTGGGAACACAATATTACCTCCATATCACAATGAAACTACAGAGAACACTCCCCTCCTATACCCAAAATGTAATAGAATAAAACCTCTAAAAGGTCTCTTCCTAATTTTGAGATCTGGGAAAGACTTTAGAGAGCATACAGTCCAACCTCTTTCACTTTATACATAAAGAAACTGAAGGTCAGAGACATTAAATGACTTATCCAAGATCATACTAATAAGTAGCAGAGTCAGGATTCAAACCCAGGTCTTCTGACTCCAAAAAATCTTTCATTCTGCTGCCACTACCCTGGTGTGTAACCTTCATCAAGTGAGTTAATTTCTATGCCTTAGTTTCCCCATCTGTAAAACTGCAACTAAATCATTTACCTCTCTCTCAAGACTACTTAAGAATCACAAAGATAGAAGAAAGGCATTTTGCAAATTTAAAGGGTTATGCATGCTGTCAGATAAGGGAATGAGAAAGGAGTAATAGCAAGGCTTTTTCTGAGTCATGAAATAAGGATTTGGAGCAAGCCACAGCACCAAATGAAAATCCAGTTTTATGACATATACTATGCAGAGTCAGAGCCGCACATCTTCATTCTGACTATGGTAATAATGGGGGCTGCACCTCCCCTGCTAATTAGTCACTGCAGCCTCAGCTTCACACCATTTCCCAGCACTCTGGGAGCCTAAATCACTTAAGGACTTAATGGAGTTCTAATGTTTTTGCTGTTGTTTAGATCATTCATCTGATTTCACCGCACATGCATTTCTCATTCCCCCCACAGTTTACCTCCACACATCCCTCTTATACATCATGCTCACTGCCGGGCCTCAGTGTGAGTTAATGATGTCGCACGTTGTCTAATATCTATCATTCTGCCACATCTTTCATCGAATAAGCAGGTGGATCGTGGGGCTCTGCCTTTCTCCAATTGTACGGAGATATGGGGCCAGGCAAGAACTTATCCCTCCTAGTGAAAGCCCCATTGCAATGCCATAGTGATGTGAAGAGAGGGGAATGGGAAACGTGAACCAATGCTAAGAGAGATACATCTGATTGCTCAGGAGATCCAACTTGGTACCAGGTCACAACCAATCAGGAAAGAGAGGTATTTGGGAGCCAGAAAGATAACGGATTCCAGCCCTCTAGCTGTACAAAATGGCAAGCCACTCCTCCCTCTTTAGACTTATGGGACAAGAACACAGGTATTCTCACCTCTGCTCCACTAAAACAGGGTTCGTTAGGGAAGAGATCTCCAAGAGCACACAGTCCAACCCCTTTCATTTTACACGGCGATTTCTTCCTGTCATGAACCTCTTTGGCAGTCTGGTGAAGCCTGTGGATCCATTCATATAATACTGTCTTTAAATATGTAAAATAAAATGTGGAGGATTACAAAGGAAACCAGTTACATTTAAGTATAGTTATAAAAAATAAATTTAACAAGTTCTCTGACCTGAGGTTAAGCACCCCTGTACTAGAAGATTCCAGGAAGGTTGATAAGGCTGATTCTAAATTTGGGGGAGCGTGAAAGAAAGAATCCTCTCTAGTGCAGGCCGGGGAATCTTTTTGTCACTGGGAGATGGATGAAAAGCAAAGTCCTATTACAGATAGAGTGAAGGGGAGGTAATGATCCAGCAAGATTGTACAGCATTTGTTAGAGATGGGAAGGGAGGGAGGAGGAGGAAATAAGCATTTATCTATTATCTACTATGTTGGTAAGCACTTTACTAAGCACTTTTTTTTTTACAAATATTATTTCATTTGATCCTCATAACAACCCTATATGGTAGATACTATTATTATTCCCATTTTACAGTTGAGAAAACTGAGGCAAACAGAGGTTAAGTGACTTGCTCAGGGTCACACAGCTAGTAAATGTCTGAGGTTAGTTTTAAACTCAGGTCTTTCCAGCTCCAGGCCCAGAACTCTATTCACTGCACCACCAGCTGCCTTAATGGACAACAGGACCATCATCACCATGAAGAAATACTACCTAAGGGCCTAATTGCACAAGGTACTGGTCCTCATCCTTTGGAATCTTAGAAAAGAAGATAGACACACATCTACTGGAAAGAAAGAAGGAAGAATAATCATTAACCAATATTTATATAACTTTGTGTATCTATTTCCAAATCCCTAGGGGTGGGGAAGGAACAGGATGAGTATGCAGTTTTAGACTGCTTGAAAATGAATGGCCAAAGCAATGTTAAGAGCAGAGATAGGAGAAGCAGATTCTAGCTCTGTTGGTGGACCATCCACTGAACCCTACCCCCCAACCATAAACAACATTAGACAGCCTGGGAAAGGAGGCCTTCCGAGCCCATTTCCCTACTCCCGACCCAAACCCAATTCCCTTATTGCCAAACCGATAGAACTGATTCCTTTTCTCTCCCTTTTTGGCTTTTGAAAATCAATCAACAAGCATTTATTAAACAGCTGCTAAGAGCCAGGCACTGTGCTGGGTGCTAGGAATACAAATTAAATAGATCTAGCCTTCAAGAGGCTTACATTTGGTCCAAAGAGAACATGGATGGATGGATGGATGGATGAATGGATGGATGGATGGATGGATGGATGGATGGATGGATGGATGGATGGATGGATGGATAGATGGACGGACAGATGGATGGATAGATGGACAGACAGATGGGCAGACAGATGGATGGATGGATGGATGGATGGATGGATGGATGGAGAATTTAATAAGTGTTTATTTTGAGCAAAGCACTGTGCCAAGTCCTGGGGATACAATAGATAAGTAAGACAGTCTCTGCTTTAGAAGAGCTCATATTCTAATAGAGGAGACAACACATAGAGAAGGTTTCAGCTGAAAATCAGATGGAAAAGTCCAATGGTCCTTAGATTACAGTAGCAAAGAACATGGTAATGCCTCTTTTTTAATCTCATTTGTGGAAGTATTGCTGTTCCCAGGGTTCTTGAACTCAGGGTCCCGGGCTGTCTCCATCAGGATCATAGAGGAGACGGTGGTCAAGGTGGTGGTGGTGTGACTTGCCCATACAACGACTCTTCTCTGTGCCTCAGGGTTCTCTACTGCTTCAGCTAGGCTGGTTTGCCGCTCTGTGCATGGCAGTTGTTTCGTAGTTGGTGGGGAAAGCTGTCCCTTCTCCCCAGATGATGTCTGTAGGGCTAGCCTGGAAGCAGAACCAGCAGTCAACAGGTTATTGCTACTCCCAGGGCTCCTGGAATACTCTCCTTGCTGATGTCGTTCAGCCGTTTTAGTTGTGTCTGACTCCTCGTGACCCCTTTTGGGGTTTTCTTGGCAAAGATCCTGGGCAGGTTTGCCATTTCCTTCTTCCAACTCCTTTTACAGGTGAGAAAACTGAGGCAAACAGGGCTAAGTGATTTGCCCAAGGTCACACAGCTAGTAAGTGTCTGAGGCCAGATTTGAAATCAGGAAGAGGAGTCTTCCTGACTCCAGGCCTGGCACTCTATCCACTATGCCACCTACTTGCCTGTGCTCCCCTTAATGTAACACAAAAACTGTTGTTAATGCTAATATTGGACTGAAGTTCACATATAGTCCCAAAAGGAGAGATTATAATTTAAGAAATGGTGGCTCACATTTCTGCAGTGCTATGAGATTTACACCCCTCTTTCTCCATAGTATAAAAATTCTGTGATATAGGTAGGACATGTATTATCATCCCCATTTTATAGATAAAGAACCATGGCCCAGTGTGGTGAGGTGACTTGCTCAGTTAGCTAGTAAGTGGCAGAGTTGGGATTTGAACTCTGGCTCTAAATCCAGGGCTTTGTCAACTATAGTACCAAATATGTGACCAGTCTTCAAATAGACCAGGAGAACAGGGACTGTGTTTCATTTAGTCTATATATTTCCCCCAGCATAAGGGAAGTTGGGGGGCTAGATTTTGCAGAATAGCCTTTCAAGGGGATCACAGCTATTCACATTTGTATACCACCTTCAGGTTTGCAAAGCACTTATCTATAGGACCACAGGTTTCTAGCTGGAAGGGAATTTTGAAATCAGAGAATCCAATCACCTCCTTTGCAGAAAAGCAACTGAAGCCCAGAGACATTAAGTGATTTGCCAAAGGTCACACAGGCAAAGTTGAGATTCAGACCTAGGTCTCTGATTCCCAAACCAGTGCTCTTTCCTACTGTCCCAATGACTCTCTCAAGGCATGACCAGCTCTGGTAACATGCTTAAGGCTTAGAGAAATAAAGAGATCTGCACATAGCCAGTAATTGTCAGGGCCAGCATTTTAAACCCTGTCTCCTGACTCTGAGCTCAGGGCTCTTTCCACTACTCAGGCAGTAGCCAGCTCTATATTTGAATCCAAACTCCACAAAAACAGCATCTCTGAAACAGACACTTCTTAAGCTGTAACTCAAACAGCTAAGGCTACAGAGAGCCCTCAGATAAAGGCTGAAAAATATTTGCACAAAGATGTGCATGAATGTGCAAAGATGATCTTCTTAAGATCCATTATAACAAGTAGCCCAGGAGCCCCCAAATTTCTGGGCTCATGCAGATTGGGTCCAATTTGGGAGATGTTCCCCAAAAAGGTCATTTTTTCCTTTGGCTCATTGCCTTCAGCAAGAGTTTTTCCCAGGAAATCTCCAAATATACATGCATACAAGTACTTAGGGTGTTGCCTACTAAGTAGAGGACAGCCATTATTTTGTTCCATAGAAAATGTAAAAAAAAATGCAAAGGACTCATAGGAAGGAGATGCACAAAGCATTAAAGTAGATATCATTGACAGGACCTGAATTTAGGATTGCTAAGAAGGAAACACTTTTTACATCCCAATGAATCTCTAGTTGTCTCAAAATGTACTGCACATCTCTGCCCAGACTCATAATGTTCTCTATGGTTTGGGGAACCCCCAAAAGGGGGTTGCTGTAGGTTTGCTAAGCATACAGTTCTCTTCCCGTGGGACAGTCATCATCCAAATTATTCACAGCAATAGCAAAATCCAGATCCCTCATTTCGTCTTCAATCTCAGGGAAAATGTGGGTAATTCTGTTCTTTTCTCTAAGAGGCATCATGCTCAGGAACTGCCCTCTTACGTAAAAGACAAATCATCCAACTCTTGCACTTGGGGTTATTTGTAAGGCACATCCTAAGACTGTTGCTGCCCAAGACATCTCCTTTCTTTGGATAGAAGGCTAGCTTCTGGGATCACACTGCCTAGAATATAAAAATCCTCTCCACACAGGATGCTGGGGTTCAGGGACCCTGTCCATGGACTTCATTCTTGCACCATATGGACCGACACTTGTCTGCCTCTTCTATGCCCTTCTGTAGAAACTCTTAGCACCTCACCATGCCCAGAAGCTAGGAAAGTCCACTACCAGAAACCCTCCTCAAAAACTGAATGGGCAAGAAAGCAGTGAGTGATTTCATGTAACATCCATGTGCTTTTGCCTCAACAATGTATGTAAGGATGAGGATTAATAATAATAACAATAATAAGCTTTAAGGTTTGCAAAGTACTTTATAAATAATATCTCATTTTATCTTCACAACAACCCTGGGAAGTAGGTGCCATTATAATCTTTATTTTACAGATGAGAAAATGGAGGCAGACGGAGTTTAAGTCACTTGATCAAGGCAGCCATTGTGAATTCTTGGAGGCAGGAGAATATGCACATACATAGACCCTCCCCCTTCCAGAATGTCCATTCTGCCATATTCTGGGCTGTCCTTTTGACCAAGGAAAGGGCAAAGGACTGAAAAGTTGGGTTGGCTCACCTCGAAGGTCAGTACACCAGGGTGGCTCCTCCCACAGAAGCCTATCTTCCCAAGAGTCCTAACCAACCTAGTCATCCTAGGGGCAACCCCAGCCAGCAAAGGCCCCTTAGGAGTTCTCCTTGTCCTTTTTTTTTTTTAAACAAAGCACCAGTAAACATAGGGAAGAGGTATGCTAATCAAATTGACCAAGGAGAAGTCCCTCATTCAACTTCCCTAACTCTACTTTGAAATACTACGTTTAAAAAGCTTCTCATAGAAAAGCCCCTTTTGGAAACACGTCAAAAACAAAGACTTCATATAAACAAAGACATCAAGGATTCACTCATCTGAATGTCGGTTGCCTTGATTTTTCTAATTAACAGAATTACAGATTTTGCTAAATAACAACATCACAGATACAAAAATGGAAAGAAACTTTGATTTACTTTGATTTAGTCCAAAACCCTCATTTTGCAGAGGAGGAAATGCAGTCTCAGAAGGTGAGAGATTTGCCTAACACTGCACGGGTAGAACAAGAATTTAAAATAAATATTCCTGAAAGGAAACCAGCTCCAGCATCCTCTCTGCTCCACCATGTTGTCTGTTTAAGAGCAAGATTAAACAAGGAAAGGAAGCCTGGGCTCATACCAAGGCAGTAACTAGAGCAGCGGGATTCAAATCCCAGCCTGCACGATGCCCATGATGCAGTCACCTGCCCAGCACTACGGAGCAAACCAAAGCCCCCTAAGCTTGTTGACACACAATTGTTTGCATGCTGTATCCCCCACTAGACTATGAGATCCTTGAGGGCAGGGACTCTCTTTTCCCTTTCTTTGTAACCCCAGGGCTCAGCACAGTGCTTGGCACCGTAGTAGGCACTTTAATGAATATCCATTAAGGAAGGAGAGAAAAGGAACAAGCATTTAAGTGCTAAGGGCATTACAAATATCATCTCACTGGATCATCATAACAACTCTGCAAGGTAAGAGCTATTATTAGCCACAATTTACAGTTGAGGAAACTGAGGTAGATATAGCTTAATTGACTTGCCCTGAGCCACACAGCTGGTACATGTCTGAGACCAGAGTTGAGCTTGGATGTTCCTGACTCCAGGCCCTGCACTCTGTCCACTGTATCACCTGGCCATCTGCATTCCAGTAGAACATAAGTTTCTTGAGGTTACCTTTGTCTTTGCATCTCCAGCACCTAACACAAGCCTTTTCATATTAATAGATTCTACATAAATATTTGTTGATCTGAATGCTTAATTTCAATAATCTTTACTAAAGGAACATATGCCATTTTAAGTGTTAGAATGTACTATCCTCCCAACAATCCTGTGAGGTAAATATTGCAAGGATTTTCTTCCGTGTTGTTGTGATTCAGTCATTTTTCAGTCATGTCCAACTCTTCACAAGCCCATTTGGGGTTTTCTTGGCAAAGATACAGGAGTGGTTTACCATTTCCTTCTTCAGCTCACTTGATAGGACGAGGAAACTGAGGCATACAGGGTTAAGTGACTTGCCCAGGGTCACCCAGCTACTAAGTGTCTGGAGCCAGGTTTGAATTCACAAAGGTGAGTCTTCTTGACTCCATGCCTGGTGGTACTCTATCCATAACTGCCTTTTCTTTCATTTTACAGATATGGAAACTGAGGTTCATAAAGATGACATGCCTTACCCAAAGTCGCACAGCTAAAAGCTCAAGACAGTTTGCCAACAAATCCATAAAGAAAGGAAGCATTGCGATTCAACAGTTATGAAGAGTGGGGGTAGATAGTGAGTGTACATACAATCCTTCACGACTCAGCCATTGCCTGGTGAGCATTGACAAAGACACGAGATAGGAAATGGCCAAAAAGATCTGTCCAAGAATGTACCAATTTGTGACAATTTTTTGATCATGACTTAGAGACCTCTAGGAAGGAGAAGCTGCAAGTGATTCCATCTTGAGAACCATATGGAAATTTGGTGTTACAGAGAGAGCATCTCATGGCATAGGGTTGTTGATGTTTTCATTTTTCAGTGCTGTCTAAATCTTCATGATGCCATTTGGGATTTTCTTGGCAAATGGTTTTCCATTCCCTTCTCCAACTCATTTTACAGATAAGGGAACTAAGGCAACAGGGTTAAGTGACTTGCCCAGGGTCACACAGCCAGTAAGTGTCTGAAGCCAGATTTGGACTCAGGGAGAGGAATCTTCCTGACTCCAGGCCCAGCATTCTATCCATAGAGCCACTTAGCTGCCCCATGGCATTTCACTCTATTCTGTGTCTCCTGTCTATCAGGACTCTTGGGGGCAGCTGCTTGAGGACTAGGCAATTGAAGGGTACCAGAGAAACTGCTGAAAGCCACAAATATGCACTGGTGAGGCAACCACATGAATGAACACCCCAGCACCTTCATTGTCTCCTTTCTCTGTTCCAGGTGAAAGAGCAATCCCCCAAGAATTATCTATATCACTGAGTTCTCATCTCTCTCTCTCTGTCTCTCTCTCTCTCTCTCTCTCTCTCTCTCTCTCTCTCTCTCTCTCTTCCACACACACACACACACACACACACACACACACACACACACACATACACCCCCTTCAAGTGAGGAAGAAGAAGGTAAGAAATTGATTGGACCTCTATAGCATGAGCAATTAGCTTCTTATCCAAACAAATCATTCCCTTACCCAGTGCTTAGTGTCATTTCATTTTTGACACTTTATTCCTTTTAATAATAAAATGTAAAATCTGTTGGCTTCCAACCTTGGTATTGTCAGTAATGGCTGCTGCAGAAAGATTTGGGAAGAGGTTTTCACCTTTTTAAGAGATAACAAAGATTATCTCTTTTTCAGTGGAGCTAAGGTGCATGGAGGTTTAGTTGAGGGGAAGAAGGGCAAACGTGGATCCTCGGGGGATTTTCCATAAGCAAAACAGAGTACCCATAATCATAATAGTATAACTTAGAGAATAAACCTCACTTGGGGAAAAGATTGGGGAATTTGAAGACTTTGGAGCTATAAGGCTGGGTTCTGCTTTCAGCTTTGCCCAGGTGCTGGGTGCCAACATAGCTATATGTTGTTGTTATTGTTCAGTTGTTTCAGTCGTAACCAACTCTCTGTGACTCCATTTGGAGATTTCTTGGCCAAGATACTAGAGTGATTTGCTATTTCTTTCTCTAATTCATTTTACAAATGAAGAAACTAAGGCAAACAGAGTTAACTGACTTGCCCCAGGTCACACAGTTAGCAAGTGTCTGAGGACAGATTTAAACTCAGATCTTCCTGACTCCAAGCCTGGTACTCTATCTGCTGTACCATCTAGCTGCCGCATATAGCTGTATAGCTCAGTTCTCCTCATTTATGCTGGTTCTATTTACCCATGAAACCTCACCCCAACTTTGCTATATTTATCTGCTACAAGTTATATTTACATACTCTAAGTAGGATGTTCCTTCTTATTATGCTACAAGAGAACATTCAATTCCCCTTACGTGTGGGGAGTCCTTATATATTTAGAGAGAGATTCCCTCTATTTCTTCTTCTTGCAGAGCTAATCAAATAATACACATGCACAAAATTACAGGCTGATACCCTTTCTGGAGAAGATGAAAGAGTTAGAGCAGGGATCCTTAGCTTGGATCTGAGATGAACTTATTAAAAAAAATTTTTATAATATTTTCAGTACAATTTGATTTCTTTGCAATTGTGTGTATGTTTTTATGCATTTGAAAGCATTATTCTGAGAAGGGGTCCATAGGCTTCCCCAGACTACCCAAAAGGCTCATGAGATTAAAAATGTTAAGAGCCCCTAGGTTAGAAGAACATCTCTGCAGCCTCCATCTCATCAAAAAGAATGATGTGTCCTTTGTCCAGAGGTAATATTTCAAGATTTTTTTTAAAGGTTCTGAATCAGCAGAGGGTAACACAAGTCTATGTCAAAAGATTGGAAGGTCAAAGAGGAGAAGAAGCACTGGACCTTTGAAGGTACATAACAGGTTTGAGGCCTTTCCCAAAGAGGAAGGAAGTAGACACTCCAAGAAAGAAACATTGTCCCATCTTCCTAAGAAGATTCATATGTGCCAGTAGGATCTTATATATCTGTTCCTGGACACTGAAAAAGGAAATACCTTGGGGACGTCAGCATTCCTGCTGATGGTTAGAGGATTGATTGTCTTTAGGCCCTGCTAGAACCAGTGGGGAGGTATACAGCATACCTGGGCTAGGTATCCGAAGCATGATGGTTCACACCCACTTCATTAAGTCATTTGGGTACAAATTACTCCATCAGAAAGAATCTGAAGAGTCTCTCTAGAGGTTATTAGGTCATCAATAGAAAAATAAAGGTGTTAAGGGCACAAATAGTGTTTTTACAACTGCCACCAAGGGCCGCAGAACTTTCTCTCTTTAAGAGAGAAGGAAAATATGAGAAGTGAAGGACTGACTCAGAAGATGGTATCCAAAGATTGGGACTGGATTTTTTTTCACTGTGATTTAAGATGCAGAAATGGGTAGTGATCTTTGGTAGAGACCTCTTCAGTAGAGTAGGAGAGGTGGGGAGAAATTGGCAACATACAACCATTAAACAGCATACCACAGCACCTGGCATACAGTAGGCACTTAACAGATGCTTGTTGATTGATTCACTGATTTATACAATAGAGAACTACAAATATGTCTTTTAAAAAAAAGTAGAGATGTCTAGTAATTCACTGGGAAGCTATATCCAAAAAGAGATGCAAATTTAACTTTACAGACTCAGATACCCAGACTAAATACCTTACAGAATTGGGGTGAGGATCAAATGAAATCATATATATGAAGTCCTTTAAAACCAGGGAAAATTTTTAAATAAAAACCGTAAGATCCAGGATTTGAACCTGGGTTCACTCATTCTGCAACACAAATATGTATTTATATTTGGGGAAATAAAGCCAATCCGCATGAAAAAATTGGAGAATAAGACATGATAAGGTATTGTATAACCAAGGGCTAAATTGCTAAATTGTGTGGCACAAATGATAAATGTTACAGGAAACCCAAGAAAGGAGAAATTCTTAAACTATCAACTAATACCTCAGTGGAGTTTAGCTAATTTGTTATTTTTCTTTTTTTTTTTTAATTTATTTTGATTTATCAACAATCACTTCCATAAACTTTTGAGTTTTAAATTTTTCTCCCCCTCCCTCCCCAAGAAGGCATGCAATCTGATATAAGCTATACATATACATTCCTATTAAACATATTTTCACATTAGTGATGTTATAGGGAAGAATTAGAACCAATAGAAGGAACCACAAGAAAGAGGACACAAAACAAAACAGAAATAAAAAAAAGAGCAAATAGTATGCTTCGATCTGCATTCAAACTCCATAGTTCTTTTTTTTGGATATGGATAATTTGTTATTTTTCTAACTAATACAGTTCATTTGAGACCAAGGCCCATGGGATTAGGACATGAGATGGTAGGTAGGGGTAGAAGAGATCTCAGGATAAGACAGAGAGACAGAATCAGTGAGGACCAGCCCTAAGTAGAGGGGTTGAATTCCACCCTCACAGTGACAGGGTAAGAGGCCCATTAAGAGACATTTCATAGTATACACTAATTATTGGGTTCCTATGCCTTTCTACCCAGGCGGGACACCTGAGGCCTGGAAAGCAATATCCAGTCTCACAGGGAGAATAATGTGGAGTAAACCAAAAGTCCTGTTGATCTCAGTTTGGCTATGACAGCTTGATGCTTGTAAATTTTTGTCTTCTGAGATTAGCCACTAATGAAGAATTATTGTTTTCTTAAGCCTGTAGATAAGAAACCAGATCCTATGTAGTCTGTGCCCTCCCTCCCCCATCTATCTTAGATGTGAACCTCTACTCCCATCAGAAGCCTCCAAGTCAGCCAGCCATTTACATAAGTAGTTTTTAAAAATCTAGTGTATGAGCTTGGGTTAGAGGGGAAATGAAGACTCCTCAAAGAACTATAGGATGAAATGGAGATGGGAAAGGAAAATCTGACTAATAGCAGGAATGTTTGATCCTCCCTTCCTTATAAACACGATATCTAGGTTATATCTTCTGGGGAAGAGGGAGAGGGAAGCAAATTCTATCCACTTGAAATCTGCAAATCATCTCACCTTTCCTATTCAGTTCAATGGTAAAAGTTCAGTCCCTGGGATAAGTTGGAGAAGAGTGAGGGGAGTGAAAAAGATTTGAAGTTGAGTCGTTTCTCCATGTCCCTTAGTTTCCTCATCTGAAAAATAAGAGATTGGGGGACAAAATGACTTCTGAGCTGTAAATCTATACTCCTTGACTTACATAAGCTATAAATAAATGATCCTTTTTCTATTAACATTGCTTTGGTCCTTCCATCACACTCTAGGCAAGCACAGGCTGGGACCATGCCTTGCCCTTCCATCAAGCTCCAGGCAGGCTCCATGCACAGACACCTGCAGCTCCTCAGAGCTTGCCTTGCCCCCATCCCATTATGTTCCCATTCTCAGTCCACCTTACATACATATACTCGACTGCCTGATGCCGTGAAACAACTCTACCAAAGTATGAATCTCTGTGGGCAAAGATAACCTACTTGATCTCATTCCTCAAAGATTAACATACTTCCACCCCATCATACCCACCTCATACCCATCATTCTGAATGCCCAGTTGCCATTGTTCAAAGACCATCTGACCCTTTCCCCCACAATGCTGTCCCCCTTAATGCTAGTATCTTCCCTCATCATTGGTCACACCAATAACCACCTTTCCTCTAATATGATCTCCAATTTATCCTGCGTAATCTTGCTTGTACATAGCAGGTTGCATATAGTCTCTCCCATTAGACTGTAAGCTCCTTGAGGACAGTGAATGTTGTTTTCCTTTCTTTGTATCCCCAGCACTTAGCATAGTACCTGGCACATTGCAGGCACCTAATAAAGGCTAGGTAACTAACTTTGGTGTTTCTATGGTCTGTCTGTCCTGCACAGATATAGCTGTGCTAGGGAACTGCCTTAAATTGCAAGTTCTAGAGGGTAGGAGTTGGCTCTAGATCAGAGGTGGGAAACCTGCATCCTCAAGGCCACATGTGGCCCTCTAGGTCTTCCAGTGTAGCCCTTTGACTGTATCTAAACTTCACAGAACAAATCCCCCCTTAATAAAAGGATTTGTTCTGTGAAGTTTAGATTCAGTCAAAGGGCCATACTTGAGGACCTAGAGGGCCACATGTAGGCTCGAAGGTCACAGATTCCCCACCCCTGATCTAGATTATTCCATTTAAGCAGCACCACCCCAAAGTCATTGTTTAAAAAGGGATTTTAAATTTATCAAACTATCCCATTTTGTTAGCCAAAAGGCAGGGCTAACTTAATCTGCACCAAGAGGCACAGTCTCCAAAAGTTAGAGTCCCACAGTCTTCTGCCCAATCAGTTTCTATCTGGAGCATTACTTGCAGCTCCAGGCACATTATGGGATGGACATTGATTAACATTAGAGCAATGGCAAGAGGGGCATCCAGGATGATGAAAGGCCTCAAGTTCATGCCATCAGGACATGAAGGAACATCAGAAGGAACAGAGGATATTTAGTTCGGAAAAGAGAAGGCTTGGGAGTTGGGAGTAGGGGTGGCGGAAAGGGAGGAACATGAGGCTATCCAATGAAAGAAGGAGTACTTTTTCTACTTCCCACCCCCACCCCCAACAAAGCTAAGACTAATTGCCAGGAGAAACAGAAATACCAATTTCGGCTTGATGTTTCCTTAGATAAAAGGGCAGTTTAGTATAGCAGAAAAAGCTAACAACAACAACAAAACTAGACTTGTAATCCAGAAGAAACTTGGGTTTGAACAATGGCTCTGATAATTACCAGGTGTTACTAGGCAAGTCCCTTTCCCCCTTCTAAACATCAGTTTTTCCATCTGTAAAATGGAGACAGCAATACCAATAGTATCTGCCTCCTAATAGCACTATTTTGAGTATCAAATAAGAAAATGTATGTAAAGGCTCTTCACAAACCTTAAAACACTATATAAATGTTAGCTTTTATTAGTATGATTCCCAACATCTGGAGCTTCCCCAAAATGGACTGAACCACTTGGGAAGTCCGTCATTTTCCCCTCCTCAGAGATCTTCAGAGCAGAGACTGGATCATGACTAGTGGGGATAGCTTATAGGGAATGCTGGTCAGTTTGCGTGAGATGGCCTTTGAGGGTCATTCCAGTGCAGAGATTTGGGGGTTCTCTCTTTTACAAAAGCAATTCGGTATCACCAGGAATTTTCCTTAAGACATTGGATCTATAGAGCATTTTCTCAGCTCATTCTCAAATAATAACTCAGGTCTTCAATCTCCTGGATCCCTGATTAACAGAAGACTCCTCCTCTAAGCCAGGTTGTCCAAGGATAATGGAATCATGGAGCAGAAGCCTAGAAAACAGACTCATAGGAGGTTAGAACCAAGAGAAACATTAAGCCACAGTGTTCTGTGTCTATACAAGCAAAGGGAAGTGGAGGATTGAGGCAATCGTTGAGAGAAATCCAAAAGTTTCTCAAATCTTCACACTTTTGCTTCTGCCACCTGGATACTTCAGATGAATATGAGGATTGTTTTCTGAATTATACAAACAATGACCATAATTCTTGAGATTTAAGGCCTGGGGTTCTGTGTCTTAAGAAAGCTGTTCAATTCAACCCTGGATGATACCTGAGGTACCTTCACTCGAAATCCTGTGATAGTATGAAATGCAGACTCTCATCATCATTTTGCTCCCATCTGAAAGAATGGAAGGAGGAAACTTTACAAAAAGATTCCCTTGCTGGCTCAGGGACCCACTCCAAAAAAAAAAAGGCGGGGTGCTTTTGAGGTCACTTTTCCTGTCCTCTCTGCTGTTCATTGTGAAGGACCGATATTTCGCTGCTTCCTTTCTGCCTCCCTTTTGACAAATGATGAATAAAACCAACCTCATAGAATGTCAGAAAAATTAAAAGTGCAGTTTTGAAGACATGGCCCCAGGTTTCTCTTTTTTGATTGATGCCCCAAATGTCAAATGCCCAGGAAGCATATTTCCAGATAAAGTGCAACCAAGTTGCCTGGCTGTGAGTGTATACCGCCTGTTCTGTTTTTATTGATTTCCATTTTAAACAAGAGCCACTTAAATCAATTGTAAACTCACTGGCGGTGGGAGGGGAAGGGGGGAGTTTCTTTGCTTCTATATAGTGCTTTTAAAGTGCTCAGTTCTTAACAATCAGTCAAGAGGTCTGGAAAGAAGCATCTAACTCTTAGTTTAGCTTTCTGTCCTCCACGACCTTAAGATAAGGATGCCATATGTGAGAGATACCCAAAAGAAGACCATTGCACTGGCAAGAGGACACTGGGATCCAGGTGCAGACTTACCACTTGGTGGTTGTAAGATCCAATGTCTTAAGGAAAATTCCTGGTGATACTGAATTACTTTTGTAAAAGAGAGAACCCCCAAATCTCTGCACTGGAATGGCCCTCAAAGGCCATCTCATGCAAACTGACCAAGCATTCCCTCTAAGCTAAATCCCTAAATCTAGGGATTTAGACCCTAGAATACGTTAGAAACCACCTAAGTCAGAACTGTAATTAGCAATTTCTGAACCAGAGCAAGGTAAGGAAGGAGGGGAGGTGTAGAAGGAAAAGAATCTCACCTGAGGTGCGGCTATGGAAGATGTATGGGGTGGGAAGGAAGGAAGGGAAAAGAGTATTTTATACCTCAGGGGAGGTTTCTAAGCTGCTAAAGAGGGAGGAAGCTTTGCTATCTTGAGTATGGAGAGGTCAAGGATGGAATCAATCAACATTTATTAAGCACCTACTACTAACCAGTGGGAAGCTAGGTGACACAGACAATAGAGCTCTGGGCCTGGAGTCAGGATGACTTCTCTTCTGGAGTTCAAATCTGGCCTCAGACACTTACTAGCTGTGTGACCCTGGGCAAGTCACTTAATCCTGTTTATGTCAGTTTTCTCCTCTATAAAATGAGCTGAAGAAAGAAATGGCAAACCATTGCAGTACTTTACCCAAGAAAACCCAAAAAGGGGTCACAAAAAGTTAGACATGACTGAAAAAAGACTCAACTACGAGCCAAGCACTGTGCTAGGCACTGGAGACACGAAAGCCAAAATGAAACAGTCCCTGCCCTCAAGGAACTTACAAATTTTAGAGGAGACAACATATACTAAATAAATAAGGATGGTGGGGTGCTGCCCAAATACCCTGGCTGGAGCAAAGCCGGGTTCTTCTCCTCCTGGTTACGGCTTTGATCTAATCCAAACCCAACATAAGGAAACATAAGCCCAGAAAAAGTTCAGTGACTTGTCCAAGGACATACAGGTAGCAAGTGTCAGAACTAGGATTCAAACACACATCACCTGATTCTCAATCCCGTGTTCTTTCCATACGCCTCTGGGTAAGTCACACACCTTTTGAGACCAAATTGCTAGAGAGATAGACTGAGGCCAAATTGCAAGGAGCCTTGAAATTCCAGGCATGGTATGTGGGATTTTATGGTACCATTTTAGTTTAAACAAACAAACAAACAAAAAAAAAAAAAGCAACTTTTCAGGCCACACACTTCACATATTCCCAAGGAAGAGTCCTCTGCATCTTTTTGAAATTTTGCATTCAAAGGTCCGTAAATGCTTTAAGAAAGCAACAAAACTTTTTTTAAAAAATTGAAGCCAGTAATCTAGGGCATGATTTGAAAGACACAGAAAATGAAAACAAACATAACAGAGAAGTTTGACTGAAATGCCAACATCAAAGAAGAAATGATAACAAGAAGAGCCCTCCCTGGGGCTCTGGGTTCAGGCCCGGACCTAAGCCTTCCTCTCTCCCCTTCTAACTTTTGTTTTCAGGGAATATCAGGTTAAAATGACTATAAATGGAAAATCTGAAAAGGAAAATAAGTCACAGAAGGTCAACAACCTGAAGAGGGGACAGATAATGAAGAAAGGAGTGAGCAACCAGCCCCAGATTCAAGTTCTGGCCTTGTTTTTGTTATTGTTTAGTAATTTTTTAGTCATGGCGGACTCTCTGTGACCCATTTTTCTTGTCAAGTGGTTTGCTATTTCCTTCTCCAGGTCATTTTACAGGTGAGGAAACTGAGGTAAACAGGGTTAAATGACTTGTCCAGGGTCACAAAGCTAGTGAGTGTCTGAGGCCAGATTTGAACTCCCTGACTCTAGACCTGGCACTCTAACCACCCCACCACACCACCTAGCTGCCCCTGGCCTTGCTACCTACTGCTTAAGTGACTTTGGGCACATTTTTTAACTTCTCTGTATCTCAGTTTCCTTCTCCACAAAAAGAGAGGGGTGAACTAAATGCTTCCTAAGACCCTCCAAGTCTAAATCCTATGCTTCTATAATCCATTTTTTAATCATGGATTTGGTAGCAGAAATAATGGGCTAAGCATGTATGCAATATTCTTGGGATTTTCTTAGCATGAGAAGGACTTTCTCCCCACCAGCTGCCTCCATGAATCACTGTCCAGGCACAAGTAATGCAGGGGCCATGAGAAATCACCACAAGAAATCACCTAGGAATAGTTCCAACTGCAAAAAAAAAAAAAATTCAAAGTGGGCTAGTCTGGTGTATCAGAATGATAGTTTGCCTAAGGTGACCTGTGTAACCTTAGGTACTCCACTCAGCCTCAGTTTCCTCATCTGCACAATGAGGTGTTAGTACCATAAGAGTTGGATTTCCCTTATGATCATTCTCCATACAACTCTAAGATAGGATATGGTTTTTAAAGGGGGGGGGGGAGCAGCTAGGTGGCACAGTGGATAGAGCACTGGCCCTGAAGTCAGGAGGACCTGAGTTTAAATCTGGCCTCAGACCAAACACTTGACACTTACTTAGCTGTGTGATCCTGGGCAAGTCACTTAACCCCAATTGCCTAAAAAAAAAAATTCTCTCCAATCAGAAAAATGAGGATGTATTGGGAAATAATTAGTACAAACTGAATTCAAAAGCCGCCAGCTGATGAACAGTTAAGATCCAGCTAAAGTCATACAACCTAAGGGAAAAAAAAAAACAGAGACAAAGAACGTCACATTGTCCAAATGTTAGAGGTATCACTGTAATTTGAAATACAGATGTAGGGAAAGGTCAGCTGACGATCACAAAAAGTTTTTCCTATCCGTGAAGACTTGTAGATAAATTCCATTGCCGTCTCTGCCAGTGATTCATTATATGACCTTGGGCAAATCTCTTTATTTCTCTAGGCTGCAATTTCCTAATCTATAAAAAGACAGGACCACACTATCTGCTTTCTAAGGTCTCTTTCAGCTGTAAATATTGCAGGGAACAGAGAGCCCTAGATTAGGAGTCAGAAGGCCTATGTAGACTATGGCTCACAACTTCCTAGCTGTGTGACCTTGGGCAAGTAACTTCCTTTCTCTGAACCTCTGTCACTTCATCTGTAAAGTGGGGATGATTATGCCTACAGTCCTTGTCTTTTTTTTTTTTTTTGCTTTTAGGCAATTAGGGTTAAGTGACTTGCCCAGGGTCACACAGCTAGTAAGTGCTAAGTGTTTAGTCTGAGGCCAGATTTGAACTCAGGGCCAGTGCTCTATCCACTGTGCCACCTAGCTGCCCCTCAGTCCCTGTCTTAAAGGGTTGTTATGAGCACATTGTAAATCTTAATGTTTTCAATAAACAGAAATCATTATTTCTATGACCACTAGAATCCTACAACAATAACTCATCTCATGGCATAAAAATGACCAGGATTCTCAGAGGTCAGTCAGTTGATAAACATTTATTAAGCACCAACCACGTGCCAGGCATTATGCTAAGCACTCTCTCATCATCACTGCAGAAGCAGATGGAGATCAGACAGATTTGAGGGACTTTGTATTTTTATGTGTAGTCAAGAAATTAATCACTAGTAGTTTTGTATGTTCTTAACCAAGTTGGGACTTGTACAGTAAATAGATAAAGGTCCATCACTGGGTGCGTGCTCAAGTTGTTTACAATCTAATGGAGGAAGACAACACACAAAAAGAAACTAAAGGGGAGAGAGGAGAGGAAGTCCAAAGCAGTGTAGATGATGGGAAGTGGGGAGAAGATTATACTTGGGACTCCTCCCAAAGGAAGTTTTGGAGCTCATAGTTCAAAGTCATGCTAGCAGAACAAGAACTCCGGCAGGTCCTACCAACCTGGAACAGTTTTGGTCATGGACCCAGTAATGGACCACTATCCATTTGCTGTCCAAGAACCAACCTGGCCAAGATGAAGTCACTAGTGATTAATTCTTTGGCTACACATAAAAATGCCAAGCTCATCAAACCTGTCTGACCTTCATCTACTTTTGTAGTAACAAAGGTAGGGTTTTGAAAAAGGGAAAGAATGCACTAAGAAATATGTAGACCATGGGAGTCAAACTCAAATAGAAAAATGGGCCACTAAACCCTGCAGGCCACATGTCAACTTAGTAAACCACTTTGTTGTTGTTCATCCTTCATTCTCGAAGAAGGTCAATGACATCAGGAAGGTGATGACTTGACTTTCAAGTGAGTTGGATTTAAGTGAGGCAGAGCTGTGCAAAGTCATCAGCCTCACTCTCTTCTCCAGAGTCATCTGAGTCTAATGGCAAGACATAGGTCAGGTCGACTAGAGATGATCCCTGATGCAGTGGGAGACCTTGGCCTTTTTAGGTTAAGCAGGTCTTTCCCAGGTCTCAGTTTGTCTGAGGCAACACCCATTCAGTGATTTAAGGCTAGGTAAGAAAGGAGGCAAAAGATGGCTTAGTTTGCCCACTCAAAAAAAAATCTGTCTGGGAGGGGAAGACCATCAGGGTTTCTGGCCAGAACACAAACAATTGCTATTTACGCTCACTCTGAGCCATCAAAACCCAGACAATGAGCAAACCACATTATTAATATTACCTGTATTCATTGTATTTTTATTTATTTTGTTAAATATTTCCCAAATGAATTTTAATCTGGTTCTGAAGCACTAGGAAGTGTTATCTTAATGCTGGCCATATGTTTGCTACCTCTGATGTAAATCGTATACAAACACTAACTTAACTATTAGGACACTATTGTGAGGGCTGTGTACAATGACTAATGAAATGACAAATTATTGAAAGAAATTTAAAAGTGTAGTATAATGGAAACAACACAGAATTTAGAATCAAGGGACATAGGTTTTAATCTTGGCTCTGTCATTTACTACCTCTGTGACCTTGGACAATTCATTTAACCCTAGACTTCAGCTTCCTCAGCCATAAAATAAAGATGTTAGACCAGATGACCTCTAAAGTTTCTTCCATCTCTAAATCTATGGTCTTATAAGCATACAAGTGTTTGATTTGATAGAACAAAATGCTATCTTGAAGGCTTGTTTCCAACAAGGTGTCTCCCATCCATACATCAAAATCAATCGAGATTGCTTGAAAGATATAACAATAGAAATAATTATGCTCAATGACCCTCTGATCATAAATATCAGGCAGGGTATAAAACAGTAAGATATATGCTCTCCAAAGTTGTTAGCTACTTTTACAAAGGAGATCTAGCATAGAGTCCAAGCTAAAGAGAATTTACTATAGAGTGTGAAGTCCTTCAGATGCTCCTGTGTATGAACAACATTGTGCAGTTATAGCAATCCCAGAAAAACTCCAGAGCCTCTAGAAAAAGATTTATACTTACTCAGAACAGTTCAGCCTGACCATCTACCCAGAAAAGACCAAATGGATAAAGAATTCCTATTGCCTAGATTATGACATCATGGCTGGATGAATAAAAAGCCAGAATTAAGGTTGCCAGATATGCAAACAATATCACTCTGATGGCAGAAAGTGAAGAGAAATTAAGAAGTCTCCTGATGAGGGTGAAAGGGGAAAGTGAGAAGGCTGGTTTGAAGCTTAACATCAGAAAAATTGAGATCTTGCCAATTGGTCCCATTACTTCCTGGCAAACAGAGGGAGAAGAAATGGAAGCCATGTCAGATTTTATATTCTTGGGCTCAAAGATCACTGCAGACAGCAACTGTGGCCATGATTAAAAGACACTTGCTCCTTGGAAGGAAAGCTGTGGCAAATCTGGACAGTATACTAAAAAGTGGAGGTATCACCTTGCCGACAAAGGTCCGTAAAGTCAAAGTTATGTTTTGTTTTTCCAGTAGCAATGTATGGCTGTGAGAGCTGAATTATAAGCAAAGTTGAGTGCCACAGAATTTTTGACTTGTGGTGATGAAGAAGACTTTTGAGAGTCCCTCTTTCAGCAAGGAGATCATATCAGTCAATACTTAAAGATATTAATTCAGGCTATTGACTAGAAGGTCAAATAATGAAGCTGAAGCTTAAATACTTTGGCCACATAATGAGAAGATGGGACTCGTGGAAAAGACCCTGATGTTGGGAAAGATTGAAGGCAAAGGAAAAGAGAGTGGCAGAAGATGAGATGGATAGATTGTGTCATGGAAACGATGAACATGGATTTGAACACAGTTCAGGATATTTCAAGAGATAGTAGAGGATAGAAGGGCTTAGAGTCATGAAGAGTTGGAGATCTCTAAACAACAACAGATTATGACACGCAATTGGAAACTCTATAGAGCTTGCCTATCAGTGTGTGTTTCTGGAATGGACAGCACAAATGTATAACAGTGTGGATCCAGAATTACAGAAAAAGAGAATGCATTGAATTGCCCTCAAGGAACTACTCCTTTAATTGCCCAAGTCTCTCCTGGCTACAAGGGTCCATCTTTTTTAATATCAACACTCTCTTGATGTTTTATGGCTCTGAGACATAGAAGACAGCACACTTTGAAAAAACAAAATTAAAATCACATAAAGGGCAATGGGAAGTCCCGTAGCAGATGTGAGCAAGCTCCAGCATATTGCCAATAGACTTCAAAATATAGGAGTAGACGGCATTATCATGGAAGTATATGATAACAGGGAAAGATGGCAAGGGATGACAGGTAGCATACTCCACTCACATCCTTGCAAAGACAGAAGTCAAGGAGGGCCTCCAGCATATTGGATGGATTCCTTATGGCAAAATTATAAGAGGATAGAAACAAACATTACTAAGAACAGACAGGAATGCATATGTTGTGATCTATACCATCAGATAGAGCCTTCAAATCAATGAGATCACAAAGCCATTTAAGCGTATGACTATATCACTGTTGACATTCTCACAATCAATGAAACTAGATCGTAAAGGGAAGTTGCAGTTAAAAGGGAGGATGGCTCACAGGCTTCCATAGGAAGCAAATAAAAAAATTTACAGAGTTGGTTTCATTCCTTTCCAGGTTGTACTCCTGATTCTCCCAGGCTCTCTCTCTAATATCCTAGAAACTTTTTCACCTTTGAAATTCACTTTATCCCAGATTTCACAAATTAGAAGTGACTTCTGCCCCTTCTGCCTTTTGTTTTGATTGACTGGTTCCTCCCAAAATATCCATTCTAATGAGGAAGTCCAGGTCAACTATGTCTTTATTCCTCTCCAGGCATCACTCCTGACTCTATGACACTTTCTCAACAATGCCTTCACCATGGGTATCTTCACATTGCACCTCCACATACCCCTTCATTTTTAGCTCCCTTTTATGTGTTATCTTCCCTTATTAGAATGTAAGCTCCTTGAGGGAAGGAATTATCTTTTTTCTGTTTGTATTTGTATTTCTAGTGCTTAGTACAGTGCCTTGTACATAAGCCTTTAAATGCTTGTTGCCTTTGCACCCAAAGGCAATAAGAACTAGCATTTCATGGGAGAAGTCATGTGAGATGACTAAATCCATTCAGGTACTCTGATAAGCATTAGCAAAAATACAACCATGATGACAACTATGGTTTATGTACCAGTACGTGTTGCAGAAGATAAAAAGGTAGAGTAAATCTATGAAGAACTCAACAAGATTTCTGTACTAAATTAAGTCAGTATGTGCTTTGATACTCAGTGACTTCAATCAGTAGGTAAACACAGAAGAACAAAGAATGTTGGAAATACAGCTCAGGTTGAAGAAATGAAAGAGGTCATGGGACTCAGGCTGATTACCATGAATACTTCCTTCAAAAAAGAAGCAAGAAGACCCTGAACATGGCAAGCACTCAACCACATTCCAAACTAATGATTGACAGCATCTGTGATAGACCCCATCTTTACAGTCACACAGTTAACTGAAAGGTAGAGTACACAAAGTCCCATGGTGCTAATTTCTGGTTGGTTATTTTTTTAAAGCATTTGATTTAGTAAAGCAAAATATCCCCATAAAGGTTTTCTAAGAACAGTCTCCTCTGTGTGTATGTGTGTATGTGTGTGTTACAAGATTCCTTGTATGGACAGATGTAAAAATAGAGACAACTTTGTTCAATGATTCTCTAATTGTTAATATCAAGTAAGGCATAAAATAGGGAGGCAGATGCTTGAAGTATTTTGTTTCGGGTTTTTTTTTTTTTACTGCTGCTATGAGGAATTTAAAATGAGACCAAATAGGAGAGGAATTCCCTTTGGATGGTAAAGTCCTCCAGGTGCTCCTCTTTGCAGATGACACTGTGCTAAATGCAGCATGGCCCAGAAAACTGCAGAACCTCCTAAGTGAGATCCATAATCATTCCAAATGGTTTGGCTGAACTACCCACCTAGGGAAAAAATAAGCAAATGAAGAATATGTATTTAAATATGCGGTTGGATGGAAAACTCAAAGGACTGGTTCATCAGTATATTGGTCTTGGACACTGAAAATGGACAATGATCTGGACCAAAAGTTAGAAAGGAAGAAGAAAACTAACTGGATTGCATTTCAAAAATTGTGCAATGCTTTTAATTACCCCAAGCTTCCCCCTTAAAGAGTCCATTTTTATTTTATTATTATGTTGTATGGTTATGAGTAATAGAATACTATAGCTTCTGAAGACTCAAAGTTGAGAGCAAGGCAGTATGTCATAATGCATAAATAACTGACCTCAGAGTAAGGAAGACATGGATTCAAGTCCTGCTTCTGATATATGCTGACTATTGTAAGTACAGGATTCACTTAACTTCTCACTGCCCATAGGCAATTCCCACTTTGGGACTATGCTGTCCTGACTGATGAGAACTCATTATATCCAGCCAGGCCCATATTTGACCATGTTTCACCCTAGCCATCTTCTTACTATCTACTCTGCTGGTAAAGCAATCTACAAATTAGATCACTAAGACCAGGCCCTAAAGGAGCTAAGGTATTTTCATCAATTAGGACAGCACCTCCCCTATCACTGCCACCACCACTACTATCCTATTTTCTACTTCTATCTCAGAATAGTAACCAAATCAATAGTACCATTGTTTCAGGCAATAGCCTATCAATGCCCCACTCACCATCCTTATGACTTCCCAGAACAAAAGACCAGAACACCTTTCCCTGGCCAATACTCCTCTTTAAGTATTATTTACCCTATATAATATAAGTTCCTTGGGGGCAAATACAATATAGCTTCTGTATTTGTTTCCAATGATGGCGACGCAGTGACTGCTATGCTTAACAAATGAATGGTTAAGTGCTGACCAGGATTCAGCACAGAAGCCAGAGTTTTTGCTTGGAGGGAATTGGGAGAGGGGGATTTTTTTTTTTGAGAGGAAGGGATTGCTGCTGACAGATATACATAAAAAAAGGCAGAATTATGGTCCAGCAGAGTGATAGAAAAAAAAAACTCTTTCCTCCTTCACTTAGACAAGATCTAGCTTAGAGTCATTTGCATGATAATCTAGAGAGGATTTTAAGAATGAAGTGAACTTTGCAACATTAACATACATGCAAGACCCATGGAGTTTCATTGGCAGAGTCCCTTGAAATGTGTACTGAGAGCACAGGACCCCCATAAGTTGGTTGTTTTTTTTTTTTTAAACAAAAGGTAGGTATGAGAAATTTCTGACCTTAAGTCAGATAGTTGTCTGGGACAATAGGATTCGTTTGAATTATAGACACAAGCAGTTAAAAAAGTAGACAATCTTAGCTTAGGAGCATTCCTCCTGGTTTCTGTTTGTTAGTCTTTGGATAGATGCAATAGCTTATAGCCTCAGCTATGTCTAGAGAATTGTGAGGCCATTTTTTAGCAAAGAAAGTCTTTCTAGCCATTGCACTTTAACAGACAAGAATCTAGTTGACAAACAGATAGACCCGAAGAGAAGATTCCCAAAAGCTTTATCAGAGACAATTGCCAGAAGCATCCAAGACAGAGTCACAATGCCCAACAGTAAGCTTTCTTTTTGAAGGAAACATTTATGGTGCATCAGCCTGAGTCCTCTGAGTGATCTGCAGAACCCATGACCTCTTTCATTTCTTGAGCCTGAGCTGTATTTCCAACATTCTTTGTTCCTCTGTGTTTACCTTCTGATTGAAGTCATTGAGTATCAAAGCACATGCTGACTTAATTTAGCATAGAAATCTTGTTGAGTTCTTCATAGATTTCCTCTACCTTTTTATCTTCTGCAACAGATACTGGTACATAAACCATAGTTGTCATCACGATGGCCTTTTTGCTAATGCTTATCAGGAGTGCCTGAATGGATTTAGTCATCTCACATGACTTCTCCCATGAAATGATGGTTCTACCTATGTGGATCAGGAAAAGCAGAAAACAGTGTAATGACATCATCAGATTACATTGAATCTCTAGAAGCATGTTACCTCTCCATATAGATATGCTTCCTTCCTCTCCCTCTCTCTCTTTCAACCTTTCTCTCTCTCTCTCCATATGCATATATATACACATATATACACATACACACATATACATATATATACATATATCCCCTACATTTGCCCACTCTTTGCACTAAAGGTGAATATAGTTGTGAGAAAGTGTGACTCGGCTTTACAGTAAGGATTTTTTTTTCTGGTTAGACAATGGGGGTGAAGTGACTTGCCCAGGGTCACACAGCCAGTAAATGTTATGTGTCTGAGGCCGGATTTGAATTCAGATCCTCCTGAATCCAGGGCCGGTGCTCTATCTACTGCACCACCTAGCTGCCCCCATGACTCAGCTTTATAAGGAAATGTTCTGTTGCGACTTTTCTTACTATGCTATTTTATTAAATGCCTCTGCTTTAAATCAGTTTATTGATTTATTGAATCTATTTATTAAATGCCTTTGCTCTAAACCAATTAAATCCTCTGGCTAACTAATAAAAGTTAACACATAGTGGGGGACTCAGGAGTTTTGAGTGAATGTGGACCAATAGAATTCCTTGAACATAAAGCAGTGTTTCTGGGGATCCCACATGTGAAGGGTGGTTCCCCAACTACCAGAGCAATAAAAAATACAAAGAAAAAGATAGGTTTGCAGGAAGCTTAGCATGAGAGCCATCTAAGTCACATCATCCCCAAGAGCATTCACAAATTAACCCAACAGGAGGTCCACAAATAGGAAGTGGAGCAGACTGTTTAGTATTTTTATAATTATCTCTTTTCATCATCACTGCCAATAGAGCCATCAAATTTGTCATCGAACACTGAAGTTCATGACATGTTATTTGAGGGACTAGAAATTGAACTGATGAGGAGAGTCAGAAAGAGTGATTTTCACTGAGACAAATGCACAGAGAGAGATGATACCATCTTGAAAGCAATAAGAGATTATTTTCAAGATACTTCCAGGGGGAAGAGACCAAAAGAATTGACATAAATTTCCGGACAATATTATTTCCCCCCTCAAAAAAAGCAATTGCAAGAAACATCAGTGAGCACTGGTTCATATGTCTACTTTCTCATTTTTTAAAAAAATCTTTGATGATATACTGTGCCAAGGGTAGCTTGAAGAAAATATAAGAGAACAAGCAGGTTTTTACATGTGACTCTCTACACCATACCACATCTTTACAGCCACAAAACTCACTAAAAAGTACAGAGTATTCAAGATCCTACTATGCTAATTGGTTACAAAAAAGCAATTGACTCAGCAGATCAAAGTGTCACCTTAAAGGCTCTTGTCCAACAAGCAGTCTCGCACAAAATGTTAATATCCTGCAAGATTTCTTGATGAACACAACAACAGAGATAACATGACACTTTGTTTACTAATACTGAGGGTTATGAGTGACTCATTAACAAGAATATATAGGCTTACCAAAGACGTTCATCTCTCTCATGGAGAATACACTCCTTAGAGTCCAAAGGTAAGGGGAATTCCCTAGAGTTAATAAAGTCTACCAGATGTTCTTGTTTGCAAATGAAATTCATTCATTCAATGAGCATAAACTACATCAAGCCTCAGAACATTACAGGACCCCCGAGACACATAGTTACTCAAAAGAGAGCCACTTGACAATCTAGATTAGAAAAAAAAATGGATGAGAGATATCTATAGTCCATACTCATGTGCATTGTTGGATGGCCAGCCCATTGAGTCAGTACATCAGTACAAATGTCTGAGACAGGCAGGACAATGAGCTGGACCCAGAGGTGAAAAGAAGGAAGAGAGTGGCTCAGCATCAAAAGCATCAATGCTTTTACTGATCCTATGCTATTCTCCAACATAAAAATACATCTTTTTAATGTAAGTATTGCTATGTTAGGGCAGCTAGGTGGCAGGGTGAATAAAGTGCTGAGCCTGAAGGAAGGAAGGCTCTTCTTCCTGAGTTCAAATTGGGCCTCAGACACTCAGTGTAGCCTTGGGCAAGTCACTTAAGCCTATTTGCCTCAGTTTCCTCATCTATAAAATGAGCTGGAGAAGGAAATAGCAAACCACTCCAGTATCTTTGCCAAGAAAACCCCAAATGGGGTCATGAAGAGTTGGACACGACTGAAACAACTGAACAATAACAAAATTGCTATGTGGTCATAATCCTATACCATTATAATCTCTAAGGTATCATGCTTCAAGCAGCCGAAAAGGGCTGCGGAGAGAGACATACTGTGAGCATATGGAGGACATAGCATATCTCCAGCGATGACCTACAAGTAAGATATGACAAAAAGGATGTCCTCCAGGAAATGCATGTTGAGAAAAGACGGCCCAGTCACGCAGTGAGGGACAATGGACGGACGGCCTGAGTATTGCATTGGCATCTGCAAAAGATGGGTTCTTCCCAGAGCCCCTAAAGTCACTACCTTTGATGTGACCATCTACTTCACTGAATAAATAAGTCTGACCATCTCATGATCTGAATTGAGAAGTAGTAAATCAATGGGGGACTAAAAATAGTAATCAATAAACCTCAGAGAAAGCCATTATTGGGAGTGGGGGAGGAAGTCATAATTCTAATTGAAGGCATTGGTAATAGATGTGCTAAACCAACACAATCATAGTAGTTCTGCATTTCTCAGATCCATAGTCGTGATTCGAAAATAAAGATGACTCTCCCCTCCCCCATCCCTTAACCAGAAACCATCTTGAAGCAGAATAAATTCCCTAAGCTCGCTTCCCCTCTGAGCCATCCTGTTGAGTGGATTTCCTCCCTGTCCATTTCTCTCTGTGCCTCTCCAAATCCCTAAGGCCTTAGACTCCCCAGCATCCGCTCATTGTCTGCAGCCGTCTGTAGTATCAGCTACACTTTGCACCTCTTGGCTCATAAAAAGGGATTACCCGGGAGGTTTAATTTTAAACGTCAGTGCGTTTTCTGCCCTACGATTGCAGCTTCCTACCGCCTCTCACCAAGCACTCCCTGGGAATTAAATGGAAGTGACAGCATCAGACTTGGCTGCAGATAATATGTTTGGAAAGAGATTATGTAAACTGGTATTACGTTTAATTAATGGATGTCTGCATGGGGAGATCTGGCTTGCTTAATCCAGTTATAGGAGAAAGAAAACAAACGAGAGAGAGAGAGAGAGAGAGAGAGAGAGAGAGAGAGAGAGAGAGAGAGAAGAGAGAGAGAGAGCATAAGAGAGTTTTGAAGAGGGAGGGGAAATAAACATCACTACTTTTTGTGTCTCCAATATGACAGGTTCAGTGACAATACCCATCACACCATTCTGGGGATCACCATACAGCTGAACAGCTGAAGATGCTGAAGCTAAACAAGTCGGCGTAAGATGGATCCTTTTAAAAAGATGTGTATTTGAGCCGCAAATAATACTTTCCTTAGCAGAGCGTGATTTCTGAGTCTCTCTTTCTTGGGGACTTAATGCAGTTCCTATCATGTGCTGGCAAGAACACCGGCCTTTCAAGTTATCTGACAGGGAGTAATCCCTTTCAAGATATAATGTGGCAGAGCGGATAGAGCACTGAAAGAGTTCAGTGGAGACCTGGGTTCAAATTCCACCTCAGACCCCTATAAACTATATAAGCATGAGCAAGTCATCCAGAACCTCAATTCCTAACTTCCTAGTGATAATATGTGCACTACCCATATCACAAAAATGTTATGTGAAAAGTATTAAAATATAAGCTATATAGTACAAATAACATACATGAATATCCATTATGTTTCATATTATAACTAATATCTATTGATATACAATATATATTATAAATAATATATTTAATATAAACAATATCTATTATAACACACCTGATATTATAAATATGTTATGAATATATTCGTAATGCAATATATTTATAATAAGGACTAAATTATAAATAATATATTATAAAATATGAGCTCATATTTGAATGTTGGCTTATCTATTCTTTGTAAACAGTATAATGTAGGGGCAGCTAGGTGGCGCAGTGGATAGAGCTCTGACCTTGGAGTCAGGAGGACCTGAGTTCAAATCCAACCTCAGACACGTGACACTTACTAGCTGTGTGACCCTGGACAAGTCACTTACCCCATTTGCCTCACCAAAAAAAAAAGTAGTATAGTGTAGAGAACAATGAACTTGGAATCAGAGGACCTGAGGTCACTTCTCTGCTGTGCTGTATGCACCACCTGCATGACCTTCAGTACATCATTTCCTCTCACTGAGCCTCCATTTCCTCATCTATAAAACTAGAGAGTTGGGAAAGATAATTTCTAAGATTCTTCCTAAGAAAGAAAAGAAAGAAACAAGCATTAATTAAGCACCTCCGCTGTGGCAAGGACTGTGTTAAGTGCTTTACAATTTTATCCCATTTGATCCTCAGTGTAGGTGCTGTTATTATCCCCATTAAAACTGTGCCTACCCTTTGACCCAGCAATTCCACTACTAGGGCTGTATCCCAAATATATTTAAAAAAAAAAAAGGACCCACATGTACAAAAATATTTGTAGCAGCTCTCCTTGTGGTGGCAAAGAATTGGAAACTGAGGGGATATTGATCAGTTGGGGAATGGCTGAGCAAGTTGTAGGTGATCGTGATAGAACACTATTGTGCTATAAGAAATGACGAGCAAGACAGTTTCAGAAAAACCTGGGAAAACTCATGTGAACTAATGCAAAGTGAAGTGAACAGAACCCAGAGAACATTGTACACAATTACAACAATATTGTACGATGATCAACTGTGAATTACTTAGCTAGTATAATCAATACAGGGATCTGAGACAATTCTGAAGGACTTATGATGAAAAATGCCATCCACCTCAAGAGAAAGAACTGATTGAGTTTGAACACAGATCAAAGCATACTTTTTTTTACCTACTTCATTTTTCTTAAGTTTTTTGGCAATATGGAAATGTTTTGCATGACTTCACATGTATTTGTTGTTGTTCAGGCTTTTCAGTCACAACCAACTCTTTGGGACTCTATTTAGGTTTTTCTTGGCAAAAATACTGCAGTGGTTTGCCATTACATTCTCCAGCTCATTTTACAGATGAGGAAATTAAGGCAAACAGGGATAAGTGACTTGTCCATGGTCACAAAGCCCAAGATCAAAGCTAGTAAGTGTCTGAGGCCAGATTTGAACTGAGGAAGATGAGTCTTCCTGACTCCA
This sequence comes from Phascolarctos cinereus, assembly GCF_003287225.1. NCBI lineage: Eukaryota > Metazoa > Chordata > Mammalia > Diprotodontia > Phascolarctidae > Phascolarctos > Phascolarctos cinereus. The sequence continues at coordinate 285,770,961 of NW_027555625.1, read as the reverse complement.
GGCCTGGCACTCTATCCGTGCTACTTAGCTGCCTACATGTATAATCTATATCAAATTGCTTGCCTTCTTAAGGAGGGAGGAGGGGTAAGGGAATTTGGAATTCAAAATTTTTTTAAACAAATGTTTAAAAATTTTACATATAATTGAGAAATATTTAATGAAATAATTAAAAATATATTGGGAGGAAAGGAAACTGAGGCAAACAGAGGTTAAATGACTCGCCCAGGATCACATGGCTAGTAAATGTCAGAGGTCAGATTTGAACTTAGATCTTCTTGCCCAAGTGCTCTATCCAATTGCCACAAGCTGCTCTAAGTATCGAATTCAGGTTTTCTTGACTCCATGGTTAGTACCTAGATCATCAAGCTAGAGCTAAAGGGAACCTCAGAGCCTATTTAGTACAATCCCTTCATTTTACAGGTGAGGAAACTGAGGCTCAGAGAAGTTCCATGAGGTTACATTGCCCGAAGTCATACAGGTAGAATTCATCAAGGCTCTGCCTCCAGAGACCATCCCCTTTCCATTCACCAAACTGCCTTCCAGGGAGGATAATCCCTCTACCAATACAGATAGGTACCTGTTCTCTAATTTGTTGTTCGTCCTTCATTTTCAAAGAGGACCAATAACATCACATGGGGTGAAGTCTTAACTCAAGCGTAAATTGGATTTAAGTGAGGCAGAGTTGCACAAAGTCGTCAGCCTCACTCTCTTCCTGAGTCAGTGAATTCCAGTGGCAGGACAAAAGTCAGGATGATGGCCTGGGATACAGTGGATGACCTTTGGAATCTTCAAGTCGGACTAAGCTCTAACTGCTCCACAGCACTTATTTCAGCTATCTTCATGACCACTGGAACAAATTGTTTTCATCCACTCGTTCTGCTGAAGGAAGTCTTCACATGCTTGGGGTAGACATACCCCTAACTCACCAACCAGGTTAAGGCCTGTTAATTACCCTCAACCTGGTTTAGCCCATCTGCTAAGACGTTTTTACCAGCGTGTAGTTGCTGAGCATTGCTATAGCTTCTTGGAGCCACAGGTAAGAGCTTGGTGACAGACAGACAGCCAAGGTGGATAAGCAGCTCTGAAGACTGATCAGCAGCCCTCGCACCAGAGGGTCTAGTCCTCTTGAATGCTCTGTAGTCTTAGAGAACTACCTGGGCCACTGAGAGATTAGATGACTTGTCTTGAATCACACACCCAGTGAATGTCAGAGTCGAGATTTGAGCCCTGGTGTTCCTGACTCTACTACCTCTCTATTCATTCAGCTATTATGAAGATCAAATCAGATACTAGATATACAAAGTCCTCTATGCGTCAGCTACTTTTATTTTTTAAATTATTCTGAGTCACCAGATCTTACTTATTAGTGGGTCCCAAGTGAGCCCAAGATATCAAAGGAATTCACTTTCACTTCCTAAGTTATAAATAAGAAGTAGAAAAAAATCTAGGAACCAAAGGACAGCCTCAGAAGCTAATGAGCCAAACGCCCTGGAATGTCCCAGATCTGAATTTGGTGGACAAGTTTTCTAGAACATTAGAATCTTAGCTCTAGAACTGGAAGAGACTTTAAAGCTCATCTAATCGACCCCCTCTGTTTTATAGAAGAGGAAACTGAGGCCCCGAGAAGATAAGTACCTTGTCCAAGGTCACCAAGGTCATAAGTGGCAGAATTAAAATTTAAACTCAGATCTTATGACTCCAAGTTCAGCATTCTTTCCTCTGCACCACATTATCTTATCTACCATAATTTCCTTGCTTCATAGGATTTTTCAAACTGGAAGTAACCTTAGAAATCATCTCATCCAATCACCTCATTTTAATAAAGTACCAGAGACAAGGAATGATTCGTCTACAGTCTTACAAGTTAGAAGCAAACCCAGGCCTTCTGTTTCTCAAGCCAGTGTTTTTCCAAGGCCCTGTGGAAAGAGTTTGGAAGAGAGGTGGTAGCAAGGAAAAGTACCTGCCCTGAAAAAGCCCACAAAGTGATAAGAAACCCAAAGGTCTAAAGAGAAGGGACAAGACTGAACTCTGACCTCCCTGGTTGGCCTGCCAGGCTCTGTCTTTCCTTAACTACCCCTCTCAGACAGAAAGCCCAGTGAAAAGCTGGACAGGCTCCAAATGCTGAAAGGTTAGCACTGTTTGAGGTTGCTAAGTGCCTTATAAATTATCATTATTAAAGATGAGAGAGTGCAACTGAATTACCGTTAGGCAGAAGTGAGGAGGGCTATCTCGGAGGAGATGCTATTTAAAGCCAGCCAGGTTTTGTTTATTTGATAGTTTCTCTCCCCACCCTACCTCCCACCCCCACCTTACATTTTGATTCTGTGTTCTCTGAGATTTCAGGCCAGGGGAAGCCTGATACCAGAGAGCCTTCTAGTGGTTAAAATGAGTAAACTCTGGACAGAACCCAGAGCAGGGGACCCACCTGCAGGCTCCAAATGCATATGAAATTTGATGTTTCTTCTATTGGGAATCCTTTTTTTTCTTCTCTATCTCTACTGACAGTTTTCCAGCAAAGTAAACAGGAAAAGCAAGACTCATTGAATACGAGGTTTTCTTGGTTTGTCTTGGGGAGGTTCAGACCTGTAAATCCATGGGTATAAGGCACTCCAGGGCATTAAACTCCTTCTACCTATGTAGATCAGCATTTCAGAGGGACAGTTTGGTAGCACAGTGGAGTGTCAGACTTGGAGCTAGAAAGATCCTGAGTTCAAATCCTGCCTTAGACATTTACTAGTTCTTCAATCCTAGGCAAACTACTCAATCTCTCTAAGCCTCAGTTTCCCAATCTGTAAACTATGCATAATAGCACCTACCTCAGAGTTGTTGTGAGGATCAAATAGGTTAAGTCTTGTTAAATGCTTGGCATACCCTAGAGTACTACATGAGTGCTATCTGTTGTTATTATTATTAGCAACTGTCCTGAAATTGGCCTGAGGCATAGAGCCTATGATGTCAGAAGCAGGCTTGAACCTAGGTCTTCATGGCCAACCCTCTCTATCAATCAATAAATACTTACTAAGTGACTACTATGTGCCAAGCTACACTTAGCTGCTTCTTGACATGTATAGAAGAAAACTCCCATGCAGTTAAACCCCACAAACTCAGGCCAGGCCAGTATGGATGAGGATAAGGGTTATAGGGTCACTGCCCCTGTCTTACTCTTCGCTTGGCTCACAAAGTGCTTGACCAGTGGGAGACATGTTCGTGAATAAGAAATAACAATCAATCACATGAATCAATTGGTTACCCATTTGTGCTTCTAAAGTACTTAAAAATTGGCTTATTTTTCCCTAAATGGGTTAAAGATGCCCTGCCCCTAGAAATTTCATTGACACTATTAAGTTGTATTTGCTAAGCAAAATTTGCCTCCACATAGAAAACAAAGGCAAACCTTAGCCCCGACCCTGTCAAAATAACTGATCGCAAATTCTGATTACTGGATTGTTGGAGGTCAGGATAAGGAAGTTTTACTGTTGAGAAAGAAATTGTTCTTTTCTTGCCCATGACCACCTGGATGCCTTGGCCCACTCTGCCGTCCCTTTCCCTTCCAGCAGCCCCTTTCCCTCAATTTGCCAATACTCCTCACAGGCCTCCAGATAAGACTGTGCTTTGGAACGATCTGAGAGGGCTGAAGAGGGGGTGGCTGCCGAGGGGAGCCACGTGGAGCAGGCAGGTGGGAGTGGGGACATCCTTCCAAACAAACACTGAAAGCCACAGCCTCGGGCTGGTAGAGCCCTCTCCCGACAGCAGGAGCTGCCTGACACCTTCAGGAAGGCCCTGAGCTTCAGGAAAGCTGGGAACTGAGGCTGGTGTCTGCATCACAGCCACCCAGCAGTGCTTTAGTCTGAAGTTATCTGGACGAGGGCTGAGCAGTCATCTATTTTCTCGCTATTCCAGGAAAAGGATACTAATTAATATCTTATATCTGATCCACTGCTCTTTGTTTTCAAGTCACCTTCACCTAGTTTATCTCATTTGGTCCTCACATTAGTCTTATGAAGTAGGCAGGAGGGGTGGCCCCATTTGACAGATTAGGAAACTGAGGCCCAGAAAGGTTAAGAGACTTACCCAGTGCACACAGCAGAGCAGTGCTAGAGCCCTCAGCACCAGTTCTCCCCGTCTCTCTCTCTTTGCCTCTGTTTACCTCTCCTTTTGTCTCTCTGTCTCTGTCACCTTCTGTCACTGTACTTCTCCTCTGCCTCTGTCTGTCTCTGTCTCTTCCTTTGTCAGTGTATGCCTGTCTCAGATTCTCTACATTGCTGTCTCTTGGTCTCAGTCTCTGTCTCTGAATCTCTCTCTCTCTCTCTCTCCTCTTTGTTTCTGTCTCTCTGAATCTGTCTGTTTCTATGTCTCTGTCTTTCTCTGTTTCTCCTCTTTTTTCTGTCTCTGGGAATGTCTGTCTCTCTGTCTCTGTCTCTCTTCTTTCTTTCTATCTCTCTGAATCTGTCTGTCTCTGTCTTTCTCTGTTTCTCCTTCTCTTTTTTCTGTCTCTGTGAATGTTTGTCTCTCTCTCTGTCTCCCTCTTTCTCTTTGTCTCTGTCTCTCTCAATCTGTCCCTGTCTCTCTGTCTCTGTCTCTCTTCCTCCCCTCTGTCTCTGTCTCTCTTCATCCATCTCTCTGTGTCTCTTCTCTCCTTCCCTCCCCCACCCTGCACAAGGCTCTTAATTCAATCCAAAACAGGGCAGAAAGAAGCCTCTTCAACCCACAGCAAACATCGCCTGTACACGCCACCTGCTTGATGTCCCTTTGGTGAGGTCCATCCTAAGTAAAGCCAACAACACCCAGAAACTGTATGCTTTGACATAAGTAGGACAAGGACCGGCCCTGTGATCTCCACGGTCTAGTGCACTTGCCCAGGATCACAGGGCCAGCATGCGTCAGAGGAAGCTTTCCTGGCTTCAACATCAGGTCTCCATACACCCCATCATACTGCCTCTCACTAACATTAAGAGGATACGGGAAATAACAGCTGTTTGCCTTGGCTTACCAAAGGTAAGTAGCAGAGCTAGGATTTGAACCCAGGTCTTATGACTCCAAATGCAGGGCTATTTCCACCACACAATGCTGGAAAAGTAATTTAGTGGTTGATGGGAGGTTGACACAGTAAAAGCCTCAATTTGGGGAATAACACTAAAGGACCCAAGCAAGCTTTGGAACTTCCTCACAAAGCTATACAGAAACCAAAGAGCGTTTCAGGACTTTTTACAGCAAATCACTTTGTAGCCATACAGCACAGAGGCCTATTGGAAAGTAGTATCTAGGGTGGCTGACTGCTACAATTGATTTACATACTTGTTTGCTATTCATTTCAGAAGCAGGGAACCTATTGAATGAAACAGACAGACAGACAGAGAAACAGAAAGAGAGAAAGAGAGAGAGAGAGAGAGAGAGAGAGAGAGAGAGAGAGAGAGAGAGAGAGAGAGAGAGAAGGGGGTGGGAGAGAGAGACTGACTCCAGGTCATTGCCTGGCTTCCAATAGCCTCTGTTTATGAAACGCAAGTAACAGAGCAATCTCTAAAAGTTTGTAGAACCATGCAGACATCCAAGAAAATAATAATGAGATCTCTGTGTACTGGGCTGAGTCTAATTGAATTATGTGGACTTCATTTCCATTCCACAAAATGAAGTTAACTGTTTCAAAAATAAAATTTTAAAAAGGTAGGCTAAAGCATATTTGTTCTTTTGGCAGTGACCACACAAAGAGCAAGTAATGAAATAATCCAATTCAGATTGCACCTGCTCAGAGTATTCCCTCTCCTTCTGTGCAAAGCACATTACAATGGCTTGGTTTTTTTTTTCACAAACCTATGTGCTAGTTGTACTAAAGTTACAAAGTAATTATTGACGCTTTTTCCTATTTAGCACCTGGCCTACCAAACATGATGTGTTTATGTCATTTTGCGAGGAGATCCACCCCTGTTATGGATACCGACCATGGATACCATCGCTTTCCCCAACAGGCAACAGGTTTTGGACCCTACCCTCAACCCCTGGGAAGCAGCATTCATGAAACAAAGCATCTGTGTCCTAGAGGACAATAGGAAAGCCAGACAAAATAAAGCTATGCACCTAATATATAAAGCCAAGTTACCCCAGTGCATAGTCCAAGGGGGACAGCTGAGTAGCAAGGAGGCTCGGCGAACTCTGCTTCTGACTATATCAGTAAGTCAATACCAGGGTAAAAAAGTGGAGCACATACAACCACAACAACAAAAAAAGATATTCAAGTTTAGAGAAATCAGGTTGAATCAGACAAATGTTCAGTTCCCTGATACTGCCTGTATTTTGACTTCTGATTTGGTATAGAATCTCTGCTCCCGAATCCCTGCTAGGACAACCAGTCTTCCTATTTGTCTCAGCCCCTACCTTATCAGTTTGATGCCCTGAAAAAAATAGCTAAACTTGCAGTCAGAAGCCTGAGTTTGAATCCTGGCTCTGCTACTTACTACCTGTGTGACCCTGAGCAAGTCACATGAACTTCCTTGGCCCTCAGTTTCCTCATCTGTAACATGAGTAGTCTGGACTAGATGATCTCTAAGGCATCTTCTATGTCTATACTCCTATGATCTTGGAATCCCATAGATGAGGTACCAACTTGGCCTCTGCATTTTTTATTTGTATTTCCTCTCCCACCAACCTTGACCCCAGGGAAACTATCATCCTTCTCCCCTCCCATCACCATCACTAGCACCCATCAACCTTAGGTGGGCTCTAATTTAAGCTCTAGCCAGGCACTGTGTCAATTTCTAGGGATATAAATACAAAAATGTGACACTCTCTGACTCAGAGAGCTTACATTCTACTGAAGGGTTACCGTACAGTCATAGACAAGCAAGTATAGGATTTCTTCTTTTTTTTCTCCCAATTAGTGATTTCATTGGCATTGGGCACTTCCCTCTGCCAGCATAGGTCGGCACCTGCTCTATAACTTAGTTATAGAGAATCACCTGAGGAAGGGCCAACTTAAGGGACTTGCTCAGGGTCACAGGACTTGACCCCAGACCTTCCTGATATTCAGGCCAGCTCTGTACCCACTACACAATGCCACTTATATACATTCAGGATGTATACAAAATAAATCAACAGTGATCAGGTTTATCAAACATAGGCATACCCTTATACTGAGTTACTGATATTGATACAAGTCTTACACAAGGGTAAGGATGTTGTCTTTTTTCCTCTATTTCTGCTCTTCAGGACCACTGTCCAGGAAAGACAACAGTACTCTCAATCAGCAAACTACAAATTACTCTGTTCATTCACAAATCCACAATAATCTAGACATCTTCCCAGCATTTATCAAGATACAAAACCCAAAACACTTGTTTCTTTGAAAAACAACTGGACATATCCAAGGAAAAATAATAAAATGCCCCTTCAGACTCAGTGCATTATAGTGACCTCAAGCCTAATACCAGAAAAAGTCTAAACACAATGTTGCATCCACCACTTCACTGTATCTCTGTCTGATCTGCACAGATCTATCTGTAGAAAAGGAATTTTTTTTAAAAATTCTTCTAAGGCTGCCTAAAGATGATGGCTACTTGATCAAAATGAGCCAGGCCCAGTCACCTTTAATCTTCCATCTTGAAGTGCAACAGATTCAATTTGTCTTAAGAAGGCCAGCTTTGGACCTGGAAGTTTCAATCATGAACTAAGCAACCGAGCTCTAGCACAAGTCTAGAGGACTCAGGCCCCTGACATTGAAAATTCAGTTCATCCTGCCATTTCAGAATTCCCATAAAATACTTTAATGTTTCATTGATTGCCAACTCAACTGTTTTAACTAGTACCTGGGACCTACTTAGTGGGTATCCAGTTTAGCGGGCTATTACATCCTTTAATTGCATGATAATATTATGTTCATGATGGTAATACAGATGAGGCCATACAAGGCATTTTTAAATGATTAAATGTCAAGGACTGAAAAAAAATAGTCTGGGAAGACACTGAAGCATAATGTGACCAGAGAAAGATGTCCTTCATTCAGCCTAGGGGCACAGGTAGACTGTATGGTTAATGAGGCGCTAAGTTCTTGGTAAGTTCAATGGCTAAAGCGCAATCCTAGTTTTCTGAGGAAATTTCAATGTTTGGGGTTCTATTTTAAAAGGTTCTGCTGAGCCTCAGTGGGTAGGAGGGTCATCTTTCCTAACTCCCATTGATTGAAACCTCAAACCAAAAGAAAAAAAAAGGAAAGAATTTGAGAAAAGAATTCTCTTTGCTAAAAGTCTGAAAGCGCCATGCTGATGCTTTCTTATGTTTCTGTCTGTATTTCTTTCTTTGAGACACTGAATTTGGGATCACAGATTCACACAGGACACTCCTTGCCCTTCATATGCTCCATTAAGGGAAAGACTCTATAAATCCTCCCCTCCTTTCTGGCCTCTGACCAAAGTGTGTTTTCCTTCCTGACCTCAGGTGTACTCGGAAGGTCCCTTTCTCCCAACCTTTGACAAAGTCACAAGACAGACCCTAGCTGTACTACAGCGTTGCCCACTCCTTTCAACTATAAACTGTGCACACCAGGGCACGTAGGCAAAGACGAGCAGAAGGAAGAGTGGCTCCTTCTCACCGCCTCTCAGTTCTTTTCCCACGATTTCTATGAAACAATATTAGAATCTATTTGCTTTGCCCAGCAATGGCTGGTTCTCGTGTAATTCAGAGATATCAACTAGAAAGAATGTAATCAGGGGACAGAAAGGCACAGGGTAGTAACTTTCATCTTTCTAAAGAGCAGCCCATACCTCCCTGATGCCTTGCAGCTCATTTTTATTCCTTATCTACTCAGCTCCCAGAACTGATTGCTAATTCTGGTTGTTGGCGGAGGGCAATCATGCATTCCCTAATAGAGCTGGCCAGCCTTCATTTGTTTATAAAAACGAAACTAACCCTTGTTTATCTCCTTTCCCATTTCACAGAGAAAAAAGGTTTGCTTCATCCTTTGCCCATCACCAGTTGTTGCCAGCCATGGGCATAATAGGAGATAGAATTACATTTTAAAATGTTTTTTAAAAAAAACATACTCTCTATAAAATCAAGTTTTCATTAAGCAAGCGACCAGTGATCAATCATGGAGGCAAAACTGTAATGACATACCCAATAAAGGTCTGATTCAGGGAAATACCCAACAAAATTTGAGTCCAGCACTCAAGACTTCTTTGACATGGCCCTAGACTTTCCATCTGGATTTATCCCTTTATCTACTAAAACCAAATAGAGATCGAACTGAGCTCTTCAGCCTCCCTTCTCTCTACCTTTCCCACCATCCTCCAGTTCCTTTCCTCCCTGCCCACAGTGGTCACCCTTCTCCCTACAGTCACATTAGCCCCACTCCTTCCTCCTCAGTTCATATACAGAGGTTAATGGTGACAATGAAATGTCAAGGAAGCAGTGTGGAACAATGTTGAGAGCACTGGATCTGAAGTCAGGGGACCGGGGTTTGAATCTTGGCTAGGCTATTATTACCTGTGTGACCTCGGACAAGTCATTTAACTTGGGGTGGTGGGCCTCAGTCTTCTTATAAAGGGTGTAGACTAGATCAAAGCTATACTTCAGGTATGGCAAAGAGCAGGGCATTCAGATGCCACCAAAAGAACTGTCCTGTGGGGTGCTTTCTCCCCAAGGAAGAGCATTTGGCATCTTTTTACAAAATCTGTGTTCAAACCTCTGTTTGGGACGTTGCTTTAAGAAACCAGCAAATCAGGTCACAAAATGCAAAATGGAAGCCAGGAGTCTACCACCTGATCTAAAAGACACAGCAAATTAACAACAGCAAAAAGGAGTTGTATTGGGGGTAAACCAGAATGGCAAGCTCAAGCAAGAAATCAGTTAGCAAGAAGAGCCATATCTTTGGGAACTCAGGGATCAGGTCTAGAGCACAACATTCCTTCCTTATCTCCCTTTATATGCAAGAGAAATCAGGTTAAAATTAAAAATTATCATTATTATAACTAACACGTAGAGGGCAGCTAGGTATGCAGTAGAGTGCTGGATCTGGAATCCAGAGGACTCATCTTCCTGAGTTCAAATCTGGCCTTGGACACTTACTAGCTGTGTGACCCTGGTAAAGTCACTTAACCCTGTTTGCCTCAGTTTCCTCATCTGTAAAATGAGCTAGAGAAGGAAGTGGCAAACCACTTCAGTATCTTTGCCAAGAAAACCCCAAATGGGGGCATGGAGAGTTGGACACGACTGAATAACATCAAAACATTTATAGAGTGCTAAGGCTTGCAAAGTGCCTTATTATATATTATTTATTATATTATATATTATATATATTATTATATATATTATCACAACAACCCTGCAAGGTAGGTGCTTCGTTATTACTCTCATTTTACAGATGAGAAAACTGAGGCTCAGAGAAATTGAGGGACTTGCCTACGATCACACATCTAGCAAATATCTAAGATATGATTCAAACTCAGGCCTTCCTGACTCCAAAGTCTGTGCTTTAACCACTCTATCGAACAGGGACATCTTCAAAGGAAAAAGAAGACACGAGGCTGCAATGTGCCAATAAGTGTTTAACAACCAGCTCTCCAGAAAATAAAAATGTATACTGGACACATTTTTAAGTTTAATCTGCAGTTATTAACATTTTTCCATCACCTTCTTAAGTCTAAACAATTAATAAAACACTTCAGTCAAGACCTACATTTGCCCATTTCTAAAGTGTAAATACTCACACTGAAAATTTAATGATCATCTTTCTTGAGACAGTTCAAACTGGCTTCAGCACACCCCTGATACAAAGCCAGCATCCAAGAGGGAATGTGGAAGAAAGGAGGAAAGAGCTGGATTTGAATCCTGGTTATGCCACTTACCACCTGTGTGATTTTGATCAAGTCACTTGATATCTCTGGGCCTCAATTTCCTGATCTGCAAAAAATAGGAGGTTAAATTAATATCCCTGATGGCTCTAAATCCTATGCTTCTATGATAAGGTCAAGGTTACAAGTTCTATTTCTAGCCCAGTAGATTTACATCGAAAAAAAAATCTATCTCATGACTATTACCTGCATCCCTAAACCTCACCAGCTGTCTCCTAAGTATATACTACTGGTCACCAGGGATCCTGGGTGAGAGAGTCTTGAGAATTAATTGAAAGAACTGAGGATGTTTAGTTGGAGAAAAGAGGATTTGGGGGACACGATAAAATATCTTCAAGTATTTGCAGGCATTAGACTTGTCCTGTTTGATCCCAGAAGGCAGAACCAGGAACAGTGGAAGTTGCTAAGAAGCCAATTTAGACTTGATGTCAGGTAGAATTAGCTAATAATGAGAGCTATACAAACTTGGAATGGACTTCCTAGGGAGATGGTGGGTTCTTTCTCCTCGGAGGTCTTCAAGCAAAGGCTGGACAGCCACCTGTCAAGTGTGTTATAGTGAGAATCCCTTTCATGTATGAATTGGACCAGATGGCTTCTACAATCCCTTCCAACTCTTAAATTCTGTGATTCTGTAATCATGAATGTGGATAGCTCAGTGCAAACCCAAACCTTTCACTGGGAAAATGTAGTGCCTCCTTCTGGCATCAGCATGGAATGCTCTGGACAACATGCTCCACCACACCCCAAAGCCAATGACGACTAGTCCCTGTATCCATCATTTATTACCAGCATCACCCTTCTTTAAGCTAGAAGGAAATTGGCAGGAACTTAACACAGGTCGATTGACCTCCCAAGACCCTAACCCTCATTCCCTTATTAAAGCAAATCCATTCTGCAATAAAACATAAATGGCTTAAAGATGAGGTTTCCCGGTGACACATAAAGGCAAGAAATTCTAATACAAAAAAGGAAAGAGATTTGTAGGAAATCCTCAGCCGGAGAGGATTCTTCTCTAGCAAAGCAGAGGTTGGGACCCCAGTATTGTGGAGGACAGTGCCTCCTGCTCCACAATAAGCAGAGACAAAGAAAAAAGCTTGACTGGTTTATATTATCTGCAAAATGACAGGAATAAAAGGAGTGAGGGGCAGGAGAGCCTGATTTTCTATGGTGACTCAATAAACAGCAGCTAGTCTTCTTAAGAGCTGCTTAGCACAGCTCAGTCAACTTTGCTGCTGCCTAAGGTTTGGACTGTGACTGGTGATGACAGTAATTATTTCTTAGGAAAGAAATTTCAGGGTTTTGGTAAGTCTGCTTTTGATTTCAAAAGATTCTAAAAACTTGTGATCCCTTTTTTCAATGGGAGTGGGGAAAGTAGAGAAATTATTTTTAAATTATTTTTATTTCATTAAATATTTTTCCAACTACATGTAAAAAATTTAACAATCATTTTTTAAAATTTTGAGTTCCAAATTCTCTCCCTCTCTCCACCCCCTGCTTGAGAAGGCAAGTAGTTTGATATGTTACATGTATGAAATTATGCAAAATATATTTCCTTATTAGCCACATTGCAAAAGAAAATACAAACAAAATAAAACAATGAAAATGAAGAGTTTTTTTTTTAAAGTATGCTTCAGTCTGCATTCAGAGTTCATCAGTTCTCTCTCTGGAGGTAGACATTTTTCATCATGGGTCCTTTGGAATTGTCTTGGGTTGTTGTCTTGATCAGAGTAGGTAAATCTTTCACAGTGATCATCCTTACAACATTGCTGTTACTTGTACAATGTTCAGATTCTGCTCATTCACTTTGCATCAGTTCACATAGGTAGGTCTTTCCAAGTTTTTCTGAAAACATCCTGTTCGTCATTTCTTATAGCACAAGAGTATTCCATCACAATCATTTACCACAACTTGTTCAGCCATTCCCCAATTGATGGGCATCCCCTCAATTTTCAATTCTTTGCCACCACAAAAAGAGTTGCTATAAATATTTTTGTACATGTGGGTCCTTTTCCCTTTTCTTTGATCTCTTTGGGGGTACAGACCTAGTAGTGCTATTGCTGGGTCAAAGAGTATGCACAGTTTTATAGACCTTTGGGTATAGTTCCAAATTATTCTCTAGAATGGCTGGACTAGTTCACTACTCTACCAACAGTGCATAAGCGTCTCAATTTTTCCACATCCCTTCTAACAGCATTTGTTATTTACCTTTTCTGTCATGTTAGTCCAATAGGTGTGACGTGGTATCTCAGAGTTGTTTTGATTTGTTGCCGTTGTTGTTAAGTCATTCAGTTCTGTCCACCTCTTCGTGACCCCATGGACCATACATAAGTAGGTGCTTAGTAAATGTTTATCTCATTCCTTCTTTCACAGCAGCTCTCAAAGATCACCCATCTGAGCGGCAAAGGAATCTGATCACCGAAGAGCACCTATGCCAACCAAATCTTTGATTCTTGAACTCTTCCTCTTTTATCTTACATAAACAGAGGATCATAGATTTAGGGCTGGGAAGAACCTTAGGGGCTGTCTAATCCAACTCCATTTTCAGATCAAGAACTCTAAGCCCAAAGAAGGTAACTAACTACCTTACCCAAGGTGACATGCAGTCAATGGTAGAGTCTAGATTCTTATCAGTTTCCTCTGACTCTAAATCCACTGTTCATTTCACTGTCCCAAGCTCCAGGTTCCACAACAGGAAAATTATGAAGGTAGAGAAAACAAGGATATTGTAGTGACTTTGTAACATAAACAGGGTGAAATCAAATCCACAAAAAGGGGATTTCCAAGCTGCTTTCCAGATCTGAATCTATGATCCTACGTCCTTCCCAAGATTCAGTGATTCTAGATGCTAAGAACCTTGAGAGACATCATAGTATAGTGAACAGAGTTCTGTCTTCAAGTCAAGAGGAGGAGGGTTCAAATTTTGTCTTTGACACTGTGACTTGTCTCCTTGTTTTTTCTTAGTGCCTCAGTTTCTTCATCTGTAAAATGAGGATAATAATAGCACCTACTTCCCAGGGTTGTTGAAATAATGTTTGTAAAGTGTTTTGCAAACCTTAAAGCACTATATAAAATGCCAGCTATATAAGGCATAGTCCCTGTCGAGAAAGAGCTGATAGCCTATCCTACTGGGAGAGAAAAAACTGTTATGGATTTGTGTATCCAGATCTAGAATTCCATCATTACATAAAATCATAATTACAAGAGATCCCATCACCTATGCAAATCAGCAATTCCTTTGTTACCTAGAGTTTTAGAGAGTTGTCTAAAAGCATGGAGTGTTTAAGTGACTTAGAGCCAGTGTGTATCAGAAGTAGGACTAGAACTCAGGTCTTCTCTACACCGAGGTCAACCACACTACGAAGCCTCTAACTAATTATTTCATTTTTTGTTTTGTTTTGTTTCCCAACTAATTATTTTAAAAATAAACCAATAACAGTTCGAAACAATAGCACAAGAGATATTCCAAGGCCAGATACAATTGATTACCAAAAGAATAATGTACACTAGTGCTCCAGGATCTCAGAGAAGGCTTCCTGAAGGAGAAAGAGACTTGAGCTGGGCCTAAAGTCTAGGGGCAGGATTTAGACAGGCACAGCTGAGTGAGGAGGGAGGCGCTGGGGTTAGGGAAAAGAATAGAGTCAAAGCAGGACCATCAAGGTCAGATCCTCCCTCTCCCACTCACAATGCAGCCTGCAGATCTCCGAGGTTTCTTTCCCACTCTGCAGGTCTGAAGTATATAACCAGAATTCCTCTAGAAGCCAGTCTAACAGCCTGAACACACAACCCCCTCACGCAACCAAAAGCTGCCTTTAGCTAAAATCCACAAGCCACCTCCAAAACCAATTGCCCAGTGTCTGTCATTAGTGGTATTTATAGCCCCCACCTCAGGTCACATTTGGGGCACCAAGTGTTTCTAATGTGTCCTCCCTTTTCCCTTTATTTCCATGATTTCTAGGATCTCTTCCCAGATGCCCTGGTTTATTAGAGTGAAGTCTTCCCCACAGGCTGTTTCCTCAACTCAAAAATTTCTCTCCTGCCCTCTTTCTAAGCTGAGCACCAATTCCTGAGTCTAAATTTACTGTCTATTGATTGCCTGGGATTCATTATTTTCTATTGACTGCTCATGCCTTTGGTATTATGGAAAAATGCTAATTCCTTAATAATTTATACCATATGTGGACCATCCGAAGCAAAAGCCCCTCTTTTCCTCCCTTTTATGGGTCTGTTTCATTTCCTTTTGGGGAACATCTTGATCCACATGAAATCATGAAAATGAAAGTGTCAAATTATTTTGATTTGCAGCAGAGCTGACAATGCCTCCTTAGGCTCCCCTCCTCTGACACTCTGCTTTCAGGATTGCAGACACCAAGTGGAAAAAAGGAGACATTAGTTAGATGAGCCAAAAACGGGGGTTTGCCGATACAAATTGTGCAGAGGGGTCGTTGGAGCGATTAGATCAGGGCTGATAAGCTAGTGGCGTTTGAAATGCCTCAGTGAAGAGTTAGATGCAAATTACCAAAGTCTTGTTGAAGTTTTCCTCAGGTTCCCAGTGCTGCAAGGCAGGCTCCCCTCAATTCCAGTAGGTAGCAGCCAAGCCGGACTGAGCTTCAAGCTAAGTCACTTACCTGCTCAGCCTGATGCTACCCGGTGATGGGAATAGGATGGAGGTGACAGGCCTCAAAAAAAGGCAGACCTTGTGAGAAGAGCTGTTGGCCAAGTGGGACGCTCCTACATTGCTGTGATTACAGGGAAGTCTGGCTACCCCCTAAATACAACCAGCACCTCCCCCCCCCCGCCCACAACCCAGCAAATATATCTGCAGTGTCCACAAAGGGTTTTTCTTTGCACCACCATATAGTCACCATTTGAAATCCTATCCATTCTCCAACCCAAGCTCAAAATGCTACCCCCTCCAGAAGTTTTCCTTGATTCCCCCCACTGGACTACCACAGGACTTATTTTATACTGCTCTGGTGGCACATAGAGGCAGCTAGGTGGCTCAGTGAACGGCATGCTGGGCCTGGGAGCCAGGAAGACCCGAGTTCAAAGGGGGCCAGCTCCAGTCATCCTGACTAGAGGAGAGAGTGAGGCTGATGACTTTGCACAGCTCTGCCTCACTCAGATCCAATTCATGCACGAGTCGAGCCGTCACCCTCCTGAGATCATGGGTCCTCTTCAAGAGCAAAGGATGCAACAACAATCTGAGATCAAATTTTGCCTCAGATACTTACTAGCTGTGTGATCTTGGGCAAGTTATTGAATGTCTGTTTGCCTCAGTTTCCTCATCTGTAAAATGGGGATGATAATAACACCTATCCTCCCAGGATTATTGTGAGCATCAAATGAGATGATAATCAATCGTAAAGTGCTTAGCACAGTGCCTGGCGCATAGGAGGTGCTATACAAATGTTAGCCATTATTATTCATATTCACAGGGTCATCTACAGTTTCAGTGTGTTTCTTGCCGTCCTAGATGGTGAGTTTCCAGAAGGCAGAGTTCTATGTATCTTTTTTGCCCCCCACATAGACTTTCATAGTAGATGTTCAATAAATGTTAATAAAATCTACATTCAGCCTCCCCTCTTTGCAAAGATGGGAGACTCTGGGTGTGGAATATTGCAGGTACTGTCAGACATGTGGTTGGTTCTGCTGAACTGTTCTTCTTTGCTTTTAAACTTTGTTACAAGGGACAACTAGCTGGGGAGGGGCAAAGGAGATATGCAGAAATGAAGATGACAGGAAAAAATATATGATACCAATAAAATTAGATTTTTACTTTTTTTGTGAGGCAATTGGGGTTAAGTGACTTGCCTAGAGACTCACAGCTAGTAAGCGTCAAGTGTCTGAGGCTAGATTTGAACTCAGGTCCTCCTGACTCCAGAGCCGTTGCTCTATCCACTTAAAATTAGATTTTTAAAAATAAAATGAGCTAAACCAGAGAGAGAGAGAGAATTTTAATTTGGAGCTTATTTGACATTTCCTTTCCACCATCACCACCCCTCACTTCCTTACTACATCCTCACCAATTCATCCTCATCCAGTGCTATATTCCCTCAAGGTGCTAGCAAGTTAATCTGGTAAATTCTTCTCTGCTTAGATGTCAGTAACTGAGAATAGCCTTACCTCTCCCAGGATTAAATGTCTGTATTTTAGCAAGAACTTCCTGAAATCAGAAGGCATCAAACCAAACCATAGGGGCAGCTACATGGCTCAATGGCCCTAAGGTCAGGAAAACCTGAGTTAAAATCTGGCCTCAGACACTTACTAGCTGTGTGACCTTGGGCAAGTCACTTGTTTGCCTCAGTTTCCTCATCTGTAAAATAAGCTGGAGAAGGAAATGGCAAACCACTCCAGTATCTTTGCAAAGAAAATTCCAAATGGGGTGAACAAGAGTCAGACAAGCCTCGAAAACGGCTGTTACAATGGATAAGAGTAGCAAAGGATGGACGCACACAGATAGGGTGCATCACTGGCAGGAGTACTCATCTCAATAAGATTGCAGACCATTGGAATATTGGAGTACATGTTTCATCACTTACTAGGCTGTAAACTCCAGGGGTAGAGGAAGCATATCTTATTCATCTTTCTATTTTCTCAGAGACAGTTCAGTACACAGAGCAATCACTTAAAAAATGTTTCCTGAATTTGCAAATTAATGAATAAAGACAAACTTCACATTTTTTTTCCAGGAGCTAGGACCAGTCACATGCACACATGCACACACACAAACACACACACATACAAAAATACATATACGTACAAAGTTAGGGGGAAAAAAAACTTTCAAAATCAAAATCAGAAACTAGGACTTAAAAGGATCTTCCCCTAGTCCTCTTCTCCCCGTGGGGCAGGGAAGATCATCTCCCTCTCCTATTCAATGACAAAAATTCCATTAGCGTTTGCCACTTCAAAGCTCATATTTGGGGTAGGAGACCTTAATAATGTTTCTTGCATAAATCTTATTAAGTATATTCTTTCATAGATGGCTTGTGTTCGACCTGGGGTAGCCAGCTGTGCCTGGACAGCTGCTAGATTAGAATGGTCTTAAATCAGCCACAGATGTCTAAATGTTTATTGCTCTAAAGTTCTACCAGCCGTGGCCCCCTCCACCAGCCAGATTTTGATGGTATTTTTTAGAGTAGCTTCGGGGCCTTTTGATGTTTGGAGCTCTGGGGCGCTCTGGCTGCTGGAGGGGAGTGTGTGTGCATGCACACACCAGGCATTTGTCTGCGGCACAACCCAAAGCCAGTCTGGCACACACTTCACTTGCCTTTGCAGATGAAAAAGGTAAAGAAGAATGACTGAAGGCTTCAACACATCAGCTGGCTGTAACTATCTCACATACAAGAGCGCGTGCGTGCACACACACACAGAGACACAACACACACACACACACACACACACACACACACACACACACACGGAGTAGACTCAGAATATCAGAAAGCATTTCATGCACCAAGGAATGAGGAACTCCATCTGGCCTGTCCCCTTTCAAAATCCCACCTTCAATTTTGAATGATATAGTGAAACACCCTCCACCAATCTACTGTGGGTTCATCTCTAACATTATAGTCCTACAGGGCTATGAGAGATTGTGACTCGCCTAGGGTCACACAACCAGTACATGGCAGAGACAGGACACAAACCCAGACCTTTCTCACTCCAAGGACAGCCTTCTATCTGCCGTACCATGCTACCTCCCATGTCCCCTTATCGAAAACAAGTCAACATTCGGTATGCCAAACCGCTCTTCACAAAGTGTCCTATGGGGGCAGCTAGGTGGCGCAGAGCACCCGGCCTGAATTCAAATCTGGCTCAGACCAAATATTTAACACTTACTAGCTGTGTGACCCTGGGCAAGTCACTTAACCCCAATTGCCTAAAAAGGGAAAAAAAAAACCACAAAGTGTCCTATGGTACCAAATCCTCAGGAACCCTAAGCAGTCCCTTGCAGGATCAGAAACACTGTCCTTTTAATTCACGTCAACAACACAGTGGCAAGTGGAGACCGCATGAAAGAAAAGTTTCTCAGGCCGGCTGGCCTTTCCTCCCCCTCCTCTTAGCGGTTCAGTGGCCTCTTCTTGGTTCTTATGCCTACTGATCTTTGGCAGGATCATCATGGTAACTGACATTTACATAGTGCTTTAAATACTCTAAGCTCCTTTGCTTTCATCTTCTCACCCAGAACTCACAATGTCCTGTGAGGTGTGTGATATCCCCATTTTAGAGATGAGGAAAGAGGGTCAGAGAGGTTGTGTCACACTGCTTGGCAAGGTCTCCACTACATGAGGATGTGCTAAGTCGAACTGAAAGGTTAGGGTTAGGTCTGGAGGTTACAGAGGCAGAATTTGAACCCAAGTCTTACTAGCTCCAATTACACCCCTCTGTCCATTATACCGCACTGCCTCTCTTATGTGCTTATTGATCACAAACTTTAGAGCTGGAAGGAACCTTACAGATTATCTGGATCAACTTGTTCTCTTTCAAGTACAAGAAACCAAGGCCCAGAGAAACAGATTTGCCCAAAGTGGCAAAACCAGAATTCAAACCCAGGTCCTCTGGGTTCTGTGATCTTTCTGATACAATTCGTGTTTTCACTTTCTTCTTCTTCTTTTTCTTCTTCTTCTTTTCTTCTTCCTCTTCTTCTTCTTCTTTTTCTTCTTCTTCCTCTTCTTCCTCTTCTTCTTCTTTTCTTCTTCTTTTCTTCTTCCTCTTCTTCTTCTTCATCTTCTTCTAATTAGTCTTCTTCTCCTTCTTCTCCTTCTCTCCTCCTCCTCTCTCTCTCTCTCTCTCTCTCTCTCTCTCTCTCTCTCTCTCTCTCTCTCTCTCTCTCTCTCTCTCTCTCCTCCCTCCCTCTCCCTCTCCCTCCCTCATCCTCTTCCTCTCTCTCTCTCTCATGGCCTCTCTGACTCTGCCCCTCCCCCATCTCTCAATTTCTCTCTCGATGTCTTCTCCTGGCTCTCCTTCTTCAATTAATAAAATAGTTAGCATATAATAATCATAAAAATAATAGCAAACATTTTTATAGGGTCTACACTATGAAACTCTCTGGATTAGTCTTTCTCTCTTCTCCACAGTTCTCACTGTTTTCTCCTGGCTCCCCTACTTCAATTAATAAAACAGTTAGCACATAATAATTAGAATCAGAATCATAATAAATAGCTAACATTTATGTGGGGCCTACCATGCACCAGACACTGTGTTAAGCACTTTATTATTATTATCTTATTTGATCCTTACAACAACCCAGGGAAGAAGGTGCTATTTTTATCCCCATTTTCGGATAAGGAAAATGAAGCAAATAGAGGCTAAGTGACTTGCCCAAGGTCACACAGCTAATAAGTGTCCAAGGCAAGATTTGAACTCAGATCTTCCTGACTCCAGATCCTGTGCTCTACTCACTATGTCACCTAGCTACTTACTATGAGCCAGGTACTGTGCTAAGCACTGTGGATAAAAATGAAACTCTCTGTTCTCAAACAGCTTGCATTCTGTTAGGGGAGAGAAGATTAATGTATGTAAATATACACAGAATAAATACAAATATACAACATAAGTACAAATAATAATACCAGGGAGGCACTAGCAGCTGAAGGGTTCAGGAGAGGCTTCATGTATAAGTCAGTGGTCGAGGTGCGTCTGGAAGGAGTGCATTTGAGAGAAACAGGAGGAGCAAAGGTCAGTTATCTAAAAGCAAGGACTTATTGAGGGCCTGTCATCCAATTCAATTCACTTCTGGGCCCCCCTTATAAGGAGACCAAGCAGAAAACTAATTGCCTTTTGAGACATAAAGGGAGTCAGTTATTCATAGGTTATATTTGGACAGAATCTTAGAGATGAGAGGATTTGGAGTGGGTTCAAGGTCTTCTCCTCCAAACTCTCTTATTTTATAGATGAGGAAACTGAGGCCCAGAGAGATCATACAGGTAGAAAGTGGCAGACCTGGGTTGTGAATTTAGTGCTTCTGAATCTATTGCCTATTCAACCCTACCCCTCCCCCCACACCAACACACACACACACATATCCTTATTACAGATGAGGAAAGTGAGAAGGGACCTATTCTCTTCCCTT
Source organism: Phascolarctos cinereus (assembly GCF_003287225.1). Taxonomy (NCBI): domain Eukaryota; kingdom Metazoa; phylum Chordata; class Mammalia; order Diprotodontia; family Phascolarctidae; genus Phascolarctos; species Phascolarctos cinereus. The sequence goes on along the minus strand of NW_027555625.1, from coordinate 285,750,051 downwards.
ATTTCATCTATGTAAACCCTACCTATCCTGAAAAGCCTCGTTCAAGTGTTGCCACCTCCATTAAACCTTCTTCCCTGACCCTTCCAGCCCACAATGATGACCTTTGTCTAGACTCCTATAGCAAGGCCTACCTGAAGTATACAATTTAAAGTAGGATTTTTTTTGGGGGGGGGCTAGGCAATGGGGTTAAGTGATTTGCCCAGGATCACATGGCTAGTAAGTGTTATATGTCTGAGGCCAAATTTGAACTCAGGTCCTCCTGACTCCAGGGTAGAGGCTCCATCTGCTGCACCACCTAGCTGCCCCCTAAAGTATACAATTTAGCTCTTCATTATACAACATCTGGACTTTGTCTCTGGGTAGGCCAGCTTTTCTCTCTGGCTAGCCTATAAGGTCTCAGCACATATGTCAAAGGGAGTACTTGAACCCGGGTTTTCTTGACTTCAAGGCCAGTTATCCACTACACTACACTGCCTCCCTAACAACTTATATTCATAGAGGCAACCAGGTGGCCCAGTGGATAGAATACTGGCCTAGTCAGGAAAATCTGAGTTCAAATCTGGCCTCAGACACTTACTGGCTGTATGACCCTGGGCAAGTCATTTAACCTCTGCCTCAGTTTCTTCATCTGTAAAATGGGGATAACAACACCTACCTCCCAAGGTGGTTGTGAGGATCAAATGAGATAATAATTGTAAAGCACAGTGCCTGGCACACAATAGGAATTTAATAAACGTGTGTTTCCTTCTAGAGTGTAGGTACCACATTGACTTGCTCTGTTATAGCCAACATACTGGACATGCAGCTAGTGCTCAATAACTATTGTTATTGTTACTGTTGTTCAGTCATTTCAGTCACATCCAACTCTCCATGCCCCCTTGTGAGTGGTTGGGGGTTTTTTGGCAAAGATACCAGAGTGCTTGTCCATTTCCTTCTCCAGCTTATTTGACAGATGAGGAAACTGAGGAAAACAGGGTTAAGTGACTTGCCCAGGATCGCACAGTTAATAAGCGTCTGAGGCTGGATTTGAACTCAGGTCTTCCTGACTCCGTGCCTGGCTCTCTATCCACTAGCTGCCATCAATAAATACATATGTACATTTTTACACACATATACATATATATATATATGTGTGTATATATATATGTATATGTATATACTGATTAATTAATTAAGTTCCTTCTAATAAATCCATTCCAACATTTTTCCCGCTGGACTTGGTTTCTGAGTTTTTTGTGTTGTCTTGTTTAGGATTTAGTCCATTTTGAAATGTTACAAAAGACTGAGCATCACAATGGAATGCACACTGAGTGTGGCGACAGAGAACCTGGTTTTGAATCCAAATTCTACCATTACTATTTGTGTGACTTTGGGGAAATCGTGTAACCTTTCTGCCTCAGTCGCTTCAACTGTAAGAGGGTGGAGAGGGAGGGCCTAAAGTCCTTTTCAGCACTATGGACATGGCTCCCTCTGCCTTGGAACAAACACACAGGAAAAAAATACCCCAAATGTGATCCTTGACAAATCAGTTCCCCTGTCTGGGCTTCAATTTCTTGGGCTGTGAAATGAGGTTAAATGAGTTGATTTTTAAGGCCCCTTCTAACTCCATGTTTTGTGCTTTTATGATTCGGGAGTGCCTGACTGCTATCTTCCAGGCCTAGAGCAAGTGTTACGGTAAGAGGATTAAATCAGCAGAGAGCAGAACTAACCCCAAGGCGTGAAAACTGATGAGACAAATTTTGGGTCAGGATAAGGAAAGCTTCCCACTAACTAGAGCTGTCTAAACTGGAGGTGGCGCAGTAGAGTCAGAAAGATTTGAGTTCAAATGTTTGGCTTTGGGCAAGTCACTTGAGTGCTATTCAGTTTCCTTATCTGTAGTACTGAGATAATAATTGTACCCACTTCCTAGGATTATTGTTAGGATCTAACAAGAGATTATTTGTGAAGTGCTTTGCAAACCTAAAAATTGCTACATAAATGCTAGGTGTTATTACCCCAGGGCTTAGGCTTAGGAGGTGTTTCCGCTCTGTGCATGACCTCCACCACCCATGGGGATGTGTTAAGTTACTTTGGGGGCTGGAGTATGAAGTGGGAAGGTAGAAGTAATACATACTTGTAAATGCTGGCTAGAGGAATCCTTCCTTGGCCTCTTTACTTTCTCTTGACTGTAAGCTTCCTATTCAGGGTCATACAGATGTAGAGCAGCCCCAGAGGCTCTGTGTGGGGAAGTGGAGGTGAGGGTTGAGAATTATGCAAAGAGCAGCGCAGAAAGAGACCCTAAAGGGGTGTGGTCCCATTCTAGCATTTCCCAAAATCTGTAGGCTTTGCAAGTGAGTGGCAGACCAGATAAGTCGCCAGCCTGGAAGAGGATTGGCGTTAGTGTCAGGGGCACGTTGGCTTCTGAGTTTGAGAGAGGAGATAAGAAAAGTTAACCAGGTTATGGGGGCATCGAGGTGGTTTCCTAGCTCAGTGGATAGAGTGCAGGGCCTGGAATCAGGAAGATTCATCTACTTGAGCTCAAATCTGACCTCAGACACTTACTAGCTATGTGACCCTAGGCAAGTCGCTTAACTCTGTTGGCCTCAGTTTCCTCATCTGTCAAATGAGCTGGAGAAGGAAATGGCAAACCACTCTAGCATCTTTGCCAAGAAAACCCTAAATGGGGTTACAGAGAGTGGAACACAACCAAAAATGACTAAACAACAACCACCAGATTGTGACAGACCTGCTGCCCACTGCAAATTTTAGCCAATCAAATCTCCCAAAAGAACACGTAACTAAATTGATAAACTTGATGACAGAGACCTTTGGGGATGGTCTCTTGCCCCCAAGGGATATATCTCTTTTCCATTTGGTACTTTCTAATTTTAGAAAACCGCTGTCTTCAGAAATGTGTGCTAGAAAATAGTGCTTACAAAAGTTTTCATATGTGGTCAAAGGGTATGAACAGGTAGTTTTCAGACAAAGAAATCAAAGCTATCTATAGTCATATGAAAAAATGGTCTAAATCACTGTTGATTAGAAAAATGAAAATTAAAACAACTGTGAGGTACCATCTCACACCCATCAGATTGGCCAATACGACAGAAAAAGAAAATGATAAATGTTGGAGAGGACGTGGGGAAATTGGGACATTAATTCACCATTAGTAAAGTTATAAACTGATCCAACCATTCTGGAGGGCAATTTGGAACTATGCCCCAAGGGATATAAAATTGTGCATACCCTTTGACCACACGACCCACTACTAGGTCTGTATCCCAAAGAGATAAAAATAAAAATAAATAAAAGGAAAAGGACCTATTTGTACAACAACATTTATAGCAGCTCTTTTTGTGATGGCAAAGAATTGGAAATTGAGGGGATATCGATCAACTGGGGAATGGCTGAACAAGTTGTTGTATATGATTGTGATGGAATACTATTGTGCTATAAGAAATGATAAGCAGGAGGATTTCAAAAAAACCTGGAAAGACTTACATGAATTGATGCAAAGTGAAATGAGCAGAAATGAGAGAACATTCACACAATTCCAAAGGACACATGCTATCCACCTCCAGAGAAAGAACTGATGGAGTCTGGATGCAGATCAAAGTATACTGTTTTTCACTTTATTTTTTTCATGGGTTTTTTTTTGGGGGGGGGAATCTGTGTCTTCTTTCGCAATATAGAAATATGTTCTTGCATTATTGCACATGTATAACCTATATTAAATCACTTACCATCTCAGGGAGGGGCTAAGGGAAAGGAGGGAGGGAGAGAATTTGGAACTCAAAGTTTTAAAAAAATGAATGTTAAAAATTGTTTTTACATGTCACTGAGGGAAAAAGTGAATTTTTTTTAAGTTTTCATATGCATTCCACATCTACCCAGACCTCAAGTCCCACACACTATCCTTTTTTGGAAAAATGAATTCTAGAATACCATTCCCCCAATCCTGTCTGCTAAGCATTCAAGTTGACTTTATTTAAGCTCTTCAATCTATTATCCTGTATCCCAGTGATTTTTTTTTCATATCACCACAAGTACTTAGGAATATTTTATCTTGTGTTTAACAGAACCACATCCTTCTCTCTAACCAAATTCACCTCGAAGTCTTTCTCCTTCATGATATATTTCTTGATTAAGTGACTTTGGGACATCATATTCATCCTACAACTTGTGTGTTTGATATTCTATTGTGTTTGTGGGAGGTGACCCTGGATTCTCAGTGGAACACAAGCTCTGGCAGATCCTACAAACCTGCAACCTTCGTGTATGCATCCAGCAAGGAACTGTGTGTCATCAGAGAAGAAGCCTCATTAAATTCGGGAAAGCTTTCTAACAGAGGAATGGACACCAGGCAATATTTTTTTTATCCACAACAACTCATGAACAGTCTCCGAAGGAGTCAAGGTGTGGTGATCTGTTTCGGTAAGAAATTCCCACAGTATAAAATCACAGATTTTTGAAGTATTGAAGCAAGCATGACGAACTTTAAATATACATATACTCCATTCCTTTATCATAAGATGAAGGTCCAAAGGCACCAAACAACACATACACACATGCACACATACACACATATGCACACACACATTGAAACAAAACTAGAAAATGGCACATATCACTCCAACCCCCAGCACCACAAATCTCTACAAAATGTTATGTTCCTTTATGTTGTAGCTTTGTGAAAAACCAGGATCCTATGTCCTCTATCCAAGCTTATAAGACTTTGGAGGATTGGTCACAATTACAGTGGGGCACAATTAGGCAGCACGTTAGAGGAAAAAGAAACTCAGGATCCAAGGACCCAGAATCCATCTTGGATACTTACTATTTGTATGACCTTGGGCAAGTCACTTTGCTGTCAGTTCTGTCCTCTATAAAATGAGGAGATTGGATCAGATGATTTCTAAGGTGCTTTCACCTTTAAATTCTATGATCTAGTGCTCTATGAGCCACTGCAGTTCAATGAGGGAAATGGGGAGTAGAATTTCATTAAGGCTGCAGAACCTAATGGCAATTTACATAGGCAATAGTTAATACTAATTATTGCAGAGAACAGTAGTGACAGACAAAGCAACAGCCATATTCATAAAGGCATATTTCTTATGAATATTCAAGGATTTCCTCTTTTAAGAAGAATTAAGCACATGGTGTCTGAATGAATAAAAAGGCAATCAGCATTAGCAACAGATCAGAACATGCAAAGATGGCAGCTGGTGCCTGGGTTAAGGCTGCATGGTCAAGGACTATATGGAAATATTCTTCCTGAGAATTCAAGTATTTGGATCTCAAAATTCCCAAACCAGGAGGCTCAGTTTGGGCACCTGGGTTATTTTCTCAAAAACATGAACTTTACAAACAATTGAAATCCTTTTGCCGTGTTTTTCTACCCCTGGTACAATCAACATGCCATATATGATTCAGCCATGGGCCATCAAATGACCACTATCCAACACTGATCAATTGGACATGTAGAGCTAGGGAGCACCTTAAAGATCATCCATTCCAGTGCCTTTGTTTTACAGATGGGGAGACTGAGGCAAAAGGGACAGGTACTAAGAAGCAGAGCTGGGATTTTTAACTAGATCCTCTGATTCTGAATCCAACGTTCTTTCCACCAAACCACTCTTCAATTCCTTTATTCTTCCACACCTGGTTCTTGTGCTGTTCCTCAGACATGATGCTCCCTCTCCTCCCTCCTTGCCTTTGGACAGTCTGGCTCCAATTCCTGGGATGCTCTCCAAAATCCCTGGCTTTCTTCAAGATCCAGCTCAAATATGCCGCCTCCTACAAGAGGCTTTTTGGGTCCCTCTTCATACCTGCCAGCTGCTAGTGCCTCTGAATCAGGGGTCCTCAATCTCTTTTTGTATCATGGACCCCGTTGGCAGTCTGGTAAAGTCCATGGATCTCTCCTTAGAATTTTAAGTGAATAAATATATAAGATTACAAAGGAAATGAACAATATTGAAATAGTGGTCAAAAAATTAATTCACAATCTCCTGAAATCTAGGGGTCTATAGAGCCCAGATTAAATTGCCTACTATAAATTACCATTTATCTTTGTTTCTGTATCTTGAATATATCTATTTACATGTTGTCTCCCCAGTTAGAATGTATGTTACTTGAAGGCAGGGACTGTTCTTGCTTTTCCTTTGCCACCTCAATGCTTAGCACAGCACTTGGTATACAGTAGGTGTTTAGTCTGTTGACGTCCCACTACACCACATTGGGGTCTGGCTGGATTCCGACAGTGCTCAGAGGATTACCAGTTGTGGTTGTCGTGGTTGTTGTTGTCCTTTGCTCTCGAAGAGGACCAACGATAGGAGGATGATGTCCTGACTTGCAAGTGAGTTGGATTTAATCAAGGCAAAGCTGAGCAAAGTCATCAGCCCCATGCTTTGCTCCACAGTCACCAGAGTCCAGTGGCAAGACCTGTGTCAGGATGATGGGCGATGGCCCCAGATGCGGTGGGAGACCTTGGCCTTTTTAAAGCTAAGGTCTTTCCCGGGTCTCAGTTTGTCTGAGGCAAGGCCCATTCGGTAGTTAAAGGCTACATAAGAATTGAGGTAAAAGATGGCCTATTAAACGCTTGCTGACTGACTGGCTGCTCCCGGGCCCATTTCTGGAGTTGCGTCTCAACTCTGTGGGGAAGTGTGGATATTTGCCTAGATCCCACCTCTGCCAGAAACCCTGAGGGTCTCCCCCCACACACATTGATTTTTTTTTTTTGACTAGGTGATAGAGGCCATTCTCTGCCTCATTTCTTACCTAGCCTTAAACACTGAATGGGCATTGCTTCAATCAAACTGAGACCTGGGAAAGACCTTAACCCCAAAAGGCCAACGTCTTCCACTACATCCTGGGCCATCTCCAGTTGTCCTATATCTGGCCACTGAACCCATATGGCTCCGGAGGAGAAAAGTGAGGCTGGTGACTTTGCCCAGCCTTCCCTCACTCAAATCCAATTCACTTGCATGTCGTGTCATCGCCTCCCTGATGTCACGGTCCTCTTCGAGAACAAAGGACAAACCATGACAACCACAATCAGGGAGGGGAAGACCCCCAGAGTTTCTAGACAGAACTGAAACAATTGCTATTTACACTCACTCTGAGCCATCAAAACCCAAACAACGAGCAAGTGAGGCTGAAGTGTCCTCCTTCTTCCGATGACACAACCTCAACAGTGTTCAGAAAGTGTGAACTTGCTGCCAATTTACATAGGCAATAGTTAATGCTAACTATTAACATGTAACATGACCTTCAAACATAAGGAGGAAGTTATATTTGCTAGGGGAATAGGGAACATAAGCATCCATTCCAAAGATAAAAGCAAATTACCTTTGCATTATCTGCTGCCTGCCTTATTTTTGCATGGTTAATTGAGAGTTAAACACATATATACACGACATGGGCGAAATACAGAAGAGAACTTTTGCCTAGATTCGGTCCTTTATAAATGGAGGTATGTTTGTAATTCCACAAGTCTCACATTTTTATACCAGGGAGCTAGAATCAGCAAATGCTTTGATTCCTACATAGCTCTAATAAAGGTCAAAGGCCTTGTTTTAAAAGAAAAATAATTATAATAAATCTTTAAAATAGACACAAAAACAGAAGCATAATCCATGAATTGGCTCATGGCTTTCGTGTGGTTGCTAGGAACATGAGCTAGAGTTTGGGTTTCAGTTATTAGACACACACATATGCATGCATGCATGCATACATGTATACATACATACATTTGCAGAAATTCATAGCTAGAATGCTTTCTAAAAGTCATCTAATCCAAATTCCTTGTTATACAAAGAGACTAGAGCCCAGGCAAGTCTTCCTACTTCTTACTTCATTCTTCCAATATTCTGCATTGTCTATAGCCTATCAGCTCACCAGAAAGGATCTAGAAGGGAGAGAAGAGAATTGCCTCAGGTGAAACCCTATAGCAAGAGTGGGGAAGCTGCAGCCTCGAGGCCACATGTGGCCTTCCAGGTCCTTGGGTGCAGCCTTTTGACTGAGTCCAAGTTTTACAGAACAAATCCTTTATTAAGGGGATTTGTTCTGTGAAGTTTGCATTCAGTCAAAGGGGCACATTTAAGGATGTAGAGGGCCACATGTGACCTCGAGGCACAGGTTCCCCACCCCTGCCCTATAGTCACTATGGGAACATGGGCTTTAGAACTAAGAAGTGCCTTAGAGATCACTTCCCTAATTTTACAGAGAAAGAAATTGAGGCACAAGTTCTTTCTTGAGTGTGACTTGCCCAAGGTGACGCAGATGGCAAGTAGCAGAAGCAGAATTTGAACGCAGGCCTTCTGAGTCAAAATCCAGCATTTTTCCACTGTATCACACTATTCAAAACCCCAGCCAGCTCTTTTGCAGCTAAGAGTTAATGGAATCCCAATAAGATATAGGAGATGTGGAGATGTATAGAGGCTGAATACTTCAGTGACATGTAATTTAGAATGATCTTATGACTCATTAAGCCTTCAAAATTCAAAAAGATGTTTATTTTAAACCACATCTAAAAATTAAGCAGTTAACATACCCTTCAACCAACATGATTCCTCATGGGCACGACAGCTTAGCTAATTAGTGCACTTGACTCTCACCTCTGGAATTAAATCTATCTTCAGTCATAACAGAACTAAGTTTAATGGCTTCAATCTAGACTTGGTTGGAGAGATGCCTACCATTCACGGACAGGGACCTGCACAGAGACATGCAAGTTCATTTTGGAAAGAACTGTGGAGGGGGGAGTGGTGAGAAGAGGGAATGGCCCTTTGCAGGTCATTATAAAGCCTGTAGTAATGTCCAGACGTCTCAATTTATTGCACCAGAGAGGATAGATGGCCCACTGTCTAGGAAGCCCAAAGATAAGATGGAAAGCCACATATTTGGTAATATTTGATGGATTGCTAAGTGGAAACCCCTATCCCCTACTAAAAAAAAAAGCATACATCCTGTGATCCCACGATTATAGCTTTGTTCTTCAGAGACCCTAAAGGCTTTTCTGGCTTCCAGAGTCCTTTTAAAATGCAGATACCCGTCAGAAAGGGAGGCATCTTAAACCTTATTATCAATTAATAAGTTAGAAGCCAATGGCTAGGCAAAGTTTTAAAAGAACTAAACTACAGGATAGGTGCTCGAAGGAGAAAGAGTCCCTGGGAGAAAGGAAGGAAAGAAGAGGAGGGAAGAGGAATGTTGATAAGATAGGGGAGCAGCCTGGTATGACCGAAAAGCCCTATACTAAGAATTGTAGGTGATTGGGGTGCTCAGTTTTAGCTTGCCACTTACAGGCTGTTTGACTTTGAGAAAATCACTTCCCCTCTCTGGTCCTCAGTTTCCCCATCTCTAAGATGGGAGGGTTGGATCAGATGTTTTTAGGGGCCTTTCCATCTCTATAGTACGTGAGTTCAAAATAGGTTTAAATTCTAGCTGGGGGAGGACTGGAAAAGATGCAAATACTACCCTGAAGTCTGACATTCAGTCACAACTTGCCAGAAGTATTGTTGATTTTCTATAGGAGGATGAAGAATCTCTGTCCTAGGAAGTCTTTTCCAATAAAAGGGATATCTCTCTCTCTCTCTCTCTCTCTCTCTCTCTCTCTCTCTCTCTCTCTCTCTCTCTCTCTCTCTTTCTCTCTCTCCCTCTCTCTCTCTCTTCTCTCTCTCTTTCTCTCTCTCTGTCTCTCTCTCTGTCTCTCTCTCTCTTTCTCTCTCTTCTTTCTGTCTCTCTCTCTCTTTCTCTCTCTCTGTCTCTCTCTCTCCCTCTATCTCTTTTTCTCTCTCTTCTCTCTCTCTCTTTCTCTCTTTCTCTCTCTCTCTCTCTCTCTCTCTCTCTCTCTCTCACACACACACACACACACATGCACATACATACACACACATACACACATACACACACATGTCCTGAATTTTATTAGTGCTATCCCTATCCCACTTAGAGAAAGGGGGTGGACTAGAGGATGGTTTCTTGCAGATCTGGAGATTCCATGAGACTATGAACACATCTGTGGTCCTGCCAAAGTTCCAAAGGAAAAATCTGAGTATTCAAAATATGAGACCTCAGCTTCCAACATGAAGTCCAGTGGAAGATCACAGAATGTTAGTGCTGGAAGAAACTTTAGAGCATAGAACATGGAATGTCAGAGCTAAATGGAGCCTTAGTCTAACATCAAGTCTATCTAGCAATCTAGTCAAACTCCTTTATTTTACAAATGAGGAAACTGAGGCCGAAAGAGGAGATGTGATTTGCCCATGGTCATACGAACTTTACTGCTGCCATGCAATCGTCTGCCTGACTTTCCCAGTCTTATCAATCCATCCTATATATTACTATTAATCTTAAAGCACAGCTTTGGTCTCATCACTCCCAAGTTCAAAACCTATCAATAGCGTTTCAACCTGGCATTCAAGCCCCTCCTCAATATGGCTCCAACTTATCTCTTCAGACCTATCTCCTACTGTTGCCTGATGAAGAAATCCTCTACTTCAGTGAGATTTTGCCCATTATTGTTCCCTGAATGCAGAATTCATAACCCCAAATCCATACCATTCCCTTTACATGTAATATCCATCCTTTCCACCTCTCTAAATCTTACCCTCCAAACTGTCCAGCCCAAGTCCCATCAGCTTTCAGTGACTTGCCATCACCTATCCAAGTATGAGCTCCTGATCCTTGTAAAAGAGGCATCCTACAATCTGGCTACAACCTACCATTCCAGTCTTGTGCTAGTCATTTTCACATACTTTGGGTTTGAGGTCAGCTAGGCTATTGCTTATCTGCTAGTCTAATCCTCCCTTCTTCGACTTCTGTGTCTTTGCTCACCATTTTCTCCAATGCTGGCATTCATACCCCTAACTCTGTTGAAGTCTTTCCTTTTCTTCAAGACCTACCTTGAATACAAGGCCTACAATTCAGGGACCACCTCCTCCATGAAGCCTTCTCCAACCACACCCACTCCCATTACTCTACTTGAAAATAATCTCCTGCTATGAATTTCTTATAACACTTCACCTGGACCTTTCTTTTTTATTTATCTCCCTTTCCTTTTTACCATAGGCAATATATAACATGTGTATACATACAATTGCTCCTTTCCTCATTAGACGATAAGCTACTTGATGATACTCTTACGTTCTATCTTTATATCCCTATCTTTATATGTAGCACCACGTTTGTACATAATAAGCCTACCTCAGTCCCCATAATATTCTCTCTCTCTTCTCTCTCTCCTCCCTCTCTCTTTCTCTCTTTTTCTCCCTCCCTCTCTGTCTCTCTCTTCCTATTTCCCTCTCTCTCTATCTATCTATCTCTGTCTCTCAATTCATAGCACTTACTATTTTTTATCCTATGCTACCCTGTGGCATCTATTGCATTAGCAAACTTGTATTGTTGATACTTGTGTTGCTATTGAACCTTTCCTATGCTATCACCTCATCTACCCCACTAGATTGTAAATTCCTTGAGGGAAAGCACTATAATGTCTTTTTCATCTGTGTATACTCCATAGTATTTAGCAAGGATCATAGCATAAGCACCTCATGAATATTTGGTCAATAAATTCATGACATTATTTACAGCACAAAAGTCACCTGAAGAGAATCTCGAATTCCAAGATTCCTTAAAGGTTTTAGATTCTCTGTGTGCGATATACTTGAGCTGATCTCTCCTTGTTGGACCAAAATAGGCTTCTATGTGACATCACGGCTCCTCTACTGACCGAATTGGGATTTTTTAAAGAAAAAAAAAATTCTTAAGACTTCACAATATTTACCTTCTTCCAACCCCTGGTAATAATGAAATGCCGCATCATCCCAAAAACCCAGAAGGGAAAGAGAAAAGAAGAGAAAATGTTGTAAGCAGCATGTTCTCCTCATCCTCCCCCAGGGATATGGATAAACTGTCTTCAATAAGAGAGGAGCAGAAACTACATTTGACCCGCTTGCTGCAGAAATGATCACAAGTGGCGGAAGCGCCATCTGTTTCCCACAGACGCCAACGGATTTGTGATTCTGACAGCTCCTCACTGGAGACTTTATGTATCCATGCCTTCGCAGGCCTCTGGGCACATGGCATATTCAGATGTGTCTTTGGTAATTAATGTCACACAGCAGACACGGACAGAAACAACTGTAAGAAGCTCCTCTATCCCTCCTCTTACACACTGATCCACAGCCTTGATCACATAAGGGAGACGCTAGAAAGCCAGAGTGTAGAACAAAGCTCAGTAGCCAAGCTGAGCACTTGTCTGGAGCAATCTTAGACTCCAAGTGCTTAGAATGGCCTTCCGCAGGTCACCAACCAACCAATAAATCTATCAATTAAGAAGCACTTATTGAGCATCTAAGTTTTGGGCCCTGGGATTTAAATGCAAAAGTAAAACAACGCCTACCTTCAAAGAGCTTACATTCACAGTTTTTAAAGTGATGAATTTGGAAGTAGAGGACCTGTGTTCAAATCCTGCCTTTGTCACTTACTGCTTGTGTAACCTTAAGTAAGTTACTTAATTAACCCTTTTGTATTTCATTTCCCTCAACTTTAAGATGAGAGGGTTGGACTAGATGACCCATAAGGTCTTTCCACCTCCAATGAACACTTTATACTACTAGGAAGAAACAGCAGATGAGTAAATACTGGACAAGCATCTATCAACCTCTGGCAAGGTGTTGGCTGGCCACAAACACCCTGAGAGTTGTAGTTCTTCCCAGCTAAGGAAGAGGCAGGAGAGCAGAGGTCTTTCAGGTACAGCTCACAGTGGCAGTTTTTGGAAGAACTCTCAAAGAATAATAAGGAGAGGAGAAGGGAGAGGCGGTGGTCATCCCACAGCAGCAGCCTGATTCCTAATTCCGTGGTAGCCTGTGGCTATAATATCTGCAGTTCCCTTTTTCAAGACCATGAGAGATGACCTTTACTAGTCATGAGGAAAGGTATGTATGTGACTGTGGTTTCCCCCTTTCCCCTCCCACCTCTCCTCCCAGCGCTAGAGTACAGAGAGAAAACATACAAAAAGAAGTGGTGGTCCCTCCCCCTACACATGCTTACTTCTGCTTAATTTTGGGTTTTTTTTTTACTCTGTCAACATATTTGCTATATTTAATATTATTTCTGATAAACACTTCCAGCGAATCCTGATCTGCTATTGCCCAGTGCCCCTTTGTTTGCAGCTCTCCTGTGGAGAGCTCTGAGATACACACAGGAGAAAATGACCTTTCCTAGAGAAAGGTGTGAGTTCAACCTCCAGCCAGTGGTACAGAGTTTTACTTTGCAATTGGTAGGCATAGTCATTAGCCATTTCATAACTACACTTCCAAGGATAGAATTACTGTGAACTTGGGCCATGATATATAAATCTGCCCCATAGACATGAGCCTAAGAATAACTGCATGTTACACAGACAAAATAAATGCATAGTAATCTGGACAGGGGTGAGCATTAATGACCTGGAGAATCAGGAAATGCTTTTTGAAGACAGTAGAACTTGAATTGAGTCTTTAAGCAAACTTGGGGGGTCTAGGATTTCACCTGAATATAAGAAAGGTATTATCCTCATTTCACAGACAGGGACAGAGAATTGACATGACCCGCCCAAGATCATACAGCTACTAAGTGACAAAGCCAGAACTGGAAATAAAATTTTCTGCTTGCAAGTACAGCACCCAAACCACTACTCTACACGGTCCTTCATCCTTCATCCCCAGTACAAGCATTAGCATGGAGTGTCCTTGGGTCTCTCCAGTAAGGATTCTGTCTCTGACAGGCACATCAAAATAACAAGGAATCTGTAGGCAATTGAAGTCCTTGCCTTTAAAAACAGGTTAGGAAAATGCACTTCCCTGGCCATGACCCTTAATTTCTTGAATAAGCCATTGTAGATCTATCATGAAAAAAATTATCTGTGTTATCTAACTCATTTTTAGATTTATTTATATACCCATCCTTTATAGTCATGTAGCACCTTAGGATGATTCTTTCACTGGCCTTTGATCTTCCTGAACCTCATGAACACGGGATGTAGGGTTGGCCTATCATCAGTGTTTGATACAAGCCCACTGTTTTCATGGACATTCAGATGGTCCTGAGTTCACCTGGGCAAAATTGCCAAGCTTGTTGAAGGAAATTGGGTTCCCAGAGCAGTACAATCAGTCTGCTCTTCTGGCACCTTCATACCATATACTTCCTCATTCTAGCCTCTTCCTCCCCCAGGAGACACTACTCCCCCAGGGCCCTGATCACCTGATGGACGGGAATTTTCCATATCTAGCCTAGACTCCAAACTAGCATGCCGTTCTCCAGTCATCTGCATGGTCCCACTCACCATCCATGTGATTTCTCAGACAATACTACCTTGTGTGGGCTGTGTCCTGTGACCAGAATGTAAGCTTCTTCAGGGCAAGAACAACATTGTTTTCACAGTGCCCAGCACAGCCAGTCAATAAATATGTACTGAGCTTACCTAAGTGCCAGGGATACAGAGAAAGAAAAAAACAGTCTGGGAGAGACAATATCTAAAGAACTTACTACATCTAAGACATATACAGTGTAGCTAGAAAATGATTCATTCATTCATTCAACAAACATTTACTAAGTGCCTACTCCATGCCAGGCATTGTGCTAAGTGCTGGGGATACAAAAAGAGGCAGAAGACAGTGCCTTCCCTCAACGAGTTCATGGTCTGATGAGGGAGACAATATCTAGGCAACTCAGTACATGCAAGATATATACAGAGCAGATGAGAGGTAATATGGGAGAGGAAGGCATTAGCAGCTGGGGAGACTAGAAAAGGCCTCCTGCAGGTGGTAAGATTTAAGTTGAGTTTTGAAGGAAGGAAACAGAGAGACAGAACGAGGAGGAACATCCCAGGTATGGGAAACAGCCAGTGAAAAGACAGAGGGATAGAAGATAGAAATTGTTTGCAAAGAACAGCAAGTCAGCCAGTGTGGTTGGATGGTAAAGTGTGTGGAAGGGAGTATGAGCCTGGAAAGGAAGGAAAGGACTGTGCCAGACAGTGAAGTGCTTTAAATGTCAATGTACTATATTTGATCCTAGAGGTAATGGGGAGGCAGACGGCATTTGTTGAGTAGAAAGGCAACAGAGGCAGACTTATGCTTTAGGAAAATCATTTTGTCACCTGCGTAAGGGATGGATTGCAGTGGGGAGAGACTTGAAGCAGAAAGACCAACTGAAAGACTATTGCAATAGTCCAGGTAAGAAGTGATGAGGGCCTCCTGCACTTTGGTTTCGGTTGTATGAGCCGAGAGAAGACAAGTATACAGGAGAAATGTTATGAAGGCTAAAGAAACAAGACTGGGCAACAGATGGTAGGTAAGCTGGAATGAAGAGCTGAAGAGGACATCGAGGTTGTGAATCTAGGTGACTGTAAGGGTTGTGGTGCCCTCCAAAGTTGGAAAAGAGGAAGGTTGGGATGGAGGGAGATAGCGAGTCCTGCTTTGGACATGTTGAGGATGAGATGCCCACAGGACATACAATTCAACTGTCCAGAAGGAAACTGGTGATTCAAGACCAGAACTCGGGAAGCAGGCTAGGGCTACAGATCACATCATTCATAATGGACAGTACTGGGATGTGAACCTAGGTCCTCAGATTCCCAACCTTTCTAACACACAATGCTGGCTCCCAGTTGTACATGACTGCCTTTCAGGCTACTGTTTTCCAGTATGCCACACGGTCTCACAGAAAGAGAAGATGATAATCATGAAAGTAAAAGCCAAGTGACTGAAGTAAAAACTCAGCCACAGAGGATTTTAAGCTGATAGGCTTTCACGTTTTAGCTAAGATGTTTAAAATAGTAATTTGCAAAGTTCTTGACAAATATGATCTCAATTAATTTTCAAAAGGCAGATAGTATTAGTAATTCCATTATACAGATGAGGAAACTGAGGCTAAGTGACTTTACTCAGAGTAGTACAGCTCGTAAGTGTGTGAGGCAGGATTTGAACTCAGGTCTTCATTTCTTGTCCTCTATCCACTGTGCCACCCACAATTCATTTCTCGCCTTCCTTTGTCAGGAAGAAAAGATGAAGCATCAGCTCCTTGCTATATCTACCCATATTGCTTTCCTGGTCTTGGGCCATAGTTGACCTCTCCCAATGAGAGAACAGGGCTGGAGATCTAGAAAGCCAACACAGGGAGATGACCCCACCCATCCCACCCCTACAAAAAAAAAAAAACCACAAAATAGAAAATATCTTTCCTAAGACACTCAGCAGCAGCAAAGAAAATGAAGCTGTGTTTGTGACAATATTAAAAATGACACCAAGCCTTCCCACAAAGTTCATTCTCTCTCCTCAACCCTCCCTGCCCTCTGCAGTTTCCTGGGGATGGCATGGCTCTTGGTTATTAGAATTAATGGGTTCAATTCTGTGTCTTTCACCAAAGGGCCTTGAAAAACCGGCAAGGCAGTTCTGTTTACAAAGGGTGAACAGAACAGTAACAGCCTCATTAGGTGTCCCTCTCCGCTTTTTATTTTTTAAAGAATAAAATAGAACCCTCTTGCTATGATTACTATTACCTTAGCGAAACGTCTTTAATCTTAAGATCAGAGCCACACAAGAGGAGCTCTTACAGGTGGGCATTTTCAATGTTCTCCTTCTTCCCAGAAGCAATTAGAGGTTTAAGCAAAAATGGAATGAATATAATACGTGGGAAATTAACACTCTTTGTGGAATTGTAGAGGCCCAACATGGTCTAATTAAAGCATTTAAAAAGGTATCAGAGACTAATGAAACTAATATGCCATGAGATCTGGGTGAAAAATGATACTAGCCTTCAGAGGAAGGACCTCTAGAAAAGGAATATGAAGGTCCTAATGAGGATTCCTGGAGGGCCTGTCATTTTTCCCCTTCCTTAAGGAAAATGATACCCCAGATTCCCAGTACCACAAGACATCCAAGAACTCAGCCATGATGCCACAGGCTAGTGACAAGGAGCCATTGATGAGAGGAACAACGTTAACCAGGTTCCATTATAAGCCTTTCAGGAAGTCACACTGACCTTCCCTCCCCCTCCTATACCTAGAGCTCAATGTTCCCTCATCTGCTGAGGATGAAACGACTAATTTCACTAATTTCATTCTTCTGTCCTGAGTACTCTTTGGGCACAAATTACCTTCCTTTATCTCACAAGCATGGGGAAAGGAAAAGACAGACCCTTAAAAAATAGTCTTTATTAGCAACTTTTGTTTTCACGTCATCTTCCTTTCCAAATGTCTCCTTCCCCTTTTCCTACCCAATGAGCAGCCATTAGAGCAAAGAATTTTTAAAAAGAGAAAAAAATACAAAAATTAATCCACATGTTAACTAAGTCTGACAATGTACACAGTGTTCCACACGCTTATTAAACTGACTTTCCAACAAATAATTGAGGTGGAAAGAACACTGAACTCAGAGTCAGTGTTCTAACATGCTGGCAATTCGAAGACAAGAAATGACATAATCTCTGCCTTCAGGGATCATCATAACACACATATACAAGGATGATACAAGATAGATTAGGGTACCAGCAAGGAGAAATGCAGAGTGGGGAGAGGTCTCTCTTGCCTACGGAGGGCTGGGAACACCAGGGAAGACTTCATGGAAGATGTTTCATCTGCCTTGCCTTTAAAGGTCTTACCAAATAATTAGTCAAACTCCCAGCACCAACTACAGACACTACTGGCTGGGCAAGTTGTTTGCCTCTGTTTCCTCGTCTGTAAAATGGGGATAATAATAGTACCTACCTCCCAGTGTTGTCGTGAAGATAAAATGAGACTTTTATAAAACATTCTGCAAATCTTAAAAAGCGATATAAATGCCAGCTATTATAATGAAGCCAAGAGAAGGAAGGCTTTCTCCACCTGCTCCATCCAATCCAATAACTCCCAATGAAGTAAGCATTTGTTTAATATGAGGATGTAAGGGGGATGTATCTTAGCAGAACAGAAAACAAATTGTTTGCATTTTAATAATTTGTGAGTTTTGAGATTGAATTTTAAGAGAGAGATTAGAATTTCTGGGGGAAATCATTGAGTTGAGGTTTTTTGTTGTTTTGAAAAAAAGTTTCAGTAAGTCCTGACATTTAGTCATGAAGCTGTTATATGCCATTAAATTATTGCTAAACCCAGGAAAGAAAACAAGCTGGGTAGATTTGTCTGGTGTGTTAATGCACATTATTTACCCTGGGGTGACATTTTAATAGCAAGGGAAACTATGAGCAAGTTCCGAAGGCTTGTTGTACACATTTTGCCACATGCCGATCCGAATACATAAATTTAGGCTTTGTCAAGAGTACTGAGACACCAAGTGCAGACACCTGCTGAGGCCCTTAAACTTTTCCCAAGGAAAAAAAAATATACATAATTAGGGAATTGCAAGCACTCACCTGTGATTTATTATTAAAACAACACACCTAGGGCACCATTTGCACCCTATTCCCCTTCCTACTTGCTGGAGCTAAATAGATGAGTGATTAAACATCAGTTTCCCAGGGCCTCTCCAACACTTCCTCTTCAAGCTTCATCCACCTGCCCTGAACAAAATAAATTAATAAACAAACAAACAGTTTTTTGGGGCTAGAAAAACCAATGATCCTGTCAGTGGGTGCTATAAAGACTTTCTTGTAAAGTCTTCCCTCTTTACCTCCAAGCCCTTGTTCAAGCCATCCTCTTCCAACACCAGAATTCTCTGGCTTCTCATTCCTAAAGATTTCATCTCAGCAGCACCACTATCATCTTTATCCCTCCAGAAAGCCTCCCTAAGCAGACTTCGTACTGAATTAGTGTTAATATTGACCACCATCACATTACCAATAGGGTGTCCTGGGAAGGGCACTCCTTTGTGTCTCCGGTAAAGCAAACAGATCGGTACTAGGGCAATGGGTCAGTGTAATTCAAGAACAGTTTAGGTGAAGACTGAGACAGGGGCTAGGAGGGTGGACAGTGGGAAGCTGGAGGAGGGTTTGTCGAGAAATAATGTTCGCTTATTAAAACTTGCCTCCAAGAGGGTGGCATATTCTGCATTTAAGCAAGATGATAAATCTCAAACACACAGCCAAAACTTGAGCACCTCCACACTATTATTCATGCTGTTCATTCCACCTAGGCTACTTGTCAAAATTCACCTTCAATAAAACATTTATTAAGCATCTATTACTGAGGTAGAGTTTGAATACAGTTCAGCTTGAGAAAGGACCTCAGTGTCTGGTACCTTACCTTGCCAGGTCATCTTCAGAATCTTCCTAAGACAATTCCAATGGAAGTCATTCAGTTTCCTGGCATGGAACCAGTAGACCATCTAGGTCTCACAGGCATACAGCACTGAGGACAGCATTGTAGACCTTCAGTTTGGTAGATGTCTAAAACCTCTTCTCTCCCACACGTTCTTTCAGAGCCTCCTTTGATGAGCTGGTCTCATTGTTTGAATGTCAGACATACATTTACCTAAAAGACTATTTTATCCAGAACTCACACAAGACAAGCACTCATATGGAGGTCAGAAGAAGCGATAGAAGGGCACTCTCAAAATTTCTCTGAAGAACTTTGGAATCAATTGTGAGAAAAGAGAGACACAGGCATAGGACCACCCAGTATGGCGTGCCTGCATCAAAGAAGGCCCTGTGCTCTACAAACAAAGCAGAACTGCAGCAGCTCAAAAGAAACACCAGATGCTCAAATTTAGAGACATCTCCACTCTAAATGTTCATATGGACTATGTGTGGCCAACATGTGGTAGAGCCTTCTGAGCTCATATTGGTCTGGTCAGCCACAGTTGGACATGCTGTAGCTTGACCCCAACACAATGATGTCATTTTTGTCCTCTTCAAGGACAAAAGACAACAACCAACTTACTGAGGTGCTAGGTAGGTAAAAAACGACACTCCTCCAAGAGCTTAGAATTTACTGGAAGGGAGAGAGAAGTTATGACATGCATAATATAATAATGTAATGTAATGTAAATATAGCTACATTAATAATATATTGATATATAATTTTATATTAATATATAATAATATAATATAATGTAAATATAACTCAAGGAAGGAAGTGATGGGGCAAATATATGTGTGTGTACATATATATATATATATATATATATATGTATATATATATATATATATATATGTACACACACACACACACACACACACACACACACACACACGCATACACACAAAAGCCTGGAGGCAGGAGATGGCATATCAAGTTTGATGAACAGCCAATATTTGGGCTAGAAGGTGAAATGCTTATAGGGGAATGACATGAAATATAGAAAGTTAAGTCAGAGTTTGATTGTGGAGGGCCTTTAAAAAAGGCCAGTAAGGAGTTTTAATTTTATCCTGAAGCTAACAGGGATTCTATTCTTATTCATTCTTTGTTGTTGCTTTTGTTATTGAGTTTTTTCGGTTGTGTCTGACTCTCTATGACCCCATTTGGTGTTTTTTGGCAAAGATACTGGAGTGGTTTGCCATTTCCTTCTCCAGCTCATTTTACAGATGAAGAAACTGAGGCAAACAGGGTTAAGTGACTTGACCAGGATCACAGAGCTAGTAAATGTATGAGGCTGGCTTTAAACTCAGGTCTTTCTGATTCCTGGGCTAGTGCACTATCCACTGTGTCTGTCACCTACCTGTCCATTCATCCTTCCAATGCTATTTTAAATGCTGCCTTCTCTATAACCACCCAGTGCTTTCTCTAGTCCTCCAAACCCCCAGGCCACTTTCTCCTTCTGCTATTTCTCCCACTCTGTCTCATACTGTAACCATTTGTGTCCCTCTACTACACCAAAAGCAGGAATCAGTATTCACCCAACGCCATTTAACCCCTTTCCAACTCAGTTTCCTCAGCTGTTGGACTTGACTCTAAGATTTCTTCCAGTTCTAAATTTATGGCCCTATGAACTGTTGCTAGGGCCCCATAGGCACCTTGCCTCATTTTTGATAACTGTGTATTTCTGGTGACTTGTACAGGTTGAAATTTAATTTTATTAAATTTTACAGAAAGGAAGAATTTTGTTTTAAAGGCAGGCTCTGTGTCAAAAACAGTGGTACTCAAAGACAATCTAGATCAGGGGTGGAGAACACGCAGCCTTGAGGTCACATGTGGCCCTCTAGGTCTTCAAGCGCGGCCCTTTGACTGAGTTTGGCCTCAAGGCCAAAGGTTCCCTGATCTAGGAAGCTTCCCTTTCCTCTATAGGATCAAAGACTCAGCCAAAGAGTTGACTATTAAACCCAAGGGACTTAAAATATGATTGCACTTGACATTTTACAGGGATACAGGGTGGTGCAGGGGAAGCATGCTGAACGTAGAGTCATAGGCCCTGAGTTCAAATCTTGACTCGCTGTATACTCTCTGTATGACTTGTGACAATCTCTTTTTTGTTGTTGCTTTTAAGGTCTCAGTTTCTATAAAATGAAGGAGTCAGATTAGATGACCTTGTCACATTCAGAGGCAGCTAAGTGGCTCAGTGGATAGAGTGCTGGGCCTGGAGTCAGGAAGACCTGAGTTCAAATGTGGCCTCAGACATTTACTAGCTGTGCAACCCTGCGCAAGTCACTTAACCCCTGTTTGCCTTAATCCACCAGAAAAGGAAATAGCAAACGATTCTACTATCTTTGCCAAGAAAACCCCCTGGACAGTATGGTCCAAAAGGTCAATCAAACACAACTGAATAACAATTGTCTCTTCCATTCTAAATTGATGAACCTTTTCAGCAGTGAAGTTGACTAAAAAGTTAGGATGTGTTTGGAGGACTTTACCCAGCCCAGATTAGCTTTTACAGCTTAACAAGAGACTTGTGAGAGCCAGGATATATTAGCAGGCATAAATCCCCTGCTGTGATGTGATGGAGATAAAGACTGACTCTTAAGCATCTTTCCCCTATGTTCAATTTCATTATCATGTGGATTTCCCCGCATTTAAACTCTCCAGTTTATTGGGGTTTGCTACTTCAGGCCCTGCAGGGTCTAATCCTTTTCTTCCTCTTGGCTCTGCTGAAGGTGAAGTTTAAGTGCATGCTGTTTTCTTATTTGTTTTGCGACCTTGAAGGAGGTTTGGTTTTGGGTTTGTTTTTTTTTTTAATCGTGCTCAAGTGCAGGTGTGGTGGTTCAACCTTCACAAGATAATTTCTATCTAAAATCATCCCCAAGCCTTTTGAAAATGCAGAATGGTCCTGAAACATCATCATTCTCCTTTTCCTCCATCAACTAGTCAATCAACGAGCACTTATTAAGCACCTACTATTTGCCCAGCTCTGTGCTAGGCCACGTGATGGAGTTAGGAATTGAGGGTCTCTGGTTCCAAGGGGCTTACAATTCCCCTTGGGAGAAGAGACCAGGAAATGTGAGATACGTGCCAAGAAGAGAAGACTTGGAGGAGGAGGGGCATACTAGCTAGCTTCCAGTGTTTGAAGGTATTCTCATGGAAGCAGGACCAGACTTTACTTGGCCTCAGAGGGCAGGCTTAGGAGCAAGGGGTGGCAGCAATAGGGAGCCAGATTTGGGCCTGTCCCAGTCAAGGCTTCACACAACCCAGTCCAAATCTTTATTTCCAACATTATCTTTCAAGTCCTCCCCTAAAGCTTGGTTCTAGTGCCTCATTTGGTGATCCTGGGTTCTCAAAATCCATGCTGAGAGGATCATAAGCTGTGGCATATCCTACTGTAATGGGAATATTTTGAGGCTCTGATACTTAAGCTACCTGTGTGACCTTGGGTGGGTCACTAACTTTTCTGGGCTTGTTTCCTCTTTTGTGGAATTAAAAGAAGGAAGGGTAGCTTGTATTGGGTGGCTTCTAGGTCCCTTCCTTCCCAAAGTCTACAATTCTATCATCCATTGTTTGTTGTATAGCTGTAGTCAAACTTAAAAGATAATTGCTCTATAACTGGAGGAAACCTTAGATTTCATCTAGTTCAAAGTAACACTCCTCATTTTGCAGATGAAAAAACACAGCCCAGAGAGGTGGTGACTTACCTAAATGTCACACAGGTCCATCATCTGAGCATGAAGGAACACTTAACCATGAAGACTCTTCCACTAAAGAAAGAGTTCTTAGCATTTTTGTGTGTGTTGTGGACTTCTTTGGCAATATGATGAAACCTATGGACCCCTTCTCAGAAGAATGTTTTTAAACATATAAAACATATAAGAGACAAACATATAAAACATATAAAAGACAAAAGACATATAAAATACAAAGGAAGGAGGGAAAATGCTTACCCACAATGAGATGGCCTACCTTTATGAGTAGTGAGTGTTTTAGAACTGGTTAGAAATGTTGTAAAAGAAAATTCTACTTCAAACTGGGTTTGGACTAGATGCCCTCTACAAGTCTTCTTCAATTCTAGGATTCCCCAATTTCATGAATTTCAAAGAGTGTAAGATAGAATATGAGAGGTAGATGTGATGTCATAGATAGAAAGCTGGCCTTGGAGTCAGGAAGACCTGAGTTCAAGTCTCCCCTCTAACACATAATGGCTATGTGACCTTGGGAAAATCATTTAACCTTTCAATGCCTCAGGAAACTCTCTGAGACTGTAAGGAGCAAAGAAGTTGCCTGTCCACTTCAACTGATAGAGGAAGTTTGTCACCAGGAGTTCCTTACATCAAGGATGCCTCTGAGGAGAAAGTGAGGCTGGTGACCTTGCACAGCCCCCCTCACTCAAATCAAAGTCAATTACAAGTCACATATTTCCCTGATGTCATGGTCCTCTTTGAGAACAAAGAACAAACTACAACTACAAGCACAACTTTATATCAATGAAATCACAGGTCCAGAAAAGGGAGAAAAAGATAAAATATAATCAAATGCTAAATTTCATAATATACACTATAAGTCCTAGGACAGTTCGAAGGAGAGAGAATTGACTGTGTAAATGTGATTATGTAAACTTCACATCCACTCAGACACCAGGTTCTACCCAGCCCAAGTATCTCACCACCTTCCTTGCCACCAAGCATGTCCCCCTCACCCAGTCTTCGACCTAAAGGCTCTTGCTTTTAGAACAATAATCAAATCAATACTTCCATTGATGCCAGAAAGGGCATGATAATCTACTGTCGTGTCCTATGGTTCCACTCAGAATTCCTGTGACTGCCTGGACCGAAACCTACCTTCACTGGCCACCATTTCCCTTTTTGTGCTCTGTTCCCACAGTGGGATGTAAGTTTCTTGAGGGCTAAAACTCTCTCACTTTCGTATTTGTATTTTGAGGTCTAGCACAGAGCAGGGAGCAGCCAGGAGAAGGGTCTGAAGCAACCTTCACAACCCAAAGGAAGAAAGCACAGAGCCAGCAAGATTCTATGGGACAGCATGAACTGAACACTTTCACTGGGTTTCCTAATATCTATTTTCTGCCTTTGTCTAGGCAGCTTGATTTCTCTCAGAGAATCCCCACCACCATTCTGAGAATTTTCAGGCCAGGCCCTTTCTCTAAAAATGCCATATTAGACCAGCCCGGCCATTACTCATTCTGAGCATGCTGACTTCACATATTAGGCTGCTAAAACGATCTTTTTTATTCTGTGTTTTCCCATTACTAGGTAACTATTACCTTGCCTGATCATATTCCATTCTCCCCAAAGCTATATCATTAACTAAAGAATATGCTCTGACTTATCCCATAAAAGTGTTTAACCTTTTTTAATGTTTTATTGATTCTCAAAGCTTTGGTTCCACCAGAATATCCCAATTGCTACACTAACAAGCTCATTGATATTCTTTAAACAATCTCCCTGCAACTTGTAATGCAGTGTGGGAGAGATAGCTCTCCCAACGATCTGTTAATCAATGGGCCCATCTAGCATCTACCACACACATGCACGTTGGAGAACCATATTTAATGAGAACAGTGATCTATGAGTGCATCCCAATATGGGCCTTGGACCCTAGGCACAGATTATCGGCCTGGAACTACAAGAGATGTCCTCTTTCAGGGGTCTCTCCTTTTTTGGAGCAGGGCAGGTTAATGGTGGAAGGAAAGAAAGGGGGTTTCCAGTATTTTAGCACCTCTGTCAAAATGAAAGGTGGAGTCCAAGAGGACTCTAACCTCTGCAATTTAACCTCCCCCAGTAAGGACATCTATACTCCAGCTCTTCTCTTGTGGTTAATATTAATGGAATGACTTTGTAACTTGGACTAGTCACCTTGGGGTACTTTATACCTGATAGTCCACTCTCAAGATCAAAATGGACCTCAGTTTTGTGAGCTGCAACCAGGGAGGGAAAAAAAAGTGACATGTTTAGTTTTAGGTATGGGATCAGGGACAAGTCACTTAACCTTTCTTGGTCTGTTTTCTCATTTGTAAAGTGGCAATAATATTTGTACGACATACTTCATCAAGCTGTTAAGAAAAAAGTTCTTTGTAAACCTAAAAGCACAATAGAAAAGTGAATTTTTGATGATGAAATGCATACCTTGAATTTAGTTATGCTGAAATGAATCTGTGATTTTATCAATTCAACAGTCCCCTCCTATAACGCAGATCACAATTCATTCATGCCTGCCATTTTGTGTAACTCTTGCCTAGATCTTCCCAAAAGTTTGCTATAAGGGGTCCACAAACCACACTAGAGATGTGCCTCGATTTCTCCCAACATCATGAGGGTACCAATGGAACAATCTGATCAACCACCTGTCATTCCTCACTCTTACTCTGTAACCAGCCCATCTTTTCGTCCCCTACAACTGTCTAGTTCTAATGTCTCATCATGGTATGGCAACCTTGGACTCTCAATGGTGATACCAGTAGAAACTGGCCTTTTCAGAAGTTGAAAATGTAGCCCCAGGAAACTGATTTCATCTGTTTTCTGAGGACCAGACCAGCCAGTAATGGAGAGGTACATAATCAGTTGGCTGGCCACCTGGTGATGAAACTTTTTTAGCCATACCAACCTCTGAAGTTGGGGGTGGGGGGGTGGGGAAGAGACGGGGGAATGTCCTTCAATCCCATATGGCTCCCTTCTGCTTTGGCAGTAACTGTGGCAGAGTAGTGGGAAAGGAAGCAGACAGTGTGAAGAATCACAATTGCTCACTATTTGACAAACACTGCTGGGAAAACTGGAAGGTTGTCTGGCAGAAATTTGGTATAAACCAATATCTCACACCATTTACCAAGATAAACTCCAAATGTGTACGTAGAAAATGTGAATTAAAGTAACTCTTAGAATATACCTATGATATCCACCCTGAGGATGATAAATATGGGAGGGGCTTCAGGAAAATAGGCACACTAATGCACCAGTAGCTAGAATTGCAAATTGGCCCAGTCATTCTGGAAAGCAATTTGCAACTATATTCCAAAAAACACCAAACTGTGCAAATCCTTTGACCCAATGATATCCCTAGTAAGTATATACCCCCAAAAATCAAAGAAACAAGACAATGAACCTTTTTTGCAGTAGCAAAGGAGCCCATCTCCTAGGAAATGGCTACCTGTGATATAAAGAATATAATGGAATATTGTTTCACCATTTAAAAAATTATGAAATAGAGTATTTCCAAGGAAACTGGAAAGACTTGTATGAACTGATGCACAGGGAAGTGAACAAAACCAGGAGAACAATTTATATAATGACAACATTATGAAGAAGAACTTTGAAAGATTTAACAGTTCTGATCAATGCAATGACAACAGAAATGACATCAACACTGACTGTAGCAATTTTATCCAGAAATCAAATTAAATTAATTGCTACAACAAGGAGTCCAAAAAAGTCCAGAAAGTGCCTTAGTTAGTAGACATTTTACTCGCCAAATGGAGATAGATGGTTGCCAAAAGCAATACTGGGTTAGAATATAAACTTATCTGTAAAATCTTACAAAGGATGATAGTTATACGTAGTGTTATTTCATAAAAACAAAAACAAAAAGAAGCAGTGAAGAACAAAGCTGGTCTAAAGAAAGATTGGCAAGATATCCAACTAAGCAAAATCATCCCAAAGGAAATGGGATTACAAACAGAAGGGGGAAATGGAAACAATTTGCCAAAATTATTACAGAAAACTATTTTTTCCATCAAGGATGGTGGAATTGCCACATTTGGACCCTAACATCATAGTCCCTGTGGTGTTTATACAGGGAAAAAAGTGATACTAAAGAGAACAAATATGGGGAGAGTTGTTGGACTGGACCAAGTATATACAGAGGAGATCCATGTTGGAGGCATACAGTTATGAAGATACTGAGGAAACTATTTACATGATGCCTAAAGGAAGATAAAATACCAAAGATGTGGGGGGGGGGGGGAATCTCAGCCCTAATTCCAAAAAGAGGTGACCAAAAAAACAACAACTGCCAACCCATCTACCTGTTCTCTCATTTATGCAAAATCTTTATGGGGGCCTTCTATTCACAGATTGCAGTGATCTTCAATGAGAGTATTAGTAGAGAAGAAGCAGGCTTTCACAAATGATATTCAATAATAGACCATGCTTTTACCTTTTCACAATTGAGTGAAACATGTGGAGACTACAACATCTCATTCTTTTTGTTTATCAATTGTGAAAAAGCATTCAACTCAGTAGAATAAAACAATGACTAAAGACTTTTATGATAAGTTGTTATCCATCCACATATCAAAATCATTCAAGATTCCTTTAAAAATGAACCAGCATGGAGTTGTGAACTGATCCAAACATTCTGGAGAGCAATATGGAACTATACCCAAAGGGCTATAAAACTGTGCATACCCTTTGACCCAGCAATAGCACTTCTAGGGTTGTATCCCCAAGACATCATAAAAATGGGAAAAGGACCCACATGTACAAAAATATTCATAGCAGCTCTTTTTGTGGTGGCAAAGAATTGGAAATTGAGGAGATGCCTATCAATTGGGGAATGGCTGAACAAGTTGTGGTATATGAATGTAATGGAATACTATTGTCCTATAAGAAATGATGAGCAGGCTGACTTCAGAAAAACCTGGAAAGACTTATATGGTCTGATGCTGAGTGAAGTTTGCAGAACCAAGAGAACATTGTACACAGTAACAGCAACATTGTACAATGACTAACTTTAATAGACTTAGCTCTTCTCAGCAATGCAAGGATCTAAGACAACTCCAAAAGACTCATAATGGAAAATGCTATCCACATCCAGAGAAAGAATCATGGAGTCTGAATGCAGATTGAAACATACTATTTGCTCTCTTTTTTTTTGTTTGTTTCTTCTTTCTCGTGGTTCCTCCCATTGCATCTTATTCTTCTTTACACCATGACTAATGTGAAAATATGATGAATGCATATGTAAAGCCTATATCAGATTGCATGCTGTCTTGGGGAAGGGAGAGGAGAGGGAGGGAGAGAAGATTTAGAACTCAAAATCTTATGAAAGTGAATGTTGAAAATGAAAAATTAATATTTGTTTAAAAATAAACCAACAGAAGTAACTCTGCTCAATGACCCTCTTAGAGTAAACATCAACTGAGATATGAAACAGGAAGATATACGCTTATCAAACATTTTTACTACTGTGATGGTGGAAATCCACCACAGGGTCTAGGTCTAGGGCAGATTCTCTGTGTATAGAGAGGTCCCTCCTGTTTGTGGATGACATTATATTTATTGCATCTAGCCTCAAGACAATAAAGAGCCTCCTGAAAGATATATATAATAACTCAAGGGAATTTGACCTTCCATCAAGGTCAAATGGACTGTGCTGTCCATCCACACAGGAGAGACCAAATGGATGAAGAATATCTATTAGCCAGATTTCAATTTACTTCAAAATGCACACACTGTAGAGCTTTCTAACAGTAAGTATATCTAAGATAGGCAATAAAGATGGACAATGAGCTGGGCCCAGGGTTGTAAAAGAGGAGGAGAACAGACTGGATAGCTTTCAGGAAACTGCAACTGACTCTAGGTTTTCTATGTTAGCAAAGGCAAAATTTTTCAATATATTTTACTCGTATGATTTTACTCCAATATATTTTACATGCATCCAACATGGATCTCTTCTGCCATATAGCAACAACACCATTTTCTCCAAAGAATTAAAGATGAGCATCATGCAGAGAATAATGGAAAGACACACAAACACAGTCACAGAGGGTGATCAGACTGCAACATATAACTCTGAAGAAAAGGAGAAAGCATGTCATCAAATAACTCTGATAGAAAAATATAGTTGAAACTTAGTAAATTTATGTGTTAGATGAATGGATAAATGAATTAAGTAGAAAAAGGACAAAGCACAGATCCAGTTCATAGTGTTGAGGGACATAAAGGGAAAGGGATGGGAAATATTTGGCTTTTCATGTAGAAGGAAGATGGGGATCATTTTTCCTCTTTAGCTCAAGAACCCTGCTTACTAGCAGTAAGCTCTATGGTGTTTTTCATTTGCCGTTTATGCTTCTGATCCACATTATTTCTTTTGTTGCTCATAATTCTGCTGAATAGCCTTTAGAAAATAAACCATATTGTTCAAGAGGATTTTAGGGCATGCTGCCATAAAAAGTCCTTCTGTTCAGACAAGAGCAGTGGCAGCTCAAATGCTTTTTTGCTGGTAGGCATTTCAAAGGAGAAGTTTACCAGACTACTAGTGAAGCCCTGAGGCATGGAGTTGCTGCCTTGGGGTCTGAGCTCTTGGGACATGGGGGACTGGTGGCATGGGCTACATCATCTCCAAGGTAACAGCAGTCCCTGGATAGGAGGGTCTCAGGAAGGGATTCCACCAATAATTAAGCATTGCAAAGGCACAGAGAGAATGAATTAATAGCCCCAAGATCCCTGCAGACCCCAGGGAAGGGGTTCACTTCTCTAGCCCTACTCACAAAATGATGGGAGTATCAGAAGACCAGGGGGAAGCCTTAGCCACAAAGAATTCTCACCTTAGAGTTGGCAAAGGGCTCTGGGGAGCTAGTCTAGATCAAGAATAGATCTTATTTCATAGAATAGATTGGCTGCTTAATTTCCCTGAAGGACAAAAGGGTGTCAAGGGCGAGACTCCATAAAGGACTACCTAGTTGGGGAATATCCTTCCTGACACTAACCTAAGACTTAGGACATTCTCCAAAGCATTTTAGCTTCCTTTAATAAATCATTATAGACTTAAGGCTTATCCCAACTTTCCAGAGTATTAGAGTATCAGGAGAGTATCAAAAGCACAGGACCTTTGTTGTTGTTGTTGTTCAGTCATGTCCAACTCTTCTTGACCCCATGAGCCATAGTGTCCGGGACATTTTCTTGGCAAAGATTTTGCAGTCATTTACCATTTCCTTCTTGAGTCGATTAAGGCACAGAAGGATTAAGTGACTTGCCCAAGGTCATGCAGCTGATAAGTGTCTGAGGCCAGATTTTAATTCAGGTGTTCCAGAAGACATCAGGGTGCATTCAGGGTGGTATGGCCACAGATATAGGATCTTGGGTGCACTGATTTAGAGTTGGAAGGCCCCTTAAACACATGCCCTCATTTTATAGATGAGGAAAATGAAACTCGAAGAGTCAAATGACTCGCTTTGGGTCATACAGGCAGTGGTGGTGGCTAACATTTACATAAGGCTTGAAGGTTTGTAAAGCGCTTTACATATATTGTCTCACTGGATCCTTACAACAATCCTGAGAGATTTTTGTTGTTGTTTCAGTCGTTTCAGATTCTTGGTGACCCCATTTGGGGTTTTCTTGGCAGAGACAGTGGAGTGGTTTGCCATTTCCTTCTCCAGCTCATTTTAGAGATGAGGAACCTGAGGCAAACAGAGTTAAGTGACTTGCCCAGAGTCACATAGCTAGTTAAGTGTCTGAGGCCAGATTTGAACTCAAATCTTCTAATTCCAAGCACCACACTCTATCTGCTATACC
This sequence comes from Phascolarctos cinereus, assembly GCF_003287225.1. Lineage (NCBI taxonomy): Eukaryota > Metazoa > Chordata > Mammalia > Diprotodontia > Phascolarctidae > Phascolarctos > Phascolarctos cinereus. Next base: position 285,719,280 of record NW_027555625.1, on the reverse strand, counting down.
ACTGAGCTGCCCAAATCCTGAAAGGTAGGTGCTGTTGTTATCCCCCTTTTGCCAAAGGGGCAGGCCATAAGGAGCCTAATATTTAAAGTTAGATGATGCTTCTGAGATCATTCAGTCCAAACCAGGAGTGGGGAACCTGCAGCCTCGAGGCCACATGTAGCCTTCTAGGTCCTCAGATGCAGCCTTTCAACTGAGTCCAGGTTTTACAGAACAAATCTTTTTATTAAGGGGATTTGTTCTGTGAAGTTCGGATTCAGTCAAAGGGCCACACTTGAGGACCTAGAGGGCCACATATGGTCTCCATGCTGCAGGTTCCACACCCCTGGTCCAAACCCTTCATCCCGATGGAAAAATTGAGGCCCAGAGAGAGCAAGGCACTGCCCACAAGGTCACACAGCAAGCCAGTTTCAGAGCCAGCCCTAGAACGGTGGTATCCTGCCTCCTGGCCCAGCTCTCATTTCCACAACTCAGCTGCCTTCCCTTTCTTCTTACATCTAAACCTTTCTGTTTTCTATTATTTATTTTCAGTCCTGAAGTACAGTTTCTCTGTGGACGAACTGTTCATGGTTCTGAGTCACTGAGGAGGAAAAAGAAATTAAATTTGTTTGCCCGGACTTTTAACAGGGGCAGGTTGCTGTGGTCCCTTTGGGTTTGACTTGCGCTGGGTTATAAGAAGGCCTGCGTTATGGGAAGGCACCTGGGGCAAGCATCAGGGGGTTACCAGGGTATGCTGGGGAACCAGCAGCGTGAAAAAGAAACCCTGAGAAAAGGGTACGGATTGGAGGGGAGGGGAGGACATGTTAATGAATGCCTCATTCCTCACGAAGCCATAGTCACACATTCCCGCGGACTCCTTGCCACAGTAAAGAGTCCACGAATTTATTAAGGATTCATTTGAAGGAAGCCGCTCCTGGCTCAATGGTAGCTACAGACTCTCTGATCTAAAAGGCTCCAAAGTTTATTTACAGCTGCAACCGCGGCCACAACTGGAGGCGCATCAAGATCAGATCTCCATTCCAGGCACAGAAAAAGAGGTCTGTCTCAGACTCATCGTCCATCTGTCTGTCTTTCGGGTTTCCCAGGGATCACAGTGAGCACAGGCGGAGATGGGTCAGCTGCCTTGGGGGAACATTAAAGGAGCAAACAAAGCATCATAGACTCAAGGGACTGGTGGGGTAGCTCCATGCTCCAAGGACTGTTACCCATTCCTCTGTCCCCAGCGCCTCATGAGAAATCACCTGGAATCACAAGATCATAGATCTAGAGCCGGGAGGCATGTCCCAGGTCAGCAAATTCAATCCTACACTTTATAGAGAAGCAAACTGGCACAGAGAGGAAAAGGGACTTGAGGTGAAGCCATGGGGGTTATATCGTGAGGGGATGGGAAGGCACTAGTAGGTAAACAAGGTAATTTCCTAGGGAAAAGAAACTGCAGACAGACCACTTGTCCTGAACTATATTCAGTCCATCAAAAAGCTTCCGTTTAATACCTACAAGGTACCAGACTCTGAGCCAGGTGCTGGGAATAGAAAGACAAATACAAAAGTCCTTGGTCTCAAGGGACTTAAAACTGATGAGGGAAACAAGTACATATATTAGGAAAAGGGACTGGACCCCTGGTGATTTCATTGGTATAGGGAAGTCCTGGGTGAGGAAACTTCCTCAACTCAATGGGGCTTGGCACCTTCTCTGAATTTATAGTATTAGAGACTTGCCTAGAGCATTGGCAAGTGTGTGCTGTGTCTAACTGAAATTAGCCCCTAAGTTAGTTATTAAATATTCTGTGGGAGCATTTACGTGTCAGAAATCAGCAAATGCTACAGATCAGGACTTGACATATTGTTTTGTTGATTGTCTAGACTTAAGAAAGTCTAGAGATAAAGAAAATGCTAACAATGCACTTTTTTAAGAAAGCCAGTTGTTAAATATTTACCAGCACACCCCTGACTTAAAAGATTTTGTGATTTGCTCAGGGTTACACAGCCAATATAAGGCACTACTTTTCCAGTAGCCCATTCCCCTTCTAGGTAGCCTGTTAGGAAGGCAAGTGGTCAGAAATGTGCACAAGATTATTTGGAAAGCATATGATGGAATGGGGAGGGGAGTGACTGTAAGGAAAGCAATCAAACTATAATAATAATAGCTAACATTTATATAGTGCTTACTGTGTGCCAGGCACTATGCTGGTGCTTTACAATTATCTTATTTTATTTATGTATTATATAATATTTATTTTATTATTTACTGTATATAATATTTAATATATTATCCTCACTACAACACTGGAAGGTAGGTGCTACTATACTCATTTTACAGATGGAGAAACTGAGGCAAAGAGAGGTCAAGTGACTTGCCCAGAGTCACAAAGCTAGTAAGTGTCCAAGGCTGGATTTGAACTCCAGTCTTCCTGAATCCACACCCAGTGTTCTATCCACTGCACCACCTAGCTGCCACCTGAGGCACCCGGATTATTATAATATTCTGAACCTCAATTGTGGTGGTGGTTGTGTGAGTGGAGAGGAGACAAATGCAAGAGATTTGTGAAGGGAGAATTTAGAGCACTAGGCAAATGATTGGATATTGGGGAGGTGAGGGAGAAAGAAGAGTCAAGAATGATTCCAGTGTTATGAACCTCAGTAACTTGGAGGAAGATCATGCCATCAACAAAATAAAGAAGTCTGGAAGAAATGAGAGTTTGAGGCATGTGGTGGTAGTGGAGGAAAAGATGATGATTTTATTGTGGACTTTTGAGTTCGACATATGGTTAGAAGCTGTAGGTGGAGGTGTCCTGAAAGCAGTTAGAGATGTGGAGTTGATGTTCAGGACAGAGGTTAGGGTTGGATATATAGATTCACGAGTAATATTTGTAGAAATGAAATTCTAATCCATGTGAGTCAATAAGATTACTAAATACACAAAAGACAAGAGGGCTTTAGTCACAGCCAAAAGGGGTTATCAGTTTAACGCATGGGTAGTAGAAGCCAAGATGGCGGAGTGAAAGCAGTGACATGCTTAAGCTCTCCCCCAAACCCCTCCAAATACTCATAAAAAATGGCTCTAAACAAATTCTGAAGCAGCAGAACCCACAAAAAGACAGAGTGAAACAAATTTCCAGCCAAAGACAACCTGGATGATTGATCAGAAAGGTGTATTGCGCTGGGCTGGGAGAACAGCGCAGCATGGCGTGGGAACGCAGGCCTCAACGAACCTGGAGCAGGCCTCAGAGGAGTGAATCATGGACAGCTGTGGAGGTTTCCAGACTCCTCAACCCACTAATGCCAAAGACAACTTAGAAGGTCAATGGGAAAAGTCTGTTTCTGTCAGTGCTGAGAAAGGAAGGCGGGGTTTCAGCTTTATTCCCCAAGAGCATGGGGGGGGGCGGCAGCTGCTTCCCTAGCTTCCAGACCACAGACTGAGGGGGAATCCAGTGTCTGATCAGAGAGGGATTGCAGGGATCTCTTTGCCAGTGCTGAGGCAGGAATCTCTTGCTTTGCCCATGTTTGTATCTGGGTCACAGTTCTGGGTAGTGGTGCTGGGGTGAGGAAGAGCGCTGGCATGGTGGAGCTTGTAGTGGCTGTGCAGAGGAACCCCTCCTCACAGTTACAGGACAGAAAGGAATACTTGTGGTCACAGGCCAGGAAAGGAGTAAACACCTCGCCCCTTATCATACTACCATGCAAGAACTGAAAATTTACAGGTCCCCACAAGTATCTCTGAAAACAGCTGTACAAACCCCTGAAGCTTGGGACAGTACATTCTCCACATTGGAAGCAGACTCTTACCTTAACAAAGAGTTTAAAACTCAAGTAATTGGCCGGGATCATGAGCAAGCAGCGCAAAAAGAGTCAGACTATATTATCTTACTTTGGTGAAAAAGAAGATCAAAATATACAACCAGAAGAAGACAACAAAGTCAAAGCTCCTACATCCAAAGCCTCCAAGAAAAATATGAATCAGTCCCAGGCCTTGGAAGAGCTCAAAAGGGATTTTGAGAAGCAAGTAAGGGAAGTAGAGGAAAAACTGGGAAGAGAAATGAGAGTGATGCAAGAAAATCATGAAAAACAAGTCAACAGCTTGCTAAAGGAGACCCAAAAAAATACTGAAGAAAATAACACCTTAAAAAATAGCCTAACCCAAATGGCAAAAGAGGTCCAAAAAGCCAATGAGGAGAAAAATGCCCTAAAAAGAAAAATTGGCCAAATGGAAAAGGAAGTCCAAAAGATTACTGAAGAAAATACTTCCTTAAAAATTAGAATAGAGCAATTGGAAGATAGTGACTTTATGAGAAATCAAGACACTGTAAAACAAATCCAAAAGAATGAAAAATTAGAAAACAATGTGAAATATCTCATTGGAAAAACAACTGACCTGGAAAATAGATCCAGGAGAGAGAATTTAAAAATTATTGGACTATCTGAAAGCCATGATCAAAAAAAGAGCCTAGACATCATCTTTCAAGAAATTATCAAGGAAAACTGCCCTGATATATTAGAACCAGAGGGCAAAATAGAAATTGAAAGAATCCACAGATCCCCAAAGGAAAACTCCTAGGAATATATAGCCAAATTCCAGAGTTCCCAGGTCAAGGAGAAAATATTACAAGCTGCCAGAAGGAAACAATTCAAGTACTGTGGAAACACAATCAGGATAACACAAGATTTAGCAGCTTCTACATTAAAGGACTGCAGGGCATGGAATATAATATTCCAGAGGGCAAAGGAGATAGGATTACAACCAAGAATCACCTACCCAGCAAAACTGAGTATAATCCTTCAGGGGAAAAAATGGTCATTCAGTGAAATAGAGGACTTTCAAGCATTCCTGATGAAAAGACCAGAGCTGAATAGAAAATTTGACTTTCAAATACAGGACTCAAGTGGAACATGAAGAGGTAAACAGGAAAGAGAAATCATAAGAGACTTATTAAGATTGAACTGTTTACATTCCTGCATGGAAAGATGATATTTATAACTCATGAGACCTTTGTCAGTATTAGGGTAGTTGGAGGAAAAAAATTATATGTATGTATATGTAGATAGATAGATAGAGGGCACAGGGTGAGTTGAAGATTAAGGGGTCATATCTGGAGAATAAAATTAAGGGATGAGAGAGGATTATACTCAGAGAAGAAGAAAGGGAGAGGTAGAATGGGGTAAATTATCTCACAAAAAAAACAGAAAAGAAAAGTCTCTTACAGTGGAGGGGAAGCAGGGGAAGGTGAGAGGGAATGAGTGAATCTTATTCTCATAGGATTTGGCTTAAGGAGGGAATAACATACACATTCAATTGGGTATGGAAATCTGTCTTACCCTACAGGAAAATAGGGGGAGAAGGGGACAAGAGCAGGGGGATGATAGAGAGGAGGGCAGATTGGAAAGGGGTAATCAGAAGTAAATACTTCTGAGGAGGGACAGGGTCAAAAGAAAGAATAGAATAAATGGGAGGGCAGGATAGGATTAAGGGAAATAGAGTTAGTTTTTCACAACATGTCTACTATGGAAGTGTTTTGCATAACTGCACATGTACAACCTATATTGAGTTGCTTGCCTTTTCAATGAGGGTGGGTGGGGAGGGAGGAAGAGAGAAAATTTGAAACCTAAAGTTTTAAAAATATATGTTTAAAAAAAAGTTTTCACATGCTATTGGGAAATAAGAAACACAGGAAATGGAGTACAGAAGTCTATCCTGTGCTACAGGAAAATAGAAGGGGACAGGGATAATAGAAGGGGGCAGAGAAAGAAAAGAGGACAGACTAGGGGAAGGGATATTCAGAATGCATGCCATCTTGGGGTGGGGGGAGGGTGAGATGGGGTGAAAATTTGAAACTCAAAAACTTGTGGAAATAAATGTTGAAAACTACAAATAAATAAATTTATATTAAAAATAAAATAAAAATAAATAAAAATGAAAAAATTTAAAGCATGGAAGGTGGGTGGTGATCCAGAAAAGAAGACAGAGAAGGAAATGACAGAAAAAGGAAAAGGTACTTAATGTTTATTGAATTAGGCTTTTTTTTCTTCTCTCTGAGACTATATGGAAAGGCAAAATACCGCATCTTCTGACTCATGAGGATGCAGGAGGCTATAAACTTATTAAGAATAATGAGAAAGGAAGAAATCTGGCCAACATGGCTGACTGAATGAGAGGAAGCCTACCAGGTCTCATGTACTTTCTTCAACAAAACCTTGAAGTCTACATTAAGCCAAATAATGAGTAAGAAATCCAATGAGAAACTATAATAAATGGCTTCTTTCATACCAGAACTGCACAAAAAGTCAACCAGAAGCCCATGGGCAATAGGAAAGGGGTTCTACTAATCACCTCTTGAAAGGAAAAGAAAAAATCCCAGAGCTTCAATGTCAAAAATATATATATGGAAAGCATACAGAAAAAAGCAATTCAAGTACCAAGGAACTACGATCAGGATCATACAAGACCTGGCAGCTTATAACCTAGAGGAGATACTGGGATATAATCATTCCAAAGGCAAAGAGGCTAGGCTTACAACCCAGCATAACTTGCCCTGCAAGTATAATCCTCCCAGCAGGAAAATGGATTTTTGATGAAAGAGAACTTTCAAACATTTCTGATGAAAAGACCATAGCTGAGTGAGAACTTTGAGATACAAGCAAAAGAATCCAAAGAAACCTAGAAAAGTAAATTTACTTGAGCAATTGGAAGGAGCTATATGATGATACAATGCTAATATTCTAATAGGAAGAAAAGAAACAAGGGTCCCTTCAAAACTTTAATGTCTTCAAAAGGCATCGAGAGAGTTAAATAAGAAAAACAGAGATTCTGGAGAGAGGAGGTGAGAGTGGGTTCTGTTTTGAAGGTTTGAAGAAGAGAAAAAGAAGACAGAATAAAAGTAATATAGAAAGGAGGAAGATGTGAGTAGAACTTGCTGTTCTCAAAATTGGGACAGAAGGAAAATATACAAACCTGGAGGAAGGGAGTGATGAACCTCAGATGAATCTCATTCTTATCTGAAATGGACAAACAAGAGATGAACACAAACACACATATACAATTTGGTGTAGAAATACATTTAACTCAGCAAGGAAACAAGTAAGGATGATGGGGGGGCGGTTAAGAGAGAAGATAATGCTAGAAAGGGTATAGTCACAAGCAAAACAAACTTCCTCATATTGAAAAAGTGATTAAAAAGTGAGGAAAAGACAGAATCAAACTAGAAGCTTTGGACTGTCTCTTATACAATTGAGAAATGGCTGAATAAATTGTGTTATATGAATGGAATGGAATGTTACAGTGCTGTAAGAAATGATGAAAGAGAAGAATACTAGGTAGTATGAACTGAATTGGGCTAAAACAGGAGAACAATTGACATACAACATTGTAATACCATAAAGAAAAACATTTTTGAAAGTCTGATCGATGTAATAGCCAATCATGTCTCCAAAGGACCTATGATGAAGCATGTTACCCATCTCCTGACAGAAAGGTGATGGACAGATGGTATAGAAGAAGACATTTTTTTCAATATGGCCAACATGTGGGTTTGTTGTACTTGATTATGTTTATTTGTTACAAAAGGGGTTTTTTCCCTCTTTTTCTTTCTCTTGCTTTTTAATTGGGGGGGAGGGGAGGGACTGCAGAGGTAGGTTATTAATCATGTCACTTTCCAGAAAAAAGAGGAGCACTCTATCATTATTTTTAATGCATGGAAGAGAAAAAGATTTAGAAGGAAGAACAGGAAAGCAGGACAGTTTTGAAAGTAACAAGTAAAATTTATTGCATACTTTAAAAAAATAAACTATGAAATAAAAATTGATTGAGATTCAGAATTTCATATGGAATCCCCTTTTTGTGTTCTGCTGTGCATATGGAAATGCTTTTTTAAAGTTCAGAATAAAATTTTTTTTTGTAAAAAAATGAAGAAATTTAATGGGAGAAAGTACTTACTTTATACTTAAATGTTTATATTTCTTTTAATCTCATTTTATCTCTTGTAACCTTTTGTCTATAGCTACCAGTAATTCATGTACATTTAAATAATTTATGCTATCAATTTAAAAAGTGGCAATGTTGAGGAGGGATGTTTGTGGGGCAGAAAAGAGAATAAGAGAGTAAATTATGTGCTAATATATGTTTTCTCAGGTATGCACAACTAGAGAAAGCCTAACCCAAGGCACTGCTTGTCTTCTACTGACAACTATGCAAATTTTGAGTCGTTCCCAAGAGAAATTAATTAGCTTCTCTCAGGCTAGTCTCGCAAACCCAAACCTATGAAGTCGTGGCAAACATCATGCACTGATCCCTCTAAAGGCCATATTGATTGTGATGATATTTATTTCCCAAGCAACGAGGATTTTCCACTCTTTTTCATCAGTTAGGCTTCACCAGAACCCTCTGAAATGACCTGCCTATTTTTCTAATATCCTACCTTCTTACAGAGAGCATAATCAAGTTTCAGAAAAAGGCATGGTAATTTGTTCAAGGTTACACAGCCCAGTAGAAGAGAGACTAAGCCCCCTTATGTGCCCCTACAAAAGATATTTTGAGATGGCTCACCAGAAAGCAGAATGAGAGAGTGCAACTTGAATCTCTTTAATGGAGATAATATGGCCTTGTGAAGAGAAGGGGAAGAGCCCTGGACAAGAAGCCCAAGTGACTAGGGCCAGCTGTCCCACTTGCCCTCTGAATAATCTTGGACAAGTCACTCTCCTTTTCAAGGGCCTCAGTTTCCCTAAAGTGTTTGCAGTTTGTCTTATAAAAAGAATATTGAACTAGATGAGTGCAGCTCACTAGGAAAAGCTTTGGCTCTAGAGCTGGAGGATCTGGGTTTATATTTTACCTCTCAGATGCTTACCACCTGCATGACCTTGAACAAATCACTTATCCTCTGTGCGCTTAAAATGTCCTTACCTGTAAAATGAGGGAATTAGAGGTCTCCAGAGTCCTTCAGCTCTAGATCAGTGATCTCTGAGGCTCCTTCTAGCCCTGACATTGTGTCATCTTCTCTTTTGAATTTTTCCTCCATGCCTCTTCACTCCTTTCTGTACCTAACCTAATGTCAAAGGGGGCTGAGTTAAGTCTCTAATGTCTGGAATGTTGAACATCCCCATTCCCCATACTGACTCAGGAGTTAGTCACTTTTCCAGAACCTCCAGCCAGCAAAGGCGGACCCAAGTGAAATTGCAAGTCTCTCACCTCAGTGGCCCGGGACACGGGGCTGCCTGGCACTTGGCACAAAGTCCCGAGACACATGCCAGCTTTCTGTTGTCGCAGCCGCGCACCCCCATCCTCCCCCAGAACTGCACAGGGCTTCATGATGGGACCACTTGCAAATGTACATGACAGCAGCTAGGCTGCTTTGGGAGTGATTTGGTTGCCAGCTTCCTCCCAGCTCCTTTGGCCCAGCACTGAGCCCCTTCCCAGTCAGCCAGAGCCTGCACATCTGCAGAACCTAGCCACTCTCATCCTGTTGTTTCCCTTCCAATCTACATCTCCCCAAATGACATTTTACCCGCCAGCAGACAAGTGACTCAAACTGGTATTACAGCTCTTTAAAAGTCTCCAGACCCTCAGAACATGAGGGAGAAAGCAAACTAGCTCAGGAAGACTCCCAGCTCTTAGGAGGCCTGGCTTAATTCTGATGTTGGGAGCCATGGGGCCTCTCTCTATTTTACGATAGAAGCCTGGGAGAGCCTGGGAAGTCAACTCATCCCTGGGCTGCATGGCAAAGCACCCAAAGAATGTGGCATTGCATACTAACCATTTTAAAGATTTAAATTCAGCTTGAGAACTTTGTAGTTGAAGATGACTCCTGCTGTGAGAAGGGAATATGACAGATGGCATAAGATATTACAGTAATTTTACTGACAAAGCACTGAGCGTATCACAAGAGAAGCTCAAAATCAATTCATCTGCTTCCCAGCAGAAGCGAGTTTAACAGGCATCCAAGCATAATCTTGATAATGTAGTTGTCCCAAAAGAAGAAGGAATTAACTAGGCTGCCCAAAAATGTATGTGTATGTGACATTCTTTTTTGTTTCTGTTACCCAGATAAAGACTTAAAAATCCCATTTGTATGGAAATAAACTGAGCTCTGGATCTGGGGAGTTATCTTCCTGTTCTGAGGGAGTAACATTAGGAGGTCTGCAAAAGAACTCCACTCTGGCAAAATGGGGTTTTAAGCTCAGCCTGCTGGGAGGTTTCTGCTTCTGCCCTTAAAGAAAAAAAAAACACTTCGGAGAACAAAATTTATTTTGTGACCTGTGAGACCAAGGTCCTCACCTCCTCACCTGGGCTACCCCTAGCAAACCAATCATAGAGAGTGGAGTCTTGCTGGGGAATGCACTCCTCAGCCTACTGCTAATGAAGGTTGGGAAAAAGTTTGGAAACCAAAAGGTAGAGAAAGAAAGACCCCAAATACACCAAAATATTCATAGCAGAACCTTTTGGTAACAAATTGGATAGAAAGTATAAACCCATTGATCGAGGAGTAGTTAAATAAACTGTAGTTGTTGTTTGGTCATTTTTCAGTTGTGTCTGACTCTTTGTGATCCCCTTTGGGGTTTTCTTGGCAAAAGATACTGGAGTGGTTTGCCATTTCCTTTTTCAGCTCATTTTACAGATAAGGAAACTGAGGCAAACAGGGTTAAGTGACTTGCCCAGGGTTATACTGCTAGTAAATGTCTGAGGCTGGATTTGAACTCAGGTGCTCCTGACTGCAGGGCCAGCGGTACATAAACAACAGATTATCACTGTACTATAAGAAATAAATATGAAGAATCCAAAAGCATGGGAAGACTTATATGAAATGAAGAGTGAAGAAAGCAGAACCAGGGGGCAGCTAGGTGGGCAGTGGATAGAGCATCAGCCCTGAAGTCAGGAGGACCTCAGTTCAAATCCGGCCTCAGACCAAACACTTGACACTTACTAGCTGTGTGACCCTGGGCAAGTCACTTAACCCCAATTGCCTAAAAGCAATAAATAAATAAATAAATAAATAGAAATTAAAAAAAAAAAAGAAAAAGAAAGCAGAACCAGGAAAGCAATCTATTCAGCAATTACACTAATGTAAATGGAAAGAACAACAAAGCAGGGGGTAAGTTATGCCTATTCTTGTGTGTGGCTGAAGAAGACTTAGAAGGGGTTAGAGAAAAGTTGGTGGCATAGTAAGAAGTGCAGCCAAACCCCCCACCACAATTCCTCTGCAAAGATCTAGAAAACACACTAAATCAAGTCCTGATCGGGAAATCCCCCCAAAAAAAAATCATGTTTGTTGGCAGCTTCCTTTCCCCACACTCATCTTTATCCAACTCAGTCCTAGCCTGGAAAACTCTGCAATTTCAAAGTGACCAAATTGTAGACTCTCTTTTAATTTGCAGTTCCTGCCCTGGCAATTCTGCTGCAGGCTTCAGACTGAGTTTGGGCCTGGAACTGAGACCCCATTCCACTCCTCCTGTCAGAGGTACACAGTTGCTGCTTGCTCCTAAATTTGATCTTTACTCATTACTCAGCGTAAGGCCCATGACGGCTTTTCACCCTGGAACATGACCCATTGGTGCTCATCCACTGCTCAGTCTATCCTGGATCTGTGATCTAGAGCAGGGTAATGATTGACAGAGCTGAGAGGTCATGTCCTTTTTTTCATCCTGCACAAGGTTGGGCCATTGTGGGTCAGAGGCCTCTTCTTGTCTTAGTATAAAGCCTGGATCTTTTTTTAAGTAGCTTCACTGCAATACTACAATTGGAGTGCTCAGGCTAAACTGTACCCCCAGTATATGTAGGTTCTTCTGTCTCCCTCTCCCAACCTGGTCTAGCAAAATGACTCATGATCAAAGTTTGAATTGTGCCCCAGATATCACCTAGCTGTGTGACCCTGGACAAGCCACTTAAACCTCTCTGTGCCTCAATTTCCTCATCTGTACAAAGGGGAAATAACAGTACCTATCTCCTAGAGTTGTTGTGAGGAGAAAATGAGTTAACATATGTAAAATGCTTTGAACACCTTAAAGTGTCATATATATGCTATTATTATTATTATATAAATGCTATTATTACTAAATATATATATATATTATTAATGCTATAATTATCATTAAATGCATATATTGTTGAAGGATTAAAAGGCTAAACTAAGGATTTTGCAATGATCCCGGAAGCAATATGGAGTCATTAGAGATTATTGAACGGTGTAGAGAGAGTGATATGGTCAGTCCTGTACTTTGGGAAGATGAATTTGACAGCTGAATGGAGGATGGACTAGGGTGGGGAGAGACTTGAGGCAGGGAGACCAACCAAAAGGCCAAAGTGTGAGGTGATCCAGGACCTGCACCAGAGCAGAGGCAGCAGTACAGGAGAGGAAAGGGCCTCTACAAGAGATGCTACAGAATTAACAGGGCTTGGCACCGGATTGGCTATCGGGGGAGAGGGGGTAGTGAGAAAGGGAGAAGTTTGGGAGCCTGGATGGCCGGGAGGATGGTGGACCCCTCTGTAGTGACAGAGAAGTTAGGAGGAAGAGACGGTTGGGGGCAGGGCTGGGAAAGAGATAATGACCTCAGTTTTCAATTTGTTGAGTTTGTCTATGGGACATCCAGTTCAAGATGTGCATAGGCAGTTGAAGATGCGAAACTGGGGATCAGGAGAGAGGTTAGGGCTAAATAAAGAGGTCTGAGAATCATCTGCTTATAGATGACAATTCAATCCATAGAAGTTGATGAGATCATCAAGCAAAATCATACAAAAGGAGAAGAAAAGAGGGCCCAGAACAGAGCCTTGGGGGATACAGATGCTCAATGGTACAACCTGGAAGAAGACCTAGCCCAGGAGACTAAAGATAGGTCAGACACTTAAGAGGAGAACAAGGAGAGAACAGTGTCCCAAAAACCTAGAGAGAAGAGAGTAATAAACAGTGTTGAAGGCTATAGAAAGGTCAAGCAGAATAGGGATTGAGAAGAGGTCAGAACTGGCATTTAAGAGATCAAATGATATCTTTGGAGGGAAAAAAGGCAGTTTCAGCAGAATGATCTGATTGGAAGCCAGAGTACAGAGAGTTAAGAAAAGAGTGAAGATGGGATAGTAAATTAATTAGGAATATATAAAATTATTGCTACTATGAGCACCCAGTTGAAATTATGTAATAAAAATTTGTAGAAGACCCAATCAGCAAGGTTTCATGATTTTCTGCAGCATCATTCAGAAGCATGTGAGTAGAAAAAATTACAACAGGTAGTGGGAGTAAGTCCAAGGCTTGGCAGGACAATATCCCTAATAGGAGAAGGGGCAAAGGACTCAAAAGAAGAGGACGGTGTAGAGTTGAATTAGTTCACCAGTTTGGGGAACCAATGTCAAGTTGGGGAAGGGAGAAGATTGCAGCCATTGCAGAAGTGATGACCTGTAAAAGTACTGAGGGGTAGAAGAATTATAGGTCTCAGTGAGGACAAAGAAAAGGATTAGAGATTGCAAGACAGAAGGAAGGATGAAACAACAATAGATCATGATCAGATAAAGGAATTTCAGAGTTTTGAACACAGAAGTGGAACACTTGTGGGGATGACGATTTCTCAGTGTTCCTGAGATGGGATGGAAGAGCTCATCACTGGAAATGAGTAAACTGAGAAACTGTAAAGTTAGCATGTTTGAGGGAATATCAGTATGTATGTTGAAGTCCCCTAATATAAGGACAGCAGATGGTAGGGAAAGACTAAGCTAAGCACTGAACTCACTGAAGAAAGGAGAGCATTCTGATGTTGGTATACAACAGTTACAGAATTTTTACTGAGTGATAAATACGTATCGAAAGAATCTCAAAGGAAGAGACGTTACTGAGTGATGTTAGTTGGAGAGTCTGGAACCAAAGGTGCAGAGGCAATTACAAAAGATAAAATAGATAACTTCGATATAGGAAATTAAAAGGCTGCTACAACAATAAAATTAATGCACTTAGGATAAAGGAAGTGGTCAAATGGGTGAAAATTTTTTATCAAATATCTCTGATAAGGGTTTGATATCCTAGACATATAAACAATTAATTGACATATATATGTGTGTGTATACACATAAATGTTTGTAGACGCACATATAGATGTGTGTATAACCAAAAGTCATTCACCAATAGATAAATTATCAAAGGATATGATCAAACAGTTCTCAAAAGAATTACAAACTATTAATAACCATACGAAAGAATGCTCCAAATCACTAATAATGAAAGAAATGCAAATCAAAACAACTCTGAAACCCCTCACACATGGAAAACTGGCGAAGATGACAAAAGATGGAAATGGTGTTGGAGGAGTTGCAGGAAGATGGGCACACTAGTACATTGTTGTTGGAGCTACAAATAAAATGTTTTTGGATAGTTATTTTCAATTATGCAAATAAAGTGACTAAATGTCCATCTTTTCAAACTAGAAATTCCACTACTATTCGTACATTCCAAGGAAGCCACTGAGTTCACTGGGATTTTTTACTTTCAACTTTCTTAATACCACCATTGATTTTCAGGATTTCTATTTTAGTGTTCAATCGGGGGCTTTAAATTTGTTGGATTTCGAGAGGTTTTTGTAGTTGCATGCCCAATTCATTGATCTGCTCTTTCTCTCTTTTATTGATAAAAGCCCTTAAGAGAGATAAATTTTCCCCTGAGTACTGCTTTGGCTGCATTTTAGTATGTTGTCTCATTGTTGTCATTATCTGTAATGAAATTATTGAGGATTTCTATAATTTGTTCTTTGACCAACTCATTATTTAGGATTAAATTATTTAGTTTCCAATTAATATTTAATCTTTGCTTCAAAGGCCTTTTACCGAATATAATTTTTATTGCATTATAGTCAGTAAAAGATGCTTTTAATATTTCTCCCTTTTTGCATTTATTTATGAGGCTCTTGTGCCTTAATTACATGGTCAGTTTTTGTGAAGCTACCATGGACAGTTAAAAAATAGATATACTCCCAAGGAGGCTATTAATAAGAAGAAAGTCCTCATGTAGACCAAAATATTTATAGTAGTACTTTTTGTGATATCAAAGAATTGGAAATAAGGTAGATCCCATCGATTGGGGAATGGCTGAACAAATTGTGGTACATGAATGTAATGGAATTGTACTATTGTGTAAAAAAAAATGACGAATACAGAGGAGCATGGGAAGATTCTATACAAATGCACGCAGAGTAAAGTAAGCAGAGTCAAGAAAACAATATGTACAATGACTACAACAATTTAAATGGCAAGAACAACCCAAAAAGGTGAATGTTGCAAAATTATAGGGAACAAGCAGGATCTAAAAAGGGATATGAGAAGACTTCCCTACCTCACCCCTTTGCAGAGGTAGGAGGTCCATGAGGATGGTATGTTACACTTATTTTTCAGACTTTTTTGATGTATTGGTCAACTTTGCTACCTTTTTTTCTTTTTTCTTTGTTTTTTTTTGTTTTGTTTTTTTTGGTGAGGCAATTGGGATTCAGTGACTTGCCCAGGGTCACACAGCTAGTAAGTGTGAAGTGTTTGGTCTGAGGCCAGATTTGAACTCAGGTCCTCCTGACTCCAGGGCCGGTGCTCTATCTACTGCACCACCTAGCTGCCCCTTTTTTCTTTGTTTTTAAAAAATGTATTTGTTATATGAGATTGTTCTCTGGAAGGAGAGGGGTGGGACAATGGGGGAAATTTTGATGATATAAAAAAGACACTAATAACAATTTTTTAAAAAGAAAGAAAGAAAAGAAAATACAACTTGTACTAGAAAGGGTAGCCAGGAAAGCAATGTTATCAGGAGGGAGCCAGATCTCAATGAGTGCAAGAAGTTAGAAGGGTGAGAAAAAGAAACGGTTTAAGGTGAAAGAAAGTTTGTTACCTATGGAGCAGGCATTCCAGAGAGCACACTAGAAAGGATATGTAGCTTTAGAGTCGGGAGTGGGATTGGGTTGAGGGGTATGAGAACAAGTAGAGGACAGAGAATGGGTTTAAATAATAAGTTACCATTGTCCCTAGGTCAGTCTGGTAGAAGAGTGAGCAGTGAGGCTGAGACTTCTCATAATAGAGAGATTCACCTTCAAGGTAGAAAGACCCAGGGTGTCGGACAAAGTATGTAGTTCAAATGGAAGAGGAGGGGAAGGGGAGAAGGGTGGGGTAGCCATTCATTGGGGAAGCAACCAGCTTAGAGTGGTAGGAGGCTGGAAAGGGTGCCTGGCACTCAAAGGAATGGCTCACCCAACAGATAAAAACACCAGGGAAGGAGGCAGAAGGGATCCTGGAGAGAGAGTCTAATCCTACCCAAGAGAGAAGGTGATCTGATCCTCCTCCAAATTCTATCAACAACTTTTGTCCACCAGCATGGGCAGGCTGTTGTTACTGCTCATTCATTTCAGCCATGTCTGACTCTTTGTGACCCCATTTGGGGGTTTCTAGGCAAAAATGCTGGAGTGGTTTGCCATATCCTTCTCCAGCTCATTTTACAGATGAAGACATAAGGCCAACATGACTTGCCCAGGGTCACCTGCCTACTAAGTGTCTGAGGCTGGATATGAACTCATGAAGATGAGTCTTCCTGATTCCAAGCTCAGTGCTCTATCCACTGCACCACCTAGAACCATGTCATCACTTAGACAAAGTCCTGGCTGCCTTATCCTATTCTGGTTCCAGGTCTTAGCCCAGTGTCTAGCATGTATTAAGTACTTAATAAATGTTTTCTGACAACTTTTTCATTTGGGGTGGGATCAGAAAAACCTTCATGAAGAAAGAAGGTGAATCCTGAAAGTCTTTGGATAAATGTGTAGATGAAGAAGAGGGATTCCATGTGGAGAAGCAGAATGAGAAAAGGCCCAGAGCAGTAAAAGAGTGAAGTGTGTGAGAGAGAGAGAGAGCTAATGAAGAGACTGACCTGCAGTAGCTTTTGCCATTGAATGGAAGCAAAGCTCTAGCCAAGGCATCTAAGATAAAAACTCAGTCAGAGGCAGAGGCTATAGGAGGAAAAAAACTATTAGACTTCACAGGAGTACCAGAGGGGCCAATAGTCATGGAAGTGGGAAATGCATTTTCCTCAAGGGCAAAGGCAGGGAGGACACTGGGGAAGAAAGAAAGGATGAATATAGTAAAATCTAGACATGGAGGTCACCCCAGCTCATATCTTGCCCTTACCAATGGGATGGTTTCAAAAGCTCCCATGCCCCAGGGTTTGACGAGGTTACAAAAGAATTAACAGAAATATGAAGGAGAATAACAAACCATCTTGGAGATTTATAAGATCTGTCTGAGGAAGTAAGCATTGTCATAAGCAACAGGGCCAAAGCAGGGTTGAGGAAACCAGAGAGCTTCTGGGGAACTGGGATCCCTGGGACAGAAAAGAGGTGAAGAGTGCTCCCCCAGCCCTGGGGTCATTAGAGAGAGAACTTCTGATAACTAAAAGGGTTCCAGCTAAACCCTGCCCTGAGAACTGAATGACATCTTTACAATGTGGGAATGATGGGTACGTGAGACAGAGAAATAAAGTTGGCTTTCCCTGGATTTTATGGTAAATCTACACGAAGATCACAGGCCAGAAGCCAGGGTCTCCTTTAGCCAGCCAATAGGAAGCATTGTCCAGGAAAAGGATGATTTAAATAAAGCAGCCAATTGAAACCCCGCAATAGCCAAAGAAGAGGGTGCTGATGAATGGGAATCAGGATGGAGCTGAGGATTGGAGAGGGGAGGTTTGCAGCCAGTGAGGCTTAGCCCTCCAACCCTCCAGGAAAAGCCTAGGCCTTTCAATAATGGCATTGATAAAAGCTGCCCAGTGACAGTCTGACAGATTAGTTTGACAGCCCAGCACTGCTGGGGCCTTCAGAGCACTCCTGAATAGAGAGAGGAAACATATGCCAGCTTCCCTGATTATTAAGTTTCAGAAAGGGGCTGTTGGTAGTTACTTTGTGTCCAGGCTGTTCCATTTTGTGGTCCCTACTCCACGGGGATATGCTAGATATTAACATTTTCTTCATAAGTGCCAGAACTAGAACTTGAACTAAGCCAGTTTAGGAAGTTCCTGTTACCTGCTGGTCACAAAGGCTCCTGACACGAGAGAAAATCCTGGAATGGTAGATTGTGAACTGGATGTCTAATCCAGTTTAGAGGATATCTAATCCAATCTCTCCTTTTACAAAGAAGGAAAGTGAGGCCTAGAGAGTTTAAATGACTTTCAGAGACAGCAAGGTAACACAGTGGATAGAGTGATGGGCCTGAGTCAGGAAGACCCGAGTTCAAATCCTACTTCAGATACTTATTAGCTGTGTGACCCTGGGCAAATCACTTAACCTCTGTCTGCCTCTGTTTCCCCCTCTGTAAAATAGGAATAATAATAACTACCTCCCAGGGTCATTGTGAGGATCAAATGTGTTGTTAGCTCAAATTAGATACTATATAATAAGTACTTAGTACAGTGCATGGAATATAATAGTTAATAAATATTTCTTTCCTTCCTTCCTTTCCCAAGGTCTCACAGGTAATAAGTGACAGAATTCAAACCTAGGTCATCTGACTCTAAATCCAATGCTTTTTTTTTAACTTTACTATCTAATCTACCACCCCCATTTTACAGAGAAAGAAACTGAGGTACAGAGAGAAGTAACTTACAGGTGGTGCGGTGAATAGAGCACCAGGCCTGGAATCAGGAAGATCTGAGTCCAAATCTGGCCTCAGACTCTAGCTGGGTGAGTCCCCTAACTTCTGTTTGCCTCCATTTCCTCACTTGTAAAATAATAGCACCTAGCTCCCAGAGTGGTTGTGAAAATAAAAGGAGATGTCTGTAAAGCGCTCAGCACAGTGCATGGTGCATAGTAGGAGCTATATAAATTTTAGTGGTTGTTGTTATAGATCAAGAGGTAGGTATTATGCAGGGAGAGGAAATGAACACATTATGGAGGCAAACCAGGTAATCTTCTGGGGAAAGGAAGCGGAAGAGAGGGCACTGTTATACCGTAGATACAAATGTGAACCTCCCACATAATGATCCCCATTTAAATAGCACTTTACGCTTTTCACAACACTTTTACAGGCCTTATCTCGTCTGAGAGGAAGCCTAGCTGCCATAACAGCAGCTGCTACAGCTATTGCTGACATGCATATAGCCCTTAAAAGTGTACAAAACACTTGGCACATGGAATCTTATGTGAGCCTCACCGCAGCATTTTGAAGCAGGTATTATTGAAGAAACCAAGGCCCAGAAAAGTGAAGTGACTCACCCACAGTCACATAGATAGTCAATATCTGAGGTAGAGTTTGAACCTAGATCTTTGTGGATTCAAGTCCAATATTCAACCCACTACAGGTCCTGCCTTGGACACTATCCACTCACTGTGTGACCAGGGCCAACTCACAGAAGCTCGCAGTGCCAAAGGCAACTCCTGAAGACTGTATCGCAAACGAGTTATTCTTCTGCATCGGTGGAAAGAACTCTCTAAATGAACAGGGGAGGAGAAAGAGAAAGAAGAGGAGGAGAGAGAGGAGGAAAAGAAGGAATAGGAAGGAAAGGGAGGAGGAGGAAAAAACAAGAGAAGAGGGAAAGGAGGAAGAGGTAAGGGAAGAAGAGAAAGAGAGGGAATAGGATGAAAAGGAGAGGGAGGAGGAAGAAGAGGAGAGGGAAGAGGAGGAAGAAGAGAAGAAAGAGGAGGAGGAAGAGTAGGACAGGGAGGAGGAGAAGAAAGAAGGGAAGGAGGAGGAGAAGATCCCAGGGACAATCTGGTTCACTTGACTATCTAAATGACCTTTATCATAGAAAACCATAGTCAGAACAAGACAAGGGATCATACCAGACAGATGGGGGTCAAACATGAGGAATTACGGGATTTATCAGAACAGACACATGCAGCAAATTCAGAAGCTAGGGAGTGAGCTTGAGACAGAACCATTAGAATGGAAGCTCCTTGAAGGCACAGACTGTTTTGTTTCTATCTTTGCTCCTCTAGCACCATGTGCATGATGGATTCACCAGACAGAATCACAAATTTCATTTGTAAGTGACCTGAGACCTAGTCCAGGTCTTTCTACCTGAGGTAAAAAGGCCCTGGATGTTCTGAGTTAAGCGGTGCTCTGCATAGGTCGATGAACTCTCCAGCTTACCCTGACCAATCCCCATAGCTCAGAGGTGGGATCCAGGCAAATGTCCACACTCCCTTCCTCCCCACAGAGCTGGGACCAAACTCCAGAAATGGGCCCAGGAGCAATCAGCCAGTCAGTAAGCATTTATTAAGCACTTACTACATGCCAGGGGCAGTGAAGTGGTGCAGTGGATAGAGCACTAGGCCTGGAGTCAGGAAGACCTGAGTTCAAATTGGGCCTCAGACCCTTAATAGTTGTGTGACCCTGAGCAAATCACTTAATCCTGTTTGCCTCAGTTCCTCATCTGTAAAATGAGCTAAAGAAGGAAATGGCAAACTACTCCAATATCTTTGTCAAGAAAATCCCAAATGGGATCACGAAGAGTCAGACATGATCAAAGTGACTGAATAACAACAATGTGCCAGGCACTATGCTAAGTGCTGGGGTGGGCGGTGTTGCAAAGAAAAGCAAAAACCATCCCTGTCCTCAAAAAGCTAAGTTTGGCAGGGGAGACAATATGCAAACATCTATGTACATACAAGATGTATACCAAGCAGTTGGAGGAAAACTCAGAGAGACGGCACTGTCAGGAGAGGAGAGAGAAGGCTGGAAAACAGAAAGAGACTAGGACAGGTTCCAGAGAAAAGGACCTAAGACAGGAATCAGATCTAGACAGGGGAAACAATAGCCCCTGGAGCCCCTGATTATTCTACAGTGGGAGAATCTGCCTAACCCATTTTGGGGAACTTAGATCATCCCCTCTCTGATGCCTGAGAGGTGAACTCTAAGCAGGTCTCAAAAACACAGCAACCCAGAGATTGAACTTCCCCCACCTCCAGGCTGACTGCCTTCTTTCCATTCCCCTTCCATATCTTGTCAGGGTTCCTGTCAGGACCTGTCAGGAACACCTAGTGCTCAGGCTCCAGGAAAATGTTAAAAACCATGTTCAATACTGAAACAAAGACAGAGGCAACCATGTTTAATTCAAAGAGGAGCAACTTGCTGTTAGAGATGAGATGCAGTGGACATCGAGACAGGGGATACCTGTCAGATTCAGTTACAGTAACAAGGCAACACTCCTTATAAAAATTCGCAGCAAGGTGAAGATACCTTCAGAAGCAGGCTTACCACATCTGATCAGGTTAAAAGCAACATTTTGCTAGGAACAGGCAAGCGAAGGGGGGAGGTGGCCCAATCTACAATCAGCAGAAGAAATGACTTTAAAAGATTAGTGAAGTCCCACCCCCATTATCATGTCAGGAGGAGCAATTCACCCAAAAGTCCTCTTCTGTCTCTCCTGAGACTGACCAAACATGCCTCACAGAGCTGTGAAAGAAGAAAACCCCTCTTCTGCCCCTCTTTCTGGATTCCCCAAGGAGACCAGATGTAAAACCATTAGCCCCTAAAAAAAGTAGAGAACTTAGCACAGATGAGACCTTGAAGACCGTCTTCTCCAACCCCCTTTCATTTTACAGGCTTTTTGCAGACCACTTCAGAGAAGGGAAATGACATGTCCAATACCACATAGGTAGTCAAGGAGGCAATTGGGTACAGTGGGACAAGCATTGGCACTGGAATCAGAAGACCTGGGTCCAGAGCCCACTTCTGACACTTACTGTGTGACATTGGGCAGGTCATCTAACTTTCCTAGGCCTCAGCTTCCTTGTGTGTAAAATCAGGACTCTATGGCTCTAGATCCATGATCCTAAGTGATGGAGTTGGGATTAGGGATCTTCCCACACTGCCATTATTGTGCATCATCTGACATTGGGTTGTTTTAAGCCTAAGTGAGAATCATTCACCCTTCTAAGGCAATCAAGGAAAGATATCGAAAAATGGCATATGAGCATGAGAGAGAGAGAGAGACACACACACAGACAGAAAGGGAGAGAGAGACAGAGACAGTGAGAGGGAAGGAGGGAGAAAGCGGGAGAGAGAGAGAGAGAGAGAGAGAGAGAGAGAGAGAGAGAGAGAGAGACAGAGACAGAGAGAGACAGAGAGAGAGAGACAGAGACAGAGAGAGAGAGAGAGAGAGAGAGAGAGAGAGAGAGAGAGAGAGAGAGAGAGCGTTAGATGGCTTAGTGGATGGAGAACTAGTGCTGCAGTCAGGAAGACCTGAGTTCAAATCCAGCTTCAGACACTTATTAGCTATGTGACCCTGGGCAATCACTTAACCTCTGTTTGCCTTAATCCACTGGAGAAGGAAATGGCAAACCATTCCAGTATCTTTGCTGAAAACCCTATAGACAGTATTGGCAGGGTCACAAAGCATCAGACGTGACTAAACTGAACAAAACCAAAGAATTAGAGGCAAAATGGGTGCCTATCAACTAGAGAGTGGTGAAACAAATCAAGGTATATAACTAAATATTATTGTAAGAAACAATGACTCTGAAAAATATAGAGAAACTTAGGAAGACTTGTATGAATTGATGCAGAATGAAGAAGAACCAAGAAACTGAACGGTAATGACAATAATGCAAAATCATGTTGAAAGACATCAGATCTCTGACTTACTTCTTAGATGTGAATAAACTAAAATCAGTAATGAGAACCTACTAGTGGTCATCTTATGGAACACGCACAAAGATGGTCTTTCACCTTGGCCTCTTTCCAGTGGGCCACATGTGTTGTGACATAAAGGTCCTATGTGGCCAATGACTCTAGGTTGGTTCCTTGGTCCCAGTGACAAGGGACTGTAACAAAAAGTAATGCAACAGGAAGACGTGCCCCCTCTGTGGCCTACAAAGATTAAAAAGAAACCATTTCTGGTCTCTTTCAAGGTGACCTCTTTGTTGGAACACAGCCAATATCAGCTCTCCCTTGGATTTCTTCCTGTGGGTAGGGGCAGAGAGGGAGGAGGGAATTATTGTCTCCTCTCTCACACACTCCTCTGAAGCAGCTACAGCAACTATGAGTACTGGGTGGTGATAATAATGTGCATGCCTCATTGAACTTGAGATTGGACTTCAAATCTTTGGCTGCTGCCACTTCTTTGCATTTCTTTCCCTGATCACGGGTAACCAAACAGCAAATAGTAATGAGATATGGAAGTTTCCAGCCTGGACAGCAACCTTGGAAGTTCAAGGGACCTAGAGCCTGTGGGTTCATGCTGGTTGACCAGAGGGAGGTGCTCCCTGTAGCTATAACCTTCTCAAAGCTAATAATCACTGCCAGAAGGATAAAGCATGTATGCCTGACTGGCCAGAAGAGATGACCCTTGAATTGCTATTGAGATGGCGCAGATCCATGATAAAAGAGACCTGTCTTTTCAGCAGTCCCATAAGTCTCATGAGAGTCTTTACCTCCCAGGAGAGTATGATACAATTGTGGGATTAGAGTTTGTGGAAATAACCCAGTGATTCTCTTCTCAGTGTTCATGCTAGCAATTCTCTTCAAACAGGGATTGGTGATGAGGGAGTAAGTCCTCAAGGTACCAAAGAGATAGGAGCAGAAGAACTCCCAACAACTACCTGATAGTAACAGTTTTTGCACCTAGGAGGCAGCTGGGTGGCCCCCTGGATAGAGTGCTAGGCCTGAGTTCAAATCCAGACTCAAACACTTACTAGCTGTGTAACCCCGGGCAAGTCACTTAACCCTGTTTGCCTCAATCAGAGAAGAAGAGAAGAGAGATGGAGAAGAAAGTGGCAAACTGCTTCAGTATCTGCCAAGAAAACCCCATGGACAGTACTGATGTTCTATGGTCCATGGGGTCATGAAGAGTTGGACATGACAAACGACTGATCAAGAAAAATAATCAGTTGCACCTAGAGATATAGAAGAAAAGTTTGAGAACCACAGCCTGTTTTCCAGCTTGACTTCTTTTCTTAATTTTTTTTCCTTCTTTGAAATTCCATCAGACATTTAATTGTTTTAAATTTGAATCATCTCTTCCAAAGTAAGAGTTATAACTTTAAAAAAGTATTACTTTGGAAAAACATACAGAGGACAGGTGTCTGGCATCCAAAGGAAACTAGCTGCCTCATCTATTTACTTCTATGAAACCTAAAAATTCCATGAATTAACTATAGCTCAGGGACAGGGGGATATCTATTTTATCTCAGCCTCCAACAGAGAGAAGGGAAGTGAGGGAAAGAGAGACACACACACACACGGAAAGAGGAAAAGAGAAGAGGGGGTAGAGAGACAGGAGGGAGAGGGAAGGAGGCAGGGTAAAGAAAGGGAGAGAAATAGGCTAAGGAGTTTGGGGGGGGGGGTTTCCCCACCAAGGAATAATGTACTAATATTCAAAATCACCAACTTTGCCTGTTACTATGGTAACAGACAGCACTAAGTCCTGCTGCTAAAATTTCAAGAGCAGATGACATGAAGTATTTATATGTAATTGCATTTTATGGGGAGAAAGAGCTTTTCTTTCATATAAAAAAAATGACTGCATCTCAGATGAGATGGGTGCTTAGCTCACTATGTTAGTAGAATAAGTGTAACATGTCCCCCACCCCCACCCCATGTACAGCATCACGAACAAAAAGTGGAGAATGAGACTCCTAACAAAACTTTTTAAGGTGACAACCCCCACTCCAAAGGGAGAATCAATCAAATCAGGTCAAGGCCTCCCCAGACTCGAGAGGTTAATTCCAAAGGCTTTCTAAGGGGCACCCAGTCCCCTGACTGACTTTTGGTGAAAGTCATAATTCTCTTCAAACAAAACCTGCTCAAGTTGCCTTACTTTTCCCCAGTACTTATTCTTTCCTAAGTAAGGATAATGGGATTTAGATCTTGGAAGGGGCCTTAGATGGAATCCAAATCTCTCGTTTTCCTGGCTCACAGAGAAGGGACATGTCCAGGATCACCCTGGAAGTAAGGAAAGAGGACTAATTCTGGAATCATAGACTAACCATTTGATTTTACAACCTCAAAATAAAGTCCAAGGAGGTTGAATTACTTGGCCAAAGTTACACAGACTGTAAGCTTTGGGTTCAAATCATATCTCTGATATTTGCTACCTACATACAGTGAACGTCAGGGCTTGCTCATACCCAGACTTTCCAACTCCAAATCTCTCATTCTTTCTACTACAGGCTCTGTTGCCTTAAACTGGTACCAAATATCATCTATCTCCTTCAAAAGCAGCTCAAATCTCTCCCACTCTTCATCACATATAGAGCTGACTCTATACTCATTTTGACTTGGGTTGGGTTTTTTTTTTGTCTTTTTCAATGAAACAGAAAATATTATTGAGCACCTACTGTGTGCACAGACCTTTACAAGGCACTATGAGGCTGCAAACAGGTACAAGACACAGTTCCAACCTTCAAAGAGCTTTCAATCTTTTCCACATGTGTTTGACTTCTTTGGGAATATCCCAAGCTCAAGGACAGCCTTCACATCCACCATTTTTTTTCCCATCTCCACAAAGGGCTCAGAAAAGCACTCTGCCTTCTTTAAAGGCTATTGACTGATTCCAGATAAATAGATCTTCAGCTGCCCAATACTCACTCTTCAAAGTTTCCTTTTCTTCTGAATTAATCCTCAGGTCCAATAAAAAGAGAAGTGTTCAATAAATATAGAAATAAAGTTCTGTGGATTTGGAGGAGGGCTTGGGGTTTTAAATGAGGGTGTAATAACCCCTAGAGAGGTTATTAAAGGAATGAAAAAGGAAGGATGGAAATACTAAAGCTAAAGCTGAGTTCACACAGAAAAAAGTCCTCCTTTCTATAATGTGTTTTATTCTGCACTGTTAAGGTTATGCTTACAGCAGTCATTTTCTGAAGAAAGTTAAACCCAAAACCTCACTTGAAGAATCATGTAATTTTTTAGAGTTGGAAGGACCCTTAGAAATGAGCTAATCCAGGGGCAGCTAGGTGGCGCAGTGGATAGAGCACCGGCCCTGAATTCAGAAGGACCTGAACTCAAATCTGGCCTCAGACACATAACACTTACTAGCTGTGTGGCCCTGGACAAGTCACTTAACCCCATTGCTAGCCAAAACAAACAAGCAAAAAAAGAAATTAGCTAATCCAGCCCTTTTGCTTTATAAATTGGGAAACAGGTCCAAAGAAAGGAAGGAACTTACCCAAGCGTATGCAGGTAGTAAGCAGAACCAAGATGTGAACCTAAATCTTTTGACCCTTCTAATGGCCTTTATATTACATCACTGGACAGAGAATCAAGACATTCCTCTCCTTTCCTCAGACTCAGCTTTACATCATACTGAAATGTGGGCCATCTCAAGTTATGTCAAAACTATCCACCTTAATACACAAGTTAACCACATTTGCTATGTGACATAGCTGCAAAGAATATCAGTACTGGAGAGAAAAACCCCAGGGAGATCATCTAACAAGACTCCCTCATTTTACAGAGCAGGAAATGAAGGTCAAGAGAGGTGAAGGGATGTGCCCAGGGTCACACAGGTCAGTAGTGGCAGAACCAGAATCAGAACCCTGTCCTCCTCAAAGCCAGTCAAGGACATTTCCCCTACATTATTTGGCCTTCAGAAGCAGAGCTGAAACTGCTTTCAGGACATGGAGAAGACCATAGTAGCCAAAGCAACTATCATGCATTAGTCATATTATCAGGCTGGACCTTAAAAAAAAAGTTGATAAAAATTGTCTTCTCATTTCTGCCATTTATTGGTACTCCTCTTCCTCATGGCCCTGAAGTCATACCACTTATGGCTCTCCCATCTCCCTGTCTTTGCTTACACAATTCTCTAGCCTGAAATGCTCTCCACTCCTCTCTTTGCTTGATGAATCCACATCTGTCCTTTAAAATCCAACTTAAATGGCACTTTCTCCATGAAACTTTCCTTAACCCTTCCTCCTCTGTCTTTCCTATTAGTAATGGTCTTCTACCTCTGACCACAAAGCACTTGGTTTTCTACCTCATTAATGAACCCATCCATAATAGGTGAGCAGGTAGGTGACACAATTGGATAGAGTGCCAGTCCTGGAATTAAGAACATTCCTCTTCCTGAGTTGAAATCTGGCCTCAGACACTTACTAGTTTGTGGGACACTGGGGCAAGTCCCTTAACCCTGTTTACCGAAGTTTCCTCATCTGTAAAATAAGCTGAAGAAGGGAATGGCAAGCCACTTCTGTATCTTGGCCAAAAAAAAATCCAAATGGGGTCACAGAAAATTGGATATGACTGACCAACAACAATCATAACAGTGTACATTATAGTTTTCTATATTTGTTTTTATCAACCAATTAACAAGCATTTATTAAACTCCTACCAAGTACCAAGCGCTCTGCTAAGAGTTGAAAATACAAAGGCAAAAATTAAATAATCCTTGCCTTCAAAGGAGTAAACATTCTCTCAGGGGAAACAATCTGTATGGGATCAGAATAGGTACTAAACCTGTGATTTCATTGGTATAGGGAATTCCTGGGTAAGGAGACTCATTGCAGATAAAAGTAACCTATAAACTTGGAAAGTCACCTAGGGTGACTGAGAGGTTAATAGGATCACATAGCCAGTATATGTCAAAGACAGGACTTAAACCTGTCTTCTTGGTTCCACAACCGGTGTTCGATCCACTAAAGCCAAAATATATATAAATACAAGGCACATTTCCATGGACAGAGGATGCTAAGCAACCTAGTGCATTATTTGCACCTTAAGAGCAGAAACCTTGTCTTATCTGAGTTTTATTCCTCAGGGAGTAATACAGTCTTCAATTTAATTCCATTTGGCACTGATTAAACACATAATAAATGTTTGTTTAAAAAAAACTGAAGGAATATTTATAAAGCCAGTCCTCAGTGTGGGAATGAAGGGGAAGCATCATTCAGAGGGAAGAGCACTCCATTTAGAGTCTGAAGAATGGGGTTCAAATTCCTATTCTGTTACTGTATGACACTTGACCAGTCCCTTAAAGTCTAGGGGCTCACCTGTAAAATGATGAGGCTGATGATGGAAAATGCTATCCACATCCAGAAAAAGAACTATAGAGTCTGAATGCAGATCAAAGCATACTGTTTTCACTTCCTTTATTTGTGCGTGTGTGTGTGTGTGTGTGTGTGTGTGTGTGTGTGTGTGTGTTTTCCCTTTTGGTCTGTTTCTTCTTTCACAACATGACTAATATGAAACATATAACATATTTTACATGATTGCACATATATAAACTCTATCAAATTGCTTACTATTTTAAGGAAAGGAGAGGAAAGGAAGAAAGGAAGAAAAATTTGAATCTCAATTTTTTCAATGAATGTTAAAAATTGTCTTTACATGTAATTAGAAAAAATAAAATACTATTTTTTTAAAAAATGATCAAGTTGGACTAGATCTCTAAGGTCCTTCTTGGCTCTAAGTCCTCCTATGAGTTTATGAGGAAGAAAGTCCATGGCACTTTTGGTCCCTGTCACTTTACTTCTTGGTAAGATAGTGAGGGTGGGCACTCTTCCAGCAGGCAGTGAAATAACCCCTTTTCCCAATAGTTTCCTGCTAGCAGAGTTGAGCTTCGATTCCACTCAAGTTCCTCCTGCATATGCCGCCTCCAACAGATAGTCCGGCCAGAGCTTGCTGAGGCCCTCTTACTGCCTCTGGCTTAATTATATCTCCGGGCTGATCCAGAAACGTTCTCGGGCTGCCTGTCTCCCTTATTGGAAGCACGAAGGCTCTTCACGGTCTGCTGGGCTGCTCAGAACGCACTCCCCGTCCTGTTAGCCAAATCGTGTCTCACTGCCGCTGATAAACAAGGGCAACATGCCTTGATTAAAGTTTCCCCTCTTTCAAGGGGCAGAGCAGGCTGCCTTCCCTTGATTAAAATGTTTGCCAGCTGTTTTCCATTCTGGTCTAAAACTGGTCTGTCCCTTCAGGAGAGTTAGGCACTTCCTTTCCTAGGTAATTATTTCTATTAAAATCTTTTTTTTCCTCCTTGTGATCAATATGCAATTTTCCTTCAAACTATTTACCCATTCCTGCTACTTCCATCATCTTCTTTCATTTTGGTCTTTGCTCCTTCTAATCATCTGATCTTAGCAGCTATTAGAATCAGGTTGGGGAAAAGGATCACTTTGTACTTTTGGAGTTTTCTTCTTAATGTATTAACCTTGTTCCTCCACAAAAAAAAATAAGAAATGGTCTTGAGTTATTTCATCACCATCAGCAGTGTGGGGAAGGGGAGTATTTCTGGGTTTTCTTTTCTTTTCTTTCTCCTTTGTGAAGATTCACACATTGGTGATAAACTGGCACGATGACTTTGAGGATGAGCTGAGTAGTTGGTGGCAAAAATACTTATTACTGGATCCTCAGCAGCAGAGCTGGGTCGTGAGCAATTCCCCGATCTGCCTCCCACGGCCTCATCCGAGCCCCGCAGCTCTGGAGGCACTTTGTACGTACCTCCTAGGCTTGCTTGCTCACTCTAGGTGGGATTTATGCACCCTTTAGTCAGCAAGGCTTTCAGAGCACAGACGCTACCCAGCTGCTATTGGTTCCTTTTATCGAGCTCTGGTGGTTCTCCTCCACCACCACCTCCACCGCCTGCATTCTTCTAATATATCACTTGCCTTGTCAGTGCTATCAGGGGGACATCCTTCAGGGGGGGAAATGGGTACCAGTCATTGCTTATTACTTGGACCCATTTCCTTGTTCCCAAGCTGCTCTTGCACAGATGTCTCACAGGGTCCGAGTCAATAGTAATAATAATAACTAGCCTTTATAGATGGTGTTAAGGTTTGCTAAGAGTTTTCCATGTGTCATTTCATTTGATCCTCACAACAACCCTGTGAGGTAGGTACTATTATCTCAAGTTTATAGAAGAGGAAACTGAGGCTGGAAGAGACTAAGTGACTTGCCCAGGGTCACACAGCTAATAAGTATCTGAGGGATTTGACTTCAGGTCTTCCTGACCCTAAGTCCAGCCATCGGACCACTAGATGATTGGTTGTTGTCCTTCCTTCTCTAACCAACCATATAGTGGATAGACTGATGGGCTTGGAGTCAAGAAGACCTGAGTTCAGATCCCTCAGACACTCTATACACTAGCTGCCATTTAATCTTTTAATCTCTAAAAAACCCAAAGTCACTAAATTGAAGGACAGACTCTTGATGGGAAAGAAACAGGGATTATTATTTTTTTTTTGGAGGGGATGGGTAGGCATCAAGCGCTAGACTTGGAGGCAGAAAGAGATGGGTTCAAATCCTCCTGCCTCTGACACTTAGTAGCTGTGTGACCCTAAGCAAGCCATTTAAACCTTCCTGAGCCCTACTTTTCTCATCAGCAAAATGGAGATAAAACAGCACTGACCTCACAGGATTGTTGTAAGATTCAAATGAGATAATAATGTATGTGGGGTGTTTTGTAACCCTTAAAGCAATATGTAAATTGAGCTATTATTGTCCCAAACCCTTTGATGTTAAATAGATGAACCACAGTTCCATTCCCTGAATATATTAAATCTTCAGTTCTTATAGCATACTGAAATACTGGGGAGGCTGGGGAGAAAAACAACCTGATCTTCATATTCTAAAAACATCAGTCTGTGCTTGAGTCCCACTACCCCCAAACCTTCAGTGATATAGAATAGATATCTTTCAGGTTAAAATCCAGACTCCCCAGCCTGACGTTGAAAAGCTTCTTCAACCTGACTCCAGCCTAACTTCACAGCCTTTCTCCCTCTATCCACTTTCACAGAATCCACTTATTACAAGCAGGCTGGTATATTTATCCTCCAAACACATGATATTTGTCCTGCCTCACCCTTCTGTGTGTATCCCCCTCTCTGGCTCCCATTCTAGCTCATGGAAGTCCTTTCTATCCTTCAAGGATGGAAGTCTCAAGTCTCATCTCTCTTAGGAAGCCTTCCCAGACCACCGCAGTCCTCACCTCTTGATTCATGAAGCACTTCTGCCTATGGAATGTAGCTTATGCTACAGGTGATGATGCTTATCTCTTTACGTTTCTGTCCTGTTTCCCTAACTACACTGTAACTCAATTCAATTTTCAATTCAATATTTTTTAACATCCTTAAAAAGAGGGATTGTCTTCTACTTCCCCAATTTTCATCTTGTTTTTGCATCGCCAGTGCCTAGTACAATGCCTAACACATAGTAATTGCTTAATAAATGGTTTCTAAATGGAAGGCTGAGAGGTGGCACAGTGAATAGAGTGCTGGCCTTAGAGCCAGGAAAATTGAAGTTCAAATCTACTCTAGGACTAGTGATCCTGAGCAGATCACTTAACCTCTAAGCCTCAGTTTTCTCATCTGTAAAATGGGGAATAATAATAGTATCTACCTCACAGGTTTTTTAAGGACCAAATTAAAAAAAAAATACATAAAGCATTTTGCAAATTTTAAAGCACTAT
Source organism: Phascolarctos cinereus (assembly GCF_003287225.1). Classification (NCBI taxonomy): domain Eukaryota; kingdom Metazoa; phylum Chordata; class Mammalia; order Diprotodontia; family Phascolarctidae; genus Phascolarctos; species Phascolarctos cinereus. The sequence continues at coordinate 285,687,968 of NW_027555625.1, read as the reverse complement.
ATAAATACTAGCCCTTATTATTATTGTTGTTGAATACCCCTAACAAAAAGTTTTACATTACGTAAGGTGCTCAGTAATTTCCTGTTGCTATTCATGATGATGGGTCAAGAGCATCATTTCAATATAGGAAAGCACATCAGAGGCCTCTATTCAAGGAAGTCAAGAGTTGAAAAATTGGCTCCTAGTTCACATTTATTTATTAAATTGGCTCCTAGTTCACATTTATTTATTATCAAGAGCCTAATTAATTAATGAGGAGGAAACATAGCATTGTGGAGCCACAAATGCAAGGGTCTTGAAGTCATAACATTCCAACTCTGCTACTTGTCACCTGTATGACCTAGAACAAGTCACCACCAATCTCTGGGCCTCAGTTTCCTCATGGGTAAAATGGTCTCATCAGTCATTCTAGAATGGTCTCTAAGTTCCCTCCCAGCTCTGAGATTCTGTAATTAATCTAGCTGTCTTGAGTCACGTCTGAGACTCATGTCTTTCCACACTTTTGAAATCCCCTCTCCCCTCCCCATTATCTGTTATCTCAAGTGAACTTCTTTAACATCACAAGGAAATGAAGCTGGATTGCTTTCTAATTCTTCAGATCCATTTGGCTTCCCTTCTTCTATCACAAGGCAGCTTTATTACATCATCTTCAAGTACAGCTTCTGTACTTCTCTGGCCTCTGAGCATCTTGTCAGTCATCTAGGACCATATATCTTGTTGAAGAAGGCCTAATTTTTCTTCCTCCCCTTCTAATTGACAGAACACTACCTGAAATTACATTGTTCAATACCTCTGGAGCTTCAATAAATGGAGCCACAGTATTTAACTGCATTTTTGTAAAATGAGGCTCCCTCTCCCAGATGTCAGCCTTGGCCTCTTGCTATATTCTGTTTCATCTTCTATTCTTTCAGAAGTTTGGTCCTTGCCTATGAGGCTTTTCCTCTCATCCCTGGACATCAAAAATCAGTCAGAAAGTTCTATCCAATGTTGCCAGCCTGCTAATATTTTTAAACAGTCTCATTCTTATTCCTATTGTGACACAACAAACTCCCAGCCTCTGCTGCTCCCTATCTTTTGTAACTAATGTAATCTGCCTTGCCTTTCCTCTATCTCTGTGGCTATCAAGTTTCTGTCCTATACCATAATCAAAATGTACTGCATTCTAAATTTTGTCATCTGGACCATTCCATATGATCAAGAAATGCACAAACTCGGGATTGTTTTCCTTCTAAATTGCTGTAAAATTGTGACTTATGGCAATTAGAGGCAAGCTTCAATTACCCAAATGCACTAGGGAAACATGACAAAATTCTTAATAAGTTAAGGAAGCATAAAAAGAAAAGGGTAGGGCATCAAGAGAATGACCAGATTTCAGACCATGTTTCCTTTACATGAGAATCTGTTTCATACTGAAGCAATATTCTAGAAGAGTATTTGAGAAAACTGTTTTCCCAGCTAAGTTACAAAAGAAGGTCATTCAACTTGCTTTTCACAGAAGACTCCTCACTTTGAGAAGATTTCATCCCAATGTCTCTATTATAAACATATGCCATATTCTTTCATCTATTATGCTTTGAATATATTTAACACCACCCCCACACCGGAGAAATTATTTTCATTCTTTCATTCATCCATTCATTCATCCATTCATCAACAGCTAAGTTACCAATGGTAATCATTCAATTTCAAGAGAACTAAAGGGAGGTTGATGATATAGGGGCCAGGAGTGAGAGGGACAGGGATAAGAAGACAACAGGATGGGTGGATATGGATGGGGTGGGATCTGTGTTATTGAAGAGTATGCCCATAACAATAAAATCACAGACTGACTGAAGTATCAAAGTACCATTCAACAACAAATATCTTTTAGGTACTTGCCATGGGAAAGAATGATTTAGGAGAAGTGCTAAACTCTCCAAGCTTGGGACAAAACTCCCAAGCACTGATGGAACCAGACTAAAATATAATAGAGAAATGTATTACAAAATAAATAAAAATGCAACATGACATAGATAATATTAACCTGTAGTTTTCTAAGTCAATATGTCAGAGGCAGGGATCTGTTTCTGTTTGACACCAGTGCTTTAAAGGAATTTATAATTTCCTTTAAATAATTAAAAAATGAACACAAATATATATATGTCCTACTCACACTTGAACTTGTTTCTTATAATTAATCAAAGAAAAATTAGAATTTGTCAAGTGCCCAAGAAGAGTACGATGAGCTCTCAGGTCAGATAATAATTGTTTACATTTATACAGTGCTTCACAAATATTATCTTATATCATCCTCATTAACAACCTTGTTAGGTAGATACTACTATTATTATATCCATTTTTCAAATGAGGGAACTGAGGCTGAGTAACTTTACTAGGGTCTCACAAAGAATAACTATCTGAGGAAAGATCTGAACTCTGGTCTTCCTGCCTCCAAGTTCAGCAGTTTATCCATTATGCCACCTGGTTGCAAATGAGGCAACATTATCAGATAAAACAAGCCTACTGTCCCTCATACAAGGTGAGCCAATTTTAACCTACTAAAACTAACCATTAACCTACTGGAAACTGACACAATCTACCTGGTGCAAATGAGTGCACTCAGTCATGTATGTATTCATCAATCTCTTTCCTTCATTCTGTGTGTTGTGCCTCCAGTGGAATAGCTCTCAAAAAAACATATCAGGACATATATGTAAGAGATTCCTGCTTACAAATAGTGTTGCTCTGGTGACTGTGAAAGCTGCTACCTACTACTTAGAGAAAGTGTTTACGTTACCCAAATAAGTCCAGCAAGACAGCTTAGGAATGGTGCGAATCCTGCTCCATCCTATCTCAGGGGACGTGCAGGGATGGTGTGCTAGCTACGTAAGCACCACAAACTGTATGGAAGCTATCCTTTCAGTCACACTTGGGTAGAAGCCTACTAAGGCTTCCCTGGTGCACCTATGCCATAAAAAGAAAAAAAAACAATTCGTTTGAGAACCATTGCCCCACCCCAAGAGTCTGAAACTTTGGATTCTAGTGCTGACTCCAATAGCCATTCGTTAAATGCCTACTAATGAACACTCCCTGGGCCTCAGTTTCCCTGAGGAAAGCCCAACAAATGGGTTTCACTGAGCCTCTTTTCCTTCAAATATAAAATGAGCCTGATTTTACTAGCATGCTGTTGTTGTGGAGAAATAGCTTTGTAAACCTGAAAGCCCTACAGAAATGTCAGTTTTTCTCCCAATTCTCTGAGTCTAGGGTGGGGAAGTTAAGTTGGCACTCCATTTAACAGGTAACAGGTAGGCAAAGAGTGAGCCAAAGCATGTCTCTTTTAGTTTTTTAAGTATTTAATCAACCGTAAACACCAGTTATCTGCTTCCAGGTTCCCAGTGGCATCTCCATTATCCCTAAAATAATAATGACAAATTGGGAAGGCTCAGGATGGCTGGAAAGTGAAGCCAACTATTAGAAACTGCAACAAGAGGCGGCAGCAGGTCCGTGAGTACGAGAGGCAGCAGGGCAAAGTGTATGGAGCACTGGACCTGGAGTCAGGAAGATGCTTATTAGCTGTGTGATCCTGGGCGAGTCATTAATCTCTCTGCTGCCTTGGTTTTTTCATCTGTAAAATGGGAGTTGTAGTACTTAGATGCACTGTCCAGAACAATGTTTCCAGAACAATCTCAAATGTATTTGGAGTAGAGAAGCTGTAACAGAATCATAGGATTCAGAGTCACATGGGACTTCAGGGATCATAGTCCAGCCTCCTCATTTTCTACCTAAAGTAACCTCAGACCTCCCTGTGCCTACGTATCCTCATTTTCACCATGGCTGTAATTTTCCTCTCTACTCTGCTGTTGTTGCTCCATTCTCCAAAGCAGATCTCCAGAGGCCATGCCCAGGAGGAGCTCTGAATTCCCTGCGGTCACCTTTACCTCAGCTATTTTTGGCCCTTTTGATACCCTTTACCCCCATCCACACTCTTTCCACTCCTTACTCAAAGAACTGAAATCAAATCAATACAGCCATTGCTTTGGGGAAAGGGGAAATCAGAAGACTGCTCTCCTGCTCCGATGACCATCCCTGTGGCTTCTCAGATCCAAACACCCAGTTCTGGCCACCACTTCACATTACCTCCTTCTATGAAAATGTGTAAGTTTTTTGAAAGCAGAGACAGTCTTCCAGAAGAGCTAAGTTTAAATCCTGCCTCAGATACTAAGCTGTGTGATCCTAGGCAAATCACTCAACGTCTCTAAGGCTCAGTGTCCTACCTGTAAACTGTAGGCAATAATAGCACTTGCCTCCCAGGATTGTTGTGAAGCTCCAGGAACTTTACAACTTTAAAGAATTCTATAAATGTTAGCTACTATTATTATTGCTGTCGTTATTATTTTATTTGTATGTCCAGGCATTTGGTACACTTATGTATTAATAGATGTTGTTGTATTCATTCATTCATTTAGGAGCCTCAGGACAGGTTATCTTAATCAGGACAAGTCTTGTCAATTCTGTCTTCAGATCTCTCAAATCCATTAATAATAGCTAACATTTATATAGCACCTACTATGCATCTGGCACTGTGCTAAGCATTTTACAAATATTATTTCATATGATCCTCACAACAACCCTGCAAGGTAGGTACTATTATGATTCCCCTTTCCCAGGTGACTTGCCCAGGGTCATACAACTAGTAACTACATAGGGCAGGATTTGAACTCAGATCTTCCTGACTCCAGGCCTAGATGCTATATCTACCATTCCCTTCTGTCTACACATTCAGATTTCACACAAGTTCAGACCCTCATCACCTCTTACCAGGACTACCGAAATAATCCTCTTGACTGCTCACCCAGAGTCCAGTTGCTCCCCTCTCTAATTCACCCTCCACAAAGTTGCTAAAATTACACTCTGAAAGCACAGATCTGACCACAGGCTCCTAAAACCTTTGGAGACTTCCTAGGAAAAATACAAATTTCTTTGCCTGGTATTTAAGGGCCTCTACAATCTGACTCTCATTTTCCATTCCAGAATTTTATATTATTCTGCTTAACATACTCTACACTCTAGCCAGAGTGGCCTGCTATATGACCCGAAAACCTAACATTCCCTGACCTCTAATTTGAGCCTTTGCCTTAGCAGCCCCCGATGCCTACTACACACCCTTCCTCACCTCCACCTTTAAGAATTCTTAGGTTCCTGGGGGCAGCTAGGTGGCGCAGTGGAGACAGCACCAGCCCTGGATTCAGGAGGACCTGAGTTCAAATACGGCCTCAGACACACAACACTTACTAGCTGTTGACCCCAGGCAAGTCACTTAACCCCCATTGCCCAAACAAAAAAACAAACAAACAAAAATTCTTAGGTTCTTTCAAGGTTCAGAGCAGGCGCCACTCCTATATGCAAAGCCTTTTCTGATCTTCCCAGTGGCTAGAACTCTGTCCACTCCTCCAATTGTCTTGTATTTGTTTGTCTATGTATTTTGTGTGTTCCCTTCCCCTTATCCCCACCCCAACTCCCCAGTAAGGTCCTCAAGGGGCAGGGATTGCTTAGTGTGTATCTTTGTATACAGTGCCCAGTATGATGCTGAGCATAACAGGTACATAATAAATACCTGTTAAATTCAATGACTTCACCAAGGTCACACTCCAAAATTCTAGAATCTCATGGCTTCCCATCAACTCTTAGATCTTTCTATGTTTCATCCTCCTTAGACTCAATTCACCAGGTAAATAAATGCAGGCACATTAACTTTGAGCCACAGCACATCCATCCACACTTCTCTGATTCCACTTGCCCTGTCTGATGTGTTCTGAGTCTCAAATGGGCCCTCAGTGCTAGAATGACACTGAATTCAAAGTGATCTCCCAATCGTCTTAACAAAAGAGAAATCTCTTAACCTTTTGCCACTCTTCTTCCTTCCTCTCCACCCCACCCTTCAATTTATTTCTCATTATTAACCAAAGACAAGCAAGAAAGCAGCTTCCAATGTAAACAGAATAAATCAAAATGATGCTAACTTCCCTCACTAATGTCCTCCATCAATCATGGATGACTTGAGCTTTTTAAACAGAAAGATTAGGAGAGAGCACAGTAAAATCCTTAAACTGTTACTGCTTTCCCAACTCTGTTACATTAAGGTGTTGAAATTGATTTGTCATTAAAAAGAGAAATACAAGTACTTTATATGCCTAGAAGGAGGGGGAAAAATCAATGAAAGAGTATAGAATTTGGGGTGGGGGGAGATGAAGGGAAGGGGAGAAAATTCTTTATTGATTCAGAAGAAAAATGCAATAAGGAGAGTCAGAACAACTTCATTTAACGCCTCACTTAACCACTGTACAGGACAAGGTGACAAACCCGACATCTGTACATAATCAAATGGCCTGAATCAACACTGTGGATGTTAATCCTCTATAGGGTTTGTACCACTTGGGTGATGGACTCCTTCATTAGTTCTGCCTCCACCCTTGTAAGTCTCAGGCTTACAGTTACAGGCTGAAAATCTGAAATGTAAAATGGAAGAGGACTAGAAGGGTGAGAAGAAGAAAAGGAAGAAGTAGAGAACTAGAATTCCTCCCATTCAAAGGAACTGGATAAAAACCATTGGTGCTAGAAGGTCAGAGGATTTTCGAAGAAAATAACTAAAGCCCTAGGTAATTAAAACCTCACTAATTTAGGATCCTACAATCTTTGTATCAATTAATAAGAAAGGGTTTTCTGAGCAAATGAATGAAGTAAAAAAGATTTCAGGGGAAATGTTCAGACAATTTGTCTTTTGGCATATTTAGTCATTTGCATACAAATAATTAATTAACTATAAATACCTTTATTAAAGTAGGTTCAATTTAGCAATACCCAGGAGGCTATTAATTTTGTGTAGGAAAGCAAATACGCATCTCTTTTTAAAATATTTTATATTTGAGTCTTTTCACTAATTCAGATTGATCTTCCCCCACATCCTTAACTAGGACAAGTAAGAGAAGTTTGACTATACAAAAAGAAAAAAAAATTGTATCTTTCTGTAGGTGATATTTAGAATATTCTAATGCTATTTCTCTGCTTCTTATCCAACAGTGGAAAGAGCATTGAATTTGGAATCAGAAGATACTAATCCAAAGCCCAGGTCTGGTACTTCCTACTGTTGTGTCCTTGGGTAAGTCAGTCACCTTCTCTGATCCTCCTTTTCTTTATCTGTAAAATGAGGGCATTGGACTAAATGATCTCTGAGTTCAGTTCCAGCTTTAGGAATATATGAATTTCTATTAACTATTCACTGACATTTAAAGGAAAAATAAAGGGGGCAGCTAGGTGGTGCAGTGGATAGAGCACTGGTCCTAGAGTCAGGAGGACCTGAGTTCAAATCCAATCTCAGACACTTGACACTTACTAGCTGTGTGACCCTAGGCAAGTCACTTAACCTCAATTGCCTTACCAAAAAGCAAAAAATAAAATAAAATAAAATAAAAATAAAGGGAAAATATGTTAACAACTATAGGGCAGCCCAGAATCAGAAAAGTTGCTGCCAGGAACATCCTCAAATATCAAAGAGATTATTTATTATCATTATTATTATTATTAATCACAGCAATGAAGCTATGGATTCTATGAAACTTAGGGGCTTATTTTCCAAAATGACACAAGATGGTTGGTTTACTCCATCTTCCAAAACTTAACCAGATAAATAAAGACTGGAAATGATTATTAACCAAGAGATGCCAAGTCAGTGATATGACAAGGAATTAAACTTAGCTCTCCTAACTCCCAGTCCAGTGTTCTATATGTTACCTATATGTGAGTCCCTTGTATACAGGGACTTTTTTTATACTTCATTTATGCCCTCAGAGAGCTTATCATAGAAAGAGGCACAAAGTGTGTGTACAATAAATATGCAGGCAGCGAGGTAGCACTGTCCAGAGTGCTAGACTTGGAGTCTTGAAGATCTAAGTTCAGATCTGGCCTCAGACACTATAACCCTGATCAAGTCACTTAGCCTCAATTTGCTCATTTGTGAAACTGAGATGATGATAATAGCAGCTACCCCTTGTAGCTGTTGAAAGAATCATATATGAAAATACATGGTAATATATGAAAAGCACTATAAAATTGCAAGCTATTATTATTAGGGGAAGCTAGGAGGCATAATGGATAGAGCATTGGACCTGGAATGAGGAAGACCTGAGTTCAATTCCCACCTCAGATTCTTAACCAGCAGGGTGACTCTGGGCAAGTCACTTAACCTCTCTATGCCTCAGTTTCCATGTCTGTAAAATGGGGATAATAATAGCACCTACTTCTCAGGCTTGTTGTGAAGACCAAATGAAACTATTTGTTAAGTGCCTTGTAAATCTTAAAGTGCTATGTAAATGCTGTTTATTATTATACCTAAACTCAGAATGTCAATTAATCATCATATCAAGAAATAACAATTAGGAACTTCATGCTTCTAACTCATACCAGAGGATAAGGTAAAATCTGCCTATTTCCCATGATCAGAGTTGTTCAAAAGCTGGATCCCTGATGTGCAATTCAAACATACTTGGGCAATCCAATTGCAGATTCATGCATTGATAGACACTAATGGTCAGTAATCTGGAATTAAGTGTTCATCAGACAGATAAGCAAACCATTAGTTCATTTGTTTGAAGCCTAGCAAGGGATAATTCGTGAATTTGTTCATTATTGTTTCCTACTAAGAACTTCAGCCAGCTAAAGGGAGAGGAGGGGAATGGGTATACAACATCTTCAAGTATAAGTCAATACGAAATGATTTTGTGTATAGAGATTCATGCAGAGTGGAGGACTCACAACTGAGATTAGGAAAGGTCTTATGTAGGAAGTGACACAACTTGTCTCTAACAGGAGCTGGAGATTCCAAGAAATGAAGAGGAGGAGGGAGAACATAGGTGCTAGTGACAATTTATAAAGACCTGGAGGCAGAAGATGAAATGCCAGGTACAAAGAACAATAACTAGAAAAGTTTGGCCGAAATCTAGAAAGTGTGAAGGAGAATAATATACAATAAGTCTGGACAGGTAGGTAGTAAGAATGTGGAAGTGAGAAGGTGGAGTGAGAATGTCGTGTGTCAAACACAGAAGTGTATATCTTATCCTAGAAGTAACAGATAGCTTCTTGAAGCTCCGTAAGCAGGTCAGTGATATAGTCAGACCTGTGCTTGAGGAAAATCAGTTTGGTGGTCGTGTGGAGGACGGATAGGTAAAGGGAGAAGCTGAAGATAGGGAGAATTAGGGAGCTGTTGTGAGAGTCTAGGCGAAAAGTTACCAAGGCTTGAAGCAGGGTGGTGGTTCTATAAGTGGAGAGAAGGGTAAGATGTTAAAGTAGAATCAACAAGCCTTAGCAACTGAAGTTGGGTGACAGCAAAGAGATGAGAATGACTCCAAAGATACAAAAATGGGAAATTCGGAAAGATGGTGGTTCCCTTCCCAGATAAAGAAAAGTTAGGAAGAACAGTACATTTAAAGAAAAAAGATTAGCTCCACTTTGGAACTCTTTGTGATTCTGCTTGGTGTCTTGGTCTTAACACATATTATTTCCCTCCAGTCACAGAAGTGTTCTACACTTTTGTGAAACTGGACTATTCATTGTTCCCTCCTGTCTCCAACCCCAAAATACACATTGCACTTTCCTGCTACCATCCTTTTGTTCATGATGTCCCTTATGCCTAGAATGTCTTTTATTCTGTCGAAGTATAGTGAGGCATTTCAAATAGTTCATTGGACTTGGGAGTCAGAAAGACCTAGATTTGAGTCCTGCCTCTATCACTTACTAGTGATATAACCATGAGTACATTTCCTTACCTATAAAAAGGGGATTAAAGCTATAGTGCCAACATCACAGGTTATGAGGCTTATAAGCGTGTAAAAACTCTACAAACCTTAAAGTGTCAATTAACTTAAATGTGAGTTATTACTGATTTTCTATTCGTCCTTTAAAACCCAATTCAAATGCCATATCATCCATGTAGCTTTCCCTGATCTCCTGCTCTCTGTTATACGGTCTCAGGACCACATGATGTTTAAGGAAAGAACACCTCTGTTTTACACCTACAAGAACTATAATCTATAATATTATATAGTTAGTATAGCTGTGTAGTCTTATTTTCGTATTAGACAATACGTTCTATAAGGGCATAAATGATTGTTTTAGCTAAATTTCCATAGTGCTTTGCATGGAGTACTTTTAAAAGTCTTTTTAATGGAATTTTGTTATATGGTTTTTTTTTAAAATAAGCATTGTGTTTGATAACATTTTGGGGAATGAGATTTCTGGATCTATGATCTCACCAATGTGGGGAACTCCCAGTGTGGAAACACACACCCCCTCTACCAATGCAAATCAGCAACTAGTTGGCAAGTTGTGATCTGAGAGAGCTGTCTAGGTCACTGAGAGGTTAAGTGAACTGCCCAGGATCAAAATGCTCCAAGGACAGTTCCTCTCTCCTCTACAAGAAGCAATCTAACAACAACAATGACAATAATTGAAATTTAGCACTTCACAATTTCCAAAGCTATCTCCACACAACAACCCCTTCAAGTAGGGGGTGCTGTGAATAGAGGAATCTAGAAGTCAAAACCTGACTCCTGAGCTCAATATTTATCATAGTAATAGGTTCTAAGAACAATGAATGTATATTCTGTCTGCATCTGTGTGGAAGTTCAAAATACTCTCCAAATGAACCCTAAGTCTAACAACGTTAGCAAATATGAAAATAGAAACCAAAGCATAATGAACCTTTTGGGAAAGAAACTGGAAGTCCTCTTTCCCCTTCTTATGCTTCTACTTACTCCCGGGGTCCATAGCTCTCTTATTTTATTTCTAGGGTATGGTCTCCTAGGTGGCAGGAACCTGGTTTTCTGCCTTAACAGTGTACAGTGTTGAACATATCACTGGAGAGACTAAAGCCTGTGGCCTACAATGACAAAGAAAAATTATTAAGACTGTATTAACTTTGATGATGATGAAGATGAATGTTACTTATCACCCACAACAAATGGATGGGAGGCTTAATGAGTTAATGTTTTCAAAAGCTTTCATAACCACTTTGATGAAAGAAGCTGTATTACTACAAAGCAACCTTTCATCTATGAGGCTGAAATAGAGATGCTCCCTTTCTACCCCCTCCAGCTGCCATCCTCCCCACCCATCCCTTGTCTTCCAAGCAGAATGAGAGGCAAAAGGGCAGAAAATGCCCTGGCTGCAGCTTCCTTAGTCCAGATCAGAGAGACCTCTTTTGGATCAGAGATCACATTATTTTTTCAGTTTGACTAATACATCTTGTCTATTTTTTTCTTAAACAACATCATTGATGACACACACAGATGCTTTACTTGGATGCACAGGGCCATCTGAGGAAAGCAAAAAAAATCTTCCTCCTTGAAAATGAATGCAAATAGATTCCAATCAACAGGAAGAGCTCGATTAGAGCCAAGTTCTATATGCTCCAAAGGTGTTGCTATTTTCTCTCTGGCTTTCACCCATTTCCTCTGACCTTGGGGGGGTTGGGGGGGGAGTGGAGGAGGGGGAAGGGAACAGGGAAAGATTAATGATGACAGGCCTAATGGAAAATGGGTCATTGAGCACAGTGTTAGATGTAAGCCCAGAAAGAAGGAACCAGGCAGAAGGGCAATAAGGACAAGTAAGACCACGGCCCCTTGCTATTAAATTTGAGGGCCTATACTGCTCCAGTGTTCCAGACCTCATTTATAAAGGGTACCACCTCAGTAGGGTAGAAGGGCCCTCACTTAGCATGGGACAAGTGAGACCCCCACATCAAAACTATACCAGTTTCAACACATGATGCTAAGCCAGTGAATTAGATTAAGTTTTTGGTTTGGACTTCTATAAGGGTTAGTTAATTCCTTATAGGAAGGAAAGAGTAAGCATTTATTAACCACCTACTATGTGTCAGGCACCATGCTAAGTGTTTTTACAAATATCATCTCATTTGAGACTCCATTCTACAGCCAGATATTAACCCCACCCAACTGTCTTCTAATAACCATGTGACAAGGATGACTAGACAAAGTAGATGGCTCATCCCGGCCATCCATCCCCTCTCTGGAACCAATTCAAAGTCATGCAGCACGAAGAATGGCTCAGCATACTATTTATATCTTCATATAGCAGTGGCTTCTTAGTTATTTGAAATTGTTTGCTCAGAGCAGTGCATCTGACTTAGAAAATGAGCTCATTGAGGGCAGGGACTGCGTCGTGGTCATTTTGTATCCTTCACGATAACTCCTGCACCTTGTAAGCAGTAAGGTACTCGACAGGTGTTGATTCAGTTACATGGTTGAATAAATTGCTTGGTATAATACCTAGTAGAGCATCATGTTACAAAAGGCTCTTATAAGTAGACAGCTTAGTGCAAATAACAGGCCAACAGAGTCAACTTAGCGAAAGAAAAACATCCCAAGAAAACATCAGGCATTAGGAGGAAGAGCTATGAGGGTGAAGTAGAAAGCAGCATTCCAGCCAAACTATCCCAACACTTGCCTTCAAACAACTTTAAAATAACATGCCAAATTGAATTCTGGAGTGGCAGAGCCAACAGAAGGTCAAGGTGAGAAATCCTTCCAGCCCAAGACAACTCAGGAGGTTGAAAGGAGAGGTCTGTACATCTACCTAGGTATGCTGGGGTACGGGCTGGCTAGGGGGGCAGCATGGTGGCAAAGACAGCAGTGTCAACAACAGCATGAGTGGCAGCTTCGAGAACTCTCATCTCCCAGAGATAGCAAAGGGATTGGATTAGTCAGAAAGAGCTTACAGGGGACCCCTGTGCTGGTACTGGGCATAGGACCTGGCACTGTTGGTAACTCCATTGCCCACTGCCCAGGTCACAGTCCAGGGCAGAGAGGAGTGCTAGAACTTGCAGTTGCAAGGGAGCAGGCCCAGGATAAGAACCAGAGCACAGACCAGGAAAGCAGTGATTACACCTCTCCCTGGATAACACCACCTTGGAGGCACTGAACACATACAGACCCCCAGAATCAGCTGTGAAAACAGTGGGGTGAAAAGGCCTAAAGCTTCAGACAGTGTCCCTCACTTCCCAAGTCAGCACAGTCCAATTGTAACATAGAGCTCAAAATCAAGAAACAGGCTAGAAACATGAGCAAAAAAAAAAAAAGAACCCAACCATAAAAATCTACTATGATGACAGGGAAGCTCAAGACAAACTCACAAGATAATAATGATGTGACAATATCTACACGCAAAGCCTCAAATTAAAACGCAGACTGGAAACAAACCCAACAAGAATTCCTGGAAGAGCTAAAGAAAGTGGTGGTGGTGTTTTAAAGAGGAAAAAAAAAAGATTTTAAAAATCAAATGACTGGTATAGGAAAAATTGGGAAACAAAATGAGACTCAAGAAAATTATGAAAAGAGAATTAACAGCTTAGTAAAAGAGGTACAAAAAATACAGAGGAAAATAACACCTTAAGAAATAGAATTGGTAAAATGGTAAAAGAGGTACAGACCCTTACTGATGAAAGTAATTCCTTAAAAAGCAGAATTGGCCAAATGGAAAAAGAATACGCAACCTCACTGAAGAAAATAATTCCTTAAAAACTAGAATTGGTCAAAGGATTCTGGGAAGATGGTAGAGTAAGTCAGAAAATTCCAAGCTCTCCAGATTTCCTCCACAAACAAGACAGAATAGTTCCTCAGGGTGAATGCAGAGCAGCAAAAATAAATGAGTTGAGGCAGAACAGTGATGCTCCCAGGACAACTGGAGAAGATCTGAAGAAAAATCCCAGGACTGGGGTTCAGCCTGAGTGAAGTGAAATCACCTCCTGGCTAGCTCTGCTAAAATAGCAAGTGGAAAGCCCTGGGGGCAGCTAGATTGGGAAGTAGCTTCAACCTCCACCACAGGAATTTTCACCTACCAGCCAGTGTGGGAAGCTGGGCATCTGAGCAGGGGAAGATTGAGGAACCTCTGCTGACACGGGACATCAGGCCCAGCTGTGCTGCTGAGACACAGTCCTGGGAGAGAAGAAACCAGCACACACCCAGTGAGTGCAGAAGTAGTGGGTGGGGTGGGACGCTGCGGGCACTTTCAGAAGAGGTGAGTTCTTGGTCTCAGTCTAGGCCACGGGGGAGAACTGAAGGTTATAGCCACTGGAGGGTTCTCAGGGAGCAAGAGCATTTCCAGCATAGTGTAGCAGGATGCCCTAGCTGTGGCTTGGAGGGGGAAAGGAGTGCAGAGGGTGGGCCCAAGACAAAGCTCAAAATACAGCAATAAGGATCTGAAGCCAGAGGCAACATCCCCTACACCCCAGGATTAGAGGTGATTATAATAATAAGCTGCTAAAAGTTTTAAAAAATGAACCCAACCATAGAAAGTTACTATGAGAATAGATGAGACCAAGGTTCATCTTCAGAGGAGGATATGGAAGAAAAAAAAAACCCTCTTCTACCCCAAAGAGTAATGTCAAAAAGAATTCAAAGAACTCAAAAAAAAAAAGACTTCAAAAATCAAATTAGAGAGATTAAGGAAAAACAATTTTAAAAAGAACAATCCAAGAAGATTACGTAAAGAAAGTCAACCAACTAGAAAAGGAGATCCAGAATCTTAAGTAAGAAAACAACTCCTTGAAAATTAGAATTGGGCAAGGGGAAGCCAGCAGAGTTATAAGAAACAAGAAATAATAAAACAAAAGATAAAGGATGAAAAATAGAAGAGAATGTCTTATAAGAAAAATAACTAATCTGGAGAACATATCAAGGGGACAAAACATAAGAATAATCAGATTACCTGAAAGCTATGATCAAAAAAAGAATCTTGATATAATAATACAAGAAATAATTAAAGAAAATTGTTAAGGGCAGCTAGGTGGCACAGTGAATAGAACTCCAGCCTTGGAGTCAGGAGGACCTGAGTTCAAATCTGGCCTCAAATACTTGACACTTACTAGCTGGTGACCCTGGGCAAATCACTTAAAGCTGATTGCCTCACCAAAAAAGAGCAAAAAATAAAAATAAACATATAAAAATTTTTTTAAAAGAAAATTGTCCTGAAGTGTTAGAACAAGAGGGGAAAGTAGAAATAGAAAAAATCCACTGATCACCACCTAAAAGAGATACTATGAAGAAAACCTACAGGGATATCATAGCCAAATTCCGAAACCCCCAGGTTAAGGAGAAAATATTACAAGCAACAAGAAAAAAACAATTCAAATGTGGCAGAGCCACAATTAGAATTACACAAGACCTAGCAGTAGCTACACTAAAGAGCAAAAGAACTGGGGTTACAGCTGAAAATATCATACCCTAAGTTAAGCATAATCCTAAACAAAAAAAAAATGGATATTCAACGAATTGACAGACTTTCCAGATTTTATTGTAAAAAGATCAAAACTAAGTAGAAAATTTGACATACAAGATCCAAGAGAAATATAAGGTAAACATCAAAGACTAATTACAAGGGACTCATAAGGAAAAATTGTTTACTTTTTACATGTGGAAATGTAAACCACATTATCTAAGATGTCATTAGTAAGTGGGTAGTTTCAAAGAAAGAGTGGGGTAGAGATGAGTATGATGTGATTCTAAAAAGCAAAACAATGTAGGAAAAAGGCAAAAAGTAATTATCTCATACAAATGAGGTTTGAGAGGAAGAACTAATACAGAGGAATTAGGGGAGTAGGGCAGGTAGTTTGCAACCCTATTCTCATCAGGAATGAGTTAAAGAGGGAACAATACATATATATTTAGAAGGGTATAAAAATCTTACAAATTCAGAAAGAAATAAAAGGGCAAGGGAATAGGGAGGTGGGAGAGGATAAGAGAGAAATAAGGAATAGGATAAGGGGGAGTATAGAGTATAGAAGGGTATGTATATTAACAGGAATAGGATAAAGAGAGAACAACATGTATATTTAAAAGGGTATAAAAAAATCTTCTAAATTCAGAAAGAAATGAGGGTAAGGGGATAGGGTAAAGGGAGAGGATACAGGAAGGATTCTTGAAGGGGGTTTGGTTAAGGAATAGGAGAGTGAGGAGGGATAGGAATAGGGTGAAAAGGATATCGAGGAAAATAGGGAGGAAAATATACAACAATTATAATTTAGAATGTGAATGGGATGAATTTACCTATAAAATGGAAACTGACGGCAGATTAAAAATTCAACAATATGTTGCTTTTAGAAAATGCTATAAAAATGGGAGATAAACACAAATATAAAAGTGAGGAGTAGAATTTATATGTAAAAAAGCAGGGATAGTATCATGATCTCAAAGTCAAAGCTAAAATCAGATTTAATCAAAAGAGAAAAATAGGGAAACTACACTATGTGTCAGCCATATTAATTAATAGCTTTAGACCATATAAAATAACTAGATAGTATTAAAAAAATGAGCGTATATTTGCCAAAACAGACACAGGAACTATACACATATAAACACAAAACACCTTTTATACAAAATTAGATCTAAATAATTGAAGTAATTATTCATTGTGCATAGGTGGGTAAAGCTAATATAAAAAACGACAATTTTGCCTACTTACATAATACCATCCCAATTAAATCACTAAAAAATTATCCTACTAAGTCAGAAAAAAGGATAACAAGGTTCATTTGGAAGAACAGAGAATCAGGAATTTCAAGGAAATCAGAAGGAAAAGATATGAAGGAACTAGATTCCATAGTATCAGACTTTAAACCATATTTTAAAGCAAGAGTAGTACTGAAGTCTAAAATGGATAATTTTGATTTTAAATTAAAATTTTCCTGTATAAATAAAATCTATGTAGCCAAGAATAGAAGGAATGCAAAAAATTGGGGGGGAGGGAATCTCATAGACAATCTCCTAGATAGATGTGATTGTGTGTGTGTGTGTGTGTGTGTGTGTGTGTGTGTGTGTGTGTCCATGCTTAGTTGTAGCCTTTGGAGGGGGAAGGCAGGGGGAATAAAGTAAAAAGTACACTGCAGAGGACAAAAGAAAACATACAAGGAAGCTAAGAAAAGGACAGCTTTGAAAATAAAATGTAGTATTTATTTCATAGGTTTTCTTGAAATGGAAATTGTTTTATATTGAATCCTCTCTTACATTCTGCTATGTACATGGCAATGTTTTTTTTTCCTTTTCTTATTTTGCATTAAGTTTAAAATAAATTCAAACATAATAAAAAAAATAGAATTGGTGAAATGGAAGCTAATGACATCAAGAAACAATAAAACAAAGTCAAAAGAATATAAAAAATTAGAAGACATTAAGCATCAGGTAAGTTGCGGCTAGGATGGGGAAGGATCAGCAAGATAACAGGCCTCTGGAAAGCCAGCCTCTTTCAGAGAGCCCTAATTCTTCAACTCTCTTTATGTTAACAGGCAGAGCTCAATGAGCCTGGACAACCTCCTTTACTTTAACCCTTCCAAAAACTACAGACTGGAGATGAAAGCTAAGAAGAGATTACCAACAGACATCTCAACTGAGTAAATAGGGCCAAAGCCCAAAACAGGAGAAAAAAGGGGCCTTCCTTCTTTGTAGCAAGGGAGATGTAGACAGATAAAGGCAGACCTTCTTTATACAACTCCAAGTAAATTTGCAGGGAAATTATGATCCTGAAAAGTATTAAGAGGCTAAAAATAGAAGAAAACTTCTAATAATGATTTAAAACAAATACTAGGATCCATAACAAGAGAATCCAGGAGCATTCAGGAAACACTCTAAACTTTTAGAAGCTGATATCATGGCATTCACTATAGTTTCCCCCAAACTCTTCAAAACTATTTGTCTGGAGAGATGGGCAATTCTGACATTCTCTCTCTTTTTTTTTTTTGGTGAGGCAATTCAGGTCAAGTGACTTGCCCAGGGTCACACAGCTAGTAGTGTTATATGTCTGAGGCTGCATTTGAACTAAAGTCCTCCTGACTCCAGGGCTGGTGCTCTATCCACTGCATCACCTAGCTGCCTCTGACATTCTCCCTTAAAAAGCGTAGGAGTGTATCCTCAAAATATTAACAAATATCCACTCCCAAATACATTGACCCTTAGATGGATTTAAACATCTTAAACTGGGTGAATTGAGTGAATTCACCCAATCTAGCACCTTTTATCAGCACTCATTCTGAACCCAGGAAAGCAGCTTCATAGAGGTGATCATGTCCAGAAGCTCACTTTTCAAATATTAATTTTCACTGTATTTCATTTCTCTGTTCCCCTCGGACCTGGATCATTCCAGGCTTGAGGCTATGGTTAATTTATCTTCTATTTTAGCTACTGCCACTTATTAAAAATCTAAACCTCCAAAATTACTTTTTTTTTTAATAAAAGCAAAAACTTGGAAGTCAGGCTGAGAGGCAGAATCTCAAATCAGACTGTTCATTCAGACAACTTCATTCCTGCAACTTTTCTTTTTAATAAATTAGGTCAGTACTATAGCTTTTCTAACGTGTATCTGGGGCCCCAGCTGAGCTGGTTCCTTTTTATTATAAAACACAAATTGGAAAAGAAGTATTCTTCCCCAGCACAGAATTTTTAATATAAAGGAAAGTGGTAAAGACAGTCACATCAACCCAAAAGGCACAGGGTGATGAAGACTGGATATGTACTTCAAGGCACCAGTTCTTTTGTTCTCCATTAATTTTTATCGTTTTCCCTCACAACTGTCAACCAATCTATCTGCCTTTTCACCCGAATGTCATGAGGATTGAAGAGTTTCTAGAACTCTAGAATTATAGAGCCAGAATAGATCTTTAAAATCATCCTGTCTAAAGCCTCTCATTTTATAAAGGAAACTGAGGCTGGTAAATGACAGAGAATCCCAAGCCAGATCTTCTGACTTCCAGTACAATTTTCTTCAGGGACACAACTGGATTCTTCAATAGTTGCCGCAAAGACCATCCAAATTGAGTTTATATCCCCATTTAGATGACTTCAGAAAGGCGTCAAGGCTGACACTTCTGTAAATCCAACCACCGTGACCAGCTAAAGGCTGTTTTCACACTTGGGGAGCAGTCCCAGAGCATGCTCAGCTTTATATCAACATTTGAAGCTCCTAGTACTATTGAGCTAACAGTTGGAACCAGACAAGAAAAAAATGCAAATTCTGGTTTCTACATTTTGTCACTAGACTGTAATATGAAACAGTCTCTCCAGATTTTTTCTGGGAGGAAGTAGAAAGTATGCTGGATTTAGAGTCAAAGGACCTGGTTTCAAATCCTGATTCTGTCACTTTATTACATTGTGATCTTGGGCAAATCACTTAACCTCTTTGGGCCTCAGTTTCCTCACCTGTAAAATAAGGGAGTTGGACAAAACCTTTAAGGATCCTTCCACATCTATATTTGTGATGTAATCATCCAATTCTCTTTTCTCAGTTGTCTGGCTTGACTACAAAATCCTGCGGAAGGAATGAAGCGGGGGGGGGGGGGGGGGGGGGGAGGGAAAGATATACTAAGTACATGCTATGTGCCAGGCACCGTGTTAACCACTTTACAAATATCTCTAATCATCACAACAACTCTGGGAGATAGGTGCTATTATTATGCCCATCTTATAACTGACAAAACTAAGATAAACAGAGGTTAAGTGACTTACCCAGGATCATAAAGCTACTATTAGGTACCAAGTATAGTGATGCAGAACATCTGAAAAGGACATCTTCATAAGCTTCAAATGAATAATATAAATCTCACCAACTGAAGACAAATAATGCTGCATCCATCAGCAGAGGCTTCACATGAGATTGTGCTTCTCTGATAAATGCGGGCAGTGCTAGAACACCAGAGCTTTTCACTTACAGAAAAAAAACAAACCCCACCATTTTAGTTAGAATCAATAGTCCCTTGCCCATAACCATCAATAACTCATGATGAACAAGCAACATGCTAGTAAGACAGAATGGGTGAGGAGTATATTTTCTACAACCGAAAATATTAGACAAATATAAAAGTACATGGTTCCCATATACTGTGATCTTGAGAGAATAAAAAAACACCAAGGTAACCAGTGAATGCATTTGACAGAAGAGTGGTTTGGGACTTGGCAGAGGGTTCTAGGAGAAAGATCAGGAAGAAGCTGGAGATGTTTCCCTGTGGCAGAATGGACAGAAAAATCCTCTAGATAACACACTACAGGAAGGGTTCTTAATCTGAGGTCTGTGAATTTGTTTTTAATATTTTGATAACTATCTCAATATAAGTGGTTTCTTTTTAATCCTATGTATTTTGTGTTATGCATTTAAAAATATTATTCTGTAGTGTCCATAAACTTCATCAGCCAAAAGGATTCATGACACAAAGGTAAAGGACCTTACTGAAGAGGTCCCTCGCGGCTATGCCAGTCATTAATTTGGCCCCCGTTCCACTCAAATGAATTTTTGTCACCTTTTATTATCAATGAAGAAGATACTATTCAGAGGCAAAAAGATGAAAAGCCATAGTTGACCTCATGGAGCTTACAGCCTAACGGAGAACAGATGAATAAATATGATACGAAGTAGAGTGTGCTAAGCACAAATAAATCCAGACAAGACACTTTTAGAAAAGATGAAGGAAAGATCATTTTGGACTGGAGGCGGTAGGGATCATGGAAGGAGAAATTTGTACTCAAGACTGGCCTTGAAGAGGATTTCAGCAGGTAGAAGATGTGAAGGGTATGCACTCTAAGCCTGGGAGAAACAGCTTGTAAATATTGAAAGACAGGACTATAGCACATCACCAAGGAACAGCTAATAATCCAGTTCACAGGAAAGGGAACGCATAAAATAAGGCTAGAAAGGCTGGTTGGAGTCAGAAGAGGGAGGGCCTTAAATGCCAAGCTATCTGCATTTTATACTAGAGGCAAAGGGATCACTTTAAGGTTTTTGAGCCCAGCCCTAAGAGTCTAACCTGAGCAGTAGGAATATTAATTTGGCAGCTAGCTGAAAATTATAAAGGAAGGACTAGAGACAGGGATAACAATCAGGCTTCTGTTAATAGTATAACCTGAAGGGATTAGGGTCTGAATTAGTCTTGGCAGCATACATGGAGAATATGGGTAGCATATAAGAGATTGCCAAGGAATCTTGGCATGATTTGGCAAAGGATTAGAATGGGATGGATGGGAGGAAGAAGGGGTGTGAAGGGGAAAGGGACTGTCCAGGAAAGGCAAGAGTCAAAGATTCAAGTATGGGTGACTATGAAGATGGTAGCAGTATCAACAAAAATAGGGAGGTTACAGAGGAATTAAGAGTTTATTGTTTTGGGTTGGGTTTTGGGAGGGGCATCACAGGAAGGGAGAAGAGAAAGTATGTTAGACCAACCATTCTCAAGGATTGATGTAGTTGGGCATTTCTAGAGAAGATATTAACTGGAAAGCAATTTGGATAAGCCAAATACTCAGAGCAGGTTAAAGACAATGAAGTTCAGTTTATATATACCTGCTCCAAGTACCAAACCCTAAGCACCTCATAACCCAGCATTATGCTTAAAAGGTTTCTGTCTTTACTGGCAAACTACCAATCATATCACAGCTTAGCTTGCTGGTACCTTACTTCTAAGACCAAAAGTATGATTAACAAATCCCCAGTTTCCATCCCAGTTGCACTAAAATTAATTTTAAAGTAGAACAAATTCAAACCTATTGATACTTAATACAACATAATTTATTTGTTGAAGAACTATCACATAACCCATTAATACTTCTCTTACCATAAGAGTGCACATCTCCAGTGCATTATCTTTGACACTGATCTTGAAACATTGTCTAACTTGTAAATCAAGACTACCATACTTACCAAGATTAATAGGGAAGGATGAAAAGCCAAACATTGATTAAAATTTAAGATTTTTGACAGGAGTTCTGGCATAACTACTTAGAGGAAAAATGCAACAGAATCCTCACCCCACTCCCTAACTCATGTTTTCTCCCTCCAAACCACTGTGCATATTATAGCCAGACTAATCTTCCTACTCAAGTTGGTCTAATTATTCAACTATTATTTATTGAGCACCTACCAAGTGGCAGGCACTGTGTAGAAGACTACAAAGACAGGCACTCCCACACACACATAAGAAAAGTACCTTCCTAAGGCACTCAGTCTAATGGAGAAGAAAACATGCAAACAACTATGTACAAATAAGATACGTACAGGATGAATCGAAGACGGTCTCATAGGAAAGGAGCTAAGATTAAGGACAACTGGGAAAGGCTTCTTGCAGAAGTTGGACTTTAGCCAAGACCAAAAACAGCAAGGCAGCCAGTGTTACTGGACTGTAGAGTACTCACAAATGAGTAAGGTAGGACAGAATCAGGTTATGAAGGATTTTAAAAGCCAAACAGAGGATTTTATATTTGATCCTGGAAGTAGTAGGGAGTCACTGAAGTTTACTGAAAAGGGGTGGGAAAGAGATAGAAAACAATTACTTGTTATTCCTCTCTCCAAAATATTGAATGGCTTCCCTACCACCTGTTGGAAGACCAAATTCAATTCAATAAACATTTATTAATCACATATTAAATGCAAGGTGGAGAAGTAGCATAGCATAGTGGATAGAAAGCACAAGGAAGATGAGTTCAAGTTCCAGATCTGATACATAATGGCTGTGTGACATTGGGTAAGTCACTTAAACTCTCAACACTCCAGGTAGTTCTGAATTTCCTCATTAAGAGCTCTCTATGCCAATGAAATCACAGGTCGCGGCAAAAAAAAAAAAAAGTTTAAAAAAATGCACAGTTATGGGTGTATAAAAGGCAGAAGAATGGAATAGTCTCTAACCCTATCAAGTTTACATTCTACAGGGGGTCAAAAGAGAAGGGATTAAGACAAGTGAATGGTTAAGTAAACACATGATAATTTAGAGACAGAACAGTAAAGGTAAAAGGAAGGCTTCCTAGTGCTTTCTCCCTAAATTATCTTGCATTTTCTTAACTGTTGAGCTGCTCCTTGATAGAAGCTAAAGATTCAAAGAGGTTGGAGTGAGAAGAGAGTGCATTCCAAACATATGGAAGAGCCAGGGCAAAGCATGAAAGAAGGAAATACAATGTTCGGTCCAGAAAATGTCAAATAGGTCTGCTTGACTGGTATGTAGAGTATAGAAAGAGTCTGAAACCAGATTATGAAGGACTTTAAATGCCAAGATAACTATTTTGTCTAAAAATGGTAAAAATAAGTAAATGGAGATTTCTGAGCAAGGGAACAGTATGGTCAAGCCTACGCTTTAGGAAGATTATTTTGGCAGCTATGTAGAGGATATATTAGGAAAGGGAAGATTGGAAGCATGAAGACCAACTAGAATTATATTCAAACAATCCAAGTGAGAGTTGATAAGGGCCTGAACTAGAGAGGTGACCATGTGAGTATACAGGAAGTGACAAATTGCAGCAGATATTGTGAAGGTAGAATAGCAAAGATTTAACAACTGGATTCAGAGAAAGAAGTCAATGATTATTTCAAGGGTGCAATCCAAAATGACTAGAAGGATGATAGTGTTCTCAAAAGAAAATTTGAAATGGGCAAATAAGTTCCATCTTGGATATGTTGAAACTTAGATGCCTGTGGGATATCAAGATGGAGATGACCAACAGGCAATTGGTGATGCAATACTGGAGTTCAAGAGAGAGATTAGGGCTAGATATATAGATTTGGGAGTTACATGCATACAGATGATGAATGAAACAGTAGAAACCAATGATATCACCAGGGGAGAATGCAAAGAGAGCCCAGCACAGTCTTGGTGGAGGGAGTCCCCTAGGCAGAGAAGGCAGGAGGGAGATGGATGATGCAGAAAAGGAAACTGAGATGGAACAGCTATAGAGGAGAACTGAAAATATCACAAAAGAAGAGAGAGTATCAAGGAATTCGTCAATACTATCAAAATCTTCAGTGCCATTAAGAATAGGGAACTGAGAAATAGTTATTAGATTTAATAGACAATTGGTAACACTGAAGAGAACATTTTCAGTAGAGTGGCAGAGTCAGTAACCAAAATTCAAGGGTAATCAGGTGACTGGGTGATAAGGAAATAGAAGTCTAACTCTTTAGTCTGGAATTCTAAGCTCTTCACAATCTGGCCCCCACCTATCTTTGCAATCTTTCTTTTGCACTGTCCTATTCCAGCTTTCACACAAACTCTTCATCTAATATGATCTAATATAATCAAGAAATGAATGCATAGTCACATTAGATGACGGGTTGGTTAGTGAAACATCTGTATAAAACAGTAAGTTTCTAGGTTTACCAAAAATTAAACTATAACACATAAAGGTAATAGTATCCAACAGATACCTCATAACTTACTATCTTCACCTAAGCAAGACTGAAAAGGCTACTAGTAAGCTTCATATTTTCCTTTCTAAAACTGGATGGGATTGTGTGAAGCTGGAGCAGAAAGAATACAAAAGAAACAATTTCCCTCCTAAATCTTACCATGCTTAGCTATTAACTAGGTACATACCTTCAGGAGTTTCCATAGCAACCTTATGGACAACAAGCATCACAAAAAGAGCTATAAGAAAAATGATTTGTCTGATTCCAGTGATGTTTAGTGCTACACCCTAGTTACTGATAGGAATCATAGACTGAAATTAATTTCTTTAACATCTTTATTCCTAGAAACTCCTCAAAACTCTCATTTCACTGTTATTTTCCTTATCCTCAAGCACTTAAGGAGAAAGAGGCCCAAATGGAATTACAATCTTAAATAGCTTTCCCTACACCTTCTGCTAAGACAATGCAACTAACGTTTAAGAGAATACATCCCTCTCTTCAAAAATTAAATACCTATAATTCACATCCCAAGTGTTAAGTAAATGTGGTTTAAAAAAAAATTTCTACATACAGATATCAGGTTTTTTCTGGGGAAAAAAAAGTTAAGTTTTATTATCAATATGCCTTAATATTCTCAAGCCTCTCTAGCCTCCAACCTCATTGCCATTTTGACATTCTGTAGTTAATTTCAATGTGAGCACTCGTCTGGCATTATCAATTCACATCAGCTTCCCCTCCAGAAAAGCTTTTAGGCTATAGTGTTCTCCAGAGCACATTTTTTTTTCCTCCTCCCCTCATCAGCTTAATACTATGGGCAAATTAGAAATTTTATTCAACAGTCTACTGAAACACTCCCCCTATCAACTGCTGAATAGTCAATTACAGTCTGGACATAAGCATTTTACATCAATTAAAAAAAGAATTACAGCCATTGATTCAGTTTTTCAAATTAAGGGACAACATAAATTATAGAACATTGGCTTCACAAAACGATAATTTTAAAGAACTGGATTTAGTTTAGGGGAAAATGTCTTTGAAATACACATTTTGGTAGCCACAAACAGGGAATATAAAATGTTAGCTTAAACTCCTTCAGATTGAAATACCTAAGGAAACTGTAGGCCCCAAACCTATTATTAATACAGTAAAAAACAAAAATGTTAATTCCCTCCAGTGATAGACAAGATTTATTTCACTGGCAATTTTAAGACAGAAACCCAAAGTCAAAATTCCCCTCCCAGCCTGGTTTCTCACCACCATACTTTAAAACCAAGCCTCTGTCTTTCATCCTGAATGTCACTTGGGTCTCCTCACCACTGGATTAGAACAGCCAATCACCCCAGTGGCTTTGTCTACTTGGAATATCATTCTGAAAGGTTTGCGCCTTTCTTCCATTGATGAGTCCTCCATTTTATAAGGAGAGGCCCAGACTGTTCTCTCCCCACCCTGTTCCTGACTTCGGACTTTAAATCCACGCCTTCATTCCCCTCTTCTCCCTCTGCTTTTCAACTCCCCTTTGTGTTATTTTCCCCCATTAGAATGTAAGCTCCTTGGGGGCAAGATTGACTTTCTTTTTGCTTGTTTTTGTATCCCCAGTGCTTACCACAGTGTCCAGCAAACAGACAGTGCTTAACAATGTTTTCCTTCTTCCCATGCTACAAAAACTGTTTTCAATGACTCTGAGCATTTTGGCAATGACAACAGTTTTGAAATGCATTTTTAAAGCAATGACAGGGAATTAAATAGATTTCAAATGCCGTAAAGCTTAATGTTACTTCAGAAAGTGTTAAACTGCTCATCTTCCCTGCTGTTCATTTGGTACTGTGTAGGTACTGAAGTAATGGAAATACAGGACTTCTTTATTAGCGCACCATATAACTGGTGTTATACAGTATATTTACCTACGGCACCTTTGGAAAGTTTTTTAAGATCTAAACAAACACATATAGAAAGTGAATTTTTTGAAACTTATATGGAAAATGTCACTGGCTGTCATTTAGAAAGTAGCTTAAAGGCTGACAACATATTAAGAACATTTGTCTTTATAGAAATATTCACTAGTACCAGTAATGTCTTTTGCCTCCTATTAAAATATGACAGATTGTTAAAAGAGTAAGTGGAGCACTTTTATTCTAGCTGTTCTTTAAAAGTACAAAGGATTCCAATATTAAAATAAAAAGCAGATATCCTATACAGTCCTAAGTTCTAAGCTACGTATATATGCATGCACATACCTATAAAGCAGATAAGGATGTGATTTGCTGACCAGTCTTGGGGTGGGGGGGTTGTTGTTGTCGTATTGGGGGGGGGGTTTGCTTTTTGGTGAGGCAATCAGGGTTAAGTGACTTGCCCAGGTCACACAGCTAGTAAGTGTCAAGTGTCTGAGTTCAGATTTGAACTCAGGTCCTCCTGACTCCAAGGCCAGAGCTCTATCCACTGTGCCACCTAGCTGCCCCTGCTGACCAGCTTTAATCAAGAAATAGGACTAAAAAACCAGACAGGGTATAAAAAAAAAACCTTTAATTTGGGGCATCAGGCAGTCTAGATCACAGCTAGCTGGAATTTCAATGGCTAGAACAGAAACCAGTCATGCTAAAAGTATTTTAACTACATGAAATAGTATGTTTTCCCCAATGATTTTATTTCAGTGCTTTTGAGTATTTTGCTATTTATTCCCTAATATAATGAGGATTTAAACAGAAATTAGCTAGATGGTAAGAACTATACAATTTTGCTTGGCTGCCAATTAATAGATATTTTTTCCCCTTTTTTTGCAAATGGATCTATATCTATCAATTAGCAAGAAGGTCCAGATCTTACAGTCCTTATTCTAGCTTAACTTCAGTTAAAACCTATGGATAATTTCACCCAGAATAAGTCTATCATGAGCTGCTAACAACTGAATTCAAAGCAAACACAGACAGATTAGGAGACAGTAAACATTTACTGTTACATAACTTTCCTCTTCATCTTTATTGAATTCAGGAAGTGGGAACTATTTCTACATGCCTGTTCTCTACATTACAGAAATATTGATAATATGGAATATACATCACTGATGTTCAGATAATTCCTATTCAGAGAAAGAATGACAAGTGTGTGAAGGATTAATCTACAACTAGATGGTTAAAAAGCATTCTCCCATCACCTGCTGTCATAATTTAATAGTAAAGACATGCTCCTAGAAAGTCAGCTTCTCTGTTACAAAATCAAAAGCAATGTCAAATGACAGTTGAGTATGCCTTAGCACTAAACTTTAAACCAAAAAAGATCAGGTGATAAGAGACAACGATGAAGAATAAATCATAGCTAATGGCAAATATAAGTGCTTTAACTGGCTAGGACAATTTCGGCAAAATACAATTACACACTCTTTTGGCTATCATACGACAATGACAATAAGCTAATAATTTCATTTGAATAAAGAAGTCTCGGAGCATGCATAAAATCTGAGAAAATCATAAAACCACATTTGTGCCAAAGGATGACCCGGAAGAGAAAAGAAAATGGTAGCCAAAAGTTAGATAGATGCATTTTCCCTCAATGCTTCATATCTCAAAATCACTCAACACAAATGTTAAGCACACATACAATGCTCTCTCTAGCACACAATCCTGCTTTGGCATTCAAACTCCTTCATTACCTGATGCCTGCCTACATTTCCAGGTTTCTTATACCTTACTCCCCTATCACATACATACTCATACATACTCAGTGACACCGGCCAGCTGGCTGTTCTCACACAAAGCTCTGTCTCCTGACTTGCCGCATTTTCCATTGTCACTATCTGTCCCCTCATGTGGGGAACTCTCTAGCTTCTCCTTTCTGCCTCCTGGCTTCTCAGGCTCTTCATGTCTCAGCTAAAGTCCCACTTTCTGCAAGAAGCCTTTCCCAGGCCTCTTTAACCTTACTTCCCTCTCTCTGAGATTATCAGCAAATTAGCCTCTATACAACTTGTTTATAGATAGTTGTTTGAATGTTGTCTTTCCCATTATACTGAGAGCTCCTTGAGGGCAGGGATTGTTTTTTGCCTTTGTACTCCCAAAACTTAGCAGGATGCCTGGCACATAATAAGTGCCTAATGAATGCTTGTTCACTGACTGACAGCTAACAGCAATTTTCAGTTTTTCATGATTTACTTTACCCTCTTAAAAATAAGTTTGGGGGCAACTGGGTGGCGCAGTGGATAGAGCACCGGCCCTAGATTCAGGAGGACCTGAGTTGAAATCCTGCCTCAGACACATAACACTTGCTAGCTGTGTGACCCTGGGCAAGTCACTTAACCCATTGCTTAGCCAAAAAAACAAAAACAAAACAAAAATAAGTTTGGCCTCAAGACTTAGATATTTTTAGTCTACTTGAAAAAACAGTAAAACTCAGTTTAAGCTAAAGTAAAATAAATTAAAATTTAAAACACTTTTATACAAAATAACTACCACTCATATTTATATAGTGCTTTAAGGTTTGTAAAACACTTTCTTCACAAGATAAGTGGTGGAAAACAAAATTATCTCCATTTTGCAGATCAGGAAACTGAGGCTTTGAGAGCTTACATGACTTTGCCCAAGATCACAACAGCTAGTTAACATCTAAAGTGGCCTCTGAACCCAGATATCAAGCAAGTCCAGTTCTTTTTCCACTACACAGAAACAAAAAGAGTTTTTAGAACACTACACAGTTATACAAAATTCTCTTGGGAGCACAAACTATGAGACAAAAAGAAACCAAGATTCCACAGGAAAGGAGAAATACAATTGAAAAACCAATTTGATAAAAATTAGTTAAGTAGATGGTTTTAAATTAGCATTTGGCTGAAGCTAATGTGAAAGTAATCAGCATTACTTTCTTAATTAACCATCTAACACAGAAACAAACTATTTTGCCATAGGTTAAAAAACAATCACCTTTCAATGACAAAACAATAAACTCTTTGTAAGGGAATCTGAAAAATGATAAGGATTAGCACTAATCCACCTGCAAGAAAAAGGCATAAAAGGCATTAAAACCATTTACCATCCTTTTTAGAACACAAGTGATGCTAAGGTACTAAAACAGTCCTAAGCTCCACCTTGGTACTGCCGGAGGAGTTTGAAGAGATATGACTGGATTCAAGTTCAATATAATATTTTTACAATTTAATTGATAGGCATACTGTTACATTATAAATTTTTCAAATATACAAGTTTTTTTTAAGTTTTATGTCATATCAAGAAGATGAACCCAAAATAGATATATTAACATTATTTCATTTCATCTTGGAAAAGGTGAATGAAAAGATTTATTAGAATACTGTCATGGTAAAAGAAATGCACTAGCTTTTAGCTTTTCACATTCAGCAATAGCGAAAGAGTTCTATGCACACTCTTAATGACACTTTTAGTTCTGTTTCAAAGTCAGTATAATATCTGCGGACGTTTTGATGATTGCACAGTTTGCCCCCCCAAAATGAATCCTACTCACTCTTAAAAATGAGTTTGATTAGGTGGGCAACTTCCTAATCATAAAAGCTTTTACTTTTAACACAGGCACTAAGCGCTCACTACACAGAGTCAGATCCACAATCGGGACTGAGAAACAAAAAGGATGAAAAATGCTTCTATTGCTCTATTGGTCACATGCCCCTTAATTCCAGGCGCCTCCCTCAATAACTAGGTTTAAAGTGTCATACACTAATAAACTTACTTAATGTACTCAATAAAAGCCAATTGCAATATAAGGAAAGCAGAGTTTCTGGGGAAGTGATCCCTGCCCCAATTCTTCTCCCTATCAAGGCTCATTTTAAAAATTCTTTATTTTTCACCTTTCTTATAAAAGGAGAGTAATTTCTGTGCAACATTTGCAGATAAGAATAAATATTGTTGCATTTCATTCAAATACAAAAGGAATAACAAATACAAAATACCAAGCATGAAGCAAGCTACCTATGAGAACAGCAGTGATTACTACAGTAGCATGTGCAAATCCAACATTTTTAAACATCAGTTTCCATCAGAAAAGAAAAGTACCATAACGGCCTTTCCCATTCCATTTGAACTGATTGCCTACAATGGAAACAAACACCTCCTGGGACATTAGGTTATCATCAGCTTCAGTGATGCCCAGGCCACTCAACCTTTTCTTTTGCATGTGGCCTTTCCTCGTGGAAGCAGCCACTAGTTCACTGACAATTTCACAATTGCCTTCAATTTGCTCAGTTTGGTCACAAAAGTCAGGTCTTGCATACAGTCCCATTTCACCAGATGCACACTGCATCAGCTCTTCTTGTCCCACCTTCTCCACTCCACCTATTTCTTCATTTGTCTGAACCTTAAGCATTTTATTTCCTAGAGGAAAAGGAACAAATTAACAGAAATTAAGTTGTACCTAAAAACTAAATCAACTACAATGTAAATATTTCAACATGATCATCTAATATTGCTTCCAATTGTTTTTCTGATCAAGATCTCTTCTAGCATTTAACAACTTATAACATAAGAATTTTAAATTTCATGACTAGATTTTCTACCAATAAGATTAAGATTTCTTTGCCTTCCCAATATCACCAGGCTCTCCCTCCCTTTCTTTTTACTCATGAATCTAATCATGCCCTAAGTCTTTGGCTCCTCTGCTCTTCAAGAGAACCTGAGGTTCAAATTCCCAAACATCCACTTCAGAGTCTAAACCTTCTCTACCATTTAGGAATAAACAATAGACTGATTGAGGCCAGGAAACCCTAATATATTAGGCAAACTGCCCAAAATCATTGTCAACTCCAGCTTTGTGATCAAGAAAAATGGGAAAAACCGAGGAAAGAATTCACTGCAAGTAGGAAGATAGTGGCCAGTTACACTTTTCCTTATCAAGCTCCAGACTCACTGAGACTCTGGGCAAGTCCCTTCAAGCCTTTCAATCTCAGTTTCCTCATTTGCAGAAAGTAACTAAACTAGATTTTTCAAATCCTAACACTAAAGCCTGCTGTCCTGTATCTAGTTTAACACTGCTATCTGCTCTCTTCCTCCTACTGAGTCTTCTGACCCTACTTTCTAACTATCTTTCACTCCAAACTCTTCCATCTTCCAAACATCACTATTTCTGTTGAAATTCTGTTCCTTCCATACCCCCAAGTTCATTTTTAAGGATGAACCTGAGTTTATCCCCAGCTCCTCCTTCTCTCTGACCCACAGATCCAATCAGGTGCCAAATCTTGCTATTTCTTCCTCTACAACAACCCTTCTCTCAGATTGCACAGCCATCACTTTAATTCAAGCCCTCGTTACCAAAATGTCTCAGTTAGTAGTTCTCACTGATGATAATCCAAAGAGTTTATGCTAAAAATTATTTAATGGTGCTTTAAGAAGTAAATAACTGGGGGCAGCGAGGTGGCACAGTGGATAAAACTCCGGCCTTAGAGTCAGGAGGACCTGAGCTCAAATTCAACCTCAGACACTTGACACCAGCTGTGTGACCCTGAGCAAATCACTTAACCTCATTGCCTAGCAAAAAAAAGAGAGAAGTAAATAACTACAAAGAACATTGTAAGTAGTATATTAAATTACTCTGGAGGTTCACAACACATTGTCTGTTGTTGTTGAGAGAGGTTCATGGAACAAAAAGCACAGGGAACCATTGGCTCAAGGTTATTTCCATGGCTTAAGTGGTCTCCCTGACTCAAGTCCCTCACCACTCCCAGACTATCCTCTACATTGCTGCCAGACTAATTTTCCTTAAGAGATGGCTGTGTGACTCCCTTACTCAATCGACTCCAATGGCTATTACCTCAAGAATAAAATAAATACTTCTTTGCTTAGTTTTTAAAGTCCTACATGACCAGCCACAACCTATCTTTTTGGCCTCAAAAGACATTACTCTCCTTCCTTGGGATCCAGCCAAACTGTCCCTCTCTCTGTTCCCATCATATTTCATTCCATCTCTCACCTAAGTGTCTTTGGACTGGCAACTATCCCTCCTCACCACAGCCCAGGAACCCTCTCTTCCTTTAAGATGCAGCTAAGATATCATCTTCAGCATGAAGCTTTTCCTGATCTTCCCAATTCCTAGTGCCTACCCTTTCAAACAGCTTTGTGTTTAACCACTTTATTTGTATTAATTCCTCTTTATATTTATTTTGTACATATTTACCTATGTACTTATCTTCCCCATTAGAATGAGTAGCATTTCTTTATTCTTTGGCCTCCTTATGAGTACGGATTCTTTACACTTTGAACTTGAATCCCCAGCCCCTAACACAATGCCTGGCACACAGTAGGAGCTTGACAAATGCTTGCTGATTAATGGCAAGTATAATTTTGTTTTCCTGGCTCTTCTGACCATCTACCTCCATCTATCCCCAGAATGTTAGGAAGAGCTAATATATCCCTTCTTTATCAAAACAGACATTAAGTGCCTACTATGGACTGTGCTAAGAACACACAAAAATTTACAAGGATATAGTTCCTACTCTAAAGAAGCAAATAATCTAAAAGAAGGGGATGTGACATGTATTCAGATAAAGACCCCACTTTTTCACCCAGGTCCAGGCGCTAAGAGAAGAGCAGAGTCACAGAACTGGACACTGTTCCAGCTCTACACCTATCCCCAACCACCTGATTATGGGAATGGATTTTTTTCCCCCAAAGGGGGTATGAAGGTAGAGGAGAGAGAATCAAAGCCTTAGTTCTAGTTTAGCTCAAACAGACTAAACTAGGTCTATATTTTTCTATTAAAGAATGAATAAAAATAGAGTACCTTCGGATCCATCTTTAGTATTTTCTTGCAGGTCAGAAAAAATTTTAGGTTTCACCAAGACAACACCATAGCCTTCATTATTATGTATGACATTATTCACCATGGTTATTTTGGGAATGTCATAATGCTCATCTAAGAAGTCCTGTGACATTGAGAACAAATGTTTTAAGGACTGTCACATCCAACACTGCCTGATTTTAAAATCTCCTCACTTTTTTCCAGACTAATCTAAAAATAAAGATAAAGTAAAAAGCTAAGCTTATTAATATGTTACAGCACAGACTGAGTTCTGAGTGACATACGGCATTTTCTCTTCCATTATCTAGAGATATAGGGAAAGGAAAAACATTCCCCATAAGAGACAGAAAACTTCCAATTACCAACTGTTGATATTACTGAAATTCATATACCACAAATGTTTTTCACAACCCAGAAGCAACAGAACAAAGGAATTTAATAAAACAACTATTCAATAAGTGAAACCAATCTAACCTTGTAAATGAGCAGACTTCAGTTTGCACTCACCTTAATTAGTATGCCTTCCTTGCAATGATGTATCCCATTGTCACTCAAAGTACATTTACTCCCTGGGTATATTTCTATACCTGCACCCTATAAATTAGTTTGAGATATTAGTCATCATAGTTCAAAAAACAAAAAAAAGGCAGAGACATAAGATTAAGTGGATTATCATTAATATTCAGTCTCTTAAAATACCACAAATATAAAGTACTTTACAAATCAACTTTACTAGGCATTCCTAATCAACATTTTCAATTGTTCTATTTCCACCATATTGTATGACAATGTTTATCTCTTTCACACACAAAACTCTGTCTTAGAGTTTCAACACTTGATCTTTGTTTTGGCTTCTCAAGGGCAGATCAATTTTCTGATTCTATAAATGGTGTTATTTAACAATTTCCTTGGAAGACACATAATTTATTCAAAATGACCACTCAACTCCAACAGACTGAATTAAAGGGAAACCAAAATAAGTGAGTGAAGTTTCAAAAGATATTGCTGCCCCTCTGACGTCTCGTTGTAGTAAAATGGTGATTGCTGGGTTCAAATGACCATAGAATAGTGCTGAGAAAGCACTTTACAAATGAGGAAAATGTGGCCCAGACAGGTTAAGCAACTGTCCAGGTCAGCACCTAGAAATAACATAGCCAAAATTCAAACCCAGGTCATGACATCCAATATCCTATTCTCAAAATCTATGCCAGCCAAATACACGTGTGGCAAAAGAGAAACCAAGGACCCATCCTGGCTACTTACCAAAATTCTTCACCAAGATGCTAACCACAGGTAACAAAATGTGCTTGGCTAAATCCATTTATAAAATGAAAAGTGGCAAAAATGGCCCACATCCTAACTCCTACAGTGATAGCAGTGAAATGGCAAAAAATGGAGCAGAGGGGGGCTAACAGGAATTATAATTCTTGTAATTCCTAGACATAGGTTCAAGTCCTTGCTCTGCCCAGAGCTGGCCTTTGAACTGTGAGTTATTTTACTTCTTGAAGCCTTTGTTTCTTTATCTATGAAGCGTACGGGCATGCGTGCATATGTTGTACAAATAGATATATGTACATGTGTATGTACATAAATACACTGATATATACACATATATACATATACACACACATAGATAGATAGATAAAACTTTTGACAAAACACAACACCCATCATCCATCTCTGCTAAATGGACCTTTTCTTAACATGGTAAATAGTACAATAGTAAATTACCATAGTAATCTAGTTTTTGATAAACCCAAAGGTCCAAGGTTTGGGGGCAAGAACTTAGAATTTGACAAATATTGCTGGGAAAACTGGAGAGCAGTTTGGCAAAAACGAGGCACAGACCAACACTTCACACCATTTACCAAGACAAGGTCAAAATGGGTATATGATTTAGATGTAAAAGGTGATACTGTAAGCAAATTAAAGGAGCATGGAAAATTTTACTGTCAGATCTATGGCCAAAGGAAGAGTTTATGAGCAAACAAATGATAGAGAGGACCACAGGAAGTAAGATGGATAACTAAAATACATGAAATTAAAAAGATTTTGTACAGATGAAACCAATGCAGCCAAAATTGGAAGGAAAGAAGAAAACTTGGGGAAAAAATTTAGAGCAAGTTTTTCTGATAAAAGGCCTCTTTTCTCAAATATATAGGGAACCTAGCCAAATTTATAAAATAAGAGCCATTTCCCCACTTGATACAAACAGGCAGTTTTCAGAAAAAGAAATATAAGCTATCTATAGTAACATAAAAAAAACGCTCTAAGTCACTACTGATTAGAAAAATGCAAATTAAAACCACTCTCCTCACACCTATCAGATTGGCTAACATGACAGAAAAGGAAAATGATAAATGCTGGAAGGAACGTAGAAAAATAGGGACACTAAAGCACAGTTGGTGGAGCTGTGAACTGATCCAATCATTCTGGAGAACAATTCAGAACTAGGCCAAAGGGCAAACTATGTATAGCCTTTGACCCAGCAACACCACTATTAGGTCTGCATCCCAAAGAAATCAAAAGGAAAAGGACCTATATGTACAAAAATATTTATAGCAGCTCTTTTAACGGTGGCAAAGAATTGCAAATTAAGGGGATGCCCATCAAGTGGGGAATGACTAACAAGTTGTGGTATGTAATTCTGATAGAAGACTATTGTGCTA
Source organism: Phascolarctos cinereus (assembly GCF_003287225.1). Taxonomy (NCBI): domain Eukaryota; kingdom Metazoa; phylum Chordata; class Mammalia; order Diprotodontia; family Phascolarctidae; genus Phascolarctos; species Phascolarctos cinereus. Next base: position 285,652,368 of record NW_027555625.1, on the reverse strand, counting down.
CAAGAAATGACAAGCAGGATGGTTTGAGAAAAACCTGAGAAGACTTATAAGAACTGATGCAAAGTGAAGTGAGCAGAACCAGGAGAATAGTGTCACAGTAACAGCAATATCATAGCAATATTTAACTGTTAAAGACTTAGCTACTCTGATCAAGACAATGATCCAAGACAATTCCAAGGGACTCATGATGAAAAATGCTATCCACCTCGAGAGAGAACTGACGAACTCTGAGTGCAGATTGAAGCATTTTTTTCTTACTTTCTTTTTCTTGATTTTTTTTTTGCATATTATGGAAATATGTTTTGCATGACTTCACATGTATGATATCATATTCCTTGACTCTCAATGGGCAGGAGAGGGGTAGGAGGAAGAAAGAATTCTGAACTCAAAAAAATTTTTTAAAAGAATGTCAAAATAAATAATTTCTTTTAAAAACATGAGAAATAGAGATCTAAAAGTAAGAGCCAGTATTATGTGTAATGGGGATAAACTACAGTCCTCTGTCATAACTCCTATTTTACATAATGCTAGAAATGCTAGCTATAGCAATAAGACAAGAAAAAAAATTTGTGAGAATAAGCATAGGTAAAGACGAAACAAAATCTGTTTTTGCAGATGATATAGTGGCACATGCTGAAAACTCTAGAGTCTCAACTAAAAATAACTGAAAAAATAACTTTGGAAAATTTATAAGATATGAAGTAAATCCACACAAATCCCAAAAATTTCTGTATACTGCCAATAAAATCTAGAAGGAAGAGATAGAGAAATTCCATTTAAAATAACTACAAAATCTGTGAAATGTTTGGTAGTCTACCTACCAAGATATACATAAGTACTACATAAATAAACCAATTACAAAACACTGTTTACAGAAATAAGGACAGACTTAAATAATTGGAAAAATATTAATTGCATAGGGGCCAGCTAAGTCAATACAATAACAATAACAATACTATCTAAATTAACTTATTTATTATCATACCAAGCTACCAAAGGATTACATTAGAGAAATACAAAAAACAACAAAATTTATATGGAGATACAAAAAGTCAAGAACCTCAAGGGAATAATGAAAAAAAAAGTGAGAAGGAAGAAGGTCTACAATGCTAGATTTCAAACTATACTACAAAACAGTAATTGTCAAAATAATTTGGTACTGGTTAAAAATTAGAAATATTGCTCGGTAGAACAAATTAAGTATACAATATATAGAAACAAATAAATTTAGTAGCCTAGTATTTAATAAGTCCAAACACCTCAGCTACTGGGATAAAAATCTACTATTTGATAAAAGCTGCTGGGAAAACTACATCAATCAATGGATATTTCTTAAACAGCAATATGATAGAAATTAAGTTTAGACCACCACTTCATGTCTTATACCAAGATAAACTCCAAATGGATGTGTGATATAGATATAAAAAGTCACAGATCAACAAATTAAAGCAACAACAAAGAAATTACCTTTCAGATGTATGGATAGGGGAAGAGTTCACAACTAAATGAGGGATAGAGAGGATCACAAGATAAATGGACAATTTTGATTATATAAAATTTGAGAGGTTTTGCACAAAAATCTAATACAGCTAAGATTAGAATGAAAACAGATGGGAAAAAAAAATCTTTGCAGCATATTTTTCTGATGTGCCTCATTTCCAAGATATATAAGTAACTGATTTAGATTTATAAGAATAAGTGTCATTGCCCTATTGATAAATGATCTAAGGACAGAACAGGCCATTCTCAAGTGAAAAAATCAAAGTCATCTAGAGGTCATATGAAAGAAAACTACAAATAACTAACTGGAAAAATGCACATTAAAGCTACTCCAAAGTTTCCTCTAACGTTCATCAGACTGGCAAAGCTAATTAAAAAAAAAAATGTCAAAGGCTACAGAAAAACAGGCACTGTTTGTAGCACTATGACTTGGTCGAAAGCATTCTGGAAATTGATTTGGAATTATGTCCCCAAGTTACCAAACAGTGTATGCCCTTTGACCTAGTGATACTACTGTAAGGCCTATATACCCCAAAGAAATTTTAAAAAGAGGAAAAGGACCAATATGTGCAAAAATAGTTACGGCAGCTCTTTTTGTAGTGGCAATGAACTGCAAGCTACCAGGGGTGCCATCAATTGGTGATAACTGAAAAATTATATTCTATGAATGTAATGGAATATTATTATACTATAAGAAATTAAGAAACAGGAAACCAGGGATGACCTTGTATAAATTAATATAGAGTGGAGCCAGAATAATTTACACTATAACATCAATATTGCAAAAACAAATAATTCTGAAAGAAATAAGGACTTTGATCAATGAAATAATCAACCATGATTCCTCTTAATCAAAGGACTAATAAAGAATGCTGCCCACCTCATGAGAGAAAAAAAATGGACTAATATGCAGAACGAGAAACAAATTTTTTGACATAGCCAAAGTGGGAATTTGCTTTGCTTGACCATGTTTATATGACACAAGAATTCTATTTTTCTTTCTTTCCTTTTAGTGATGGAGGAGGTAGAAAGGAGAAAAAAAATAAATGCCTGATAACCGAAAAGAAAATTTAATGGGTTTAGTAATACTTTTACTACCAAAATCTCATAGGGCTGCTTTGAGAAAAGGGCTTTGTAAACTGTAATGTGCTACATACAAATGTGAAGTTACCATTTACTGAGCAGTAACTATAGCAGGCACTGCACAAGGCACTATGACCATCACATCAGGCTATTTTTCTACTAGTAGTAACCCCTTATGCCAAGCCATTCACTCTTGCCCCTTTTGACTTCTGGCAAATGTCAGCCTAGAAGTAATTACATAGCCTGCGGACCATGTGATAGAACAAAACTAGGCTGTATGGAGATCAAATAGGCAAACTTGATCTTATCAAATTGACATAAATGAATTACACTAACCAACCACCTAGAAGAGAACCAAGTGTGAGACATCATGAAGGAAAATAAAAATTCAATAACTTTGAAAGTTTGATATTTGGCTAATAAGAGCTAGTTAACTAAGAAACATTATTTTAAAAGACTAAATTTCTCTTCAAGTTAACTTCCTCAACTTTGGGGTTTATTTTTCCTTCCCCCTGTACTTCAAAAATGCTCAATAAGATTATTTAACTTTTCTAATTTGGTTTTGTTGGTTTGTTAAAAATAATGATCTAAGGTGCATTGTAATAAGTAAACAGTGTTGTGTACCGTACCTTGGCCCCATACAAATCAGAATTTTTCATTAGTAATTCTGCTGATGTTCGAACCGTTACTCCTGTAGTCTCACATTGCAACACACAGTTTTCCAATGTGGTTTTGCCACGGTGAATGCCTGTGATGGAAATGCTCATCTAGTGTTAGATACATTAGAATTTATCTTGCCTTTTCTAACATTAACATATAAACTAGATATTTTTAGAGGGCTTCCAATTAAAGTCTCCACAAGGTAAATCCTCAAAACTAATTGTAAATTAATGGTAGCAATGCTTCACACAACACAATTCTAACATTATCACCTGGGTAAATGACAATGCTTTTATTTGTTCTCTAACATGGAGATACAACTCACAGAGTGACTTTCATGGCCATAAAAGGACAAAATAGTTTTTGAATTTTCATTAGTGGATATGTTAACATTTCTTGTAGAATATCATGGATAAAGAAGCAAGCCACAAGTTTTACAAACAGGCTATAGAACATGTGAGGCAAGTCACATGGCAGCTTGTGGTCCTTGTTTAAGGTTAGAGCTAAATCTAAGATAAAGAAACAGACTACAAGTATTAGAATTTTAAAAGTGTATTAAAGAAATCTTGGCCAAATATACAAATATACAAAAGCAATTTATTAAGAACTATTTTTCAAACACTTTTTGGGAAGTTTCCTATCTTCCTATCTCTAAATACAAAAATAATCGGTCCATCCATTCACTAAAAGGTGATGAGAACTTATGGGTTTGTTTTACTAGTTAACTCTGATAAAGAAACACCAAGTTTTCCTTCAAAGGTTAAAAGTTCAACAGATTCAGATACTTACTCAAGATTCCTTCCACAGCATCATGCTGAACAAATTTCACATTTGAGATTTTAACATTGGCGCCTGTACAATCTACAAAATTGTCTCCTTTTCCCCTCTTTTCTATCACAATGTCATCTGGCAGACCATATCCTATGAAGAAAAGAAAAAAGTTAAGGTGAATTAGAAAAAATATAAACTCAATCTGGAAGATGTGTTGTTGTGATTCACTGGACTCCAAATCATAGTTATAAAACCAGTCCACTAGGAATTTAGAAAAAAAGAATTTAATTTGGGCAAAGAATTGATACAGTCCACTGATTCTTCACTGTAAAGTTTCCCTTTAGACACCTAATGGTATCAACATTTTCCCCAAACTACTCAATGAGACTGTCAGCCACATCAGTCTGAATCTTTGTTAGAAACAGGATCAGAAATGATCACTGTCACTAACAAACCTGGTCACAAAATTGCTATAAATCTTAAATGTACAAAATTGAATCAAAAGGATATAGTTATCAGTCTAAATTAGGTTAAAAAGGCAAACCTGAACCTCCCAAACTATTAAATCAAATCAATTCATTTTAATAAGAACCATATAGTTCATTGTCAAAAAAAAAAACCAACCTCCCTTCATTATTGAACATCTACTATATGCAAGGCACTATGCTGCACGTTTCACCTTCAAAATCCTGAAAAAAGTTATCAAAAGAACATCTTCTAATTCCATTCTACACGAAAAAAAAGCATAATACATGGACACAACATTTTCAGTGGTTATGGCACTCAATAAAGAATAATGTCCACAACAGAAAAGAAAAATTAGCACATTCCATTAAGGTCATAATCCAACTATTCAGTTTTAAAATATTTAAAATCTTTTCTTTCCTGCCTTGTTACATAGCTAAAAGTTTTATGACTAAGATTTCCATGAGCCTCAGTCAAAAAACAGAAAACGTACCAGGGCCTTTGAATGGTCTACTATGGAAAAAAGATGTTCAGTACGTGGTACTAGTATTTTTTTTCCATCTCAAAGCAGATCCAAACAAGTCAAGAGCAGAATTATCAAAGGATAAAACAGACAATTTTGACTACATAAAATGTAAAGGCTTTTGAACAACTGAAATAAATTTAAATAGATTTAGAAGAAAATAGAAAACTCAGCGGAAAATATTTGCACCAATTATTAATAAAAAGCCTGATATCCAAAATATTTGGGGTAGTAGAACAAATAACACCAAGAGCCATTCCCCAATAGATAAACAATATTTCAAAGGAAGACTGGCAAATTATAAGCAGGAATATGAAAGCATACTGCAAATCACTAGTAGTATGATTCATGCAAATTTCGAAACTCTGAGTTTTCACCTCATTCCAAGAAAACTGACAAAAAATGAAAGTGATAGGAAGAGTCAATGCTGGAGAGGCTGGAGCAAGGCACCTGTAACAGCAGCTGTCAGAGTGGCTTCATCATTCTGGTATCAGTTTGGAACATGCAAGAAAACTAACAACTAACTATGCATGCCCTTGGATCCAGCAATCCCAATCCTAAGCATATACCCCAAGGAAGACAAAGACAGAAATAAAGATCCAATATATACCGGAACACATTCACAAGAGCATTCTTTGAAGTAAAAAAGAACTGGAAGCAAAGTGGGTGCCCAACAATTGAGTTATAGCTGAATGAGAAAAGAGCTATGTTTATATGAATGCAATGGAATATTACTATGCTGTATGAAATGAGGAACATGAGAAATTCCGAGAAATGTGGAATATTCATATGAACTAAAGCAAAATAAGCAGAGCTTAAAGAAAATAGATAATGACTACAACAACGTAAATGACAAGATCATGAAGAGGAAACTACATACTGAGTAATACAAAAACCAGTGATGGTCCTGAGGAAGAGATAATAAAACATACCTCGAACCTCAGAGCACAGACTGGAAAGAGACTACAAGAGAACATTTCTACAGGAGATGTTTTAATCTGATCGTTTTTGTCACCAGATAGGGTTCAGTCTGGGCTGAGGAGGGAGAGGAAATTACCATGATGTAAAGACAAAAAGGAGGAGCCATCCTTCAGTATGGTGGGGTATGTGGAAGTGGAACAGCTCAAATCTCTCTAAACTACTCCAACAAGGATTAGGAAAAAAAAAACACCAGGCTGAAAAATGATAAAGGAATCCAAGAAATTATAGTAAGAGCATTTTGCCAGCTCAGTTCCCCACAGCCAGAGGCATGCAGGCAATAGGGAACAGGTCCAGACAGCAGCCTAGGCCCTACGCACAAAGCAGAGAAGTTTTCCAGCTCACAAAATAGGACTGAGCCAAGATCTAGGGAAGCCTAGAATGTGAAAATGTGCACAGCAGGGACAGGCGAATGGGATCCAGAGGCAGGGTCTAGCCAAGGACCCCGGACCTTACAGCTGTGCTGCTCTGACCCTGAACTGAGGCTCAGAAGCCTGTAGGGCTCAGCCTGGGAGGGCAACAATCTGAGTGCACTCTGAATCAGACCACTCTGCACAGACACCCCAGCTGGCCAGCTCTTCCTGAGGTACCTGAAGAACACACTGCTCACTACCCAGACCCCAGATAAGACACAGATCTGTGTATGAGTACAAATAATTTTTTATGAGATAAAATATGAGGGAAGAGAGTATGCTTTTCTCCATACCTTGCATTGTCTGAATTCAACAAACATTAAGTATCAACTACATACATGCCAATGTGCTAAGGAAACAAAGATGAAAAATTATATAGCCCAGGGCCTCAAGGGCCTCATAGTCTAGTAGGAAGAATGTTGTTGTCGTTCAGTCATGTCCAACTCCGTGATCCCATTTGAGATTTTCTTGGCAAAGATGCTGGAGTGGTTTGCCATTTCCTTCTCCAGCTCATTTTACAGATGAGCAAATTAAGGCAAACAGGGTTAAATGATTTGCCCAAGGTCACACAGCTAGTAAATGTCTGAGACAAGATTTGAACTCATGAAGATGAGGCTTCCTGAATCTAGAACAGGGGCGGGGAAACTGCAGCCTCAAGGCTGACCCTCTAGGTCAGCAAGTGTGGCCCTTTGACTGGACAAAGATAAAGGATTGTAAAATAACCTTTGACTGAATCCAAACTTCACAGAACAAATCCCCTTAATAAAAAGATCTGTTCTGTAAAACTTGGACTCAGTCAAAAGGCTGCACCCAGGGACCTAGCAGGCCACACATGGCCTCAAGGCTGCAGGTTCCCCACTCCTGCATCTAGACCCTATCCACTGCACCACCTAGCTGCCCAGAAAAAATGACACATGCAAATAATCATGCAATTTAGGATGCATTAAGTGGATAGGAGATCAGTAAGACATAAGAGACTCAGGAAAAATAGATTACATCTAATTCTGAGGAGAGATGAAGGAAGGGGGGACGGGAATAGGACAGGTTCATAGAAAAGGTAGTTTGAGCTATACCTTGAAGAAAAATTAAAGATTTCAAAAAAGGGAGGGAAAGATGTGAAATGAATTTACTCCAAACACAAGGATATGGTGAGAGCAAATTTATGGAGGCTGAAGAGGGCAGGACAAAGTCAGGAAAGAGCTAGTCATTCTATCTGGCTAGAACATAGAATTCTCAAAGTGGCTTAGTATGACAGAAGACTGGAAAGGCAGGCTGGAACCAAAATATGTCGAGTTTTGAATGCCAGCCTTAGTAGTTCATATTTTATCCTACCTATAACAGAGAATTCGTGAAGGCTATAAGGGAATAATACAATCAGATTTATACATTAAAAATTAATCGATAAGCATTTGTTAAGCATTTACTATGTGCCAGGCCTGTGTTAGGTGCTGGAAATACAAAGATGAAAAAATGAAACAATCCTTGCTCTCAGGGAGTTTACATTCTGTTAAATGAAGAACTTAGTGTATAAACCAATGGATATTCAATTTCTTGCTAGCAGAATGCAAAACTTTAGTACTTACAATTTCTATTTACTCATATCAAAGAAACAAGTCACATAGACTACAAATTTCGAAAAATGCCCACTGTTAGTATATCTACATTCTTTTCTCGTCATAACTACCAACAGTCATTCCCTAAAAGGTTTTATTTGGATTCTATATAGGTATTTATAATGCTCTAGCAATTATGCTATAATTTCCTCACCAATTCAAGAAATCCTCTCATCCACCACACAATCCATGATACCAATATTATTTTCACTATGTTAAAGAAAAAAGTGTTTTTATTGCAGTGATTTATTTTGCAGATGTGTTATTTATACATATACATCACTATAAATCAAATGTAGGAAAGGAGGAAGAGAATGAAAATTATACACATAAAATAAAAAGGGGGATAAGATGATGTAGTGGTGAACAGCAGGAAATTAAACTCCCAGCCTTCCTTCCATTAAGAAGTTTTGACAAGATAAAGATAAAGAACACAGCTTAAGCAGTTTGTGAACAGCTGCAAAAGCCCCAAAATGATATATGGTTTCTTGCATTTCAAATTTTATTGCTAACTTGAAGTTGTTTTGGTAAATAGTGGAACAGGAGCATATATATTTGACACATTATGGAAATATGCTGGACAAAGATAAAGGATTGTAAAATAACCCAAATTTAGAAGTCACTCCAAATGTATGTTAAGACTGAATGCTACTAAGTTGTTATTTTTTTAAATGGGCTCTTTCAATGTTAATTTAAAAAAAAAAAAACACATCAGTCAAGATACAAAGTAGAGATTTTGTAATATGTCACCAAGCTTTTAAAGAATTAAACTAAAAACAATAGTTTGGTTTATGCCAGCTCCCAAAACATGATACCATCTTTCTCTCATGAAAATAAGTTGAATTTACAACAGAATGCCTGCAATATGTATGAAAGAAGAACAATCCAGAACACCAAAAAAACCCACTAAGTTTAAAACTACTTCAAATATAAATTCTAAAAATGAAATCTCAACATATACAATTTGCCTAGAAAATGTCTGGGGTGTTTCTTCAAAAAATTTTTTCTATTTTTGCATCTTGTGTCTGCAAATGTATTTCCAAAAGACAAATACACCACAAAAATATGGGACCATAAACAATAAACTACTCAAATTCCAACTTTAAGCCCAAGATAGGTTTCAAGACAACTCACCCAGAAACTTTCACAGAAATCATATAAACACTAAATTTATATTCTTGAAGCCTAACCAGGGTAGTAATTGATTTCTCTTAAGCATGCAATAGCATGTCAATTGGTTGAATGATCTTTTATACATACCTTCTAATTCAATGGAATCAGCAATGGAAAACATGCCATTTACCACATAATGACCTGGACAAATAATGACAATGTCCCCTTCATAGCAAGCATTTATAGCTGAAAGTGGATCATTATGAAACTGAAAAAGAAGAAAACTCAAAGCAACATGAAAAAGTTATTGCAGGTAGTTTCAAATATCAACTTGGAAAATCATAATATATAATTAACACATATTTTATATATATATGGCACCAAACACAAGTAAATGGCCACTGATGATGAAAGAACGTACAATTTTGCCAACATATTCTCTTCATCTCCTTGTTTGTTTTTAATTTGTTCAATAAACATTACAAACCTATTATGTATAGGTCACTAGTTCTAGGAAATTATCAATAGGTTTTTAGAAATCTGAATTATTTTATCTACTTGAACATACCTGAATTTCCATTTCTTCATGAGACTCCTGATAAAGCTTGTCCCTGAGCAGAGAGTGCAGGAGACTAGCCATCATGGAAGTTGATACAACATGGGTGATCTTTCTACCAGTTGGACGAACTCCTTTTGCTTGAATGCCAGTGTGCTTCTGATAACCAAACACGTATCTTAAACGTACCAAATACATCTGTCAATTCTCAACAAGAGCCATGTGGTGAACATTATCATTCTAAAAAGTAATACACTACCTTAGAAGAGGGTTCTCAATGAGTTTTAACTTCTGTTTCAGCTGTTCTATTTCGGAATACAGCCTTAACCCTTCCGCCATGGAAACATTTTCCAACTCAGTATCTGAGCCACCATTTGATATACTGCTCCTCAAATTTAAAAATTTCCTATAAACTTCTTCACACTCAGACAGTAGATTGCGGTAGTCAATAATGAGCCCTGAAGGGACCCGTTCTTCAAGTATGTCATAATGCCTAGAAGTTTAAAAACATAGTTAAAATCACTGCCTTTAGAGGACTGGATAGGCCTTCCCTAAAGATATAGATAGAAAGAGGCTTGTTTTAATATTGCACACCCTCAAATGTATTCTAATGCTAAATAAAACCACTGTACGTGAAAGACCACCTACCAGAAGTCAGGTGAGAAAGGAAGATCATTTTAAGTTTATTAAGTATTTTGAAAGGTTGGTTTAATTTTTTCCCCTCAGGCCAGGGTACTTCTCTAAGTCCATTAGGAAAAGATAACACTCCTTCACCTTACACTATTGGTAAGTTATAGTTTAAAAAGTAACCTTTCTAGGGGCAGCTAGATGGTGTAGTTGATAGAGCACTGACCCTGGAGTCAGGAGGACTTGAGTTCAAATCCAGCCTCAGACACATGATACTCAATAGCTATGTGACCCCGGGCAAGTCACTTAACCCCATCGCCTCACCAGAAAAAAAAAAAAAAGAAAGTAACCTTTCTTTTCTCATACGTAGAACTGGAAAAATGACTAATAATATATAAATGTGAACAAAAGGATGCAAAATAAGAGAAGAGCAAAGTCTCAAGAAAAGGGGGAAAAAGGAACTCAATACTTCAGAAATGTGTTTGCCAGGGGTCTAAAATACAAAACAATACCATGATTGTAACACATCAGGAAATTACAAGAAATTCAAGTCTTCTTTTTGCCTTTAAGCAGTACTATACCTAATTATGCTGAATCTTCACTTAGGAAAATGACTAAACAATTTAGAAAATTTAAACTTTTGGGATTCTAAGTAGAAAATCATCACTAAATTAAAGAAATACTATAAAAGAAGAACAATAGATGGTTTTAGCTGGACAATCCCATAAATCTACTTTATTATACTTATGCTATTTGCTTAGCTACCTACTCAAAAGTATTACAAACAGAACTAGAAAATTTTACCTCTTTTTAGGTCAAGACAATTTATGGATATACACTAGAGTTCAAACTAATGACTTTTAAAGAAGATGTAAAATCATTACCATCTAAAGAAAAAGAATGTCATCAAAACAGTTTCAGGATAATAGTTTTATCATCAGAGTTAGAAAAACCTGGGTTCAAGTTGCACTTCTGCCAGAATTTGGCTGTGTGACCCTAGGCAAGTCATTTAACCTCTGTGTCCCAAACGAAACTCTAAAATTCTTCAAATTGCAGAGAAAGTACTGATCTGCATTAGTAAATAAAGTTCTGCATTAGGAGTTCCCCTACACCTATGAAATCAGAGGTGTGGTTTTAATTTAAAAAAAAAACTTTGTATGAATATCAAATTACAAAAGACATTTTCTGGATAATATGGAGGAAAAAAATCAGAATCTAAATCCTAAACAAATTAACATCAAATGATGATGAAAACAAATGGTATTTTAAATGAACATAAAATTAACCCATATCTTTTCAAATAAATGCATCAGATAAATCTTGAAAGGAAAGCATTTTATCTGTATTGATTAATGTATGAATATTTAAAGCCATTATAAAAATCTACTTTGCAAAGAGAAATTGGAGAAACAAAACATTAGTTATTCAGCCAAAAGTTTAAAAAGTTGTGAAAAATTAAAGTTAGAATCCAAGAATAGACATCTAAGCCAATCCATCTTTTTAATTCTTTATACTGAATCTCCCAGAATATGGATGTCTAATTTGGATGGACAAGGAAAAAAATGATCTGTGTAACTCAGACCACCAAGCTTTAAAGCATGATGTTTTGAATAGGAAATAAACAATATCTACTGTGTACTGCAAAACCAAGATGGTGTAGTTTTGTTTCCTTTGAGTGCTACCTAATTCCAGCTCCACTCTCATCTGAGACTTTCTTAAAGAATGTTCTTATGTATAATAGTATTCAAGACTTATCAAAATCAAAGATTCTTCTCAACTCTTGAAAACAGTTCTTCCTTTCTGCTTTATCATCTGCTGGTGCTCTGTAAAATGTGCATAAATCATTTATTCTTGTCTAGCCATATAAGACTGTCAAATCTGAATACATTTTTAAAAGTAAAGATGAAATTCTCCAGGTATAAATAGCATTCAACTATCATTATATTTCATTTAAGTTAAAATAAATCATTATTCTTTAAGAGAAATTATATTATGCCTCAAGAATTGTCTGGCTGACTACAATTCTGGCATTTTATTGCCAAGCATGCATCTTAGAAAATAAGAGGGAAAGGAGATAATAAAAATCTCAGCTGATTTGTGAAAAAAATTAAATTATACATTACAATAAGCCTAAAAGAACTATTACTAAAGTCTTTCTCTTATCTTTCTTTTTTTTTATTGTTGTTGGGATTTTTGGCTAATTAGATCAACAGGCCCTTCCTTGGGCGATTAAGGCTCTATTAAAATTGACAGGGTTAGTGTATTGACATTTACAATCAAATCACCTTCCACAGAAAAAGTCACCTTCAACAATATTTTCTGGAGTACAAGTCCTAGTTTTATTCACATTTCAACACTGCGTAAGTCATCCTTCCCAAGTGCAAGAAAAGTTATCTGGTTTTGTAGCACCATCTAGTGGAAAGCTCAAAATCATGTACTACCGAAGACTAGCAATCCTAAAGTAGTACAGAACAATCTATTTAGTGAAAAATTTGTTTTAGACCTTTAAGGAAATAATTGGGGGGGGGGGGTCAGTTGTACAGAAAAATGTGTAGTTTGTAAGTAATCCCAAACTTTGTTAATTCAGACCTCCCTGTATCTTAATGTTTTAGAATTCAATAACAGACCATAAAACAATAGCAAGATATGTTTATCTTTGAATGATATATGAATAATAGCTAGCATTTCTATAACGCTTTAAGGTTTGCAGAACACTTTACAAATATTATTTTATCCTGACAACAAGCCAGAGAGGCAGGTGCTATATTATTATCCACATTTTATAGCTGAGGAAAGAACAAAGGCATATAGAGGTTAGGTGATTTGCCCTGGGTCAGAGCTAGTTAAAGGTCTGAGGATGGGATGATTTGAACAAGTTTCCCTTTAAAAAGGGTTTGCAAAGCAAATCATGTAAATGGTATAATTGGGGCATTATTTAGCCTACTTAATAAAATAATATTTAAGCATTTGTAAGCCCACATTCACAACCAGTGTTAATTGGTTATTAATTGTGTAATATTAATTCTTATAGTCATTTTAACAAATCCAAGGATTTCTACTTCATAAATTATCCTGACAATATTTTGTTAGCCTACTTTGTGCTACCATCTGAACTTAGACTAAATCTAAATCATTGACAAATATTCTATAATTCAAGTAATTTTGGCTATTTTTCAATATTACTGTTAACCTAAATCTGTTGTAGATTTAGCTATATAGAGAGCTTCATTTCCCTCGGGGTTCAGTCTTGACTCTCCAGACTTTCTCCCACACATCATAGGAGCCTTCTCATCCAGCTTACTCCCCTCCCCATGGTTCCTTCTTCCAAAGAGTTACTTCTAAATCTCCATTTTAAGGACAGTGACCAAGCCAGTTGTCTTCCTTCCTCTCCATGCCCCACTTCTGATTCTATCACGGCACAACAGCTTTCTCAGCCTGGAAGTTCACTAGACTCTGACCATCACACTCTAGAAATCCACTATCCCTGCGGCCCCTTTCCCCTTACTGGATGGTTACTCCAAGAATTCCAATCTAAAGTAAAGTGCCCAGGCTAGTCATGTCTTCATTCCTCTCCAGGCTCTACCTATCCCTGACTCTATGAACTTTCTCTGCCTTGCGCACCTTCTCCCTGTCTTTCCTTTTCAGATTCCTTTTATGTGTTGTCTTCCTACGTTAGAATGTAAGCTCCTGGAAGATAGTTACTACGTCTCTTTTTGTTTGCATTTGTATTTTCAGAGCTCAGTACAGAGCCTGGTATACAGTACAGCTTAATCAATGCTTATTGACGACTTATAATGGGGATTCCTTTGGGGTAGGTATTGGAACTAGAAAGATGCTGAGGTTACTTCCAATTCTCAAATTCTGTGATTAATAAATTTTTTTCACCACTTCAAATTTTTTTTAAAGAGTGAGATTCATAGGAGTATAGATTCAGAGTTAGAAGAGACCTGAGCAATGTCTCATTGTGCATATAGGAAACTGAGGACCAGAGAGGTTATGTGACTTGCCTTAAGCTTCCCATCAAGTAAATGACAGAACCAAAGTTTGACCTCAAGCCTTCAAACTCCAAACCAGCACCCTTTCCACTGAATGACGTTATTTAGATAAATTTTTTTGGTGACATGAGTTTTTTTCAGTTTAGTATAATTTCTTAAACTTACGTAAGCTCTGAATCAAGGACCCACCTCCACCACTTTACCAGGTGGTACTCTCAAGTGACTAGCAGGCAGGTTTGGCCTTAGCAAATGATCCTGCTTCTGTACGAGCCCTAGTGTTATACAATTTAATAAAAATAAAATCTAGCTAAAAGCACTCATCACCATTGCAGGCACAATGAAATAAGCCACCTTGAAAACAGTTGACACATAACTTACAAACGCAATCGAGGTTCAACACATCTGACAAAATAATCATATTCATCCTCCTCCTCTTCATCCCAACTCCTCCAAATATTCTGGTAGAAAAACCTAAAAAAAAAGTACATACAAATGCATATGTATACATATATATACACATTAAAAATTCAGTCATTAGCTCAGAATATAAAAATTTCTTCAGAACAAAAACTGAACTTGCAAATAAATCAAAGCAGTTATGCCAGCTATAGGAGTATCCCAAACAATATAAAACATTCTCTCATCTCCTAATAAAAACTCAGAATCATGAATTACACAAGGCATAAACATTCCTTCTACCTACTTCTGGAGTTTTTCCAGAATCACTGATTCTTTCAGTTTCTTTTTTTCCCCCCCAAAAAAATATTAATAAGCATCTACAATAAGCAAGACACTATAATAAATACAAAGAGCATTATAATATGGTTCTTTCCCTCAAGGTAACAATTAACTACGGGCAGCTAGGTGGCGCAGTGGATAGAGCACCGGCCCTGAAATCAGGAGGGCCTGACTTCAAATCCAGCCTCAGACCAAACACTTGATACTACCTGTGTGACCCTGGGCAAGTCACTTAACCCCAATTGCCTAAAAACTATATTAAAAAAAAACCCAATTAACTAGGGCAGCTAGGTGGTACAGTACATAGTGCCCCAGACCTGAAGTCAGGAAGACTCATCTTCCTGAGTTTAAATCTGACCTCAGACATTTACTAGCTGTGTGACCCTGTTTGCCTTAGTTTCCTCATCTGTAAAATGAGCTGGAGAAGGAAATGGCAAATCATTCCAGTACCTTTGCCAAGAAGACCCCTAATGAGGTCACCAAGAGTCAGACACAACTGAAAACAACTGAACAATTAACTACTTGGGGAGGCAGAACACAGATACACATGAAAAGTTAAAGCAAGACAACACTACAATTAGCCCTTGGCTGTCAAATGCTTAGGATTACAATAAGTATTATCAATTCAAAGTCGGGATGACTGCGGGCTTAAGGACTGAATTCATGAGTTCACTGGCATAGGGAACTCCTGAATAAGGAAACTCCTACCAATACAGGTTGGTACCTTCTCTGCAACTCATAATCTTAGAGAGTTGCCTAGAACAATAAGATGTCAATAAGTGACTGGCCCAAGGTCACACAGCCAGTACATGTCACAAGCAGGACTGGAAACCAGGTCTTCACAGTTACAAGGCCAGTTCTATATCCCCTACCATATGCTTAAGTGTGTATATGACATACACACACACACACACACACACACACACACACACACACATGGGTATACATGGGTGTATCTATCTGTGCACAGATTCATATGTTCTACATCAGAAAAAATCCTAAATTTCCCTTTAGATCTACTGTACACATTAATTTTCAGAAGATTCATAACCAGGAAATTCTAAATGCCAGATCTGTGTCATCTTAACTGAAATTAATTATCATGTGATGACATGGTCTGGTCAAAGAAATGAGGTGCCTAACAATATCTTGTTGTATCTAAAAACCTAAACACAAACAAGTGAACAACAGCTCATGGAAGAAAATTATAATGCCCCTAAATATCCCAAATAACTTAATGTATACTAACTTCTCCTTGTGTAAAATTATGACAAAGAAAAATCTTGAAATAGTCATAACTTTCCCCAAAAAGTTCATCTGATAACGAAAACCTTATTGATAAAGCAAACATGAATATTTTGATTGGATTCTTCTAACTTGCTTTTGAGAGACCCACAAATCCAAAGAGTTTCTCCATTATTCATAATTTCCTTAAAATGCAAGCAGTTTTCCTTTACCTCAAACTGTTTCCATTATTTAATAGAAATTCTGGTAAAACCAGGATGACTACTTCACTTTTCTAACAACGCTGAACACAGTTCTTTGGACATGGAGAGGCAATATACATTACAGTGAAAAGAGTAAGAAAGTTGGAATAACAAGACCCAGCTTTCCCACATAGCAACCATATGATCTTGAATAAGTCAGAGGATCAACTGAGCTAAGACAATATGAGGTACAGTATTTTGTAACCATAAAGTGCTACCAAAAAAATTACCATACTTAGCACAGAATCACTGATGGTATTTTGTGCTAAATGCTTTTGTACACTGTCAGAAACGTTACTTACAAACTGGGGCTGAAGAAGATGACGAGAAGGAAGACTTTCAATCTATAAAACCTGGACCCAATTCTTAAAGTATAATAATGGAAATGGGTAGTTTATTAATCACATGGGGACTATTTTCCATTTTCTAGATAAAAATTAAGAAGACAATGTACTCTATCCTTGAATAAACAAATTAATACTTTTTTTTAAAAATTTAAGCCTTTTTTAATGAAATGGAACATCCAATCACTCTCCTGAATTAATCAGTTAAAGATACAAAAACTTCAGCTGTACAAAGCAAATGAGATTTGAGATATAAGTGATCCTATTTTACAGTTTTTTCAAAAACTCAGAAAAATACAAGTCAATACAAATAGGTTCTGATACAGTTTTAATCTCATTTGAAGTACAGAAATAAGTTAACAGTAACCATGCAAAGCTGAAATCAATTATGCCAAAAAGTACTGATTGAATTTTCCCTGAAAAAATACAGGAAGGAGCACAGAGGATTTTTTTTAATCAGCATTAGCCCAGAAACTGGTAAAAAAGAAAATGGAAGACACGTGGAAAAATCAGGACAAGTTTTTCTAGCACATATCATTCTCTATCATCTTGCTAAAAGTCAGTTCTTCAGTCTTGGGACTCTCTCAGAACATATAATATTTATTTTCCCTTAAATTCACAGATATTGCCTATAAGCCCCAGCTTCCCAGAACCTTAAAAATTCTCTAATAACAATTTCCAAATAACCCAGCTCCTACAAAAATTCACCACACTAAAGAAAAGTCCTTTCTATAACTGCTTCTGCAAGCATACATTTAAAGAAAAATCTTCTACCTTTAAGCATTTTAAAATAAAGACATAATAACTGGTCTGACAGCTTGGTTTGGGGGTCTTCATTACTTCAATTTCATCCAACATTTCTGGGTACAAGATCACTTTTATACATTTCTCTTCTTACCTGACATGTTCAACTGCAAGTGCTGTCTGGTCAAACTCGCCTGAAGCATCAAACACCACCCACAGTTCTTGAAGAGGCAACCGATTTTCTTTCAGTTCCAACAATTCTTTCATGCATTCCAAAGTAAAGGTACTAACTCGAGATTCACAAAGGTAAGGGCGAGTAAGCTTCACTTCTGCTTTCAGAGAAGAAAAATCCACATTTGTGACCTGAAATTTAAAATAATATGACAATTTGATAAGAAAGCATTCTTATCAAGTGTGCAAGTAACACTAAGCTAGGAAGGACAGCTAAATGCACTAGAGGATAGAGTAAGGATCTCAAAAGATCAGTCTAAGGGGCAGCTAGGTGGCACAGTGAATAGAGCACCAGCCCTGGAGTCAAGAGGACCTGAGTTCAAATCCGGTCTCAGATGACACTTACTAGCTGTGTGATACTGAGCAAGTCACTTAACCCCAATTGCCTCACCAAAAAAAAAAGATCAGTCTAGAACAACGGATCAAATGTAAGATGCCATTTAATAGGAATAAATACAAAGTCAAACACTTCAGTTAAAAAAAAAAAACCTCCCAAATGAAAGACGGAAGAGGCACAGCTAGATAACAGTTCATGAGGAAAAAGCTCATGAGGTTTGTTTTCAATGGGCTACAAACTCAAAATGAGTCAACAGTATTCCACATAAGCCAAAGAAGCTAATTTGATCTTAGGCTGCATTAAGAGACATGGCAGTCCCACCGCATGCTGCTTCAATCAGTCCACATCTGGAATACTACATTTAGTTCTGCATGCCACATTTTAGGATCTACACTGACACCTGGAGAACATCTAGAAGAAGGCAACCAGGATGGCAGTGGAACCAGTGACCACACCATATGAAGAGCAAACGAAGGCATTAAAGATGTTTAACCAAAAAAAAAAAAAGATTGGGGGGAATGGAAATAATAGCTGTCTGTCTTCAGGTACTTGATGGGCTATCATGTGAAAGAGAAATTAGAACTCTTCTGCCTGCCCCCAGGAGGCGGGGGGGGGGCTTGTAAGGAGGCTGGAAGATCACTTCTAAGGGATGATGTCAAGATTCCAGTTCAGTTATGGTTTAGTGTAGATGACCTCCAACATCTCTTCCAATTCAATCTATAAAATTCTTTGGAAGAGTGTGTAGGTAGGTTTTCTGTTTCATTTTAAGACAAAAAAATTACTAAAAATTTAATAATTCAGAGGTAAAAAATACTATTTATAAACTGAATCAAAAAATACATAAACTTTAACATATATAAAGAGGAGTCAACTCCTTACTGATCTCCCTTCCTCAAGTCTCTCCTCTCCGCAATCTATTCTGCACAAATGCCAAAATGATTTTCCTAAAGTGCAGGTCTGACCATGTTATTCCTTTACTCAATAAACTCCACTGGTTCCCTATTAGTGTATTGCTTAAACAACACAGAACAGACCAAAGTTACACTAAGACTCTAAAGTTAAATCACAAATATCCACATTTGACTTCAAAAATGTAGGCATCTTCCTAAATTCACAAGTTTACTGTGAATGTCATCCCTTTTAATACTGCAGAATTTCAACAGGAAGAATGTATTTAAGAATGTCACAGTTCAGTCCTATACCAATAATCAAAGGACCTTTAAGACCCTTGAAGTCTTCTGAAACTTTCAAATTTCATGGAAAGCAACCTCTTCAGTACCAAGTGGTAAAGGAAAAAATTACATTGAGAGAACATGGCAAAGTAATCACTACGCGAGAAAAATCTTGTTAGTTTTTCTTCACCCCAAATACAATTCTTCAACTTACGGCTATTTTTCTGAATGATCTTCCTTTAAAAATTCTCATCTAAAGGACAGTTTTAAGGGGAATTTATTGCAAACTTTTTTAAAATAAAAAGTAAGCAGTGTAACAGAGGTTCATAGTGTCATATAGAATCCTCTGTTTTACTCTTTTTTGTGTTTTTTGTGGAAATGTTCTTTTTGTGTTGAATTTCAGAATTTAAAAAAATCAAATTCTGAAAATAAATATGTACTCTCATCTGTCTAGAATCTTTTTTCACTGCATGGAAGGAAATGACTCCAATAAAGCCCTACTTCAATGCATCATCATGGTATGGAGATAACATCAAGTTTTGGAAAGTTATGCTCTCAGGGCACAAGCACCTAAAGTTCTATCAAGCAGGAACTGCTTCAGATATTGGCCCAGGAACAAATTATCATCCAAGCACCAGCACAGTTAAGATGAGAAAGGTTCACTAATTACCAATTGATTGCAATTTTTTTGGCCAAAGTAACCCATAAAATTCTCTATTACAATTCTGAGGGAGCACCACACTGATGTAATCATGAATCTTTTAAGGTAAATAATTCATTGATTAATAATCTGGGTAGAATAGATACTCTACTTTAAAGTCAATCTATACCAAGATATCATCAGACAACAGAAAGTATTCTCGCTCCCATGTGAACTGAGGGAGAAAAAATAAAGATGTCTTGATCAAATATGAAATATTTTTGTAAAATATTGATCTCAAAGATTAAAAAATTATTCCAGAAGATTCTCAAAGAATTATCCTAATAAAAATTTCTGTGTGAACTTCATTCCAAATTAATACAGAAATCCAGAGTTAAGATCAAAAATTCACAAGCGACATCTATGATTCACTGTCTTATCCATAAGCACTGCAGTAAATGACACTGTTTCTGAAAGAGTTGTAGTATAGTTACTTGTATTCACATTTGTTGGTTTAACATTACAGTTTAGCAGGGTTTTTTGTGGTCCAGTTAACAAACACTAAGAAAATTCACAGCTGTAATTAGAGTGCAGATTTAATGGGAAAGACCCAGTCAGTTGAAAAATAAGATTGTTTTACTTCTTGCAATGGGGCACATTACCAAGAGATTAACCATACAACTACAGATTTGTTAAGCAAAAAATGGACTGTCTTGTATTGCCTATTTGGTTTGAGCTATTTAATGTGCTACAATTAAGGCTACAAAAAATTAATTGACACTGCTGTTGACTTTATAACTAGGCCTTCTTTTTAAAATGAGTTCAGGATACCTACACTTCGTAGATCTGTAGTCAACTTCCCCTTATCAGGAGGGCATTGAAACTTAAACTACTGAGATTCCCAAATAGCTTTCCTTCAGTTGCTTTTCAAATTTGCTTGCTTTATCCACCATAGCAATTAGATGTGGAAAACATGCTATTTTCAATCAGCTCATAAACTTTAATTAAAAATAAGTACTTTGGCTATAACAGTCTGAAGCAAAGTGCTTTTAGCTAGAGACAAATGTCTTAAGAACTGAATTAAATTTACCTCAACCAGCACCTCGAACACATTAGTGCGCCAGATTGCCTGCCATCCAGATGGTTCAAGGACCTTCTCCAAGTACTCAGCTGTGAATTCCCTTACCTCGGAAGCCTTGCAGTCAGCTACAAACAAATTAAATACTTGAAATAAGAATTTTACTACATAAAGCAGAAGGAAGCTACTGTCCACCCAACCATTCGATGTGCGTGCTCTATTCTCAATATGACACTGCAGTCAGATTGGCAAGACTTCTCAAATGCATTAACCATAACACATATTTCTTTGTAGTAACTACTCTTTGAAGCAGTAAAAATATTATCATCCTCATATTACAGATGAGGAAATTGAGGTTTAGAGTTTGTATTGCTTCCCCAAGATTCCATTCCCTATCTCAGAAACAGAGGCTCTACTTACACAGTAATTCCAACAGCAGGTTCTAGGGTACAGCAGTGCAGTAAAAAGATACCATATTCCCACCAAATTACAAAGACATTGAAAATATAAGAAGCAAGAAAGCCCATCTTACATGCAAAGTGAATACTTACCTAGAATATAATCTTGATAGGCTCTGAATCGCTCATAGAACAAAAGCTGATTTGTTTGGAAAATGTCTGGAAAAGATACATTCCCTTCTGGCACAGACTTTTGCAAAATGGTCCCTGGCTTATCATGCCTGCCATAATCACTGAATGTATCTTCATCTTGGAATAAGTCTAAAAGAATAAAAAGAAGAACATTCAACTTCCTAAACACTTCCAATGCTTTTCAATTACACAAAAATTAAAATACTTACTCATTAGAACAACAGAGAAGCACAAATGGGTGTTCAGGTATCAGTTTATTTACCTCTCTCCTTGTCAGATGGGACTATAGTTTATCTAAGCAAATCTGAAAACATATTAAACTAAAAGTTCTACTTCAAAATCCTAAGAGCTTTTTTCAAGTTTAGATGTTTACATCAAAAGATGCTTTCCTGACTTTCCTCCAAAGAATACACCTCTAATTCTTTACCATGATTTAGCACTTTTCATTTACTCAACATTTTATAGTCATATGGTATTTCCCTCATGACAATACTATAAATTTGCTGGGGAATAGGGAAAAGGGTGATTTATGACTCTTCCTCTCTACAGACTGGCACTGTTACAGAACTGAGAAGCTCTTCTTTTTTTCTAACACAACTTCAAGCTCACAGTGTTCATTCAATATACAGTGATAAAACAACCTTTACTAAAAAAAAGGTTTACTTTCATCTTATGTAGGCTATGGGATTCCTCCTCGCTGGAGACCTTAGCACTTTAAAGAAAATTGTCCAAAAAAACCCTCTATTAGCTGGCCCTCAATGATAAGAATATGAACAGTCATATAATTATATCAAACATTTACTATGCATCGTAGTTTCTGTAGCTTACCTCTCTGCTTCTACTCTTAATAGCTGAGTAACAATGCAAGATTTATCTTTCCATGCTGACTTCCCAAGTTTTACCTGTCTCCCAAACACTATTCTATACAATAACATATCATGTTATAACAGGATCCATTTAGTATTATGGGCCAATGTTTAGAGGAAGTTACATGGCACAGCAGATAGAGTGCCAGGACTGGAATCAGGAAGACTCATCTTCCTGAGTTCAAATCTGGCCTCAGACACTAACTAGCTGTGTGACCTTGGGCAAGTCACTTAACCTGTTTGCCTCAGTTCCTCATCTGTAGAATGAACTGGGGAAGAAAATGGCAAACCCCTCCAGTATCTGTCAAAACCCCAAATGGGCTAACAAAGTATCCGACATGACTGAAAACAACTGATCATCATCAGTGTTTATGGTTGCAGTCGACAGATGGATTTAAGATTGACAGGAGCAGTATTATTGTTTCAAAGCCAGTTAATACTAGTATGCACTAAATATTGGTAGCACTCACTTCTCTTAACTCTCACTGCTCTTGCTTTCCTAAACTCTTTCTACTCCAAGTCTTGGGAGTGCCCGGTGGCCTGCACTTAGCTTTACTTAGCTAAGTACACAGTACAACAATGGAGGCTTACAATGCAATGGGGACCTACATTTCAGGAATGAAAATACTGACTGGGTTGAAACTAGAGAAGCCATAAGGTGACAAAATAATAGCAATAACTCACTTATATAGTCCTTAACATTTTACAAAGTACTTTCTTCATAAGAACTATGTGTGAAAGGTAATAACTCAGATTTATATGGAAGGGCTTTCCTCAAAACAATCAATCAATCAATAAATATTTATTAAGCACCTGCTATGTGCCAGGCACTGCGCTAAGTGCTTGGGATACAAAAAGAGGCAAAAGATAGTCTTTGCCCTTAAAGAGCTTACAATCTATTTGGGGAGACAACACGCAAATAAATATATGCAAGCAAGCTATAATTAGGATAAATAAGAAATAATTAACAGATCAAAGGCACTGGAATTAAAAGGGGTTGGGGAAGGCTCCCTGTAGAAAAAGTATTCAATTTTCTATTTGACAAAGAAGGTAGTTGAGATTTAATTCAACTTAAGAAATATTTATTAATAACTACTAGGGGCACAGTACTGAAGGATACCAAGACAAAAAGAATACAACCCCACCCTCAAGGAACTTATTTTCTACATGGAGGGGATACAATGTGTACAGAGATACATATCTTATAGGGTTAAGATGCAATAAAGACAAAGGAAAAGACTTTGGCAAAATGAGTAGAAAAAAAAATCTACTCTCAAACTCATAAATTAGTGACTTGCCTATTGTCAACAATTCAACCCAGGTTACAGATCAGAGTTGGAAAGGTCCAAATCCAATCCATTTACATTACAGGTAAAGAAAATGAAGCCCAAAGAAGGAAGGAAATTTGTTCAAAGTCAGAAGCAAGTCTACTGCTCTCTCATGAAACTTGGTCCTAGATCACCCTCCATCTTACAGTATAATACTTTAATATTTCAAGGATTCATGACTGGATCAGTGCACTTTCTCAATCAAACCAGGACCAACCCTTCCCCCCCCACCGCCCGCCATGACTTAGGAGACTGGAGTGGTAGGGCTGATGGGGTGCTTTGGTGCTTTTACTCGTACCCCAATTTCTCCCTAGCCTCAGAAACACTATCCCTGACAGTTTCTCCCCAGCCCAAGGACACTGTGCCTAGCAGTTATTCATGCATGGGCCTCAGCACGACCCTGATCTCTCTCCCTGGTACAGCTACACAGAGCTGGGCTGCTCAGGCCCCAGCCCTCAGATCATGTCTCTGGAAGCCTCCCAATTCCTTAGTAGTTCCTGTCTTGTGAGAAAGCTTTCCCTTGTTGCAGAACATTCTCTCATCAAGACAGAGGGAGAGGGGTGCCTTGCCCAGCCCAAGGAGTTTTGTCCTTGGCCAGCCCAAGGACTCTGCCTGCTGCCAGACTCCAAAGATCCATACCTCTGTCATCTGCCTCCCTGTCTGGTATATTCCCTGTACTTTCCCATCCATAGCCCCCAAAGACACCTGCACCTTTGGATTACCTCATCAGTGTGCCTGGCATTTCTTTCTCATGCTCTTTTCCACATAAACCCTAGCTGCATTCTCAGTCTCTCGCAGGATCCTTTAAGAATCCTTGCCCACTGAAAAGCGTAACAATAAATCTTTGCCACCTTGAATTAAAGAATGCTTGAGTCTATGAATTCATTCCAGACGACCCATCCTGTACTCCAGTCTTTGAGGGGTCACAACCTCTCAACCTCTTACACCGCAACAGGGCCAGTGCTCACAGGTGATATCTGTCTGAACCTAGAGCATTAAATGCTCAAGATTTATTAGCACCTACCTCCTAGGTATGCAGTGAGGATCAAATAAGGCAGTTTTTGAAAAGAGCTTTGCAAACCTTGAAGCACTACAAAAATGTTAGCTATTCTTACTGGCAATTAGCTATCGAAATCATTGTCCTCTAATGCTGGGACTGGTAGAGGTAACTGGGTTTTCAAAGGCTAATTACAAGCATGCTACCCGTTTTAAATCTTTGAGGATTAGCCAGGAATGAACCATAGTTGTCATTCAATTCAATAAGCATTAACTAAGCTTGCATTTGCACAAAAACATGCTATATTTGTTCCATTTCACTGAATGGCAGCCATGCAGCCCAAACTTTGCCCTCTCTCCTCTCCAGCTGGACAGGCCTCGGGCACTTCACAGAATCTGAGTGAGGAAGGACCTCAGTGAAGTCTGTCCTGAACCTGAACACTAACCGCCTCTACAACATCTGACACACGACCAAACAGAGGACTTCAACATCTCCAGCGACCGGAACTAGAATTTTTCCTAACGTCAAGCCTAAATTGGCCCCTCCCTTTGCTCCTACTTCTACCCCTCCCCAAAAGCACAGGACAGGCTAGGTAACAGCTGTACGGCCACCCTCGCCCCGCCCCCCAGTCTTCTTCCTCAAAATAAACCTCCCGGATTGCTTTCCCCAGGCCTGGCCTCGGGGGGCCCGGGGCACCCCCAAGCCTCCAGGCAGGAAGTCAGCCACAGTCTAACCCCTCAAAGAAATGAAATAAGGCCCAGAGAGGTCAAGTGACTGCACCGAGTCACACAGACAGACGGGATGAGAAAACGCGACCCACGCAGATCTCGCCTGGGCGTGTCCCGCCTCCCCAGGGCCCTTCCTGCCCCGACGCCGCCAGGCTCCCTCCGGCGGGGCCCCCGGGCCGAGGACGCGCCGCCCCGCAGAGGAGGGAGCCGCTGGTCCCGGCCGAGCCGAAAGAGGAAGTGCCGGGGGAGGACGACAGCCGCGGCCCCTGCCCGCCCGCCCGCCAGGCCCACCGCGGCCGCCCCGGGGCCGGGGGGTGCGCACCGTGCTTCACGTCCGCAGGCTCCCCGGGTAACCCGGGCTCCGCAGTCCCCAGACCCTCAGCCGTCACCAACCCTTCAGCCATTTCAAATTTCCGCGGGCTGCACCCTGGGACGCCGTGACGTAAACCCACCGGCCTCTGGTTGGAGAGTAGCCAGGAGCACAGAGACCCAATCAGAGGAAGGTTTACTTGCGCTCTCCCTTCAGGCGGGAACCGAGCCGCGCCGCTCTGAGTATATCAAGGCCCAACTGTGTCTCCCTCTCCTGGCGGGGAGGCGAGGTGGCAGCCTCAACGGCGCGGCAGTGGCCCTTTCCATCTTCCTGAGGTCATAGATCTTTACATTTAGATCTGAAAGTGAATTTAGAGGCCCTCTAAGCCAACCCCTTCGTTTTTTGCAAACTGAGAACCGGGGAGACCGGGTCACAACTGTTGTTAAATGCTTGCCAGAGGCAGGAATCCCACAAGACTTCAGTCCTGCACTTCCCCCACGGAATCACATGGCCTCCTATTACTCTGTATATAGTTTGTTTTTACCTCTCTGTGTACATGCTGTATCCTCCTTGACAGCAGGAACTCTTTCTGGTTTTCTATCTTTGTATCCCCAGAGCCTCCATTGCCTGCCAAGTAATAGGCACTTAATAAATTGAATTGAATTGAATTGAATTGGTAAATCTTAAAATACTGTATAAATGTCAGCTTTTTTTATTTTTTGAGAAGCTGTGTAATGTGGTGACAAGACAGCTATATTTGGAATAAAGAGAGACCATGGTATCTCTGACACAACCAGTCAATAAACATTTATTAAGTGCCTACTGCTTTTTGTTTGGGTAGGCAACCAGAGTTAGGCGCCTTGCCCAGGGTCACACAGCTAGTGAGTGTCAAGTGTCTGAGACAGGATTTGAACTGAGGTCCTCCTGACTCCAAGACTGGAGCTCTAGAGCCAGTCTCTTAACTTGAGAATGTTCAGAGCCCCACAAAGTAGGCCTAGAGATGAAAGTGCCAGTAATCAAGTAGTTTAATTAATGAGTTTCAGAGTGAGGAATGTTCTCATAGCTGAAGTAAAAACACAGGTTACATACCTAAATCCCAACTAGGGAAGGAGGGGGGAAGGTGGATTAAAATCATCATTTAGTGATTTCCCTGGGAGAAACCTACAAGTCCCACAATACAACAATTTTGGAGTCAAGTCTTTGGGGGTTGTGACCACCTCCCCTAAAGCAGAGAACCAGAGTTCTGTGATGGGAACAGGTTCTTCAATTTTGATTCACTTCACATAAGGTCCAGTGATTGTGAGCACTGTCAGTTTTGATTAATCAGTTCAAGCTACATTGTGAGCTCTGACTCCCAAGCCAGAGAGGCAGCTCTTGAGAAAACCAAATTATTAGTATATTCGTTACATATATCATATCTTTGAATAAGAAAATTATAAATTCCCTTCTCACTGCTATGTGCCAGGCACTGTGCTAAGTATTGAGGATACAAATATGTAAAAGACAGCCTTTGCCCTCAAGAAGCTAAAAATCTAATGGGAGAAGATGACCCACAAAAATCAGTTGGAAGTGGGAAGCAGAGTAGAATAATTCCAACTCATTCTGGAAGATTCCTAGCTTGGAGATATACATCTGGAGAAGACATAAAAGTCTAAAATGACCATGACTGGAGAAAGAAGCTAAAGAATGCCAAAATGAATTCAGCCAGGTGGGAAATAGGACATTATGAGAACACTAGAAAGTCATTTAAGCTATGAGGACCTCATTTTCCTTATCTGTAAAATGGGTGTGTTAATTTGCTTAATTTGGACCTCACTCAGTTAATATGAAGATCACATTACCTAATAATGGTCATAGTGAAGTGTTTTATAAACCTTAAAGTGTGATATAAACATCAGAGATGATTAAAGCACTCAAGTTCCTGCAAAATTTGCCTATTTGCTATTCTGAGGCCAGGATTTTCCATTTCCTCTCTCCATGCCTTTTGCCCAGGCTCCCCCGGTGCCTGGAATTCACTCTCTTCTTCCCTGTGCCCCAAAGACTCCCCACCTTCTTTCAAGGCTCAGCTCAAAGGCTGCCTCCTACATGAAACCTTTCCTCATCCTTCCAGTTGCTAGTCACTCCATCTACTCATTCTCCCCAAAATCTTAAATTTATTCTGTATTACTGAGGCAATATTTGAATCCAAGTTTCCTTGACGCCAAGATCAGTACCATATCCACTATACTAAGTTCTTAGGACTTTCATCATTTTCTGTCTTCCATGCAGCTGAATCTTCCCGTATGTCTTATGCCCCCCCCCAAATATTAGTGTGTGAGCTTCTTGAAAGTGAGGACTTTAGTGTTTGTATCCCAACATTTAGCATAGTGCTTGGCACTTGGTCAGAACTTAAAATGCTTTTTCAAATGCTAGCCACCTCCAGAGAGAGAACTGATAAATTCTGAGTGCAGATTGAAGTGTACATTTTTCCATTTTATTTTTCTTGCCTTTTTTTTGCAACATGGCTAATATGAAAATATGTTTTGCATGATTTCACATGTATAACAAATGTCATATTGCTTGCCTTCTCGTAGATGGGGATGGGGCTAGAAGAAAAGAAAATTTGGAACTCAAAATTTTTTAAAACAAATGTTTAAAATTTAGTTATTTTTAAAATGCTTTTTCATTAATCTGGTCAATATGGACAGGGGTTACCTACCTTTAAGGGAAACACTCCAGAACAGTGTCCACGATGAGAATAAAGGGGAACTCTTGTTCACTGGGGAAAGTTCTATGCCATTGGATTTCCCCTTAGGCCTTGAACCTGGGTGTAAGAACAGTCAAGGAGGAACTTGAAAAAAATAAAAAGCGGAAGAGGAGACTTACTTGGTAAAGACAGGCAAAATTGAGAAGGAAGCACGGAAAGAGAAATGCTGTGATGTTCCTGAGTTACCAGGAGTGGAAACAAAGAGGCAGGCTGGGGGCTGGGATCAGAGTGGGGGTACAGAAAGGGGAAGACATAGGATAGTACATGTCCAAACCTAGGAGTCCTATCAGAATCCTGATGATGGCTCAGCTTCAGCAGATTCCAGCCTCCCCCATGGGGGTAGCATGACTGGCCACTGAAAATCTTCAACAAAGATTGATGGACAATTTCCTCACTCCATCTGCCCATATAATGAGGGACAGTTTCCCAACTACCACCCCACACCCCATAAGTTTTCCCCAAGAGATTCCTTCTCACTTTCAACCACCTCTAAAGATGATGGGATTATATTCACACACACATACACACACACACACACACACACACACACACACACACACACACACACACACACACAGAGGCATCAGAGAATGACTCTACAATTTTATTTCCTCTTACAATTTTTACAGCTTTCCTGTCTTAATTAACTGCTTTTAATATTAGATTGGTGTCTCTTTCATGGTTGGCTAATAAGAGTTGTACTAAATAGAGACTTTGAGCCATGATTTGTATAACCGATTACTCAAAACAAGAAAAGTAAGAAGGGGCCCCAGAGCAGAGTTCTTAGAGACTTCGGGGGCCCACTTGTTAAATAAATGTAACATTTGTTTCACTAAAATCTCTACTCCACAGATTATAGATACTGTGAATGCTTCTCAAACCAGTCCAGAGAGCAAATTTTCCAGGGAAAGAAAAGGAAAACTTTGGGCATCCAAGGAGAGAGACTGACAATGGAATTAGAAGAGTGAGCTACAAAACAGAGAGACAGGGGCACTGAAAATAAATTTTAATGACTTCCATATCAATCTGGTCAAGACGTCCTTCTGCTTAAGTTTTCAGAGTCTCTCTCTTGCCCACCAGATAAAGTTTCAACTCCTAGCTAGCATTCAGGGTCCATCATAGCTTGGCACCACCCTGCATAGCCAGCTGTTAGTCATGGTTTTCCCTTCTTCTATGCATTGTACCTTGCAGCTACTCTATACTTTCTGCCCCATTAATGTGCCCTGTATCCTCCTATCTCCAAGCTTTTGCTCCAACTATTCCCCATACCTGGAAAATCCTCTTTCCTCTTCTTTGGTGAATTTCAACTTACTCTTTAAAGACAACTCAAATACCATCTCCCCCAGGAAGCCATCCTTTATACATCCTGATAGCAATGATCTTCTCCTCTGACCCCAAACTTCACATAACACTTTGTTTTGCAATTCCTTAATGTGTTTCAAATATAATATAAAAAGCCCACGTGTAGCAAGACCCCATCGTGGCATAGGACCACATGTAGCGAGGGCTGTCCTTGTGTGGCTTGAAGGGAGGCAGAACAGACATCTCTAACCCCTTCTCTCCCCACCTTTCTCCACAGAAGACCTTAATTCCTGCCAGGAAGGGAAACAGGAAGTTTAGGCCAGAGGCCAGAGGCTCTCCTCAGAGAGAAGAGGTATCATTCCCTTAAATATTGTTAGTTTAGAGAACATGATCTGGTTCAACCTAACATTTGCTGTTTCGCATTATGGGGGGGAAGAGGACTACAAGCTCTATGGCCAAGGCTTGATCCCTTTCCCACCTAATAGAAGTTTTAAAATGAACACACGTGGCAGATAATGATTGTCAAAGAAAACCCATTTATCCAAATCAATTGCAAAACAGAAATCAGAGAAAGTATACAGAGAATACCTACCAGACAATCCAGAGTAAGAGAGCTCTCCCTGCGGGAGGAAATTAACTCAGCTCAACCAAAAGGGAGTGTCCTAGACCTAACCCAAGGGGAAACTCCTCACAGTCTCTCGTGTAGCAAGCTGAGGATATAGACGTTGATGGAGACTGTCTGCTCCTCTCATATATGCCCAGACTTTTTTCCTTCAGCAATGTAAGTGGGGTTGGCCCTTTCCATCTTCCTTCTAGAAGGTAAAAGCCAGAAAAGCCCTAATCCTAAACCATTTGAAGAGATTGGAAGAATAATGAGACT
The DNA here is from genome assembly GCF_003287225.1 of Phascolarctos cinereus. NCBI lineage: Eukaryota > Metazoa > Chordata > Mammalia > Diprotodontia > Phascolarctidae > Phascolarctos > Phascolarctos cinereus. The sequence goes on along the minus strand of NW_027555625.1, from coordinate 285,621,553 downwards.
CATTCTTGCATGCTTTGGGACAGGGTTTACAATAATGTCTCGTATAAATACTTAAGTATCTATAATAAGTTCCAGGAGGGTAGGGAATTGTATTACTTGCTTTTATATTTCTGTCATTGCTTAGAACACTGTAGAACTTAGAACAAAACACTGTAAAGGCTATATAAATGTGGAAGGCAGGAAGGCAGGCAGGAAGGAAGGAAAAGAAAGTAAGGAGGGAGAGAGGAGTTCACCATTTTTCCCTGGCATCATTCAACCAAAAAAAGGACTATTTATGAAGTGCCTACTCTGTTAAATTCTAGGGATACAAAGATGAAAAATTGAGATGGTCCCAAAAGTTTAAAGTCAATTGGTGAGAAAAAGGGGATAATAATAAGAGCTGACATTATATAGTACTTCAAAGTTTACAAAGTACTTTGCGTACCTTAATCTCATTCGAGTCCCACAACAACCTTGTTAGGTAGATACTACAGGGATTACTACTTGAATTATACAGATTAGGAAACTGAGGCTCAGCCACGGTCACAATAGACAGTTCAAAGACTGGAGATGAACCCAGGTCTTCCTATTCATACAGCCACCAGCATGGCTGAGGCTCTCATCATCTCTCACATAGGCTATTGCAGTCGATTCCTGACTGATTTCCCTGCTCTTTCCATTTCAATCTATCCTCTACATAGCTGCTAAAGAGATCTTCCTTTAGTCAATGTTTTCCACTACTGATCCTGATCAGTGAAAATTACCTAAAGCTGATAACACAATGGTGAATTTGAACTTTTGTCTTGGTAAAGGTTTCAAATGGATAAATTTTCTCTTTTTAATATGTTAAAAACTCTGTACATTTATGTGAATTATATGGGAGTAAATGAACAGAAGATCTCTATCATGTAAGCACAAAGAGACATATTCTAAAACAATGACCACAATCCTCTCATTGTACACACGAATCTCAAACATCTGGATGTCTGTTGTTTTCCTGTTTACATTGTTTTAACACATTAGCTTTTTATGGGTTTCTTTAGCCTGATGTTCAAAAGCAGCAGTGTCAAAAACACTAAAGTATATAAAAATCTTCCTGTAGTCTTGAATAAAACTGTAACTCGGATTTATTTTTAAAAAGTTATTTCCCTTGATTTAAGAGCTGATGCCACTTCCCTACTCGGCAAATTCCAGTTGCCTCTAGAATAAAATATAAACTCTTCTGTTTTTCTTTTTAAAGCCTTTCACAACTTCACCCCAATTTGTTTTTCTGTCCTCTGTTATTCTACTTCCTGCACTCTACCATCCAACCACCCTAGCCCTTTCTCTGTTTCTCACACAGCACTCCAACCCTTGTCTCACCTTTGTACTGGCCTTCCCATTTGGGGAATAAACTTCCTCACTGCCACCTCATAGAAGCCCTCACTTCTTTGAAGTACCATCTTCTATACAAAAGATTTTCTGATCTCCCTCCCCACTCAACTGATTGTACTTTACCTCCTTTACTACTACCTTGTGTTTCTTTTTTTATTTTTATTTTTCTGCACATATTTATTCCATATATACTTGAATGTGTACGTAGAGGTGCAGTCTGGCAGCTATTCCTACGGTGTCACAGTCACAGCGACTTAAAAAACACAGAAAAGAAAGTTTTTGGCACCAACATCCTTGGTGCTATCAAAACATTCAACGCCAGAAACTGGTATTATTTTATCAGTGGAAATGACATTAAAGAAGAGGCATTAGCATCTCCTTTATTGCTGCTTCATAAGGACTATGGGACCTTTCCATCTAAATTGTAGCTAAAACCTTCCATGTGCTGTCTCCTCCATTAGAACATGAACTTCTTGAGAGCAGGGTCTGTCTTATTCTTCTCTGTGCATAGCCAGTATTTACCACAGAGCTTTGCACATTGTTAAGGGCTTAATAAATGCTTTGTTCATTCATTCATAGAATGTGAGTTCTTTGAGAATTGTGATTATTTCAATTGTAATTGTTTTGGGGAAATTACAAAGCAGTTTTAATGACTCCCAGATTCCCAAGAGATTAAAGGCCCATCTTTTCAATGCTACACTTTATGGGTGTTGACATATGCCAGTAAGACATGGAACAGCACTGACTGAAAAGCCAAACATGAGTGTCACACGATGAGCAACGAAGAGATAAATGGAGGATGTGAGTAAGCTGCAACATAACCAATGAGGAGCTCTAAAGAAGAGCCAGAATAAATTACATCACAGGAAAAGGTACAAAAACCTATTACTTTTATTTGTTTATTTTTTTAAGAGGCAGGTGGAGTTAAGTGACTTGCCCAGAGTCACACAGTTAGCAAGTATCAAGTGATCAAGTGTCTGAGACTGGATTTGAACTCAGGTCTTCCTGACTCCAGAGCCAGTACTCTATCCACTGCACAGACTAGCTGCCCTTACAAAAACCTATTACAGCAGAGGGAAAGAAGGGAGATGAGCATTGTTTGAACTTTACTCTCATTGGATTTGGCTCAAGGAGAGAATACCATAATCAGTTAGGTATAGAAATCTAACTTGCCATATAGGCAGTAGGAGGAAAAAGGGAAAGAAAAAGGAGAGAAGACAGAAGGGAGGGAAAAAGTGGTAAGGGTATAGGGGAAGACAAGGGGGGGCACAGCTAGGTGGCATAGTGGATGGAGCACTGGCCCTGGAGTCAGCAGGACCTGAGTTCAAATTCGGCCTCGGACACATAACACTTACTAGATGTGTAACTCTGGGCAAGTCACTTAATCCCAATTGCCTCACTTAAAAAAAAAAAAAAGCAAGGGGCCAATAGAAGGGAGGGCAGACTGAGAGAGGCAGTGGTCAAAAGCAAAACACTAGTGAGGAGGGAAAGGGAGAAAAGACAAAGAAAACATAAAGGGGGGGGAATAGATTGGAAAGACACAGATAATAATCATAACTGTGAATGTGAATGGGATGAACTCTCCCATAAAACAGAAGTGGGTAGCAGAATGGATTAAAAACCATCATCCTACAATATGTTGTTTACAGAAAACACATTTGAAACAGAGGGATACACATAGGGTAAAGGTAAAAGGCTGGAGTAGAATCCAGGAGAACATGGTACACAGTAACAGCTACATTATGAGATGACTAACTTTGATAGATTTAGCTCTTCTCAGAAATGTCAGGATCTCCAAAAGTCTCATGAGGAAAATGCTATCCGCATCCAGAGAAAGAACTATTGAGTTTGAATGCAGATCAAAGCATACCATTTGCTCTTTTTTTTTTCTTCTGTTTTGTTGTGTTTCTTCTTTCTTGTGGTTCCTCCTATTGGTTCTAATTCTTCTTTACAACATGACTAATGTGAAAATATTTTTAATAGGAATATATATGGAGAGCCTATATCAGATTGCACGCTGTCTTGCGGAGGGAGGCATAGAGAGGGAGAGAAAATTTAAAACTCAAAAGCTTATGGAAGTGAATGTTGAAAACTAAAAATAAATAATTAATTTTTTTTAAATAAAGAAAAAGAAATAAGAGATAAAGAATCAAAAGTAATGTACACAAGTGATTCTTTCTATTTTTACTTTGTCGTCTGGCTCTAATAGATATGGGCTATTTGCATTTATGATTTCTTGAAATATAATGTCCAGGCCTTTCTTTAATCATGTTTTTCAGGAAGTCCAATGGTTCTTAGATTATCTTTCCTCGACTAGTTTCCCAGGTCCACTGTTTCTTTGTATCAGATATTTTACATTTTCTTTTTTTTTTAATCTTTTGGGTTTTTTAGCCCAATATTTCTTGTTATCTTATGTAGTCATTGATTTCTATGTGATCTATTCTAGTTTTCAGAAAATTCATTTCTTGGATAGATTGGCCATTCTTTCTTCTGAGCTACTTATTCTCCTTCCAATTCTTTCCTAAAGAGCTATTTTTTTTTTTTTTTTTCATCTGTTGCTTTATTTCTTTCAGGTGTTCATGCATTACTTGTTGAAAACACATTTTTCCCTTTAGGTCTCCGCTTACAGTTGTCATGGCATAAGATCTGCAATAGTGTTTGGTACTGGTTAGTTTTTTCTTTGATTTACTTACCTACCCAGCTTTAGTTCCTAAATTGAGGCATTGTACCAAAGCCAGGCACTGTCTCCTGCTGAGTATGGTGGTCTGACCTCCTTAATCTCACTCTTGTTCTTATGTTCTTTCCAGCTGACTTTTTTGTGCAGTTCTGAGGTGGAAGATGCCACTTATTGTAGTTTATCATCGTATTTTTTTTTATCATTATTTTGCCTAGCATGAAATTCTGGAATTTGCTGGTGTAAATGTTGGGGACTTTCACAACCTGCTTCTCATTTAAGCAACCATCTTCACAGTCCTAAACTTCATGTTATTAGATTTGGTTCTTTTTCTAAACTGAACAAATTTTGTGGGAGATGATACCATCTGATGTCTTAGATTTCAAAGGGAATTCTGGTGTATTAAAGCTAATGAATGAATTACTATTATTGTAGTTTTGATGTCAACCTCCAGTATGTATTTTCTCTAGTACTTGACTAGCTGAGGAAATGGCATCTGAATCGACCCTTCAAAAAAAAAGAGACGCTTCAAATGATAGAAATAGGAATTTGGAGGGATTAGAAGGAGGTGGTTTATTCCAAGAAAAAGGAAAGGCATAGTGATATGAAGAGAAATAGACACAAAAAGTTAGAGTCAGCACAATTATCAATAAATTCTGATGGTGCCATTGTCATTTTCTGCAGAAGACTATCCTAACTGATTTCTTTATAATAATTTGAAAAAAAAAGTTCCTGACTCCATAAAACAGAAATAAAATTGATTCTGTGGAAATAGAATTGTTATTAAGCTACCAATGGTACTTTTAAAAAAAGTTAGTATGTTTTGTGTTTGAGTACCGCATGGGGGCGTGCTAACATTTCATAAGCAAAGGTATCCCAAGTTAAAGTTTAAACAGATCCTACATTTATTATCTCTGTGTATTGCCCTTAAACATAGATCTGAACACAAATCTACTCACAATCAACTCAAATGGCTTCCTATTGCCTCTAGGATAAGATGTAAATTCTTCTCTGTAACTTTTGAAACTACACAAACTGGCTCTAGCCTAACTTAGCAGATTCATTGAACATTGCAGTCTCTCCTGCACTCTGTTCCTCACACGTGACACTCTATCTCCCGTCTCAGTGGCTGACCCGCATGCCTGGAATGCCTCCTTACCTCCACTGTATAGTCTTTCTCTTTTAAGACACTGATTAAGAGCAGTCTTCTACATGAAGCCCTCCTGACTCCCCTAAGTACTAGTGCTCTCCTTCCCAAATTATCTAGTATTTAATCACTTTGTATGTATTTTTATTTATTCATTTTATATTTATGCTATTTTTTTACATGTGCTTACTGTATCCCCCATTAGGATGCAAGCTACTTGCATACTAGTAGAGATTGCTTCATTCTTCGTACTTGAATCTCCAGGGCCTAGATAGAACCTTACTTGGCATATCGTAGACACTTAATAAATATTTATTGATTGATTTGATATCTCAAACACAAATACAATATCATTTTCAACTGAGGATACAATTTCTTAAGAAATGTTTGCATACTACCATGTGGCACATATCTGTGTATATGTATTCACACATATACACATACATCAGATTTGTCAAGAAACAGATTAAATAGGTGCTAATTATTGCACACATATACCTTATTTCATACATCAAATAGGTTTCTGAAAAATACTCAATAAGTCACATTTAAATGCATCTATTAACTTCTTATTTAAAGCAACCCTACAAGGCTCCATTTAATGTAAATAATCAATCACCTTCCGGTTTGTATGTAACGTGCATATGTTACATACATGTGTGTATGTATGTGTGTGCATAATATGTGTATTATAACATATGCGTGTGGCTGTTATAGGTATATGTACATATACATATGCACATGTGTTACACAGGTATAATAGGTCAGATCTTTGATTTTATTAGTGTAGGGAGCTAGCCAAGGAGGAAGCTATTTTTACCAATTTAGTTCAGCTACTTCTCTGAAACTTAAGTATATTAGATGTTCATTGTACACTGACTGTCTTGACTAAAAAATCTCCAATCCCTCATCATTGGCCCTCAGCTCATGAAGATTATGCGATTGGAGCACCAAACTCTGGCAATTCATACCAAGTTAATGTGACTTCCAATATGCGCCTTACAATGGACCATGTGTCTGACTTGCAAGGAACAGCCTAGCAATATTTGGAGAAAATATCACCGGAAAGTTGGCCACTAGGGGAGTCTTTTGTCTTTGCTAAACCAACTCATGATACCATCTACCAAGGGTCATGACCTGAGCAAGTGGAAAGAAACCCCAAAACTATAAAAACACAACTCTTTTGTATTGTGGTTTATACTGTGTATATTACATATGTATTAAGAGATCAGGAAAATCTACCCAGGGGTGGTATGACCAATCTCTATATATGACTATGGAGTTATGCCTTTTAGCAAATTCTTTAGGAAGGGAGAGGGGGTTGATTGCCATACAAATTAAAATAGAACCAAGTAATACCTCCTGTAATATACATTTACAACAAATTAGGTTTCAATCACCAGATATCTTATCAACAGTGTGTTGTACCATAATTTGCATTAAAGTTAGGTAGGCATTGCCTTAAAGAAACTTGGTTCAGACTTTTAAAACATAAATAGGATGTACTTGCAGATTCCATTTCCCACAGTCCTTAGGGCTGAGGGAACCGTGCTCTGACCTTTGTGGACATTCCCTGACCTGTTTCCCAGAAGAGATTGAGAAGGCTTTCTGCCTAATGACATCACCATCGGTAGGGAGGCTTTGCAGCACAGTTTTTAAAATGCACTGAGTGAGGAGCATGACTAAATCTGAAGCAAAGGGCCGAAACGCTGGTGTTAGAGATTTGGCAATAGCAAAAATGGGTGTGAAGAAAAAGAGCTATTTGAGAGAAAGTAAATGGCATGGGCCTGGACATGAGGACAATAAAAACAATAAGGATGACAGTAACAGCCATGTGAGCAGGGTAAACTGTTTGTCAGTACTCTCTAGCCTGCCTTGCTAAGACTAGACAGGAAGTTGCTAAGCAGAACAGCTTTAGGCACTAACCTCCTAAATGATGTCATGAATTTGAAATGGTTGTGTCCCTCTATTATGTTGTGGTTACTGCCAAATGGTCAAAAAACATTTTTTTTTAAAGTGAGGCAATTAGGGTTAAGTGACTTACCCAGAGTCACACAGCTTGGAAGTATTATGTGTCTGAGGCCAGATTTAAACTCAGGTCCTCCTAACTCCAGAGCCGGCCCTCTATCCACTGTGCCACCTCGCTGCCCACTCAAAAAACATTTTTTAAAGAACCTAATATGTGCCAGGCATGGTGTTCAAGTACTGGAGATACAATGAAAGGCCAAAAAACAAATAGACATAGCAACTGTCCTTTCTCTCAAGGAGCCCATAGTCTAATAATTGTTTGAAGAAGGCTAATGACATCATGGGGTGGTGTCCTGACTTGGTCCTTAACTGGATTTAAATGAGGCAGAGTTGCACAAAGTTGTCAGCCTTGCTCTGTCTTCCTGAATCATCGAAGTCCAGTGGCAGGACAAAAGTGAAGATAACTGGTGATGGCCTGAGAAGCAATGGATGATCTTGGCATCTGACCAAGCTCTAAGGGATCCACAGTACCTGCTTCAGCTGCCTTCATGGCTGTTGGAACAAATTGTTCTCATCTTCCCAATCCACAGAGGGAAGACATCATGAAAACAACAATATGAACAAATGAGATATATACAGGATAACCTGGAGGTAATCTGAGGAAGAAGGTGCTACTTTTAAGGAGAAGTGGGAAAGGATTCTTGCAGAAAGGGGGATTTTAGCTGTGGCCTGGAGGAAGCCAAGGGGCCCAAAAAGCAGGGATGAAGAGGGAGAATATTCCAAACATTGGGGATAGCCAGTGAAAATGCATGGAGTTGGAAGATTGGTGTATGGTATGCAAGGATCAACAAAGGGGGCCAGCATCATTGAAGTATTGAGTGTCTGGAGGGGAGTAAGATGCAAAAAGATTGGAAAAGTAGCAAGGAGCCAGGTTATGAGGGGCTTTAAAAGCCAAACAAGATTTTATATTTGATCCTGAAAGTAATAGGGAGCCACTGGAGTTGACTGAGTAGTGACATGGTCAGCTCTGTGCTTTAAGGAGATCACTTTGTTAGCTGAATAGATGGACTAGAATGGAAAAAGGCTTGAGACAGGGAGACCAGCCCAAAGGTTATTATCAGAGCCCAGGCACGAGGTGATGAGGGCAAATGCCTTTTCCTTTTGAACTTGTCCTCTGGTGTGTTCTGACCTAGAAAGGGATTGATGGAGGCTTAAGCTATGGTTCTGGATAGAGACAAACCAAAAAGTAAGAGATCTGATATGTATAAATTAGAAGGTGATTTATTTTTCAAATTGAATCTTCTCTTGCAAAACCATTCCTTGTAGGGTTATTTTAGATAGTGAATTTAACAGATGCATTTAAAATACAATTTGATTTTAGTTTTTTTTTGTTTGTTTTTTGCTTAGGCAATCAGGGTTAAATGACTTGCCCAGGGTCACACAGCTACTAAGTGTCAAGTGTCTGAGGCTGGATTTGAACTCAGGTCCTCCTAACTCCAAGGCCAGAACTCTATCCACTGTACCACCTTGCTGCCCCCTGATTTGAGGTTTTTTCAGGACCTTGGTTATTGCATAAAACAAGGTATCCCCATATAGAAAGTGCACTTATTTAATCTGTTTCTTCCGAATTCTGGGGTTTGGCTTGGTTTTGTATTTTCTTATTTGGTATGTGCCCCACTCCCATCTTCCCTGCTTAGGCTTGAAGCCAGAATCAATTGATCAATAATTAAATATTTATTATACAGAATTTGTTATATAGAACTGGCGTTGAGACCTGACTATAGCATTTACTTAGATCATTTCCCCTCTCTCAGACTCACTCCACTTTGCATCTGCTGCTCTGCCTGGTTTCAGCTCCATGGAACAAGATGCCCCTTCCCAAATAAGCTCATTACTTCTAAACTGGCCACCATGCTCATTCAAGCCCTGAGTGACATGACCTTCCTTTGCCTCCTCTCCTTTGATTGGATAGTGGAGTACCAAACTCTTCCTTTTACAGAGGGCAGAAACTGGACTCAATCCACTCCACTTGTTATCCATGGCTCTACCTGCTTTCAACTCCACGGAACAAGCAAATGCTTAGTAGAGAGCCTTTCATGAAGCAGGTGATTAACAAATGCTTGTTTACTAGAATTAAAATTTTAACAATAATAGCTAGCATTGAGCTGTTATTATCATCTCCATTTTACAGATGAGGAAACAAACGCAGAGGTTAAATGACTTGCCCAGATTCACACAACTAGCGTCTAAGGCTTGATTTTTAACTCAAGCCTATCCCTACTCCAAACCCAGCTTGTTATCCACTTCACCACCAGATGCCTAATAGTTGCATTTAGATTAATAGCTAGAACTGGAAGGTTCTTTAAAGATCATTTAAATTAGCTCCCTCAATTTACAGAAGGGCAGGTTGAGGCCTACAGAATGAGACACTATACGGAATGAGCTTTGTGGGTTTTTTTTCTCTTTCTTGAAATTATTTTATATTGTTGTTGTTTGGTTGTCTCAGCTGTATCTGAGTCTTCGTAACACCATTTAGGGTTTTCTTGCACAGATACTGGAATGGTTTGTCATTTCCTTCTCCAGCTCATTTTACAGATGAGGAAACTGAGGCAAACAGGGTTAAGTGACTTGTCCAGGGTCACACAATCATTAGGTATCTGAGGCCGGATTTGAACACAGGAAGATGAGTCTTCCTGATTCCAAGCCCAGTGCTCTATCCACTTTGACACCTTAAATTTAAAGGTGGAAGGGACATTGGAGACCATCCAGACTTACCCTCTCATTTTACAGATGAGGAAATTGAGGCCCCAAGGAATAGTGTTTAGAACATGTTGAAGACAATAAATATTAATACTGTACTCTGTTTTAGGCACAGATCTACTAGAAAAGCATGATTTATTTGGCATTATTCTAAACCCAAGCATTCATAGCCTAGAGAGGGAAATGTATAAGCTGACATAGCACCGTGCGTTCCTCAGATGTCTCCCTACCCCAAGAAGATTCGAGTTAACATTTATAGGAATCTCGACCAAGGAAAAGATCATTATATGTTAAAATACAGTTTGAGGTTAACATGGTACTACGGGATTCCCTCCTTGGTCACTAACCTCCAAGATTGAAAGGACTTCTTTCCTGTCTATAATCAGTATCTTTACTCTGAAGGAAAAAGAAGACACTGCCCACAGATGGGTCAGGGCACCAATCACTTTAAGAGATTGAGGAGGGAAGAGTTAAGTTCGGTTATCACTCTTGATTCATTTTCTGGGAACTAGGCCTTTGTTCTACTCATTTTTATAAAAGGAAAAGTCTAGAAAGGGTTTTAGGCTCAAGAAAATATTATTTCTTAATATTTTCAAAAGATGTCAATCTAGTAGGCCCACATGCCACGGCGAGTCTTCCAAATCTTTTCATCCCTCCTCAAACTTCACATGGTTCTCTCTCCTCCCATCCTCCCTATTGAGAACCTTACCTCCTAGTCTATAGGAAAAAAAAAATAAATGAGGCTATTCACCAAGCCCTCCCTGTTCTCCCTTCTCCCTCATTTCCTGTCACTCAGATGTCTTCTGTCACTTTCTCCTCCTTCATGCCTGTCTCAAACAAGTATTCCTTGCCAAGGCTGACCCCTATACTTGCTCAAGTGATCCCTTTCCATCTGGTCTACTGCACAGATTGCCCCTTCTGTCATTTCAATACTTTCACTTATTTTCAATCTTTTCCTATCTACTGGCTCATTCCCTTCTCCCTACCTAGCCCCCTCCTACCTTTCCAGTCTACTTAAACCTACTCCCCAACATGTACTTTTTGATCCAATGACACTGACCTCCTGGCTATTCCACAAATACGACACTCCATCTCTCTGCTCTGGGCATTTTCTCTAGCCATCCCCTGCGCCGTGGAACACTCTCCCTCCTCCACTCCAACTACTGACTTCTCTTGTTTCCTTTAAGTCCCAACTAAAATCCCTTTTTTTTTACTGGAAGCTTTCCCTAGTCTTTCTTAATTCTAATCCTTTCCCTCTGCTAATTATTTTCTATTTATCCTGTATATAGTTTGCTTTGTATATATTTATTTGTATGTTTTCTCCTTCATGAGACTGTGAGCTCCTTGAGGGCAGGGATTGTCTTTTGCCTCCTTTTGTATCCCCAGTACTTAGTGCAATGCCTGGTACATAGTAAGCACTTAATAAATGTTTTTTGGTTGATCAACTTAATATGTGTTAAATCACATTGAATTGATAAATTTCAGTGGATTCTATAGATCAGCTTTTCCATTTGAGGGTTTTTTTTCTTGTTATGTTTTAGTTTTTATTGAGCCACAGTACTGTGTGATAGTGTTGGGCTTAGAGTCAAAGTTTCCTTATCTGTAAAATGGGTTAATAATTTGTATAAAACCTGTCTAACAGAGCTGTTGTTTATTACATACATTAGATTATGTATGTACTATAGTGCTTTGTAGACCTTAAAATGCTATGAACTCCTCTAAGGTCAATTAGTCTGTGACAGGACCTGGATTCAATCTGAGGTTTCTTAACTCCTAACTGTTTCCTTAAACATCAGAAAGTCAAAGAGGTGGTATTTGTGAGCTCCCCAAGGGCCCCAATTGGTTCATACTAATTCCTCATATTCACACAATCTTCTCTTAGATCTCTTATAAGTCATAGTTCTGTCTTCCCAGCATAATTCTCTCTTCTAGCAAGTTTCTTAAGAGGTCATCCAATATGGCTGTCAGTGCCTCGAAAGCTCTCTAGCATAGCCAGAAATAGGTCAAGGTCCTCTCCACTTCCCTTGCAGAAGAAAAACATACACAAAAAAGAACTCAATTCTGGGGAAAAATTGTTATTCAAACGCTAACAGTTAGCTATTATTTTTTATTGTGTTTTTCTTCCTAATAGAAGGAACTTGACCTTCCTCCTGGGTGATTGTGTATTCTCATGCATGTTTTGAAGATGATGCTCAAATAATAAATAAAATTAGTTGTTAAATAAATAAAATTTATTTATTTGTTTAAAATTCATCTTTTCAAAATCTTCTTATTTTTACACCATCAGAGTTATCCCCAGTACCTCCTTCCCACTCCCAAAGAGCCATTTCACATGACAAATGGTATTTTTAAAGACATAACAACAAAAACGAAAATAATAGCACAATGGATCAGTACACTGAACACTAAAATTTCATGCAATGTGTAATACTTATAGACCTCCCACCTCCGTAATTGGGTTAGTTGGGTGTGTCTTCTCACATCTCTTCATTCAAGTCACACTTGATCTTTGTAATTTTGTTACATTCACTTCTGATTTTTGTGTATGTTGTTGTTCTTGTCATTGTGTTTATTGTTTTCTCTGCTTATTTCACTCTGAACTCATTTGGATAATCTTGCCATGCTTTTCCATATTCATCACATACATCATTTTCTACAGTACGGTAATATTCTACTACATACATGTACACCAATTTGTTTAGCTATTCTCCAGTTAAGGAGCACCTACTTTGTTTCTAATTTTTAGCCATCACAAAAAATGCTGCTATAAATATTTTGGTATATATAGGAACTTTCTAATTATGAATGATTTTGGGGTTTAATCTGGTAGCAGAATCTTTAGATCAAAGAGTATGGGCATTGAAATCACTTTATTTGCATAATTCCAAATTGCCTTCCAAAATGGTTGCACCATTTCACAGCTCCATCAAAAATGCATTAGTGTGCCTATCATCCCACAAACGCTCTGACATTGACTGCTACCATTTTTTTGGTCACTTTTGCCAATTTTCAGAAATTTCAGAAATTTCAGAAACTCCAGGACTATTATGATTTGTATTTTTCTTATTATTAGTGATTTAGAGAATTCATTCATGTGATTGTGAATATTTCGCAATTCTTTCAAAAACTGTTTGTTCATATCTTTTGATCCCTTATCTATTGGGTTAGTCTTATACATATTTATTAATTGTTTATACATCTTGGATACCAAACTCTTATCAGAGAAATCTGATACAAAGTTTTGCCCCATTTGACTGCTTCCCTTCTTATCATACATAGGTGCATTAATTTTGTCTGTGCAGAAGCTTATCAGTTCCATGAAATCAGAATTATCTATTTTATATGTTATAATTGCCTCTAACTCTTATTCTGTCAAGGTGTGAGAGGTATATGATCTGCTTCTCTTCTAGTTTTTTTATAGTCTGATCTTCAATATTACAGTCATATACATACCTTTAGAATATATTTTGAAATGTGGCATAAGGTGTTGGCTTAAGCCTAATTGCTACCAGACTGCTTTCCAGTTTTCCCAGCAGTTTTTTATCAAAAATGGAGCTTTTCCCCCAGGTAATTTATGTTTTCCACTTCATCAGACATTGGGTTAATGATTTCCATTGTTTCTTATTCTCGCTTGTCTAGTCTGTTCCATTGATTTATCTCTCTATTTTTAAACCAACACTATATGGTTTTCATGACTATGGCTTTATAATATAGTTTGAAGTCTGGAAGTGTTATTCCCTTTCATCATCTCCCTTGACATTCTAGATCTTTTGTTTTTCCAAATGAATTGTGTTGTTATTTTATCAGGTTCAATAAAATATCCCTTTAGTAATTTGATTGGCATAGCATTTAAAGTGTAAATTAACTTAGATTAGTTCACTTAATTTTTAATTAATTTTAATTTAATTAAGTTAATTATCTTGACTTTTATTATAGTGGCTTGGCCTAGCCATGAGCACCCAAACTGTTCCTCCAGCTATTTAAGTTGTTCTTTATTTCTTTAAAAAGCACTTTGCAATTGAATTTACAAGTATTTTGTGTGTTTTGGTAGACCAGTCCCCAGCTGCTTTATTCATTTTGTAGTTATTTGAAGAAAGATTTCCCTTTCCATTATTGCTTCTTGCAGTTTTTTTCCTATTTTATAGAAATGTTATTGGTTTTTGAAAGTTTATTTTACAGCCTGCAACTTTGCTAAAGCTATAGTCTCAATTAGTATCTTTTCTGATTCCCTAGGATTTTCCAAATATGTCATCATATCGTCAGCGTATAGGAACATTTTTATCTTCTCTTTATCTAGCTTTAAGCATTTAATTTCTCTCTTGTCTTATGACTGTTGCTGGCATTTCAAAAACTATATCAAATAATAGTGGGAAAAGTAGGAGTTTGCTTCACTCTTACATTTATTGGGAAAGGTTCTAGTGTATCCCCATTGCATATGATACTTGCTTTTGGTTTTACAAAGATGCTTTTTATGATTTTTTTTAAAAAAAGGTCCTTCTATGCCTATACTTTGTAGAGGTTTTTAAAATATATTTGTTCATTTTAGCATAAATAAGTGTTATGTTTTATCAAAGGCTTTTTCTACATCTATTGAGTTTTTGGATGTTTTGGTTTTTAAAATGATTAATTACATTGATTGTTTTTCTAATGTCAAACCATCCTTGTATTTCTGGTATAATCTTACTTGGTCATAGTGAGTGATTTCTTGGATAAGTTACTGTACTCTGGCAGATCTTGTTTAAAATTTTTGAGTCAATACTAACTAATATTGCTTGTAATTTTCTTTCTATGTTTTATCTTTCCCTAGTTTAGATGATCTATTATTTCTTTCAATTGTTATTTTATTTCCTGTGTTCAGAAGTCCTGGAAAATTTTATTGCATTATTTATTGCATTATGGAGTTCAGGTTGGTTTGTTTGTCTTAACTTATACTCTTCTGGGAGACCTATAATCCTTAAGTCATCTCTATGCATCCTGTCTTGAAATCAGTATGTTTTGTTTGAGAAGATACTTTCTTTTAATGTTTCTGTTTTTTGCCTGTCTTCTTTGAGATTGTCCTTTACTTCAGTGTATTTGCATTCCCAATCAATTGTTCTCTCTTTTGTTTCTTTTGTGATACCTGTCACCATGGATTCTAGTTTTTCTGTTCTGCCAATTATTTTTGCTGTAGCGAAGGCCATGAATTCCACTCTCATCATTCTCATTTCTCTTTTAAATGGAGAACAGTGTGTTGTGATTCCATACTCACCTCAGATTCCATAGAGTCTTCTGTCTCATCAAGTGTTGGACCTTTTCCCTTTATTTTGCAGTATTTATTCATAGAACTAGTTTGCTAGATCTGCAGGCTTTATTTCAGTCTGCTATTGTTTTCCCTATTGATTTATCTGCTTATGGTCAGGAGTATTTGAGTTTCTTCTTCCTGAGATCTTTGGTAATTTCACTCTTTTTTTCTTTATTTTACCCTATTGCTCACTTTCTGACTCTGCTCTGTCTGGTGGTGGTTTCCTTAGGGGGTTGGATCTCAAAGCATCATAGCCTCTCTTCATACTGGGCAATTCATGGTAAACCATTCTAGGTTTCTGCCCCAAGTGACCTCTGAGGGTGAGGGAGGGGGAACATAATTGACCCCAAATGGATTCTAGGCCCTTCCCCTCAGGCATAATGCTGTGTCTCACATCTATACACACACATTTATACACACACACACACACACACACACACACACACACACACACACACACACACACAATATCCTGTCCCATTCCCTTTGTTCTTCAGTTCTCTGGCCTGGCAGTTCAGAGTGCTACCACATTAGTACCACTGCAGCTAGGAGTTGATTTCTGACATTTAGAGTTTGGGTCTACAAGAGTCTGGGAGGAGAGGAATGTAAGGAATAGAAGTGAGCCCTATTTCAAGCCCAGAAATGTGTCCTGCCCCTTCCCCTCTGTTCCTGTACTCCCCTGCAGAAATATTTTGCAGCACAGAGGACTGCCAGGACACTGGCTACCAAGGCTTCCACAGCTTAGAGTCCAGATCTCTATGACCACATAAAGAGCAAGGGTGAACCAGGGTGTAGGATTAGATTTTGTTGCAAGCCCATATGTTAGATCTTGGATCTAGTGCAGCCTTGCTGCCCAGAGCATGGTGAGTGGTTGGAAATGGGGTGCCGTGTGAATTTGGGATAGATGTCAGTTCATGCTTTTTTTAACCGTCTTTTGGGTTCCAGGTATTCAAGACCATGGAGACAGCTGAAGTTGCTTGATCTTTGGCACCTAATTTTTTTTGAAAAAGTTTGAGATGTGGGGATCAAAGAAAGTGTTTAGTGTTTTATCTTGTTGGTCACATAACCCAGAAGTCCCTGATACTTACTTTTAATTAAGGATCAGTTGATCATCTGCAACGTCCATCAATTAGGGAATGGCTAAGCAAAGTGTGGTACATAAATGCAATGGAATATTATTGTTGTAAGAAATGACAAATATGATCAGTACAAAGAAGCATGGAAAAATTTACATGAAATGATGAAGAATGAAGTAAGCAGAGCCAAGAAAGCAACATATACATTGAGAACAACAATATAAATGAAAAGAACAATGATCACAAAACAAAATGCTGCAAAATTATAAAGAAAAAACATAGCCCCCAAAGAAGAGGTATGAGAAGATACCTCTCTCCAGTCTTTGCAGGGGTAGGAAATCCATGGGTGTGGAATGTTGCATGTATTTGCAGATTTTTTTTTATATTGATCAATTTTACTGTTTGTTTTTTCTCTTCTTTTTCTTTCTTTTTAAAAATACTTCTTGTTATGTGAGTTGACTCTGTGGGAGGGGGAAAGGAAAAGACACAAGGGAAAATATAGAGAAAATTTAAAAAGATATTAATAAAATTTTATTTTGAAAAAAATACTAGGCATCTATGGTTATACAATGTGGTCAACCAGCAGTAGCCCAAGTATATATGTTGTAAAACAAACAAACAAAAAACCCAGAAGCCACCACCCTCTAATTACTTTTCTGGTACAAGGCCTTTGCTACCCAAAGTCCATCATGTGGGCCAATAGCATCTTTGCAGGAAATTCCTAGTCTTCTCTGGGAAATCCCTATCCATTTCCAGCTCACCCTTTAATTTTCTTAAAGAAATTTCTTTAACAGCACAGTAAGGTAGGTACCACAAGGATTGTGTCCCTATTTTACAGATGAGGTTCAGAGAGGTGAATGGAATTGTCCTTAGTTCTAGAGATAATAAGTGCTAGAATATGGAGTTAAACATAGGTCCCCAGGTTATTTACTATACCACTGTGCCTCCCCTGCAAGCTTTCCTTTCTTCTCCTTCCTTTCAGAAAGCTACTAGAATAGGGAAACAGGACATAAAAGAGAAAAAGT
The DNA here is from genome assembly GCF_003287225.1 of Phascolarctos cinereus. Lineage (NCBI taxonomy): Eukaryota > Metazoa > Chordata > Mammalia > Diprotodontia > Phascolarctidae > Phascolarctos > Phascolarctos cinereus. The sequence continues at coordinate 285,604,269 of NW_027555625.1, read as the reverse complement.
GAGACTTCATAACCTCCCCAAAGGACTACTCCGACAGAGTAACCAGTAAATATGAATTTGAAAACTGCCAGGATAAAGAAGTTTATAGCTATATATGTATGCAAATGAGAGAGAGAGAGAGAGAGAGAGAGAGAGAGAAAGAGAGAGAGAGAGAGAGAGAGAGAGAGAGAGAGAGAGAAAGAGAAAGAGAGATGATGATGATGATGATGATGATGATGTGTATATCCACTTGAAACTCTGGAGAGAATTATGAAGGAGGTCACTATTCTAGGACAAAAGATAAAAATTTCCCATCCTACTCCCTGCTTTTATTGGTTTTTGCTTGCTCATCAGAATCAATAAGAAGATCTCACTCACTGCTGATCAGCGTAAGAGTTTTGTCCTGCTGTTTCTAATCTGGGCCAGTTTGCACCTCCTTAGGGCAATTTAGGACCTCCCTGATTCTAGGGGCTCACCATACTGGTGCCAGACTTAGTGCAGGCATCTAATAGGCTTAGCCCACTGCAGGCCAAAAGTCCTAAATCAAGAGATCCACCAGCCTCACCTTCCCTGGTAGCTGAGCTTACAGGTTGCACCACCACAGCAGAATCATTTGGATTCTAAGGGACTAAAAAGGGAAATAAAGTTTACAGATTTTAAAAATCTGTTTGGTTCTTTTTTGTTAAAATGTCCTGTGTATAGCCCCTGGGACTCCTTAATATGGTTACCTCGGCTGCACTCAGGTCTATGGTACTACTGTTCTATTTGTCCATTTGGATCCATAGCTCTGAACACTTAAATCATGATTCTTTTACCAGACCATACCAGATGGCTATGAATTCAAAACAAAGCTGTTTAATAACACCTGTGCAATCCTAAGCAAGTCCCTTAACTTCCTTGGCCTCAGTTTCCTTTTCTACAAAATGAAAGGATTGAACTAGAACAACCCTCTGTGCTCTAAATCAATGACTATGACAAATAAAATAGAATAACAAGGTAATAACAGGGAACTGAAGCAGGCATTAAATTCTTGGACCCATTTCAAATGGCTGCCACCCTTACACATCAGATTAACTACTATCTCAAAAATTCAGCAAGAGGTACGTATATCATATAATCCTAGGATTTTTGAGTTTGAAGAGATCTTAGAGAATACCTAATCCAATGGTAGGCCAAGGACCTTGGGGCATCTCAGCATACGAACATCAAACTAGAAAATGCTTAGTTTCTTAGCATAAGAACTAGGTAAGCATGGAAACTCTGAACCATAGCTCTTGCTGTCATGAAAGTCTGTACAGGATGCTGGAGCAAATTATACAGCTACCATTTTCCTCCCCTCCTTCCCAGGCAACCTCTTATGCTTCTCCAATCTTGTTCTTCATGAGACTTCCCCAGTGTTTTTCAACACCTCCCACAATATCTCAAACTGAAAACTCATATACTGCCTTTGGGAGGATGTAATTCCAAAAAGAACATGGAATCAATGGCTAGAAAACCGCCCTTCCACATACCAATAAGCATAATTCTATTTGTTAGTTTGAGTGTTTATTTTTCTTAATAGTTAAATTTGTCATTTAAAAATTGTAAAATAAAAGAATCTTTTATGGACCCCCTAGAATTAGACGATTTACTGCCAAATTAGCTTTGTGGCTCTGTCCAGTAATTTCTAATTTCTATGGTGACCTACCAAGTCAAGAAAACATCATCCTTCTCCTCCAGCAGGTTTGGAGGGTCAAAGTCCATCTATTTCAGTCAAATTGAGCCAAGCCTGACTGCCATTTTCCCCCTGTGGAAGTAAAAGTTGACAGTCTCAGGAACCTGACAAGCAGAGAAACTAGAATGACATCAATGCCACATTTGCAAACCTCCTGAGCTTAAAGTATTGGAGAACTGTTGAGGTTGTCCAAGGTACTTGAGATTTGGCCCAAAACCAACTGGCAAGATGTAAATGCAGACTGCTTCTCTTTATTTCCCTGGTCCTCTGATTAAAATTATATTGGGCAGTAAACATGCATCACTGAGCATCTCACACTACAGCATCCTTTCCATTTCTGTCCCAGAACCCAGCTTGGCTCTTCTTTTCACTCCCTAGCATTGACAAACAAGACTTTTATATGTGCCCCCTAAGAGAAGGTGAGGAGAAAAGGGAGAGGAGAGGATCCTTTCCTTGTTCTCTCTTTTGTGGTTACCATCCTTATTTCTGGGATCAGGTCAGCACTTCACAGAAACATAGGAAGGGGTGAGAATTCATTTAATGCCTAAGAACTACTGCAAAGAAAAGTAGAGGCAGCAAAATAAAAGGGGGAAAAGGCTGAATTTACAGTCGGAAGCCCTGAGTTCAAATCCTAGCCCTGCCACATGCTATCTCTGTGTGGGCCTCAGTTTCCTCATCTGTAAAGGAGAATGTTGAACCTTTAGGGACCCTTCTAAATTTATGAGACGATGAGTTTATGAGATTCTGATTTCATAGAATTACTTAAGGAAAGAAAATATGATGTAATAAGCAGAAATGTTATAAGGAAAGGTAGCTGTTTCTTCTTTTAGACCTTCAAAAACATTCATTGAGCTTCATTCTGGATGTTGCAAAGGGGAACATTAAGAAAAAGACAGTGATCCCTACCCTCAAGGAACTCACAATGAGACAAGTCAGATAATACCAACACACATGAAACAGAAGACAACATAGGTACAAAAGAAATACATGCTAAAATGTGTGGTACATTAAAAAAGTGATGATGATGACAATGATGACGACGAAGAAGATGATGATGATGATGATAACATTTACTTTAAGTTTTGCAAAGCAGTGAGTGCTTACCATGTGCCTAGAACAATGCTAATCTCTGGAAATACAAATAAATGCAAAAAGAAAGATATTCCTTGCCCTCACAGAGCTTCTGATGGGGGAAGACAACACATAAAAGGGAAGTAAAAATTGATGGGGAATTGATCCCTTGGGTGTGATGGGAAAATCTGAAGAATCTGGAGAGAAGTAAAGGAATGAACATGGCTGGCTTTGGCACTTCCTCAAGTGGAGGTTCAGTAGAAAAGCTCACCATTTGGAAAAGGGGGAGGGGGCTTGGGGTAGAAGAATTTCCCATGGTAAGAAGGCTGCTGGAATTGAGGCATCAACCCGGGGGGAAAGCTGCTGGAAATGACGAGGTTTGGAGGCAGCGGTGGAACCAGGAGAAGAACCAAGTAAGCGTGGTTGGCATGGGCTAGATTGATCAAGGAAGGCTACATGAAGGAAACGAAGTTTGAGCTGGACCTTAATGGGCGAATACGATCACAGATTTAAAGCCACAAAGGACTTTAGACACAGTCAAATCCAACTTCCTTATCTTACAGATGAGGAAAGTGAGTCCCAGCTAATTAAGTAGCTTTCCTAAGATGATCCAATTAGTAAGTAGAAGCAGAGTCCGGATCGAACTCAGATTCTCTCACCTTCTCTCACTTGGTGCCTTTTCCACTACATCATGCTTCCTCCAAGTAGGACAAAAATAGGAAGAGAAAAGAAAGGAGGATAAGCTAGGTCAGGTTGTTAACTTTTTGTGTGTCATGGATCCCTTTGGCAGGCTAATGAAACCTATGGATCCCTTCTCAGAACAATTTTTCTAAATTCACAAAATAAAATATAGGATTACAAACCAATTCCACCAAAATTATACAGATATATACATACAAACATCCTCACATTTGTATGTATGTACACACACACACACACACACACACACACACATACTTTTTTTCCTAAAAAAAACCAAACAAACAAATGCATAGACCCAAGATTAAGAATCATTGATAGGAAATCAGAAAGATTGAAATGAATATAGCACACATGGAGGCTGGTAATAAGACCGATCTGTCTGGGCATGTAACTCAATATGGATTTGAAATGTTAATAATAGTTCCCAATTCTATATTGCTTTAAGGTTGAAAAAGCACTTTTCTCAAAACAGCCCAGAAAAAAAATATATAGATCAAGCATCATTCATCCCCATCTTACAGATGAGAAAGCTATAATTCAGGAAAGTTAAGCAGCTTGTACGTAATCATTCAGTTAATAAAAACTGGAGCCAACATTAAATTCAGGTGTTAAAACTCTTTGCTGTTGCTGTTCGGTCGTGTCCAACTCTTCATGACCCCATTTGGGATTTTCTTGGCAAAGATACTGGAATGGTTTGCCATTTCCTTCTCCAGATGATTTTACAGATGAGGGAACTGAGGCAAACAGGGTTAAGTGACTTTACCAGGGTCATACGGCCATTAAGTGCCTGAGGTTACATTTAAACTCAGGTCTTCCTGACAACAGGCCCAGAGCTCTATCCACTGCCCCACCTAGCTGCCCCTTCCAACTCTAATACCAGTGGGTTATTTTTTTTCAACTATACCATGTTACCTTCAAATAAATCATTCATCTCCCAACTTCAGTCTCAACTCATTGAACATCTCTACACCTCAGTCCTAGCAGCCTTCTTACCCTGGATGATGCCTGTATCTGGTGGCCCTCTCCTCTAATTGGTGACTTCCTCTCCTGAACCTCCATTTCAGGAAGTCACCGAGTCAGCCACACTTACTCCTCTTAGGGCTCCACTCCTGATACTCTAGGCTTCTCCACCTTGTTACCCTCCATCTATTCCCTTTTTTGTGTTATCTTCCTCCATTAAAATGTAATCTCGCAGGGACAACTAGGTGGCACAGTGGATAAAGCTCTGGCCTTGGAGTCAGGAGGACCTGAGTTCAAATCCAACCTCAGACACTTGATACTTACTAGTTGTGTGACCCTGGGCAAATCACTTAACCCCAATTGCCTCACCAAAAAGCAAAAAAAAAAAAAAGTAATCTCCTTGAGAGCGAGGAGTCTTTCTTTTTGCTTGTAATGGTATTCCCAAAGTTTAGCACAGTTCCTGGCACATAGTAAGTGCTTAATAAAGGTTCTATTTTTCAGCTTATCTGTAGATCTATCTATCATCTATCTATATATCCATCTATCTTATCTGTCACCTATCTATTCACCCATCTTATCTATCTTTCCATATATCTATCTAGCATCTTTGCATAGACCAGCATAGTAGAGCCTTCTCTTAAAGTGATCTTCTCTACTATTTTAATCAGCTATTGTTTGCCCCTTTCTGAGATGTAGGTGCTCTGGAGGGAGCTGTTGATTGATAGCTGATAGCTTGATGACTAGGTTATTTAAGTTCTGGATCTCAGGAAACAGAAGCAGATGTTATATCCACTTCTAATTTAGCGAATTTGAGTACAAGGCTTGTTAATAATATACATATCTCCTATGAAACTCTTGCTCACACAAAAAATACATAAAGTTGCATATTCTTCCACCTCACCACCACTCTTCCTTCTGAATCTTGTTCTAGCCCTGGGAAAGTAATGCCTCAGATTTTCTCTCTCTCTCTCTCTGTCTCATACACACACACACACACACACACACACACACACACACACACAACACACACAATCAGTTCTATTCAGACTATAGATAAATTTGGGGGGCCCAGAGTCAGAGAAATGGTGTTAGGGTCTGTGTGGTTTTAGACTCAAACACACAAAGGATGTGGCACTATTTACAAATGCACCAATGTAGATTGACCTCAGACACATCTGAATATTTAATTCACAAGTTGGGGGAGGCAGAGGCAGGTCACCAGCCTGATCCTATTCAACAATAAAAAACAAGCGTTGGGCCAATTGAAGCTCAATAATCTAGTTCCATGATTCAAGGGGAGGTTGTACACATACACTAAGGTAAGGGGGGATTGAGAGAAACTCCAAGTTCTCTGTACTTCCCAGAAAGCTGCTACTTCTATCTCTGTCTCTTCCCCTTTGGTCGGAGGCAAAGCTCCTGTTCTAAGTCTAGGGCATGTGGTTTCTGTGGATTTATCCAAGGACACTCCTGTCTTGAGCCCCCACTGACAAGACAAATTCCACCCTCCTTTCTTTACAATACTGTCCTTCAGAGAACTTTAATCATGTGAGCATGGCAAAATGGAGTTATACCCAAGCATGGTTTAACTGTGTAAAGTCTTTACTCCTATCCATAGAATTAAAAAATAAAATACATATTAAAACAACTATCAGATGGATTATACACGCAGAGATCCTCCAACATTTAGGTCACTCACCCCAGGTATGTCTCAAATGTTTCTTGTCATTCTCCCACACCACCACCACCCCAATCAATTTGCACAATCAAATCTTAGGGTCAACTTCTAGCATACTGAGAAAATTTAGGATTTGCATTCAACGTCACTCCTTTTTCCACTGACAGTTTTTCCACTGACAGCAACCTCCACTCTTGCCCTCGCCCTGTGAATAGCTCATCAGCTGGGCTATATGGAACTCTCATCAATTCCTGCTTCCTGGTCCTGACTGGCGGGTGGAATGGAGTCAAGGGCAGGTCAGAAATGGAGAGATTCCTCCAGCTGTCATTCCCTTTGCTTCTCCTTCCTCTCCTGAAGTTTGCACCCACCAGAATTTCACATCATTTCTATATTTGGACCTATTTTCAGCTCTTTTCATCTGATTCTTACTTTATGGGTGATGCCAAACCAAAACACAGGACCCATGATTTGTCATATGGGCATAAATATAAGCCTTGCTACAAATATACCAGTCATGAGTGTATCAGTTAAAGATAAACAGAGGAGTGGTTAGAATGTCTTGGTACCTGGGGCGGCACTCATAGATTTATCAATCACAGAATCATATATTTAGAACTGGAAGAGATTCTAGAGGCTGAGTTCATCCCCCTCATTTGACAAATGAGGAAATTATAACTCGGCCCCTTCCTAGCTTTCCAGTCTTCTTACACTTTACACCCACCTGGATCCCAATCCCATACTCTGCTGTCCAGCTACTTGCTGTTCCTCGCATATAATACTTTATCTCCAAACACTGAGCATTTTCACTGGTGTCCCCCATGCCTGGAACCTTCTCTCTCTTCATCTACATCTCTCAGATTCCCTGACTTGCTTCAGGTTTTAGCAGAAGTGCCACCTTCTGCAGGAAGCCTTTCCTAGTCCACCTTAATGCTGGTACCTTCCCTCTACTGATTATCTCCAATTTATCCAGACTACATGTGCACTAGGGCACAGCATGCCCATGAGGAAAAGTTGCTAGGGTCAGGCCTAGTGTCTTCCATCTGCATAGGGAGTCTATTTCTTCCTGCTGCCACCTCATAGCCAGCCTCCTCAGGTGAAAAGATTTCAGACCTCCAGTGTGCTAGACCCCTGAGCTTTCCATCTCCTGCTCAATGCAATGTGTACCCTGAGAAAAAGTTACTTAGGGCCAGCCTGGGCATCTTCCATCTGCCCTAAATCAACCACTTCCATCTGTGCCAGCAAAAGATATCTTGGGCCAGCTAGATGGCACAGTGGACCTGCCTTGGATTCAGGAAGACCTGAGTTCAAATCTGGCCTCATATACTTGACATTTACTAGCTGTGTGGCCTGGGCAAGTCACTTCATCCCATTGCCTCAAAAGAAAAAAAAAGATATCTTCTACCTCCTGTTGCCATCCCAATCTCCCAGATGGGATGTGGAGAACCTACAGTGCAAAAAAGGACAACTTCCTTTGACTACAGGCCCCTCATTTCCTGCTGCTCGTGTCCTTTGAGGGTCAGAAGTAGTATCCTCCACTCAATGATGAACATTCTCACACCTGCTCATACCCTTCACATCCTAATGACTCTGAACTCCTACAGATCATCATCAAAAACCCATTCCACACCCCCTACCACCCAATCCCTCATTCCCATCCCCCTCAAACCTCCCAAAGTTTCAACCGAACTCCATTCAGTCTTTGCATTGTGCCTTCTGGAATGCCCGTTCCATAAACAACAAACTTCCTTTCCTTTCAAATCTGTTCCTGTCTTGCTTCTTATCTATTAGCTCTTACTGAAACCTGGCTTTCCCCTGATAGTAACATAGCCTCCATGGTCACCCATTCCAGTACTGACTACATCTTCACTCATTCTCCTCAGATCACTGGTCAAGGAGGTGGGAATTGGAATATCCTTTGTTCCCCATCAACAATTCTAGGTTCTCCCCCTTCCTCCTTCACTCAGTAACCTACATCTTCCTTTGAGGTTCACACTATACATATCTATCACCCAATCAAAATCCTGGAAGCTGTTGCCTATGGATCTCCTCAGGGGGATCCCCCCTCTCTTCCTCAATGAGTTTGAAACCTGGCTAACAATTTTTCTCTCTTCCCCAACTCCTGCCCTCATACTAGGGGACTTCGATACACATATTAATTCTTCTTCAAATACTGTAACCACTTAGTTCCTCAAGCTAGTCATCTCCCACGAGTGATTCCTCCATCCCACCTCAGCTACACAAAATTGGTCAGACCTTTGATCTTGCCATCACCACAGATGCACCACCTCCATGTTCAAGAATTCTGAAGTCCTCTTAGCCAGCCATAATCTATTGGCTTTTCACTTCTTTCACTTTATGAGCTCCAAACCTTTAACCCCTCAATTCTCTCCCAGACCATCTCCCCTACACTCACCACTTTCTCTCCTTCTCCCCATTTTGACTCTTGATGAACAAATTCAAATCTATACCATCCTCCTCTCTTGAATCCTTAGCCCTCTTATCACATTGCTGATTACACTCAGCTAAGTCTCAAGCTTTGGATCACTCCCACCATTTGTCCCTTCATGCCTACACACATGCTGCTGAACAAGGGTGGGGAACAATCATGCTACCATTCTGATGGGAGCACTAAAAATTTGTATTACATAACCTCAATTTGGCCCTCACTGCTGCTAGGCAATCCTTCTGCACCTCCCTTATCAGTTCACTATGCCACTTTCCACAGTGGCTCTTCCAAACCTTTCCATTCCTCCTCAAATTTCCCATGATTTCCCCTCCCCTCACTCTCTCAGCCTCATATTTTACAGAAAAAAAAATACTGAGGCCATTCACTGTGAACTTCTTCTTCTCCCCTCTTCCTTATTTCCTAATACTCAAGTACCTTTGGTCACTATCTCCTCCTTCTTCCTTATTTCACATAATGAAATTACCTTACTCCTTATCAAGGCTAACCCCTTTACTTGTTCAAATTATCCCTTTTCATCCCATCTCTTCCAACAGATTGCCTCCACTGCCATTCCCTCTCTTTCACTTAATTTCAACCTCTCCCTCTATTGGCTTATTTCTCGCTGCCTACAAATACGCCTGTGTTTCCCCTATTCTGAAAAAAGCCCTCATTTTGATCCTTCTATCCTGGTTAACTATTATCCTATTTGTCTAATGCCCTTTGTAGCTAAACACCTTGAAAAGGCCATCTACAATAAGTGCCTCCACTTTTTCTCTTCTCACTCTCTTCTTAACCCCTTACAACCTGGCTTCCAAATTTATCATTCCAGAAAACTACCCTCTCCAAAGTTACTAATGACCTCTTCATTGCCAAATCCAATGGCCTTTTCTCAATCCTCATTCTCCTTGACTTCTCTGCATTCTTTTACATTGTTGATCACTCTCTCCTCCTTGATGCTGTCTTCTCTCTACTTATCTGACCACTCCTTCTCTGTCTCCTTTGCTAGATCCTCCAGATCACATCTTCTAGCCACAGGGGTCCCTCAGGGTTCTGTCCTGGGCCCTCTTCTCTTCCCTTCTTCTTCTATACCACTTCACTTGGTGATCTCATCAGCTCCCATACATTTAATAAACACCTCTATGCTAATGATTCACAAATCCAATCTTATATCTCTAGCTGCCTTTAGACATTTCAAACTGGATGTCTGGTAAACATTTTAAACTCAGTATGTCCAAAACAGAACCCATTTCTCCCTAACCCTTCCCTCCTCCTCCTTTCTCTATTACCATAGAGAGCAATATCATCCTCCCAGTCCCTTAAGCTTGCAACCTAGGAGTCATCCTGGACCCCTCACTATCTCTCACCCCCCCCATACCCAAGCTATTACCAAGACCTATTGATTTCATCTTTGCACCTTGATGTTCTCTACTCTGACACTGCCACCACTCTAGTTTAAGCCCTTATCACCTTATGCCTTGATTACTGCCAAAGCCTGCTGGTAGATCTGCCTGCCTCAAGTCTCTCCCTACTCCGATCCATTCTTCATTCAGCTGCCAAAGTGATTTTCCTAAAGCACAAGTCTTATCATGTCTCACACACACACACACACACACACACACACACACACACACACACACACATACCCCACTCAATAAACTTCAGTGGCTTGCTATTGCCTCCAAGAGCAAATACAAAATGCTCCATTTGACATTCAAAATCCTTCACAATATAGCCCCTTCCTACCTTTCCAGTCTGCTTATACCTTACTGCCCAACAGGTACTCTTCAGTTCTGGGACACTGGCTACCTGGTTGTTCCACAAACAAGATACTCCATCTTTCATCTCCAGACATTTTCTCTGGCTGCCCTTCACACCTGGAACACTATCTCCCCTCATCTTTGACAATTGACATCCCTGGCTTCCTTTAAGTTCCATCTAAAAATCTCACCTTCTATAGGAAGGCTTTCCCAACCCCTTGTAATTCCAGTGTTTTCCACCTTTTCATAAAATAAATACTTTTTTTAAGGAAGCCTTCCCTGACCCCATTTAATCTAGTTCCTTCTGTCTGTTAATTACTTCCTATTTATCCTGAATATAGCTTGCTTTGCATGTATTTGTTTGCATGTTGTCTCCCTCATTAGAGTACAAGCTCCTTGAGAGCAGGGACTATCTTTTGCCTTTCTTTATATCCTCAGTACTCATCATGGTGCCCAACACATAGTAGGTGCTTAGTAAATACTAGTTAGCCAACTGAAGTGCAGAGTTAAATGATATGCCTAGAGTTACAGAGCTAGAAAGTGTCTGTCTTTTTACATTCCTTCCTTCTCCCTTTGGGAAATGAAACTTTGTCTAGCCATCCTGTATCAATGACTAATTCCTGGAGGCCTTGACTTGATTCCCAATAAGTCCTTTCTTCTTGGGATGGAGGGAGTCTGGAGGTATATTTCTAGCAAGAGTGTCAGAAAAGAAAGTTGCATCCTATGGTTGAGTTGCCTTCCCACCCCATTCCTTGCTTGGTATTAGCTGGCGAGAGCTCCAGTGAAGGTTCTGTTTGTAATCAGGTCTGGGCAATGGAACTGTGATTGCTACAGATGAGAGGATACAACCACTCATTAGATATCATTATCCAAAAAACAGAGTTGTCAAAGGAAAGAAAAACTGCCAGCTCAGCTGGACCAGGGCACTCTCCTGGCTGTTCACCAAGTGCAAACAGATGCTGTGGGAGCAACAGCTGTTGGTGGAGGATTGGGGTGGGGGGGGAAGTGTTGCAGTTGGGGCACAGACAACCAGTGGCCTTCCCAGATTTTCTCCTTTTCAGTATGAAGTCTGCTTGACTTTCTGTAAATTGTGTACTATCCCCACCAAGGGGAATCTCCAGGCCCAAGGGGCTCCGGCTTTTCCTCTCCAATCTCTGCCTTCTTCAATCTGTCCTCCACACCACTCTGAGGGATATAGAACAGATGAGAGAGAGACAGAGAGACACACAGAGAGAGAAAGAGAGAGAATGAAAGAGAAATACAGAGACAGAGAGAGAGAGAATGAAAGAGAAAGGCAGAGAAGAGAGAGACAGAGAGAAAGAGAGGGGCAGCTAGGTGGCGCAGTGGATAGAGCACAGGCCCTGAAGTCAGGAGGACCCAAGTTCAAATAGGGCCTCAGACCAACCACTTGACACTTACTAGCTGTGTGACCTTGGGCTAGTCACTTAACCCCAATTGCCCAAAAAAAGAGACAGAGAGAAAGAGAAAGAATGAACGAGAGAGACAGAGAGAAAGGAAGACAGAGAGAGAGAGAGAGAGAGAGAGAGAGAGAGAGAGAGAGAGAGAGAGAGAGAGAGAGAGAGAGAGAGAGAGAGAGGGAGAGAGAGAGAGAGAGAGAGAACAATGCAATGGTTCTAGAATAGTTTAAGGAAAAGGAAAAGGGAGGGAGCACTAACAACCTGGAGCCTTGGAGGTGGAGATAAGGAAAGGAGTTATAAACAGTGACAATTAGGAAGGAGTTCATTCTGGGAGTAAAAATTACGGGACTACAAGGAGGTGGGAAATAGCATGTCAAGTTGAGAGAATGCCTGTGGAACAGAGGATATGTTAAGGGGAATAATATAAAGTAAGGCTACAAAAGTAATTTAGAGTTAAATTATATTATTCAGTCATTTCAGACTCCTTGTGGGCTCACTTGGGGTTTTCTTGACAAAGATACTGGAGTGTCTTGCCATTTCCTTCTTCAGCTCATTTTACGAATGAAGAAACCGAGGCAAACAGGGTTGAAGTGACTTGCCCAGGATCACACAACTAGTAAATGCCTAGAGCCAGATTTGAACTCAGGAGGATGAGTCTTCCTGACCCGAGGACAAGTGTTCTGCCCACTGCACCACCTAGCTGTCCAGAGCTGAATCACAGAGAGCCTTAAATGCCAGGATCAGACATTTACCTTTTATCTAAGGGGAATAGGGAGCCGCTGAAGGTTTTTGAGCAGGAGAGTGATACGGTTAGACCCAAACCATAGAAAGATGATTTTGGCAGCTGTGTGAAGGGCGAATAGAAAGGAGAAATGAGACCAGGAGAACAGTTAGGCCATTGCAATAGTCCAGTTGCCATGATAAAAAGATTGTTTCTTTCTCATAACTGGGCAGATACTTATTAAAAGAACAGAGAAGATACAACAAAAGAACACATGGCTCCTTTAAAACAAAAGATACCTTTTTTAAGTATTAAAGAAAGCTTATAAACCCTTGGAATAATGACCAGTTTTTATTAGCACTGGTGCTGCAGATTAGCTAATCTATTTTTCATCCTTATTGAAGAATTTTATTATTGTCTAGACCAGTTAGTCAATGATATGCATTTATTAAGTGTCAGGGTCTGTGCTAACCAGTAAGGAGCAAAAGAAAGTTAAAAGATGGTCCCTGCCCTCACAGAGCTCACGATCTAATGGGGGAGATAATATGCAGACAAAGAGGTACAAAAAGGCTACATACAGGATAAATAGGAAAAAATAAAGAGAGGAACAGTAAGAGAATTAAGAAGGATTGGAAAAGGCTTCTTATAGAAGTTGGAGTTTTAGCTGGGACTTGAAGGAAGTCAGGGAAGTCAGGAGGCAGAGATGAGGAGGGAGAGCTCTCCAGGCATAAGAGACGGCGAAAATGCCGAATCAGGAAATGAGTGCCTTGTTTGAGGAGTATCAAGGAACCCAGTGTCATTGGGTCAAAGAGTAGGCGGTGACAGGGTCATATCTGCACTTTAGGAAAATCACTTTGGTGGCTGAATGAAGGATGGATTGCAGTGGGGAAAGACTTGAGGCAAGCATAGCCACCAGCAGGCTGTTGCAATAATCCAGGTGTGAGAGCCTGCACCAGGGTCATGGAGGTATTAGAGTAGAGAAGGGGAACTATTCAGGAGATGTTGCAAAGATGAAACTGACAGTCCTTGGCGACAGATTGGAAAAGGGGAATGAAGTGAGCTACGGTGAGAAGTTAAGGACAATACCTAGGTTAAGAGCCAGGGTACTGGGAAGTTGGTGGTACCCTCAGTAGTAATAAGAAAGATTGGAAGGGGGGAGATTGGGGGAAAAGATAATGAGTTCAGTTTTGGACATGTAGTGATTAAGATGTTTATTGGACACCCAGTTCAAGATGTCTGATAGGCAATTGAAGATGCAAGATTGTAGTTCAACTGAGAAATCAGAGCTGGAAATAGATTTGAGAATCATCAGCATAAAGATGATAACTGAATCCATGGGAGCAGATGAGATCACCAAGTGAAGTAGAATAGAAGGAGAAAAGAAGAGGGCCCAGAACAGAGCTCTATGAGATACCTATGGTTAGCAAAGGAGAGGGAGACGCAGTCAGATAGGTAGGAGGAGAACCCCAGAAGAGAGTAGTATCCCAAAAGCCTGGAAAGAAGAGAGTATCAAGGAGGAGAGCGTGATCAACATCAAGTAGTTCTCCAACTTTTTGGTCTCAAGACCACTCTACACTCTTAAAAACTATAGAGGACCCGAAAGATCATTAGCTTACATGGATTTTATCCAGGGGTGTGCTGGAGCCAGCTCTAACCAGATGAAAGCTGATTACTAAATTCTCATTGTGAGAATTTACACTTCAGAGATCACAGCTACAAATTAAGGCTTAATTTATTGTTTTGTTAGTCATCTAAACTTAAGAAAGTGTTAATGATGTAGTCTAAACTTAAAAATATGCACATACATTTTCCCCCAGAGAGCTCATTTGCCAAATATTTACCTGCACACTCCTGAATTGCTCCATAAAAAAAAAATTGCTTGAACTCAGCAGGAGTGTACTCAAAGGCTCAGGAAATAAAATCATCACCAGATTGGAGGCCTGGTGACCCTAAGCTAATAATAAAAATAATAGCAAGCATTTATATTATGCTTTAAGTTTTTCAAAGTGTTTTATATCCATTATCTTCTCTGAACTTCACATCTTGCTTGTAGCTATTAATATTTGCTGTTTTAGAAATTAAATCATATACAGCAGAGAACAAAAGAAGACCTGGAAGGAAGCACAGAAAAACTGGGTTGCTTTGAAAACAATATGTAGGATTTTTTACATAGGTTTTCATGAAATGGAAATTTATTGTTTTATATTGAATCCTCTCTTATGTTCTGTTATGTACATAGAAATGTTCTTTTTTTTCTCATTTTATAATTAAGTTTAAAAAGAATTTTAAATTTTTTTAAAAATTAAAACTGATTCACTTTTTAAATATTTATTAATTCATTTTAAAATAGAAATGACAAACTTGTTACATATTAACATAGATAACATACTTTATGAAAAGTGACTATGTTTTCCCCATGAGAATGACATTGTTTTACATATTTTTTACATATCTCTCTAATGTCTGGCTTCTCATATCTGTTTCTGCATTCAATCTTTTGCAATAATTTATTTTAATTGAAGTATATGAAGAAAATCTAGTTACATACAGATACATAGTTGGAGAGGGAGGAGTATCTTAATTGGCAAATAATATTTTACATTTATTATTGTGGAAGATGGTTGGGGGTGTTGCTTCTGCATATCACTCAATCAGGGGGTGGATGCCTATGTGACAACATTGGAGTCAGTTTAAACTGGGAGGGAATAGCTAGTTTTCATTTCCACAATAATGCAATCTAACGACCAGGTGGAAGTTGAACAAAGGTTACTTTAAAAAGCCATAAAGTAGAATTGGTGGGTGAATGGACTGACCAGTAAAGACCAGTTCTGAGGTTAGGTATAGATTAACACATCCTTATCCCAAGCAGAAAGGGTGTGGGCATACCCAAATAAGAGCCTGGGTGGCAGAATTGTGGAGAATGGAGATGTAATTAGGGACAGAGACACAGAGGAAATTGGGTGCCTTGGATAAGCTGTAACCTCTGTAGTACCCAGCCAATGGGGAAGCAGGGGAAGGAAATTTGAATGGGGAATAGGGAATAAATGGTGTGCATGTGCACTCATATGTGGGACACCCAGCCTTCCCAGGCCATCAATAAAACTTCTTCCTGGTTCAACAATGGCTTCATGGAATTAGTGATATAGATAACAATTATCTTGCCTTCATGGACCTCCTGAAGAGGTTTTAGGACCCCCAGAGGTCCTCAAACCATGCTTTGAGAACTGTCGGACTAGACTAAAGCAAGCACGGTCTGTTGTATCAGCCTAGTAGCAAGGACAAGGGTGTGAAGGTTTTTGAAGTACAAGGATAAAGAGGGGGAAGATATACTTCCTCACTGTGAATTAAATGAGGGACAATTTGTGAAACAGAGTTATGTGGAAAAAAGGAATGATACAGGGCCTCTCTTTCTCTGACCTCTCACAGGTGAGATGAAAAGAACACCAAGCTCTCAGTAATTGAAAAGCCAAGAATAGTTCTGAAGAACTGAAAATGGCGTACACTGCTCTCCTGTCAGAAGAGAGGTAGGAGCCTCCAGAGCAGAATGTTGTATACACCGTCAGATGAAGTCACAGTGTAGGGTGTTTTTGTCTATTTTTCTTTATTATGAAGGAGGATGCATTCCAGATAGATTGGAAGAAGAGGAGAGAGGAGGGAAAGGAGGGAGGGGTACTGCCAGAAATGATTATAATGTAAAAACAAAAACCTTATTTTTAAAAAATAATACAGATAAGAGGTGATGAAAGCCTGAATTCAGATGGTAACAATGTAAGGGAAAAGACAGAATAGACTTGACAGAGATGTTACGGAGCATGTCCAAAGGAAGGTACAACAGGTTCTAGGGTAAAACTCCCTGGAGCTAGAACATTACAGTATTGTTGCTGCTGCTGCTGCTACTGATGATGATGGTGGTGGTGGTGGTGGTGGTGATGATGATGATGATGATGATGGTGGTGGTGGTAGTGGTGATGATGATGATGATGATGGTGGTGGTGGTGGTAGTGGTGATGATGATGATGATGATGGTAGTGGTGGTGGTGGTGGTAGTGGTGGTAGTGGTGATGATGATGATGATGATGATGATGGTGGTGATGGTAGTGGTGGTGGTAGTGGTGATGATGATGATGATGATGGTAGTGGTGGTGGTGGTGGTGATGATGATGATGATGATGATGATGGTAGGGGTGGTGGTGGTGGTAGTGATGATGATGATGGTGGTGGTGGTAGTGATGATGATGATGATGATGATGATGATGATGATGATGGTGGTGGTGGTGGTGGTGGTGGTGGTAGTGGTGATGATGATGATGATGATGATGATGGTGGTGATGGTGGTGGTAGTGGTGATGATGATGATGTTGATGATGACAATAGTAATGGTGATGATATCAGGAACTTGGATCATGTCCCAGTTGCCTAACATGGTGGCACCTTGCATCCTGGATTCTCATAACATGTAGGTGGGAGTAACCTCCTTCAGTTGGCTGCATCTTTAGAACTGACAGACTGGGACAATTTCACTCTATTTTCCACATGTTCTTTCCTGCTGCTTCCAGATTATACACAGTTCACCCACAGCACAGGCACCATGAACTAAACTGGGAATGGAGACACCTTTTTCCCCACTCCTCATTTTTTACCCCAACTCCAAGAAATGGGCCTGGGATCTCTATGGGGTCTATTTCATTGGTCCTCAGTTTCAGGTGCAGATGGTTATCTTCACTGTACCCATGTGTTTGAGCCATAGTAACCTTGGACCCAGGATTCCAGGTGGGATGTTGAAGCCAATCAGCCCAGCAGAGAAGTCTGGAGAAACCAGAATACCTGGGGCTCGAGCTTGAGAAGGGTTTTGGACTTGGGGCTTGGAACTGTACTCTACAGCAACTAAGCTAAGCTGTGAACCTCCCCAGAGACTGAGGTGGTATAAAGGGGAGATTAAGTCCCATTTGCTGGGGAGCAAGTTTGCATATTTATGATTGTGCCTTTGAAGTATTTCTTTGTAAAAACTCATTTGCTACTTTTTAAATGGAACTGTGGTGCAAGGGCCCCATCCCCTATACTTGTAGGAACGCTATTGGGGGGGCAGGGTGGAGTCAATAGCAGAAAGCCTAGACACCCCAAGGGGTGTCTGGTACCCCCTAGTGGTACCAAACATATAACATGTCCCAACTGATACCAAAATTTTAACATCTACCAGATACCTAGAAAGACATGATCACTCAGTTATATACCAGGGGTTCTCTATCCTTTATAAATTAACAGCAGACTAATACATATAGTACAAATATGAACCCTAAACTACCCTTGAGAATTCATCAAATAAATTGCACTAGACTCAGAGCATCATTACATACAGAACAGTTACCCAAACCACCAAGACATAATACTGAACCATAAATATTTGTGAGCAGCACTTTGAATAGATCTTGCCACTTCCAAAATACAGGGAATGAAAAGCTTTTAAAATATAGAGACGTAATGGGAGAAAATATAAGCATGTTAGAATAGGATGAGGTATATGTCATCCTATTGTCCTGTCTGCTGCTGGGGTTGTTCTGAAAATGCTTTCAGTGAATATGCAGAAGATCCTCCTGCATAATAGTCCCTAGAATATTAAATATAAATGAATAATGAATTCCGTGAATTACAGCTGTGTGACCCTAGGCAAATCACTTAACCTCTCTAGGTTTCGGTCTCTCATCTTTAAAATAGGAATAATAACAGTATCTACCTCCCAGGATTGTTGTGAGGACAAATTGAGATGATTTTTGTAAAGGGATTTATTATTCGGGACTCAAAGCCATTCTTCCCAGTTGAGAGGTTATTGAGTTGACCAAAACCTGTCCCATGGGATGTGAAAATTTACTTGAAGTCTTATGCATTCCTTAGATAGGAAGCCAGAGGAAGAATCTCCACTGTCCCTGACTTCTCAGCAACATGTAAATCTTTCTCCTCGGTCATTCTATTTGTGAATCCTCTAAATGCAGGTTAATCTGTAACCTGACTTTGTTTACCTATAGAGTTTGTTTGACCAGGTCTGATTCCTTAGAGGATATATGATTATGACACTGTTTAGGTAAGCTTGTTCAATTTTTATGACATTGAAGGAAGCGTGGAGTTATGGATCTATCTACTCTTTAACTTTTACGACCTAAAGAATGTTTGAGACTGCAATATATAAATGAATTATTTCTCATCACTTTGTTGTAATTTCTCCTATAAAAGAGCTTGTGAGACTCCTAATGGGTATTTAGGTTTTCTCCAAGGCCTGAATCTATACTTGATCCTAATAATAAAACCTATGTTTTTACCTCTATAATTTCTGTACTTTGGTAAGTCAATTTTGGCAGGAGTTACCTACCACATGAACCCAGAGAGGAGATATTTCTCCCATAACAAATCTAACAACAACCCTGTGAGATGAGTATTACAGGTATCATGATCCTCATTTTACAAATGAAGACTATGAGGTTTAATTGGAACTCTTTGGACCAGACCAGCCACACAAATGGGAATTTTCTACAAGGGCTCCAGGTCATGTCAATGAGAATTTTCCGTCTGAAGCCCAAAGCTATGGTTAGAATCTTCAAGTCGCAGACTATAAGAGCTGGCTGAGACCTTAGAGCTTATCGAATCCAGCCTCACTTACTTTACAATCTAGAGGTGAGAGAGATTGGTCCATTAACTTGCTCAGTTTAAAATTTTTATTTTTTCATTCCTGCTCCTTGAGTGGACCAGACTAAAGATATCTTCTGGAGATGGCTTTTCAACCCAGCGCCTCAGGTACCTGACACTATATGGCCCTAAAATCTTAAATCTTCTTAAGACTCCTGGTTATATCCAGGTATCTTTGGCTATCATTGAAGTGACTTAAGTAACTACTCCTAAGTGGGTACAGTTTGTGGGTCTGAGAGACTCTCCTGAGTTCCTCAACATGAACCTGCTGCCCTTGCCAAACCAATCTTCTCACTGTCCTCTGCATGCACTAGACCCAAAAACACTTCTGGGACGTTGGTCATGATATTAAAGTTACTTAAAATGCCCTCACCTCTCCTCTCTGCTTATCATCAAAACTTTAACTAGTATGGGACAAACTGAACTTTGTACCATGGCACCAGCATTTGGGGGAGGGTGTGGGCCTTGATCCCAGCGACCATCATCCCCATCCTTCACTTCTCAGTCCTTCCAGTCCACATTAATGCATAGTGTCACCACCCTCAGGCCACTTTCCACAGATTCTATTGCTATGACACCCCTTTCCTGGAGCCCAGATTTCCCCTAATTCTTGTTGGGAAGAGAGACACATCAGCTCTTCTCCTGGAGTGACAGTATTCATGGTGCTCTTCACTGCTGTCACTCAACAAACCCCTCCTCCCAACTATTTTTTTTTTTTACTCCAAGTGAAAAAATCCCCAGCTATGGCTCAGTTTATCATCCAAATCCTAGCCATACTTCAAGGCCCAGTTCAGGTCTGATTTTCTCTGCAAAGCCTTCCCCTGCTAGAGGTAGCTGGTTGGTAAAATGATAGAATGTTGGTCTTAAAGTCAGGAAAATTCGAGTTGGAACCTTGCTTCACATATTTGATAGCAAATATATGACCCTGAGCAAGTCATTTAACCTGTTTGATTCGGTTTCTATAATAGTCTCTACCTCACAAGGTTGATGTGAGGATTCTACAAAGTGCTTTGCAAACGTCTAAATATCAGAGACGTGTTAAATATTATTACTACTCCAACTCACACTGATCTCTTCTTTACCTCCTATAGCTCTTTACCTCCTATTTGCACGTTATTATATTTATATTGCCCTCAAGGAGCTTACAGCCTAGTTAGAGAGATAGGAAATGAATATATATGAAATAGTGAACAAAAGAGAACATCTGGTCCTAGCTCTGCCACTGTTTCTTCATGACTTTGAGCAAACCACTTCTTCCTTGGCCTTCCTTTTACATCTTTAAAATAAGATAATTGGACTAGACAACCTCTAGGCTTCCTTCTGGCTCTAAACTCCTATGAAATTATATACATAAAATGCTTTACAAACCTTAAAGCATAATACATTATAAATGTCAGCAGCTGTTATTACTATCACAGTATTACTGCTGCTGCTGCTGCTACTTCTACTGCTACTACTGTTGCTGCTGCTGCTGCTGCTGCTACTACTACTATTTCTATATTCTTACTCTATACTGGGAGGCAGTGTGGAGTAGTGGACAAAGAGTCGGCTGGAAATCAGGAAGACCTGGGCTCAAGTCCTGCCTCTCTGACAAATACTAGCTTTGTGACCTTGGGCAGGTCATTTAACTTCTCATTCTCTGCCATCAGAAGCGTTAGCAATGGGGCAGCTAGGTGGTGCAGTGGATAGAGCTCTGGCCTTGGAGTCAGGAGGACCTGAGTTCAAATCCAGTCTCAGACACTTGATACTTACTAGCTGTGTGACCCTGGGCAAGTCACTTAACCCCGATTGCCTCACCAAAAAGCAAAAAAAAAAAAGTGTTAGCAAGGACCAGCAAACTACTAACCAGAACAAGACTAAAATGTAATTGGAAAATGTTTAATAAAATCAATAAAAATACAATATAATATAGATAATGGTAATTTGTGGTTTTCCAAGTCAATATGCAACCAGCAGGGATCTGTTTCTATTTGAGTTTGACACCCTGCTCTTGCTGTTGTTTAGAGGCTTTCAGTCTTGTCAAAGACCCCTTGTCCAGTTTTCTTGGGACACTAAAGTGGTTGGCATTTCCTTCTTCAGCTCATTTTACTGATGAGGAAACTGAGGCAAATAGGGTTAAGTCACCTGCCCAGGGTCACACAGCTAGTAAGTGTCTGAGGCCACATTTGAACTCAGGTCTTCCTGACTTCAGGTCTGGCACTATTCACTGCACCACCTGGTTGCCACTGCTCAAGGTGACTCTCCAGGACTAAAAGGTCCTGGGTGAAAATGAAATGCTAACGTATTTTAAAAATTTTTTTAAATTTAAAAAAGACTAAAAGGTGATGATGACCTGTACTGATAGAGGGAGTTTTTCTCACCCAGGTGTTCACCACACAAAGATAATCACAGGTCCAGTCTCTATCCCTATGATTTTTGATCTAAACTACTACAAAATAGAAGCTGTTTGGGCTCAGCTACTCATACAGAGAGAACATGGGTGCATAAGAGTGGGAAGGTAATTGATCTATTTTGGGGACTCGGGAGGCTCTGGTGTTAAGAGGGGAGAAGGAAAAGCTAGCCGTGTCCCAAAAGCTATGTGCAGTGAAGAGGCAAGTATCTGCAGTTCCTACCACCACCACTCTCCTATTTATTAGAGTTGCAGGATGTACCTCAGGGATGGTGTTGGTGGAGTAAATGGTTAGAAACTGGCCTGAAAACGGGGCTTGAGGAAGCATGAAAAGAGCTAAAATTGTACCCAGAATGGTTTCAGTGGACAGTGTGTTCTGGGTACATGGGAAAGGAACTTGAAGAGTGAGTTGGGAGTGAGAGTGATTCAGTAGTTGTATAGGAAAGTGAGTCACAAAGTCACTGAGTCTGTACTTGTCAGGGTAAGTACAGAACTAAGGACTCAATCTGGCATCAGCACCTGGGCTAGAGAAAGTCTATAAGGAGGTAGGGCAGTGGCCTAGGCCCTAATGCTTCCTTATGAAGCGATATACCAGCATGGTTTGAGCTGTGACAAAACAAAAACAAGGTCAAATTGCATCTGATATTGCATATATAAATCATAGTTTTCCAAGTACATCCAAGTTCTGTTTTACAAAGAGATAGCCTCAGGGACATGGGAGACGTGGGCTGCAAATCAACCCCTTTTCTCTTGTGGGATAAGCTTTAGAGATAGAGAGCAGCATTGGCACACCAGAAGATAGAAACATCTGAGCTCGGTACCTAGTAAGTATAACAGGCCCACTGACCCAAGGGAATAATGTGGCCTCTCCCACTGAGTGGCCCTAACTCTGGGCTCAACTGGACTAGGTTTGGTCCTGAAGGAGCCTGGCTCCAAAGAAAGGAGTCAGACTCTTCTTGTACACATTATACCCGTCCTGAAGTCTTGGAGAAAAATCTTCCAAAATTTAAATTTGGCTCATATTCTAAGCCTTCCTCAAAAGGAATTACAGGGATAACCTAAGAAAAGTGCTCAATGTACAATGTAGGTAAGGTACAAAGTAGCCATTTATTTCCTCTATCACAAAAGAAGTGTTTAAAATACAAAAGATTGGCATTTACAAATATTCAAAAACATGAGACAGAGAAGCCAGGAGGAAAAGATGAAAAAAGAGAGAATTCCAGAAAGTGGGGACAGCCAGTGGAAAGGCACAGGTTTGGGAAATAAAGTGCTGTGCACAAGCCATAGAAGAAGGCCACAGTGGATAGATTGTAGAGTAAATGGAAGAGAGTAAGAAGACTGGAAAAGTAGGAAAGGGGCAGGTTGTTAGGGGCAAAATGGAGGATTTCATACTTGATCCTGGAGATGATGGGAAGCCATTGGAGTTTATTGAGGTGGGGGCAGAGGGTAACATGGTCAAACCTGCAGTTTAGGAAAATCACTTTGATAGCTGAGTGGAAGATGGATTGAAATGAGGAGAGAATTGAGACAGGAGGGCCAGCTAGAAGGTTATTGCAACAATCTAGTCAAGAGGTGATGGAGGGCCTGTAGTGGCTGCTGCATGAGTGGAAAGAGGGATATTATGCAGACGGAAATGACAAGATCTTGCAACAGATAAGTGTGGGTGAGGAATCAACGATGGCACCTAAGTTGTGAGCCTGAGTGTTTTGAGATGGTCCTCTGACACAAGGGAGTCACTCCTGGGAGAACATAGGGTTCCCCTATTGATCCTTGCTTTCTACAACTGGGTTCACAGTGTCATACTTCCCCAGTGTAGGTGTGACTGCCAATAGGTTAAGTCTTTGTCTGGGTACCCAGTTTATGTCTAAGGACAGGCCCATTGGCCAGTTGGGTAAAAACAACCCCTTCATGAGTTCAGGTGTTGAGAATAACATGTAAAACAATAGGAGTCAGTTCAAGGTAAAGCTTTATTGCAAAACATGAGGAAGAGGAGGAAGAAAAAAGAGGAAGAGGGGACCCAACATACAAATCAGGCAAACACACTAATGTAGACTACAGTTCACATAAGGGTAGTGCTGCATTGCAGAGCACAGAGACATGGGTCTATTCAGCAGAAAGGGGGTACTCCAAAGTGCCCTCTATGGGGTTCTAATATTCTGATTTGGGGTAGCCCCCCTATAGCTAGCTGACTGAGTTGCATACCAGAGGTAAGGAGAAAATGTTATTTTGGGGTGTTTGTTATCAGGGAGGGAAAAAAAACTAGCTGGTGATAGACAAAATATTATTTGGGGGATACAACTGTACTAACCTTCAAAAAATATTATTGCCAGTATATTTCCACAGGTATGTTCTATAAGCTTACAACCTCCCTTAAGGGAAAACTGTTATGGTGGTCTCAAGACCAACAGGCCTAATCTTATTACACTGAATAACTGGGAAAGATGGTAATGCCCCAAATAGTAATAGGGAAGATAAGAAGAAGGGTGATAGGAAGGAAAGATAATAATTTATGTTTTAAACATGTTAAGTTTGAGATGGGATGAGACATTTACTATGAAATGCCCAAGAGGCAGTTGATGATGCAAGACTGAAGGTCAGCAGAGAGGTTAGAGCTGGATAAATAGAGATTATCATTGAACCCATGGGAGCTGAGGAAATCTCCAAGTGAAATAGTGGAGAGAAAAAAGAGAAGACTCTCTAAGGGACTAGGGGACATGGTTAGTGCATGTAACCAGGATGAAGATCCATCAAAGGAAGCAGAGAGAAATGGTCAGACAGGTAGGAGAAGAACCAGGAAAGAGCAGTGTTACAAAAACCTAGAGGGGAAAGACTATCTAGGTCCAAGATAAAATCGTTAATAAAACGATTTCTTCTTCGAAGTTGGATTCAGTCAAAGGGCCACACTTGAGAACCTAAAGGGCCATGTGTGGGTGACCAACAGTGTTGAAGGCTGCAGAGAGGTCAAGAAGGATGGGAATTAATAATAAGTCATTAGATGTGGCAATTAAGGGATCATTTGACTGAGGGTTTTTGTCCCATTGACTGGGTATGAGAAGTAGTGTATTGGGGTATATTATTAATTACCTACAGAGCTTTCTATTTTCCTTCATCACTATGGTCTCATTTGATCTTGACAACATTCCTATTAGAAAGGTGGGCAAAGATTGTTCTCTCCATCTCGTAGAAATGGAAGGTAAGACCCAATGAAGTGACATGATTTGAAAAAGGTCACATCAGTGAAAACATCCATCGATGAACAAGCATTTATTAAAGGTTGACTACCAGACCACCAGACCATGCTGCCTCCATTCTTTGGTTAAATCAGTTCTGATTATTGGTGTGTAGGAATGGTGCCTGGAATAGGCACTTGCCAAGGCAGCAAAAGAGAGGTGGGAACTTAGCTTTCAAAATTCAGCACCTCCTAGACTCTATGAAACACTGGAGGCAAGGGAGTCTCCAGTTCTTTGCTTCCTGGCCCTTATTATAAAAATTTCCCCCTTATTACAGAAATCATAGAATGTTGGAGCTGGAAGGGACCTTAGAAATCACCTAGTCTAACCCCTTGATTTAACAGAAGAGAAAACTGAAACTCTGAGATGAGAAATGACTTACCCAAAGTCACATTAAGTGACAGAGTCAGAACTAGCCCCTGACTCTTTGTCCTGTGTTCATTCCGCTGCTTGGCAGGGCTGATGTCAGGCATCAAGGCTTAAAGATCCATCATTTGGATGGATTTCAGTGAGAAAGCCTCAATTTGTATTTTGTCCATCATTATTCCACTCCTAAAGGCCAAACAGTTTGGGATGGGGAGAGGAGATACATTAAATCTCCTGCTACCAATCAGGACAGGTGTCAGCTTCAGCACATGGCTGATTAATCTGCCGAATACTGAGATACCCAGTTCGCCCATACAATTAACACAATCTATTGCCTTGTAATTCAGCCCTCTGCTGTTAATCATTAGGTTCTTAACCTTAACGCTGCTAACGAATTCATGTTTAATTCAAACAGATCTGTTTCCAAGGTAATCGGAAGCCTAGGTCTTCTTTAGGGAACCAAGGGAACTAACTAACTCCCTCTCTCTCTCTCTCTCTCTCTCTCTCTCTCTCTCTCTCTCTCTCTCTCTCTCTCTCTCTTTCACACACACACACACACACACACACACACACACACACACACACACACACACACACATACACACTAATGGCAAAGAGCCCAGCAGAATTAGGTATTGCCAAGAAGCTCTGCAGAGACAGCCTGGTATTGTGGATAACAGGGTGGGGCTTAAGTTCAAGAACTGTGTTCAGATCCTGCCTCTAAGGCTTATTGGCCACATGCTCATGGATAAATACCTTAACCTTTCAGGGTCCCAGACAATTCTCTGAGACAGTAAGTTGCAAAACAAGTTCCTGCTTTGCATGTGTGAAAGGAGTTTTCATGTGATATTCCCTACACTGATAAAATCAGAAGTCTAGACCCCAAAAAAAGTGTCATGGGGGTTAGGCCTAGACCACTTAAAGTGCCCTCTCCTAAGGGACCTGCTTCTGGGGATCAGGAAAATTATAATCCCTATTACAAAAGAAACTCATTTTATTAACCCTTATGGTAAGAACAACATCTACTACCAATCTAAGTGGAACCCATGGCAATGACATGAAAAGCTAGACATTCACCATGGATGAACTCCCAAAACTAAAAGGTCCCAGCTACAAAGGTTAGTTTTTCCCTTTAAAAGTAATAAAACTCTTTTTGAAACTTAATTGGTCCATGAAATTAAGACTCCAACCTTTTAAGGCAGATTCCTGACCTCCTAACACTCCAAAGCCCAGTATTGGATTTGTCAGGGCTCCTCAGGCTAGAAGGTATCTCCACATTCTGTGAATCTACACTCCACCCCTGCCTTGGAGTGCTAGCATGACAAATGCAGAGGCAAGGGGCTACTTCTCCCAGATTTGCTGAATATCCTTTCCATGCTCTTATTGAGTATAGTTCCTTTTGTTAAAGGTTATATGGTGTAGAAGTGGTTCCTTTCATTCCAGTCCTGAGCCTGAACCACCAGACCAGCCTGGCCCAGAACATCCTTAATTCTAAAATGGAGACTGAGGATAGAAAAATTCCCAGTCTGCAAATATCTCCCTCTTCGTAAGTGTCAGATCCAGGATTCAGACCCATTGTCTGACTCCAAGTCTAGCTCTGTTTATACTGTAACAAAAGTTTATGCCCATCCAAAAAAGAATAGACCAATGGGAGAACTAAGGAGTTCCCTTTAGGAACTCTCAGTA
This sequence comes from Phascolarctos cinereus, assembly GCF_003287225.1. Taxonomy (NCBI): domain Eukaryota; kingdom Metazoa; phylum Chordata; class Mammalia; order Diprotodontia; family Phascolarctidae; genus Phascolarctos; species Phascolarctos cinereus. The sequence goes on along the minus strand of NW_027555625.1, from coordinate 285,577,480 downwards.
CACTCCAAGCCAGTTATAGAAACAATTAGTCAGCTTCTTCCAGAGGGTCCTAACAATTTTCTCTTTGCTTTGCTTTTCTTTGCCCCCTGAAATGGCTCCATGGATACATTTCAAGGGATCTGTAAGTTTATTTTTTAAATTTTATAGCTGTTTCAATGTAATTGATTTTCTTTGTAATCCTATGTATTTTATTTTATGCATTAAAAAAAAGTACTTTAAGACATCTATATGCTTCACTAGACTGCAAAAGTGATCCATGACACCAAAAAGCATTAAGAATCCTTGCTTTGGGGATCTAGTACCCCCTCTACAATTCCAAGATCCCTCTACTGCCCAGCCCCCAAAAGAAGCTAACATCACAATCTGATCACAGTAGGAGAGCCTTCTTCCCCCTTCAAGATTCAAGAGTTCTGTTTTTTCCCTTTGCGATGTGGAAGTTGGTTCTAATGAGCTTGTATTTGGTGTCAGAATTATGTCTAACCCCTTAATCCTAGTTCCTTATCTCTACCCTTAGTGTTCAGCCAGCCAGACACAGGTAATTTCAGGAGCATTTATTGCCATTTGGAGCTATCTTTTCTACTTTTTTCCCTTTCCCTCTCTCTCTCTCTTTTTAAAAAGATGATGACATATCTGTCCCTTCTATCAGTTAGTTACTTTTTCAGGAGAGTGATTTCATTTCTATGGCAACCGGGGATCTATTGTAATCAAATATTGGGCCCCATTAAACCTCAATCTTCCCATCTGTATTGCAGTTTTCTGCAACTTTCATGCAGAATTATACAGCATTAATTTAAAATTTTCTTCTCTTCAATGTTCAAACATGCTTTAGGCTTCCATCTCATTTGAGGGGGCAGAGACTGCACAGAATCTCCCAAAATGCTTCTTTAGGGGTCAAGCTTTGGAAGTGGAAAGTTTACTTTAAAAAAAACCACACTAAATCCACTTCAAATACTGAAGTCAAAATACTGGTTAACAATTGCCTGTTTAAGAGAAAGTGAGAGGAAGAAGGAGACACAGACATACATACAGACGTTTACAGAGACAGAGACACAGAGAACAAAGAGAAACTGAGAGAAATGGAGAAACAGATACAGACAGACAGAAAAGCATTTGTAAGGAAGAGATCTGATTACAAAGCAGTCTACCATCTCCAGACAGATGGGTGATAGATTCAAGTTACAGAATGAGACAAGATTTTCTACATGACTATGTTCATTTGCTACTATGAGTTTTTTTTTTTCCAGCAGGGCAGGGAATTAGGAGAGAGGGAAAATAAAATTTTGTTAATTGGAAAAAAAAAAAGAAAGAAAAGAAATACGAAGGTGCAATGCCTGCCCCTAGGAAGTCAGCCCAACCCCCTAGCAACACACTAATCTTACTGGTAATGATCTAAGTTCAAATAGCTGTTAAACCAAGCCCTCTGTATTCCAGGAAGATGATTTCTCCCTGAGCTCCCTCCCATGCAGATGGACAGTTCTGGGGAGGCTGAGGATGAATTGTTCCAGCCACCCTTCTTCAGGGACTTCATCTCATCCTCCACAGTTCCTCCCAGACAGCCTATCCTAATATACATATAAATACATACACACAGAAATATGGTCTGCCTGTTTTGGAAAACATATATCTGTCAGGGAGAGACGGAGACAGAGAAAGAGACCCATCTCTCTTAATTTATCCACACCATCATACAAAGACAACAGGGGAGGAACTAGAAAGTCAAAAGAACGAAGAGAGAAAAAGATATATATTGTGGAAGAGACAGGTAGGAAGAGGGACAATGTCAGCTCATTGTTCTTTATCATCTCTGGGTCATGAGCTGCTCAAGACTATATTAATACAGCCACTGTATTTGAAAACCAAAAGGAATCTCCATTTAATTCAACTAACATTAATTAAGCACTTACTATGTGCAAGGCCCTACCTATATTAACCACTGGGACACAAAGGTGTACAACAAAAGCATTGATAGCATCTTGGAGTAAAGAGATTTGTATTTGAATCCAGTTGCTATTCTTTCTCTCATTTACAAACTGTATGACCTTGGGCGAGTTGCTTAACCTATGTGATCCTCAGTTTCCTCATATGTCAAATGGTGATAGGCTCAAATGAGATAATGAATGCAATTCGCAAACTTTAAGGCACTAATTAGGACTGCTATTAGTATAATATAACGGGAGAAGGAACAAGTTCACACGTAATTAGGATGCTTGGGAGAGCGATGGAAAAGGCTAATAGGAATAAAAGAAGAGATGAGCTGCACCTGGAGGATGCAAAGAAAACAAAGGAAGAGAGAGAACTTGGGCTAGGCCTGGATGGGGAGAGGGCTGTCAGAAAGCAAAGACAGGGGAGGAGTGACAAAACCATAGGTAGGACAGGCCTTTCACCCAGTGCCAAAATCTGCCCTGAGTGATTTGAATAGCTCAGATGAGATCAGAAAGGAATTGCTTGCTCAGGAGACCTAATATATGTTTGACTTCCAGGGGGTGATCCAAAACACAGGACCATGTAGGAATACATGGGGAGCTAGGGATACACTGTAATGTCTATTGTCCCACTGGCAACAGTGAGTCTATTTCCTTTAAAGGAGAGTAAGTGAATGAATGAATAAAAAAGCATTTATTAAGCATTTACTGTGTGTTCCAGGCACTAAGAGAGAAAGAGAGGCTATGTCCTCATGAAGCTTATTTTCTAATGGGAGAAGACAACATATAAAGGAGAATGGTGGCCAGGGAAGGAAGATTTGGTCTGGGAGTCCTATTTGGTCCTATGAATTCAAAGGATCATAGGTTTAGAGCTCGAAGGGACCTTTGAGACAATCTAGTCCGACTCCCTTCATTTTATAGTTGAGGGAACTGAGGCCTTGGGAAGTCAAATGACTTGCCCAAGGTTAATATATAGCACAATCATGACATAGCCTTTCCAGAAGCAGAGAAGGCAGATGGCAAGATGAGCTGGAGGGATTAGATGTGAAGGCAAATCGTGGCAAATCATGGTTTGGGAATCCAAGGCCAGCTGATAGATAGACTGGGCTAAGTGGGATAGTTTGCACTCAGCCATGAATCAAGATAGCTGTATGAGAGCTTCAACAATGAATGAAGTGACCAGAGATGGTGGTGCCCTCCCTGATACTGGGGAGGCTGAGGCTGGTGAATCACATGAGCTTAGGGATTGTGAGCTACAGTAAGGCTATCCCCGAGGGAGTGTCTTTGCTAAGTCAGGCACCTAGAGTGAGACCCCAGGTATATGGGACCACCAGACTGCCTAAGGAAGGGTGAACTGGTCCAGGTCAGAAATGGAGCAAGCTGGTTTCCTCATCTATAAAATGAACTGGAGAAGGAAATGACAAACCACTCCTGCACCTCTCCCAAGGAAACCCCAAAGGGGGGCTTGAAAAGTTGGATATCACTGAAATGACTAAACAACAGTAAGGGTGCAATGGTCTAGGTTGGGAGGGGAGCTATTATGTTTTAGGTTACTTTCCGTATGTTTTAAAGGGCTCCCATGAATCTTTTGAGTGTCTTTTGTCCTAGCTGTGTAATTGTAGGCAAGTCAGTTAAGTTTTCTTAACCTCAGTTTCTTCATCTGCAATATGGGGATAATAATAATAATATTCCTATTACATATCTCACAAGCCGTTGCAAAGAGGGTACTTTGTTAAGTTAAAGTTGAAATTTTCATCACTACTATGGAAAATATTTGAAGACAGAGATTTTGTTTCTCCAACACCCCCTCTCCCCAGATACAACTACCAAAGCCTTCTCTTTTTCAAACTAAACATTCCACTTCTCAAATGGCATGGGCTCCATTTTCCTCCCCTTCCTAGTTACCCTCCTCTGGATGGGTCCAGTTCATCAGTGGAAGAACCAGAAGTTCATTCTGGGTGTAGGTTTTCTGGGCCTTCAATCACACCCCAACCAGTTAACTTCCCTACATCCTCCTGACAGCCCCTTCCTTATCTTCCTTACTAAGCAAGTTAATTTTCCATAAGGAAAAAAGAATGGAACCAAAAAAAATTGTCTTTACCTGTTTGCCTGATATTGAGCCAAGTCTCTGAACACTCTGCCCTGCAATTTGTCATTAAGACTCATGCCTCTCACTAATGGCCTTGGAAACACATAATGATGCATGAAAATAGACGCCAGCCCATGATGAAATTGTGGTGCCCAATAGAGTAGCCCAACAGTGGTCGTGCCAGCTAGGGCAGTGCTGAGCAGGAGGGATATGGGACACTGATAAGCTATGACTGATCATTGAAAGGGGCGTGTGGAGCTTATTCAGAGCCCATGCTCTCCTGATTAGGGTGCAGCAAAGGGTAATTCCCTTGTTCTCATGCTGCAGAAGTTGCCTGTACAGGATCACACAATGAGGCCAAGACCAAAATCCAGGTCTCCTGCCTTTCAGTCTAGTGTTTGAGGATGATTCTGGTACCAGTCTCCCAGGGACTTAAGGATCTCCCTTCTTACTCTTACTGAACAGCCTTCAAGTATCCAGAAAGCCTCAGCTATGCTTTACATTACTCCTTGGTCATTTCACTAGCTACCCTGAAGTCTAGACTAGATTAGAAACCATTCCCTGGAGGACTGACCCTTAACCTCTACCCTTGGCATGCCCTTCTTGTCCCCACCCAGAGGTCTTGATAGATGAGTGCCTCACAAAGTTCACTATATAGAGGAGATCCCAATCATGCTTCACCTTATTACTTCTGCCTTGCTGCCACCCACATACCCTCTGTACCAACACCACCACCCCAGGTTTCTAGCTTGGGAACCATAATCAAATCAGTACTGCTATTGTTACTGCCAAGGGTGTGTCAGTCTATCTTTCTATTGCTCCACTTACCATCCCGTAGCTTCCCAAACCAAAATCCTCCTCCCTGGCCACAACTTTATACAGTATGTATTGATTCTCTCTTTAAAATATCAGCTTCTTGAAGATAAGGCAAGTCAAGTCAATATGCATTTTTTTTAAAATATAAATTTACTTATTTGTAGTTTTCAACATTCATTTCCACAAGTTTTTGAGTTTCAAATTTTCACCCTGCCTCACACTCCCCCCACCCCAAGATGGCGTGCATTCTGAATATCCCTTCCCCTAGTCTGTCCTCTTTTCTTTCTCTGCCCCATTCTCTTATCCCCTTCCCCTTCTATTTTCCTGTAGGGCAGAATAGACTTCTGTACCCCATTTCCTGTATTTCTTATTTCCCGATAGCATGTGAAAACTTTTTTTTAAACATATGCTTTTAAAACTTTAGGTTTCAAATTTTCTCTCTTCCTCCCTCCCCACCCACCCTCATTGAAATTTGCAAAATTGCAACTCAATATAGGTGGTACATGTGCAGTTATGCAAAACATTTCCATAGCAGACATGTTGTGAAAAACTAACTCTATTTACCTTAATCTATTCTGCCCTCCCATTTATTCTATTCTTTCTTTTGACCCTGTTTCTCCTCAGAAGTATTTACTTCTGATTACACCCTTTTCCAATCTGCCCTCCTCTCTATCATCCCCCTGCTCTCTTGTCCCCTTTTTCCCCTATTTTCCTGTAGGGTAAGACAAACTTCCATACCCAATTGAATGTGTATGTTATTCCCTCCTTAAGCCAAATCCTATAAGAATAAGATTTACTCATTTCCTCTCACCTTCCCCTGCTCCTCCTCCACTGTAAGAGAATTTTCTTTTCTGTTTTTTCTTTGTGAGATAATTTACCCCATTCTACCTCTCCCTTTCTTCTTCTCTGAGTATAATCCTTCCTCATCCCTTAATTTTATTCTCCAGATATGACCCCTTAATCTTCAAGTCACTCTGTGCCTTCTATCTATCTATCTATCTATCTATCTATCTATCTATCTATCTATCTATCAATCTATCTACCTATCTATATACATACATATAATTTTTTTCCTCCAACTACCCTAATACTGACAAAGGTCTCATGAGTTATAAATACCATCTTTCCATGCAGGAATGTAAACAGTTCAATCTCAATAAGTCTCTTATGATTTCTCTTTCCTGTTTACTTTCTTCATGTTCCACTTCAGTCCTGTATTTGAAAATCAAATTTTCTATTCAGCTCTGGTCTTTTCATCAGGAATGCTTGAACGTCCTGTATTTCACTGAATGACCATTTTTTCCCCTGAAGGATTATACTCAGTTTTTCTGGGTAGGTGATTCTTGGTTGTAATCCTATCTCCTTTGCCCTCCGGAATATTATATTCCATGCCCTGCGGTCCTTTCATGTAGAAGCTGCTAAATCTTGTGTTATCCTGATTGTGTTTCCACAGTACTTGAATTGTTTCCTTCTGGCAGCTTGTAATATTTTCTCCTTGACCTGGGAACTGTGGAATTTGGCTATTATATTCCTAGGAGTTTTCCTTTGGGGATCTCTTTCAGGAGGAGATCGGTGGATTCTTTCAATTTCTATGTTGCCCTCTGGTTCTAATATAATATGCATTTTTTAAAAGTATCTACTACATGCCAGATATGGAGCTAAGTGTTAGGAATATGAGAAAGAGAAAAATAGTCCCTGCTCTTAAAGAGTTCACAGTCTAACGAGAGAGGCAATATACAAACAACTATGTACAAACAAGATATATATATGGAATAAAGTGGAGATTATTTCAGAGGGAAGGCACTAAGATTAAGAAGGACTGGAAAGGCTTCTTGCAGCAGGTGGGATAGGAGATGGAGATGAAGAGGGTGTTCCAGGTGTGGAGGATAGTCAGTGAAAAGATTACAGGGATGGGGTGTCTTGTGAAAGGAACAGCAAGGAAGCCAGTGTCTCCTTACTCCCTTCCATGTACCCTATGATCCAGGAATGGGCTAATTAAGGAATTGTCCTAACTGTAACAAACAATACTCCCTAACCTGAGCTCAGGTTCTTCTAGGCTCTGTCTAGAGTGAGTGGTTCTTAACTTGGGGTCGATGAAATTGTTGTTTAAAAAATATTTTGATGACTCTATTTCAGTATAATTGGCTTTCTCTGTAATCTCATGTATTTTATTTTATGCATTTAAAAATATTACTCTAAGAAGGGATCCAGAGGTTTTACCAGACTGCCAAAGATACATGACCCAAAAAAAGGTTAAAAGCCTCTAGTCTAGGGTTTTAAAATGAAAAAGAATTTTGTACATATGATATTTCATAAGTCTATCACCAATTTGGCTTGTATCTCAACCCTCCACTCCAGATTCCTAGGGAAATCTCTAAATATAGCTAATGCCTAATTCCCTATTAAGTGTATTATTTCCATCTCAGCTTTTTATGACCCAAAATAAAAACACACTCACATTATAGTTTAGATACATTTACTGCTGGAAACTGAAAGATAATAGAATAAAGTCTTGAGATTCTCAAATGCTGTTCACTGAGCTGGTAAAAAGGATCAGCCATAATAATAATAACTATCATTTATATGGCACCCTAATCAGGAGAGCATGGGCTCTGAATAAGCTCCACACGCCCCTTTCAATGATCAGTCATAGCTTATCAGTGTCCCATATCCCTCCTGCTCAGCACTGCCCTAGCTGGCACGACCACTGTTGGGCTACTCTATTGGGCACCACAATCTCATCATGGGCTGGAGTCTATTTTCATGCATCATTATGTGTTTCCAAGGCCATTAGTGAGAGGCATGAGTCTTAATGACAAATTGCAGAGCAGAGTGTTCAGAGACTTGGCTCAATATCAGGCAAACAGGTAAAGACAATTTTTTTTGGTTCCATTCTTTTTTCCTTATGGAAAATTAACTTGCTTGTCTCATTTGATCCTCACAACAATCTTACAGGGAAGGTATTATCCCCATTTTATAGATAAGGAAACTAAAGCCTAGAGGTTAATTGGCCAGGATCACAGAGGGAGTAAGTGCCTTAGGCAGGATTTGAACCAGTCTTCCTGATTCCACTGAACAGAGAAGCAGCTGCTTGCTTCATGGCTGAGTTGACCCACTTATTCTTGCCAAGATAATACTAAGAGTAGAGAGAGCTGGACTCTTCCCAAAGAAGCCAGTGTTCTCAGAAGCTGTTAACTAGGGAGAATTATCTTTCATTCCCCCTCACTTCCTATACCCCCAACATTATGGTCAGTAAGAGGAAATGGAAAGTTTCACCCTGTGCTGGCCCTATTCCAACTCTGTGGATTCAACTGATGATTTCCTGGCCAGGCACCAGGGTACTTTGGAGTCCTCCAGGGTCTTATAAATTACCACTATAGACATGGGTCCATCTTCTCCTACAATTGTATCCAGGCCCATCTAGCTTGCTGCCTGAGAGGTCTGTCAGGAGTTCATTACCATGCAAAGTGGTCCCTCTTGTACTGTATTACATGACAAGAGGGCCATCAAAAAAATTAGTTATGAATTTGGGGAAGTCACTCTCTGGGCCTCATTTTCTTCCTCTGCAAAGTGAGAAAGCTTCATTAGACAAGTTTCTTTCTGCCTCTGACAATCTGTATTCTAAATCCCCCTTCAATTTAGGCATGCTATGGTTCTAAACTACTGAAGAACCAACTGCCTACTCCCACTCTGGGATCCTTTTTGTATTATTGAACTTGTTCTAACTCACCCACCCTTATTGGGGACAGGGCTGCTTGGAAACATAGGCAGATGGAAACAGCCTATGTATGAGTCAGGGCCTTGGGGGTAAGACTCCCAGATGATACACACTTAGCAAATGCAGCTCCAGGAATCACAGCATCAAAGAATTTGTAGATCTAGGGCCGGAAGGTCATTGAGTCCAATCCCTTCATTTTACAAATGAGGAAACTGGGGCTCAGTGAGAGTAAGTGACTTTCCCAAGGTCACACAACAGACTGATAGGACATGTCACCGAGTCACAAAACTGAGATTGAAGAGCTCAGTGATATAACTTTCCACTGAAACCAGGGTCTTTCCATGGCAAAATCATAACAAAGACTGTCTTCAAAACCTTCTCAGATTCCCATCCAGGAGTATGCTGGAAACAGCTCAAATTGGCTTAAAAATCAACTGTTCAACTTTCAGCATGAGCATCTATAACTCAGAAATCAGTAAGTGCTATCAATCAGGGCTTGGTTGATTATTTTGTTGATTGTCTAGACTTAAGATTCAGATTAAACTTAACAGTATGTCATATGTACATTTTCCTTTCAGAGAAGTAGTTGTTAAACATTTACTCGCCCGTATCTTTAATCTTGCCAACTCCCAATTCCCCATCCCAGTGTCAAGCTTCTTAGTCCTTAAGTCTGTTCCCAGCAAGCATATTCTGCCCGTTTCTTAGTTATCTTTTATCTCCTAAAAAGCTAGACAGGGCAGAGCCTACAATTTTCTTCCACCATGACCAGTGGCTTTATTACACAAACAGGAAGGCAGGCCTTTCAGAGGAATGTTATTACCCATATCTACATATTGCTGTTCTTGAGAATGACCTAAATCAAATGGCAAAAATGAAAAATTGTTTCCATCCATGGAAAGTTCATGAAGGCTAGGAAGTTGGCAAAGATTGTGAGGTACGTACCACATGTGATTTCAGGCCACAGTTAGATACTATAAAGAAAGGTGCATATGAAGTCTATCTGTTAGTAAATAACTGGTAGAGATGAGGAAGGGAATGGAATAAGCATTTATATAGTGCTAAAATGAGCTGGAGAAAGAAATGGCAAACCACTCTGGTATCTCTGCCAAGAAAACCCCCAACGGGGTCATGGAGAGTCAGACATAACTGAAAAATGACTTAAGAACAACTACGTGCCAGGCCCTGTGCAAAGAGCTTTACAAATATCATCTCATTTGATCCTCACAACAACCCTGGGAGGTAGATGCTGTTATTATCTCCATTTTACAGTTGAGGAAACTGAGACAAACTGAAGTTAAGTGTCTTTTCCAGGGTCACAGAGCTAGTAAATATCTGAGGCTGGATTTGAACTCAGGTCTTCCCCACTCCAAGCCTGGCACTCTCCATTTGCCCGCCCGGCTGCTATGAGATGTGTTTGCTGGTCCTAATTTACAATTGCAGCAGGTAGGAATTACAGTGGGTTATTACTTATAGAGGGATCAACCTGCAGGCTAGTGCCCCAGGACCTACAGTGGGTAGAGTGTGAAGCCTGGAGTCAGGAGAATCTGAGTTCTAATGTGCCCTCTGACACTTACTAGCTGTGTAATCCTGAGCAAGCCACTTCACCCTGTTTGCCTCAGTTTCCTCATCTGTAAAATGACCTGGAGAAGGAAATGGCAAAGCACTGTAGTATCTTTGCCAAGAAAACCCTAAATACAGTCATGAAGAGTCAGACAAGGGGTAGCTAGGTGGCGCAGTGGATAGAGCACCAGCCCTGGAATCAGGAGGACCTGAGTTCAAATCCGGCCTCAGACACATAGCACTCACTGGCTGTGTGACTCTGGGCAAGTCACTTAACCCCAATTGCCTCACCTAAAAAAAAAAAAAGAGTCAGACACGACTGAAAACAACTAAACAACAATACCACAAAAGGAGTTCCACAAGGTTTGGAAGATTCTGAGCAAGATCTTCAGGCAAGGTTGCTACAGAATTGTTTTCCATGTAATCTCTCCTGGTACTGCAGCCCCTTGTCTTTCAGCACTCCAGTGGAAAATGGTATAGATTCTGTAATTTAAGAACAAAATCTTGTGCTTTTCTAGAGTTGCGTTGGATGTAATCTTACGAAGATCTGATGCTATGCTGAATCTGAACCATCAGCCACCTTACAGCACCAGATCATATGAAAACATAATGTTGGTAGAGCCCATAGCCCTAGACTCTCCCTGAGTTGAGGCTGAGCACCAGCCAAAGGCAGGAATGAGGGAAGGCAAGAAGGAGGTCCCAGCTCTAATTCACACTACCACCCAGTGGAGTGTAAGGAGAAGGGAAGGGGAGGAGGGGAAAGGGGGTGAGCTGCAGTCAGGTTCAAGTTTGTACTCCTCTTAATGCTCTGGTGCCCATCCTTCCTTCCAGTTTTAGAATCCTCTCTGTTGATTTACCTGCTTATGAACTAAGTTTTTATTTTAGTTTTCTTCCTCTTAAAATTTTTTTGGTTTTCAACCTTTTTTGATTCTATCTGAAGCCCCGCTCGCTTTCTGATTCCTCTTCTTTTGATGCTGGATGTACCTCTAGGATAAGGATAAAGCTCCCTCAGACTTCTTCTGTGTCAGGGGATGTACAGTCCTGCAGGCCTCAGTCCCTACTCTAAGCAGCTCCTGAAGGAAGAGAACTAGGCCCAGATAGATATCAGTCACCTGGTATAGCCACCCATACTGGCCCCTGCTCTAATTCTCCTCTATGCTGTCATCCTTTTCTTTTCTGGCTAGGCCAAATCAATGTCTTCCCTTTTTATAGGTTTGGAGGATGGCAAAAAGGGTACTCTGAACCATCTGTACAGCCTTGGAAGCCCCTTAAACAGGGTCACCTCAGGCAAAAAGGTAGCCCAATCCTTCCATTCTTTCACATAACTAGCCAGAATCAGGGTCTCACTGATATGGTGATGGGGAGGGGAGTGAAGAGGGAGGAGTTGTGCAGGGTTTGGGGTGTTCCAACAATCTTTGCAAGGGGGTAGAGATTAGAAGGGGGGAGAAAAGGAATGGAAGGGATCATAGCGTAGGTCAAGGGACACTAGCCTGCAGGTTGATTTGTATATCCCTGCTAAGAGTATAAAAACTGGTTGATATAAAGGTGCTAAATGAGTGCTTTAAAGATCAGTCTCATAAGGCTACCATCTTGTCAGGGTTCCCTCTTCTGTCAGTCAGTCAGTCAAATAACATATATTAAGGACCTACTATGTGTCAGCACCGTGCTAAGCAATGGGGATACAAAAAAAAGGCAAAATCCAATCCCTGCTGTCAAGGAGTTCACAATCTAGTTTGGGTGGCAGGGTGAGGGTGAACAACATAAAGTCAAATATGTACACATAAGACATATACAGGATAAATTGGGTGTACTTTCAGAGGGAGGACACTACGATTAAGGAGGCCTGGGGAAAGGCTTCTTCCAGAAGGTGGGATTTTAGATGAGACTTGAAGGGAGCCGGAGAAGCTAAGAGATGGCCAATGAGAAAGAGCGAATTCCAGGCTGAATTCTGAATTCCATCCAGAAAGTGAAAGGGCTCTATCCAGAGATGGAGTGTAGTGTTTGAGGAACCCAAGAGGGGTGGTGTCACTGAACTAAAAATTATCCAGAGCGGAGTGGTTTCAGAAGACTAGAAAAGTAGGAAGGGGTCCAATTATGAAGGGGTTTAAAAGCCAAACGAGATTTTATATTTTATCCGAACAGACATCATCAGATCTGGGCTTTAGGAAGATTAATTGAAGACAGCAACTTCAGTTGGGTAATGAGGTCAAAAGGCAAGGAGTAGAGAGACATGACTGAGACAAAAGGACAGCTTCACAAACTAGGAGTTTGGCTACAAGATGGGGGAGCTGATGGCTTGAGGGGATGGTAAGGTTAAGTGAAGTTATTTGTGGTTGTTTTTAGGATAGATATATATTTGTAGGCTGCTGGAAAGGAGCCAGTAGGTAGGGTGAGACAAGATTAGAGACAGGAGGTGACTGTTCAGGCAATTTGCTGGAGGAGATGAGAGGGAAGGCAGAGAAGTTGACTCTGGTAAGGAAAAGGACTACCTCTTCATCAGGCGAGAACAGAGGAGAGCATGGAGGATAATGTCAAGGGGTTTTGAGAAGTAGAGTAGGGGAGAAAAGTGATGATAAATAGCCTCTATGTCTCTGGGAAAATACGAGGCCAGCTCCTCTGCTGAGAGATGGGAGAGGGATGGTGTGGGATGCTTATCAGGACAAAGTATTAGCCTTTTTCAACAAAGCAAGACAGGATGAGCAGGCTGCACTGAAGCTGGGAGTTTGATTGTTAAGCTGGGATATTCACTGCCCACCTCTGCCCGTGAATTTCCGGAAAATTCGATCTCCCCTCCCCATTCTCTGGCAATTCTGTCTCCTTGGGTGTGGCGTCCCTTTCAAACTGCACACACCGACGCTGAAGGGAAGGAAAATGGCTCCCCACATCGTTCTCTCTTGCTTACTCCTGTGGCTTTTCCAGTTCAGTTTTTTTTCCCTCTGGGGGTATGTTGTTCTCAGATTCTTTATGAGGCAGGTAGGTCTTCCCACTTTCTGATGACATCCCTCAGCTCTGCTCCAACAGAATGAATGGTGCCCCATCTATGAATAGGGGATCCATCTGACCAAGGGTAGGGAGAACATGCAGAGGGCAGGATGCTCTTCTTCATCCCTTTCAGAGTGGTTCTTTCTCATGGGTTTGACTGAAACTAACTCACTCACTCTTTCTCTGTCTCTGTCTCTTTTTCTCTCTTTCTCTCTCTCAGTTCCCGGGGGCTTACTTCAATTACCAGTGCTGACTAGTCTGTTTGAGAGGCAGCTTGTCATAGGGACAGAGAGCTGGTTTGGAAGCCAGGAAGGCCCAAGTTCAAATTCTATCTCTGACACATTGTGTGACTTTGGGCAAGACACCTAGCCTCTCATGCTCTAGGCCAGTGGTGTCAAACTCAAATCCAAGTGGGGCCATTAAACCATACATAAAGATCCCTGTGGGTGGCATATTAACTTAGTTTTAAAATATAATATCATCTGGGGGGCTAGGGGGTGCAGCAGATAGAGCACTGGGCCTGGAGTCAGGAAGACCTGAGTTCAAATCCAGCTCAGACACTTACTAAGCCATATAATCCTGGGCAAGTCACTTCACCCTGTTTGCCTCAGTTTCCTCATCTATAAAATGAGCTGGAGAAGGAAATGGCAAACTACTACCAAGAAAACCCCAAATGAGGTCATAAAGACTTTGAAATGACCGAACAAAAACAATAACAAATTAGCTGGCTTTTGTAGTATTTTTATTTATTTTTGTCAAAGATTTCCCAAGTACATCTTAATCTGGTTACAGGGAACTCGGAACTCGGGAGCGTTGTGGGTTGCATATGGCCAGGCACTTTTGACGCCTCTGCTCTAGCAACTAAGACTATAAGTGGCCGAGAGGGTGCCAATTAGCATTTGTAGAGGAACTTCCTCATCAGGGAGATCCCTCTACCAGTGAATTCACAAGGCTGGTCTCTATACCTAACTTTCATCTATCTATCTATCCACATTGTATTCCCCATGAATATTATTTAAACCCCTTGAGGGCAGAGACTGCTTCCTTTTTTTTCTTTTGATCACCAGTTTCTAGCACAGAGCTTAGAGGGTAGAAGGGGATTGTTCATCATGGATTCATTATTCCATATCACACCTGAGTTCTCCCTTCCCATGTAAGTAGTGAAAAAGGGATTTTTCTTGCATGGAGGAGAAGGGCTCAGAGTGACCTTAGAGTATTGGCTGTAAATTCTTCAACCACATGAGCTTGCATTGTTTACATAAAAGAGAATTTTTAGCATTTCCCTAAAATATATCTATTTCCTAAGCCATGTAGTTCCCATCTCCCCATTCTTTCTGGTCTTTCTTTAACTCAGATTTGTCTTTTTTTTTTTAAAGTTAGTCTTGAATTTTTGATTCCTGCTAAATGAGAAAGTCAAAGGAAATGGTTAACTCACCAGCCATTTAGAACAGGCCCTGAACGTGAGTGATGTCCTGCTGAAGATCACATTCGAGTTTTTCCTTCAAATGTCCTGAATTCCTCTGTTCCCAGGGAGAAAGAAATGTAATGCTCTAAAAACAGACTGAGTGATGACAGGGTCTGGACGTAGTTGGCTCCCGCTCTTCTCTCTGACTCACTTTCTCTGACTTATGAGGAGAATGGACTAAATGAGCTCCAAAGTCCCTTCCAGCTCTGACATTCTGTGATTCTTCTTCTCACTGACTTTGAATTTATTGTCTCTATTTGGCTATCTGTCTCTTTTCGCCCTCTCTCCCTCCCTCCCTTTCTCCACTTCCTGCAAAGAACCCCAATAAAATAAATTAGTTTTTAGGACTGGAGGTAAATGTGAATTAGCAGAATCTCCAGCAGCCATCCATACTGGATGAATTCCACATACAAGTGTATACTTAGCCTTCTAAAGAAAGACACTGGGGCAGCTAAGTGGTGCAGTGGATAGAGCACTGGCCCTGAAGTCAGGAGGACCTGAGTTCAAATCCGGACTCAGATCAAATACTTGACACTTACTAGCTGTGTGACCCTGGGCAAGTCACTTAACCCCAATTGCCTCAAAAAAAAAAGAATTATAAACAAAGACATCTAAAAGAACTTTAGTTAGTTGGGGTATGAGTGATGATGCAGGTATAAATTGTGTTTAAGGCTTCTGTAGAACTGATATTACTAGCCTGATGGATGAGGCCACTTACAAGAATCAGCACTGGCTCTCATGCTTCGCTTACCCTTTAGATCAATGTTTCCAAAGTAGGGCTGAGGGCCTCTAGGAGGGGCCGGCATGATATTCAAGAGGCATCTAATCAACAAATCAGAGTGTAGAAAGATGGGCTGAATCCCATTATTCCTGCAATAATTTATCTCCAATAAAACCACACTATACTTCATTCATTATCTCATTATCTCATTATCTCCTAACACTCACACACACACACACACACACACACACACACACACACACACACTCATTTCTGCTAAAGTTGAGTTATCACCTGACAGATACCTGGACACCAACAGCAGCAGCTGAGCAAGGGACATTGAGAAAATCCCCCAGTAACTCACCTTCACAATAGCCACTTCTGATGCCCAGGTCACCTGGTGACCTCAGCAGGTACCCTCAAAAGGTGGTCTCTATGCTCTAGGTAAATAAATGACTAGTAAGAACCCTATTCCCTTCCTCCCAGTCACACACGTTCTGGTTTTTGTTTGGGACTGGACAAATTGAGTGGTGTATTAGTACATTTATATAACTTATGAATAAATGTTCGAATACTGGAGGTGTCCCCAAATTTTTTATTAATTATACAGAATAAAAAAGTTTGGAGGACACTGCTCTAGATCATCTTGAAACTGAAAAAGGAATGAATTTTAAAGCAGAGTGTTTGAAAGGCTCTACTAATTGATTCTGACAGTAGAGGGAGGGGGTAAAATCACACATTCTAGGGAAAAGGTGAGAGATATGGAAGTAACAATTAAAGGTACCTTGACTATTCAGAGCACTCTAGCATAAGTTGAATTCACAGAAAATGCCTGCCTCTCATCTCTACATTGCATACAAAACAGCCTGGAAACATTGATATCAAGAGGATTTCAACCAGATTCAGTAAAACTATTTATGGACTATATTCAATGTGTAAAGCCTTGCAAATGAAATGTTTGCATCTGAAATTAAAATTCACAAAAGACAAGGGTCTCTGTGAAAACACTTTTCCCATTACAAAAAGGGCATCTCAGTCAACCTTGGAATGGAAAAGAGCAGAAGCCTAAACTATACAAACTGGCAAACAATCCCAAAATAATTGATACATGGCTTTGTATTTAGACTGAATATGGTATGCCTAGCATTCTGGGAATTAAATTAAATCACAATAATGTAGCTCCACTTTGAACGTCTGGAGCTATTTAAATCTTCTTGCTTCATCTGTGTAATTTATCTCCCAAGAGCCAGTGTTGGGATTGATGGAAGGCACCCATCTAAGAAGAATTGCAATTCTTGAGCCCTCTCTGAAGTAGGAAAGTGGTGAAGGTTTAAAGTTGATTGGGTAATTTATTTTCTTTTTATTTTATTTACTTATTTGTTTTTAGTTTTCAACATTCACTTCTATAAGACTTTGAATCCTAAATTTTCTCCCCCTCCCTCCATTCTCCCCTTCCCAAGATGGCATGTAATCTGATATAGGCTATACATATACAATCATATTAAACATATTTCCACATCAGTCATGTTGTAAAGAAGAATTAGAACCAAAGGGGAAAACCACAAGAAAGAAGAAACAAAAAAAAAAGAGAGAAAAATAGTATGCTTTGATCTGCATTCAGACTCCATACTTCTTTTTCTGGATGTGAATAGCATTTTACATCATTATATTACGTTACTTTTAGAATCGTCTTAGATCCCTATATTGTGGAGAAGAGTTAAGTCTTTCAAAGTTGGTCATCACACAATGTTGCTGTTACTGTGTACAATGTTCTCCTGGTTCTACTCATTTCACTCAACATCAGTTCCTGTAAGTCTTTCAGGACTTTCTGAAGTCCACCTGCTCATCATTTCTTATAGCACAATAGTATTCCATTACATTCATATACCACAACTTGTTCAGCCATTCCTGACTAGGAAATTTCTAAAGTTGTTTTTCAGCTCTAATTGACCTTTTTTGGATTAATAAGTTTTCCCTGTCGATATGCATGCAAAGTGAGAGTAAAGCCAGTTGGATGTTAACAAAGTAAAAAATTTATCAGAGTACTGTCTAGATTTTTTCAATAAACTTGAAAGCAGAATTTGGGACCATGATTGGTGCATAAGTGACATACTTTTATAAATAATATAAAATACCTGTACATAGTACAGGAGAAATCATCAGACTATGATTCTGGAGAACTAGATTCAATGCAATTCAGCAGATAATTATCAAGTGCCTAAGATGCTCTAGGCATCTAGAAGATACAGAGACAAAAATGAAATAGCCGTCTGCCTTCAAGTAGCTTACTGGGGGGATACAACATATAATACAAACAAGTAAACAGAAGGTAATTTTAGGAAGGGGAGAGCACAAAAAAAATGTGAAATGGTTCCAGAATTTTCATGTCATCATTGTGTAAAGGTCATGTTCATTTTCCTATCATGCAATTTTAGTATACATGCTGTCAGAGTTCTTTGGCAAGTGGTAACTTCTCTGGACCTAAATTTCCTCTCCAGAAAAATGAAATGGATAGAATACAAAATCTCTAAGGACCCTTTAAGCCCTCACATCAACGACCTAAGATTCTATACTGAAGCCCCACAGGGCTCTGAAATCCTTAAAAAGAAATTATTTAAAAATTTATTAATATACTGGGGTGGAGCCAAGATGGCAGAGTAAAAGCAATGAGTTGCTTGAGCTCTCCCCAAAACCCCTCCAAACACCTGTAAAAAATAACTCCAAACAAATTCTAGAGCAGCAGAACCCATAAAAAGGCAGAGTGAAACAAATTTCCAGTCCAAGACAACCTGGATGGTTGATAGGAAAGGTCTGTTGCATTGGACTTGGAGAGGAGTGCAGTCCAGCATGGGACCCGCCAGCAAAGCCCCAGCCCCTGGGGCGAGGAGAAGTGCTAGTGTGGCAGAGCCTATGGCAGTGGTAGAAAGGTACTGCTCCTCACATTTCAAGGCAGAAAAGAGTGCTTGTGGTCACTCATAGACCAGAGCACAGGCCAGGAGAGGAGTAAACACCTCTCCTTTGATCATACCACCTTGGAAGAACTGAAAATTTATAGGTCCCTAGAAGTATCTCTGAAAACAGCTGCACAAAACACCTGAAGCTTGGGACAGTATACCCTCCACATTAGAAACAGAGCCCTACCTTAACAAAGACTTAAAAAGTCAAGTAATTGTCTGGGAACATGAGCAGGTAGTAGAAAAAAACTCAGACTATAGAATCTTACTTTGGTGACAAAGAAGATCAAAACATACAATCAGAAGCACAAACAACAAAATCAAAGCTCCTATATCCAAAGCCTCCAAAAAAAATATGAATTGGTCTCAAGCCATGGAAGAACTCAAAAATGATTTTGAAAATCAAGCAAGATAAGTAGAGGAAAATTTTGGAAGTGAAATGAGAGTGATGCAAGAAAATCATGAAAAACGAGTCAATAGCTTGCTAAAGGAGACTGAAAAAAATGCTGAAGAAAACATCTTTAAAAATAGACTAAACCAAATGGCAAAAGAGGTCCAAAAAGCCAATGAAGAGAACAATGCCTTAAAAAGCAGAATGGGCCAAATGGAAAAGGAGGTCCAAAAGCTCACTGAAGAAAATGATTCCTTAAAAATTAGAATGGAGCAAATGGAAGCTAATGACTCTATGAGAAATCAAGAAATTACAAGATAAAACCAAGAGAATGAAAGATAGAAGACAATATGAAATATCTTATTGCAAAAACAATTGACTTGGAAAATAGATCCAGGAGAGATAATTTTTAAATTATTGGACTATTTGAAAGCCATGATCAAAAAAAGAGCCTAGATGTCATCTTTCAAGAAATTATCAAGGAAAATTGCCTTGATATTCTAGAACCAGAGAGTAAAATAGACATTGAAAGAATCCACCAATCACCTCCTAAAAGAGATCCCAAAAGTAAAACTCCTAGGAATAGTTTAGCTAAATTCCAGAGTTCCCAGGTCAAGGAGAAAATATTGCAAGCAGCCAGAAAAAAAAAAAAACACAATTCAAGTATGCAAACACAATCAGGATAACACAAGATTTAACAGCTTCTACATTAAGGGATCAGAGGGCTTGGAATATGATATTCCAGAGGTCAAAAGAGCTAGGATTAAAACCAAGAATCATCCAGCAAAACTGAATATAATCCTTTAGGGAATATTCAATGAAATAGAGGACTTTCAAGCATTCTTGATGAAAAGACCCGAGTTGAATAGAAAAACTGACTTTCAAATACAAAATTCAAGAGAAGCATGAAAAGGTAAACAGGAAACAGAAATCATAAGGGGCCTATTAAAATTGAACTATTTACATTCCTACATGGAAAGATGACATTTGTAACTCATAAGACCTTTCTCAGAATTACAGTAGTTGGAGGGAATATATATAGACAGAGAGAGGCAGAGGGCACAGGGTGAGTTAAAAATGAAGGGATAATATCTCAAAAATAAAATTGAGGGGTGAGAGAGAATTGTACTGGGAGAAGGAGAAAGGGAGAGGTACAATGGGGTAAATTATCTCACATAAAAAGCAAGAAAAAGCCTTTATAGTAGAGAGAAAGAGGGAGAAGGTGAGGCAATGAGTGAATCTTACTCTTGTCAGATTTAGCTTAAGGAGGGAGTAACATACACATTCAATTGGGTATGGAAATCCATCTTACTCTACAGGAAAATGGTGGGGAAGGGCAGGGAGGAAGGGGATAAGAGGAAGATGATAGAAGGGAGGGCAGATTGGGGGAGTGGGTAATCAGAAGCAAACACTTTTGAGGAAGGACAGGGTCAAAGGAGAGAAAAGAATAACGGGGGGCAGGGTGTGATAGGATGGAGGGAAATATAGTTAGTCTTACTCAACATGACTATTATGGAAGTGTTTTTCATGACTATACATGTATAACCTATATCAAATTTCATGCCTTCTCAATGAGGGTAGATGTGAAGGAAGGAAGGAAGAGAATTTGGAACTCAAAGTTTAAAAAAACAAATGTTAAAAATTGTTTTTACATGCAACTGGGAAATAAGATGTACAGACAATAGGTTATAGAAATTTATTCTGCCCTACAAGAAAATAGAAGGGGAAGGGGATTGTGGGGGGGGGGAGTGATAGAATGGAGGGCAGATTAGAGGAAGGGGTATTCAGAATGTATACTGCCTTGGGGTGGGGGAGGGGAGAGATGGGGAGAAAATTTGGAACTCAAAATGTTGTGGAATCAAATGTTGAAAACCAAAAATTAATTAATTAATTTAAAAAATTACTTAATATAGAAAAATATCTCTGTAGTGTGGGTTAGTTTCAATTTTATGAACCAGATCACCTCTGACTGGTGTGACAGAACATGAGAAGTAATAATCATGTACCTAGAGTAAGAAATGATGGATTAGAAAGAACAACACAGGCAGAATTATGGAATTAACAGCAACAACAACAAAGAAGAACATTTTTCTATTTACTTTAATTGCATAATGGGTTTTTGGCAACAGATTTTTGGAGTGAGGAAGGTGGAGTGACACACCAGACAGATGACTAAGAAAGTATCATTAAAGTCTATCAGCTTAATAACTTGTGAAGAGAGAATAATTTATGAAGCCATAATGGTTTATCATTATTACATGCAGAGAAATACTGTCTATAGAATCTTCCTTAGCCAAAGCAAGAGTAACTTCTTGTGAAACAATGAAAACTGAATGCTGTGAAATTACAATGACCAAGCTTGACCCCAAATGAGACAAGGACTATGGACTGCATTTAATGTCAGCATTGGGTGATATGTTGGCTAGTTTTGGTTGCACTGAGTTTTTTTCCCCCTCCTTTTTATTTTTTGTCTAAAGAAATGGTTTGGGTGGTGGAGGGATGGGGAGAGGGAAAGATTGAGTAGGAAATGAAAGTGACATAAAAATAAAAGATAATACAACAGAAAAAAGGTTATCTCTTGTTCTCATCATAGGACCATAATTAATGAATTCCCTCTCATAAGCAATCTTTCATTTACAACAAAACTCACCCCTAGCAAACAGTAGGGTAGATTTTTCTCTACAAATTAGGTATTATTTGAACTATGAATTCCCTCCTAAGGCAGAGGAGCTAAATTGGATGAATGAATGATTGAATGCCTTATACCTTCCTACCTTCATTTACACTGTTTATTTCAACCTCTCTTCTTCATCTATCTCAATCCTACTTGTTCTTCAAAACCCAACTCATGACACCTTTTCCATGAAGTCTTTATTCATTACTCCAACTAACAGTGATGACTACCTTTTCAAACATCTATAGCCATATGAGATTATAACTGTCCCTGTCACCAGTTTAACCCATCATATATTAGCTTGCATTAAAAATTATCTTTCCAGTTGTCTCAACTAGATTTTAAACCAGAAATTTACAACAGCTGGCAGCACACTTACCAAGTTTTGATGACAGAATCAAGCCTATCTGTCTAAAGGGCTGTTTCATTCCTGACAAATTCATAAGTTACCTTGAGAGCTTGGAGGAGAGGCAAGGAACCATTTGCCCACATCTGTGGAGATCTAGGTATTTATATTTGGTGATTTTCCCAGTGTCAGCTCTGGGTAAGGAGTAACAAATTGATCTTTTGGGATAGTCCCCAAGATTAGACCCAGTCCAGATGAATCCAGACCATAGAGTGCTGAGCTGCTGGCTACTCCTACAACATAAGTTAATAATAACACTAATAACAACAATTAAAAATAAGAATAGATGATAATCATATGATGCCCCTAGATGTCACTAGAGAGCTCAATATAGGCTTACAGTTTTTTCTTTAAAGTTTAGGGCAATTGGTTCTAGGGTCCTTCCCCTTGCTTTTTCAGGGAGCTATTAGTTAAACTAATTATTAATGAATGTTAACAAGCTCAAAGCCCCTAGGTAGAGAAAGTAATCCTTTCTTTCTATAACCCTTGAGTAGAAACTGGTCTCTTTGCTCTATAGCACACTCTGAAAAATCCTGCAAATGAGAACTTGGGGTAGAGGAAGAATAGGACTCCATTGATTAGGGAATGACTAAACAAATTGTAGTTTACAGGAATGTAATGGAAAATTATTTGGCTGTAAGTATAACTGGGCTTGCTTGTGCATTTCCAGATCAATTAACATGAAAGTTCCCTGTGTCCCCCACCACTTAGGCCTCTTCTGATTGGCTGCAAAGCCAGAAAGACTGCAAGTTTTAAAATGGCTAGACTGGGACAGTCTCTCTCGTTTTCATACATACCCTTTCTTGCAGAGGGTGAGGATCACAGTTCATAGATAGCACAGGTGCCATAAACTGAACCAGTGAAAAGAGAAGGACTTCCATCCTCTGCATACCCTCTCTTTTATCCCAGCTCCAAGAAATAGGTCATGGGAGGAGGGAGGAGTGTCTGTTTTGTTCTGTTTGTCCTCATTTTCAGGTGCCAGAGGTGATCCCCTCAGATCTAGGAGTTCAAGCTATGGTGACCTTGGAGGCAGGATTACAGATGGGATGGCTCAGCCAGACTACTAGGGCAGCCCTGAGCAGCCAGGGTGCCTGGGGATTGGAGGGGATGTCCAAGGTGTTTAAACTTGAACAGGAGCTGTGCTCTATAGGAACTGAACTAAACTGTGAAGTTAACACTCTTTCCCTCTGCAGAAACCGAGAGTACAAGGGGAGAAGAGAATTAAGCCCCACGTACTGGGAAGTGTTTATATATTGCTATTATACCTTTTGAGGTAAATATTTCTTTGCAAAAGCTAATCTTATTGGAATTGGGGTACAAGGGACTCACCCCTACAACTGAAGGAACACCATTAGTGGTAACTGGAGACATTTACAAAGAGCCTAGTTGCTCCCAATCCTTTTAAGGGTATCCTTTGGGAAAGGTTGTGATGTAGCCTACCTGACCTTCAGGTAGTGGGGAACAGGGAGCAGGACAGTCAGTGTTACATAAGGAACAATGAACCCAACCTTTTACTTTTATAGATGAGGAAATTGAATCCCAAAAAGGTTAAAAGACTTACCCAAGGTCACTCAGGTAATGCATATCAGTGGCAGGAGTTGAACCCAGGTCCTCTGACTGCAAAGCCAATGTACTTTCTACTAAGCCTCGCTGCCTCCTTCCCACCCCAGCCCCCCCCCCACACACACACTCAAGACCCATCATAACAGCAGTCAGGTTCTTTTTTTTTTTTTTGCCTTGACCCTTTAAATCATACAGTAAAGAAGTCAGTGGACCCTGGCTTATCTGTTCGAATGGATGCAAGCAATGTCATAGATAACCTAAAAGAGAGATAAATGATATCATAGAGACATCATTTTTACACATCTTTGGAGTATATTCAATGAAGTGTATCCTTGATGTACATTAGACTTCCTTGGCCACCATGTTGATTAAAGGGGTGAGCCAACCCCCCTACTGAAAAAGAGGCAAATATACTCCCAGATAACTGACAGTGCCTGTGTTTTCCTACCTTACTTATCCCACACAATGCAAAAAACAAAGTAAAATTGTCATTCACTGTTATTAATGGGTGATTTCAGGTAGGGTTGATCACCAAGACAGTGATTGCCTGCAAGGTTGGTCTATTGTCCTTCTTCTGACCATCTACCATATACAGCAAGGTGAGAGATTCAATACTACCTTAATTTCACAGTGACCACATCGTTGCTTTCCTAGTCATTCCCATCCACCACTACCCCAATCAGGAAATGGCTTGTTGGTAATTACTGCTAATTCACAGTATAGAAGCAGAGAAGATCTGCTCCAAAAAATGGAATTGTTTTATCCTGAGAAAAGAAGAGAAATGTAGTAAAAGAGAAAAGAGATGTGTTGACCTGTTTCCTTTTTCCTTAATAATTGGTAGTTTTCAGATCCCCTAAAAGTCATTTTGGGTCACATACTTTGGATGTTTCTGTCAGTTTCCTAACCAGTAAAGGATCTAATGAAAAAAACTTTACATCCATCCAGGCAGGTGATATGTAGAGAGAAAGACTTTATTGTATTGAGAACCCTCAGCCTCACTGCCAAATTTCCTAGAGGTTGGAACACTGTTCCTCAACCAGAAGGAAAAACTTGTGATGAGGGTGTCTAATGGCTCTGACCTGTTTCTCCTCCTTTCCTAGTTTTCAGTCTCTCCCTGTCCCCTAGGCTTGTGGCACATTTCTCTCTAGGAGTCTCTCACATTCAGCCTCTTCCCTCTCCCCAGCTACTTTCTTCCCCTCCCTTTAGTCTGAATTTGGCTAGCTGCATTTAATCAATCTGTTCATCAGATAATGGATCAGCTCTCCACATTATCTATAAAGCTATTGCTACAGCAAGCCATACAGTTATAAGGAAATACACATCACTAGCGACACAGTGAGACACGGAAATGATCCCCCAAACCAGCTTCTGATTTCTTCAGCACCCCTCTTTCCTTCCATTCAACATCTCATAATAAAGAAATTTTTTAAACACCCTTGGAGTTGCTCAAGTTAAAACTTAAAAGGGAAAAGCCCCTCTCCCAAGCCTCTCCTCTTGGCACATCTCAAACTTACATCGGGCAGGGAAGGGGCTTGAGGGAAGGGCAGGGGGGGGGGGAAGGAAGTGGAATGAGAAGGACCCTCTGCACGCGATTAGAGGAAATGCTCTAATTTCCTAGCCCACTTCTTCCCTCCAGCGCCTTCTCACTCCTTTCTTTTTCTCCTTTACGAAGTTAGGGGCCACCCCAGGCTTAACAGATCCCTCCACCCTCCTCCAGACACAAGCATTTCCCTTTTTTCTTCTTATCGCTTCTCTCTTCTCCCCCTTTCTCTTCTCTCCACTTCTACCAATCCTCTTCTCTCCCTCCCCCTCTGCCACTCCTCTCCTTTCCTCTTCTCTTCCCAACTCTCCTCCTCTCACATTCTCACTCTCAGACCGTCTCCCTTCGCCTACTCTGTCTCTTGGCTCGCTCCTCAGCTTCCTTCCAGAGCGGTCTGACTTCCCGCTTTCCATCCACTACTGACCAAGTGTGGAGGCGTGCGGCAATGGAGCCGCAGGTAGTATTCAATGCTTCAGGAAATTCCTGCGTCCCAGAACTCGAGCAGTTACAGGAGTCACAACCTGGTGCAGGACCCCATCCTGGGTTGCATCCCGGAGGGTTCTCTGCTCCGGTGGTAGCGTTGCTGGCCACGCTCATGGCGCTGCTGGTGCTGACCACGGTGCTGGGCAACGCTCTGGTCATCCTAGCGTTCGTGGTGGACCGGAGCCTGCGTACTCAGGGAAACTTCTTTTTCCTCAACCTGGCTATTGCCGACCTGTTGGTGGGTAAGTAGGTGATTGAACGGAAGACACCTCAGGGATGGGTTGTCAAGGGATTAGCACTAGATCTTTGAATAAAAGGAGTTGATGGCCCTTAAGTGACTCCCAGAGTAGAGTAACTGAGTCCCTACTTACCTAGGAGTTTGAGGAATGTGAGAGAGATGATGAAGCAGCATGGTATAGTGAAAAGAGCCCTGGATGTGGAGTCAGAAGTCCTGGGTTCGAATCCAGAGTTTACCACTTGCTTGACTTTGGGCAAGTCACTTCCCATCTCTTGGCCCTATTTCCTTCCTCTGTGAAATGAGGGCGGGGTCACTGAGGTTACTTTCAGCCTTATGATCAAAGAAGGGACAAAACCAGATGGGAGTTGGGACAGGATACAGGGATTCAAAACCGAGGAAGATACAGTGAGTGAGTTTTCTGGTTGGAAATGATGATCCCTACTCCAGACTGAACCCAGGGAACAGCTACTTCAGAACTTTTTATTACTGTTGTTATTATTCAAATAAAGTGCTTTGATATCTCTCAAGGAGAAAGCCTTGAGAACTGAATGACCGTGTTCCTACTACCCATCCCTCCTCTCTCCTCTTGGCCTTCTCTGAGACCCCAGAGTGTTAGAACAAAAAGTTGTATTCGAGTAGAAAAAAGTATGAAGGCTCTTCCCTTTAGTCCCAGCACTGAAAGCTCTCTACCTGCAGGCGTATTCTGCATCCCTCTCTACATCCCTTACGTCCTGACCGGAGAGTGGAAGTTTGGGAAGGGGCTGTGCAAGTTGTGGCTGGTGGTGGATTACCTGGTGTGTACTGCCTCTGTCTTCAACATCGTCCTCATCAGTTTCGACAGGTTCAACTCAGTCACCAGAGCGGTAAGAGAGTTAAGTTTCCCTCTAAAGGGATCCTTGGGGCTTTGGGTTGATTTCCCATTTGAGAACATATATGAAACAATCTGCTTGTGTTTGGGGACAGCTTTCACGTCTGAATTAGGATATCTATCAGCAATTTTTTTAAACGGCTAGGTGGCTCAGTGAGTAGAGCGCCCAGTCAGGAAAACTCATCTTCCCAAGTTCAAATTTGGCCTCAGACTAGCTCACTTAACCCTGTTTGCCTCAGTTTCCTTATCTGTAAAATGAACTGGAGAAGGAAATGGCAAAGCACTTCCAGTATCTGTGCCAAGAAAACCCCACATAGGGTCATGAGGAGTCAGACACAACAGAAAAACGACTGAAAATTTTACACTTGCACAGACACAAAGAGTTTAAACAAGCAGTAAAATCAGGAGCCCAGGACACTTGGCTTCCATTTCCAGGCTCTTTTCTCTAGACCTCTGCTGCCTCCAAGAGGCCAAGAGAGAGGAAAGGTCTTGGAGGGGAGAGGAGAATAGGGGGAAGGGGCTTTTTCTTGGCATTTAACATCCCTAACAAGCCCCTTCAATCTCTATGTGTTCCCTGGTGCTCAAAGTATTATAGGAATATAGTGTTCAGAGGAATTTAAAATTGGAAAACTTGGGTTGGCATTCCAGTTCTGATTATCCTGGGCAAATCACAAACTCAAAAACATCCAAATACAATAGGACTTATGTGAAGAGACGGTGCTTAAAGTGCACTTAAAGTGCTATAAGAACGAGTTATTAGTAATTTAACTTCTTCACAGAGAACTTCCCTTGTGGCTCCATTCTGTTGCCTCTGTTTTCCTAAATTCTTAACTGTATTTGACTACAAGCAGCTTCCTAAACTGTAAACTATTGCCTAGAGAGGTATTTTGTAAATTACTAGAACTCAGAAAAAGCATACACCGTGAGTACAATCTGCTGAGAACCATCTCTGGTAATTAGCTTCATTCTTACTGATTTAATGATTTTATTCTAGCTATAGGTACAATGAAATCTCTTAGCTAATTGCTAATACTAAGTGTTCACTGAGCTGAACCTGATGTGTAGAACTGAATGTTCTGTTCATATGAAACACAAACTTCAAAAGGGGTTGGATTAACTTAGAACAAAGTGGAAGAAAAAATACCAATTTCCCAAATCATTAAGAGATTCCTTCATTCCTTCCCCATTAACTTTCACCACGTTCAAACTTTTCTTCCTGACTGATGAAGTAGCAGAATTCTCTTAGGAATTTTTTGCATTTACAGAGGGAAGAACTACGTACTCAAAAGGCACAGCATTGCTGTTATATTAGCAGACAGCATAAAATTATAATATGGATACTAAATTAAAATATATTTAAATTACAGATAGAGGCAAATAAAAATGCAGGGCAATGCTTTGCTGCTTGTGGGGATGTATACATTTAAGTAGGGGATGGATTTTGAATCCTTTCCCAGTAATGGAAATGAGCCACAATGAGCCATTCACATTGAAGAATCAACTCTGAAACATACTAGACAAGTATTTATCCAATAAATCAATCAACAAGCATATATTAAGCACCTACTAAGTGCTAGGCACTTTGCTAGGGCTGGGCATACAAGAATAAAGAATGAAACAATCCCTGCTCTCTAGAAGCTTACATTCTAATGTGGGGGGGGGAGTGGAGAAATAACAAGTATATATAAAAAATATATACAACATAAAGTAAATAAATATAGGGGCAGCCAGGT
Source organism: Phascolarctos cinereus (assembly GCF_003287225.1). Taxonomy (NCBI): domain Eukaryota; kingdom Metazoa; phylum Chordata; class Mammalia; order Diprotodontia; family Phascolarctidae; genus Phascolarctos; species Phascolarctos cinereus. The sequence continues at coordinate 285,549,357 of NW_027555625.1, read as the reverse complement.
GGCACAGTGGATAGAGTGCTGGCCCTGGAATCAGGAGGACTGAGTTCAAATTCAGCCTCAGACCAGACACTTGACACTAGCTGTGTGACCCCTGGGCAAGCCACTTAACTCCATTGCCTAGCCCCCCCGCAAAAAAAAAAATTTATATATATATATATATATATATATATATATTTATATATATATATATATATATATATAAATATATATATATATATATTATATATATATATATATATATATTTATATATATAATATATATATATATATACACACAAAATATGTACAAAAAATAGGGAAGCCTTCATTTGGAAAGTAGTGCTTGAAGGAAGAGAGGGTTTCTATGAAGTAGGCAGGAGAGTTCGACTGAAGACCTCTAGGGCAAGAGAACCCACTATCTCCTGAGGCAGCCCATTTTATGCAACTTTCATTGTTGCATTTCTTCTTTTACTGTTGTTCAGGTGCTTTCCAGCAGTGTCTGACTCTTCATGATCCCCATTTGGGGTTTTCTTGGCAAAGATACCAGTATGGTTTGTCATTTCCTTCTCCAGATCATTTTACAGATATGGAAACTGAGGTAAATAGGGCTAAGTGACTTGCCCAGGGTCACCCAGCTAGTAAATGTCTGAAGTGAGATTTGAACTCAGGAAGATGAGTCTCTCTGACTCCAGGCTTGACACTCATTGCACCACCCAGCCGCTCTGAAGTTCTTCCCTACAAGGAGTCTAAAGGTGCCTTCTGAGACTTCAACCTATTGCTTCTAGTTTTGCCCACTGGGACCAAATCTTCATTCTCTTCTACATGATAATCCTTTATACACTTTAAGACAGCTAGTATGTGCCTCCATAAATCATCACTTCTTCAGGTTAAATGTCCACAGTTTCTTCATCCAGTCCTCTATGGCAGAAGTGCCAAACATGGCCTGGGACACTCCTGAGTACTTCTGAAGCAGATTAAAATATGATTGAGAAGCACAGGACAAAATAAATAAAAAACATAACAGAACATAGATAATGTTATTACATCATTTTCTAAGGGGGAAAATGTGGCCTGCAGGGATCCTTATATATATTGACCTGTTTCTATTAGAGTCTGACACCGCAGCTCTGTGGCATGATCTTGAAGCCCTTCACAGTACCATTTACTGTCACTTGGATACTCTTCAGTTTCTGAATGTACTTCCTAAATTGTGACACCGGGAATTATACTCCAAATGTGGTCTGACCTTGGCAGAGTACAGTATCACCTCCCTAGTCTTAGCCTCTAAGCCTACCTTAATCTGGCCTAAGACTGAAGAGCTCCTTTTTGGGGCTGCCATAGCTCAGAGTTCACTCATTTGGCTAGCATTCTACTAAAACTTCCATATCTTTTTCAGCCCAACTATTCTCTAGGTGTGGTCCACCCATCTTGTACTTATGGAACTTTTCTACTTTACTAAATTTTTACTTTATTTTTTTAACCCAAGTGTAGGACATTACATTTATGTCTATTAAGTTTCACCTTATTAAACTGAGCCAATGTTCCAGCCTGCTAAGACTTTTTAGATCCAGACTGTCCTAAGGGTTAGCTATTCTTCCTAGTTCAGTGTCATCTGCAGACCTGAAAGCAGCGCCTTGCACATAGTGGGTACTTAATAATGTTTGGGTTGGATTATATCTATACCTTCATCCAAGTTACTGATCAAAATGTCAAACCGCCCAGAACCTAGTTGACCTCCCTCCCTAAAGTCTCTCCCCATTCCAGTCCATCCTCCATACTTCCACCATAGTGATTCTCCTTAGGTATAAGTTTGACCATGTCATTCTCCTATTCAAAATCCACTGATTCCCTATTGCTTCCAAGATAAAAATTTAAACTCTTTTCTTTAGCTTTAAAGCCCTGAACAACCTGCCCCGATCTATCTTTTGCAATTCATTATATATCATTCAAATTCATTATATGTTACTACTCTTCCTACACTCTTACTTTCCAGCCAAGCTGACCATCTCAAGTAGCACTCCATTTTCGTCTCCATTCTTTTGCACCTACTGTCCCTCAAGTCTGGAATATATTCCCTCATCATCTGTTTTGTAGAAACTTTCTCTTCTTTGAAGACACACATCAAGCAATACTTTCTTCATGACTCTTTTCTGCTCTCTCCAATTACTTGTGCCTTCCTTATTACCTTGTATTTATATTTACTCTTCACATTTGTTTTATATATATTACATATGTATGTGTCTCCTCCATTAGAATGTAAGCTCCTTGAGGTTAGAATTGTTCTTTGGGTCTTTGTATCCCTAGTGCCCTAAAACAGTGGCACAAAGTAGGCACTTAATAAATGCCTATTGATGCCTATATCTCACATCTCTATCATACCCACAAGAAAAGCACGATTTTGTCAAATGATTTACTAAAATGTATATAAACTATTTCATTCAGCCTTCTGATCCATCAGTTCTATAAACCCTATCCAAAAGAAGTAAATAAAGTTAGTCTGCCATGATCTATTCTTGAAGAAGCTATGCTGGCTCCATGTTCCCTATTTCACTTTCTGGACATTCATTAACTTTCCCTTTAATATTTTAAAATTTTGTCAATGACCGAAGCCAACCTCATTGCTCTGCAGTTTGCAGGCCTCTGGCCTCTGGGACACCTAGGCGGCACAGTGAATAGAGTAACAGGCCTGGAGTCAGGATGACTCATCTCCCTAAGTCAAAATCTGGCCTCAGACACTAACTGTAAGTCACTTAACCCTATTTGCCTCAGTTTCTTCCTCTTCAAAATGAGCTGAAGAAGGAAATGGCAAACTATTCCACTATCTTTGCCAAGAAAGGCCACAAATAGGATCACAAAGTCGGACACAACTGAACAACACCACTGCCTTGTTTTGGAAAATCAGGGCATTTGCTTTTCTCCATTTCTATAATATACTTCTGCTCTTCATAGTCTTCAAACATCAATGACAGTGGCCTAGCAATCCTATCTACCCTTTTTTTTGGTTTGTTTTCAGGTCCCTAGAATGTAATTCAGCTGGGCTTGGTGACAAACTCAAAGACTGCTAGATGCTATCCACCTCTTTACTTACTTGAGTTTAAACTCCCTATTAGCTATTTTTGTTCTAATTCAAAGATTACAGAAAACACAAGCAAATTGGCGGAATGGTTCTTCCTTCTTTCCTTTATCATTATTTTATCCATCCTGAATAGTAGTGCTATCCTTTCTTTCAATTAACAAGCACTTCTAAAGCAACTATTATGTGCCAAGCACCATGCTAGATGCTTAGCCTTATTCTCCTCCCAAATTAACAAAGACAAATAAAGTCCATTTTGTTGTCCTTAGTAATCTCTGCTAGCTTCCGTTCATTCAGAGCTTTAGCACTACTAACACTATTCTTACAGGACCATGCCACATACATTTGTATTTGTTACTTGCACCTGCATCCATCTTCTTTCTATGCATTTAAGGAAAATATCTTTTTTATATCATCTTTATTTCCAAATACAACCCTTCCCATCACCAGTGAGCTGTACCTCATAAAAAAATTAGAGGGGAAAGTAGTAGCAAAACTAATGCATCAACCAATAACATGTGCCATATTCCACATCCATATTCCTCTACCTCTGCAAAATGAAGTACATTTTCTCAGTTTTTTTTCTATGTCCAAGCTTCTTGGTTATAATTACACAATAATAATTCTATCTACATTGTTCTATTCACTCATACATGCCTTTAAAAAATCTCCACTGTGGTTGCTAAGTTCCATATATATCCATAATGAAGACAATTCTTCCCCTTTTCCTCTCCAACAGAATCGTTTTTCTGGGTCTTCAGAATTTCATTCTTGAGAGCTTTCCATCCCTCCTGAGCTTGCTGCCCTTCCCAAATTTTCAAGCAAGGTGTCTTGCTTGATTCTCAAAAGGTTCTGGAATTGGCTCTCTAGAACTGGCCCTAGAGTTCTTGGCTTTCCAGTTTTTCTCATATATATTCTGAAATGGACTGACCACTTTCTACCAAAGTCTCTATTATTTCTACCTCTTTGTTAGAGAGAAATAAGTCTAGAATAGCAACTACTCTCATTGCTTCTTCTACTTCTTGAAAGTCATCATTAAGGCAAGCCAAGAAATTATTTGCAGCTCTGCTTTTGGAGGAAAGTGCTCCAGTACATATTAGGATAAGATAATTGAAGTCTCCCATCATTACTCTATCTCAGTCCTGTAATCTTATTTTCTAAACTAATTTCTTTCTTCTTTCTGTCCAGATGATCACCTACATGTTGCTTTCGTTCCCTCTCCTGAAATGGCCTTTCCTATGGTCAATCAATAAACATTTATTAAGCACCTGCTATGTGCCAGCCACTGTGCTAAGCCCCAGGCATACAAAAAGAGGAAAAAGACAGTCCCTGCCACCAAGGGGCTTACAATCTAATGAGGGAGACAAGATATACATATATATGAAAAGCAAACCATATATAGAATAAATAGGAAGTAATTAACAGAAGGAAGGCACTGGAATTGGGGGGTTGCAGAAGGCTTTCTGTAGAAGGTGGGATTTTAGTTGTGACTTAAAGAAAGCCAGGGAAGTCAGCAGTTGGAGTGGAAGAGGGAGAGCATTTCAGACATGGGTGGACAGCCAGAGAAAATGTTCAGAGCTGAGAGATAAGAGTATCTTGTTCGTGGAACAGTTAGGAAGTCAGTATCACTAGATCAAAGACAATATGTTGGGGAGTAAGGTGTAAGAAAACTAACAACTTCAGTGGAAAGTTAGGAAGGAGCTGCATTATAAAGGGCTTCAAATGCCAAACAGAGCATTTTGCATTTGCTCTTGGAGGCAATAGGAATCCACCAGAATTTACTGCCTGATTTTTTTATTGCCTCCAGGTTATCTGTTCAAGTCATCTCTAATGCAAGACCAAGCTCAAATGCTACATTCTCCATAAAGCCTTACCTGATTTCTTTCCCAAAGTCATGATTCCTCTCTCCTTTCAACTCCACAGTTCACAGTATTTCTCACACTAAATGTTCATATGTATTTTATTTGTGAATTATTGCCTCTAATAAGCACCAGCAGGGGGAAACATTGTCTCACAATAACTTCTCACAATAACTTCTCCCCTTTCTAGCGATGTAAGATTTGGGAACGATCTCCCCCACCCTTCACTTTGCACTTTGTACTTCTCTAATGAATTCAACTACAATATTAAATATTATAAGTATTTGTTTCTTGTCATATCCTCCTGCTACGCAGTACAATTAACAAGCAGGAAGGGTTGACCTTAACTGAAATTTCGTTGTTCCCTAGTGTCAAGCACAGTGCTCTGCATACAGCAGGTGCCTAATGTTGGCTGAATAAAAAATGCTTTCTTCATGACACCCCTATGAATTTAGATAGAAGAAGCAGTATCCTCATTTGGTTGATGAGGTGAATGAGGTTCTAAGATACAGAGGGACTTATCCATGGTCATTTATTAAATGTTAGAACAAATGATTAATCAACCTCAGATCAATCAGTGAATCTGCTTCCTGTTTCTGTACTTTCCCCTTCTCCCCTTTCCTGTGATTTTTCTTCTGTCTAGGTGACTTACAGGGCTCAGAAAGGGATGACAAGAAATGCTGTCTTTAAGATGGTCATAGTATGGCTAGCAGCTTTCCTCCTTTATGGTCCTGCCATCATCTGCTGGGAGTACATTGCCAGAAAAAGCATCCTGCCCCGAGGAGAGTGCTATGCTGAGTTCTACTACAACTGGTATTTCTTGATGATTGCTTCCACCATTGAATTCTTCACTCCCTTCATCAGTGTCTCCTACTTCAACCTAAGCATCTACATCAGTATCAGAAAGCGCACGCTCCTGAGAACTGACAATCTGGATTCCAGTGGAGAGAACTGTGAAATGAACCTCCTGGAGAAAAGAAAAGGACATGCCATATTTTTTGTTAAGCCAGCTAAGTGGAACAGGAACAAGAAGAAAGATCATGTTCTCTTCCCCAATGGGCTCCTAGGTCCCAAGCATGATAACCCCTCCTCCCTGGACATCCGGGGTACACAAGATCTGCCTCCAATGCAAATCAAAATGAAAACCAAGCCAGGCCAAGTCTATGAAGCCACAGAAAGTACTTGCAATGCCACAAGGCACCCAGACATTGCCAGGACAATGGCAAACCGCCTCCGGCTATCTCGGGACAAAAGAGTGGCTAAATCTTTGGCCATCATCGTGTGTGTATTTGGGCTGTGCTGGGCACCTTATACGATGCTCATGATCATCAGAGCTATGTGCCATGGGAAATGTGTACAGCATTTTTTCTATGAGTTCTCTTTTTGGTTACTTTGGCTAAATTCAGCCATTAATCCTGCTTTATACCCACTCTGCCACATGAGCTTTCGGAAAGCTTTCATCAAACTGCTATGTCCTGGCAAAGCCAAAATTCACCCACATATTTTTAGGTGAAGAAAAAGGCCATCTGTGGCTGGTATCACCTAAAACCTTCATTTGTCTGTAAAGTGGAGTCCATGGCATCCACTCGGTGACTACCAATCACTCTACTTTTACTCCAGTTTTTTACAAAAACATGGGAGACTCTCTAAGCAACAAAAAGTGAAAGCATCAAATGAAAAATACTGCAAGTATTACTCTGAGTTTAACATTCTATCTGGGTGGAGGATGAGTTACTCAGGAGGGAAAAACCATTTTTAAATTTATTTCCTTAGAAAAGACTTTCATGAGATTTTAAAATGATTGAGGTTTGAGTACATTTGACCATATTTGTACAGAAACTTTTTTTCTTAAATATTAAGTGCACCACATGCTCTTTTTATGTGAGTATTCATCAGATCCTTGTATAGTAAGTACTATATTCTATAAGGCTTGGTTCAAAGCAATGCCTATTTATAAAACAACACATGGATAAATAAAAGTGCTACTTTTAAAAACTCAAATACAAGAATCACATTTAACAATCATCAAGCCAAAACAAAACAAAATAAACAAAAAATTTTAAAAATAGCTTCTTGGAAGGAAAGAAAATAAGTGAATTCAATTTAAGCCATAACCTGAAAGACTCTAGCTAGACATAATTTCTTACCATGAAATATTGTTAAATACTGGAATGAGTAAGCAGTAAAAAGACAAAATAGAATCTCCTTCTACGAATATCTTTTGCAAGAATCAGCCAAATTCTTACCCATCTAGTATTGTCTAGGCATATTTTTTTTCCCTATAGATAATCAATGGTTCTCAACATCATTAGTTTTCTGAAGTTAACACTGGTAACTCATCAATATCATCACAGGCAACACCATTCTGCCCACTGGTTTTTGTTTATTTGGCATGAGTAGCCCAAAAGGGTGCTTTGTGCCCATCCAAATGGTCCTCAAAGTTTGAGAACCATCATCCTAGTAATTTCTTAAGGTCTTTTTCATTTATGTCATCAAATTATTCTCATTCCAATTCTACACATTTTAAATATAGTGATAGTGCAAACCAAGTAATTTTTTAAAAGCACAGAATAATTCACCTTTATGTAGTTCTTTAAAGTTTACAAAGCACTTTTTCCTTGACCTTATGAAGGAAGCAGTACAAATATTATCCTCATAAAAAGCTAGTGATTTCCCCAAGGTTACACATAGCAAGTCAGAGTCTGAATGTGAACTCTTGATGCCAAGTCTAATACTCTTTCTGATATACCTGGCAAATAAGGCCACAATCCAAAAATATTATAGAATTCACAATTCTGAATTATTTTTGCTGGATACTTATATCAAGCATAGAAGAACAAAGGATCACAGTGTCACAGATTAACATAAAGTCCCCAAACATTTACGACATTCCTCAAGTATCTGCTAAAATGCTACCTACTGAGGAGGATGAATTAATAATTATTATCCTAGTGCATGAATTCAAGAGCTTACTTTATTTTACTCTCATGAGCAACCACACTGCACGTAAAAAAAAATTCAGATAGGAGGGCTTTCCCACAGGGAGCAGTCAGGCAGAATTTCACTGTGTCCAAAGAAGGCAACTTTTGAATATCCTTACCTGGCCTTAAATGAAAGACAACGCAGTTCAGAAACCCTCAACTCAACAACATTCCCTGAACTCAGTCACTTAGCAGCTCAGAACAAGGAGTGGGTAGGTGGGTTTTAGCTAGAAGCCAAAAGATCCCTATTTATAAGACTGAAGAATTCTTCCAACAAAAGACTATCCACATGTAAATCCTTACCTAGGAGCCTCTGACAAGATTACTTTCATTCTTCACCATCTTTCAGGTTAGGTTCACAGATTTAGAGCTACAAGGGACTTTACAGATAATCAAGGCCCAAACCCCCTCATCTTATAGAAGAGGGAAGTGAGGACCAGAGACATCAAGAAAGTTGCCAGTTACACAGAGCTAGTTAAGTGGCAAAGCTAGGGCAACTAGAGGATTTTCTGGGAAATGACCTTCACTGGTAAAACAAAGAGAGAGTAATGGCTCCTTTACACATCTAGAAACTTTTTTTTTTAAAGCTGTCAGAGAACTTTTCTTGGACTAAGTGCAGTCATAGCTCCAGCATCCTAGACTGAGAAATGGCCATATGGTTACACCATTTTCCAGAGGATTACCTTTGAGTATGTCTGATCTCCAATTCTGAATTTCAGGCCATTTGTGAATGTCAACAGTGAATCTCCACTGCCCCAGCTAACTCACAAACGCAGATGAATATTGTTAGTAAAGAACTGGACTCCTAAGTAAAAATAAGCAAGAGGATTTACTTAGGGTGCTTTGATTAAATAATGACTCATTTGAATTATCCATAAATATTCAAGCTTTGTGGGAGGAAGAAGATTTGGTCAAATCAAGTCTTTCATCTCATCTTTCTACCTCTACCAAGAATATGCTGTGCTCCTATCATTTCTGTTTCAGTTATGGGTTGGACTGGATGACCTCTGAGATGCCTTACAACTCATTCTATGATCCACCCCCAATTCACTCTCCCAATCACCAAGCCATTCACCACCTTACCAATCAATCTTCCTATTCTTCTAGATATACTTCCACGAATACAAAAATATGCATGTTATAGCTAATACATACTCATTAGGTGGGTTCGAGAAAAACGGAAATGAGGGCAACTAATGAGGCTTTTAAATGGTGCTAATCATGGGATTAAAAAACGCATCAGTCCCTGAGTTTCAGTTCATGACTGACTATACCTATTTACAAAGTAATGTAAGGCTGGGATTAGATTACAATGGTTTGCCAAGACTGGCTATGTAAGAACTAGATAAGTTGCATAGGTACCATTAAGCCACTTTCTCAGAGATGCTAATAGTTTTTCTTCAAATAAAAAAATACAAAAGAAAGAAAGGACAAATGCTTTAAACTGTTATAGCAATTTTATTGTTTCACTGGTGCAAAATCATGATATTTGTGTAATGCATTTTCCCCTAAATTTACAATAATGAGGGTTATACATAAACTATATAGATCACAATTTCTCTATTTTTATACTATTTAGAACAAAATTTCCTTGATAAATATGCCCAGTGATGAATATAGGCCCCTAATGGATGTCCAAAAATGCAAAATATAAACTTCTGGTTTTAACCATGGAGCTTTTAAACTCTCAAACATGCATTAATATACTCTAGTTTTAGGGGAAATATTACACACAGCCTTGTCTTGCATTTAAAGAAAAGCTCAAGCTGAATTCAACATACAATATCCCTCCCACCCCCAACCCCAAATCAAATCTCCTGTAAAAATCAAGATGGACTATATAGAATACAAAGACAGACAGTGCTAGCCACTTCCTGGTCAGTACATCCTAGGACTGAATAAAATTACAGAAGCAACGACAAACAGTGAAGAGAAACAGAAAGAAAAGATTAGTAGCTGAAAGAAGAGACTTGAAGATCAGAGGAATTTAAAAAAAAAATTCAATCATGCTACTTCTAGTGATCAGACAGACATCTGATGTCCCAACTTGAATACCTGTGAAGTGAATTAATTTGTTAAGGTCCTGAAGGTGTGTTTGCAGGTGCTGAATAAAATATATCACAGATAAGAGAAAGATAACCTAACTTGGCATTTCTGAAAGGCACAATCTATGGGGGTGGGTGGGGGGAATAATCTAGCATAATAAAAAAACATACTGTATGTGAATGGAAAGAAGTACAGCGTTTCTGTGTTTCTTCTCTTTAAAGTACAAGACCTTCATAAATTGGCCCCTCAGACTCTGGTGATTCCCTCCTCAAGCGCAAATGCTCCAAGGTGTTGTGAAAATGTTTGTTAATCTGTTCTGTTTCTTCACTGGACTCAAGATTTGGAAGGTCTTCTCTTATCTTTTGAATAAGCTGATTCAAAACTTGAATTGTCACCTACAATGAAATATATATATATATTGGTTTCTATAACCAATAGAAGAAAAAAGACAGAATTAAATAATACTATTTTAGGAGTATATATTACTCTTATTACATGGTAACAGTGAAAATTAGGAACCAACTTAAATTAAAGAAATATAAACCCACGATTAAAAGGAAAGAAAGCATTATTAAGAACACAGTTCCTACTGAACCAGGAGTCAATTACTCTCACCCAAGAAATCCTGCAACAATACTCTAACCAATATGCTACAGATTAATCTTAGGTTCACATTTACAATTCAAAATTAAGTCTAGTTAATACAGGCTCCAATTTGGCTACAGATTCTAAGGCAAAAAATGGCAATAACAAAATAGTACCTACAAGAAAGTAAGTTTGATCTTATTAGATAATGAACTGAGAAATGTTCCCAATAATTTACACATGATGATGATGACAACAATGACAGAGAATATTTAGCATTGACAAGTGATTTTAAGGGTACTGAACTTTCCGTGGTAGTTAACACCCCTAAGCAGTAAACACACCAGAATTTTCTCACGCACAATCTATTCTTCCATCAAAGAAAGAAATCTTTCAAGATCATTTAGCAAGCTACTAGCAAAGGTCCAACAAATTCCGTATTAATTCCTAGGATTCTTCATTTCTTTAAATACACAAAAATTAAGGCACATGCAAATGCACAAAATAGTAACTTCAAAGCAGAAGACCATTAATTAGCAACTTTAATCCTTACATGTAAAGAAGAAAGTGCTCACATAATGAAAACTATTTTTAAATATCAAATCAATTAAATGTGCCAAGAAAAGAGGCTTTCTACAAGAACACACATTGTTTCTTAGCTGGAAAAAGTTACATACAATAAATACATCAATTTCTCAGTAAGAGAAGTCTGAAAGAATGAGACATTAGGTATAAAGCCATAGACAATGAATAATGTTCAGTGAAGTGATTTTTTTTAGTATAATTAGGTCTAAATTACAATAATTTAAGCAATAAGGCACTGCAATTTAACATACACAAAAAGCAATACTTTGCTTAAATACCAGAATTTTTCAGAAAAAGAAACTTCTAAGACAGTCTATTGGAATAAAAATGTATAATATAATGGAAATAACACAGACACAAAAATAATAATGATCAATACAATACTGTAAATAAATCAGACAGGTAAATTCAATTTCAGAAAAAGTAGTAATATAAATAGAATTCAAGATCATTTATCCAGAGACTCAGGTACAGATGCCTATACCAAGTACAGCCACCTAAAAGTACAGTCACTGGGCAAGCAAAGTTCTTACCATCAGTCACATATTCCTCTTCAAAACTCCATTCCTAAAACTACATGGCTGAAAGGACCAGGGACTCGGGGGGGGGGGGGGGGGGGGAGAAGAAGGGGATGATTTTTCCACACTCTCATCCTATCTCTACAACTAAGGCTTAAAGAAAAACTATTAGTTTCTGACTAAGTAATATATATGCAAACATACATCTATAAAAGATATTTTCCATTTATAGTCAGTTCAATTTTATGAAGACAGTTTTGTGAATATGAATGAAAGACTAATTCGTAGACATTCTGGTAAAAGCATTATAGAAAAATTTCTCAAATGACAGTAACTTATTCCTGGTTTAAATAGCAATTGTTTTAAATGATCTTGTTGTATTCCTTTCTCCTGTACTTGATCTGCAAATCTGAAGGAAAAAACATCAATAAAGTTCTAGAATCAAGAAAAAAACCTGCTCTTATTCCCATAAGATTGGCATCATTAATGCATTCACTTACCGCATCATTTTCCTTTTCATAAAAATAGATATATCTGTTCAGAATTTCTATAAAAAGCTGAACTTGCAAGGAAGGATCCATGCACTGATTTGCTATCTTCAGAGCCTTCTTTAAGCATTCCATTACTCTCTTGCCTCCATGAAGCTGAAAAGAAAGAGGGTAACAGGGGAGGAGAAAAGAGAGGTTGGTTATGAAATAACTATTACTTTTCATTTAAGGATATTTTTCAAATGATAAAAATTCTCTCAGTGTTTCCGCATTACTGTGGAAAAAAGCTTATACTTTAAAAAAAAGTCTGGTCTACAAGCTTGGCCCCAAAGGAAGGACAAAATGCACTTCCCTCCTCTCTTAGAAGGTGTGAAACATTATTAGGTTTGGTTGAGGCTTCTCTTACTTTTGCTAAACTGTCTCTCCCCAACCCCCTTTCTTTTTACTGTTTTTACATTGTTTTACATGTTTTTACATGGCTTACTGGGTTGGTACTTTTAGAAATGAAAGTTATGTAAAAAAAAAAAAAGATACCAAAGTTAGGTATGTACTTTATAACTATTTCTGAAGAAATACTGTAAAAGCAAAGTATCAGATCACAGTCTTGCTGTATTAAAAAATTCTTGAAGCTAAGGTTTCACCAGCGGATGGGAATGTAAGCAATGTCACTGAAGCTCACTCAATAATCTGTTCCAATCCCATGGATTTCTAATACAAAGCACATTAATGTCCTCTGCCAGCTCTACAAACTTTCAGAGGAGGTTTTCACCTGAAATTCATGTGTTTAAGCACCTGCTTCAGAAGACCCTAAAGGATGTGGCCAAGACCAAACTCCCTTCCCCACGCTCCCTACTCTGCCAACCCCCAGGACTCACCTCTTCTCCATTCTTGTCTGTGTTTCTGCCAGACCAGAAAAGATGGGCACATGTGCTCACAGCTCGGCCCTGGTCTGGCTTCTTGAGCAGTTTGGAAGCTGCCAAGGCACACTGAGTTCTTAAGGGCTCATGGTTCTCCTCACTGAAGCACTTCATCCTCTCAAATGTCCCAATGATCAAAGTGATGGCAGCCAGCTGGGCTTTAGAATCACTGATTTCATCTTCATACAGAGAAAATGCCTTGTGGAGACAATATACACTGTGTTGTTAATCTTTTTTATAAGCATCATTTATTTCCAGTAGCTTTTCTACGCATTTTTACAAGTTTCTGGGATCTCTTACCAATTAATAGAGGAAGTTATATCTCTTTTTTTTTTGCTTTTTTTCTAAGACACAGCACAGAATAGAACAGAAAAACATTTAAGGGCTTACTATGTGCTATGTACTATGAGGATACAAACAGAGAAAAGGAAGAGAATCTCTGCTCTTGAGGAGTTCACCTTTAATTAGGGGAGACAACACACATAGGAGGGCCCTGCTGTAGGTCAGATGGAAGACCTGGTGGTCCTTGGGGGACACTGGAAGGGCAGATGACAAAGTCCAGGAGTTCTTAGGGTGCAACAGGTTTCTCTCTACCCAAGATGGCACAAGTGATCAACTATTACTAGGATACACACACTGTTTTCCAAGTACTGGTGACATGTTTGTACCCAACCAGTCATATTCTATTCCTTTTGTAATACATCTTCAAAAAAAGATAGTTAGGGTTAAGAGTACAGTCTGTGATTTAGGACAGAAGAAAACTACTACCTTGGATAAGGATTCAATTTGTGGTCAAGGAACACGAGGCTGCCTAATGCAGGGACGGAACCATGACCTCAGCCTCATGTTCCACGGGACTAAGCCCAGTTCTAATAATGTGACTTTGGTATGAAGAGATTCTCCTTAAACCCAGCCCCATTAAGGTGGGAGAGGACTGGTTCTATTAAGCAGCAAAAAGTTACACATGTTCATATTATAACTACTGATAAGCAAAACTGAATCATGGAATGCTAAATAATGCTTACAAAATAACCTAGAGTAAGATTCATGTTACCTGGGACATAAATTCATATGCCACTGTCTCATGGTTTTCAAAACCAATTTCCCCAGCAGCTAGAGCTCCTTGAAGGAAAAGTCGTAGAGGCAGCTCTGCCAATTCTGCTTTGATTAAAGCACTGATAGTCTGATGTGCAAAAGAAAAAATCTTCTGGCATTTCTTCTCCCACTTATCATCCTAAGAAAACAAAACAAACAAAACCCATACTCTGAACATACAGAATGGTAATAAATTCACTTCATCATCTTCACTAATTTTATACCTAAAGGACATTATAAAGTATAAAACACTATACAAAAATAAACCAAAACACTCCACAATGTTGTAATCTTAAGTAAGCTAAAAATTGATTATCAATTGGCATATTTTTCAACTGGGGAATGACTAAACAAATTGTGATACGTGAAAATAATATCAATGTTATTGCCCTATAAGAACCAATAGTTATGAATAATTCAAAGATGCAAGGAACACTTAAATGAACTGGTATGGAGTGAAGTTAAGTAAAAAAAGAAAAAAAAAGCCATATAAATGGAAAAAGAATGCCATGTAATTATAAAAAACAAAAGCTTAGCCCCAGAGAAAACGAACATGCATCTGCCTTCTATCTTTTTGGATGGTGGGGAATATGAGTGTGGAATACTATCAGAACCAGTTGTGTTGGTTGGTTTTGGGGACTTGCTTTTTTCCCTCTTTTTAAAAAAATCTCGGTTACGAGGGATGGCTTGCTAGGTAAGGAAGGAGGGAGGAACATACTTGGAAACGGTGACGTAAAAACAAAAGATATCAATAAAAATAAAATTCTTAAAATAGGAGGGTTGGTTTTTTGTTTGTTTGCTTTTTATTTTAAATAATCTTGCCCAGGCTGGAAGTGCAGAGATACTTCAAAGCCCAGTCCTACACTGACTGGCAGGGGAGCTTTAACCTACTTTGCTTCTATCCTAGGCCAGCTGACCTCTCCTTAGGCAACCAAACACTAAATCAAAAACACAGTCAATCAGTCTTAACTTAAGATGATATGACCACAGTTTTAAAACTGAACTAACACTTTTTTCTCTGTTACAAACATAAATTTATTTTTGCTTCTTAAATGTAAGCTTGATTATCCAACTCCAGGCCACAAAAGGACGAAGTATATTTACTCCAAAGGAACGCCACCAGAGATTCTAATTCATTATTTTATTTCATTCATGTATGCTCAGAGAACTCACCAGAGTAAAAACTAGCAATTTTGGCTCCCGGGACAAAGAAGAAAATCAACTTTATCATTCATGATATGAAAATAATATAAGAAGATAAATTCAATTGAGTGGGAGAGGAGAGCCTAGGTCACTCTTTTACAACACAACAAAGACCCCAGGACACTGTATCACTGTTGCTAAGTAGGCAGCCCCCCAGAGGGCAACGGGGAAGGGGCTAATTGGGAAATTCACTTACTAAGCATTTATTTACCAAAGGGATGGACAGGGAGGAAGCAGCTTCCTAATGTAATTAACTACTATTGATAACTAGATGCTAAGTTCATTGTCTCCATACTACTAAATGTACTACCTAACATGCTCAAAATGCACAAGATCCTAAAATTATGCAACTTTTAAAAAACATCATTAAAAATTTTTGTACCTTCTCAATCTTGATGCCCTGGTCAAAGACAAAGTCACTTTGCCTTAGTTATAGCTTTAGAATCCATATTACAATGAGAATTCGATTATTTGCATTTAGAAGAAAAGTTATCATCCTGTGCTAAAGGATAATAGTTTCTCTTTTATGTTGCAAATAACTCAGTATGTCATAGTACCTGCAACATGCAAACAAGTTCTGCAAAAAATTTCTGCATCACTTTGGCATGTTCAATTACAAAGAGGAGACTGAATCCCCATTAAAAGATCACCACATTGTATCATAGCATATATAAAGTTACCAATTTTTTTAAGTGATGTTTAACCAAAATAAGAAGCTTTCATAAGATAACCAGAAATTATGCTGCTTTTACAGTTTTAACATACGTTAACTTGATCTTGCTGATAATAATCAACCGACTGCCATAATTTCAAAAACCATAGAAAGTGAGGAAAGAGGAAACAAAGTTACACACTTAAGAGTAAACCTACCACTCTGGCATTGTCTTTGTAGCGAAAAGCCAGCTGATACGCTGCAAATACCAAAGGAGGGAGTGTAAAGCGAATGCGTTGGTTCCCACCAGCTCCAAAATGTTTCCGTGCTGTGTTTAAAATCTACAACCAAAAAAAAGAAAGGATTAAAACACAGACTCTTAGAAAGATGGTTCTATTACTAAGAGAAAACCTAACCTTTGCACAATTACGCATATATAACGAGACATCTAATTTCACTACACAGACAGAATTTTTTCACTTATTCAGCTCACACTAGACGTACAAAACAAAAACCATTTCAAACCACTGAAAAATGGGTAGACGTGAGAAGTCATAATTGCACAGCAAACTATGAACTCTGAGGATGCTCATCTATGGCTACAAGAAATGATATACTTTTTCTAATTCCTGGGCCTCTCAGAAAGTCTTCCTTAAAAGGACGTTTTATCACATAATTGAAAGGATTACCATAAGTGATCAAGTTCTAAAAGGCAGGCTCTCACATATTAACTGGCACTGCCAAAGGCAGTTAAAAGTTATTACTAGTAAGTATTTCTTCATAAACACCACTGGGAACTAACAAGCCTTGTGCAGTCACACTCATCCATTTCAACACTGGTTATCGTCAGGAATTGTCATTTTAAAATATGAAGTACAACTACACAGGAGTGTTAATTCACACGTAGTAGCTCTACTTCATATTTAGGTGGCATATCTATCTTGGGCTATCTTTATCCTGTAAATTAAAAAAATATATCATGGGGCAGCAAGGTGGCACAGTGGATGGAGCATCGGCTCTGAAGTCAGGAGGACCTGAGTTCAAATGTGACCTCAGACTAAACACTTCCAACACTTACTAGCTGTGTGACCCTGGACAAGTCACTTAACCCCAACTGCCTAAAAAATAAATAAATGGCTTTTTAAAAATAAAATTAATAAAGAAATCACGATCTATTTAAAACCAAGCAAAAGTACCATTCTTTGGAAAAAGATCTAGTGGTAATATAAAGGTAAAATTACCTACACCTAAAAGCACAGTAAGGAAACTGACAGAATTCATCAGAAGTCTATAAAATGCTTTAAGGCAGAAAGCTGAAGGGAAAAAAATAAAAGACGATACTAGTTTCCAAATAGAAAGAAAGGTAGAAGCTGCTTATTCTCTTATTCAAATTAAGAATTAACAATGCAAATGAGGTGAATGCCCCTAAAATGCTTTTGTTTTTCAAACCATTCAAAGAAAGGGAGAACTGAGGATTTATTTTCTCATTTTATAGATCAAAAAACAAGAGCTTAAAGTAATTAAGTGAATTATATAACAAATCATTAAGTGGCTCAAAGCCCAATCATCTTTTCCCTTACTATGCCCTGTGGTCTCTGCAAATGAATGTTAACTGCAAATAATAATAGCTGACATTCAGACAGATCTTTAATGTTTACAAAACCCTTTACATATATTCTCATTTCAGTCTCACAACAATCTAACAAAACAAGTTCTACAGATAGCATCTCCATTTTGCAGATGAGAAAAGCAGCATTTTGGCAGGTTAAGTGATTTGTTCAGGGCTGCACTGGTCTCAGAGGCAGTATGCAAACCCCGGACTTCCTGCCTGCAAATAGAGCAGTCTTTCTACCATGCAATGCTGCCTCTCAGTTTCTGCACAGAAGAACACATATAGTAAATTCTTACACAACAGACACACACATATACTTTCCACTAGTTAACTAGGCAGCACAGTGAATAGAATGTTAGGCCTAGAGTTGGGAAAACTCATCTTCTGAGTTCAAATTTGGCCTCAGACACTTACCAGCTGTATGACCCTGGGCTAGTCACTTCACCTTGTTTACCTCAGTTCCTCATCTGTAAAAATGAGCTGGAGAAGGAAATGGCAAACCATTCCAGTATCTTTGCCAAGAAAACCCCACATGGGGTCATGAAGAGTTGGGCACAACTGAAACAACTCAACAACAACCACAAAACTTTTCACTTGAGGCCAGTGTTAAATTATCTTTTTAACTGGTCAATCAACAACATTTATAGTTCATGTAAGGAACACTATACCTAGTGCTAGCATTTTTCTGTTCCCCTCAGCTCAAACATCAGCATTAAATAAGAATTCAGTTTTCTATATACTTAGGAGGTCCTTACAGATCACTGAGATGGAAGGGACTTACAAAAGATCATCTAGAGCCAGCTAGGTGGCACAGTGGATAGAGTACCGGCCCTGGAGTCATGAGGACCTAAGTTCAAATCCGGCCTCAGACACATAACACTCACTAGTTGTGTGAGACCCTTGGCAAGTTACTTAACCCTAACTGCCTCACCAAAAAGCAAAAACAAAACAAAACAAAACAAAAAGATCATCTAGTCCAAGGGTTTTTAAGCTGACATCTATGAACACTCAGGGGGATCCATGAATAGATTTCAGTGGATCCATGAAGTACATGGGGGGGGGGAATCTACATCTTTATTTCAATATTAACTAGTCATCTTTTTAATAACAGGTATTTTATTTCACATACTTAAAAATGTTATTCTGAGAAAGAGTCCCTAGGCTTCACCAGACTGCCAATAGGATCCAGGGACATCCCTAATATAGTCTTACTCCTCATTTTTTAGCTGGGGAAAAAAAAAAACCCAAACTATGTCCAGGAAGGTGACTTGCCCAAGGTCACAAAGTAATAGAGCGAAGCCAGAAACTGAATTCATATCCTCTGGCTTCAAAATTAAATCAAATTATGTAGGACCCACAAGTACTTCATGTCTAATGTTAAGCGTTAATTGCAACCTAAATTAAAAATCAGGGATCATCCTCCATAAAGGTGTACTTTATTAAAAAAAAAAGTCTAATGTCTAATCTCACATAGCCAAACTAACTATAATGAATCTATATAGTAGTCAGATGTATTCTTTAGCCCAAACTAAAAAAAATTAAGCGGCACCCTGTGTAACCCTTTTCTAAAGGAGCACACCAATTTCAAACACCAGTTATTTCAGCTTTTTTTTTTAAATGAACAAAGTACTTTATTCTAACACATCTTATTCTGTGCATGGGATGGTGGTGGGCGTGATACAGGTGGTGTTTTAAGCCCTTTCTCTCTTACTTTTTATTATAGCAAACATGACACATAATCAATCGTTTCAAAAATGGGTATAAATACGACTAGACACAAAGTTAGCATTCTTTATTTTCCAAGTGCAAATATAAGTGAAATGAACGTGTTGCCTCTAGTGAAAAGATACACACAAATTTGGCTAGGAAAGTCAAGTACGTGTACTTGAATATTTTTCCAAAACACAACCAAACTATCAGGCCATAGTTCAAAACGAAAATCAACAAGAAATAATTAGAAGATGGCAGATAATGGATTCTTCTGAAAGAACTAATATATTTTCAAAAACTGAGTGGATTTATTTCTCACTGGTACTAGGAAGAAGCTTCAAACATTTCCAACTCAGCTGAGAAATAGAAGTTGATCCATAGATGGAGTGACTAGAGAATAACAGCACCTACTACCCAGGGCTATTTCGAGGATCAAATGAGTTAACACATACACAATGCTATGCAAACCTTAAAATGCTACATAAATCCTGGCTAGCTATTTTAAGCTCTCTCAAAACTCTCCAACCAAAACTACAAACTACATTAGAACAGTTTAATGACATGCCACATTTTATTTCATTATATAAGCAAAGGTAATGGATGTATTAAATCTACCAAGAATTGCTGATCGGGGTCATCTGACCGCAGAAGATGAATGAATCTTCCCACAAGGCTCTGCTCATCAGCAAAGTCTTCAGGGTCCGGGTCTTCCACAGGTTGATCTGGTTGGTCTTGAATCAACGTTGATACTAGATTCATGATTGCATCCACCTATCAGACATAGAAAAGGGCAAATATATCAGTTCTATTAGCCTACTGCCAAAAATGATACTAAACACAAGATTCTATCCAAAGTCTCTTGTTTAAAGACCTAAAATAATCACATATTAGTGTATTAGTAATTAACTACATTTTTAAAAATGCTGTTTTGAGGGAGGTTATCAGTTAACTCCTTCTTTATAAGTCAATTTAAAAGTGCTTTTGAAAGACAGCATGTACACACATGCCTGTACACGCTCATGCATGCACGTGCACATGCATGTACACACATACATACACACATACATACAAACACACATACATACACACGTGCGTACATACATACGTACATACATACATACATACATACATACATACATACATACATACATACATACATACATACATACATACATACATATCTTGGCACTGTTTCTTACCTGGTCTTGTGAGACAATTTCGGTGTTATAATCCAGGACATTAGTAAGCACATAACAACTCATACTCTTTCTGGACTCGTAGTCAAAATACTCAAAGAGGGGATGAAAATGTTTTAACTTCAAAACTGTTAAAATGTTGTTATAGGTGTCAACAGGTATCTTCAACAGCCTTGTAAGCTCCTTTGAAACTGCACTGCTGGTAGCAATACTACAAGATAAATTAGTTAACTGGTCAATAAATTATCATTCTACATACCTCCCCCCATGCAATCTGAAAAGTTTAATCTAGGAATACCAACAGTTCAACTAAACTCTTTTCTTCCAAAGAAATGAAGGCATTCATCTAAACATAAGCAGCAGAGATGCTCATTATAACTAGTACAAAATAAATGAATGAATGTAATCTGATATTCCAAAAGCTAATTAAAATTAACTTGTTTGCTGCGAACATGGAAAGCATTTTCCCAAAGAATGGTTCACAGACTAGTACACAAAAAAAATCCTATTGAATCCATAATGTAGAATAGCTATGAAACTCTGTAACTTCAATGTCCCACTGTGACATGGAGTCGACCCTGGATTCTCAAAGGCTATGCCAATGGAAGACAAGTTTTGACAGGTTCTATCAAGCTAAAAAGGCTTCAAAGAAGGTCCCAGCAAACTCTATTTACTACCTGAAGACCAGCCTTGCTAAGTAGATAGAGATTAAATATCATGAGGTGTCTTGGCCACTGAGTAATAAAATTTTTGGCCATGGCAAAACCACGAAATAAAATAGCCCTCAGACCTTAGGTGGTTCCCTTTCTGTTTCTACAGTGAGAGTGGCAATGTAGTGGACAAGAGGCTACAGAGTAGTAAATATGATAATATTTAGATTGACTAAAACATTAATTTAACTGTTGGTACCTCTAAATGTGAGATCTTTATTCAAACAAACATGACATACATACAGGAAATCTTATGTTGGAAAGCAATTTTCCTATAGTTTTCCTCCCTTTCTCTAACTCCTTGAAAAAGCAGTCTATGGCTGCTGCCTCTACTTCCTTCCTTCTCACAGTCTTTAAATTTAATACAACCTGACTGCTGACCTAATCAATAAACTGAAACCTCTCTATTCAGTTTTTAAAATTCATTTTTTAATATTCTGAATTTAAACACCCAAAATAAGATCCTTTCCATACACACAGTAGAACACAAAATGAGGACTAAATGAAAATGTGAATCTTCATTTCATATTGCTTGTGTTAGAAAAAATTATGTGATAAATTACACAAATGACTTTCAAAGCTGTCCCACTTTTCTGTGCTTCCTTTTGAATTTCTTTCCTCTTTTGTGTATTTTTAAAAAATGTTTCAATGGCACTCTTTTCTTGACATCACTACTGCAAAACACATTCTACCCCTCTGCCTCAACCCAATTAAAAAAACTGAGGAGGAAAAAACCTTACAACAAATAGTATAGTCAAGTAAAACAAATCCAATGTATGTCTTTTTCTATACTAATGATTTCTTAATTGCTAAATATAATAGCTTTTTCTTAATTCTCATTCTTGACCTCTTTGCAGCATTAGATACTATTGAGCACCTCTATTTCTCTATGGATTTTTACAACACTGCTCTCTTAGTTCTATTTCTATCTGTCAAAAAAACTCTTTCTCAGTATCCTCTGCTGAATCACCTATATAACCCATCCCCTAATTATGGGCATATCCTACTCCCCACCAAGGTTCTGTCCTGGGCCCTTTTTTCTTTTTCTACATTGTCTCATGGTAAACTCATCAGTTCCCATGGGTTCCTCTCTGCAGATGACTCAAAGACCAATATATCCAGTCCTGGTCTCTCTCCTGAAACTCAAATCTTCATGACCAACACTGCCTATTAGACATTTCAAACTGAATGTGTCACAGGCCTCTCAAATTCAACATGTGCCAAACAGAACCTGTTGTCTTTACTTCCAAACTCAAATTACTAAATTTCTCATTTCTGTTTAGGTTGCCACTGTCCTCCAACCATCCAGACTCACAACATCAGTGTTAACCTCAATTCTTCAGCCTCACCCATATAACCAGCTGCCAAAATCTGATGTTTCTACCTGTACAACATCTCTTCCCCACTCACAATCACCATGCTAATTTAGGCCTGCATCACTCCTTTCATGAATCATTACAGCAGGCAATTGGTCTCTCTGTCTTACTTGTCTCCCCACTCAAATTCATTCTCCAAACTGCCCAAATGAATTTCTTAAAGCTCAGATGTGTTTTAACCATGGAGCTCCTATTATAATTACCTAGGGTCAAAAGATAATGTCTTTGTGCTTCATCAGAGATCAAATGGTGGGATTGGGGGGAGGGGTATACAGGGCAGTGAGTAAACACAGAGAAGTCCTCCTCCCACCTCAAATGACTCTGTCACCTGAGACTGGCCAAGTAGGACACAAACACAGCAAAGGGAGGCAGCTTCAGGAAACATAATCCCTTGTACCAGAGAAGAATGCTGGTTATGGACTCAGGAAAAGATTTTCATTACTAAAGAGTTCCTTCTTACCCTGGAAGACGCCTCGGCCACCATGCTTCAGCAGCCTTCTCACCTTGGAAGATCCCTCTACAGAAGTTTCTTCTTCTGCTTGGTTATTTCTTCCTGCAACCTCATTTTAAGGAAGGGCCTAGGCCAGCCATGCTTACTCCACTGCTCTCCAGGCTCTGTTCCTGACTCTCTAGACTTCTCTCTCCACCATGGCCCTCCTTTACCCTCTCACTGCCCCCTGCTTCTCATATTCCTTTTAGGTGCTGCCTTCCCCCATTAGAATGTAAGCTCCTTTAAGGCACAGACTGACTTTCTTTTTGTATGTATTTGCATTGCCAGCTTTAACAAAGTGCCTGGCCCGTTAGAGCTTAATAAATGCTTATTAACTTGACTTTTTTAACATTTAAACTTCTTCACAACCTGGCCCGCGATCTACCGCTAGAGCTTAATTATACATTATTTCCCTCCATGTGCTCTACAATCTAGTTGCTGGCATTCTTGTTGCTCCTCACACACTGCACTCATCACTGGTCTCCATGCCTTCTCACTACCAGTCCCCTGTGCCTGGAAGTGCCCCCCTCCCTCATTTCCCCTCTCACAATCCTTGGATTCCCTCAAGACTGAACTTGAACCTTCTTTCCTGGTTCTCCTAAATGCCAATGCTTCCCTCATCCTGCCCTGCAAAGTTACATTCTACATATGTTCTGTATATATTTTTTATGAATCTATATAGATATATGCATTATAGCCCCATTAGAATGGGGCTTCTTGAGGCCAGGGACTGCCTGCCTCCTTTTTGTCTTTATATCCTCAGTGCCTAACACAGTGCCTGGCACATAGCAAAGGCTTAATCAGTGTTAATTTATTGATCCCACTAGAAGAAGGGAACCATATCAAAACAGATGTTCTTGGAATAAATGAAACCAGAAGAAATAAAAAAGTTGAAGCTACATGAGAAGATGGCTCCCCCTACACTCCCTAGAGAGGAAAATAAAGGAACTAGAGGAATTGGTTTCACCATGTACTCAAAGGCTATAAGAAACAGCATTTCACAGAGCACTTGGTCATTTCACCTTGATAATGAACATAATAAAAAACTTGCAGTAAGAATTTTATGTCCCAACATCTGCTGCAGAGGATGAAGGACTCAATAAGATTTTCCAAAATATCAATATTTATTTACTTTAATGCAAAGGTGGACGTAAAGGAGAACAGTGAAAATTATACTAGAAAATAAGATTAAGAATGAAAAAATAAAAGAGGTCTTAAGCTTATATGTCATGGATGCTTTCTCCAAGAAGAGAAGGGACTAGGCACAGCAAGCACAAAGCAGTATCACAAAAAGGGAAGTGACTGGTCTTGGAGTCATTTCAGAATCAGCTCTATGTGCAGTCAGAACATTAAGTAGCAAGCATAAAGATCAAAATCAACATCTTTTGTTGTTGGTGGTTAAAGATGAGAAGAATACTCTGTAGCTATAATAGTTCCAATCTGGCCTATTCAAATGAGCTACTGATGTCAGAAAACTGGGGAAAGATAAAACTTCAATATGGACTACCACCACTGTCTACCTAAGACTGATGGAACAAATTCGTAAAAATGATGCCCAACGAGCTCAGAAACCACAACACAAATAACTTAATGACATAGAGAATACAAGATCTCACTGTTTATTGGTTATTTTAAAAAAGTTATAAGGAGACTATGAATAGGATTACTGTCTCCCCACCAATCATCTTCTGTTGTTCAGCTGGAATCTGAGGCAAACAGGGTTAAGTGACTAGCCTACTTTAAGGGTCTCAAGTTGCTCATTTACACAAAAGTTCAACTTTTTAACATCAGTATTCTTCTTGTGATGCTATTTGACTACAAATCACAGAACCCAATCCTCTCTCAAATCAAAAATTAAGTAAATGGAGAGATTTATGAGGGAAGAGATTATGAGCACAAAGATTGTGGTTTATGAACAATAAGAACTTATACAAAAGAAATCAGGTGAAAAATATCAAGGAAATATATGATTAGGAGCACTGTACTCATCATGGAACAAGAATAAGTAAAGCAGACAGAGGGCTCAAGTTAAACTAGAACCTATAGAATGTGAAGAGACCTATAAGAAATTTCCAGCACATTATGTCATGTCTTTTCATCATTTTTTTACATCTTCTGTTTTAGCTACTTTATCATGTCAGAGGATCTGTGATCTCACAGTTGTGGGACGTTCCTTCAACATTACAGACAGACTGCAATCCACTTATAACTTACTGTTTGTAATCCTTGTCCATGTCCTTTCACAGAAGGTTCATAGAGGATAGAATTTATGTGTTGACATAGTTATGTATGAAAGACTGCTTTACATAAAATTAACTGAATTCTTACTGGTCAACGCAAGGGAGAAAAGAAGGAAACACAGTCTGTGTGCAACTGAAGGACAGGGGAAAAGAGGAGAAAAATCCACTGGGTCAGATAATTCACCATAAGATGTTGTCATTAGCCTAGAATAGCTTGGCGGCAACCAGTCAATTATGCGTGTTGGGCATTCATAAGAGAACTGTCTATATGAAATAAAGAATTTGTCAATACTAAAGTTCAAGCTGAAAAACATTAACAGCAAATATAATGACCCTCTACTTTAAATACAACAAACATACACACATATTTTTAAAAATCTGTGAGAAAATTCACTCTGTTATTTATACTGTCAGCTTTTGTTCCCCTTTTCCCATCACCAAGTGTGTCAGTCTCAGAAATGTTTAGAATATATCCCAAGTCTTCTAAAGCAATGGAAACAAAGGAAGCTATTCTAAGAAAAGGTAGTATTTTGTAAAGGGTCTAGTAAAAATTTACATTTCTACTTACTGTTCTAGATTTAGCTTATTAAATATTTCCACCGTTGTTTCTAATACTTTATCAACATAATCCACACGATCTGGATAGCACTTCATGGCAAGGTTAATGAGAGACACTTGTAAAGACACCACATCTTCTGAAGGCATGTCTTGCCTGGACTATAAATTTTGGAAAAACATAACTTTTTAACATAAATAGTTTTACTGGAGAAAAAACTATTTAGCAGAAGTTCTGAAAACTCATGGGAAATGTTGCCTATACCTGTATTACAGTAGCTACTTGCTGTGAAAATATGTCAAAAAGTTTAATATCTGCTGGGGATTCCAGGTCCATCTTCACGGTGAGCAAATAAAGCTAATCTAAAAAAAGAAAAGAATCTTTAGTGATCCTTATGGATTTATAGCACTTATTTAAAAGTTCATAGGAAATGTGTGTACTACATCAATTTTCTAATATGTCTGATCAATGTTCTTATTGCAACTTTCAAATCACTGACATCTTTCATCTATCAACTCTTTTTTGCTGCTATTATGATATATGCTATTATCTCAATCTAACATTTATGGAGACTCACCACTTATAAACTGAATAGTTTTCTGATATATTTCATTTAATCAGCCTATCTCTTTAACAGGGCCTTCCTATCATACTAAGTAAAAAAAGTCTAAGCAAAGCCTTAAAGTCTCCAAATCTCTCATGTGTTTTTTATAACCTTTAGAAATCTAAACATGGTAACAAGAATATACAAATATCTGTAAGATCTGATTCCATTAGTGTAAGAGAACTCCCAGCGCCAGAACTCCCTCCATTAATGAAGATTTAGTAGGTAAGTCCTAAGGACTTGCCTGAGTTTAAGTGATTTGCCTAGTATCAAGTTGCTAATAAAATGCTAGAGGTAGGATTTCAAGCCAGGTCTTCCTGACTCTAAGCCCAACACACTATTCACTGACACACTCTTCATGGAAACAAAGCACTGAAGTTACAGATGAAATCAAGCTATAAAAGCAATGTACTTCTAACATCTATAATTTATAACAAATACACTCATTTTTAAAACATTGAATTGCATAGGTGTTAAATTACTTGTTGTTTAACCAAAGAAAAATGGGAAAAATCTGTTTAGTAAAGAGACAACATGAATAAATAAATCAGGTTTAGAGGTTTATCAATTCTTTGTTTCAAAGGCAAAGGGTCCTCAAAATTTAGCAAACATTTGGCCAAATGTTTTGTCCTACTCACCTATCAATTAAAGCAATGATTATGTTTTTCACATTTACATTTTGGTGTAACTCAGCACAGGCTCGAAGAAAAGGGTTCAAGGTCTGTAGATGAAATTCATCAGGGAAGACCTAAAAAGTAACACCAATTATTATCAAGTGCTATAAATTACAATGGATTCTTTATATAATTTTCTTAGAGTTCATTTACTTTACATATCTACATAATTCAAAAGCAGTAATTCATCTTGCAAAAACATAATTTATATTTTACACTAGATTCTAACAATCCATCTAAAAGGTTCATATTTAAAAGTTATCTCTGGAATATCCACTAAACACAAGCACAGAGGCAGCATGATATAGAGATCTGGAGTCAGAAGACCTGGATTCAAATCTCTATTCTGCAACTTACTACCTATGTGACTCTAAGTCTTTTAATGTCTCTGGACTTCAGTTTTCTCATCTATAAAATGAAATATTGAAATGGATGACCTAAAGAGATCTCCAGCTCTAAACTTAGGATCTTAAGAAACAGAAGATCATGCTAACCAAATTCATCAACATCTAAACTAGAAACTAGCAAAATCTGGAGTTGGACACTAATCATTAATCCCGCCCTATATCAGCTACTAAAAAAGTACAATATTAATTCAAATGCTGAGTTTTTGAAGGAAACAGACTACTTATACAAGGAAGCATATTTCATATTTTACCAAGACTCCTTTAACACCAATAAAAATGAAAGAAGACAAAATGGAACCTTTCTAAAATGGAATTTTTTAAATTTAGTTAAGAAAACAAGATAGAAGATTAACATTACCTGAATGATACACTCCATGAGATACTCTTGAGCCAAGGCATCCCTGCAATTCACAACTTGTTCCAAGATACCAGTCAAAACAATCTAGCATACAAAATAAGGGAAATGAAGGCTACTTATTTTTTAAATGTCTTTAGGATTTTGAAGCCCCAACTCATCTCCTAAATATTACATAAACCATAAATACTTGCTAAGTCAACAAAAACTTATTTTACCAATGTTTCATATCTAGACTAAGTTTTTTAAGACTTACATGATATAAAACTTGCACAGCTACCCACAGAATTGCCATGAAGGTGCTCTGCAAACCTTAAAATACTATATAAATGTGAGCAGTTATTAATACAAACCAAAAACCACTTAGACTCTGCATGAAAATGCTATTTCTATGTAGTAATTACAAACCATTTAAAAATCAATTTTATGATATTAAATAAGAACAATTCCACAGAAAGATGAAATTTTACGTATTTCATATGAAACAACTACAGAGTTAGTAAACAACAACAAATAACCTGTTTGTATCGCTCCACATTTACACCTTCCAACTGACTGAGGCGGACCAAATTTGTTCCCACTAGAATTCGAAGTTCTTGTCTTTCCCGTTCTCGTTTCTCTCTGTCCCGGCTATGTCCTTGATGCTGCATCCGCACCCAGAGTTTATTCATTTCTGCAAAGTTTAGTAGTACAAAATCCATAGAATCACTGATGTCTCCAGTTGTTTCTTCACTGAAATAAAACCAACATTTGGAATATTTACATTTAAATTGTTATCTAAAAATGGACCCAACCTCTGTCTCCCCTTGCTCATTTTTTCTTCCTCTATTTATATGTAAAATCTGGCCAGTGATTTTAAAAACTGGTTTCAAAATAATTTGCCTCTGTTGTAATTCAAGGGAGAAGAAATTGTAGAGGTAATATACTAGCAATGTAGGCATTTAAAAGGCGATTTCTTTGTTCCCTTCGCCCCCCCCCATGAATATGATATCACTTTAGGCTAGCAAGCTTTAAGAAAACTGATGCCCACCACAGACCACGTACATTTTTATACAAACCTGTCTGTTTGCCCAGAGTGAGACTTTAAGCTCTTTGAAGAAAAAGACAGCTTCTTATACTAGGTAACCCCCATACTGCCTATTACAGTACTTTATATATATTGGGTAGAGGTTTGCAGTGTAGGTTCACTTGCTGATGAAATGCTTAAAATGCTACAGAACTAAATGTCAAATACAGACTAAAATGGTGAGACCTTACTTTTCATTCAAAAAGAAAAAATCAACTGAATTTCCACAAATAAAGTAGTAACCCAGGTTTCATAGCTTTTACTCTTAGTGAAAGTCTCTCTAGCCATAATGGAATGGAAGTGAGAGGAAATCCATTCTCAATTGTCTACTCCTTTCATAACATATATAATTCACCCATCTGGGTTGAAACCACAGTTTGAATCCCCAAGAAGAGAAACTTGGCCATGGTTTCAAGGGCTGTGTCCCAAATCCAACTGGGTTTAAAGAAATTCTACCCGAAAAATAAAGCACTCCTGATAATGATGGCTCTCACCTATGTATAATGACACTAATTACTAAAGCTATTTTCTTTCTGAGGTAATCATGCCATTTATTTAACAATCACACAAAATAACAGGTGGTAAAGAATGTTACAGGAATACTCATTTGAAAAGACAGTAAACATTAAAATAGCTATGTACACAATTCAAACACAATTGCTATCTCTTACTCTGTTGGCTCTCCTTCATCGGGCAAAATGTTTCTGGTACACTGAAGGAGGTAATTTCGAAGAAAGAGACCTCTTAAGGGATGCTGTACACCACGGCACATCTCTACCAAATCTTTCAAAATATCTTTTCTGGACTGAGGAAATGACTTGACATAAACAACTCCCACTGTAATAAGCAGATAGCTAGAAGAAATGAGAGTAAATTTGCTTAAAAATTAAAATATTCAAACAGAAATCTTTCCACTGAGAAAAGTAAATATACCAAGCAGAAAAAAAATTCTAAGACACAGATCTAGAAAGAAGAAATGCAGTTAAGAATAAAGCCTCTTGTCTCAAATGTCTAACTTCACGGCAGCTACAAACACATCCTTTACTGCAATGAGAATACTATCTGAATTAAAAGAAAATACAATCTCTAAAAGTTTTAGGAAAAAAAATGACCAGTAATCCAAACAAAAGCCACAATGATCTAAATGAGTATTTTGTATTTTTGCTTTTTAAAATTCAATTATATTAAACAAATACTTATTAAGTGTCTACTATGATGTTTAAGGCACTGGTGATCCAAAGATAACAGTCCTTGCTCTCAAGGTGTTTACAATCTACTGGAAGGACATCACATGTATAAAGATAAGTAAATACAAGATGCTTGGGAGCAGCTAGGTGGCACAGTAGATAGAGCTCCAGCCTTGGAGTCAGGAGGACCTGAGTTCAAATGCGACCTCAGACACATGACACTTAATTAGCTGGGCACGACTGACCCTGGGCAAGTCACTTAACCCTGACTGCATCATCAAAAAAAAAAAAGATGCTTTAAATGGAAAGAGAGAACTGACTACTCTGGGGATTAAGAAAGGGTTTCCTCGAAGTGACAGGTGACGTGAAAACTTGAAGGAAGCTATGTATTATAAGAGGCCAGGTGAGGTAAGAACACATTTTAGGTGTGGAAGACAGCCCCTGAAAAAAATCAGAAAGAAAATGGAGTGCTAAGTTCAGGGAACATCTAATGGGCTGATTTAGCTGGAATGAGAGGGCATACAAGGAACATTACAAAAAAGTCTGTAAAGGTAGGTAGGTGGCCTGATTCTAGATGGCTTTAGATGCTGGGCTAACTTTGTACTTCACCCTAAAAACAAGAGGGATCTAATGAAGATTCTTAAGCACAGGGATGGCACAGTCAGATGTGTATTACAGGAATACTAATTTAGTAGCCGTATAGAAAACAGATTATTGGGAGTGAGATGTAGCTTGGGGCAGAAAGCCCAATTAAGAGGCTTCTGCAACAGTCCATGTGACGGGTGATAAGGGCATGCACTAGAGTAGTAGCAACATGGAAAGGAGGGGGAAAATGTAAGAGATACCAATATAGAATCAACAAGATTGGGAGGAGGGTAATGAAGGAAGGAGTCAAAGGAGACTGTAAGGTTTTGAACATGGGTGACTAAAAATATGATGGCACACATATCAGAAAGAGTGAAGTCTGGAAGTGGGGTGGGTTTTGGGGAGTCACAGGATCACAGACTTAGAGCTGGGACCTTAGAGGCCATCTAGTCCAATTTCCTCATTTGCAGATAAAGAAACTGAGACCCAGAACGACGAAGTGATTTGCCCAAGGTCACAAAGTGATGACAGTACTGTTGACCCCAAATCCAACATTTTGCATTGTAATGAGGGAACTAATACTATACTGCACCACCAAAATACTTATTTTTTGAACAGATTACCATTAATAAAATTAACTGTCCTGAAATAACATGAAAATGAAGTATACTTAATGTGTCTTATTTAACATTAGAGCTTTTTTTAGCCCTTAGAAACAAACTGCATAAATATTCTAGTTTAAAAAGACCAAACTTAAACTATGACCAAAAAGCACCTATATAAAAAAAAAAAATGGAAACCGCAAAGAAAATCTCTAGCTGGAATGGTGAAGAACGTTCAACCTTCAGAAAATGATAAACGTAGAAAATGCAAGTCACACTTTTAAATAAAGGAACAAGCAATATCTTGACATCAAACCTCCTAACAAACATTACTGTTTAAATTACTCATAATCTTCAAATAAAATAAAATGAAACGCAAGCTTAATGACTCTGAAAATTTGGAATTTAAAAAAAAACAGAACTTAACCTAGTAAATACAGTCAAGGATTCTTTTTTAGGTACTAGAAAAAATAAGAAAGAAATCAATAATTTTAAGATTGGCAATGTGTGTGTGGTACTTTAAAAAGGAATGTTACAGTGAAATGCTTCGGGTGGGTGAAAATGTCATTTATCACATTTAAACTTCTTTGGTTTCTTTTTTACTTACAGTCTTGGGATAATATTTCCAGCGTACTGTACAAGTTCATAGAGATCTGCTACTTTCCTTCCTTTGGCAAATTCATCTGTCAAGTAGACCTCTAAATAGTGCAGTTCATCAGAAATAGCCATATCTTTCAACTTATGATTAAGGACTACAAAGAAACTTAGCCCAATCTAAGCACTACTTTATAGTAATCTTATTATCATTCAACTTTGGAGGATGAAATTTTCAGTATAGTGTTCCATATCAGCAGCCAAAGAACATATCAAAATGAAGACACTCTTAATTTTATTAGGTCTTCCTTACTTAAAAGCAAGCTAGCTGTTCACTAAAAGTGTTTGGACTGCCAGCTAAAATAAAGCAAAGCAGTAAAAAAGTGATAGCCAGCTACAGATTATTGACAGATACAATCAAGCAAGACAATTGAGTTGAAAAATAAGTTTCATTTAAACATAGATCAAAAGCTCAGAATTTGAGAGAGGGAAGAGAGGTAAAAAAATTATCTATTGGGTTGTTACCTAACAGTTTAACATTGCTCAGCCCCCTTTATAACAGGTCTGATATACAAGATTAACATTAACCTGCTCTTGAGAGGATTATATGTATAAAAACAGTTACCATAAGACCAAGTTCTTCTTGCCTCCATTTAGCATATCTTCATGGACAAAGACACTGGAAACCTAACTGAAATGTAATGGTTAATAAAATGTGATCATCTTAAAAGGGAATAGTCCTACTGATTTATCCAACATGTTTTCAAAAGATACAAAGTTCATAGTAGCTCTTTGGTGATAACATAGATGTTCGAAGTTCACCAAGCATGTTAGAGGCATGTTTCAGAGCATCCATAAGCTTGTTCTTGTCCTGAATAAAAGGGAAACACAAGAAAAGAAGTGATGAGAATGTTTAATTTCTTAATGGCTGTGATTTTGTTACAAAGATTTGCAAGTTTTTAAGCAATATTATTTTTAAAGTAAATACTATTTGGTTCCGGGAGCCAAGATGGCAGAGTAAAAAGGTAGTCGCTCTCACTCTCCCCTATCAACCTCGAAAACCCATAAAATATCACCCCAGAAAAAAACCCTGGAACAACTGAACTAAAAGAAAGATGGGGAACAGCAGTGCAGCAGCCCAGCAAACGGGTCTCCCAGTGCCTCAGCAAAAATAAGGGAGGCAGAACTACAAAGGACCCCAGGCAGATAAACACCCTGCAGCATTCATCTGAAAGGAACTGAAGAAAGCAACCGAGAGTCTTCCTAAAGCCCCAGCCTTGCTGATTCCAACCCAATACCAGGCAAGCTGTCAGAACCCCAGGAAGAGATCCTGAAGCCCAAGTGGTAGAGCAGGCAAACATAAACACCTGGACCTCAAAGTGCCTCAGTGAGGGTGGGGGAAACCAGTGAAAATCAGCTCAGAAAACCACCAGGTGCCTCGGCACTCTACCGCAAAGGAATCTCCCAGTGCATTAGCAGAAATGAGGAAGGCAGCATTGCAAGGGGCCCCAGGCAGATAAACACCCTGCAGCACCCATCCAAAAGGAGCTGAAGAAAGCTAAAGGAAAGGAAAAGCAGGCAACCTAGAATTGCCTGAAAGTTCCAGGGCTTGCTGATTCCAGCCCAACACCAGGTAAGCTGCCAAAACTCTACAGCCTCCAACTGCCAACATAAGAGGCCCCAGCACACAAAGCCAGTGACCAAGACCTAGGCTCCCAACAAGAGAAGCTTGGGTCAGTGCCCTCTGTTCCCCAGCAGGAGAGCTCAATCTCGTTAAAGGCCAGGCAATAAAGAAATACCATAAGTAAAAAGAAACGTACTACAGATTCATATTATGAGAAGAGTGAAGATCAAGACAGAAATTCTGAAGAGGACAACACTGTCAACAAACCCACATCTGCAACATCAAAAGGGAATATGAACTGGTCTGAAGCCCAAAAAGCCTTCTTAGAAGAGCCCAAGAAGGATTTTAAAAGTCAAACGAGAGCGGTAGAAGAGTCCTTAAAAAATACAATTGGCTGGGGCAGCTAGGTGGCGCAGTGGATAGAGCTCTGGCCTTGGAGTCAGGAATATATGAGTTCAAATCCAGTCTCAGACACATGTCACTTACTAGCTGTGTGACCCTGGGCAAGTCACTTGACCCCGATTGCCTCACCAAAAAAAAAAAAAAGGGAAAAAAAAATACAACTGGCCAATTGGAAAAAAAGTACACTGAAGAAAACAAATCCCTAAAAACCACAATTGGCCAATTGAAGAAGTACAAAAACTAACAGAAGAAAACAATCTGTTAAAAACTAGAATTGGACAAATGGAAACTAATGACTCTATGAGACAGAAAGAATCAGTCAAACAGAAACAAAAAAAATGAAAAAACAGATGAAAACGTAAAATACCTCATCGGTAAAACAACTGACCTGGAAAATCGATTCAGGAGAGACAATTTAAAAATTATTGGACTACCTGAAAATCATGATGAAAAAAAGAGCCTAGAAATCATAAAGGAAAACTGCCCTGACGTCCTAGAACCAGAAGGTAAAATAACCACAGAAAGAATACACTGCTTACCACCTGAAAGAGATCCCAAATTGAAAACACCAAGGAATATAATAGCAAAATTCCAAAATTGCCAGATGAAAAAGAAGGTGCTGCAAGCAGCCAGAAAGAAACAATTTAAATATCATGGAACCACAGTAAGGATTACACAGGACCTTGCAGCTTCTACATTAAAAGACCGCAGGGCATGGAACACGATATTCCTTAAGGCAAAGGAGCTTGGATTGTAGCCAAGGATCAACTACCCAGCAAAAATGAGCATCATTTTTCAAAGGGAGGAGATGGATATTCAACGAAATAGGGACTTCCAAACCCTCCTGATAAAAAGACCAGAGCTCAATAAAGTAAATACTATTTGAAAATAATCACTCAGAAATCTTTCTTTTTTTTTGCAAGGCAATGACTTGCCCAGGGTCACACAGCTAGTAAGTATCAAGTGTATGAGGCCAGATTTGAACTCAGGTCTTCCTGAATCCAGGGCTGGTACTCTATCCACTGTACCATCTAGCTACCCCCTCATAAATCTTTTTTAAGTGCTTACTATGTGCTAAGCCCTTGAGATACAAAGAAAGGCAAAAAGACTACGTACATGTATATATACATAAATGAAGTAAATATAGACATATGGAGAGAAATGTGAATTAATGAAGCATTAGCATCTCTGGGTCAGGAAAATCTCAATTAATTCATATTTTTTGCCTATAACTAAGAGAGTTGGCAAATGGATAATTTTGAATCAAATACATAAGAATGATCCTATCATAAATTAAGAAAATTTCAAACAAGCATTTATGGCACAACTAAAATCTGCAAAGTATAATGTTATTTCCTCTTTCTGAGGGGCAAGAGAGTTCCCTTCAAAACTGTCTGAATTACTTTTTAGATGGATACAGAAAACTAGAAACAGGGTGAATACCAAATGATTGTGGGAATAGCGTATGTGCGTAAATGTAATGGAATAATGCTCTAAAACACAAAAAATATGAGAAATTCAGTGAAACAGAGTAATACTTGTGTGAACTAATATAAAGCAAATATAGTAGATTTCAAACAACTTCATTAATGTAAATAAAAATGACACAAAAGGGCAGCTGAACTCAGACTTTATACAAAAAACAAAACTGATTCCAGAAGACAAATGATAAGAAACACTCCGTCCTCTCTAAAGAGAGGGCAAAAGAAGGAAAAGAGTGAGGATATTAAAATTAAGGAGATTACAATTAAATATGGCATATACAGACAAATGCAGTCATAGTATTGTTTGGTTTGATTTTGTTATTTTTCTTTACTACAAGGGAAGATGGGAGGAGGATATATCGGGAAATGATTTACAAAAGAAAACAAAAACATCAATAAAACTTTAAAATAAAAATATGAATAAAAAAGTGAACCACTATTTTTATTTTTCAATTATATTCACCTGTTGCCTCTACTTCCTCACTACTCATTCTCCAACCCCTAGTAATTTGGCTTCTGTCTCACAATTCAAATGAAAACAGCTTTTTCCAAAGTCACTAATGACCTCCTTGCCATTAAGTTGAATGGTCTTCCTCATTCTCTGCACCACTTGTTACTAATGATCATACTCCTCCATCTTTATGTCCTCTTCTCTCCTTGCTTCTAATATACTCTCATGGTTCTTTTCCTTTCTCTGACTACATATTCTGCCTCCATTGCTGGCACATGTTCCCCCGGACCTTTAAAAAAGGGTGTTTTCCAATGCTGGATTCTTGTTCTCCTTTGTCCTGCTCTATTCTTTCTCTCCAAGGCCTTGATTTACTCGATCATTAATAGCAAGTATTTATATAACACTTGCAAAGCACTCTTCTTGTTATCTCATTTAATCCTTACAACACTGTGAAGTAAGCACTATTATTATCCTCAATTTACAGATGAGGAAACTGAGGCTGAGAGAGAGTAAATGACTTGCGCAGGGTTACATAGCTAATAAATGGCTTGAGGCAGAATTTGATTTCAAGTCTTTCTGAGTCCAAGTCCTGTGCTTTTACTCACTGTGCCATCTAGATACCCAATATCTTCATTCCCATGTCTTCAATTATCCAAGTCTTTATTTCCATCCCCAACATATTATCAATGCACCAGTTCTATATTTCCAACTGCCTGATGAATATCTCTGCCTAGATGTCCCACTGGCATCTTAAGACTCACCCTGTCCAAAACTAAATTCATCTTTCCCTCAAAAAACAACAACAACAACAACAACAAAACAAAACAAAAAAAAACCCCTGTACCTCCTTTTACCTTTGCTACTTCTCTTGATGAAGTTACCACTCCACCACTGACTCAGGCTCATAATCTCAGAGTCATCTTTGATTCTTCCCTTTCTCTCACTCACCAATTATCTCATCTGTTGTCATCAAGTCCTGTTGTATCTACTTCTATCATATTTCTTATATCTGGCTCTTCCTCTCCACTCCCTCTGTAACTACCCATTCTACCTTGGGCCCTCATCTTTTCTTACCATGACTAATTTTATTAGCCTCCAAATTGGTCTTTCTGCCTCCATCTTATCTGTCTTAGCCATCCATTTACACTGGTATCTAAAATCCAACTCACATACAAGTCAAGATATCACTCACCCTTGTGAAGTCATCGGTCCTCTCTTCAAGAACGAAGGACAAGCAACAACACGCCACTCAGATCATGTCACTCTTACGTTCAAATATCTTCAGTGATTCCCTACTGTCTACTAAATAAAGTATAAATGCCTGACTTATACTGGAACAATTCAAACCTACCGAATAGATTTATCTCTACTACTCCACCTTCTCATGTTCTCTGTTCCACTCAAACTGGACTATGCTCTAACTCAGGTTTTTGTCCTGCCTTCTCTCATCTCTATGCCTCTGCACATACTGTCAGCCATCTCTCCTCACATCACATTTCTCATGCACACAGCTGAGACCTCTCATTTGTAGTTATCACGCCCTCTCTTATCTCCCAACTATTTGTATACGTGTACGTATCTTTTATGTGAATACATATGCACACATATATGTGTGTATACCTACATACACACACGTGTTCTCACATTCCCCTTCCATCTCACCCCTACTAGACGCTAAGCTTCCTAGAAGCAGTCTTTATCATATTTGTCTTTTTACAGCAAGTAGCTACAGATATAGTACATAATCAATATTTATTGAATGGAATTTTTCGAGTCTTATAGTCCAGTCAATTAAAAAGCACAACCCTGACAATTTTGGCAAATTCTAGTAGGGGACGGGAAACCAAGGTGTATGTATGTTCTTTAAGCCATCCCAACCCCCAATTTTTAAATACAGAATTAAGTTTTTTTTAATGCAAAGCTATTTACACTGTCGTCAAGTCAATGAACATTTTATTAAGCACCTACTATGTGCCAGGCACTTCCTTAAGTGCTCAAAGAAAGCCACCCGCCCCAAAAAAAACTCTTGCTCTCAAGGACCTAGTTCACAGTCTAATGAGAGAGACAACTAGGGGCAGCTAGGTGGCACAGTGGATAGAGCACCGGCCCTGAAGTCAGGTGGACCTGAGTTCAAATCCAGCCTCAGACCAAACACTTAACACTTACTAGCTGTGTGGCCCTGGGCAAGTCACTTAACCCCAATGGCCTAAAAAAAAAAAGAGAGAGAGAGAGAGAGAGACAACATCATAAACAGCATGTACAAACAAGATATATGCAGGATAAATGGGAGATAATCAATAAAGGAAACGTATTAGCATTAAAGTGGATCAGGAGAGGCTTCTGATATAAGGTGGGATTTTAGCTCAGACTTAAAGGAATCCAGGAGGTAAAGATGAAGAGGGAGATAATTCCAAGCATGGAGAAGAGACAGTGAAATTACAGAGCTAGGAGATGGAGAAGAAAGGAATAGCAAGGAAGTCAGGGTCAGTGGATTATGAAGTACATGGAGGGGAGCGAGGTATAGTAAGAATGGAAGGAAGGGGCCAGGTTATGAAAGACTTTCAAAACCAGAGGATACTATATTTTATCTCAGAGGTAACAGAAACCCACTGAAGTGTATTGGGGGGCAAGAGGAGTGATCTTAGGAAGATCAATCTGACAGCTAAGTGAAGGATGGACTAAAGGCGGGGAGAGATGAGGCAGGGAGACTAAGCAGAAAATTATTACTATAGTCCAGGTGTAAGGTGATAAGGACCTGCACAACAAGACTTGACAACAGATTGAATATGGAAGATGAGAAAAGTAAGGAACTGAGGATGACACCTAAGTTGCAAGCCTGGGAGACTGGGAAGATGGTGGTGCCCTCAACAATAATAGGAAGGTTAGGAAGAAGGGAGAGCTTGAGAGGAAAAACAATGAGTTCAGTTTAGACATGTTGATTTTAAGATGTGGAACATTCAATTCAAGATGTCTAACAGGCAAGTGGAGATGTAATTCAGGAAAGGTTTGGGCTAAATAAGTAGATGTAAGAATCATCAGCCTAAAAATAACTGAATCCATTGGAGTTGATGAGATCACCAAGCAAAACAGTATAGTGAAAGAAGAGAAGACACAAGACAGAACCCAAAGACATCTATGATAAATAGACACAATCTGGATGAAGATCCAGCAAAGAAGACTGAAAAGGAGCAGTCACACAAGTATAAGGAGGACCAGAAGAATAGTGTCACAAAAACCCAGAGAGAAGCGAGAATCAAGGAGAAGAGAGTGATCAACACTATCAAAGCCTGCAGAGAGACCAAGAGAGATAAGGATTAAGAAAAGTCATTAGATTTGGTGATTAAAAGATCATTAGTAACTTTGAAGGGACCAGCTTTAGTATAAAAGCAATCTAAGATGAAAATTGTAAGCCTCCTTAGTTCAATATAAACATAAAATGAATTAAATTAGCAGCATTATGGGGTCATATGACCAACAAGATGGAGGACTAGACATTCTCTGATCATCACTTCTCAAACCTTTCCAAAATAGAAATTATTTTCAAACACCAAAGAAAAAGTAATTTCAGCTCTTTCCATGATATAAAAGACCAAGAATTCAAAGAAGGTAAAAACTTCATTAACTAACATCTAACTTGAGATTACTCAGCACCCCTCTCCCACCACTCACCATGCTCCAAAAAACAAGGATGCACAAGCAATCTGATGCCTTGACTGTGCCAAACAGATCCAAACTCCAAAATGAAAAAATCTGCTGAGGCCACAGCAGCCAGCACCATGGCTGCTAAAAAGTGCTCTAGAGGAGAGCAAAGGAACAGAGGGAACAGAACATGTGGCAGGACATCATGTATATGAGGGCTGTGTGGCATTCCACTGAGCTTGAAAGAGCCTAGAATCCTGCTAGAACCAGTTCTGTCATCCCCGCCCAGTCACCTAAGGCAAAGAAGTGGTGAAACATAAATTACCTAGCAGAGGAAGAGGCTCACATGTTTGGAAAACCAACTCCCAGAGAAACCCCCCATCATAAGGGAGGAAGTCAGAAAGTGAGCAACAGGGGAAAATAAGGAGAAAAAAGACAAGTTACCACAGACCTCAGGAGGAAAAAACTCAAAGACCTTGAACATAAGCAGATAAACAGCACAGGGAAAAGATAAACAGCAGAAGGAAAAATGGTTTCCAAATCTAGTAAACGGGAGGCATCTATAAATAAATACTATAAAACAAAGGAAAACTATTTAACACCTAATGAAACAGAGGACTCTGAATTTTGGGGAGAGCGTGGAACCACAACACACTGTTCCTAAGTAGTTTTAAAAAGAGATAAGAAATGTGAGAGCAGAATTTTTGACCTGAAAAGCAGAAACAATAGTCAGAATAGAACTAGAATCCATGGTGGCAAGTCTCATCAAAGAAACAAAGGAAAGGATAACTGAACGGGAATGTAAATACACGGAAATTAAAGACAATCTGGAAGAAAAGAAGCAAAAAGCAGTAACATTAAAAGAAAGCATTCTCTCTATGCAAACAAAACATATTGAGACAGAATGTGTAGAGACAACAGAAGAACACAAGTCAAAAAATCTAAACACCATAATGGAAGAAATATACAGAGAAAAAAAAACCTAAGAGCCAATCAAAGGAACACAAAGGTCTCCAGGAAAAAGCTCAAGGCTGCAAATTCCAAGACACTTAAGTGGTAAAATTTAGCAATTCTACTAAGAAACAAGAAGAAAAATAACAAATTCTGCAAGCAACCAGGAAAAGATCTGCATAAATAAAGGAAAGGAATTTCCAATCATTTAATCTGCACTCACCAGAAAATGCATGTGGGAATGGAATAAAACAATGGAGCTCAAGATGCAGCACACTATGATCTCCCCTCCAAATCATAAATTAACCATAAATGAAAAAAAGATGAACATTCAAAAATAAAAGGGAATTCAAAGCATTCTTAGAAAGAAAACCAGACCTAAAGAAATTATTTGTTTCTCAAACACCCCAAAAGACAGAAATATATGAAAAGTAAATGAACATAGCAACAAAGGATGACAACAACAAAATAATAACAGATAAACCATTAAAAGATTTCTTCCTGAACATGTACAAGGAGACAAGGGTAAAAGCATGAAGTCAAATGTAAGTGATGGTAGAGAAACACGCTTGAAATATAACAGACTAAACCTCTCAACACCCACAAATGAATCAATGTTGTTTATTTTGGGGGGAAGGGTTGGGTTTTTTTGGTGGGATTAAATTACAAAATGGGAGTGTTGATAAAAAGGATGAGGGAAGAAAGAAGATAAGGAGAAATGTGAGGTACCCTAATCAAGTTAATAGCTACCAATAAAGGGAAAATAACTCCTGCTGTCTTTCAAGAAGAGAGCCTATGGGAAGAAAGGTGAGAAGGAAAAGGGAGGGATTAAAAAAGGGGGAAAGAAAGGGGAAAACCTTGTGTCAATAATGGGAAAGGGTACCAACGATGAATGCTCTCTTGGGTCAAGAGATTTTCTACAAAGGGAGATGGAAACCTTACAACGGACATTATCTACAAGGATTTTGTGCTTAAGAGAAGGGGAATCAGAGCTTCTGGCCAATGATACCCAGAAGAGTGGGAGGGCATGGACCCAGGAAAAAGATTTTGAGGAAAATGCAGGGGAAAATGACCAAGCGAAAAGTAAAGGTCTAAAAGGGAGGCACAATAAAAAAAAAAAGTTTAGCAACTGTTTAGCAAGAAGAATGCAAAACAAATACCTCGAAAATTTTAAATCCATGAGGAATACAGAGAACAAAGAAGGATTAATTATTACTTAAAACCAAAGAATAAAACTCTAGACTAGACAGAAAGAGAAGATAAATAATGAAGAGAGTGAAGGAAAGAAATCTTTTCTAAAATTAGCAACATTACATAGGAAATACTAGAAACAAGATTTTTCTGCTGAAGCAAAAGACAGAGGGAAACACCAACTGTCTTTGACACTTCGGCCTATAATGGACACATGACACCTCACTGCTGTGGGCATTCCTTCCATTGTGCAGATCACAACCCATACATCCTTTCTTATCCTGTGTGATTCTTGTCTATATTCTCCCACAGATACTCCAGAAAGGATCTACTCAAAATACTGAAAGCCTTCCTGTAGGTCGCCTTACATTCATTGGCCATCCCTCTGTTATATCTCACTCTGGGTATGATTTGCACTTCTTTTCTAATCATACATTTCTCGGATAATCTCCTTTATGTCATTTAGGATCACAGACCTAAGAGCTGGAAGGGGCCCTCAAAAAGCAGGCTAGTCCAATCTTTTCATTTTACAGATGAGGAAATGAAGACCAGGAAGGTTGTGACTCGCCCAACGTTGCTCAGGCAGTAACTGCTGAAGCTAGAATGTGACCCCATGTCCTCTGACTCCACAGTCAGTATTCTACTACATCAACACTTCCTGCATTTAATACTTTAACACCATGAAAACAACAAAAAAAAATGAATTAGCCCCAACATCGGGGGGGAGAGATTTGTAAAAAAGTAAATGTTTACTTTTCAGTCATTAAGAACCTGAAGTCAAATGACTCTATAGCTTCTAGAGTAATTATCTTTTCTGGTCAACTATTTAGCCATGAAAATGAAAATGTTGGTATAAACATGCCATATAAAACCTACATGACTTTGTCAATTCAGGTAAACTTCCTGGGCTTAGCTTTCCTTATCTACAAAATGAGGATTAGATCACCTAAGGTTCCTTCTTGTTCTAAATCTATGATCTCTTTCCCAAGCAGTTTCCTCAATAAAGATGACTAAACATAACTGAGGGAAGAATAAAAATGCTCTTTGAATGTATTCAACAACAAAAACCATATTGCACAATTCATAAACAGCTAAAATACGTAATAACGGAAAAGACAGATTGGTATCCAAAATTTAAAATAGGATGCATGTTTTTTTCAAAGACAAATACAATGTGAAGAATCACACCCTCCTAAAAAAGATATAAATGTTACGTATATCACATAACCTTTTCTCTACACTTATCTGCCTATCTTACACTATATCCATTTGCCTGTATCACCAATGACCGTTTGAAGTTGTAAGCTTCACTGTCAGTGGCAGTGCCTATTTAAATAGTTCTACATAGTGCTTTTCAAAGTGAACATTTAAAATGCAAACTTTCTTTGTCTCCTGCCTTTTGGCAAAGAGGTGATGAATTAGAGGTATGAAATGCAATAGATATTTTTTTTCCAGACTGGCCAATGTGCTAATTTGTTTTGCTTGACTATTCTTATTAATCACATGGGGATAAAGGCATGACTTGGCAATAAAGGTGCAAAAGAAATAAAAGACTATCAATAACATATCTTAAAAACTCATGGCAATGTTGTTATTGCCTTGTTAGTGAACATACACTTATAAAAACTGTAAGGCTTCATGGATTAAAATACAATCCTAAACTCATAATAACAAAATTTTATTTAAAAAAGATTTTTAATGACAAAGATAAGATTCCTTTGAAACAATAATGTGACCAGCATTACATCTGACATGAGTGAGTTACAGAGTCTCTCCAACATCATTCTTACCAGGCATCGTTTCA
The DNA here is from genome assembly GCF_003287225.1 of Phascolarctos cinereus. NCBI lineage: Eukaryota > Metazoa > Chordata > Mammalia > Diprotodontia > Phascolarctidae > Phascolarctos > Phascolarctos cinereus. The sequence goes on along the minus strand of NW_027555625.1, from coordinate 285,505,866 downwards.
TCTGGAATGACTGAACCTTCACAGCCTGAATAGCTTCATCTAGGAGCTTTTCCTGCTCATCCTGTGGTGACTGCTGTGTTGTAGGCTGAAAAAAGGAAAACATTTGAACATTTTACCACCACTCTTTCCCTGCCAAATATATATCACTATACTTTTAGCCACAGCACCTTATCTAGGTTCCTCTAAGGCCCATTATACCTTCCAGAACCAATCACCTCTGCTTTTTTGCTTACAAACCCCTGAACAGAAAGCTATCTCCATATTCACATAGTAGGCTAACAACCTAAGGTTGCTAAGGAACAGCAGTCACATCTACAATCAATGCTTCTGAAGCTGACTCCACATCTCTGCAGCAGACTGCTCTCAAAGAAGTATGCTTGCATTCTGCCAACACATTATGAATCACCATGGGCACAGCCACTCTACCAATACAGTTCCTTCCTCGGGTATTGTCCAGGATCAATTGCAGACAGCATCATTTCCTCCTATCACAGGGTCTTTTTTTCATCCTAGTTTATTCTGTCTTGAGAATCATGGATCTAGCAACTAAATTATGGAAGTACTGTCCCTTTCCTTAAGCAATATATAAGAAAGGAAGAGAAAGGGGGCAGCTAGATGATACAATGGATAGAGCTCCCACACTGGAATCAGGAGGACCTGAGTTCAAATCCATCTGGCCTCAGACACTTGACACTTACTAGCTGTGTGACTCTGGGCAAGTCACTTAACCCCACTGCCTCACCAAAAAGAAAAGGGGGGTGAGAAACATTAGGTAAACAAGATTTTAAAATATTATATAATATGGTTCCACTGATCCCATGATACCTCTAATATCAAATAAAGTTGACAATCTTAAAACTGTAATTACTTTTAATTACTATGGAATGCTATAGACAGAAATATAAATGAAAAGAATATTGGATTTTGGTCCAGGTCCTTGACTCTATCACTTAAAAGTTGCATAACTATAAGCAAGTCAGTTTCTCTGACCCTCAATTTCCTCTGCTCACACTACTTATCACCAGAATTGTTGTGAGCAAATCACTTAGTAAGCATCAAGGTGCTATAGAAATCAAAACATTGTATTTTCTAAAGTATTTAAGACTGCATAATAAAGAATTATAATACTGCAAAATTAACTATAAGGCAGATATTTCTGTTTATTCAGTAATGTGATATGGTATAAAGGACCCTGAATTTGGAGTTAAAGGTCTTTTGTTACAATCTCAGCTCTGCTACTTAACTGGATTATCCTAGGCAAGTTACCACTTCCCAACCTCTGTTTCCTCATCTGTAAAATTAGAGGGTTAGACTAAATAAGGATGCTATTATTAATGTCAGAATACCCCATTGGTGAAAGTAATCTTTGATTTACAACGACCTAGTCTTTACGGTCAAAAATTACATAGTGTTATGAATAACAGCCTGTGTCTCCAAGTATACTTGTACAAAATGCTAAAGCTTTAAAATGCTAAAATTTTAAAATAATTTTAAATAAAAGCTTTAAGATAAATTTTCCAGTGGTATAAAACAGCAGTGCTTTTTACAATCAAGAGAGAACAAGAGCTCATGAATGCACATAAAATGTATTAGCTAAGACTACCAAAATCAATCAATTTTGAGGCCACATTGAAGGAAATAGGCAATCTAAAATCCAATTTAGCATCAGATTCTGGTTTTCTCAAGAATGTCATATTTATCAAAGTGGCCTAAAGAATACCCATGGGCAGTAAAATGCTATTATCATTTTAAAAGTTTTTCCAAGTGGTTTTCCTAAGTCTTATGCCAGTTCATCATTTTTCCTTAAGAAAAAAAAAATATTAGCAAGTTAGCTAGCCAATTTAAAATTGAGTCTGGAAGTTGTCCACAATTGTGATTTTTAAAACAAAACAACAGTAAAGCTTCCAAACAACTACTGTTAGGAACAACTACTGTAGAATGGATTGTCACAGGAGGTAGTGGTTTGCATCTCCCAGGAGGTCATACAAAGGCAATGTTTACTTGTCAGGTGTGTGGATTAGATGGACCAGAGATGACTTGTAAGGTTCCTTCCAATTCTGATCAGATGAAGGGAGAAAGTTTCTCTCACACTAATGTAGGAGGCAGAGCAGAAAGAATGTAGCATAATAATGCTAGGTAGGACCAGAAATTCAACTCCATTTCATTTTCAGACACTCTCTAGTAAATAACTTATTTGTTACCCTAAGACACTTGTATACACAAAATCAAAGAAAGCAAAATGTCTTTACACTTAACTTAAAGAGGCCATAATGCTATTAGAGTCCTAATACTATGTAAAGATAGCTTTAAGGGAAAAGGATAATAGTAGTTTTAAAGCTTTCGATGTTATAAGATTATTTACACTTACCACATAAACAAGACATATTACCTTAACTGTAGGTAACTGAGATGATGACAAAGGAACAGACTTGTAGGCATTTTACTATATTTCATTTTAGTGGCATTCTGTTTTTTACCCACTTGACTTTTACTGAATGGACAGATTACTAGGTCAATTTCCTCAATAACCACGGACTTTACTGAGGAAGCTCTGTATAGTAGGGTTCAATATAATAAGCACAATGCCATTCGCAAACAAAAGCATCTGGAGGACCTCAATCATCTATACAGAATCCTTATTCCATTCGATGTGAGGCAAAACACCCTCCACAACCCTGTCAAACACCTTCAGCTAGCATATTTCCCTGTTTTATGTCTCACTTGGTGCTCAGAGGATCTGTGGCCACATATACGTGTTAAGAAATTTAGTATAGTTTTAACACATGTATTACAACTTGCTGGAGAGTAACCTCGAAGGATGTCTTTTGCTCCTCCCTACAAGTCAATTGTGTTTAAAAAAGAAACAACAGTAGGATTTTCTATTCTCTACACCACTCAAATCTATTATAACAAGTAGTACAGAATATGGATTACTAGTTATTAAAGTTATCAAACAGAAAATGTTATAATGTGAACTTCTGCTATAGCTGAAATTCTGTCGTAACAAAAAACAGGTCATCTTTTTTAAGGCTTTTAAAAATCTCTTTTGCAGCCAACCACCTAGGACAAAAAAACAAATAAAACTTCTCAGTAAAACAACAACAAATTAGAATCAAAGGAAATTTAACATGGATCATATTTACAAAGATTATAAACCTTGTGCCCTTTTCCCAATACAAAACCAATTAAGCATTTTTTTCCAATGTTCCTCAGATGCTGCTCTCTAACCAAAGCTCTCCCTGCAATATTAATATCTAATTAATTTGAAAAGGTATATATAGAATAAGGTACAAAACAAAGGCTTCAGTAAATAACAGAGGATCACCAATGACACGGAAAAATCATGCCACTGATATTAAAGGGAGAAAAAAACATTAAAAAGCAGCCATACAGAACTGACAATCCAAGAAAAAGTTTCTTGTACCCTGCCCCACAAATAAGCTTCTAATTTCTTCAGTATCTCTTAGTTATCACTCCTCCAGCATATCCTTAGCCTTTCTGTTTATAAGTTTCTCTAGATACTTCTTAGGTACTTATCACTCTAAATATCTACAAATTTAATTTAATAAAACTGTTGCATGCTACTTGACGAAACAAACTGATTCCTTCTAACAGACCTACTAAGAACAGCAGTACAACAGAGTTAGTGCTGGGCTTACTTAAGTCCCAGGGAGATATCTAAGCCATACAGAGTCATCTAAGTTATAACGAAGGCAATTTGCAATGATGGATTAAGTTCTCACAACAAAAGTTTCTAATTCTGACAAAATCAGTTTTTCCATATTTGTAAATTTTAGATATAAAGAATAGGTTTCTCTGCAATATTCTGTAATAGTTATGTTATAATACAATTTTAATTGATATCATAGATGCACTTCCTAACATAACTTAGTTCCCAAGAAAATGGGTTCAATATTGAGAAAATAAAATCACAATAATGTTTATCCTGAAAAGAATCTTAGAAAACATCTACTCTAACTTCATTTTACAAATGAGAAAGCTGAGAAGCAAAAAAATGGAGGGATTTCTCCAAGGTCACAGAGCTGGTTAGTAGCAGGGCCAGTGAGGCTGCTCCAGAACCCAGGCTTCCTGACTCCCAGTTCAATGATCTTTCCTCTATGCCACACTGCCCGTCTGCCAGAAGTCACGTCAATAAAAGTCTATCAGAAATTGAAAAACACCAGTAAAGTCTCATATCAGTCACTTACTTTAGGTCAGCATCACACTAAGCCCTAGGGATACAAAGAAAGGCAAAAAAAAAAAAAGGTCTCTGCCCTCAAGGAATTTACATTCTAAAGGAGTAAACAACATGCAAACAACAAAGTACATAAAAGATATATAAAGAACAGATGGAAGCTATCTCTTGAGAGTAGGAATGGTGAAGCGGAGGAACACACCAATACTTTAATCAATTTAGTCAAAATGAATGTACATTACAATCCATTATGGGCAGCTAGGTGTTGCTGTGCACAGAACACTGGGCCTGGAATCAGGAACACATCTTTAGGAGTTGAAATCTGGCCTCAGATATTTACTAGTTTTGTGACCCTGGGCAAGTCACTTCACCCTGTTTGCCTCAGTTCCTCATCTATCAAATGAGCTGGAGAAAGAAATGGCAACCACTCTAGTATCTCTGCCAAGAAAACCCCAAAATGGGGTCATAGAGAGCTGGACACTGATAAGATGTCAAGAATCCCCCTAAGGTAGATAATTAGGTCATTTTTGAATGTAATCAAAAGACAAGTCAAGGGGCAGCTAGGTGGAGCAATGGATAGAGCACCAGCCCTAGAGTCAGGAGGACCTCAGTTCAAATAGGCCTCAGACACATAACACTTACTAGCTGTGTGACCCTGGGCAAGTCACTTAACCCCAATGCCTCGCCAAAAAAAAAGACAAGTCAAGCTCCAAGAAGACTGGGAAGTGCCTTATAATAACCAATAAAGATGGATTGCTTTTAAGTTAAAGTTTACTTATCACCAGTTCCACCATGATTTGCTACTGTAACTAAAGTTGGCTAAGTGGAAGAAGTTGATTTTGGATCACAAACAATAATAAAACATTTTTTAAGCAGTTATTTGTGTTCATAAGCACTGTGCTAGGCATTACAGAGGTACAAAGTCCCACCCTATTCATAGGGATAATCTAAAAGAAAGCTAGGACACCAAAACATGAGCATCCATTAAAGAACTCCAAAACAGTGCTATCAAACCTCTTGAAGAAAGTGATATCTAAGCTCCACTGTAAAGGATAGGTAAAATTCAACAGGTAAAAAGACTGTGAGAGCATTCCAGACATGACAAACAGGTTGAGCAAAGCAATAGTGTTCTGAGAATATCGAGCTCGTTGCAGGACAAAGAGAAGCAGTTTGGAGGTGGGGATCAGGGGTAGAAGGAGTGCATGAAAGGGAACTGGAAATAAGGTTGGAAACCCTGCCTCTGGGTTACAAAAAGAGTCTTGAATGCCTGGCAGAGTAATCTGAGCCCAATTCAGAAAGTAATAAGGAGTCACAAGCAACTAAAAGGTGTGCATTTTATTTTACTTAGATGTGGGGTGGGGAGAGTTAGAGAATGGTTGGTCTAGGTAAAATAAGGAAACAAGAGGACCTCTTTTTCGGCTCCATCAATGAAGTGGAAGTGTCACAGCCACGGCAGGGGTACACAGGGGCCCGTGGCTCATTTACATAGGGCCACCACCGATTTTCGCCGAGGGACGGGCTCTCGGTTGACATTAGGACAGGTGTGACAGATGAACGTGGTGGGACCGGCCCAAGACAGCGCACGGAGCCTTTTATTCATCCCCGACTCGCAGAAAGCAAAGTCAGGACGGCCGGGATTGTGCAGGGCACAAAGGGCGGACGAGGGCTGGAGCCCGAGAAAGGGACGGCCCCGGGCCCAGCGTGTTCGTCTGCGGCCCCGGCGCTTCCCTTCGGCCGCAGGACCACGAACGCTCCGCGGCCCTCGCCCGCCGTGGGGTAGTCGACTCCTCCCGACCGCGGGCGGCTGCAGCGGCTTGAGGACAGACGCGGCCCCCAGCCTCGCGGCCGTCCGTCGCTCCTGCCCCCTCGATGCCGCAGTCTCACGCGAAGCAGGCGGCTACCCACCCGAGGAGGGGCCGCGGCGACCCTGGACCCCACGCCCCCTCCCTCCCGGGAAGCGGCCCCGCCTGCGGCCTTCGCTTGGCCGCCCCCAGCCCCAGGCCGACCCAGCCCTAGCGGTATCAGCACACCCCATCAACGTCCCGTCGGGTCCCCAGAGGCCGGACACGGCCGGACTACAGGCGAGGAAGGAAAGGAAGAAAGCACTGGTTCTAGGGGTCCCCGCTACCCCCCTCAACACTCACCATGGCGACTGCCCAGAGCCTGCGGCAAGCAGCACCAGCGCCGCGTCGAGCCCCGCGCAGTCATGTGACTCTGCGGCCCCACGAGGCCCCGCCTTTCAACTTCCCCGCGCTCCACCCCTCCACACCCTCAGGCCGCCCCTCCATTGGCCCACGCCCAGGAACTGGGGTCGCGTTCGCCCATTGGTCTTCGTCTCCCAAAGAACGCGCTAAAGGACGAGAACAGAAGCCAATCGCTCTGCCAGGAGCTAGGGAGGGGGCGGGGCATTGGAGTGCCGTGGGAGGAGAGTCGCAGGGAGGCACCTGAATAGTGGGAAGTACGGAGTCGGCTTCAGGGACAGCGAATCATCTGACTCGCCCCGGGCTACTGAGCGTAGGGCAGGAAGGAAGACACGGAAAAGGTGGGATAGATTCTCCTGCGGCTTAGCACACACCCATTCCTGGCGAGTACGCAGGCGCAGATGGAGGATGCGGGTTGGCTCGTGCGGAAAAGCTGCCCTGCTCTCGGAGCCAATGCTGTCGCGCCCGGGGGGTCGGGTCCGGGTCCCATTGGCCGGCGAGCCGTGGGGCGCGCGCCTTTCGTCCTTCTGCCGGGAGGTTCGCGGGCTGTCCCCGGTAGCCGCGCGCCATGGAGCCCGGGCCCATTGCGCGTTTCGGACCTCGACTGGGCATCACGGACCCCTCTATCCTAAGGTGAGTAGCGGGGCCAGGCCCCTCGGAGCCTGGGGGCGCCTCTAGAAGACCCCGAAGGACACGGGGCCGGCTTTGTGGAGAGGCCGCTGCGCTCCCCCAAGTTCCTTGGAGAAGCCCGGGCGGAGACGCCAAGGAAACAATGATAGCCAGGAGTAATTGTCATTGCTTTTGGTTTTAATCTGATGTGTGTGGTCATTAGGGGCAGCTAGGTGGTGCGGTGGACTTAGCGTGAGGCCTGGAGTCTGCAGGACCTGAGTTCAAATTCGACGTCAGACACCAGCCGTGAGACCCTGGGCAAGTCACCTAACCGTTTTTTGCTTCGGTTTCTTCATCTGTAAAATGAGCTGGAGAAGAAAATGGCAAACCACTCCAGTATCTTTGCCGAGAAAACCCCAGATCGTGTCTCGAAGAGCCCGACATGACTGAACCGATCAAACAAACAAAAAACATGTCATTGGTATCGGGATCTTTGATGGGAGTCACTTCCTCTACGGAAGTCTTCTCTGCCACTTCTAGTCTTCGAGGGTCGGTGGGGGTACCGAGAATAAGTGACCTGCCTAGAATCACACAGCCAGAGAGGTTAAGTGACTTGCCTAGAGTCACACAGCCAGTATGTGTCAGAGGTGGCACTTGAACCCAGGTCTAACTGACTCCCAGATCACCTCTCTGCCCACACTACATCGAGTTGCCTCTAATTGTCCTTATTTAATTATTCAGATTTGAGGAAGAAATTCGTAGCTTAGGAGGCCTATGAGGAAAGAAAAAATGATTTCAAGAGCTAGAAAGGAATCCACGTGGACCTCAGTTTCCTAATCTCTAAACTGAGTTGGCTCACCTAGATCACATAATTTATAACTGAAAGAGCCATGTCCAGATGGCCCTTAAGAGGCTGCCTTCTCTAACTTCTCCTTTTTACAAATGAAGAAACTTAAGTCCCAGAGAGATTGTTTGCCAGGATCATACCTGAAAGGTGGAGTTTGAACTCAAGTCCTCCAGTTCCAGAGCTTTCCACTACACCATGCTTCCTCCAGTATTCTCCAAGGTCCCTTCCGTTTCTTAATTTATTATGCTAATATATAAGAACCTTGTCCAGAGGAACACGGCCAGGATGGGGGGGAAAGGGGAGCATCAACAGGAAATCAAGGAAGACAAAAGGTTTCAGCAAAAGGAACCAACATATTAGAAAGGTCTAACATTGTCTGTAGTGGTCTATACTCAGGATCCTCTGCCAGGAAGTGGGGAGGTGACGTCTCCTATCTCTGGTGCCGTGCTTGGTCATTGTAATTGTCTTTTCATTTCACACTAGGTGACAATGTGATGGGGTGGCCAAAAAAGCTGCCACATTTTAAGCGACATAAAAAGGGTGTCTAGAATGATGGCAATGATATTCTGCCCTATTGTGCTATCAGAACACATCTGAAGTATTGATTTCTTTAAAAAAGATATTTGACAAACTGAAGATGCATTATAGGATGGTGAAGGGACTGGAGACTATCCTGTAATGGGGAGCAATTGAAGGGACTGGGAACATTAAACCTGGAAAAGAGACTTGAGGGAAATTTAATAGCTGCCTATAAATATTTATTGTCTGTCATGTGAAAATGTGATTAGTTTTGTTCTGTGTAGCCCCAGAGGAAAGAACTAAGAATATTGTATGCAAGATATAGCATGCAGATTTTTTACTCAAGGAGATATTTCCCAATAATTAGAGTTGTCCCAAAGTGGAATGAGATTGGGGAGGCTTCCCTTGAAAGTCTTTTAGGGGAAAGAGAAGATAGATAACCATTTGTCAAGAGTCCTAAAGATATTCTTGCTTCAGTGACTTGCTTATAAGAAAATATTAATAAAGATTCATAGTACTTAAAGAAGAGACCTTAGATTCTGTAGCCCATTCACCCTAACCACCCCACCATAATTTTACAAATGGAGAAACTAGGTTCCAGAAGAAGTGGCTTGCCCAAAGTTATTGAGATCCGTTGCTAGAACCCAGTCTTCTTTTTCAATATTTCACTCCTTCCTATGTCTAAAATCACTTGAGAATCCCAAGAAGATGCATCAGATGAATCTGACTCAAAGTATAATCATATAACTGTAGGCAACTTACTTTACTTTTGAGTCTCAATTTCCTCTTCTGTAAAGAAGAGTAAAAACTGCTACTACACTCCAGATTGTTGTGAGAAAGTTATTGTATAAACTATAAAGCACTGTGTAAGTGTGAGCTATCAGACGATGATGACACTTTGAAGGACTCTGTAGGATTCTGTGACTTTAGCTTGCAGGCAGAGTAGAACCATGATGAAATCTATTTACTTATCTTCTATCTCCTTTATTAAGAAATGTCGTTAGCTGCTTACACAGAAAATACTTTATAAATTTAATATTGTAATATAGGAAAGCTGAAGAGTACTCGCGACTGTCCCAAGTGAAGTGTACTGGATTGTCTGCTCATACAACAGAAACAAGTAATGCAATCATGTGTCTGGACCTTGCTGCCACCACTATGAGATGGCCTTTAGACAGAGTAAGTGGGTCTCTTTCACTATGATGATGATGCCTTTTCCACTTATTTCCCTCTTGTTCTTAAATTAACTAAGGGTACAAGTTATTTAAACCGTAGTTATTTGAGTATGTCTTTTCTGTCTCTGCTAGAACATACAATTCCGTGCAAGCAAGGGCTGTGTCTTATTTTTCTCTCTCTCTCCTGGTGTTGAACATAGCGCATTGCACATAAATGGTGTTTAATAAATGTTGGAAAAGAAAGGAGAGAAGTTCATTTTCTCATCCCTGAGACCAAGCTTGGCCATAAAGTATATAGCTTTCGTTTTTATGTTGTTGTTGTTCTTTCTATTTACATTATTATAGTCATATTATTTTCCTGATTCTGCTTGCTTTATTCTGCATAAGTTCCTATAAATCTTCAGACGCTTCTCAGGATTCTTTATATTTTCCTTTCTTATGGTACAGTATTATTCCATTATATTCGTGTACCATAGTTTATTTAGCTATTCTTTCCAGTTTTTTGCTACCATAAAAGGTACTGTTATGAATATTTTAACATTTCTTTCTGTCTTTAATTTTCTCTGGGCATATGCCTTCTAGTAGGATCTCTGTGTAAAATGACATGGACATCTTTTTAAATATTTTTAAAATAAATAAATTTTTAAAATATTATCTATATCTTTTGTTTTCACATTACTTAATATTTTCCACTCTATCCCTCCCAAATAGCTCCCAGAAAGCCATCCCTTATTTAAAAAAAAAAAAGGTAATGAAGGGAAGAAAAAAGGTTCCACAAAACTAACCAACATATCAGAGAGATCTAACATTGTGTGCACTTCTGTTACTTGGGGTCCCTTCCCTCTGCCAACAAGTGGGCATAGGTGTCTTCTCATATCTTCTTTGGTGCTGTGCTTGGTCATTACGATTGTTGAGATTGTTTGGTTCTTCTTCTCTCTATTTACATTGTTGTAGTCATTGTTTAGATTGTTTTCCTAGTTCTGCTTACTTCACTTTCATGGTCATCATATTTCTTATGCAGCACAGTAATATTCCATGACATTCATGTACAGTATTTATTTAGCCATATTCCAAGCAATGAGCATCTGCTTTTTTTTTTCATTCTTTGATTATAAACATTTTGGTGCATGTTGGGTCTTTGTTTTTGATATTGACCTCCCTGAAGTATGTGTCCGGAAGTGGAATCTCTGAGGTGAAAATATGGACATTTTAATCACTTTCTTAGTATAATTTCAAATTGCTTTACACACTACATCAAGAGCATTTTATTGTGTTTCCTGGCAACCTCCTTCAACATTGACTATGCCCTTCTTTTGTCTTTGCAAATTTGCTGGGTACGGGGTATACAACAGTTTTTGAAAACAGTTGTTTTCATTGCCATTTCTCTTATTAATGACTTGAAGCTATATTTCTTTTTTTTTAAATTAATTTACTTTGATTTATCAACAATCATTTCCATAAGCTTTTGAGTTTTAAATTTTTCTCCCCTTCTCTACCTCCCTCCCCAAGACAGTATGCGATCTGATATAGGAAGCTATGTTTCTTATGGATAAAAGTAGGAAGGTAGATCAGTAGAACAAACTAGATAAGGAAGAATCAAAAATAATTAAATTCAGTAACCCATTGTTTATAATTCTTCAGAAATCTGTTCATACCCTTTGACCACTTATCCATTGAGGAGTGGCTCTGGGTCTTAAATATTTGTGTTAGTACCCTCTATACCTTGGTCATCCAGAGAAATTTGATGCAGTGTTTTTCTCCTAATTATAGTTATATTCATTTTGGTTGTGCAGAAGTTCTTCAGAGGGACAGCTAGGTGGGTGGCGCAGTGGGTAGAGCTCTGGCCTTGGAGTCAGGAGGACCAGAGTTCAAATCCAGCCTCAGACACTTGATACTTACTAGCTGTGTGACCCTGGACAAGTCACTTAACCCCAATTGCCTCACAAAAAAAAAAGTTCTTCAACTTCATGTCATCCAATTTTTTATTTCATCTTTTGTGATTACCTCCCGTCACATGTTGAAAACTCTCCCCCTAGCCATAAATCTGTGGCCTTTGATACTGGATTTCAGCACATAATCATCGCACCCTGGTGTGTATGTGTTCTCATTCTCTCTTTCTCTCTCTCTCTCTCTCTCTCTCTCTCTCTCTCTCTCTCTCTCTCTCTCTCTCTCTCTCTCTCTCTCTCTCTCCCCCCCCCTCTCCCTCTCTTCCTCTCCCACTCTCTCCCACTCCCTCCCTTTCCTCCACTCTCCCACTTCCCCACTCCCTCACTCCCCAGTCCAAAACTTGATTTATAATCTTTCATGGCATGGTATAATTCTCTTTATCAAGCTGCTTAAAAGGTAAATAGAGCAATAGTGTATTCACCAGTGTCTTATGGATACACATTTATCTCTGGCACATTACGAGCCTCATTGTTGGTGTATTTCTGAAAGCTGACTTGCATGGTTTGTTTAGAGCACTGCAGGATTAATGGTATTGTCACTCAACCCAATGAAGAGCCATGAGCAGACAGGCAGGTGAAGCTGCCATGAGTAAATCATTTGATGTGGTAAGACTTGCATCTTCCCATGCTATCTAAACTGTACAGTTTCTCACCAGCGATACAGTTTAGTAAATGATTTTTAAGTAATACCAGCACAATTTAAAAGAAAGCTTCATGTAATGGTTGCACCCCACTTCTTTGCAAAAAAAAAAAATTAGCATAAAGCCTGCGACAATTATGCAGTGAAATACAGTATTCGTGTCAAGTATCCATTCTGATCTTATAATGGAATATCATATAAGATTATTAGTCTAAACTTAATTTCTGACAGAATTTTTTCAGTTTTCCTACCACTTCTTGTCAAATAGGGAGCTCTTGCACAAAATTTACATTTTCAGTTTATAGAAGACTGCATTACAAAGTTTGTTTCTGATTGTTGCTTATCTAATCTATTCTGTTGATCAACTTTTATATTTTTTAACCAATACCAAATAGTTTTGATGAATGCTTCTATATGTTATAATTAGGAATGTTGGAAATACTATTCTCCCTTCATTCCTTTTTTTCATTATTTCTCATGAAAGTCTAGATCTTTTCTTCCTCCAAATCAATCTTTTTTTAAAGCTCTATAAAATATTACCTTGAGAGTCTAGTATGACACTAAGCTTATTAATTAATGTAGGTAGTATCGTCATTTTTATTATATTGATGTACTCTAGTCAGAAACAATGAACATCCTTCCAATTATTATATAATTCTTTATTTCTTTTAAGTGTTTGATAATTGTATTTACATAAAGTTGCAGTGTGCATTGGTAAATTGACTCCCAATTTTGTAGTTATTATGCTTTCTATCATTTGCTTTTGGATTTTGTTATTGCTATATAGAAATGTCATTAGTTTTTGTATTTATTTTTGTAAGCACTACTTTATTATTGCTACTGTCACAGTTTCTTTGCCTACTTCTGGGATTTTCTAAATAAGCCATTATGCCATCAGTAAATGGGGACAATTTTATCTCCTCTTTGCTTTTGTCATTGCATTAAAATTTCTTCTTGTCTTAATGCTAGCATTTCTAGAACTGTGAAAAATAACTATGGGGAAATGAGCATCCATGCTTCTTATGTTTATTAACAAAGGCATTAGTGTTTCCTCATTGTAGAAAATGTTAACTTTTGTTTTTAAACATTTTAAATCGTATTTTAAAATTGTCCTATGTCTATGCATTGTCTGGTTTTTAACAAAAATGTGTGTTATACTTTGTAATGGCTTTTTCTGCACCTATTGACATAATCATGTTCATATTTTCTTTTTTGGAAGACTTACTTAGTTAAACTTTCTGGTTTGAACAAGAAGATGTATCAAAGCTGTCTTAAGTCTTTTGAGTGTTTGCTGGGCTTGAATTCAAATGTTGGAATAAAAGACTTAGCAGTACAGTTTAACTGCGTGGAGGCTGTAAACATTGCTTCAAAGATCCTACAGAGGTATGGAGAATAAAGAATCATGTGGTCGAAAACTTGATGTTTTACAAATTAGAACTTTTAATTTGAAAAAATATCTACCTTTGTTAAGTAAAATTTTGGCCTATAGAAATATTTGGTACACTTAAAACTGATGCATGCTTATTGTCAAGGTTTAGTGATGATGATTTAGCACTTTTACATTATGCCTTAGAAATCATGCTTATACTATTTAGTATTTATATATCACTTTAGAATCTGGACCATTTCTCTAACAAATACCTTAAAAACTGCTTTCTTGTAGGTACGAAGCCAGCCTTTCCCAGATACAGAAAGTAGATCTAGATTTGTCCAAGCCCCTTTTCACGACAGCTACACTGTTTTCAGCATGCAGGTAAGGATATATTTTGTTAAGGACTTAATGTTTCCAAAGTTTATAAGTCACTTGCAATTCAGAACACATTTTCTTACAGAAATAATGTCTGTTTGGTGGTTGGTTTCTCAGGGAGGCTTCCAAAGCTTGTTAGTTCAGAATGTACCTATTCTCATCACTGGTAATGGTACAGCCACTGCATTTGGCCTGTGCTATCTCAGAAACTCATGTGCTGTAAAAGAAGTAAAAAAATTGCACTTAAGTCAGAGTTGTTGGACTTGACCAAATACAGAAAACTGAAATCCATGCTGGAGGTGATACCGTTTCAAAGGCATTAGGATGGATTTTCAGGATATTTCACATGAGCTCAAAGGCCATCTAGTCCAGCACCTTACTACCTTTCTCAGAAAGAGAGCTTCCACTGGGACGGTGGTGGCAGTGGTTGGAAACAAGCCCTGGAGCCCTCTTCCCCACCCTCCATGGTAGCAGAAAGATGTAAGGAAAATGAAATTCTGTACTTGGAGCAATTTGCCAGATCTAGAGGAGAGAACCTATCAGCTGTGACTGACTGTGGAGTTCCACCTGCAGCAGTGCAGATGGATGTAAAGGGAAAGATGAGGAATAACCAAAGTCTTTTCAAGGGAACTGTGTACAGGTTCCCTAAATTTCATGACGTGCAGTTTCAGTAATTCTTCCTTGTAACAGCTTCTGTGCCATTTAGAGGCAGGGTATTTAGCTTTTGGGAATTTTGAAGAAGAATCTGAAATCAGGAAGAAACAGCCGGGGGTAGCTAGGTGGTGCCATGGATAGAGCACCAGCCCTGAAGTCAGGAGGACATGAGTGCAAATCTGGCCTCAAACACATAATATTTCCTAGCTGTGTGACTCTGGGCAAGTCATTTAACCCCAAGTGCCTCACCAAAAAAAAAAAAAACAAAGGAAAGAAACAGCTGGATTTTTATCATTTTACATATTTGGGGGGAAACTTCTTGGACCTCACCAGCATTTCATTGTGATGTGGAAATAACCCAGGATTCTTGAAGGCTGTGTGTCAGCATACCATAAGCTTTGTCAGTCCTACCAAGCCTGAAAGACTTTGAATATGGCCTTCTTTACATACTTAAATCTGTTCTCTTCTAGCTTAACTAAACTCATAGGGGCTTATTGGGGAGTTGAGGTTTTTCAGCAACAGCAACTTTCAGAGATCGTTTGGTGAAGAGCAGAGGTCCTTGCTGTCTGTATTAGTGGAGGGATTACTCCATTGCCAATATTTGTGGCTCCTTGAAGTGTCCTTAGAAGAGGCTCTTCACTTCTTGGAGTTTTAAAACTGTGTCTCCAGGGAGTTTTTGTCATAGGTAATTTGCAGCAATAATCTATCCATTTAATTGTTCTTTAGCAACAATACTAAATCTTCACATTTATTTGGTACTTTAAGATGTAAGAAGCACTTTCACAATAGTGCTATAACGTTGGTGGTCTGAGTATTATTATTCCCATTTGACTGAGGAAACAGACTTAGAACTGAACCTAGGTGTCCTGAGTTTGTGACTGATACTATTCTTACTATACCACTGTGCCTCAGGAGTGGTGTAATGAAAAGAAGTGAGAAGAGGGAGTAATGAAGCTTAAGTTCTAGTTGTGGCTGTACCACAAATTAGCTGTATGATCTAGAATGCAAAAACAAAACCTCATCTCTCTGGATATCAGTTTCTTCATTTGTAAAGTGAGGAGTTTGGACTAAATGATGGCTATCCTTTCCAGATATAAAATGATGTGATTTCAATGGTTTAAAATAAAACAACTTTGAGTTACTGTCTCACAGCCATCAAACTGGCAAAAATAATTAAAAGTAATAAAACTCAATGTTGGAAGTGTTCTCATAGAACCTTTTTGACAGCATTTTATTAATATGCAGTAGAAGTTACCAAAATAATTGTACTCTTTGACCTAGTTATTCCACTGTTGAGTATTGTGTCCTGAAAAGTGTTGTAGAAAAACAACACACAAAAAGCTGTTTTCATAGCATTATTATAAATAATTGTAGAAAAACTGGAGAAACAAATGTCCAACAATAAGAGAATAGTTAAGTAAATTGTGGTAGATAAATGTAGGAATAGTATCATTTGGTTAAGTCTCACAACTATAAGTAGTACAAAGAAATCTAGAAAACCATTATGAATTAATGCAAAATGAAAAAAGCCAAAGTAAAAATGAATGGGTGAAGAACTCTGATTTGTGGAGCTTTAGTGGAAATGACTAAAAAAGCTCTATTCTCTACATTGAAATTAATTTAATTGTAAATAGTTACTAAGCAAATTTAATTAGTTGTATTGCTTAATATTATTTTTAACAAGTCATTTGATTTAAAAAATTTTAAAACCCTAAAAAGAGAGAGCTTCCAGAAAAATAGAAAATGTATGGTATTATTACCAGAAAAAAAGAACTGAGAAGAGATCAGAATTTTTTGACTTGTTTGCCTATTTTTTCAACAAAATCTTTGAGAATAGCCTATATGCATATTAAGGTATTCTTGAGTAACATTAGAATAGAACAGACTTTTACAAACTATTTGCTATACAACTTAATCACATAATTTACTTCATGATGTAGAAAATACAAGAGCTTGGGGCAGCAAGGTGGTGCCAGTGGATAGAGCACTGACCCTGGAGTCAGGAGGACCTGAGTTCAAATCCAGTCTCAGACACTTGACCCTTAATAGCTGTATGACCTTGGGCAAGTCTCTTAATCTCATTGCCTAGCCAAAAATAAAAAAGAAAGAAAGAAAATACAAAATTTTTCTATGTTTATTGTTTCAAGAAACAGTACTTTTTAAATTACTTTTTAAAAAAAAGTTATTTGATTTGGTAAAGCAAACTTAGCCATAAAGAATCCTCTTCCATATGGTGTCAGATGTGCATGTGTTAAGATCATACAAGTTTCCTTGATAGATGCAACCACAGACATAATTTTGTCCAATAATATTCTGAATATAAATATCAAGTGAGGCATAAAACAGGAGATGTCCACCAAAGGTATTCACTGGTGTTACAGACAGTGTCCTGCACGATATCCAGATGGAATAGGGATTATCTATAGATGATAACTCACATCCACGTAGTACTTTGAGATTTACAAAAAGTATTTAACAACTCTTTTAAAAGTTGATGGTGCAAGTATCCTTTTTCTCATTTTATAGATTAGAAAAATGAGTATTAGAGTCTAAAAAATGAGTCTGGTTTCACCCAGAGTTGCATGCCTAGTAAGAGTCAAACCCAGATCTTCTGATGCTTCATCTTGTATTCTTTCCACTTCACCATTTGCTTTTATTTGCAAGTGGAATTCTGATTAGAAGGATTTCTTTGTGGAATTCCCAGGTATAACCACTCAAGAGTGGCTTAACATTCAAAGACAGAAGGAAAGGATGGCTGTATAACAAAGTATTCATAGCTATACTTTTCGTTGTAATAAGGAACTTGAAACAAAATAGGTACCCATCAAATGACAAATCACAGTAAATTGTGATACATAAGTGTAATGGAATATTATTATGCTGTAAGAAATGATGAATAAGAGTAATTCAAAGAAACCATGGATGAACTGATGCAGAATGAAATAAAAGCTGGGAGAAAAATTTACACAGTGGCAAGCAACTTTCAAAGACTTCAGAACTCTGATCAGTGAATTAATCTGTGACTAACCATGACTTTACAAGACTGATCATAAAACATTCCCCTTGTCAAAGGAGCGATGGATTAGAGATACAAAATAATCCATACATGTTTTGCTTGACTGTATTTCTTTTGGGGGTATTGAGTTAATGGATAGTGATCAAGATGCAAAAAATAAATGGAAGAAAAGAGCATCAACAAAAAGGTTTTAAAATACATAGAAGAAATTGGTTTATAAGGAGACACAAGGTAATTTTGTTACTACCTTATTAAATTTAATATAAACTTTTTAAAAAACTAAAGTAAGTAACACATTGATGGGTTCATATGAAATCCTATTTTGTTCTTTATAAATTGAAGTGTTAGTATTTGATGATTACATTCTTAATAAAAAAAAATTTCTTTTACAAAGAAGGCATGTGGGGGCAGCTAGGTGGCGCAGTAGATAGAGCACCAGCCCTGAAGTCAGGAGGACCTGAGTTCAAATCTAACCTCAGACCAAACACTTGACACTTACTAGCTGTGTGACCCTGGGCAAGCCACTTAACCCCAATTGCCTAAAAGCAAAAAATAAAAAAATAAAAAGAAGGAATGTTATACATTAGAACTCTGATTAATACACTTACCAGTCAGAATATCAGAGGACTGACAGTAAAATGTGCTTTCCTGCTTACAGCAGAAGGGTGAGCTATAGGTGGAATGGGGTATGCATTGCCATAAATGACCAATTATCAATTTGTTTTGCTTACCTGTGCTTTTTTGTTGGGGGGGGCGGTGCAGACATTGGGAATTATTGGGAAGTGACAGTTATTTGGTTTTTTTTTTCCTTCAGGGCATCAATAAAACATGTTTGGAAAAAAAATAAATGTCATAGTCTGGATGATAAATCTGTTCATATATCTTGGTAAGGGACAGTGAGCTGGGCCCAGAGCTGATTAGGATTAAGAGAGAGGATTAGCAGGTTGTGTGCTGCTTCCATTGATGTCATATTGTTCCTTGCCACAAAAGCCCATGTTTCTTAACACCATTATTCTC